>NC_086079.1:13089667-14535646 GCF_948474715.1 Cydia amplana | reverse complement strand
GTCCCTACTTGTCGCACTGTGAGGGATTGCATTCCCCCATCAGTGTTGTGTTGTTTTAAATGTTTGTACCTACTAACCCCCTAGCTTGTAAGCTCTACTAATAAAAATGTGTCCATGTGTTACACGAAATAAAAATATATTCATTCATTCATTCATTAATATTTACATTATTAATTGTTAATAAGGTTTTTTCTTTACATAAATATTATTCTTATTCTTTCTTATTCTTATTCTTATTTCAAGTCGTAATTATTATTAGAGCAATTCTCAAAAAGTTCGTACATTTCGATCACATCTTAGATTTCTATAAAAATTAGTATGCTGTCCCAGAAAGTTTCTAAGAAACATTCCTTTTTTGTTACCAAATGTGTAAGGAAATCTGGTAACAAAAAAGGAATGTTTCTTAGTTTCTGGGACATTTTGGTAAACGTGGTGGATGTTGTTCAGCTTCATGTACTTTACCAGCATACCAATTTTTATAGAACTCTAAGATGTGATCGAAATGTACAAACTTTTTGAGAATTTCTTATCTAATTTAGATCCTAGATTAATTTCATATCAGCTTGTAGATCCAACTGAGCCTAAAACCGCTGTTGCTAAGCGGAAACCAAATGCATCCAGGACAGAGTAAAGTAATTGAGTTCTCGTAAAGGCATGGTTGTTGGTTAGCCGCCGTATCATTACGGCAACAATGGAGGAAGCGTCACGAAATGTTTAAAATAGATTATATTTTTACACTTCCGCGGTGGTTACCGCAATGAGATTAGTTTTGTGCGGTGCGAAACGTCTTGATCATTCATGTGCTAAAATATTCTACATGGAATTGTAGAATCCTCTGTTTGTATTGTTTTATGTTATAGGTAAATGGAATGAAGTTTAAGCTTCCATTGCAGAAGGTATTATTTTTTCTAGGCAAATTTTATTTTCCAAGTCGTCCAATTGTTGGTCAAATAAAAGCCTGTGCTGCATACAGCTGAAAGTGCTTTAAAGTCTATGTATATGTATAATCGACAACGTAGCAACAATCTGCTACATCAGTCGCGATATTCAACAATGGAAATAATGATTTAAAAATGAAATTTCTTACTAGTAGTAGCGATTCCATGCTACAAAAAGTAGCAATTTAAATTTGTATAAAAATATTAGGTATAAATTGTACTTCCACATTCAATTAACTTCATACAATACAACTACTGAACTATTTAACATACGACTGAGTGTTAATAATCATTAATTCTCTCATTCAACATCAAACTATATGTCCATATTTTCCTAATCAAAGCCTGTACCTGCCGACATTGTACAAACTGTCAAGACTTTTCCGTCGCAGTATCACTTAACTAATTTGTTTCTATCTGGCGTAGTTGTCGTCTGCCACCGCAGAAAAGTTACACGAACAAACCGACACAAACTGGGAGCAGCACATAAAATAAATTAAAGTCGGCCGGGAACGGCAGTAGCAGTGTTACAGCTAGAAATGCCACGAATATTCGGCAACTATTCGGTATTCGGCCTATTCGGCCACTTTGCCGAATATTCGGTATTCGGCCGAATGTTGCCTATTACTATTCGGCCGAATACCGAATATCGGTTTCCGCTAACTAAAAAGAAAAATTACACAATAAAAATACCAAAAATTAGGTAAGTATATTTAATATTTAAAAAGTATTATTGGAAAGTTGTTAAATAGGAAGACCCTTTTTTAAGCATTTGTTGATTATGAAATATTTTATTTTTATCGTGGGTCTGATTTGATTGACTCTATATAACTACATTCATTAGTTGTGTTTTACAAAAAATATATCTTAGCAAACGTTGTACTTTGTTGGCGAACAGTTTTCATAATAATTGTGACTCACAATGTTCGGATCTCATGCCGAATATTCGGTATTCGGCCAAGAGAGTGGCCGAATATTCGGTATTCGGTATTCGGCCAAAACCACTATTCGGGGCATCTATAGTTACAGCAAACCTGATTCTGACAAACCTCAAACCGTTCTTAAGTAATATGGTAATATTGGTAATATAATATACCATTTTCTGATATTATATTTGTTGACTTCAGTAAAGATGTCTGATACCCCTAATTGTTAAAAAAGTATGTTCGATAAAACTAATTTCCGAATGTAATGTTGCTATAATGGTTGATAATTTAGTTAACACACAACTTTTAAGGCTTTTTTGGTTAATGAATAAAAACCAGGTAAAGGAAATTTTCTTATGATACATGTACAAAGCATTAACATAGCTTGTTTTTGGTTTCCATTAAGTATTATTTTGTGTTTTTTAATGTCACGCCTGTGACACTTTTTTACCGTTTCCCTCCGCCCCGTACAAACATAACTCCTGAATATTAAGAATTCGCCACATGACAAAAATACCCTTCTGAGAATCCGTTAACATAGGCCAGTTTTTTACCATCTTCCTTTGTTATGGTGATAAATGTTTGTTTTCCTTTTTGTGAGATTGACACGGTTTTTGTTGAAGTTTTGTGGTCTATTTTGTTAAGGTCGGGGCTGACGTCTGTCTGTCTGTGTCAAGTTGCTAATGAATGTAGTGATTGGGGTCTTCAACAGAATAGCTCCCGTGGTTCGGGAAGATTTTTTCGCGCCCTTAGAAGAATCTATCAATCGTGCATATAATATGTTCCTAAGTGATCTCAAGTATAAACAAATTGGCACATGGACTGGTCTCACGATTGCACCCATCAAGTAAAATGTAGTAGGTATTTTTGTTTCCCACTCCCACTAAAATTCAATTCTGTGAAAAGTTTTTGTTTCCCACTCCCACCAAAATTCGACTCTGTGAAAAGTTTTCGTTTCCCACTCCCACCAAAATTCAACTCCGTGAAAAGTATTATCTTCGTTTTTCTTTTACAATCTTTACATGATAGACGCTATAAGACACATCATAGCGACGCAACTTGAACGTCCAGTTACTTGCTCTAAAATCATACTGTCATAAAGCGTGTGCATTCCTCGCCTCGCTAAAGATTTTACTGTCCCTTCCCGTCCACTATCATCAATTCTAGCTTGACCCCTGCATCCTACGGCATTCTTCCTAGTTCTCACAATAGCAGGTAATTTTATAGGTCAGTGAAGGTCAAGTTATAGTGGACCGGGTGGTGCTAATACGCATTCGGTTATTAATATGGTTAACGCTTGGCTTTTCCCGTGTGAAGCGTTTTGGTTCCCGATCAAGATCTTAGGTGGGCTTGTTACTTTCACTATAATTACTGGCTGCTTCTTAATATCATAAGTTAGTGGAAAATTCAATTTTCCTTTTTTTTTCAGGAAATTGTAATCTAAACATAGTCCGAATAAGAAGGAAATTCAATTTGGCTGGTTTTTGCCAAAACACGTATCGAACCGATGTCATTCTTTTTGGCATAATCGCTGAAATTTATTGCAAGTAGGCACTACGGATGCAGGATACTGAGATAAATTTTGTCCCTATATGAAGACGGTAACTAAGATTTGTCCTATAAGACAATATTTAATTTACTATGATGTAATATACATACAAAAATATTGACCCTCAATAACAATCAACCTGCTGCCCGAAATAATCAATTTGACATGGTTTTTTATCGTCCATTAAAACCTTTAAAATTGTGAACCATATGCGTGGGCGTCGATTGCTGTCAAAAAAGATTAGTGTCAAAAAACTAAACGCTACACGTCCGCCATTCTTGACATCATCCAATCAGAACGGAATTTACTAAGAAACCCTTCCGATGATCACGATTTTAATATAGTAATACAAACTTACGTCATCTATCGGGAAAATTTGTAAATAATACATTTTCATATTAAATATAAGGATATTTTCAAAGCTACCAACCTTGTCAACTGTAAATATAATTTGGTAATTTTTGCACATGTTTTGTTTGTTCTAATTACAAAAATACTGAAACAAAAAGGTAGTGTTGTAATGAGTTTTTTGTGGTCCCGGGCTGATTGGACAAAAAACTTGGATTTTTGCATGACTCGTGCCATCAGCATGTTGAAGGAGGTTCACTTTTTTTGGTGATTTAAAGGTTTGAGATGCGTCGTAATAACCGAGCAGAAAAACGGTTTCTGTTACGAAGGTTCCGTAGTCAATTGGTCGAGATTTATGAATAAAAAATACTATAGATTATTATTTCCATGTATCGATTCTTTGACATATGTACCTACCTAAATAAATTGTCTACATCTCAAATAATTAAACCAAATTATAGAATTTAATTAAAATTTGAATTGTTAAGGTAGGGACCATAGGTACCAACACCAAATGACATAGGTATCAGCCTATTGATCTATATAAATTCGTATATCACCGCCTAGTGCTACATGATTTTTAAAATTTCTGACTAGATCAATAAATGTAAATTTATCCAGGAATATTTATTTTTGAAATAATACTTGGCAGAATGTAATTTCGATCTACGATACTAATTTAAGTAGTTAAAATAATGGACCAAAATTAATGTAAATTTTTTTTATGTTTCAAAATAGCCTAAAATCAATTCTTATTTTTATGGATCCCTAATTCACAAGCCGATCAAGCAATTACGAATTTAATGGAGGCAAAGGTTATTTATAATTTATTTAGAATTAGGACCCACAGCTACCGGTCACCGTGTCATTATCTTTTTTGACCCTCTGGCCTTTTTATAAAACCGTATCAACTTTTGATTGCTTAAAAACAACAAACATTTTCAAGTTTAAACTAAAAATATTCTGTCAAGGAACTATTATTATATTGTGCAGTAACAATAACTTTGTTATCGTAGTTAGGTACATTATTTTGCGTGTACTTAACTAAACAAGTTTAGGATAAAATTTTAGTTTTCTGTTAGAAAAAGTTAGAATCTATCTAAAGTGAGTACACGTATAAGTTTGTAGTAAATATAATATTGTTTTGTATACCTAAATACCAAAAAAAACACTAAACAAAGAGCAACCGGCCGCCCGTATCTCTAGCGAGGACCGATTGCCTCACATCCACGACTCAAAAAAAAAAGAAAACAACAACGTTTTAAACACACCCTTTATGAGAAATCATCTTGAAAACTATCAACTTTCTTCTAAATAGTAAACTGTGTCAAAATTATCATAAACGTCTAACAGAAACACGCGGAAACGTGACAAAAGCTCACATCGTTTAATCAGAGCTGAGTGTACGGAGTGGCCATGATTTGAACACGGGTTCTTAAGAGAGCGCTGACGCAAAATTGTAGTTGTAATATTGATTTTTTTACACGTTTTAATCAAGAGTCTTAAAAAATATTAATGGAAAATAGACTATATTTGCAAGGGCAGATTCCAACCAAAACCTTAATAGGTAAAAGTTAGGTCGATAGAAAAAAATCACGAAAACATGTCTTATTTTCATTTACTTAGTCTTCAGTTCTATATCGTTACCCGACATATCATAGCAGTTTATTAATTTTAGTATAAAATAGCTAGTGATACTACAGTCGAGCTATCTGAAGAGCTAAATTTTAAACAGGAGTAAATTTTCAGAGTAATTGAGATAAAATGTAAAAATCCCCGCAACGGAACGACGGAAGATTTGGATCTTTCGTCGTAATATTTCGCGCGGCGCGATTTTTTTTTTGTTTTTTTCTAACTTATTTAATTTATGGCCTCTTTAAAAAAAGCGTCTAGCAGAAGCTCATGGCAACATGCCAAAACCTCACCTCATGTAATCAGAGAGGCTACCGCGAAAACCTAAATTCTCAAATTCATCTTCTTCTTTCTTTTTCTTTTACACCAATGATGGCGTAATAAGAGTGACAGGAAAAGGTGCCCGCAATTTGCGCAGAGCCACCTCAATTAAAGCGCGGGGTCGCGAAGTCAAACGCTTTGTCGGTATCGCACATTGTCAATGCGGGCAAAGATTATTTAAGTTCAGAATGGTAAGTTCTTTATCAGAACAATTTGTTGGGAGACATCATATTTTCAATCTGGTTTAACAGCTCTATATAAAAATGGAAATAATTACAGCAGAGCCTCTTTAATCCGTACCCACGCTAGTACGAACACCTCTATAATCCGAACGACCCCCCTCTCCACCCGCGCAACCGCCATTTCGCTCAGGTTCTGACTTGCAGTGCCACGAAGTGCGTTTTAGGTGTTACACGTATTGTTTTATCGTCCGCAACGCGTCCGTTAGGTATTTTGTTATCGAATGACATAGTTTTTTTCATCATGGCTTCGACGTCGAGAAAAAGAAAACACCAATCAAAGCACCATAACGGAATTCTTCAAAAATACTGAGTGATTTTTTTGTAGAATTGTTTGTAACTTACTTAAATATACAAAAATTTAAAAATATTCTGAAAAATTCCTATGAAAATTTCTGCATACTATAATCCGAACGCTCCGTGAGTCCGAACAGGGTATACATTTTGGGTGTTCGGATTAAAGAGGCCCTGCTGTATAGGGGATTACTTGCTTTCTGTTGCAATTTAGATTGTAACTATTATACTGCTGCAATCAAATTTAAGTTATAATATTTATCAAATAGATCTTTTTTGGTTACTAGTATGTATGTATAAAATATACTATGGTTAATGATTGGTATCGTAACTCGCCTTGCACGACTTGGCGTTCCAATGGTGCCACTTATAATTTCGTGAAGGAAGCCCACCATTAATAGACTTTGAAGCCATCTCCCTTAGACGCTCACTCTTTAGTGAAGAAGTACTAGTTACTTAGTTCCAATTCTGTTTTTTTCTATTGGGATCAAATCAATCTAGTCCCACAGTAAGCTCAATAAGGATTGTGTAGGACTTGTAGGTACAAGACGACAATATACATAATGGATAGATATAAATAAATAAATTATAAAGTACATCGACCATCCATTTATAACTCAGGAACAAACGCACAGGAATGAACACACAAACAAATGCCCTTACCGGGATTCGAACCCGGAACCTCCTGCTTCGTAGACAGACTCACTACTAACTACCCTAGGAGGCCGTTAAGATAATTTTATACTGTGGTTAACAACAGAAATGGATCCTACTGGAGTGGTTAACAAATGGAGGGGTCCTATTTGACAGACGGTCTTAAGCGGTCATAAGCATTGACCACTCTGCATATATATATCATCGGACAGGTCTGTCTCGTCCGATCGTACAAAATAGCCTCGTTACACGGCACGTCAATCACGTCAGCGCACAGATGGATTAATATAAACGTTACAAATAGTAATCAAAAGTGCTCTCGTGGCTCGCCAAACGTTTTTTGTGGGTTTTCGTTTTTGACCTTATGCGGTGGTTGGGTTTCGTGTAGAGTTGGGACCAAGTAGAATAGATTAAATACTATTTAACTTCGTTATCTTGTATGATAAAAAAATTGGTACATATTGAAATCGTGGTCTGCTGCAAATATATAAAAAATAGACCACTGTCATTTTTTTTATAATTTTTACAAAAAATGCAAGCCGAACGAACATCATGATATATAGCAATAATTATTGTATGTCTTTTTAGGGTTCCGTAGCCAAATGGCAAAAAACGGAACCCTTATAGATTCGTCATGTCTGTCTGTCTGTCCGTCTGTCTGTCCGTCTGTCTGTCCGTCCGTATGTCACAGCCACTTTTCTCCGAAACTATAAGAACTATACTGTTGAAACTTGGTAAGTAGATGTATTCTGTGAACCGCATTAAGATTTTCACACAAAAATAGAAAAAAAACAATAAATTTTTGGGGTTCCCCATACTTCGAACTGAAACTCAAATTTTTTTTTTTCATCAAACCCATACGTGTGGGGTATCTATCGATAGGTCTTCAAAAATGATATTGAGGTTTCTAATATCATTTTTTTCTAAACTGAATAGTTTGCGCGAGAGACACTTCCAAAGTGGTAAAATGTGTGTCCCCCCCCCCCTGTAACTTCTAAAATAAGAGAATGATAAAACTAAAAAAAATATATGATGTACATTACCATGTAAACTTCCACCGAAAATTGGTTTGAACGAGATCTAGTAAGTAGTTTTTTTTTATACGTCATAAATCGCCTAAATACGGAACCCTTCATGGGCGAGTCCGACTCGCACTTGGCCGCTTTTTCTGTCTTGTTTTAGTGTTCCCTTCCACCCTGTTTTCAGACGCTGCTTATTTTTTTCTTTCTCTTTCTGTTACAATACAGCCACCTAAGCTAATTCCCTGTCGAATTTGCGAGAGAGGAGAATCAGGAGATGTCTCTAAGAAGTTATTTTTATTAAACTTTTAATTTTTAACTGTTGGTGTTCATTCCAGCTAATACATAGTTTCAATGCTTCTGTTAGTTATAGATTTTTGTCAGCCACCTCTATCCATCGCAGCTCTGCCTCACCCGCCTGTCAGTATTCAAACTATAGGTGATGTATGGAATATTTGGCATTTTTCCGGCGCGCGCGATCATTCATCATTATTAGGTGCGCGCGCGCCGACCAGCTAACGCGATTACTGACGCACTCGCGGTATGGACTATGATTTAACCCAATCGTTTTAATATCTTCTTACACAACGATAGTAATAGCTTAGATTGATATTTATCTTAGAATAGCCTTTAGCAGGATGAAATTAAATTACTGCTGAATTTTTTTATAGTTCAGTTGACTGTAAAAACACAAAATGTATCTTAGAGACAATAAATATTAAAAGTAAAGAAAGGATACCAAAGTCTGGTGGGGTAAGAGAAGAAATGAACACTGGAATTATTTTTTCTACCCTGGATAACCTTATAAAAACTGACACTATTCTGACCAGTTAATGCCTATTCTGCTCAAATATTTGTATTAAAGCGGCAAGCTTGCAACGTGAATCTTTTATCTTTAATTTAATTGTGACCTGCGCAATAAAGCTCTGATGGTCATGACCCAAAACCAAACCCTTTTCAAAAAATTATGAAATTATCGAAGGACCAAACGCACTGTACTTATTTGCAGTGCTGCTCTCGAACTAAATAACCGTTCAATTAAGACGCGGTGCTGTAATGACCCGACGTCAATACGAATGATGGCTATCTTTACCGCCATCTTGAATCTCAATACGTAAAGCCGAAGCACTTTGTTCCGTGACGCATGAAAGCTATATAGACTATGGTCTAAAAATAGCTTACTTATAAAAATAACTATGATAAAAATGGGTTAACATAAAGCGTATGGCTATTTCTGGACATAAATAAGTTCGATACCTATCAACAACTAGCCTTAAAATTCTTACTGTTAATGTGTAAGACTGTGTGAGAATACAGCATTTCACCGCTTGTGATGTACCCACTCTGGGGTCCCTTTGTTTCCCATAAAGTTTTAAGTCATAATGTAATGTTTGTCAATTATCATTAGTCCTAAAACTGAAACCGTTGACTTTTCGGGATTTTCGTAAGGTAATCCTATAGATAGGTTAGGTTAGGTTTGTTTTAAAGCAATCCTGAAAAGTTACGTGTAAAGTAACAATACATTATGACTTAAAACTTTTTGGGAAACAATAGGGGTCTCTATTACTTAAACTAAATGGGAAGTTAGAGAATCATTTACACCATGAGCTCCCTTTGAATCTTGAATCTATACAAGTTTCTCTCGACTAATGCGTATGTATTTAATTCACTGAGCTAGCGTTTAAAGCTAGTGTTTGCGGAAGATATCAGTCAAACAAAGGCATTGCATGCGTGTCCGTCTGTTCGTCGGTAGCTGGTAAACTGTCAACGTGCTCGTACGGCTGCTCGCCGACGTTCGCACCGTTTAGGTTGGTGTAGACTTGGATAGACATAGACATAGACATTTATTCATAATATTTTAAAATAACGTCATTAACAAGTTAGGACGTATAATGGTCCAACTACCAACTGGATTGAAACTTTTTGAAGACTGTAGGTATATTCCGTGTCCATATTTAAAACAAAATATGCTCAATTTCATTGTTTTTAGTAAAACTACGAGTGCACTATAATTTATAACTCGCGCGTATACTACCTACGTATTTGTTAATACCTCCCTATAACAGTTCATTTTTATGTGTAGCCACGTATGTGTGCCAGCTGCACGTAAAATGTTTCTAAATATTTTTTGGAGTTTAGCACATTAATTTAGAAATATAGGTACATAAGTAATAAAAATACGGTAATAACATATTTCTTCAATTTTAATGGATTCCAATTAAAAGTGGCTTGAAGGAACTGTTGTAGGGACCATCATTCGACGCGAGAGCTATATATGAGCTGGTACTGACTGTCTATGATAATATTTAAATTAAAAATTCGTACCCACACGTCACAAACTACATCTATAGACTATAGGGGTCAATTTCTGAACACGATTTTTTTTCTGTCCGTGATGAAAATCGCGGGTTAGCATCAGATAATACTTACCATTTTTTTTTTACATAAAGAAGTCACACTTTCACACCGAGTTCCATATGAATTCACTGATTAATTGGTTTTTAGAGTACACTTAAAAATACCTAAAGGCTCAAATTACTGCTCCCGTGCCCTGTCCGGAATCTACTTTTGAGCATAATGAAAAATCCTACGAAAAATTCTACATTAGTATCACTAATTTAGTGTCAAATACTTAAACTAGATGATATTTACTATCACTGAGCACATACACTATTAACTTCATTGTGGTAAATAACTCGTGATCGATGTTTAAATTTTGTCCGAGCGCGCGAGTACAATTTCGTCGGCAAAACTCACAGGGCTCTGACAGCCGACGTCTGTATTTGAACCGCCTCGTGTCCCGCCTCACCTGTACTGGCAGTATTCGGCTGTCTTTCAAAGCAAACGGATGTACGTCAAGCCGTGGCGTGTTTGAGCAAATCGCGTAAGTATTTCGGAATCCGGGTGGGCGACAATTTTTTTCTAATTTCGATGCCCCTTATAAATTTTATTTTCCACATAGCTTTTCAATAACAATTGTCATATTTAGGAGCCCTTTATGTATCTTTATGTAAGCGATAACATAACAGTTTGGTCAAACACGATTTAAATTTTTGGCGAATTTTTTTATTACGAATTCTAATTTCCGTGCCCTAATTCCCATAGCAAATTTACCTAAAACAGCTGATTAAGTGGCACGGGAATTAGAAAGTATTACATTTATTGTCAACAAATCTTTTATTGGGGGCACTTTAAGTTAATTGGCAATGTTTACGTCATATTATTATTACATTTATGTATATTGGCATTGAATATATATTATATGTAATAATAATATGACGTATATCTTTCTATTTTGCATTTAAGGAAATTTTCATTTCATTTCATTTCATTTATTCACTTCAATCAATCAGCACTTACAGATGAACCTTACGTGCTAATTGGCATTACATTGCTTAGTGTCTAGCATGCATTAACTACAATAAATACAATAAAATACAATCGGATTAAATCAAAACTTAAATTATATGTACAATACCGAATAATTATGGAATTAGGAACAATATTAATGTCAAAATCGTCTAAATAAAATAATGATAATAATTTAAATGATATGTACCTATATAAGAAGATTAAAATCAAATAAAATAAATATTACTATTTTCATTTTTAAAAATATGTCACAATTTACTCTAATAGGATTAATATTAAATTCATTTATACATAATAAATAGGCACATAACTGATTTATACCTAATAATGCACTCATTCGTAAATAATGGAGCTAGTGGTTACGATTTTCTCGATATAACGACATGATGCGGCTAGGAATTTGGTCTCGGTTGTATTGAAGATATCGAGTTGGTCGTCGCTGTCTAATATGTCGTTCAGTAACGTCTGTGCTTGGTAAAGAGGAGAGTTAGCAAGCAAGCGAGTTCGAGTTGTAGGGACAGCGAAGAGACCGCGGCGTCGAGGACGTAGCACTTTAGCAGTGAGTCGGGGAACACGAATTGCTATTTGTGACAGTAATTGGGAGTTAGTTATTGTCCCTCGTATTAGTTGGAAGAAATATTTGACTAGATATATACTCCTGCGGGTTTCGAGGGATGTGTAGTCTACCATACCCAACACGAATAATGTTGGATACAGAAGAGGATAATACCCGTATAATTTCTTATATAGGAACCTAACGAAGGATTTTTGGACTCTTTCCACTAGAAGCGTGTAATGTTTTTCGTGGGGATTCCAAATAATCGCATTTGTTTCTAGCTTGGACCGGACGAACGAGTTGTATAGGGCGGTTAGTGCGTGTCTGTTGGTGAACAACTTGGCTTGGCGTATGACAAACCCTAAGCATCTTCGGGCATCGTTACAGGTCTTCGTAATGTGCTGGTTGAACGTGAGCTGTGTATCAAACCATGTACCAAGATCCTTGATTTCAGTGACGCGTTTCAGGGTTTTACCTTCTAATGTATAGGGGTGATTTACGGGATGTCGATTACGCGTATACGTAATAACTGAGCATTTTTCAATGTTCAGCGTCAGACTATTATTACAAGCCCAGGCAGAAACATTATCGATATCTAGTTGCAGTAGAGAAGAATCTTCAATGCTGTTAATTGGTAATGCCAGTTTCAGGTCGTCGGCAAATAAAAGGCACGTTGAATGGCTGAGTACTGATGGTAAGTCATTAACGAGGATAAGAAATAGGAGGGGTCCGAGACTACTTCCTCCTTACTCCTTCCGAAATCTTAAAGAATGCACAAAAATTTGTGAACGGTTTTTTAGTATAAGTACTATAGTACATACAGGGTGGACCCGAATAACCCGGGCAATTTTAATACGTATGGAATCCTTGTACTGTTAGTCTTGCCCCACCTTACCTTATTCATTGATCATATTATAACATTAAAATATTATATAAACATAAAACTATTTCTGGAATTATTACATATTATAATACCTGTACCTAAGGTTACATGAAACAAAATGAATCAAATTTGCAATGTTTTTTTTTTGTAAATTTGACAGCTGACAGCGTATACCGTATAAAGTTTAAATATCTGGGAGACCGAGCTTTGCTTGGAAAACATATACCTACCTAAAAACTCAAAAATGCGCGTTTTCCCAGAGATAACACCTAGCTAGATCGATTTTTCACCCCAAAAAACCCTCATATATGATCAAATTTCATTCGAAATCGTTAGAGCCGTTTCCGAGATCCCCGAAATATATACAAGAATTGCTCATTTAATAGATTAGTTGTTATAAATTAGCTTTTCTAATACAAGAAAAAATAAATATATATCCTATTCTTACTATATTATAAATGCGAAAGTATCTCTGTCTGTCTGTCTGTTATATCGTCACGCTTAAACCGCTGAACCAATATCATCTTGATGATATTTGGTATGGAGATAGTTTGAGGCCCGGGGAAGGACAAAGGATCTGGGGGCACGGCAGTGCCGCCGCCAAGTCGAGCAAAACAAAGTGGCACGGCCGTACCATCAAATCTCAATAACATTCTATCAAAATAACATTTAATGCACTTTACAATCCCTTAGTTTTGTCACTGACACAATCACTCACGATCATCATTATTTTAAGGTACTTCTAGCATACCCAAATTTGAAACGTAATTTGGTTTTAGCTTTTTAAGCCAATAAAAATCTAATAATACTGCAATATTAGTCACGTTCTAAAGATCTAATAACTGCATAAATAAGTTTGTAATCCCATAGAAATATATGCGATAACAACGTTACCTTTTAGTTCTTACAATTAGTAGGGAAAGTAAAGGTACACTACGACGTACGATGTGAGTATGAATAAAGATGTGTATACATAGTATCAGTATGGTATGGGTATGATTACCTGAAAAGAAGGACAGCCTACAAAAAGAGATGGGATCCTATCAAAAACATTACATGTAAAAAGATGCAAGTCTCGCAACGCAGTTCTTCTACTACAAAAAAGTTTTGAGATGTAATGGGAAACCAAGTCGGTTATTTTAGTCAGTGCCAGGGGGTATTAAAATCGTAATACTATTAGATACCTTATTAGGGTTCCGTAGCCAAATGGCAAAAAACGGAATCCTTATGGATTCGTCATGTCTGTCTGTCTGTGATAGTCTTACCCCACCTTACCTCATATGTGGTCAAACAATTTTTTGTGTTATGAATTTATGAAGGCAGCATATTCGATTTCTTCAGATTAACTTACACAATAACTTCTTCTCACTGTGCCCCTATTTACTTATTTCTTAGTATCATTTCCTATACGGTCATATACCAGATCATACACCTTGTACCTATCTACATGCAGATACATCATGACACTTTTTAATTTAATGAATAGTTTTGTATGTATGTATGTATGTAAGTAGGTATTGTTTTGAAATATGTACATTTTACTAAGAAAGAGAGATTAGTTGCCATTAAAATCAAGGAAACGATTAGTCAAATACGTAGTTTTTAGTGTAGCATACTTTCGTAGATTTGTCGTCCGAAACTAAAATTAAAGAAGGTAAATATGTTCGATGCCGCTTCAGTATGGTTAAAGTACATTATTGTAGATTAAAATATACATAAATAATAGTTTTAACTACCAAAATAAGTTAAGAAAACAATTCCTGTGCCATGTTCTAATTTCCGTGCTAGTAAAATCTAATTCCCATGGACACACTAATTCCCGTGCCCTGACCAAAATTTTAAATTGAAATAACTTTTATAGTTTTATGAATATTTTTACCCCATAAGAAAATTAATGTTTATTATATTTTTTATCAAATTATCAGCATAATTTTTTTTGTGTAATGTTAGTATTTCAAAATTCCATGGGAATTAGACAAAAATGCTCGTTTGGTGAAATTGACCCATAGACTCGTGGATAATAACTATAGGCAAGTCCGTTGCTCAACAAGTGTATTGATTCCTCTTCCAAAAGCGGTATAAGAAGGTTCTTATGTTTTCGAATGATTTCTTTGCGGTTAATTACTAGGTGTTATAATCGCGGCCGTCATTATTGAAAAAAACTGAATGACACGCACAAAATTCCAGATTGTCTCAACAAGCACACGGCCATTTAACTCTCACGGCAGAGTGACATTTTCTTGTGTTGCGACTGTACTCGTTAGGTGTAATCAAGGCAATAGGCAAGGCATTAGGTGTAATCAAATTAAGTAAATTGAAAACTTAGCAACAGCCTTTCTTTAAAAAAAAGGGTTAAATGCTTTCAATCGCGCGTCAATAAAAAAATATTCGAACGTGATCCACTTAAATTTCCCATTTACGCTCTCTAGGCTATTCTAAATTTCTCAGACATTCTCAGACATTCTTAGCTCTGCCACAACGTTTCCGGTGCACAGGCTCATTATAACTAATGAATGAATAAAAAATATACTTACGACAATTTACGCTCTTTCTACTAAGGCTTGAGCTTCCTGGTGACGAGTATTTCTTTTCTGACTTCATTTCTTTGCTACTTCGAGTTTAAAAAAAATATTTCACGATAGTAAGTCTCGTTCAAATAACATTAGGGCGTATGTGAGTGTGTGTGTGTAAGTATGTATCGATAATTAGTGTAGTGAAATATTGCTTTTGCTATAAACGTGTAAATACACATTAAAATAAATATTTTACCCCAAAAAATACTGTAACGGCCAATTTTATATCACCTTATCATTATGTAAGAAATACCCTACAATTATGTAAAAGAACTTTTGGAAATCTGTTAAATCAACTCGCATCACAATATGTTTGCCTTACGTGACTTAAAAACAATTTCTTTGAAATGTTTTCAATGTTTTGACCTTTAAAGTAAAAGGCGCTTTTAGTCTTTTAATAAAATATGGACCATTCAGAATAATCATCTACCTTATTCGTCTGCTTAGTAGGTTACTTGGAGATATAAAAATCTTCAACAAATCTTCAACTAGCCAATACATTAACCCACACCGACCGTCACCCTTAACTCGACGAAACACTTTGATATCCCAATTCGTCACACTGTATCTAACTTAAATCAACCGCATTACTAAAACAATACTTAAATATCAGAGTTCTAAAAAACTATCGTACGTTTACAACAAAATAGACCCAATAATCTAAAGCATTAAGTTAATAATTAAATACCTATCGCACGCACATTGAAGTCTTTCGTAATGAGTTCAAAATCATGTGAAGAGTCAGCGGAATACAGGACAAGTATTCATCCTAAATCACAAAACTAAACCTTTTCTCAATATTCTTAAGGTGCTAAATGTCTCGTCAGATTATCTCGATATCAGTCTTTACATAATTAAAGGGTCATATCAAAAGAGTGCCGAAAAGTGACCCGAGATCTAAGACGCCGCTGTAGTGTCGATGGTTTTATTGATTCTGTATCATGGACGTGTCGATTGCGCTTGATTTTAATTCGATTTGCTCTTTCTGTACTGTCAGCATGGGAATAAGAATAGTTTTTTTTTATTCAAACGTCATTGCGATTTTCGATTAGAATGTCCATCATGAAGTTCAACTATTTTTGAGCAGACAACAGTAGTTTTATTATTTTCTTTTTTTGCCAGAACTAATGCTTTCCTTCATGTAGATGTTATTTTTATATTTTTAAGGATATCGTGTGTGTAAAAACACCGTACACATATAGCTTATTGCACAATTATTTTGAATGAATGATGCATGGCAGTATGACTTATGTCTAAAACTTTAAATATTGTTTTTGATGTAGTACTAGTAGTAGTAGTAGTAAAATACTTTATTGTACAAAAAGAAACATAAAACATGAAAGAACAGACATCATTAGTACAAAGGCGAACTTATCCCTTTCAGGGATCTCTTCCAGTTAACCCTTGAGCAATTGAGGGAGAATTGGAGAACGGTAGACATAAAAGCTGTACTAATCGGCATAAAGATAAAAGATTTAATATCCTACAAGATAGGTCAAACCTATATCCTACTATAAGTATATACAAAGTATGGGATATGAAATATAACAAATATGTAAACAGCTATATATATTTGAAATATATAATACATATAATACATTCTATATGATATAATACATATATACTAAAACTACCTAACCGCATACATCTTTTAGATTCAAGTTCCGTCAGAAAGCCATAACTTTTTTAAATTCGCCTTTAGCGATGCGACCGATTGACACTTTCGAAGAGAAGACGGTAAGGAATTCCATAATTTGACAGAGTACACAGTAAAAGACTGATGTGTGTGTTGATGTGAAGGTTCCATTCGGGTGATGTTGGATGCTTTAATCATTGATCATACTTACTTACTCCCCCGCATGTTAGGAGAACCAATTGTCTCGGCAGGAATAGCAATTTGTGGATTCATCTTCTTTATCGAAAACTCAATATCAATGTCATCAAAAAAATTTCATCAATGAAGTTTCGTTATCCGGCCTCTGCAATAATGTAATATATATTTCATAGTAGATAAAATAATATTACTATAAAAAAAACTCGGTTGAGGATTTATTCCCACCGTACCTATAACAAAATATGTTCACTTTGTTTCCGATATCGATAATTAGTGTAAAAGGTTCTTTGTTCGGCTCGATTGTGATTCGAGTCGGTCCCAATTTGTATCGGTCTAGTTTGTTATATCGATTGTTTGAGACGATGCATCGATTCTATCAATAGAACGATCGAGCATGGAATGTATTTCACAGGCGGTAAAGGAAATAGTTTTTAATAATGATTTTATAACATTTGATTTAAGTGGTTCTATAAGGTTTTAATAGCTTGATTCGTAAAAATAGTTTAACAAATAAATATGAAGTAACTCTCACACGTTTCTTATGACAAAAATTATTATTTACATATTACACACAGTCGCAGGCAGAAGCTAATTAACAGTAAGTAACCAAGTTGAGTATTAGTTATACAATAGATACGGTACATACTAGGGCTCGCGGTCGCGTCCGGATTTCGTGCACCCGTTGCCGGGGCCCCGTTCTCGTGCTACACGAAACCGGATTTGTGGCCCGTTCGGAACGGGTAATTAGGGTCCGTGTAATTAAAGTCCGTGTACCCGTGTTACCCGTGTGTCCGGATCCACGGATATTAATTACACGCGGGTCCGGCCCGTTCTCGACGTACAGTGACGATCGGACGCGTTCTTTTTAAGAGCGAAGAACGAAAATTAGTCTCAAGAACGAAAGATAAATATTTAATACTGCCCGCTGTTGCCCGCGACTTCGTTCGCGTGGATTTGTATGTTGGTGGTAATATATTTTACATGAGAATTATGCAGCAAAAGATAAAAAGATAAGATAATATTTTAAAGATAAGATTTTAGTAGTAGAGTAGGTACAACAGGCTGACTTAATGCCGCTAAAGGACCTCATTTCAAAATTAGTAATTAAACTTTTTTTTGCGTTCCTCTAAATTTTTCCATGAGTGGAAAGAAATAAATATTTCATTTTTCACAGTTTATAATGAACAATAACAAGCAAAACGAAAAAAAAAACAGAACATCAACAACTAGATAAAACTATAAATGCAATTCAGATTAAAAACGTTGACCGGCGGTGTGGCAAACTTAAACCTTATTAATGACTAATGACTCTAATGAGTACTTGTGAGTTCAAAAGCTGCCCCCTCTAAAATAACTGAATAAATACCACTCTTACCTTGTTTGTAAAACAGCACGGCTAAATTCTTTAACTTTCCAAACAAAAGGTATGCCTGGTAAAATACCAGTGTCAAAGGGAATCAGGGTGTCAGTGTCAATATTATTAGTAGAAATTGCCACGGGGAACCATTATTCTCTTTATCTGCACGTGTGACGTTAATCCTACTTACTTCTTTACTACAAAACAAAAGGCTGCTGCCCTATTATGTAGATAACGAATAACTCAATAGTTCTTTCACTTAACATGACTTCAAAAACGTTTTATTTATTTTAAGTACCTATCTCTATCAATATTTAGTACAGGTAGTTAGGTACCTAAATACCAAATACCATAAAAATAATTAATAATATTGAAGACGATATCCAGTTGCATCTGTCTGCCTATAATAGTAGTAGTCAGGCTATTTGCAACATAATATACTGAGCCTTCTTAAACTTGGTAGTAGACAACCTAGAGAGGAAACCTCATATGATTAAACTTATACAAAAAACACTGTACATAAATAATAGGCGTTAAAGCTGTAACATAATTAAAAAAAACCTTTATTATTCTCTTAGGTAATCTATATATAACAATAAAAATCTGTACATGAGTTTTCTAAGTTGTAAGCCATAAAGTTGTACATATTTTTCTTAGTTTTCTTAAAATAAACTGTTTAATTTTTTTTTATAAAACTAGTAGTGTGCCGAATTATGGTCTTACAATACAAGAATACTGTAGGTACTAGTTTTGTATTCAATAACGCCCTTACTCGAATATAATCATTATAAATATAACCGATGCAAAAAATATAACTTGACATTGATTCAAATATATTTAAGTACCTAACCCCTATTCGTACGCAATATAACATAATTTTTAACATTTTATAATGAATTAATGATACCTAGGTACTTATTTCTTTCAACTCAAAACTCAAACCGGCCCGCGTGGGTCGGTCCACTCGGTCCGTCGGCGCTGTGTATTCAATACCCGAACGGAGCCGAGATTCGGATCCGAACGCACTACACGGGGGAACGGACTACACGGGGGAACGGACTACACGGGGAAACGGACTACACGGGAACGGACTTCGACGGGTTCGGGTAGTTCGGACGCTTAGCACCGCCGGGGCTAAGAACACGGGCGCAGGGGTTGGCGGGTAGCACGGATATCGGGAGCCCTAGTACATACCTACTATACCTGTTAAAAACATTTTAGTTATCCTCTAAACGACGAAAAATACCTACTAAAAACCTCCAAACAATTTCTGCAATTTTTTTTACATTTGAACTCATGTTAAATATATTAAAAGCGGGTCGCTCACGTATTTTAAGTCGAAAACGCTCGACATGTTTCACTCCGTACCGAGGAGCGTCATCAGGAGTTTGCGTTAACGGTTACGGACATATGTGTGTGTGTGTGTGGTGTTTAATATGTCTGTGTCTCACAGAAGTTTAATGTATCATGGTCTAGTAACAGTATAATTTAATTTTTTTTTCCAAACTCATCTCTACCAACAATCCTCGCAAAGAAACCTAAAAACCTATTAGCTATTTAAAAGCGCCAACATCGGCGCCAACGCCTCGTGCGCAGATCCCGCGATAACGCTATCAGATGAGATCGAGATAGCGCGTGCCCACCATTCCCACGATCGAGATCGAATTGTTCCAAGCTATACTAAGAGAGCGGAGGTGTTTTTGAGATTTCTTGGCTTTCTAAGTATCTACTCGTATGTTTGGGCGTAGGTAAACTCAAACTCAAACTCAAAATATACTTTATTCATGTAGGCCTAGCAACAAGCACTTATGAATCGTTAACATAAATATTATCTTAACCTAATTATCAGAGCAATTTATTGATGTTATTATTCCATAATAATATTGGATTATTATACAAATCAAATTTAACACAAATTTAAGAATTTCACAAAAGGATCGTCAAAGATGGAAAAAAAATTGTATAAAAAAATACTAGTCTAGAATGTTTCTAGAATAAAATCTAAATGTCAAATAAATAAAAAAAAGCAAAAGAAGTACATACATCGGAATATCAATTTCCTCATCAAATAAATAGTGTTAAAACCTTCAATTTTTTTTAGTTGATATTATATTATTCAATTATTTTTTATATTTTATGAATAATACCTATACTAGAATGTTATACAATACTATATTTTAAATACAACAAAATGGAATATGCAACTAAAAAAATGTAATTATGGTGGAATAAAGGCTATTTTTATTTATATTATTCAAAGTTGTCATTTATTATGTAGTCAAATTAATCTCAAACCCCAAAACTATTATGGTATATATGTGATACTTTATGAAAACTACATCAGGATCCTATAAACTTCTCGATTACAATTAAGCTGTTGGATCAAGAGTACAGTTTCGAAAGATTTATCTAGTTCATATGTACATAAATACGGTATATTCACAAACTAGGTATCTATAGTCTAGTTTCTCTTAGGTTTATCTTTTGTGTTAAGTGGATCCAATTATATCATTCAGATTTTAAGAGCATAATCAAAGCTTCGATTTTTGGAGGAGTAAATACTATAAATTATAAAGGTTTTACCGGTTTCCATTAATTATGTTAAAAACAATAAACCTCCTCCAGCCTACTACAAAGATCTTAGTTTATCGACCCGACCGCGAGTCCTTTCCCCAACAGGTAAAATTAACTGGAT
Organism: Cydia amplana; assembly: GCF_948474715.1. Lineage (NCBI taxonomy): Eukaryota > Metazoa > Arthropoda > Insecta > Lepidoptera > Tortricidae > Cydia > Cydia amplana. Next base: position 14,514,456 of record NC_086079.1, on the reverse strand, counting down.
AATTTAGATTAGAATAAAGTTTTCCTAAATCTGCTCTCTAATAAGCCTGCCTGCCTGTGAAGCCGCGGTCCTGGGTTCGAATCCCGGTAAGGGCATTTATTTGTGCGATGAGCACAGATATTTGTTCCTGAGTCATGGTTGTTTTCTATGTATTTAAGTATTTGTATATTATATATATCGTTGTCTGAGTACCCACAACACAAGCTTTCTTGAGCTTACCGTGGGACTTAGTCAATCTGTGTAATAATGTCCTATAATATTTATTTATTTATTATTTATTTAATAAAAGTTATAAACGAAATCAAAATAAACTGGTAGGTTACCGTTAAAAACAGGGCAAAATAGATGTACTAGGCGATAGGCCTACCGCGAACCACGTTCGACGTGTTGCCTCTCTGTCGTACTTGTACATTTATAGGTAAGTGTGACAGGGAGGCAACACGAGCAACGTGATTCGCGGTAGGCCCTCAGAACTGATAGTCTAGGATGGTAATAGTAAAATTTTATAATGATTAAAGGAAGGCCCGATAGTAGTAAAACAAAACAGTATGTAATAAACTGCAGTGAGAAAATTCGTTATGCCAAATAAAACTGGATATCAAAAACTAATGGGTGTTGCTCGGAAGCAGCTGTAGTCAAACGAACTACCTCAATCTCACTCAATTTGTAGCAGTAGGTATAATTAGCCAGTTGTAGTTCTGCCCTCAAACAAATGAGGTCGGAAACACGAAGGTGATACCTCCGGATTAACTGAAACGGTTATTAGGCCACTAAATCCACTTACCATCACTGATTAAGTGATTACTTCACGAAGCGTGTTGTATTGTAGTTTTCATACACGAATTATGTATTTTGTCCAGGATGGATTAGACTTGCATGAGAAAGGGAGAAATGGCAATCTTTAGAGGAGGCCTTTGTCGAAAGACAAGCTGTTGTTACAAAACCCAATAGTCGGAAAATAAATACCTAACGTTGACACCACTGTAGAGCAGCAATAAAAGGCTTATTTATTTATTATTTATTAATTATGTATAATAAGCTGATCTCCTACTTATTAGGGTCAATATTTTTTAATTGAGCCAAATCGACCTCTAGAGGTTGCTACGCCGAAATTTTGATTTTTTTCTTATAGTTTCTGGCTTTCTTTTGGTTTGTTAGTTTCTTGGGATTCGTTCCTATGAGCTGTGGCAAAATGGCGCACAACGGGAGGAAGATGAGATTCTGATTTTCCATCAATGCCCAACTTAGAGCATCCTGTATATTTTATAATATAGCTTCTTTCACTGGCAATTGTTATTAGTTATCGACAGGCATACTCAAAATTAATGAAATACCATCCACTTAACACAGTAATTTATAATTGTATTCAATTTCCTTCCTGGAATCAATAAGCGTGTTTTGCTAGATTAGTTCAAAGTCAAGTTTATTACGGTAGGTAATAATTTTATTATATTAATAACTTCGCCTTTTATTTGACTTTCCGACGCGGTCAAACATAATTCCCACAATAAAATCGGATCGAATCGTTTACCAGAATATCTATTCGATCAATTAAAAGCCAATTTATAGATTTGTCACGATTTCGGTTTAATGGTTTTGAAATTCGATGAATTACGCTATACGATTTGAATGAGGTCTATAAAAATATGAATCGGTAGCCGTACGGGTTAACCTTTAACTTTATTAGATCAAATTTAATTTGCAAGATTTTTAGGTAACCCAGTTAATTAGTTTATTACATCGATTCACGAATACAAGGATCGATTTGATATTCAACAATCAAAATACAGTTAATGCAATCCAATGAATCCAAATCATCTCACGCAACCTGTAACATTACATCTTATAATAGTTATTTACGATACAAGTGCGAAAAAGAGGAAATTCGAAACGAGTGGCGATAAATTAAAACACGACCGAAGTGAGTGTTTTAAATCGACACGAGTTGCGAATTACCTATTCGCACGTGTATCGTACAACGTTTTACAGTACATATGGCCCTTTAAACTTTGTGTGCTATTTTACGCACTAGTGCGGGAAAATAGGACCATATGTACTGTAATAGTTATTTTCGATACAAGTGCGAAAAAGAGGAAATTCGAAACGAGTGGCGATAAATTAAAACACGACCGAAGGGAGTGTTTTAAATCGACACGAGTTGCGAATTACCTATTCGCACGTGTATCGAACAACGTTTTACAGTACATATGGCACTTTAAAGTTTCGACATACGCACGAAAAGTGCTATTTTACGCACTAGTGCGGAAAAGTAGCCTCATATGTACTGTAAAGGTTTTTTTCAAATACCTATATCATATTATCTTCAAATATTCTATTTTGCAGCTGTCTGTGGACCCGATTCTGATTTTGTAATAGACATTAGATATCTTTTAGACATCGCCAAGATACGATAACGATATATTTAAGATCTAACCTGTCAAATTTGACATTCCCGCGATTCTGGAGATACTCTTGAACGATTTCCACAAGATATTACTTAGAGATCTAATTCACATCTAATAGATATATCTAACACGATCTATCGTAAAAGTGACATTGGTTGCCCGAATTGCGCTGCAAAAAAAGAGAACTAGTTGAAATCTAAACTATAACGTATCTAGAATGGATCTAGTACGTGTCGTCTCTTGTGAATATCTTGAAGTTCGAATACGGCAGTATGTATAGGTAAGCACTTTTTACGTGATGTCCTAAGTTCTCATCAGGTGTTCAATTTAGTTTAGTACTAAAACCACGCCCTAATAATAGTGGCACGCGATCAGACTTAGTGTTATCGAATAGTCATATTAATCGCCGACCATGTGAATGAATGCAATTAATTAAGACCTTACTTATGTTACTTTTTAGGGTTCCGTACCTCAAAAGGAAAAAACGGAAACCTAATAGGATCACTCGTGCGTCTGTCTGTCCGTCCGTCTGTCACAGCCTATTTTCTCCGAAAGTACTGGACCAATTAAGTTGAAATTTGGCACACATATGTAAGTTTATGACCCAAAGATGGACGTGTAATGTAAACAAATAAATTTTAAATATGGAGGCCATTTTTGGGGGGTAAATGAGAAAATTAAAAAATAAAGTTTTTCAAACTATATCGTGTTACATATCAAATAAAAGATCTCATTGTAAGAATCTCAAATATATATTTTTTTATTATTTTAGGACTAATAGTTTCGCAGTTATTCAAGAAAATAGGCAAAAAATGACCATTCCCCCCCTTATCTCCGAAACTGCTGGGTCTAAAATTTTGAAAAAAATACACATAATAGTTCTTTACCTATAGATGACAGGAAAACCTATCAGAAATGTGCAGTCAAGCGTGAGTCGGACTTAATGTACGGAACCCTCGAAACGCGAGTCCGACTCGCACTTGGCCGGTTTTTTTTTATTAAGAATATTATTATCACCATAATTCAGAAGTGAGCTTACAAAATGCTTACACTAAAGATCATCGCCATAGTATCCACTACGTGCGACGCGTACGCATAACCTATTTGTATACATTAAAACATAGACTTTTAGTACAGAAAGGCATACATACCTTGAAACTAATCATATCCTTACGCCATTTGTCTTCTGAAGGCTGTAAATGTACTTACTTATAAACTTGACACCTGGTGTAAGTCTCCGGTGGTCAATCACCTTAGTTATATTTCACATCGGTATAATTTACATATTGTCATGATGACTGTCATTGTTTTAGGTTGCTGTAGTATTTTTTGTGATAACCTGTTCTGATTTACATCGTTCATTGACTGAGTGAATAAGAATAATGTATTTAGGCGACTGTTCTAATTTTTCATTAGCTTACTTTTTCAATAACTACATAGGTAAAAATATTTTAATAGGGCTTTTTAATAATCTCCATTATTTGATTGAAAATTTAATTTACGTCCTATAAGTGTATTAAATTAATATTCCCTCAAAATGTCTAACTGTATGAAATATTTTAAATTGACATTAAGTGAAAGCAAATTTCAAAGGAAAATCGGGTCCAACAGCTCCACTCTGTCTTAGAAAATTAGATGGCACTCACTTTTTATAAATAGTGTCTGCGTTAGCTTCTATCACCTAGCAAACTAGAAATTCTTATAGACAGCTTTAGTGAATTGAAAATACGTCAGGTGAAGGCTGTAAATAAGGTAAAGGTGTGTATTTTACTCCGTATTTATTTATTTTTTAATTATTAGTTACAATCATAACAATGTCTTAACCAGTGTAAGGAAAAGTCAAAAATAATTCTAGAAAGTCATCCACAACACAGTCAACAGATTTAATATGCAAATATCAATATCAGAGCGGTTGTCAATCATACAAATCGCTTCATAACCATTTCAATACGATCACCCCTTTTAGCAAACCAATCACATTCAGATCTTGTACTTGCACAACGATAATACACACATTTAACTTTTGCTGAAGCATCGAATACAATACTGGTCTCTGAGAGATCGACGGTAAACAGACCATGCAAAGCACGCAATGATCACCAAACAAAGACAGATGGTTGATATTTGAATTATTCCTGTTAAGTCAATGACTGCCAAATCGATTGTCCTAAGAAGGGTCACCTTAAGCTAAACCCGAATACGTCATGTGCTCTTTTGGGCTGACATGATTAAATTGGACGCCGTGATAAAATGCTGTTGACAATTTAATTATAAATTTAGATCATTTTTAAAAACAGGACCTAAAGCTTAGCTCTAATTTTTAAATGCTTATACAGATGGGGTATTGGTGCAGCCATTAAGTGAGCATTAGTCAGGTTTATGCTAATAAGTAATGGGCGGGAAGAGCTACCGTGTGCCGCGTTCTGCCTGCGTCGTTTGAGTTCGGTTAAGTAGGACGGCTGATGTAGTAACTTGGTTTTGTTTGGATGTGGCGCATTACAATTCAACACTACAGAGGCAATACCTATTTACATCTATCTATTATACACAACACAGACTTAACAGATCATCACAACCAAGAGAAATATGTCCCACTGCTGGGTACGGAGCATCTTTTACAAGAGGATTTGGGCTACAATCCCCACGCTAGCGCGAGGCAGATTCGAAACATCACTCTCATCTTTGATCTTCTTCTCAAAATTATCAATCAATCAATCAAATTCTTTATTTCAGGCAAAAATACCCATACATGAAATACCAATATCATAATGAAATTAAAAATAAACTTAAAAATACACGACAACACGAAAAACAATTACATTAAAATTAAAATAAATTTAAAATTACAATTAAAATTAAAACTAAAATTAAAATCACAAATAACTGAAATAACTATTTACATTAAATTGTACACCATACCTCTAGATTCCATATGTAGGTCATTCCAGTGCCTCCAGAGTGCACCAGCAGGATTTCCAGGAATGAGCTGAAGCAGACTGTTGGAACTGTCACGCACTCGGCGCATGAGGGAGGCAGTGCGTTTACGGATTATCGCAATGAACGCGTCCACTCTAGCCTCCGCAAACATCCCCATAACAAAAAATAAATAAAATAAATATAAAAATAAAATATATGCTGCATACATATATGCTGGGGTTTCTCATAATGTTGTACTTCACCGAAAAGCAACTGTTAGATATCAAATTACTTTTTGCAGCTACATAATATAATGAAAACTCATTGGTGCGACTTAGGATTTGTACCACAACCTTCGTCTTTGCTCAATTTCAATTTCAATTACAATTTCAATTTCAATTTCTATTTCAATTTCAATTTCAATTTCAATTTCAATTTCAATTTCAATAACCTATAATCAAATTAAAATAACTTTTAAAACATGAAGTTGCCTTATTCGCTTATCTTTACTTCTTCGTACATCAAGAGTTAAACTATTAAGGTGTACTTACTCATTGTCTCCACTTGGCAAAGTCAACCTACTGTGAATGTTCATCAAATATAAATTTTCTGTCACACTCTTCCTTATTATATACGTACTAAGGTTTAACGTTGCTTAATTATTTACACACTTATCATTATTTTGTTCTGAGTAACGTGTGTAAGTACCAACTTATGAGTTCGCGTTGCTTAAATTTTAATTCATTACAATAGGGTTTAATTTGTCATAATTCATAAAAGAGGCTTAAAGGGTTTACTAATGCGTTCTCAAAGCATTGTATGCAAGCCTGAGGATATGTATGAGGTTAAAGAAGGGTCGTTTTTTTGGGTGCCCTGATTTGTACTGTCACAGTTGGTAACTTTTTTTAAGTAGCTCATTGGTTTTTTACTTGATCTCGACACAAACATGCTTGACTGTTATGGAAATTATATGAAAATGAGGTGTCTAAGGATATATTTTTCTTGATTACATTTGTAAATTTTTGGTCTTCCGCTAATTGTTACACTCGGTAATGCAAGATCACTCACCCACTAGATGGATTATATACCATGCGCGAAGCCTTTTCCTCATCATCTGTGTCCTTATTTGCAACCTTTAGTAATGTAAATTAAAATATAATTTGAAAATGAGTCCATAAAAAATATTGCCTGTGCTTCTGGTAAACATATAAGTTCTACAAATAGTTAAAGATTGTAGACATTTTGAGTGGGATTAGATGGGTCGCGGGGTAACTTAAGACTAAACAAATTAAGACCGTAGTATTGACACATTGACAGTATCCTTTCCTAATGTAATTATTTTCAAAAAAGGGTATTTGTTTCATTTCTCTTAATTTTTTTATATGCCTATGCATCTTAGGTTACAAAAGACATGACTTATATAAAATAAGACAGGGGGCTGTGACTACCTGTCAAAGTGATTTACGACGCGAGTTATCAGAAATTGAGACCACCAGAAAATATTCCGCCCCCTGTACTCTGAAGAAGCTACTTTGCCGCCCAAATTATGTCCATAATTGGTGTACTTAGTTTATTTTGAAGTGACATGTAACATCTTATATAGGTACGACATGATATATCTAACGGAGATATCAATCATCTAAATAAAGATTAGGTACATTTCTGTTCATAAATCTTTAGCTTTTAATTTAATTAAACCGAATGCAAATCTGAAAATTATGAAATATAAGGAGCCATATTTACTTTTCTTTTATGCTGAATGTCAGTTACAATACATGTTAGAAGTCTTTTTAGGGTTCCGTAGCCAAATGGCAAAAAACGGAACCCTTATAGATTCGTCATGTCTGTCTGTCTGTCTGTCCGTCTGTCCGTCTGTCTGTCCGTCCGTATGTCACAGCCACTTTTCTCCGAAACTATAAGAACTATACTGTTGAAACTTGGTAAGTAGATGTATTCTGTGAACCGCATTAAGATTTTCACACAAAACTAGAAAAAAAACAATAATTTTTTGGGGTTCCCCATACTTCGAACTGAAACTCAAATTTTTTTTTTCATCAAACCCATACGTGTGTGGTATCTATGGATAGGTCTTCAAAAATGATATTGAGGTTTCTAATATCATTCTTTTCTAAACTGAATAGTTTGCGCGAGAGACACTTCCAAAGTGGTAAAATGTGTGTCCCCCCCCCCTGTAACTTCTAAAATTAGAGAATGATAAAACTAAAAAAAATATACAATGTACATTACCATGTAAACTTCCACCGAAAATTGGTTTGAACGAGATCTACTGAGTAGTTTTTTTTAATACGTCATAAATCGCCTAAATACGGAACCCTTCATGGGCGAGTCCGACTCGCACTTGGCCGCTTTTTAATGGTTACCATCATTTTAAATTTGTATCTTTTAAAAAAAATCTGCTCATACCTTAAGCATACAGTAAGTAAGTAGTAAAAAACTGGGTAAAATTGAACATGCAAAACACCAACAAGTACGCGTTCTAAACATAACCTGCCCTACGTTCTCGCGTTGTCATCACGTAAAAAAATCCTTTGGCTAACTTACAGACACTGTCATTGGTAATTTGGACATCATGCCATCTGCAATACCAAAGATCTATGTCGACCTTTGGGCACTGTGTAGGTTTATTCGTTAGTTTAAACTCATCGTGGGCCTGGCTGCATTGTCTATCACTCCCAAGGCCCCGAAGTGAATCAGTGAACAGTGCATTCACGGTTCAATCACTAAAAGGTCACGCTCACATGTAGGCATTCATTAATTGATTTGTGAGTTAATTGTTTTATTTTACACTTGTAGCACCCACTTTGCGGATGAAGGTTAGGTATTGATTGTTGCTTTTGTTTCGTATGTGGGCTCTGGTCATTGCGTTTTGCAATAGATTTCGTGGCACGTGCAGAATCTATGTACATAATTCTGAGACTGCAGGCACGAATGTAAATATTTATTTAACACTTTGCAAGAGATATTTTTTAATTCAGCTAACTGAGAAGTGTTGCAACGTTATATTCTATTATATAATTTACATACATCGCGGTTGACTAGCTTATGATTATACCTACTCCAGTCTTACAAAATAGTAGCGCTTAAAATACTTAAATATTTACGATACATGAGTTTACGATCTATTTAGTTCAAACGATTTAGCCATCTATACACAAAGCCATGTATAAACAAGAATTTAACAGCATATAATTAATGATCACAGAAACTCGCACTAATCGGTGAACTCGGTTCATTAGCCCAAATACTCATAACAAATCATTTCGTATTGACTTAACTCGTATAGCGAAGTAGAAAATACTCTTAGCCCAGATTTCTCCCAAAGCAAACTGCATCCAGATCAGTTGATCAACAGATCGAGTTTCTGCGGAATGAGACCAGTAATGGATCGGCAAATATTGTTCCGCGGATCGCACGTAGTTTGTGTTTTAGTTAATTCATCTCAGTTGGCAATGTAAACTAATTATGTATTGGTAAATTTTAAAAAGTCCGGCCGGATTGACCGCGCAAGCGCCGAAGCTATTTATGTCAAAAATAAGTACCTACTTAGGGCGGCACGTATTGCAACCCTATGAGGTACAGAACATTACGGCCCAAAGAATCTGTAATTTTCTGGATGCAACGGGCAACATTAGTAATGAATATTAAAGGGCCTTTACGATAGATCAATTCTGGTCGATGCGGCACTCAAAGGCCCATAACACCCCAATAATAAGTAAGCTATTTAAGTAATTAAGAAAGATAAGAAATCTCTTTAGCTATTAACAAATATTTAGAAAAGAAACGCACCGTATAAATTAATTTCTTACAGGTTTTGTAAGACCTAGTTTTTAGTCTGAACTCCCTTAAGTTACTACAAAGACTAGCTCCTACTAATTTCAATAAGTAGGAGCGACTTTATTCCAAAACGTCGTCATCAGTACCTACCGCAGAGAAGAGCCATCTTATCAACCAAAATCTGGATTATAAAAAATATAAATAAAAGATGAAATAATTGCTCGTTTCCATACCCCAAGTACATCTAAGTTATTTTGAAGGCTATTTATGTATATAGAGATTAGTAATTAGATATTGTCTGAGCATACATAATATGCTACGGAATTATTTAGTGAGCAATTTTAAATACTTCTCATTCAGTATTTGTAGGTATGACCAAAGCTCGCGTTTACTTGAAATTCAAGTGACAATAACAATAGCACGATCGTTATACGTTATTGCCGCAACCGTCGCGGGCGCACGTGATCTGGAATAAAGTTAGTAGCGGAATGCGCAAAGACGGACCACGCTTTAGGGAGTTTAGGTGGACAGTCTCGAAAAAAATGTCACGAGCAAATTTTAAATTAACACATTTAACTTACTGCCAGCGACCCGCTAGCAGGTTCTCTGTTCGTAGACGCTATTCGCTACATACGGGTTTTTCTATGCTATCGGCTACGCTCGTGGCGCGTAGCTCGCGCTGGTACTGCATGTGTTAAAAAAAAACAAAGAAAGGAAAGGAAAAAATACTAGATGTGTTTTATACTGGTCTAATCTGAAAGAAAACCCTCAGACAAAACTAAAAAGATATAATATAACAGTGATTATATAAACTTAATTACGTATAGTAATTTTGAACCAGTTTAATTTAGTTGTAGTGCTGGTTGGGTGATTTTACGGTAATTATTGCCATTTAAACAGCTTTTATGTAATGCTACAGATTTCTGTCTATACCTACTTACTTCGTTTTGCTTAGCATTAGGAACAACTCTACAGAAGTAAGTGTGCAGTGCTTAATTGTTAATAATATATATTATGATTATGATTATGAATAATGGAATTATCTAATGTAGCATGATCAGTACATACTTATAATTCACTTCAAAAATTTATCGCAAAAAGTGCTCGATTTGGAACCACAAGCTTACCTCTGCGAAGTGTTTTCTAATGCAAAAAAACAAAGTATATTGTCCCAATAAATCCTAAACCCGTTGTCGCCCTGCGCGTCGCGACGCGTGCTGGTGCCCGCGCACGCGCGGTGCCAACACGCTGAATTTAAAGCGGATTAATACATGTGTGCACTTATACTAAACTTATGTGGCGTTACGAAGATCCACTGGAATATTGATTCTTGTTATAAGCTTTGAACCTTTTAACCGCCGTAGACTGATATATAAGACATACAAAATCGGGCTCATCTCGCCGCTGTCTGATAAATAAGACAAAACTTTGTGTAAATTCGTACCCCCCCGGCGACACGAGTACGCTCGATGACGTATTCTGTGGCGGTTAAAAGGTTAATAAGGAGATACGCTTATAGTACTTACTGAACTGCGTGTTAATAAGTTTCCATTATCTAGCATCCACTATATTTTTTCATTCATTCATTTCAACCTTTTCACCCCTCAGAATATGGTCAGACTACAAAATCACTCTGTATATAGGTACAATAATAAAGGGAATAAAAGAAGAAAAGAGATAATGATAGAGTTATCAATATAAAGTGAACATGTGATAGAATTAGCTTTGCCCCAATAACTTCGAGGTCAAAGTTGAAACATTGCTCCTCAGCAGTAGTGTAAAACCCACGTGTTCTTAAGCAGATTTCTGAATGGCAAACAATGGATGCCAAACTGACATGACGCAATGACAGCTATGAGTTAGATGGTGATTGATTTTGGAGCCAAATTTGGTGGCTCAGTTATTACTTTTGTGACCTTAGTTATGATAAATAAGGCGTAAGATCGTTAATAGACTGTAAAGGAGGGTACATCTATTTGTTTTCATTAAAATTACCTCCAAATAGCTGATTTTAGCTAAGTACATGTGATCAGGCGGCCTAGCCAAGGCGACGATCGCTTGCGCTTCGCTATCGAATCGCTTTGTGTCTCTCTATCACTCTTCCACATTAGTGTGACAGTGACAGTTGCGTTTCGTTCGCTAAGTACGTAGTGATAGCGATTGGCATGTTGTCTACGGGGCCAGGTACTTTTACCAAAATCAAGCTTAAAATATTAGCGCTCGACTTTTGTCAATGACGGTTCTTACTTGAGACGAGGACCCTGGAATGGGTAAAACTCCACGAATTAGATTATATGTTTACTAATGACATTACCTCAATGAACGACCCTTAATGGGGTCCCGTTGTTTCCCATGTTTTAAGTCATAATGTATTGTTTGTCATATTATGATTAGTTATAAAACTGAAACCGTTAACTTTTCAGGATTTTCGTTAGGTTATCCTAAACATAGGTTAGGTTAGGTTTGTTTTGTGGCAATCCTGAAAAGTGACGCGTTTCTGAATCAAGTGAATTATGACTAACGAAAATGCGGGAAAACAATACATTAAGACCTAAAACTATTTGGGAAATAATAGAGACCCACCATTAATACATCAATTCCTACAATATATTGGGATTGCTCCGGTTTCATTATAATATTTTCGCCTATACAATTGGAGGAACTCTTTTTATGATCTGGAGCACGCTAGAATTCAAAGTCCGCAACATCGGGAAGCAACACTCCTTGTTGAGAATGTTGAGCTAACTACTGGTATTCATTAATTATTGTTTTTTTTTTCAAAATCCTACCACTTACTTTTCCAAACAGTTTTCCCACACTAGGTGTGAGCCAATTAAGAAGCTCCCTTCATTAATCAGCTCCGACTGAGTCACAACGCTTGCGCAAGATGCCCACGCGCAGGATCTGTAGCGTTGATGTAAGCAGCAGATTATTCAAAATTTAGATAATGTGTGTAGGTAAAACTTAGGTTATTAAATATTTTACTAAATTTATTTTTTGACTAGATTGTGCACTAGATATTAAGTAAATTCTTTATTGTGTTTGGGCTTCCTAAATTGTCCGGTTTGAAATGGAACGTACAAAAAACAAACACGTCAGCGGCATTCGACTATCCAAGAAATGACAGTTTACAAATCATGTGAAAAAGTGGTAGGTAGGTAAGTAGTAGTAGTAGTGGTTACAGTATACATTTATTAAATCAGTAACATACATATCAAATATTACAAAGCACTAAAATGTTATTGATGGTTATCTATAACGTACAACAGTTCAACCAAAAATCTTAAGTCCATTTTCAATTTATTGCATATTTTGCCCTTAAAGTGATAGAAACAAGAATTAAAATCGCATGCAACTTGAAATCTTCTGGGTTGTTTTTAGTAGTAGTTCTATTGACATATCACATATGCATTGTGCTGTCTGGCACGCGTCGTATCTGCATACGGACGGGCGGGAAAACCGCGGGATGGGTGCCAAGACAGTGGGGTACGACCGGGTAAGGATGTGATCTGCAATAACGACTTCCAAGTATTTTTTTAACACCAAGTCGGTGTATAACAAGCTTATGGCCCGCTTGATGGTAAGTGGTTACTGTAGCCTATGAACGCCTGAAAATCTAGGGGTGTTACGTAAAGAAGAAGAACCCCATACTGTAGTGAGTTCGTTGAACAACGCGGGAGAAAATTCTTCTTACACCACACAGTGCGCGACCATTTAGGTTGTAGGGTGTGAGTATATTCATACTCAGGTACCTATTCAGGTACCTTGCTGACGGCGAGCGATGTAGTGATAAAAAGCGGCCGTTGGCATCATATCAAATAATTCTTTAGAGCACAGCCCAATGTAAAGGGGTTTGTTGTAATTTTATAACACAACACATTTTAGTTTAATTTATTGCTCCTGTTATAGGAAGCACCCTGTATAAACGGACTAAACTTGAACGGAAGCTCTCAGATATCGATGTTTACTCCAACGTCTTCTTCGAAACATCCTAACTTACGACTTGACTAATATAAATTTAACTTTATTGCAGTCGCATAAAGTTTCGAATTGAAATATCGAAACTGCGATTTAAGCCTTTATGGCGTGGAATCCTGTCAGCTCTGCGCCAGCACAAATACAGGGAGCGCCGGCGACAGTAATGGCTATACTTGTGAATCTTGTGATGCACTTGTTTGTTTGTATGCTTTTTGTGTGGATATAATTATGCTATTAGGGAATATGTTTGTTAGTTCGTATCACTTTTTATGCAGTTGATATTTTCACGAAATAATGAGGTAAGATAAGATTTGATTTTCTCTCGAAATGAAAAGTAGGTGTAACAGAATATGTAATCGTAACAGTATCCTACGGTTAGATTTCCGGCCAAATGACACTTGAAATATTGACAGACACAAGTCTAACATTTTAACTACTATGAGGAAAGATGAGGAAAAAATAAGATGGCAACGCCTGGTGACAGAAGTCCCAGAAAAACTTCAAGATGACCTTTAGGAACGACTTAAATAATAGGTAGATAGATTTATTTAATCTAATGCCTACAAACTTGCTGCTTATTAATTTTAAATCATAATATATTATTTAGGTACGCAAATCTTGACAGGAATTTAATAATGACAACAGATGAAGAGACATCTCGTATTTTAATAATCTCAGCAAGCAAAGTCACAGGGCCAATCACTAGAGCTTAATGAGCTTTCGCGAGCTTTCAAAGCTAAGTGCAGGAGCCAAGGGTGCCACTTGAGGTGTTTGCGCGGACCGCATACACAGATCCGTATCGCATGTGCAATTAGAATTTTGAGATTGAATGGGTTTCAAATAAAGTATTTATATTTTTGAAAACACAATATTTTAGAAACGAAAAACTAACAAAATATTCTCGGATTCGTGGATAATTATTGCGGTGTTAGACTTACCATTTTTGGACTGATTAGTGGTCCATTTGACGGAGAACTGGGCTGCATATAATGTGCATTATGCAGTGCATATGATGGAGAGCAATTTTATACATATACATGTAGGTATTGACAATCGTCGGATATGAGGGAACGACTAGAGGAATAAAGATTTGGTCACCCATACAATTAATATAATTGAAATGTATAGTTTTCAGATTTTTCCCTGTACTTGTAGTATAAGACGATATTACTTGCCTCATAGTTCTAGGTCGACAGAAGGTACCCTTTAAATTTTAATTCTCTTGAGAGTGTCTAAATATACGCCGTATCTTTTTTTACATCAACTTAGAAGTTTGATTCTTTCACAGCTTCAAGGGAGTTTATGGTTTTAATTTCAATTCGATACTCCACACGTTTCCGAGACAAAGGGTCTTGACACTCAGACAGACAAAAAAGTGATCCTAAATAAGGGTTCCGTATTTCTTTTGAGGTACGGAACGGAACCCCAAAAAATCACGATTAGAAAAGTGTGCATTATCAACCTATCTTTATCGCCATATGCATTAATAGTATAGTTATACCAGATGTCTCCCAGATACGACCACTAGTTATGCTAACCCTTCATACCTCATCTCTATGATATATCGCCTCCGAGATGCTATTTTGAAACGAGCGACACAATCGTGCGATAATCTAAACCCACTCTTAGATTAATAAGTTTCGCAACAATGCTCATTTACCGAATCGGTGGAAACCTACACATCGTTTGTGATAACTTTACACTTAGTGGTAAAAAAAATGACAGTCACTTTTACCTTCTCAGTTTGTGTTTGTTTCATTACTACAGTCCTAGTCGTACTTACATCTACTTAATTGTTTTATATAGTTTAAACGTTTAAAGTAATTTGAATTAAAGATATTAAGTTTACAAATTATGTTAAAACATTTGATACAAAACAATTTCGATACATGGGTAACTAATTCTAAAGTGCTTTTTGGCCATGGTAGGTATACAAACAAGGGCTATATATATATACTGATAGAGTGGAAGATCTTGTAAGCAAAGAGTTAAGGGGTAATCAGAAAGTTTGTTTTAATTTGGATGGTGGAATTTATTCAGATTTGCCTAAGCCTTCCTGTCTATAATTAACTCAAAACAGAATTTATAATATAACAAAATATTGAGGAATTATTTTATTTAGTTACTTATATTTGGTGTAACTGTTTAAGTGTCTCGCAGTGTAATCATACTAACAGTAATTCTGAGTCATCATTCGACGATTTGGCAGGTCTCATTTTTCAAGACAAAAAATAATAGGCCCAATATTTAATTCTGACATTTTGAGGGGAAAATGTCGCAAAATTAAAAATTGAGCCGAATGCACACGATTAGTGAGAAATGTGGGCAGTCATTTTAAAGGTTATAGTGTTCATGAGACGTAAAATATTATACTAGCAATCAATCTTTATAGATCCAGTCTGATATTATCATTCAGGCTGGAATATAATATAACTACTATGACAATGAAAAGAACATCAGAAGATTAAGTCTAAGTAAAATATTTTTAAATAAGTTTTATTTTAGAATAGTTTGTATTTAGTTTAATAAGACAATTGGCTTTATTTCACAATAATGTCAGATTTACAGAATTCCACATCAAAGTAACTTAAAAAAAACATATGATCTAAACTAACTAAAGAAACAAGAAAACTTAAAAAATCAAACACAAATTACACTTAGACTAAATTTAGCCGATAAAATCGCTCCGCGACCCCCCCGATGCAAAAGTGCCCATCACGCTCGCTGCGTTGCCACGTTGAACCGCGATGGATAACCTTTGCATCAGGAAGAACCCAGAGCGAGGATCCAAACCCCTCTCCCGCATGCGTCTCCCCACCTCCCCCAAAAAGGCCTTGGCCTCAACACACCAGCACCCTGTGGTTTCCACCGCAAGCGGGACAAATAAATAGTTCGCCAGGACCTCATATTTCTCCCGCTTGCGAACTGCAGCCCACTCGGCTGCTGCCCCCGCCGATCTCACGGTACGGCCAATATGCGACGCCGCAAAAGGGCTGACACACGTTGCGTCCCACACTAAACATTTCCCTTTCTCCCAGGGAACCAAAGTTAACCCATCCGGTCTCTTCCCGTCTGAGCGACTGAGGCCCGGGGGCTCCAGCACGCATGGCACGTTTGCAGAACCCAGTGCCCTCCGCACGATATCATTGAGCGCGTGGTGCCGTGGGAACCTCCCCGCACACCGACCACAACTCAACGCGTGATGACCGCTGCTCTCCACCATAGTACCGCAGATGCAAACGTGGGGTTCACACACTGCACAGCCCAGGCGAAGAGCAACTGCAATCCGCACCGAGTCGTTGTCAAGCAGTGTACCCAAGTGCGGAGAGGGTAGCGCGTGAAGCCACGCACCAGACTCCGGCTTCGACACTGCGATTACCCTCGCCCTGTCTACACCCACCGCACTCTCCACCAAGCCACCCAGCAACCGCTTAACCCCCACGTCATCCCACAAACGCTGACGATCCGGACTCTCCGGCGCCGTCGCCCCCGGGTTGAGAGCCAGCCAAGCCTCCAAAGCCTCCGCAGCGAAAGGTATGGATACCCTGTCACCATCAGGAGATAAAATTTGAGTGACAAGGTCCACGACCCCTGCCGCCGATGCCAAAAAGGCTGGCAAGCTCACGTCCCGCGTGCGCCTTACGCCTAGCCCACCCGATCGAATGGGAAGGGAGGCCAGATCCCACTGGTCTGCACTGAGGGAGACGTTCAACAGTGACTCTACCAAGTCCTTCAATACTCTGTCAAACGAGTCAATAAGCCCGGGGCAAAGCCAGGCCGGCACGGTGCGCAAAAAGTAGATGACTCTGGGAACGGCGAAACAGGACCGCAACAGAACCAGTGACACGTGCGCAGAAATGTCCCTTATCACCCGCGCTCAAAAGAAGCTGTCTTCTCACCTCGAAGGCCTCCGGGATGGCCTCCGAAAAAATGGGAGAGCCTAAAAGATTAAACGTTTGTGGTGACAACTTCTTGAGCCCGGGAAGCAACTCGCTAAATAAACCGAAGGAAGGCTGTGACTCGACGCCACAGGAAAAAAACTCGCATTTGCTAGAGTTCACCTCCAGCCCTAAGTCTCGAAATCGCGGAAGAAGGGCAAGCAAATCTCGCTGAACCTCCAGAGGCTTACCCCCGAGAGTACCGTCATCCAGGTACCAGATGTTGAGTGGGGATTGAAGCCCGGAAACGGCTTTATGTATTGCGAGACTAAAAATCAGCGGGCCAAGTGGATCCCCTTGCTGTGCGCCAACTTGCGAAAGAAGAAGGGATCCGTTATAAAAAAGATTAGAGGGAGAGGAATAAACCTGGAAAAGAAAAGGGTAAAGAGATGGCACCTTCTCCCTTACTTCCGCCAACAAAACGTCGCGCTCGACGGAATTGAAGGCATTCCTAATGTCCAGCTTGACAACTATGCACCCCTCATTCCTTGGATCTGCAGTAAAAGCCCGTGTTGCGTGGATGGCAGCCTCACAACCCAACCTCGTGCCAAACCCCAACTGACAAGGACGAAGATAAGCGGCCATTTCCTCCCTCACAGCCCTACACCCAATCTTAGCCGTTAGGCGACGAAATGTGCTACCGATTGCGATTGGCCTCAAACCACCGTCCTTCTTCGACAGCGCGCACAAGGAGGCTCCATACACATAAGGACATACCGCAGAATTCAACCGACCAGCCAACAAAAAGTTACATAATTTTGCCAAGCTATTCAGCAAACGCACCCCGTTATCTCCCGCTGAAATAGAAGTAAGCTCCTTTAAGTGAGCCGGACGGATCCCGTCCAAGCCGGAAGCAGAACTACTGTTGAATGAGCCGAGAGCTAGAGCCACATCTTCCGGCTTAACCGTCAACGCCGCGAACGAACCGACCGGCTCCTGTGGATACATCAGCGGCCGAGACGGGGCCGGATGCTTCGACCGCAAAGCGCCAAGAGTTTCTGGAGTCGTCGGAGCCACTCCATCATCAGACATTAGCACTCTAACTGCGCCCTTGAGATCACCCTCAAACACTTTAGACTCGATGGTCTTAACCACAGAGAAAGATCTAGAGGCTCTTGATTCCGGGTCATGGATACAAGTGCTATCAAAAGCCCCTGCTGAGTCAATATTGCGCTTGACCTTGGTAGTAAGGTTGCCCGAGGCCGCCGCCTCAGGCGCTCTTAAAGCGGAATACGCGAACGATAATAAGGCCAACCATTCGGGTGTTCCATTCACGCTGATGCATGTATCTATAAGATCGCATAACCTCCCCGCTGCCAGACTCCGAGCTCCCTTGGGGACGTGACGCAAAACCCGGACTGACTGTTTTAGGACAGCCAGGTCACTTAACCCCCCAGTCCTGGAGATGTCTGTCTGAGTTGGCTCCTTTAGTTTAATTGTAATTTTAAGTTGTTTTTATTTATTGTTTTTGTACCTCATATGAAAAAAATAATTAAACAAGTAAAATATTCTAATATCTGATTAAACTAAGAGTCTTTGGCTATTCTTTAAGAATCCATACCAAACGTAACCTAATCTATCCTAACGTATCGTGGCATCTCCGCCAACGCAATGATTCACGCAGAATCCTGCGCGGGCGCCCCAGTAAATCACCTGATTAACGCGATAATGCCGTCACGGAGTAGCTTGTAGGTTTAATTTAACTGAGGAGTGTCTTTTCAAAAGGGTTTATTTTTTCTGGGAATCTATTTCTAAATTGGACCTTAAGTTTTCTTGAGCAAGGTTCTCTCTAGAAGTACCGCTAAGAAAAAAATAAACCCTTTTGAAAAGACACTCCTCAACTGTAGATCTGACTTCAGGTTTGATTGTTTCTATAATTGTAATATTTTTGTCATAATTAGGTACTTACGAAAAAAAAGGTATATTCATAAAAATCTAAATAATCGTCGTAATTCGTATACTAGATAGGAAGAACTCAATTTTAATTGGCAAAATATTAAATTCGGCCTTTGTCCCATTTCATGAAAGTAGTAATGAAATTGTATTTCTACTACTTACTAGTTTATACTATTTATTCCCATTTGTCGGATGGAAATGATGTCCAAGTTTGTTTAATTAAACTAATGTCAGGTGAACTTTTTTTCACTCCACCAACCAAAAAGTTCACTTGATATTAAACCCACTATAGGTATTCCAATTAAACACCAAATCATAACGATCCTCGTTCGTTTATATCGTCATTTTATTGAAATTATAGTGACAATGTAAACACTAATATATATGTAGTACAGTATATGTTGTAAATGTGCAGAATAAAATCACAAGGACTAATCCTGACATTCACCTCGCAGTGCTTGTAATAATTTAATACCGTGAGCGAACAGACAGACGATGATATTACAGTACCTTTAACATCCTTCACCTGATTTTGATAATGGATTACTCATACAACCTGCCAATATTAATGTATGTTTTTATTATCTCTTAGGTACAGTGGGCCAAGAAAGTGGTCTACCACCCTACGGTTGAGGTTCGTTTGAACGTCATGAGACAACAAGGTCGATTTACTTTAAACTCCGTTAGAAAAGTCAACCTTAGCGATCGTTAGATCTCGCAGAAACTTTTGTCAGAACTGGTAGACCAATTTCTTGGCCCACTGTACCATCGTCCACAAGGCAAACAGAAACATGGTCGCCCTAATACATATAGCGTTAAATACAAATACAAATACAAATACAAATAATTTATTGAGAAAAGTATAGTACAGTGGTTGCTCTTAAAGACTAAGAATTTATAAAGACATCGGACACGCACCGCCCCGCCCCGATTTGGATTACCTCGCCCGCGACAGGCCGCCACATGAATGTGTGCGTCTCTACTGAGAGCATGTCAGGATTCCGTCAGAAACTCAATGACGCGTGTACAGACGTGCCGCGCACACATATAAACGCAAATCATCTTTGATGTATGGCGTGTCCGCCCTGTGGTTACTGGTTACGTGTAGCAGGAATTGTGTGCATTGGGGTTGGGGTGGGAGGTTGTAAAGTACCCAGGCCGCGTAGCCAAGGTGCCAATCGCTTACGCTCCGTAGCGATCGAAATGCAACTGTCACTATCACGTCACACTAATATGGAAGAGAGATAGAGAGACACGAAGCGATTCGATGGCGAAGCGATAGCGATTGTCACCTTGGCTAGGCCGCCAGGACCGAAGCCAGTAGAAAATATGATTCAAGACCTTAAATCTAAACCGTTAGTTTACTTTCATCACCTTTTCCGATGTAGGATTTGATAGATTTCCACCGCTACCTGCGAACCGCCGATATTCACAAAGCAAATCAAAGCGGTAAAAGTGCTTCGCAATATTATTGCAAATGACTGTACATTGCCGGCGATCTGATATTGTACATGTCCTTCACCCAAATATGATAATGAATTAGTCATATAACCTGCCGATATGGTGGTGGTACACATGTAGGTATTGTTCTTTGGTACTCATTACAACAATGACTTTTAATAAAAACATTGGCATTGGCTACATGTGAAACAGGGCTACATTCGAATTGTCTTATTGATTTCTTGTGTCAATCTGGTGACATTGCCGTGACATTAATAATTAAACATTTGCTAGGGAAGTGGCATTTAATTTTTACGTTAATTTTAATAAAATATAAGATTTCGCTACTAATTATAAAAGGTGCTATAAAAATAGCATACCTAACCGGATCTATCGAAACTTTTTATCTTTCTAATAACATAACATGTAGTAATGGAGGATAAACGCCTCATTAACGTCTCCATACTTGAAGAGAAGGTGAAAGACAGGCTTTCTGTCAAAGATTCTCAGAGCAAGTATACACCTACTTAGGGTATTTTATTCAGAAAAGGGTCAATAGCATAATGATCAAGAGGATGCTCCCTTCCGCGATGGATGGACCATATAAAAGGCCAACAATTCCCTCAATGTACCTGAGAAGCATCATCAGCCATGTATAACTGGCGTGGAATTGTTCTTCGTTCAAGATGACCACAACTGTCAAAGTACCCGACAAAGAAGAAGAATAAAAACAACAAAATCTATGCACTTCTAATACCTTCTACAATTGGTTGATTTAACAAGAGTTAATTATGTAGTTAATGGACGGCTAATTTCACATTTTTAATAAATTATAGATTTCATACAAAATCACCCCTTAGATTACTTAGATGACTAGGTATAAAACACAACAAAATCAGCCTTCATTTTTTTTTCAGCTATACAAATATAGGAAGCATACCTGCACTCCGTACAATAGTAATTATTTCGATTTTCGCGCGTACGAGCATGATTATTAGGTGTTAGCTCTTTATGGGGCTCAAAGCATTTAAAGGCTCTAAGCACTGTTATAGCGTGCGGAAACTTGATGGTTACACTAGCGGACAAGAACAATGGAAGAAGCTTATAGGTACCTATTTTATACTATGAAACCTCTACGGCCGTAGAAGAAATAGTCTTGTCACTCATGTCAATTTCATTCAATAAAATAACGTAAACATTTACAATGTAATTTATAATAATATAGACAAAAAGTATCAAAACCATAAACAAAAATACGTAAAAAAGGTAAATTTATACAAAAAGGTTGTGCAATCTTGCACATAATTAATACATAAAAAAGCTTTTACAGTACATATGGGGCAACTTTTCCGGACTAGTGCGTAAAATAGCACTTTTCGTGCGTATGTCGAAACTTTAAAGTGCCATATGTACTGTAAAACGTTGTTCGATACACGTGCGAATAGGTAATTCGCAACTCGTGTCGATTTAAAACACTCCCTTCGGTCGTGTTTTAATTTATCGCCACTCGTTTCGAATTTCCTCTTTTTCGCACTTGTATCGAAAATAACTATTACGAGACAGGAAAAACTATAAATGTATAGTATGTTTAATATATTTATGATACTGTTACAGTTTAATACTAAATAATTTTCATTTTATGGAAGAGAGATTTACAAGTTTTTAAGTTTTCAATGTCGGTGATGAAACCCGGAGCTAGTTGGCTTGTTATCTCTGCATTATCTATATGTATCCAATTTGGCATGCTGGTGGGAATGGAGTTCTGTGGACGCAAACCGGATGGTAGTTTTTACCTTCATCTGAGAACCTTTATACTTTTTGTAATAGGTACATATTTTTATACAAAGGATCTGAGATTTTAGAAATAAAATTTTGTATATTAACATTTTTTTATACTTTCGGTGGGACTATACAAGTGTAAATTTTGGAATGGATCGGGTCGTGGCGTACACGTTTCGTTTTTTATAAACCCATCTACAACCTATCACCCATCATGGAAGATGAAGTTTCAGACGTCTCGGCCCGGACCCGGACCGTTTTGTTGTGAGTCATCCTTAAGTTTGCAAACCAGTTTTTCTGTACCCAAGTGTAACACCTAATGATGTTGTGATGAGAACCTTTTGTTCACGATTTTACTCCTTTGATGGTATTGGTCATAAAATCTCACACTTCGCATTTTGATTAGATGTTATATACTAGTCATTATGCTTTTAAAAAGGTAAGAGATTAATTACTATGCTGTATGGGGCAAAATTATGTGCTTTTTATGCTTAATACATAAAGTAAAAAAAGGGAAAACTAAACTAGTTCAACTTTTATATGGAGTAAGTAGCTGCCAAGTAAAAAGTTTACAGATATTTTTTGGTAGTTTAGCTTTAGCACATTAATTTATTTAGATATGTAACATTTTAAGTCATTAAAATACGGTAAAACATATTTTTTGAATTTTTTTAAAGTAGGCCCAAGCAAAAAAGATTAAAAAAAACTACTTTGAATCAGAATCAGAATCATTTATTTTGCTAGAACATTACACAGATGGTACAATTTGTCATGTCAGTAGATGGGCCTACACTTGGCATGCAAAACTTACACACTTTGATTATAACAAAGTCACAAAAATTAGTCAAACAACACGTCCCGTGCTCTTCCAGACGCAAAGGTGCCCATCACGCTCGTCTTTGCTACGCTGAATCAGCAGCTTCTGCATCAGGACATACATAAAAATGGTTGACCTTTGGAAACGTCCAGCATTGACGAGGTAAAATTGTACGAAATTTACTTTTTTTTTATTTTACTTTATTTTATTTACTTGGATGCAACATACCCAATTGGGTATGTTG
Source organism: Cydia amplana (assembly GCF_948474715.1). Taxonomy (NCBI): domain Eukaryota; kingdom Metazoa; phylum Arthropoda; class Insecta; order Lepidoptera; family Tortricidae; genus Cydia; species Cydia amplana. The sequence continues at coordinate 14,491,248 of NC_086079.1, read as the reverse complement.
CATCCAAGTAAATAAACATAAACATAATTATACATTGATACATAACTTTAGGCCTGTCTATTCACATATTTATACACTATATTTATTAGGTACACCTGATGAAAAACCAGCAAAAACCTAGTAATCCGCACGCAAACCTGTTCCTAACATTATGACTATTTAAAATTATTATCCTTGCGAAACTCAATCGGTCAGGTACTTAAGACTGACCTATGCGACCCTGCAGGCGAAACTGGACCTTATGGCGTAGGTGATGTGAATAATTACCGAGTGTCCGGCGGCGCGGGGTCAGAGGTCGCGAGTCACCTGCGATGTCGCACGCATACGCTATGCGTGCGGTCGAGGTTGGATGGCGTTATGCTGAGAAGAACTATTTTCTATAACTCGTTTATTTACGGTAAAAAGGAATTTTCCAGAAAGTACTTAAATATATAGCTATATCATATATTTCTTCTGCATAGACCTAACATATAAATAAGCAAAATATTTAGATATTTCAATGTTAAAAGGAAAATAAATATTGACTTCATACTACTAAATTGTTGGTTTGACTTCTTTTAGTAAAGATTTTAGCAAGGTTTTTGGATATGAAAGCCCCTAAGGATCTCATCTCATTATTACAAGATTGTAGTGGTACATAACTTAAACTCCTCGACCGTATATAAAACTGATTCCAACGGTATTCTGCTGGATTTTATAAGCTGTACCTATATGTAAATATCAGATCAAAGTACATTTCGCTTTTCGCTGACTAAAGAGGTTGGGCATAAACTAAGACATTTTTAAAATAGTAACAAAATGTTTATTTCAGTATTGAATTCCTTTATGCTGCATAACATCATCCCCCTCGGTCATCCCAACTAATGCGCGAAGTCACTCGCGGCGCGCGCGCCGTGCATCACCAGCGCTAACAAATCGGCGCAAACGCAGCCCAAATTACCAAACGACGTATACGCCTTATTCTGATACTGATACAGCAGTCGCATTTAAGTTTGCCGAGTTAGTATATATGCAATACACTCAAAAAGCGTCTATAATAAGTAGGTATAAAATTTAAAGTGGAATAAGAGTTATTTTCAGTGATCGGCCAATTCAAATTATTTCGATACCAGCACTGTTTTCCCCATTTGTCCGGTTAAGACAAAATAGTCCATGTAAATAGCGACCTTACTGCTTATAGCTAGTTGATTCAAAATAAAATAATGGGTATTTTCGGCTGTTAACTCAAATATACGACGTTTCGGTATAAGTTAATGTTGTTGACAAATGAAATCGCACGCAGCGTAATATTGCGCTATGAGTTTTAGCACCTTTCATCGTTTTATATCTCTAGTGGGATTCATCTTTTAATGTCAGTAAATAAAAAACAAAGTAGGTATATACTTGAGAAAAACATTCTTGTCTTTACGAAAGTACAATTTACGCACTTTAGTAAATGATTTAGATTTAGATTTATTTATTTAATGTAGAGGTAATTAAAACGGTATCGTCTTCGGTCGTCCCATTCGTTTTTCGTCAAGTTCTTAAATTAGTCCTATTCTGCTTTCGTCACGCATTCTACATTGAAAGCCACCGACGATTGTGACGAATGTAGAATGGGTGACGAAAGCAGAATAGTACTAATTTAAGAACTTGACGAAAAACGAATGGGACGACCCAAGACGATACCATTAAAACTGATAAACACTTAGTTACGAAAGACTTAGGTTTTGTCAGGTGACCAAAAATAAATAGAAGAGCCATTTTTTTGGTATTTGACAGGCCACCGGTTAGCCGGACTATTTTTCACTCATGATGGCTTTGACCGCCCAAGGACAAACCTTAAAATATTAATTGTTTTAGAATTCTGATTGAAACTTATGAAATATACACACATTCATTCATTAGGTATCCTCATTGATAGAAAACTAAAATATGTATTGTAGTTTAAGTAGTTCCTGCCACAATTGATCCTTCTCTTGTCTATTTTGTTTCTTTCATTCTTTTTCAAACCAAACGAAGCACAGAAGACCACCAAAGGTTCTCAGACAACCTAAAATAAAAGTAATACACATTAGAATACTTTAAACATATTTTCACATTTATGATGTGCAACGATACATTCCATAAGCACCAAACCATAATAAATCCTCTATTAAAACTGAATCAATAGACGATCGAAAACAAACGAACATCGCGATCGTTCCAAACGATACCATTTAGTTCAGATCATGTTAACACACCAGCTTCGGTATTCCCACCGGCATCAAACGCTCGCCACAGGCCACCAAAATGCGTGCGATCTCTAGAAGAGTATGGACTTGAGGTCTGTGGTGACGGGACATTTAGTACATTTGAATTAAATATAGGTAGCTAACAGCCATATTCGCAAGTCTCTTTTATAACCCATTACAATTTTTGGAGTCGAGTTTTTTGTAGAGACTTGAGTCCTTTTCAGAGAACTCGCAATTATTTTTACAAAAGTGTCTTCATGGAAACTCACCGTACTCATTTCATTTGTCAATAAATAATAAAAAAGAAGATGTACGAACCATAATTTAGTTTCTGTGCATAGTGGTCGTTTGTCTATTTAGATTTATTATTTTTTTCACTCTCAATTGCATTTGCATCGCAATTCGCCTTTGTACATTGTATATATTTTGTTTTAAGGAGTTTTTTTTTGTTGTCCCCTAAATTTTTTTTTTGTAAATTTGGGATTTTTTATGTTATTTCTACTCAGAATCACGAGCTCTTTCTATCCTAATAGGAGAAAAAAAAGAGTCCTATGGTTTTTATTTCCATTACGTCACCATTTTTCATAGACTTTGTATGGCGGTCGCGGAATGGAAAGATCGAATAATGTATGGAAATTTTGGGACACTTTTTTTCTCCTATTAGGATAGAAAGAGCTCGTGATTCTGAGTAGAAATAACATAAAAAATCCCAAATTTGAAAAAAGTGTATAGGGGACAACAAAAAAAAAAGCGGCCAAGTGCGAGTCGGACTCGCCCATCAAGGGTTCCGTATTTAGGCGATTTATGACGTATAAAAAAAAACTACTTACTAGATCTTGTTCAAACCAATTTTCGGTGGAAGTTTACATGGTAATGTACATCATATATTTTTTTTAGTTTTATCATTCTCTTATTTTAGAAGTTACAGGGGGGGGGACACACATTTTACCACTTTGGAAGTGTCTCTCGCGCAAACTATTCAGTTTAGAAAAAAATGATATTAGAAACCTCAATATCATTTTTGATGACCTATCCATAGATACCCCACACGTATGGGTTTGATGAAAAAAAAATTTTTGAGTTTCAGTTCGAAGTATGGGGAACCCCAAAAATTTATTGTTTTTTTTTCTATTTTTGTGTGAAAATCTTAATGCGGTTCACAGAATACATCTACTTACCAAGTTTCAACAGTATAGTTCTTATAGTTTCGGAGAAAAGTGGCTGTGACATACGGACGGACAGACAGACGGACAGACAGACAGACAGACAGACAGACAGACAGACATGACGAATCTATAAGGGTTCCGTTTTTTGCCATTTGGCTACGGAACCCTAAAAACGCCCTTTTATTGTGTTTGTAATCTGTCTTATGTACAATAAAATAAATACATACAAGATGTAGTTTCTCGCCCATTTCATAAATTTTTAATCGACTTGATGTCACAATTATAATGGACCAACACAAACGACTCGCTTCGCTATTGGAATAATAGCCCAGTAAATAATAACCCGCGCCCGCGATCACAATCGAGCGGTAACATTATACTCTTCGATTGTTTTTATCGACGGTGTTAGGTTCTTTTGTAGATCATCGATTTCGCGGAGAATTTTAGAACCGGAATGTGAATTATGGGTTTGGCTTTTGTTTCAAATGTGGCAAATCGTAAAATTGACATAATTAATTTATTTTGACACTGTGTTCACAAAACAAGTTTTTAAATCGGTGCGTAGTACCTATGTATTTTTAAGTATCTATTTTTTGTTTTTCGTTTTCAAGGAATTGACATAAGCAATAAACACCACATTGTCGGTTGTAGATAAGCTTGATTTCAAATAGAAGCTATACTGAAATAGCGCCTTATTGACAACCAACAATAAGTACCCTTTTTTTGAGAATGGCACAATTGATAAGAAACAAAACCCTACTTTGAAAATTAGCAACGATTTAACATAACATAGTAGTTGCCATACGTCTTAAATAAGTATAAAAGTACGTACTAACAGCCATATTCGAAGCCACATTTTAAGATATACATAGGTACGTCAAATATTAGATATCTATTAGACATCACCAAGATATGTCAGTGTCAAACAAGTGTCAAAAGTGACGTGTCTTCAAACAAAAACGTCACTTTTGACAATTGTTTGACACTGACATATCTTGGTGATATCTAATAGATATCTAGTTAAAAATCATTTGCATATATGAAACAATGTTATTACATATTTTAAAATAACTACGTTCACCACCGAACACTTTCATGGGCCAACAGCGCCATGTGTTATAAAAACATCCCACCAGGAGTCTGCGTGTGCGCACCGATGATCCCATTATTATTCCCATTTGTGATTCACCGGAGCGACAGAGCAAACAGCTACTGTGCGACGTAATGCACTGTCAATATGACTGTTTGCTCGCGATCGGGCTGAGTGCTCAATGCTCAAGACGAGTGTAGGGTTGTCAAAAATTTGAAACATTTATATGGTGCCTTTAGCATAATTTGCTAAGAATTTTTTTTAACCTACGGATACCGTTTATTGAAAGTAATTTGTTTTTCCTTGCTTGCATTTTCTCCTCTACACAAAAACAGTCTGGAAGAAATCATTTTGTAGCGATAGTACTGTCTGGTTTCAACTGTTATAGGTACTTAACTACTTAATACTTAAATTTCAGAGTTATTTTTTTGCGTAAAATATTTATGTGTTTTCTCTTTTCTTTAAATCACTAAAAATAAATCTCCATGCATTTTTCCGATCACATTGCTCAATCAGGCATTAATTTTGTGATTTATTCTAAGCTACTATTGTTAAGGAAAATTAAAAATACCTACCATCATTTATAATTAATCTTTTGATAATAGTATTCACTTAATAGTATTTTATGCAACCGTTGTTTAAGAGAGGTCAAAAAAAGCGAGTAGCGTGAGTAACAATTTGAGGCGAAGCCGAAAATATACGAGTACGGGAGCAGAAAAATATTATTTTAAAATTGCTATTTTATCGTGACAACCTTGGGAACAGAAATGGCGATGCATTGTAGACGGCGCCTGCTTGAACTTACGTTCAATTAGTCGATCAGAAAGAGCTCCGTGAGCCGCTGTGTGGTGAGATTAGTACAAATATTTCTCTATTTAGGACGCCGTACTTGAGCGTTCTAACGTGACCTGTGGTACAGAAAAATAAAGGTTCTAGAACGAGAAGAGCTACTTATAGTTATTTGTTATACAAGGGGACAATAGGGCCCTTCGTGCTAAATATTGATACCAGATTCTAAAATAGAACCGCGAGCGTAGCGGGTATTATAGCACGCGGGTTAAACAAACTTTCATACTGAGTGAAACACCAAAATGTTCACCACACCAACGCGAAGAAAATACTAACTTTAAAATACTTATTACAAATCAAATCTAAATTAAATTTATTAAATATTTATCATCCAACGTCATCAATTAAAAGTCGATTCGAATTCGAAAATTTGCATCCTATTGCTTTGCCTCTCTTGTGAATAAAATACAATTTGAAGAATAAGGAGAGAATTTACGAGCTGATGTGGTGAGAAATATATTACACCGGTTCAAATTAAATTCAAACAACAACAACTCTACCTCCTATCGCGCCATATAAAGAAACACACTTAACAAACACTAGTATTAGGATGGAGATAATCCTCGATTAAATTTATTGGATCAGTCAAGCATAAGGTAGAATAATCGGGATCGCTTGCTGCGGGCGTGGTTAGGACTACAATACGCCCGAATATGTAGTAAACGTTATTTATTACTTTGGCCATCGCGGACCATCGCCTCGCCCCTGCGCAGAGTATTGTAAATTCTGTATGCACAAGGATCGATGATGAATTGACGAAATATAATTTTCCGAAAACGGGAAACTGGAAAACGGGAGGAAAATCAGATGAACCGAAAAGGTACCCAAAAAATGTTAATCGAACCAATTGGCTACTTTCCTACTAGTCAATTCCATAGCAAACCGTTTTAACAGCTTCTTTTTTAGAACTGTTAAAACGGTTTGCTATGGAATTTATATATGAAAACGTGTGTAGTGACGTCACAGTCAACTTACCTACTTTTTATATTTCCATCCGATTTATTAAATAGAAATTGTGTTTAAAAATAACTGTTTTCTACGTTTTTCTAATAATTATCTGGTGCTTTATTTCATGCAGGTACGGTGTGAAATAATTAATATTAAGTAGAGGAAAGTACCCAATTAAAGGCCAGAAGAATAATGATATGAACAGAAACAACAGGAAGCAAAACTATGCCACGTACTAAAGTATTGAATTAGGCAAGTTAAAGAATAGCTGACTCTTAGAATCAATGTCAAGAAAATACCTACATTTAGGTAAAAACTAAAAGATCCCATGGATGTCGAGCCTGGGGATGCATCTGATACCGTGTAAAAAGCATTTCTGTAGGGTTTCACACAAAAGTTAGGTGTATAATTACACTAGATGTGTAGGTACTGTATGAGCCGTCTTATCTTATAATGCAACAAAGTACAGAAAGGCAGCTACTCTGTACAAAGAGATAAAAGAAATAAAATCACTTCGGTTACATATGACCCGAGCAGGGGCGTCCTGCAGGTTATACAAATATATCTTATCATACTTAGAGGAATTAATAATTAAATACACTAATTTATGGGCAAGATCGCCGGGCGGACTGATATATATTTTAATAGCAATCTCGTTGTATTAAGTTTCATATTGGACTACCGATATATCGGAGTCGAAAGGCAAATTATGTTGGATATTTAATGGCCAAGTTTAAGATAAGGTTATAAATGTAGTGATCCTTATTTGTTTAATTTGTAAAGTTATAAATGTAAAACAACAAGTACAGGTCGATTTACCAAAACTGGGGGGAATAAATCAAAGTGGCATAAATTATTTGTTTCAATGCTAAAATATTGGTGGAGAGAGATAACCTGGTTTTATTTTCTTCAGGAGTATTTGAAGAATAAAGTGCCTTTAAACTAACACGATTTCTGCCTGTGACCACGGACGAAATGTCACGTTCGAAACGTCAGGCCAAATAATAAACGTAAGTGTACGCGATTAAAGTGCCATATTGTTTTAAAAGTAGGCACGCCTGTTGGAATGGATATATAGATAGGTACCTATTTATGTATTTGTCTATAGTCTGATGTGGTAGAATTTCACTGTTCATCATAGATCTACTTAGTACATACTCTAAAATAAATTAAAAAAAACGAAAAGGCTTATAGCAAATGCCAAACCAAAAGGCGCCCATCGTTGTCAAGTTGAATGTGACCTGTTAAAAGCGACGCCGGCAAAGTGTCACAGTCAATGTCCGAGGCGCGCAAACACAAGTCAACACGCGTGTTTGTGCCGGTAAAAGCCGTGACCGAGGGCCGAAAGTGAGTCGAGAGCGTGGAACAGTGACCCTAAGATAACGTGAGAAGCAATGTATAGTTATATTATTCATACAAAGACTGAACACTTTGCAAGTTGTTCACAGGCTCATACAGGAATGAGCCTGAACGGGAACCTTACATTGGTGGCCTAAGAAAAAACGTTGATGCTAGGTATTGTCGTTACTTACGGACCAAGAAATGTACAGGCAACTGTCATTGTCAGATGACAATTGTCAAGTTGGTGTTCGGCTTCTGCGTTTGCTTCATTTTTTGCCTTTGCAAATATGATCATTGATCACGTCTCATCGTTTCCCTCTCAGCTTGGGTAGATTCCAATCCATTAAGGACGCAATGTTCGTATGTCGTGTCTTCTTTTTTCTGTGCTAAATGATCTACATTCTCCTGAATACCTTAAGTCTTTCTTATAAGTAATACTGAGGCGTTACTCGTGACCGTCAACTTCGCTCTTCCGGAGTCTGTCCTTGCCTCTCCACCGTACAATAGTTCATGTCGAATTAATTCTCCTTGCAGGCAGCTCGTCTTTGGACCGGACTTCCCTTTAGCGTCCCTTTAGTACTAAAACAGTTTCAGTTGACGTACAGATCAAAAATAATTGTTTTTAAACACTTTTATTTAGCTTCACTGCGTTTGGAGTACTCCCGTAATTCCGATGGAAATGCAATGATATGCTAAAATGGAGCTGATCTGATGATGCGGTCGGAAGGTAACCAAAGGAACTCCTCGATGGAAAAACACTAACATATCGAGTTCAGGCTTATTAGAAAGGTCTCGAAAAGTACTTGATATACATGCAAATCACATGAAGTTTAGTCACCAAAAAAGTATGTAAAAGTATTTTATCAAAGAAAAACAAATCGCAATTATATAACACAAAATATTGTTTAGTGACGCAAATAATAATAAATAGTCATTAATATTTAATTACCATTAATAACTATGTAATTAATCGTATAAATATGTATAATTATGTTATCAAGCACCAAACGACTTGTAAGCAGACATCGCTTAACTGGTTCGCAATATTAAACTAACATAACTAGCTGTTAAATCAATAAAAATACCGTTATTATTCATTACAATTAAATAAGCCTATTAATTAGTATTTTATTGTTGCACAGATGACCTTGTTCGAAGTGGGAAGTGAATAGCATCAGAACTGGTCATGGTTCCTTAATAATCCTTTTAATATTATAACTTTGTATGTTTGAATGTTTTATACTCTCTCCCACAAAAATAATAGATAAGAAGATACACCTGTTATTTATTTCAGTGAAATATGTCATGCTCATAGCGTACATATATTTTCATCTCATCATAATTTTTATTGTCATGCATGCCAATTACGTATGTTAATTTTATTTATTTTGTAACATAATATATTTTTGTTTTTGGGTTATAAACGGTTTCTCATTATTATTCTTATACATCTTTGATTTTAATATAATGAATAATGACTGTCAGAAGAGCAATTTCAGAAGATACGATTACCTATTACGTATAATCGTATTTGTTTCTGCCGTACCCAAATATAAAACTTTAGATTTCAAATATTCCGTTTTAAACATTTCTCTCCAATACTTCAAAAATTCCACATTCCCACGAGAAGGGCAAAATCAGTAAAACCATAAGTCCATTAGGCCATTTTCTCCAATTCACAAACGTTACTGCGCCGAGAATCGAACCCCATGCGTTTATGGAGAGAGCTGAGAATCCGTCATTATAATACATGCAGTCATAACCCGCGGACTACGATGGTTAGTACATTGACGCAGGTCATATAATATTTTATTTTTTATTTTTATTTTTTTATTTTTATTTTTCAGGAGTACCAACAGCTACAAAAACATTATACAGATTTAGGTAACAATACAAAGCCAATTACAGGTACTCACAGATAGAAATGGAATAAACAATATATCAAACTTTGCGCGCAATTTCACACAATGCTATCACGTATTATACATTTCAAAAAAAAGAAAAAAACAATATTTTCCAAAAGAACAATAATAATTGTATGCAACTCAAAACTTATCATTATCAAGGATATAGAACTGTTAACAATACTGACAGTAAAAATACAGGGCACGTAAATACTTAAGCACTCGGACAAATCGCAAACCTATTACTTATGAAAACAAAACAATCGGGATCAAAGTGGATTAAAAAATAGATTCGCTAATTTTCGCTTCACCGAAGGAATGGAACAATTAAATACATCAATGTCCAAATTTCTGGATAGAATATTTAAATTTCGACTAGCACGACACAAAAAACTATTTTGTTTATATAATATGCAGTAAAGAAACTTTATAACTTAAAAAAGTCATTGATGTTAAAAGCTTATTACAGAGTCGAGGACTACTTGACAGACAAACATGCATGGTCCAAACCAGAAACTAATAAAAAGTAGTAGCAATTAAAAACATTGTATTATGTATATATAGAGTTATAGGTAAGAAAGCACATCAAATATTATATGTTGGTAATTCATAATAATCAATCAGATTTATATAATATGTTTTCCCATTTTTCTTTTAATAACTTTATTTTCTTTTCCTTTTGTAAGAATTTGATATGTTTTCTTAAAGAGCTACGAACTTGTATGATTCCATGTACATATGTATATTCTCTAAATCAAATTTCTATTACACCTTATGTGTATAATTGCATGAATTCTATAGTAATTTAAATTGTGTTTTTTTCCTTATTTTCTCGTAATGCATGTTAATTATAAGATATAATTAATTATATTTGAAAAGATGTGTCCCGCCGAGTTTGTTGCCGGTCCCATATTGGGATACCCTCCTCCAATTGAGGGGGGATTTAAATCTTCTCGGGGCAGAGGTGTAGGGTTGGAGCCGGTCTACCTAGCTTTATTTGACGTTCATAAGCGCATTGTAATTATGCCTACTTGAATAAACTATCTTTTATCTTATCTTATCTTTAAACATAGGCTTGCCTTTATAAATGTTCAAAGGATAAGAAAACTCCTCTTGAAAGTCTGTTCAACATTTAGCCAGTGTATGTATGTATGTATGTAAACACTTTATTGCACATACGACAGGTCATCCGCGTTCAGTGATAAAACTAAACGAATCGCTTGTGGTACTCATTCACCAAAATGAGCTTTGTCGTTTACACATATACACAATTAAATACTAATAAAATAATAATCCTTTATATATAGTTGGGTAAAATCTGTAACTGACTGTATTTTTTATTTTTATTTATTTACACATCACAAAAACATAATACCTAACTTAAAACTAAGATGCGCCACAGAAACTTATGATGCGCCACAGAAACTTATGAATTTATTTAAGATGATGATGAATATAAGAAGATGAATTTAATTACACAACTATTTAGTTGTATTAGACATTATACTTAATCCTGTTATTTTATGATATATTTAGATTTAAAAATTGTTTACCAAAAACATAATAAAGGACATCGGGAGGACTGAGTTGATTGGTTGGTAGGCCGTTTTACTACCTTTTTTAAATATATTTTGTTAAATTACCTATTTTTCTCGAAAATTAAATCAATTTTATCATTTGCTAAAACATAATATATGCTACAATAATTTGTACCACGAAAAACAAGGATCTAGACTTAGGTAGACTTATTCATATGCACATTTGTACAGCCGTACTGCCGTATTAGTATTGTGGCTTCAACTATGAACAGTATGAACACGTCAAAGTAAGAATATGGCGGACACAATACCGAGCACAATGTCAAGTTTTTGCCACCACTCGGCGAGATTATTGCTCTATTCAATTTAGAGTACCTATGTAATAAACAGTGGAAGCATAGAAGTGTTTCGCTAGAGCTAATGTGGTCGAGAGTTGACAATAAGAATAAGAATAAATAAGAATAAGAATAATTTATTAAGAAAACCTTATTGCTAATGTTACATTATGCGTGAATTTTTACATATTACGTACATTGTTACGTGCGCCTGAACTAGGAATATAATCCTGTATCTCAGGCAAAGAGATAATATACTTTAATGATCAATATAGCAAATTAAAATCATGAACAAGAGACATAAATAGGTATTGAGATATCTTACACTTTGTAACCAAGTATTGCTGTGTCAGTGTCTATAGTATACAATTTATAAAGTAGGGCGATCGTGTTTATTTTATTATTGCATTGTTATTAGTTTACCTTAAAAATAGTTACTTACGAGGTATGAATTACATTTGATAGGTTTACGGTTAGTAGGGCAAATTAAACATAAGGTACCTATTGGTTAGTAAATAAAGCACTTATTGATGACAATTTAATACAATCATTAATTACTTAAGTATGAAAAACATTATCCATCTATACGTCGATCGCAAATGATAATAACTACAAACCAACTAGAACAAATAATGTTTTAGCATGTACTTAGAGCATATTTTAGCTCTCCCCATAATCAATAGAGTTGATGTAACGTCGTTCGGCCATTTTCCTGACGGGACAGTCAGGGTCCCCAGTTATATGAGCATTGGGTTTTTTGAAGAGACTGCATGATGCGCATTTGGGATATTCTTCTTTAAGCACACAATCCTTGTCCGAGTGCCCAGGATTACTGCAATGTCCACAGGTGAATTCTGTAATACAATATATTGAAAGATTTTAAAAAGTCAGTTAATGTACCTAAAAAAGACATCATTTTAGGTAAGTGCATTTGTTAAAGGTGCATTCTTATTTATCTTTCATTCAAATAAGGTCAGATTTCAAAAAATATTGCGGTTGTTGGGTAGGACTAGATTAGCGTTTACTCAGCTACCAGAAACAATTATCTTTCATAATATTTTCTTTCAATAACGTTTTATCTAGGTTATCTAAGTATTCACTCCTAGGAGTGAATACTTTTACCTAAGTATCTAAATGCTTGTCTTTGTGGGTTTGTATGTGTGTGTGGGAAACGTTGGAAGAAATAAATAAATATAATAACTATAATAAGTTTAGCTTATACTTGTAAGTTTAAAGTTTGAACCCTCCCCAGGGTTTATCGAAAGCGTCTAGTTATTAAGTAGTTATAGAAGTGACCCAAAGTTATCTTGTAATTATAAACACTTTATATATGATGGCATAAATTACTTAGGTTGAGATCGATTTTCAGTTTTACATGTCTCCATCGGTGAATCGCTGGTGGCCTAGCGGTAAGAGCGTGCGACTTGCAATCCGGAGGTCGCGGGTTCGAACCCCGGCTCGTACCAATGAGTTTTTCGGAACTTATGTACGAAATATCATTTGATATTTACCAGTCGCTTTTCGGTGAAGGGAAACATCGTGAGGAAACCGGACTAATCCCAGTACGGGCCAATAGTTTACCCTCTGGGTTGGAAGGTCAGATGGCAGTCGCTTTCGTAAAAACTAGTGCCCACGCCAATTACTGGGAATAGTTGCCAAGCGGACCCCAGGCTCCCGTGAGCCGTGGCAAAATGCCGGGACAACGCGAGGAAGATGATGACATGTCTCCATCGGCGCATTCATAACTCTACCTAACATATAAAGAACCAAAGTTCCAAGTGGTCGCTCGTAAAACTATTTTGCTGACAATTGCATTGGGAACTCATAACGCCCCAGAGCATTGCATACCGTATGCGGACCCTACATCTTGAAAACTATTGAGGTAGTAGGTTTTATCCACGCATCCCCAAGTTGAAAAATAAAGACTGTTTATTTTATAATTTATTTAATAATAACAAACGAACAATGCATTTACTGTTTAAAAAAAACCGGCCAAGTGCGAGTCGGACTCGCGCACGGAGGGTTCCGCACCATCAACAAAAAATAGAGCAAAACAAGCAAAAACACGGTCACCCATCCAAGTACTGACCCCGCCCGACGTTGCTTAACTTCGGTCAAAAATCACGTTTGTTGTATGGGAGCCCCACTTAAATCTTTATTTTATTCTGTTTTTAGTATTTGTTGTTATAGCGGCAATAGAAATACATCATCTGTGAAAATTTCAACTGTCTAGCTATCACGGTTCGTGAGATACAGCCTGGTGACAGACGGACGGATGGACGGACGGACAGCGGAGTCTTAGTAATAGGGTCCCGTTTTTACCCTTTGGGTACGGAACCCTAAAAAAAGTTGTCCAATAGTCTTTATAAAATGCTTAGTTTTATATCTAATTGTTCGAAAGCCACCATACACAAATAGATCACGTTCCTATACTTCCTACCCATATCATTGTCAATTTAACAAAAATATATCGCAAAAAATTAACTAAATTAATGGAATCTGTATTACGAAAAATCCATAAGGAATGTACCTAATGCTCGCTAATTTTTGTCTCTTAGGTATAAGGTTATCACATAAGATGAATGTTACATTGACTAACAACGATTTGTGTTTACAACTAAATACCGTAAAACGGGGTGAGTAGGTTTCGCGGGGAGAGGTGGGTTATGAATGGGGAGAGAAGGTTTGAGAGGGGGGTGAGAAGGGATTTTAAGGCTACTGCTACAAAAATAATGTATTCCAATTTAAAATGGGTAATACGCATAATAAAAAAAAAATCGATCCAACAATCTTCCAAAATCACCTTTGTATGAAAACCCCTCTCATCCCAAATACGAGGCACTACGGGGTGAGGTGGGTTTTCCTCTTTATCGTCAAAGTTATGAAATGGAACTACCCAAAATAAAATAAAAACTAAAATACAAACGTCCGGAACACTTATTATACCATTCAATTTTCATATGTAAAAATAAAATGTTATCGAGGTTTGAATATCAATTTTGACCCCACTCACCCCATTTTACGGTACCAAATTTTTCTTAACTATTTATTCCTTAAGTTACATATCATTGCCAAAACCAAAATATACATATCCTTTAAAATAATCATATCGCATGCCGGCTCCAGCGCAGTATTTATTACACTTTCGGAAGCGTGACTCGGCCTTTTTTCACCAGACATTTTGTCCGGCGTTCGTGTTATGTTTTGAGATAATAAAATAAAATCCCAGTTGGTATTTTTTTGTTCAAATACACGTTCGCATATTTGCATACAATGCCGTTGGGTGCAATATGTGGCTAATGTCCCGGTAGCCCGTCTCCAATAACAAGTATACGCTTTTAAATTTATGTGAATGGTATAAGGATCAAAATTGTGTCTGCGTTTTTGGATGCCTCGGACATTTAAAGTGAAAAAGACGTAAGATAATCACGGAATTGCCTTTAGAATTTGACTGGATTTTACTTATAAGAGTTTATTTAGTTTATTGATATTATTCGATTGTATCGTTCATCTTCGCTAAACGTTGCCTGTTCACACCCATTTTTTTTTTACTGAGATCATCTACGAAACCTTAAAAAAATAACTTCTCGAGCAGAATGAAGTTTTGTTTAGCACAAAATAAAAAACTTCTTCATCTACTTTTTTGTAAACCTAATCTTAGTCGAAACCTAAGCCACGAAAAAAGTTACTTGCATTAAAAGGAAGACCAAGATTAAATATATAATATTATATAAATGTATATTTTGATGCATTTGCACCACGCATAAACTTTCATAAGTTTCTGTGGCGCATCTAGTTCTAAGTTCTTTGTATTATATTTTTGTGATGTGTAAAATAAATTAAAAATATATATGTATATATATAAAGATTAAATATACCTGATGTAGAATCGTAATCCGCATTAAGAAGAAAAAACTATAGGTACCGAAAATAAATGGTTCCTCATAAATTGTAATTAAACTGTAATAATGTTTTTTTCTGAATATCTAGTTTATTTAAAAAATGTATACCTATAGCACCTGTGTATTGATTGGGACATTGTTATTATGTTTTGTCTCTACGTCAGCGATACACTTAGAATAGGTACCCATGTCAATGTGCTGTAAAACGAATACACAATCATATTGAAACGTTATTCACACTCGATTTTATTTTAATTTGAACTAATAGACATTTAGGAAACACTAAAAAGTACTACAATAGCATAGATTAGCCGTGCGAACGTACCACTTTAAACAAGACTTGAAACTAACCCGTGACCCTTGTGTACATAAGAGTTTCTCTTTCAAAAACCGCGTACCTGTACAAACTTGTACATTAAACATGAATATTTAAATAGTGAGTACCGTAACGATTCTAATTCCATTCCAGGTAAACCAAATCAGTTCGCCGCTATCATAAGACACGTAGTGCGAATTACTAGTATTAGTGGTGCACAGGCGAGTTTTGGAGGGAAGACATACGGCCATATTCGAACTTTAAGATACGTCAAATACTAGAGATTGAAACGATATGGATTGGATATGGCAGTGTCAAACAAGTGTCAAAAGTGACGCGTTTGGTTGGAAGAAACGTTCTATCTTAAAGTTCGAATATGGCCGTTAGAGACCTTTCTAGATAGGTAGACGTCGTTAGATCGAGTGTACAGGAATGTGTGAACAGTCGCTTACGTAGCAGTGATATCGGCGCCAATTCTTGGGACTAAGTGGCTAGGTTGACCCTGGGTTATTTTAGTGCTTATAACATTTATTATAGTATCTAAACGGGAAACGCTAAGATGAAAAAACCGGCCAAGTGCGAGTCGGACTCGCGTTCCAAGGGTTCCGTACATTACACAATTTTTAACAATATGTTTTTTATAATGAAAAGGGAGTAAAATGTTTTTAAAAAACCCATCAAAAACTGCACATTTCTAATAGGTTTTCCTGTCATCTTCAGGTAAACTCAGTTGTTTCAGAGATAAAGGGGGGGGGGGGGGGGGAATGGTCATTTTATGCTTATTTTCTGGAATAACTGCTAAACTATTTATCTTAAAATTATAAAAAAAAATATTTGAGATGAATGAAATGAAATGATGAGATGAAATGAGCTCTTTCATTTGATATGTAACACGATATAGTTACATTTCTGTTTTACCCCCAAAAGTGGCCTCCATATTTAAAATTCACTTTTTTACGTTACATGTATTTTTGAAAATATGTTTTTTTTTTAATGATAAGTGAGTAAATAGTAGATTGTTAACCAAGGGGTGAAAGGCACTCATTTCTGCCGAGGCAGTACGTAGCTCGAACGCAGTGAGAGCGCCAATAGTCCGAGGCTGAAATTATGCCTTTCACCTGAGTTAAACACTCTACTTTTCATTTCGAATACGAGGAAAGTAATGCATGTGTTTTTTAAAAACATGAGTAAATATAATTTTTTATAGTATTTCTTGAGTACTTTCAATTAACAATTTAGCCAAACGGATCGTTATTTATGGAATGCGGAGTTAAATATCAGAATGGAAATTGTATAACAAATCCATTTAAACCCAAATTTCAATTGCCCATTGTAATTTTTTTTTTAATCGTACTTGGAACGTAAAATGCTCTAGTGCAGAAACGTATCATTTTCTGCACACCTTAGAACAACAATGACCCTCTTTCAGAGCACGAGAAATAAAAATGTTAAAAAACCCGTAGGGGTCGGATCAAAAACTAAGTACTTAAGTCCGACTCACGCTTGACTGCAAATTTCTAATAGGTTTTTCTGTCATCTATAGGTAAAGAACTATTTAGTGTATTTTTTTCAAAATTTTAGACCCAGTATTTTCAGAGATAAAGGGGGAATGGTCATTTTTTGCCTATTTTCTTGAATAACTGCTAAACTGTTTATCTTAAAATTATAAATAAAGTATACTTGAGATTCTCAAAATGAGCTCCTTCATTTGATATGTAACACGATATAGTTTGAAAAACTTTATTTTTTAATTTGCTCTTTTACCCCCCAAAAGTGGCCTCCATATTTAAAATTCATTTGTTTACGTTACATGTCCGTCTTTGGGTCACAAACTTACATATGTGTGCCAAATTTCAACTTAATTGGTCCAGTAGTTTCGGATAAAATAGGCTGTGACAAACGGACGGACAGACAGACGCACGAGTGATCCTATAAGGGATCCGTTTTTTCCTTTTGAGGTACGGAACCCTAAAAATTACGGGAATGATATTATACTTCCCATAATACTCTGGACTTAAGTAACATGAAACAGGTGGTCTTTCAAATACTTGCTTGCGTAAATCATAGAACATAATAAAATACTATCTGTCCTCAAAACGTGATATGTAACCTCACCTCTCACCTCACATTGTTTGACACGTCTCCAAAGCAAACTCAGGTAACCCAACTATTGAATATTCATATCGTAGCGCACGCATCTTACAATGTAACCAAAAATTTCACACAAACAAGACGAAAAAAGACGTATTTTTCTCAAATAAACAAATATTTAAACGCTTAGCGCCGCCGGTGAATGAATTTGTTTAAATTTAAATAATTTTCGTTCCCTTACGCCATCTCTGGGTGTCTTTTGAATTCAGATTTCGAGTTCATAGTTTAATACCATGCAACATCTCTCCGTTTGTACGATGTCGTGTGACGTTTACATTATTGTATGTTTTTATGGATGAGAAGTGTTTTTTTCTTGTTTGACTTTTATTCACATTTAACAAGGGAAAGAATTAATTTGTCGTATGAGACAACGGTTTTTTTTTATAAATAAAAGTTGCGTTTTATAAAGCGATGGAATCGTTCTGCTTTAATTTGAATATATATATTAGGATTACAACAAAATATATAGATTTGTCGACTGAACAATAAGATTTATATTAAAGCGATTTGCCCCACATCCATCAAATTTAAACTATCACAAACTCCCATTCTATTAAAATAAGCTTGGATACTGACAAGCGAATAATAGTTTTAACGCGATAACAGCGCTACTTACTTTACAACGGTGGCAATCGATCATCGAAAAGAATATCGAAACGGCAATTTGTGAACAATTGATTAGACTTGATCGATCGGTACTTTTGAGATATGTCGCTTACCGCTCTTTCTCTAAAAAAATGTATATGTAAAAAATGGTTTACACTAATCGCTACACCGGATATTTAGGCAAATACTTTAAATGTACCTTTTTAAGACGAAGAAAATACAGGATCATTTCCGCTACGCTTGCTTAGGTGTAGCGTTAACAAAGCAGTACATTATGTATTTAATTACTGCTCAAGGCTGATGATAATATGGAAGTTTACACATAAAACCTTAGCTCATTAGTGAGTGACTTTTAGCTTCTAAATTTTCAAATAGACTCTGTTCGGAATTGTATTGCGCCCCATACATTCCACGACTCTTCTCTTTCCCCACGGACTCTAAATCAAATGTGCTGCTTTAAAAGATGTATTTAGGCAAGCCTCAGCCGAGATGACTACTGTGCACGATGAGGACTAGTTTTGAAGGACATTTTGCTTTTCTTTGGTATGTAATTTAGTAAAATAAACAATTTCATGCAGCCTACGCATCATAAAGTCAACTTTACGTTTTTTACCATCGTATATCTAAATTTTTCCGACTCTATGGGCGGATCTGTATCTAATAACATATCATAATCGAACTGTATTAGTTCACACTCGCCCACACTGCGGCTATGGCCGGAACAATGGTCTAATAACATACGCCACAATACATGTTACTTGGGTAACGAAGAACAATGCACGATTTGAATTTAGTGTAATTTATATTTAACGTTGTAATGTGGTTGTTATAGTGATAATAATTGTTATAACGTGCCTATATAGAGACAGAGACATTAAGCTAGAATAAATTATTATGTAATATGTGTATATTTAATTTGATTAGGACGCGGCCTCGCAGTTTTACTCGAGTGCTCGCACTGAATGCAAAGAGTCTATCTTAGGGATCGATTCCAATTTTGAACTAGATATCTATTAGACATCACCAAGATATGTCAGTGTCAAACAAGTGTCAAAAGTGACGGTTTTGTTTGAAGAAACATCACTATTGACACTTGTTTGACGCTGACATATCCAATCCATATCGTTTCAATATCTAGTATTTGACGTATCTTAAAGTTCGAATATGGCTGTTATTATACTTTTAAACAAGCAATTCTTGTATATACCTATAATGTATATTTACAATTATATTTCGGGGATCTCTGAAACGGCTCTAACGTTTTAGATGATATTTGCTATATGGAGGTTTTCGGGGGCGAAAAATCGATCTAGCTAGATCTTATCTCTGGGAAATCGCGCATTTTTTAGTTTTAAATATGTTTTCCGAGCAAAGATCGGTCTCCCAGATATTAAAGTAGTAAAACAAAATGTAATGAAAGCCTTGCTTCTTTTATTTATCGTAAGTTTGAAATAATGTATAGGTAATCAGAATCAAAAATAGGTAAAACGGGCCACACACTTTTAGCGAATGACAATGAATATGACTGCCATGAATCAAAGCAGCGCGTCCATTTGATACGACTTTTTTGACGCCGTTGTGGCCATGTTTCGGGTCACGTTGAGGACAGTCTATTCAGATAACCTGAAGCAGTCATTAATTATGGATTTTATTGATTAATTTCGGTTATGTTTTTACAAGTTTCTACTTCCATTGTATCTTCTGCAAAACATTTGGCATTTCGATGTATGATTAATTGTTTTATGCAATTTATTATTTTAGACATATTACATGAGCTGCAATATTAATAAAAAGAAAGCAAATGGATCACCAAAAACGTAATTTAAGACATTGGAAGTACATTATGTATAAAAATATAATAGAAGAATTTTATTATCATTTGTATTTCATCTTGCCTATTGAAGCTTTAATCTGACCCTCTCTAAATTCCACAGTAAAATAATAACGAGAAATAAAACGTACATATAAAGTATACGAATACTATGCTTCTTTTCCTTACTTATATCGTAAGTCACTCAAGATAAAGCTACATAAGCTTCATTTTCCCAACGGCATACGGTCAAACACAGTGAGATTATTATGAAAATGTACTTACCTATTAGGTACAAGTGAATTACACATCGAGCGGTCAAAAATTCAGACCATGATATTAGCTTTCAATGATTACTTGTGTGCAAGTCAGGGATCGGAACCGGTTTTTTGCAAAAACATAGAAATAACCATATTTTTCGAATTATTTTATACTCGAAATGTAGCACTCAGTTGTGTTTTTAGGTTACGACTTCGTATTATTAGATTCCCCAATCAGAAATGAAGTAATTAGCAAAGAACGAAAAAATACCGTTTCCGTTCCCATACAAAAAATACCGGTATCCGATCCCTGGTGCAAGTGATTACTTTAATAGACTGAATAAAAGCGAAGCGGAGCGTATTAATTAATACAGACGACGTAATATTGATACGCGGAGCAATATTTAAATAAAAAATCAAGAGCATGGTCGCCCTATTTTACGACAGGGTCATCGAAAATTGTTTACGCTTTATGCCCCCGTAATAGTTCAAAATGTCGTATTAAAAACGTCACATTTATTTACGGCAGATCTAGCTGAAACGAGTTTTATTGGCTAAATAACTATTCCGAGTTAGTCCGAGACGTTGATGACTTTGGTGTTATTTATGTTGCTCTTGTGATCCCATTTTAAACGTATTCAAGTAAGAAAAGCACTATAATGGTAGTTTTGTTTGTTTTCAGTGAATTTTTAAGTAAATTAGGATACTTATACTCGTAACCTTTCACACGCCTATACCTATTTTAAGTACCTTTTTACCCGACTACGGCAACGCAAAAGGAGGGTTATGATTTTGACCGGTATGTATGTGGGTATGTATTATGTATGTATGTCCATTTGTTCCCTCATAACTTCTAAAGTACTAATTATAGTTGTACATACTACTGTGCTATAACAGTTTTATTGCGCTGCACATAACGCGCCTGTGTTCAAACGCAACTAAAATCATACATCATACATTTATATAAAAAACTAAGAACTAAAAAGGTTACAGGTTACAATTCGTCTAGAAGTCATTTTAAGGTTTCTGTATCCTTGTCACTCACGTGATGTAAACTTCATAAAATAAATACTTACAGTTTTTGCAAACATACTTGTTTTCCGTGAAATAGGTGACATAGGAGTACCTAACTCATTGTAACACATTTCAATCGGTCGTCGGTTATGCTTATGCAATAACAAAAAATAACTAACAAATAACTTCACATGTAATAATATTGTCTCCGGTTACCGCGATAGTTACTCATGAAATAAAACGATTAAAACGGATTATATCGCGTATATTGAATTTATACTACATCCCGACGTTTCGAACCCTTTACAGCGTTCCTGAGGCCTTACCTCGCGTACTCTGTCACACTTACGTACGAATTTACAAGTGCGACAGAGAGGCAACACGTCGAACGTGGTTCGCGGTAGGCCCTCTGGTTAACGGGTGACTGAGGAAAAACTACACTGTGCAAATCTACCCACTTACAAATAATGAAACATCATAAACTATAAATTTTAAGGTCGTCGGGATGTAGTATAAATTCAATATACGCAATATAATCTGTTTTAATAGTTTTATTTCACATATAATAAAAATTAAATATTATAAATAAATGAATAATAGCTGTGACTATGACTAAACTATACTGATTTCATTACGTTAAAATTTTTACCCTTGACGGAATGGTGACAAACTTGACAAAGAAATAAATAGTCTCTCAACCTAAATATACCAATAAACCGTGCATTTAGGGTGTAAAATTTGTTTATTTACCTATTTGTTTTAATATCCCCAAAACTTGCCTCCACTTGACTCTTATTGTAAAGATGATTTTCATCGATAGTTAAGTAACTACCTATTAGATATTATTTTATAAGTAAGTCATGTTATGCCAAGCAAGACTACACCGCCAAAGTAGATTTTTCTATTCAGAAAATTACACAATTTAGTGCGAGTAAGTCTTATGACATTATAATTAACTTTTATCGTCCTGAGCAATGCTCAGTGAGCATGTCAATAAAAAAGTACAATTTACACACATAATGATAAAAGATTAGAACGGTATATCTATGGTTATAAAAATATAGTAGTTCTACATATTGCACATAAACCATCAAATTTATACGTTCATTTTTAGGGTTCCGTACCCAAAGGGTAAAAACGGGACCCTATTACTGGGGCATTTCACGTGAAGCGGACAGGGTAAAATGGTTGAGGTTTCCGATTTCGGTTATATTCGAGTATGTTACACATGTATGAGTTCTCGACACAACCACAAAATATTTTTACAATTGGAAGCCTATTTCATAAATTATGGGTCTTAAAAGATTTGACTTAAGGCAAGATTTACACTTCTTTAAATGCCACGACTCAGTTAGAGGAAGTATAGTGAACCAAACTAACTGCTACATTTAATTAACCCTTAAATTGCCTTTATTACCTCATATTTCGATTTCGTTTAAAACTTTTTTTTTATGAAATATTTTTTTTTTACTTTTTTACAAAGTGCGCATTTTTTTTTAATTTTTTGCTTGTTATTTTGAAAGCCTATATTATGTTTATACTCTACGCAAAATTTTATAGTGGGACGCAAAGTAGTTTAGGAGCTATACGAATAACAATACCAAAGTGCGGCGTCAGCCCCATAGTAGCATCACCCCGTCCATAGTTACGACGACACATTTTCGTTTCACATACATTTTAAATACTGTTATTAATGGTTGTGTCTGATTAATTCGGTAATTTCCCACTAGTTACCACCAAATAGTCACCAGTGGTAACAACTGGGATTTTTTCCCCCACTTGTTCCCACTGGAAACTATTGAAAAAAAAAATCCTAGTACTAAAATACTAGTGGCATTATTTCTCAGGGGTCATTCATTAATAAAATTACGTCACACGTTTAGGGGGAGGGAGAGGTCAAGATAATGTGACATGTTGTGACTTTGTGACGTCACTTCAACTTCACTTGCTTGCACTTTGGTATTGTTATTCGTATAGCTCCTAAACTAAACTACATGAAATTTTGCGTAGAGTATAAACATAATATAGGCTTTCAAAATAACAAGCAAAAATTTTTTTTTTTAAATGCGGACTTTGTAAAAAAGTAAAAAAAAAATTATTTTACATTTTTTTTTCATAAAAAAAAGTTTTAAACGAAATCGAAATATGAGGTAATAAAGGCAATTTAAGGTTTAATTAACCTGTCGAATCCCACGATATGACGTCACCATAAGCGTTCTGGCTCATATATGAGCCGTGGGAGCTGACAGATTAAATGTAGCAGTTAGTTTGGTTCAGTATACTTCCTCTAACTGAGTCGTGGCATTTAAAGAAGTGTAAATCTCGCCTTAAGTCAAATCTTCTAAGACCCATAATTTATGAAATAGGCTTCCAATTGTAAAAATATTTTGTGGTTGTGTCGAGAACTTACACATGTATATGTGTAACATACTCGAATATAACCGAAATCGGAAACCTCAACCATTTTACCCTGTCCGCTTCACGTGAAATGCCCCTACTAAGACTCCGCTGTCCGTCCGACCGTCCGCCCGTCCGTCTGTCACCAGGCTGTATCTCACGAACCGTGATAGCTAGACAGTTGAAATTTTCACAGATGATGTATTTCTGTTGCCGCTATAACAACAAATACTAAAAACAGAATAAAATAAAGATTTAAGTGGGGCTCCCATACAACAAACGTGATTTTTGACCGAAGTTAAGTAACGTCGGGCGGGGTCAGTACTTGGATGGGTGACCGTTTTTAGGGTTCCGTACCCAAAGGGTAAAAACGGGACCCTATTACTAAGACTCCGCTGTCCGTCCGTCCGTCCGTCCGTCCGTCCGTCTGTCACCAGGCTGTATCTCACGAACCGTGATAGCTAGACAGTTGAAATTTTCACAGATGATGTATTTCTGTTGCCGCTATAACAACAAATACTAAAAACAGAATAAAATAAATATTTAAGTGGGGCTCCCATACAACAAACGTGATTTTTGACTGAAGTTAAGCAACGTCGGGCGGGGTCAGTACTTGGATGGGTGACCGTTTTTTTGCTTGTTTGCTCTATTTTTTGTTGATGGTGCGGAACCCTCCGTGCGCAAGTCCGACTCGCACTTGGCCGGTCTTTATTTTGCTTGTTTTGCTCTATTTTTTGTTGATGGTGCGGAACCCTCCGTGCGCGAGTCCGACTCGCACTTGGCCGCTTTTTATTCAAGTCATATAAACACGCCACGTGCTATATGTAGCACCGTTCACATTTAAGTAATATATGTACTTTTAAAAGGCCATTCCAACAATGGGAAGTAATTCGACTGTTTCCCTCGCGGGTTATCTAGAGACCGTAAAACCGTTGGGTGGTCCAAGTAATTTACTTAACAAACAATTTTGAACTCTGTAAGTGTGAAATATGGTTTAAAATCGACATTTAGGTGTGTCATCGTTTGAAGTAAGGTGACTAAGAAGGACCTAAGTACGTATGAAGGCCATATATCGTTAGGGCGTTATTGTTTGTTACTGCGGTATACCGTTCCGTATAGGTTAAACCACAAGTAACCAATAAAACACTAATATAAAATATCTGTACACTTCAGATATTAAAAATCGATTATTTTTGGGGTTCAAGTTAGATACCTATAAATTTAATGTACTTTAGGATGCAACTCAGAAAGCGTTAAGATGATTTAGGAAGGTAAAAAAGGAAAGGTTGGAAAGATAAATACACTCGCTGTTTGTTAATCTGGCTCGTACAAAGGAGTTTCTCGGAACTTATGTACGAAATATCATTTAATATTTACCACTAGCTTTTCGGTGAAGGAAAACATCGTGAGGAAACCTGCATACATCTGCGAAGAAATTCAAAGGTGTATGTGAAGTCCCCAATCCGCATTGGGTTAGCGTGGGGACTATAGCCCAAGCCCTCTCGCGAACGAGAGGAGGCCTGTGCCCAGCAGTGGGACGTATATAGGCTGAATTGTTGTTGTTGTTGTTGTTTGTTAATTACTTGCAGGCCTATCCTAACGTACACACACATAATGATCTCCAGTTATCGTGCAATTCCCTTGGAATTGTCCGTACATGTATTAGAGCGAGCGAGGCGCGCGGTAACTATACGTAAATGATATCATTCAAATAGTATTCTGATATCAGTGTACTTTCTAATAGGCCTGTTAGTTAAAGCAAATTGACTAATGTACTTAAACATAATTACTGTCATACAAATATATATGTAATTTCGCGGAGAATTTTAAATTTACTATTGCTTACTAAAATACAACTCTACAGCTGCGGTGCCAGCTTATTACCAGTTGAGACTTACGCTTGTTGGTCATTGTCGAGGTAAAAAACAACGGGTTGCACTCCGGGAGTGCCGACAGAAGTGAAAACTCAATGATATCTTACGTCTTACGCTCTCGCGAGTTTAACATTTTTTTCACCATTACAAAAAGTGCACAGCGCCGCTAAAGAAGTTTTCACTTCAAAAAACTACATAGGATACATAATTATGTCCAATGCCAACAATATGACCAAAAGCAATGACGTAACTAAAAACCGGCCAAGTGCGAGTCGGACTCGCGCACGGAGGGTTCCGCACTATCAATAAAAAATAGAGCAAAACAAGCAAAAAACGGTCACCCATCCAAGTAGGTACTGACCCCGCCCGACGTTGCATAACTTCGGTCAAAAATCACGTTTGTTGTATGGGAGTCCCACTTAAATCTTTATTTTATTCTGTTTTTAGTATTTGTTGTTATGGCGGCAACAGAAATACATCATCTGTGAAAATTTCAACGGTTCATGAGATACAGCCCGGTGACAGACGGACGGACGGACGGACGGACGGACGGACAGCGGAGTCTTAGTAATAGGGTCCCGTTTTTACCCTTTGGGTACGGAACCCTTAAAACTGTCAAAATAAACTAAAAATATATCAAGATGTTTCTCAACTGCCCGAAGGGAACCGAACCACATGCACTATAAAAAAAACGGTCGAATTAATAACCTTCTCCTTTTTTTAAGTAGGTTAAAAATTATATATTTGAAAACAAAAAATGTAATATGAATCAATAATATAATAAATTATAACCAGATACACAGTAACTTATAAATAGAGGACACCTACAAATCGGATAAAATCAAATCACGGGGCGCCTCAAGTCAAGCATTAAACTGTTTAACTGACGTTAATATGACATAGTTAGAAGCGCTGGTGGCCTAGCGGTAAGAGCGTGCGACTTGCAATCCGGAGGTCGCGGGTTCGAACCCCGGCTCGTACCAATGAGTTTTTCGGAACTTATGTACGAAATATCATTTGATATTTACCAGTCGCTTTTCGGTGAAGGAAAACATCGTGAGGAAACCGGACTAATCCCAATACGGGCCAAGTTTACCCTCTGGGTTGGAAGGTCAGATGGCAGTCGCTTTCGTAAAAACTTGTGCCCACGCCAATTACTGGGATGAGTTGCCAAGCGGACCCCAGGCTCCCATGAGCCGTGGCAAAATGCCGGGACAACGCGAGGAAGATGATGAATATGACATTAGGTAGTTAAGCGACTAACTTATGTAGTTTGTAGTAGTGGAGGGTTAACTTGTTGTGACGGGTTAAACCATAACTTTTAATGAGGACCGAGGTTTTATTTGAAGATTTAATTAAGCTATTAAACTGTTGTTTTTAATAATTGTCATGCTGAGGAGATTTCTTTGTTAGATGTTTTCATTTCACAATACTTAATTACTTAGTGGTATAATATTAAAAGAAATTTCGGCGGCCATTTTTCCATACAAACGAATCCCTCGTTTACCTTTCTGGATGTTGTCATAAAAAAAAATTGTTGGTATAATTTCATTTATATTTACCACAATTATGATGTTTGATATTTTCGATATTTTAAAATACAATATGAATTACTACCCTGCCTGTAAAAGTCGACAAAAATATCATTTATAAAAAAAAGAGTCTTATTTTAGGCACTAGACGGGGTTCGAACCCACGATCTCCGGTTTGAAAGCTGCACTCCTCACCACTTAGCTAGTGGCCTATAAGTCCATACCTCGCAACCGAGCTAAATAGCAAATCTGTAACAGTTGTACGTCAGGGTTATCACTACTACGTATAAACTAAAGTACAAAAAATATTTTTACTTTGTTTTCAAACACACCAATATTTTCAAGCAATGAAAATTCCATGTTAATATTTGAAAGAAATGCGAAAAAGAACGTAATATCATAAACAAAATAACAGATACATTGAAACGTATCTAATATTGACATTGACCTGTTAATTTATTTTATTTGACAATAAATTAAACCGGGTTATATCGGAAGAGGTCAGCAAGGTTCTCGATCAATTTTACTAATCTTACATACAATAAAGTTAAAGCAAAATGGTTCATCATAATCGCCAACCCTGACACAAAACTGTCATAATAATATGCTACGGTTTTGCTAGCTCCGTTGCGGGGTATGCCTATAAATACTACGAGCAAAGGAGTTCAACGCGCCACAATTGAGTTTCCTTATCAATTTATAATACAGTGCGAGTATAACAGAACCTTGTGCTAAACAAATATTTTTCAAATGTAAAAAATAAAAATGTTTTTTTTTAAATTTAACCCTTTCTGTGGTGAAAAACGGTTTATCGACTTATACACGGACGAAGACGCGGGCGGAAGCTAGTTAGACATAACATATAGCGAGAGCTTTGATGAATCGATCTATAAATACGTTAAATATACAGAGTGTTTCCTGTAACAGGAGCAGTAAATTAAACTGTAGTCTGTACTCCTCAAACTGACCAACATTTGTTCAGCAACTTTTAAAAATAACTTGTGTTTTGGTTTTTATTACACTTTATAGTTTATTCTAAGACGCAATGTATTGCAAATTTTGTTATGTTTAAAGCGTGACAAGCAACGTCAAATACACTGATGTCAACGTACATTGAAGGCAATATTTATTTTGTATGAAAAATAGGAAGTCTAAAGGAGTCATAATAATTTTTAACAGTTGTTTAACAAGAGTTTTATAGTTTGAGGAGTATAATATATGTTTTAATTATTTGCTCGTGTTACAGGCAACACCCTGTATAATTATTTATCGTCTATGTTGCATGCTGCCGTCCAGCCCCGCGTGGTGCTCGTAATTTTGCGATATCGCATTGTTTAGTGGACCCGTGCCGCGACAGGTGCAGGCCTCATTCGACATAAGGTCATAGGTCATAGGGCCTTTCCGCCGCGATAATTTTTACTGTGTCAAGTGTAACACGAGAAAACATACGCTACGTTACACAAATAAGTTGCGTACATATATGCAAAATAAGTTCTAAAAATACATGAAAATGTATTGAACCTGCGTTATTTTTTTATTTCCTCTCTTGCAACCACCTTTACTTAGAAAACATATCTAATTTAGATATGGAATATTTTCAAATTGATGGAAAACAAATCCAACCAATTCAATGAGTTTAGACTTTATTACAATATTGGAAAAAATAACAACCAGATAAGAGAAGAAAATATATAAAATTTTACACTCAATATACAATTGTACTAGTAATTTAGTATCCCTACATCACACATCCACATGTAAAACTTAGCTATATTACTGACTAAAGAAAGATTATCTCTATTAAGGTACATGCTCGTATCTGCTAGTATAAGACTAGACAATAAAATACGAGTACACTTCATGATTTAAAGGGAAAAAGTAATAAAAACTACATCTTCAATATGTCTGTCACTTGTACAAAAACCGAAACGGCAGCTGTGAACATTGCATGTTTTACATTAATTACAAGCAAATCGTGTTTAATTACAAAAAACAAAAACACCACTCAACAAAATATCGATTACCACTCATTCTGTCACTGCTTCAATAAATAACGATTCGAACTAACATATCTACCCTTCGCTTTAACAAACTCGTAAATTATAATAGTACATGTCTAAAATAAGCCTTATTATAAGGTCACTAAGTATAAATTAAGGTGTTGTTAAATAAATATAGGAGGTTAAGAAAATATGTACTTGATATCTTCAGATCGATATCGTCGAATATCGTCGGAGTTACGAGCGCCGCGTATCCGGCAATCGGTCGCCATATTGCGCGAGCGCCGTCTTGCGGGAATTGCGATGCGCGCGCAGATTAAGGGACGTCTTTGACATTTTTGTGCGAAGAATTAGCTGCGGAATGTGAGCGAGATCGGCGTTAGGATTTTATTGTGATTTACTTTTGTTTTGAGGGTTGTTGGTTTATGTTTTATGAAATAATTAGAAACAATCCTATCTCGACCCCCATCTTTACCATAAGCCTACATACTTCTTTTAGGGCTCATTTAGACGGTGCGAGAAGTCGCATGCGAGTTTCATTACATTGCGTTATTTGATCGGTCGGCTGAATTGTTGTAACCTCAATGGTCCGCAATGTAACTAAAATCGCATGCGAGTTCACGCGCCGTCGAAATGAGCCCTTAGGCGTCTATACGTATGATAAGGCTGAAAACAAAAACAAATGACATCGTTTAATAATACATGTTTGACAATGACGTAAAAGTGAACTAAGTGTATTTTTAGCTTACTTAATTGACCCGAGTTACCTGAGCTGGGTGAACAGAGTCAACTACAGGGTATTTACACATACCTATGAGTCCATATTTACGTCCAATTCTAAAATAAATGCAATGTGAGTTAGAAATGTGAATGTCATATTGTTTTTCTTCATAATGTTCTTTGAAATATATATAAAAGCTCGTCATACCCTTGGAAAATAGGCATGCAACCTTTCAGACAAAATTTTAAGTACAACATTTAATTGATAATAAATAATTATGTACCTGTATCTATCTTACGCCAGTTAAATAGTACCATTTCTTGCTCTTTAAAATCCGGGTCAAAGCTCGTAAATAACAAAAAACAAAGGCCAACACATATTAGAAGGGCTCATTATACAAAAACCAATAACGTGAAGATAAGTCACACTTTCTAACTGGCGACAAGCCCGTAATCGGTACAAAATCCGTCTTTAATATATCGCGGTATCTAACCGGCTGTGTCGAGTCAGAAAAACTATCAGAATTATAGGACGGTTCCGTATCCATTCAGATAGCGTCCGGTCAGTAAAATATTACAGCAACATTGTTTCAAATTGACTGGTTTTTTTATAATTTTAAAAGTTTATCAATTTATAGATATATTAAACCAACATAATAATAACAGCATAGGTATCTTCAGATCCACAGCGCAGGCTTCGTCATCATACAGAAAGCTCATCCACCTCAGGTTTCGTCAAAATAAAATTTTAAAATAGATTCATATTACTCTGGCCGATGTGTAGATATATTTGGCCATATACAATGGTAACGAAAATAATGCAAACAAACTAAAAACTTACATAATAGGGAATATTACGCGAAACTCTGCGTTGGTGGCGCCACTCCCACAATAAGTCACAATCTAAGGGTCTACCGCAAACGAGAGAGTCGAAATTTTGTTATCTTACCTCTCTATCATTCTTGCATATTCGAGCGATAAAGAGGCAGATAGCTGAGTGTCGATTTCGCGTTTCACCTTTGTAAACAAACCGCCTTGATGTACTCGTATCAATGACATATTTGATTGTCTGTGAAGACTTGTCAAAAAACAGTTTTTAAGGTACAGTGTGTATAGGTTACTCTATGCTATACTTACGTCGCTAGTGCTGCACTCTGGCGGCAAAACATTGCAGTGGGGTCCCGTTGTTTCCCATAATCATAATCATAATCATCATTTATTAATAATATAAAATTACATGTCAAATAGGTACTACAATATGTAGGAAGGTATTACATAATCTTATTCTTATTCTATGACATAGGTTTACTTATAAATAACTCTTTGTGGTCATAGAACGTCTGCTCGAGGAGCCAGTGTTTAAGTTTGGTTTTGAACATTGACGCACTTTTTGCGGTAACAATTTCACGCGGAAGGCAATTGTACACTTTTCGACCCATTATATGAGTTAGCTTTTTGGTTTTCGCGAGTCTGTGCGATTCGAGTGGCAGCATTCCAGCGCGCGCGCTGCGCGTTGCGTACCTTCGCGGGGCTTCGATGATTGGATTGGAGTCTATTTCATCACGTGTATTTATTGCCATCTGCATTATTAGAAGCGAGGGAAGCGTGAGTATTCCCAACGACTTGAACAGTGGCCTCGCGGAGTGACATTGGGGGACGCGAACTATCGCGCGAACGGCGCGCTTTTGGAGCCGGAAGACTCTCTCCCAATCGGCGGCACCGGCCCACAGTTCGACTCCGTACTGCAGGAGAGCGTGGACTGACGCGAAATAGCACGATCGGACCATTTCAAATGGAAGAACTCGAGCCAGCCGCTTTAACGCAAAGCATGCCGTCGCGAGTTTCTTGCACATTTGATCTATATGGCCACTCCAGGTCAGGCAGCTGTCTAGCTCAAAGCCAAGAAATTTGGAGTTTATGACTTGGCTGATTACAGTGCCATTCGCTATTACTGACAGCTGCCTAACCTGCCGCCCAGACAGATCAAAGCCGATGTAATGCGTTTTGCTCGTGTTTAGGATAAGTCCATTAATGCCAAACTTCCTTAATAATAAATAATAAAGTTTTAAGTCATAATGTATTGTTTGTCATATTATCTTTAGTCATAAAACTGAAACCGTTAACATTTCAGGATTTTCGTAAGGTTATCCTATAGATAGTTTAGGTTAGGTTTGCTAGGCTAGGCTAGGCTAGGTTAGGTTTGTTTTATGGCAATCCTGAAAAGTGACGCGTTTCTGAACCAAATGAATTATGACTAACGAAAATTCGGACAAACAATACATTATGGCTTAAAACTATTGCCTGGAAACTATTAACTGGAAACAATAGAGACCCCATTGCAGTAATACTCCCTATTAGAAAATATTTATTATTTATGATATTGATTATGTTTGTTAAGTTTCGTTTGTTCAGACGGCATTGTCATAATCAACATGACATGACACTGTGTTTTTTGAGCTAGAATAATTATCTTTTGTACTTACCAAGCAGTATTTTACAAGATAGGTAGTTTTTTCTGTTTTTCGGACACAAGTTTCAGTCCTTCCTTGTCTCGTTATTGTTATTACTTATAGAAAAGGTGACCTTAAAGTCACTTTGACAGACAAGAGGACGTAATTTAAATACTGTCTGACATTTCAGCTCAAAAATTAGAAATTGTTTTTACAAGTCTAATATAGATGGTTTTAAAATGATCCTATTCAGCTGTCAATCTCTTTTGTTTAAAGTAAATTCTTAGTCTTCCTATTTTTAGTACTTAAAATTAAACACTTAATTTAATTTCTTCAAAAAATACCTAAATTAAATATTTTTATTCTCATCATTTTACTGTCACATTGCTGACAAACTTTTGACAGTACAAATACCCGACGTCATAAGAAGTCATAATTTGAAAAAAAAATGGATAAAACTGGAAAAACAAAATCAAGAATCAAATCGAATGGTGCACCAAAAACAAAGTCAAGCGTGTGGTCGCGGTTTTTCAGATTTTTCATGTACGTACGTATGTTAATCGAGAAATCCAGAACAACATGTATCTAATTTTAGTTAAACCGGTTTTAATACCAGAAGTACAGGGATTTATAACTAAGAGTTTTAGTTATATAAAAGCTTTAATTGACATGATGTCACAAGAAAAATATTTAAAAAAACGCCTTTATGTCCATATTGTCCATTTGAATATTAATTGTTTTACATTTTTTGTCTTCTACTTATAATTATTTCTCAGTCAAATAATTTTAAACAACAATACTATGACTACGCATAATACATTTAAATGCATCAACGATCTTATATTATTTTTATAAATTACATTTCTTCTAAAAATTAGCTAAAGGATACATTTTAAAGTGTACAGTTAGATCTTGCACCAAATCCCACACCATTACCGCCGCATTCCATCGCAACCCTAAAACAAAACCGATATAAAATAAACGGTATCGGTTCATCGGTGAGAAATAGTGCGGGCCTCGTATAGTTAACCCCGGGTCGGGCGCAGCACTAAATTTATTTTAGTGATGTCATGTTGCCGATACGTTATCCCGCTACTGTGAGATGGCGCGATATCGGGGATAATTTGTTGATCGGAAATTATATTTTTAGATATATCGGCTAGGTTGAGTTAGATGGGTTCTGTTGCAAAATGTTTGTTTTAAGGACCACACTGGAACTAGATACAAGGTATACACGTTGAAAAGTCTTGTATGTACGTTGCATTTTTGCCATTACAATTGTAAGATGGATGATAGTACCCAGCTTTAGATAGCCATATATTACGTTTTAGGAGTGAGTTAGAGTTTTTAAGAAATCAGAATACCTACCTATTATATATTTGCAAGGGCAGACTCAAACCATAACCTTAAACCTTTGCTAGGTTAAAGCTGGCTCTATAAAAAACATGAAAACATGTCTATATTCATTCATGCATTAAAGTCCTTTCAGTGCACCCTACATAATAAATTTAATATACAACAGCTATTTCAGCTAGTGATATAGACAAAGAAAATAATCATACGGAAAATATTTTTATTTCTTGAGGTAAAACTTTAAAATCTGCGGTATGGCCAATCGTAAGACCCTTGCATTTCGCACAGAATGCCATAATATATGTTTTTCTACTCGTCGACTGTAATGCTTGAATTAAGACTTCGTATACCAAAGTGAAATCGCATACTTTTTTCACAATGGGACCCCAACTCAACTATAATATTAATTTCGATACAGTTTAGTCAACTATAATATTCATTTCGATACAGTTTAGTCAACTATAATGAAATTGACCAATCGAAAGCGCGGAGCAAGTACCAGGGCCTCATGAGTTACGAGAAGGTGTCGTTGACCAACCGGCCGGGAGCGAGGAGCGCGGGGGCCGGGTCGCGTACGAGTATGAATGAAGGTATCGCGGCTGCTCGCGCATCTTAGCTGTATACTTTTGGTTTTTTTACCTACATACATGATTCTTCTACTAGTTTTAAGTATATTTTTTGTTGACTCGTAGAAAAAGTATTGTATACAATAGTGATATAATCAAGCTAAAAAAAAAAATCAAGCTTTTTAATCACTCAGCAAGCTTCGTTGCCTAAACACGGTACTCGACTGAAAAGCTCTCCATTATATCATGATTGTATAAAATACTATATTCCCTTCTAATTTCCTGGTTTTACGCCCCCACTTAAGGCCTTCTATCATTAATTCATTGGTCTTCATTTCATCATTTACTGGACGCGACAGCCTCTATAAGTATTTGTGTCATATTGTTACCTTATATTTTTTGTATTAAATATTGAGCACTTCTATAGTCAGTTCGTCATATCTATTTAAGATAAAGATTACGACTCTGTCCGTATATTGGTAACCTATTGACACTCATTGTTCAAAGTATTCCGTGAAATCGAAAATGAACTGTGCCCAATTACTCAACTCATTGTATGTTAATGATTCTTTCACAAAAGATAAACTATATTAATGTTTAGTTTTCCATCAAAATTTGGCTGCATTTCAAAAATGTAATGCTATATGAGATGGTAGCCAAATGGTTCAGAAATGCAACTTTCAAATGAAATTATTAGGTTTAAAACCACAAGTAAAGCTGTAAGTAAAACTATGGAAGCATTTAGGTAATTAGTTAAAGATATTTCTGTTTGCAAAAAGCTGTACTTAGTAAATAGAGCTTATATTATAGTACATAGTATTGGGATTAAAAACCTAAATAAAACTTGCGTGGAAAATAAACTGAGTCACACTTTTGTGTCTCAGTTTATTTTATATATTAAGTTTTTTACATGCCTTTTTATTTTAATGCCTACAGCATAAGCATAAGCTACTTATAACAACGCATGTGGATGACAAATTATCCAGATACTTCTTAGGCACCTTTTTATTTACGACACAAGATGACTAGGTAAATAGCATAGACAAGTTCTATTTTTACCAGTCCCGGATGAATCAAGGCGAAGGAACACGGCCTTGCTAAACAAAGATGCATTGTCCCGATGCACCGCTGCTTGGAACGAATCCAATATTGTCGGTGCGCTCGCGACCTCCAAATTCCACATTTCAATATCCGATCAACAACCTAACAACATATTACCTAACATTCTAATTCCAACCTTGATCAAACCAGCTAGAATCCACAATTGTTTAAGCTAAGTTTGGATTAAGCTTCCATTATGCCAATTAGTTTCTGCATTAAGGCCAGGATCGGAAGATCGGTAGCCATTGTTTTGACCTCAACAAAGAAAGACAAGTGCCATGGTCTTGGGGTAGCCAAGGTTACTAGCGTTTACTTCCACATTTGGGTGGTAGTAAAATTAATTACGGTACTGCCTGGAGCTGAGCCAATGACTAAGTGAAGTACTGTTTTGGATTAATAGGTATTTTGTTGCTATAAATCATGGTTGTCTCTCAGGCGTTGACAAACTAAAATTTATTGTTGTTTGCTAAAGTACTATGTAGTCTAATATTCTATGCCAAATATCAGTTTAATCTGATACAAATTTGTACCTATTCGAAAAATTTTTGAAAATGTTAAAAGCTAATATACATAATACTTGTTTAACAAATATCAATAAAACTAGTATAAACTTTAACTATGTTTAAAATAATCCAACAAAAAACAAAGCAAATTTCCACCTGAAAATCTCATTAATGCGTTTATAAATTAATTACCCTGCAATTAGGCCCGCGCCTGCACAGATTGCATCGCGTGATGCAGAACCAACTGACTATTACCGTCAATTATAAGAAAACCAACCTTACTCTAAAGTTATAAGGACATGGTAATATCATAGATAAGTTGGGAGACGGCTAGTGCGATCGCATCGCGTCCACGCATAGGCTATCGGGGATCCACCAAGAAATGTTACCGAAGGAATTCCTGTGCTGTTTTTTTCGGAGTAGACTTTGTGGCGCCTAATATTTATATAAAACAACGTCATTTTTGTAGCTTGCGGCTGAATCATCCGGGTCATTATCGACTACTCATATAATGTCAAATTAAATGTGTTTTTTTTACTTATAGCTAGCATTTTATACAGATTTCTACGAAGCTGTCTCAATTAAAATACATTTATCACTTAACAATTTGCATCTAAACGAAATACAGTGTTTTACACAACTTGCATCAAACTTTAGCTTTATTTCAGTCAAAAGGAGTAAAATTTCAATCACGAAACGTAATAATATAAACGCAACCGCAAAAAATGTTTAAGAAAATGGGTCTGACCAATCAGCTTTTTATAAGTATTCGTGTGTGTTACAAGAGCACACACATTGTCTTGGCGCGTGCCTCAAATTTTCCCCCACAGTGACTAACTACCTACCTAAAGTGTTAAAATTCAAAGCATACTTTCGATTTCATCGAGATCCTTTGTCTGAGGGGTGATTGGCTCCTTATTTACATGTACTATTGTGTTGGATCGTAAAAAAGACGTTGTACTTATGACCAAAGTGACATTTGCAAATCTGATAAATTTGATGACTGATAGTGTGGTGGTGTGACTAAAGTTCCACCGAGCTTTACGCATAAGTACCGACCATACGTGTATGGAGTATACTTCTAAACTAAGTAGCGGCTTATAGATTACACCTTTGTTTCAAATTTCATCAGGATTTAGCTTTTAGTTTAGCTGAGACTTACGGACAGACGGATGTACTTTCGGACGAACGAACAGACATAACGAAACTGTAACGGTTCCATTTATGCCAACAACGGCAACCCTAAAAACGGCAAGAATGAAAATTTTCTTTCTAACTATATGTATAACACTCATTCCTTCCAAACACATTCAAAATGTTTAACAACTTCCATAATAAAATAAACTTTAATAATTTTACCAGTAGACAGATCAAACGATACGAAAAAAAATGTGTATATTTTAAAAACAGTTACTTTAACAGAAGGCTAATAATATCAAAGATTAAACCAAAACACAGTCAGCCATGAGATCAAATGTCTCGCTTTCCACCAATCTTATCTCAAAGAACATTACTAAAAATATGGAAACGTAGATTTGATTTCACTGTTCGATGTTCTCAATAAAGCATCTCGCGTCCATTTGAAGAACATAAATTTATTAACAAATCAATAAATAATAGAGGACCGACAATATCTATGGAAATGCTTTAAAAACGGTCGCTTGCAAAGAACTTTAAACTCAAACCTTGTCGTTATTGGGTTGGTATTTGTTTGTCAATATTCGGTAGCTTTGATAATATACAAAATGGGATTCGATAAAAGTTTCGGTGTGAAAATAGAAAGCCGAATGTCGCCTATTGTTTGTTGGCTAAATAATAAGATGTGCCATGCAGGTGCTAATCTACTTATCTTGGGAGTGGATAATGTTTTATGCGTAGATTTGGACTCGGAAGTAGGTCTCAACGGTGACCGAAAAGTTTCTGTTTCAATTGACACCTTACTTTTCTAAAAATTGTAACGGTACCTATCCATTATATACATAAATATACATTTTAAAATTAAAATAATACACAACAAAAACAAAAATAACATAAACAATACATATTCATCATTATATCATTATATTATATCATTTATCATTTATTAACAAAAATAATACATATTCATCTTCATCATAATAATTGTGACATCTAAGGGAAATGAAAGTCCACTTTTCTAACATAAGATATTTTTTGCTATAGAGTGTACAGTAGGTATTTTTAAAACTTGAATTGAATCATCTCAGCCAAGTATTTTTAGTTTTTCCTTTATGCAACTTTAACTGATATTAAAGCAATAACAAAACTACCCAGTTAATGTAAATTAACATAATATGTATGTAGATTCATACACAACTTAAAACAACATTGAGCTTTGATACCTTTGTTTGGAAAACCTAAAGCACAATCCAAAAACAAATTTTATAGCTCACTTGGAAATACAAAGACCCATCTCATTGGTCAACATTAGTAAAGTTAAGTTTAGTTAAGCTTTTGTCACATTAACGTGTGTTGAACTAAATTCATTAGCCTCCCATACAGTATCAAATTACAAACATATATGGTACTCTCATATTGTCCTAAACGGTAAAAAAGCCAAATTGATTGTTACCATTAACACTCGTGTCGAAACATGGGCGTTATAAAACCTAAAAAGTTACATAGACGTAAATAATATATCACATACAACACCCATGCGATATCTTAAAACTTCCAATCGTTCAACAAAATCAATGCTAAACGAAAACGAGCCTTATGTTTTTGATACTACGGTCTTGACTGCATTTGTGTAGCGGTAAAGTTAATGTGGTAAAAATGTTCAAAATCGGTCTATATTAATTGACAGACACGAACTGGAGAAGTCTGACAAATTAGATACACAGGGCCGGATCGGAGGCGGAACTCTTTTGTTTTTAGTGCGGTCAATGTTTCTTTGGGTGGGTTTCTGTGTTTGGATGGAAGTTATCGCTGAATTTGGGTGTAAAATAAAATCAGTGCCTTAAATGGGTCGGGCTTAAAGTGGAAACCGGGAAGAACTTCAAATTCAGCATAAACACTTCAAATCTGTTATTCACTTACACCTCAGATTTAATGAGTTTATTAAATACATAACTATCACAACTGCATTTGTGTCGAAGTTTAGTCAAAAGTCTAGTCGTTTACCATAAGGATGAGATTTGCTCGTATCTTTATACGAATAACCTGTCAAAGCGTAAATGCGTAAATGTAACTTTCTATCCTCAGAAATAATAGCCTCCTGCTGTATATGAAATACCTCCCATACTATTTCAACTAACATGTTCGTTTCATAAAAATATTTGTCCGTCATTCGAGTAAACAAACTAAATACGAGAACAACGTACGGTTATTCATAACGATATTAATACAGCGAAACAAAGAGGTATAACGTAACACCCGGGACCACACGTTATGCTTATGGGCTATTCCGGATAAGACCCCTAATTTGTTAGCATTTAAATGGGGTAAGCTCTTTTCATATAAATTTTTACTAAATCTGCTTTATAAAAAATCAATATAAAATTAAATTGGAACGTATTTCTCTTGAACAGTATTTAAAAATAGCAAACAAATGTGATATTGAAAAAAAAATCCAAAAAAAACGTTAAGCGTGAGAGACTGAATAAGAAAAACCAAAATGCTATAAATATGCTATGAAATCGTCCACTTGGCCATACTGGGCACACTTGGCCGATTTCTTATTTAATTTATACTAAATACTTACTACGGTGCATGAAACACAGCCTGCTGTCATATAGGTTGCATGAATGGATACTTGGATAGGGTGCGGATTCCAAAAAAACTTTTTTTAATCAAGTGGTGTAATTAAAATTACAATTCGAGACAAATTAACAGGTCTCAAACGGAATACCCCTAACCAGTGACCATTTAGAAAAAGTTGACCATAAACTATTTATATTAGAACCATCTCATTAACATACGATAAAATGCTTCTCAACTCTCAAATTACAATGAATATTACAATTTGTTACATGAAATATATCCGCGTCTACACGGTAAAGGCGTAGTATACTGATTTGATCATTTCATTATTATTGAAGGCATTAATGAAGGGCTTGGAATTAATTCAGTCACGAATTATATGTTAAAGTATTTGAATTGGTGGTGATAAATGTGGTTTTAACTGTTTATGTCGATTTAATGCTCCATTGAGAGTTGGAGTGTATGTAGGTATTGTACTTGCGTAATAGATACAATTATTTTTAGACGAGTATAACGCATCAGTCTACGTATTCTACAAAAGTTCTAAAAAACATATTCTTTGATTAACATATTTGACCGACTGCAAAAAAATTATGAACGGGACGTTGGTAACAATACATTTGGATAATACATTTATTTTATGAGTTTCCCGATTTTTCGAAGTCGTGCAATTAAATTACTTATTAAATAGGTAATTTAGTAAATTTTGTAAAAAAAACTCCTTAAGTCGAAATCTTTTAATAAAGCTTCGCATAGCTCTTTAGAGATAGGTAAAACATAGCCTTGTTGATATTTTGATAATATTCTTTTACATAACTTGACTTTGATTTTGACAATAAAAGATCGCACGGCCTTGCACTAAATGCGGGTTACGTCCAATTACGGCTTATGTCACAGAACAGTTCTCACGAGCACGTCGCCTTGGCGCGTGTGATCGCTGCCTGTCCTGTCATTGTTTGTGTCGTGACAGATTTTGATGTAGTATGCTTGTATAATGTTTCAGATGTGTTTTATGGAGGTTTATAACCCATATTGGCTATGTGCGAAGTTGGTGGTGGTGAAATACAAGCGACGCCAACGCACGACCTGGTGAAAACATGAACTTTCGTGGGACGACATTTTCATACTATTTGGCAGCAACTGTCAAATAAGCAAAGTCCCACAACTAGGATGGCGCTACAGTCGTGCACGGACCGAATCATCTTTTGTTCTTTGTTGGCTTCTTCCTTGGCTTTTTACTGTTGGCAGAGTGGTAGGTAGTAATGGCAATGGTGTCCACATTAGTCAACAATTTGGAAAGCAAGTGAGTGCTTTTTACAAAAACCTCTGGTTATGCGACTTCATGTCACCCGGGTTGTCTGCGGAGCGTTTGTAATGTATTTGCCATTGTAAATTTATCTTTCATATTGTAGATCTATTAATAATCTTATGTTTTAAATATATTGCTCCACAAACATTTTGAATATAATAGTTTGACTGTTGGATCAGTAATCTCATGTTAAAATAAATCATTTCATGTTTTATGTCCACTTATATTCTACTTCAAGCGTTCATTTAACAATTAACAATTAAATTAGTTATCTTTGTCCAAATTCCACTTACGAATTCCATAGAAATAGAACATCCTTTTTGCAAAATTAAAAGATACAAATCAAACATAAACTAAAACCTAAAAAATAACTAATTCAAGCACCTTTAAAACTAATTAGTATTATAAATTAGCACGGATCTGCCCCAATGTCAAGTCCCACGTTTTTGTAGTCGCAAAAAGTTCACATCGTATCACTGTGACCTACATCATCTGGGCCTTGTACTTAGTAATTAGGCGAATTAGTTTATTATACCTTGTTATTAATTACTTTAGGAAACAAATTGGGTTTTCGTGTTGATACTTGATACCTACTTATAAACAAAGAGATATTCAAATGATTGTGTTTACTTATTGAAACGTGTAAATACTGATTTAAATGAGTCAATTGAGACAATTTTATTTGTTCCTATAATAATCAATCAATGCAATAGATAAAACACAGTCAAGAAACGTATTTATTTACAGTTTCCAATTGTAAATAAAAAGACTTGTTAATATTGTGGATACCTACGTTAAGTGTAATATGAATACCCTTAGGAATATTCACAAAGAACTAAGCTATCGCAAGTGTAGGTGTGTGTATTAATACAAAAAAAAATATCCATCAGCTTTCAAACATCCTGAAGAAGATCCTGTTTTTAGGGTTCCGTACCCAAAGGGTAAAAACGGGACCCTATTACTAAGACTCCGCTGTCCGTCCGTCCGTCCGTCCGTCCGTCCGTCTGTCACCAGGCTGTATCTCACGAACCGTGATAGCTAGACAGTTGAAATTTTCACAGATGATGTATTTCTGTTGCCGCTATAACAACAAATACTAAAAACAGAATAAAATAAAGATTTAAGTGGGGCTCCCATACAACAAACGTGATTTTTGACCGAAGTTAAGCAACGTCGGGCGGGGTCAGTACTTGGATGGGTGACCGTTTTTTTGCTTCTTTTTTTTTTTTGCTTGTTTTGCTCTATTTTTTGTTGATGGTGCGGAACCCTCCGTGCGCGAGTCCGACTCGCACTTGGCCGGTTTTTTTTTAAGGTTTGATAAAATAAAATTATGTTTGTAATGTTTGTG
This sequence comes from Cydia amplana, assembly GCF_948474715.1. NCBI lineage: Eukaryota > Metazoa > Arthropoda > Insecta > Lepidoptera > Tortricidae > Cydia > Cydia amplana. The sequence continues at coordinate 14,448,932 of NC_086079.1, read as the reverse complement.
ATGTTTGTAATGGGCAATGGGCGCATCTTTGACGGTGCATCCACTCGGCCTTGCACCATATCCTTCGTGCTCCGATCTTATCGCAGCGATGAGCTGTACTGTCGTGCTGGCAACGCTGTTGATTGTTTATCATTTTTAATACACTCCTAAGAATCTTGTTTTGACGACTGTCTTAGATATTTAATACTGATTATGATCGTTACTACGTAGTAGCGGTAGTAGTTGTAGGTTGCCCAATATGACTACCTAGATATACATAGTGTGCAAAATGTTAGTCGAAATTAAATTCTCAGACATTGCCTATACCTAGGTTACATGAGGTTTCCGACTGCAGCATTGTTACTGCTTCAGCACTTGCTGATGCAGCGATTCAGCTTCGGGAAATGGGCGAGGTCACTGGCAATTTCCTTGATAAACTGCATTCCTGTTGCTGCTACGAGTACATTGTTGTCACCATTATAACGTCCATCCATTACTTAATTTATCACGAAGTACCTACTAATTTATTTGTCCCATAACAAGTAAGAGAAATTAAGAATGTAAGTAAGTAGCTATTTTACAATCCTTGTTAAGATTAGAACTAATTTGGTTTGTGCTGTCCCCAGATACACGCATATTTCAATATTTTTACATTTCTGTTATCGACAGTACGCCTCTCGAAGCGTATCGTGACATTGCACTAGTTGCCGCCACCTTGAATCCGCCACTGTCGTATGTTCCCACCTCATTGTTTAACAGATTAAAAGAAACAGTATCAGACCTGGCCGCGGTCAGTTAAACCGTGCGCATGTAATTATTAAATTAACAATGAAGACAGCGTTTGACCACGGTTTTTATTCCGGTACCACGCTTTAATTATAACTTATAAGATATTAATGGTAGAGTCCATTAATATCACGCGTCACAGATTTGAAGAGAAAAAGTGAGGGGATGTCATTATAAACGTCATATTTTCATCGAAATTTGACATTAACCATGACATTACCACACTTTGTCATTAAAAATGCGATGCATTCTTCGTGACGCGTTGGCTTAGGTTTTATATACAGGTTATTAAGATTCATAACTGTTTTTAACATACCATGAACACATTCCTAATCTTATAAAATACATACACATGTACAAATTTCAGTTAATTAGGTATGTCTAACACATAATTTTGAATATTTATACTGTGATTAAATATATTAAAAACGGGTCACTCGCGTATTTTAAGTCGAAAACGCTCGACATGCTTCACTCCGTACCGAGGAGTGTCATCAGGAGCTTGCTTGCTTTTTAATATATTTAATATGTCTGTGTCTCACGGAAGTTTGGTTATTAAAATTACTGTAATTGTCCTGTAAATTTTTTGTAAGACAAATAAGGCTTACATGTATTCTTAAAATAGCAGAAGTTGTAATGTTTGTGTTAATTGCACAGACAACAAGCCATCTTTATTTTTTGTCTACGGAACCCTAAATTTAACATGTTAGCGCTGTTATAATACCATAGATCGTTCCGCAGTCACGGCAGCCATTTTAATTTTAATCCGTTTATCTGAATTCGCCCTCTGATCCTATTTCGCAAGTTTACTTACACATTCGACATAGTTTGGCCAGTATATCCTGATCTATATTTGCGCATAGTCGTTTAAATCCTTGGGGTCTAGTTATACTAGGTCTGAACTTAAAATTGAGATAAAAACATTTATTTGTTTAAAAATTCGTCATAGTCGTAGTTAACGACTAAATCGATTTTGAGATTCATGGGAGAGTGTAAATCTATGTTTTACAATTGAGGTAAAATAAAACGGCGAGATTGAACACCGTAGCAATTTACAAAATGGTTATTAGTTACATTACTATGGCATGTGCATAATGTAATTATTATGATAACAAAGATAAAATGAGTAGGTACAAACACATACCACTTAGTCAACACGGGATTGTTTATAGAAAACAAAATTTCCGTATTTCTGAAAAAAAAGCATCTTTTTGTACAACCTAAATCTTATCACCAAAAACGAACACCAACTTAGAAATATCCTCCTACTAGAAGGTAAAAGTAAATAACAGCAAACACTTCTACAAATGTTACCATCAAATATAACTGAAACTAATTACTTACAAATCTAATCAGAATCATCTTCATCTGATATGTCAATCAGACAATTGATTGGTCGTATTCCCAGCAACAGAAAACATACAAAAGTACTAATAAAGTACATTTCGAAGTATAATTATAAATAAAGAATATAGTTTATATTGAAGATACAAATAGAATCGAATGCGCAGTGACCGTTATAGTATTGGTAACGAGAGATTAGGAAATGTTTCATGATAAACATACGGCTTGTTATTTTGTTTTCAAACGCTTTAAACTTATTTAAATAGTTAATACCTACTATCATTTTCTACTTTAACCCTTATATGTAATTTGTAACGTGTATACGGTGTTTATTTTTACTTTTTTAGGTGTGCAATAAAGAGAATTATGTTTATATGACATGGTACTCTACTAAGATTGAAATATTAAGGCAAACATGTTAATTAGATTAGATAATTAAATGAATTAGGTTTTATATTATGGAATTCCATCGTTAGAATAATTTTATTGTTTTGCTAATCCACTTAGTTTGACAAAAACACAACGTCATACTTTCTTACGTTTCACACGCATATAACATATAACTACATATGTATAAGTTGTATAACAACCCACGAATAATATAATCCCTGGCACGTATTTTACTTCTATGTTTGGCTGGAAATGCTGATGGTTCCGGCTTTCGCAAAAAGAAATCCTAGGTTTATATTTACTTAATAAAAAAAATATCCAAAAAAACGCCCATATCACCACCACGTACATTCCACAAACCCCATCGGTTAAAAAACATCTCAATCACACACATTCGCACGTAAGCATCTCTAATTGGTTTAAATCAAATACGAATCATCACACCATACATCAAATACGACCAAATATCCCGACCCTTCTATGTCTGTTAGCACTTTGAAAAGCGTGCACTACTCAAAGGTTGCACGGATCTTTTTAAATTGGTCGTTGTAATGCGTTAGTCTCTTGTTTTTTTGGTCGGTACTGAACCGTCATAGAGCCCTGCAGCTTGATTCCATATAATCATAAGAGCTTATATTTTCCATACGGTTTTTTGACTTTGCAAGACTAGGGTGTGTGTTGGGCATACAGGCCTGAATAGCGGCGCGATGAAAGCTTATAATCTCGTTCGTTATGAGCGGTGCGTGTACGCATATGGCTGCGCTTCTAGTGTTGAGCAGTTAAAATCGTATATTACCTAAAGCTTGGTTCTTTTTTCAGGTCCTATATGAGGAAGCTGAATATGGGTAAGCTAGCTTCACAGTTGCATAGTTATAATTTTATTCATGTTGATTTTTTGCCAAATGTCCTACTGTCACACCTAAATTTAAACAACGATATCTCAAAAAATATATAGATCACTATGTACACAACTTAACCTCTAATGTATCAGCACTTGAATCGGTGAAAAGATTAATAAGTACATTTTTAAAGAAAGAATAGATTAAGAGCCTTAATTTGTTCAACGATTCTTTTAAGTAGGTAGTAGTAGTAAGTAATCAATTAATTGTACACCACACAGATTTACATAAAATTTACAGAAATAAAGGTCACACCAATAGGAGGAAAAATTTAAACAGTTTAAGGATTAATGAGGTATTGTGAGCTCTTTATATTAAAGGAAGTTGAAACATTGTTCATGATATTATATCACTATAGGTATTTATAACAAAGTGCAACGTTTGTAGTTCAAACTCTTCTTTTACCCGTAAAGTCGCCTTAATGCGTACGCGCAGTTATAATTCAATTCGGTAGCCGCGCGGTACTAATTTGCTCGCGGCGCCTATTAGCCACGCATGCGCACAACATACAGCAGTTAGCACTCATTGTTGGCTACTTTATTAGATTACTACATACTACATCTTAGCAGGGCTTAGGATAATGTTATGTTGAATTAATTATGAAATTAAACAGAGTCTTAACCTAACCGTATACTTAATCATCCATAACCTACAAGAATACTATATGGTAGAGTCCAGCGGTCGGCAACCTTTTAACACCCAAGGGCCACATAGTAGTTAACAAAGTAGACGCGGGCCGCACTTTGTTAATATTTATGACTTTATCAGACATTGTCGTTTGTCAATATTACATACAAAATAGCCAAGGAGTCTCGCGGGCCGCAAGTGACATCAGGTTCACGGGCCGCATGCGACGCGCGGGCCGCTGGTTGCCGACCGCTGGGTAGACTAAGGCGAATCTGATAAGGAATCTGCTAATATATTATGTCTTGCACTTTATCAATGCAATATTTCAAATGCGAGTGATCAGTTGAGTACTAGTACTAAACTAGATTTTTCCGAAAAACTCGAACTTTATACCTTATACTCGAATACCACCAAAAAACTACCAACTACTTGAGTTAAAATATAGAGTAAACAAAAAAATATAGTAACCACTTGGTTACTCACTTACTTAAGTGATATAATCTGTTAGTTTTTAGTTGCGTTTTTTGTATTTGTTAATGCCTATATCAATTAAATGACTTCTTACCGTTTTAAGGTACAATATATGCAATATAGAATATAATGATATGGAATTTATTTGAGCCATAAGTACTTCATAAGTGATATTTAAGCAAAGGCACTAGTCACAGACTTAAATTGTTTTTAAAACCGTTAAATCGGACTGTACCATCCGTTACGAGATGCAATACGATTTACACAAACAAACAGATGGCTACACAAACGGAATCAAACCCGCATACGATCTCTATCAGCCGCGCCAAGAACGCGTGATGTCGCATAATCATATCGTACGCCAAAACCTCGCGCTTCCTGGGGTTCTATTCTTGAGACGGTCGACAAAATGTCGCTAGTCGAATTTTTAAAATTCTGGACATTCTTAGCGCCTGTGAACTATGTAGGTACACACAGGAACTATGTACCTGCGGACTAACTATAAATAACAGGGGCACTCCATACACAAAGATACACATAACTTAAGGTAAAAGAAATAGGAACCAGCCACGTGTGGCACATCCTTTCATAACTATTAGGGTCATTCTAAGAGAATTTGTCTGCGGTTACGTCTAATTGCCACGACTCTCTTCATACATTTTGTATGGGTCGCGGCAAATAGCCCTTTAACACTAAGTGCAAGATTTTTAAACTATATATATCCGTAATAATATCGTAGAAATTCCTCTAATTGTAAAATCCTGAGCTCAAAAAGAATGATCAAAATCGAAAACCGGAAATCTCTATTGTGCATGTTTTGACCGACACCCAGCTTTTTTTTCTAAAAAATTAAATCGGAACATAAAAAATGTTTCCGCTCATTTAATAACATTTTAATAATCGATTAGCAATCCATAACATCATTTAACAATGCACTAACAAAGACGTCAAAAAGTCTCAGTCAATCCGACAGTGATAAAGACATCACAAAAAGCCAGAATAGCCTCCTGTCAAAGGTGCGAAATGTCACAAAAAACGGTGACAAACAGACAGACAGTTACAGATTAGACGCAACCCCCTTTTATTATAAATATATTAAGATATTATCTGGGCTCACACAAAAAGTCGCCTTTTAAATTGCGTTTAATCCTTTCATTCTTTATTTCACGGCAGCAACTTTGACACAAATGAAAAGCCATCTTATGTCATCAGATATAAGTTACATTTTGTATAAATGTTAAATTAACTCATTCGAAGTTCGAAATAGAAGATATTTTGCAAAGGGTTGGAGCGATTAAAATAAAATTTGAATCCTATTATCAAGCCATAAAGCTTGGTATTGTTTAACGATATACAGTAACGGGTAAAGGTTTATATTTAAATGTAATAAAATCGTTAAAAGATGTTACTTCTCATTTAGAACAATGAAGCAGTTTAATAAGAAAGGGAAGTATGAATGACTTTGCATAGATAAACACAACAAGATTTCTGATGCATAAAAGGATTTATATCTTTAAGTATGTCTGCACGTTTATAAATCTTGTTAAATAATACGAACATCATACAGGGGCGTCAATGTTAAATTTTATTTGTTTCAGTGGTAGTAATTTCCTTAACAACGACTCCCTAAATGACATTAAATTTATCGTCGTACAAGATGAGACTTTCGATACATTTCATCATAAGACTAAATCAAAGTAACTCTAATGTAGAAACATAAAAGAAAAAATATCTTAGGACCCAGCATATCAAAATTGATAAATTAAAAATTCATCATAAACAATGAATTAAACGGGAACCAAAAACTTCAGATACGGCAAGGAAATAAATCCATCATCTAAAGCCATAAAAACTAGACCACAAAGAGACCGACCAAAATTAGAGCCCCATCACTCCATTAGCATCAAAACAAAAACCACGATAAATAATATTCACACTAACCACGGACACCCTAAGGATATAAATAATAATTAATCCAACACAATAATTGTTCTCATAACATTAATTGTTAGCGAAACAAAGGGTGAAGTACAAATAGATGATATCTTTAAAAGCGTTCCAGCTACCAACACTGTGCTACTTTATAATGTTACGCATGAAGACTTTAGAGTCTTTAGACACAGAGGCGCTCCCTGAGGCACTCGGGCAACATGTTTTGGTTCACCGACTTAAGGTAGACAAAAAAGAGTAATCTGCGTAATAGATGCAAATGTTTTGATGCCCCTTAAGTGAGATTTGACTTCTTTTGTTCGTTAACGATTTATAATAATGCATCGTCACACCTGTGGTTTTCTTGCATGCAATGTTTTTTTTCTTCTTTTTTTATAGAACTGGGCTTAATTGAATCAATGCTTATTCTGTTCTGAACCTGTTCTTATATAGTACGTATTTACTTACAAAAAATTATATTAATCTTGTCTTGAGGGTGCGTTTTAGATACCTAAAACTAAACTTACTATTAATTGCCTGCATACATTTTCCGAACTAACATTGTCCAGCCAAACCGTAAATTGTCTCAATATCACCTACCATGCCAAACATTGACTTGAAAATACAATCAATTGATTATTACCAGTCGTTGCATCCTCTATTTATTAAGATTCAGATAAATGGAGACTGTTCGATAAATAATAATATTTTTTTCAAACCAAACATTGTTTGGCATAGTAGGCAACGTTAATCAACAGTGATCGGCACGACCCGTGACGCACCGCGGGATTGCGAGCAGAAATCATAATATGGACATGATTAGATTATAACATAACTCCGTGATTTTGTTAAATAGAATAATTTATCTCGGGGCATATCCATGTTAACATAATGATTGAGGTCATTGACACCGTGCGACACGGGTCGTGCCGATCAATGTTAATCAAGTTTACAATTTTTTGATATTTCTTATGATAAGCTAGGCCAAAGCTTGCACCCCTAAAAAGTTACACATTATCCTCACACTCATATAAAATTATGTATCTATTAAAAAAAACTTCAAGTGAATCGAAGCTACAAAAATATTACACCCAAGCTCTCCCACCACAAAAATCCTGTAACAAAACGGACACCGTCTGTACGCATGCGCGCCGTCAGCAGCCTTGTGCCGTTTGCGCACAATGCGCCGATAAGCGCAATTACGTGCGCCGGCGCAAGATTTGGCGTTAAATTCCTAGCGCCGGAGCTACTAATAACGAGGTGTGAAGACTGCTTTTTAGCGACAATCTATTTTCATAATACAGTTAAAATTACAAAACAGTTTGATACTTAATACGAATGAATTAGGTATATTGATAGAAATTGTATTTATCGTTACCTGTGATCATTTTTGCCTTCAACCACATACCTGCAACATAAAAAGGTAAACTATTTAGTAACTACTTAATATTATTTATGGCCTTGTAAAGTGCAAAAAATGAACCGACTGAGGTATGTAACTAACACATAATATATTTATACGTTGACGACTAAAACCATAATGATTAAAAATATGCAATTGCTATATGAAATAGCAATAATATTTGTTCCTTCGATAAAAAAGTCCTTTAAAGAGAAAATGATGGTAAAATATCTAATCATGGCTGGAACAATGATCTAGATTATAATGTTGATGACTCCTAAACTCAATCCCAGTACTAAATGCCGCATCCACATATCCACTTGCCACAGCACTCCTATCTCCCTGTCCAGGGCTAGGTGTTCCCGATAGCATCTCACCTGCGGTCATCGCCGATGCGCAGATTCTATTCACGCGCGATTTTAGCCATGTTTGATTTAACACCAATTATGGGCTTCCTTGTTCGCTAACATCGCTGGGATTCTATTGGGTGATTTGGGATTTTTTGGATTTTATGTCAGCGCTTCCTGATGTGTACTTATAATTACACAAGAATGGATAAAATAATTACACAAGAATGGATAAAACATAAGTAGGTATCTCATTATAGGTATATAGGTACAATATCACAACTAGTGTCAACAGCTCCCGAAACCAAATCCGCAATTTTTAAAGACTCTCAAAAACTAAATTAACAATAATTTTCGCACCTGGAGGCCAATTTAGAACATTTACTTTGACATTACAATGAGAAAAATTATGTTATTTACATGCAGACAAAGATAGTATGATTCTCTGTCTATGTGAAATGAGACAGTCCATTGACAAACTATAGTTATCAATCGCGTGTGCATTTCGCTGGTACTTGTCCTTAGGTACATGTAATCGAGCGAATGAGTACAAAATGAGAATTATATCATTTTGGACCCATCCGGCATCTCGATATCATTTTGATGTGAAATTGTAAGTATAAATTGGCTTTATAATGAATTTGACAAGAATCGTTTAAGAAATGGGTTCTGCAGAGCATTTTTTCCCAATGAACGAAGACGCTTCGCGCTTACTCGGTCAATAAACTTTTGCTCAACTACATACAAAACATATACCTACTACGCGAAAATAATCGCCTGTCTTAGCACCCGGGTAATAAACACAGCATGTGTTCCTCGTTAAATCGGTAATTAAACTAAACAAAAGCGATCTCACATCGCAACCTTGCAGAATACCTATTTCCCAATTCAACATGCGTTTGACAATAATCAATAAAGTGCATACGAGCGGTTGTAATCGATTGTCTTGTCCAAGCACGGGCCGAGCTATTGTACAGTTTTTTCCACATTTCCACAGTGAAGGGACTGTGTGAACGCCGCAAGGTTAACTTTGTCAAACGCGTATGATAGATCCATGCTGCGGAAAAATATAAAAGGAACCATTCTCTTCAACCTTCTTAGAAGTATGTAAAGTCTATTTTACATTGGCGATTCCTGTTCATGTTTTCATACAGTAATTACGGGTCGCGCTAAGGTGATTGTTGCACAGTTTTTTCGTCTTTATGATGTATCAATTGTTTTATTGTCTTTCGGTTTTTGCGCGGGATAGGCTTGAAGTATTTATAGAATAGCTAATTTAATTCATTATTCATAAGTTGATACTTAATATTTTTATCTTAATTTCAAACCAAAAATTATAATAAGAGATTTGTAGCTATGAACTCAAACTTTTCAATGAATACAATTATATATTTGTAGGTATAGTAACGTAGCTTAGGACGTATAGCCCATACAATGTATTCAATTGTTTCACAATTATTCAAATGAAACTGTACTTAAAATAACGGCACATGAATACTATGCGATGCTTACTATGCATATCGGCGTAGTCCTTTATTGTAAACGGTATCGATTTAAAAACAATATCGATAGAAATCTCAAGGGATGTGAACGAGTGGGCGCACAAGCTAATTCGAACGTTTACCTGACATCAAACCAATATTTTTTATCATATTGGGATCATATCAGTTATACTTGGTCAAGCAGATCTTGTCAGTAGAAAAAGGCGGCACATTTGAAAAATGTAGGCGCGAAAGGATATCGTCCCATAGAAAATTTTAATATCGCGCCTTTTTTACTGACAAGATTTGCTTGACCAGCTATAGCTGTCATTCGCGCGGGCGTCTCGCTCACGCTAAACATGTACGATCAAGTCAAAGCAACATGAACGCGCGAATAACATCTAACTGACATGATTCCAATATTATTCAAATATCGGTTTGTCGCCAGGTGCATGTTCGAATTGGCCTGGCAGCTTATCTTCGTGATCTCTAAGAATGGCACAACATAGTATTAAAGTCAAGCATCGTAGTACCTTTTTATGTTTAGGTTTAAAACAGTATCCGCTGCGATTAGTCGAATATCGTATAAATAATCGATTAACCGTCATACGGGTAACGTGAGATGAGGCGAGGTTAGACCCGTTGGCATTACATACGCGAAAATGATGACAGAAGTAGCGCCTAGTACTGGTGACGACGAAAGTGCTTTACTTGTTACTAGATTATTATACCGAAGAGCAGGCAGAGGCGAGTGAAACTCGACGACGTGACGAGTTAAAGACCCAACCAACTGCGGTCATCAACCACAATTTTGTCGGACGGGTGAGTGAGGCCGTAAATTCCCTGCAAAAATAGGCTACGTCAGCCACCTGAGAGCTCACGATCGTCGCTCTCACTAACTAGTACAAATCCCAGTCGCCGTGGCCTACACCGGCCAGGACAGGACAGGATGATTATACCGAAAAGTGTTGTATACTCCATGAATCATTGCGATTGAGCATAGTTTTTCACAATTAGAAACCTTAGATGGTCAATTCACGAACCTGAGCAACTTACCTTTGGACTTAGCCCAAGTTAAGGGCTACAAAGCCAAATTTTTGGTTAGATCATAATCACAATAAGCAGCATACCCTTTTTTTACATATTTGTTAGAACCATAAAAGCGTGTCACATATTTTTGTGGCCTTAGAAGGGTAACATATATTATTATTAGCAGGTGACTGTACCTACTAAGTAAATTTTACTCGTGGACCAATCCTGAAATGGGTAAAAAATATTCTGTTTTTGACTAATCAGATGTCGATGTTTTTTTTTCGCCCATCACTTTTCTCCACCAAAGTCCGTGCACGTTGCTGTCGCACGTAAATACTGTACCGGGGTGACATCAACGTCCACTCTCGCGCAGCTCGGCCCGATTACTTTATTAATTAAAACTAGTGTTGGGATCTAAATCTAAACGGCATCTATCAATGTGTATTTTCTTTATTTATTTTTTCTAGTTGTTTTATGTTTATGTTCTTCCTCACAGCCGTGTATCAAGAAACATTACAAGACGCATGAATCATTTCATTGTTACGACTGTTACGAGCAGTTGTGTGGCTATTATTTTAATTTTTAAGTATTTTCGTGACATTGATCATCCTCTTCGGCCAATATATTTTTACTAATAGATATTAAAATCTGAAGGAGTCCTTTTACTTTGACCAGTTTTGGTTTGTGTATTTCTTTACTTCTAATTGACAATATGTTAATACATTTTAGTGATATCGGAATAAATAAGCTAGTACATTTAAAATTACACCACAAAGAAACTTGCCAGTTGAATCAATAACAAAACGAGAAAAATAATGGCAGCACCTTTAAGATCGACCTAACGTAATTTACTAATTAATACAACAACTGAGAATTTTAAAACGCAAGTATAAAAACAATTAACAACTTATTTGCTCCGTACTACGGCAATTAAAAAAAGATCCAACGTGTCAAAAGACTGTTATTCCGACCGGTTCTCAAAACACTAAAAGTATTTGCTACAATCTACAATATTAAGTCCAAGTTAAGTGACAATTAATTGAAGAATAAACACGATTACATTAATTGTCACTAATTAATATAAACGTTTAGTATCCGCGACCAAATCTGATATTATTGCGAAAACTTAATTATGTTACAATGTTAAATTATAACTTTAAAAATATGAAAACAATGCCAATTCGCTTTTATTGCTACGTGTTAAAGGTTATTTACAAGTTCGCGGTAAGCATTACATATTGTACATTCGACTGGATTTAAGAATGCACATTGAGAGACGTGCAGTCTTGTCAACTTGCCTAATAATGACACTCAGAAACTTGACTACTTAAATAGTGTTTGTTTTTCTTGGTTTTAGGTAGTTCTTTTAACACATTTAGGCTTTTTTTGTCCATACTGTACTTTGCACTGCGAAGTTAATCTCGTGACTGAATTGATCTCACAATTGATTTATTTTTAGTCTAATTAGTAATCGACTGTTATACCTAATTTGTTGTAATCTGCCTTCAAAGCTCGCGATTCTGACTTAGTAAGTATCTAACTAGAAAAGCCGCCTTTTGTTATTTGAACAAATAAAATAAATCTCCAGTTACTTTGGAATTATATGTAGTGTCCCATCCCTACAGTAGTAGAACGATAAAAGATGGAACCTTATGATCAGCACTCGTATCTAAATAACGCTACAAATCGGTTTGTTTGTACAAGATCTCCGAGATAAGACGGAACATAATCTAGTTAGCATTCGAGATATTTCTGGAATCGTGTCGCACTAGATTCAACTTAGTTAAACTCTTGATGCTGAGCCCTTAATATTGAACGAGACTTGTATAATATTCTTATCTATAGGTACTTATTGCTTAAACTTCTTCCATCGATGACACCATAATATGCATAATTCATGCAGAATGGAGGAAAAGAACAGGGAAGGCCGACCCCAAGTAAATGGGAACAAGACCTATCAGGATGATGATGATGATGGTCAGTTAATTCATCATCTGTGGGCAGGGGTACCCCAGTACCAGCTTCTCGTCCGGGTTCGTGTCTAACGAAGATTGAGTCGAATTATGTCGGCTACCAGCATATTGCAGATCGGCTTGACCCTTCGCGCTGCGTAGAGATGTAGTCTCGCTCTGCATTTTCTATTACAAGTATACGAGTGCCTTACACTATCTGAGGAATTGTACGTTTCTTTCCGTCATCGCTCTACGCGATAAAACTTCCGTCTTCCCCACTTAGATAGGTGGCAGTCCTCAACTGTGCGTTTCTTCAGAAACTTCCTGCCTCGACCTTCAAGGTTTTGAAGAAAAAAGCTTCGACCAACATGTCGGCCATGCATGGTCTTTGCTTACTTCAAACTCCAAAGGCACAATATTTGCAATAAATAATTGGGTATGAAGTACTTTATCGTTAGCATAGTCAGAGGCAGAGGCAATAGTAAGTTTATAATTTAATAGGCCTGAAACCTCAGATTTATTTGCCATCCGGACTTCTTTAGAGCATAAACACTATATTATGGCGTAGGGTGACCATGACCGGTAGTTCACGCAGGACACTGCTAATATACGATGCGACCACCCGCTTGCGCGATTCAGGACAAATCCCGGATTTACGACAATCGTGAGTTATTCTAAAGTGGGCTTATTCTCGTTCGTAATTTACATATCAAAATGATATAGAAAACGTGTTGAATACACACGTGCATGGACGATCTTAGCGGTTGTCAGTCGCCCCTGAGATAATCAATCTCAATTGTATTTATAAACTAAAATAGATGTCATATACGAATGAAAACGTAACCAAAGCCACCAGTGTCCAGGGCTGGGATCGAATCAGCGTCCTCTGCATTCGTGGCAAGTGCCTTTACCACTCGGCTACCCGAGTCACGGCGGTGTAGGAGGATTTTTTTTTAGTAGTTCGAGGTAGTGGGTCGTATTTTTCCAAGTGGTGGTGATCCTCGCTCTGGGTCGTATTACTTGGTCCAACAGGTCTTTTCATTATAGGTATATCGTTGTTTTAAATAATATTTTAGTATTTTGAATATTATTATTGGGTTAGATACTATCTAATACAGTAATATTAAGTAAGTTTAGAATAACAAAATATGTGGGTGAGCGCAACGCATCGGTATTCTAATTGAACTTGCATTAAACTTTCTTTTTTAAATAAGGTGACAGGATAAAGACGATATATATATTTCTAAGATTATGAATACTTTATGATATATCTTCTTTATATCCGGTTTGGAGACCCGTTTACGTATAATTAAATGCATGTATGGAGCAAATTAGCGTACAGTTATTAATTTGCTAATTACTGATATAGTTTTAGAATATTAACTAAGGGAATTACTTACATGGTTAGCAGATCTTCCTTATTGATATTTAAATTTTAATACATACATTATAATATTTAGAATGCTAGTTAACTTAACCATTTTTATGGTCGTAATTACTTACTATCAGCATTGGTAAGGGTTGGCAACATTTTTTGTATTAAGATCTTACTTAGCTTTTTGCATTCAAAGTAGTAATAGTTAAGTTGTTATTATGCAAAACACAAGTTTCATACAATTCATAGTAGGAAAAGACATGCCGAAGTATGTATCCTTTTAAATAGCACGTAATTATACACTAAACACATACCATCGTACTTAAACTACCACAAATTAATAACCCAAAACTGATTGTTTAACAAACAACCCAATTACTACGATTACCATCGTACAGTCAGCAGTAAAAACTCACACAATAAAGTACAGTCGTCCATTGTTCCCGTGTGATCTGGAACGCGCCTTGACCGCCGCGGCACAATGCGTTTACTTAGCACCTTGAAGCGATAGGATATCCGCGCCGACTATACTCCATCCATGTGATTGTTTGATTGAAACATGGTGAAGTGCGACTAAAGAGAGCTGGTAGCCTCGTGAGGTCTTCACTACTTCCAGAATAAATAATAGTACTAGGTACAGAAGACTCACTCTCTAACAAAACGCGTTTGTTACGATCAGCACAGATATGGCCGCTAGGTGGCGACAGCGCCACGCGCGGCTTATGGCTAGCCACCAAAATTGGTGTGGAATGGATGTACTTTTAGCTACCTGTAGCAAAGCGACGAAATCGCGGAGTGAGCCACGCCTGCTTCCAGATTCTGTATCTGAATGGAATTTATAAGGCAAAATTGCAAATTAGCAAACAAAATAGTGCCGTGATAACATCAAGGAAAAATAGAGGGAAAGAGAACAAGAGGAAGACTTGGAAAAACTATTTCAACCAAATAAAAGAAAAGGTTCAGGTCGTATCATACCAGAAGGTTAAGGAGTTGGCAGAGGACCGGATGAGTTGGAGATTGCTCCACCGACAAGAGCACAGCTCTTAAATAAGAAGAAGATACTGGTTATTTAATTAAAGACTAATATCTGATCCTTTCTACTAAATTAGGTATGCATTATAATTGCTACGATACAAATTCATATCGATAGGGTTCATATTCTATGTAAGTACTTGTAAATATGGTGGTAGTTAGTTGCAGTAACATACATATTGATAGTTTCTATAAAAGTATTGATTTCTTAGGTGAGTAGGTAATTGTCAGCCATAAATGACTACCTACATAGTCATTTATGGCTGCCAATAACTGCATGTACTCTAGCTACTCCAAAAACAATACCGCTTATAACCACAAATTTTACAAGATTAGAGTTTGTATCTTATAATTCTAATTACTACTGTGAAGACCTTTTTAACACTAATTTAATGCAATACATTCCCAGCAAGATTTCACAAGTTGTTCGAAGTTATGAAGATACAAATCAACTGTAAAATAATATACTTAACTTATGTCTCAACTAATATTAACTATATGGCCCTCCTGCGTAAGTGGTAAGTGTAATCTATAAAATACTCATAATACTGCGCAGTTAAACTAAGCAGTTATACTAAATACATTTAATTATGAAAATTTAAGTGATTAGCGGAGACTTCAAACATTTGAGCTGTGATAAGGAATATGAGCTCTGTACAGCCACACGCTAAGGCCGAGTACCTGGATTACTAAATGGACTGAATCGTTATGGAATTAACTGGTACTCAGGCGTTGCATGTGCCTGCACAGACTGCATAAAATAAGGTGGGAGGCGATAGCAAGGGATCCTATTGGTTTCTGTTTACCGTCCTCAACGATTATAATTATACCCTTGATTTCTAAAGGTTAACAGGCCAATTCAAACGTACACTGACATCAGAATGATATTTTAATCCTGTTATTTAGATAGTATAGGTAATGCCCCACTAGGTAGTACAAAGCAAAAGCCTAAGTATACCTAAGGCCATCTCATCCATTTCAGAGCAAAGTCTCCGGCTACCTCCTCCTATCTGTAAAAAAAGTAATACAAATAAATAAGTACATAAATAAACATTACTACGGGAGAATCTTACACATATCGACTTAGCCCTAACTACAGTTTAATTGTGTTTTCGGTACCTACTAGACGACTATATATATTATGTAGATACTTGTTGGTACATAGAAAACATCCATAACTCAGGAACTAATGGTTGTATTTTTTGTATAAATTCTAAAATCGTAACTGTAGGAACGGTTAGATACTAGTGTATATGAAACGCACACACGACGTCACGTTCAAATTAACTCCTCCTTCTACATAGTTATAATTAAACATATATATATTTATACAGTCAGCAACCCTATTGAACTTATGTGCTTATTGTGTCTTTTTTCTTTTTCCTTGTTTGTTTTATTTTGTTACTGTGTTTTGCGACAATAAATGACTTTTTTTTTTTTAATAATTTAATCTGTACAAAATGTTTAGCAATCAACTACTTAGATAAGTAAACATTTCTGAAATGTTACAAAACCAGCCAAGTCATATTTAGGTATCCAATAAAAACCTTACATTAGCCTAAATTAAACTCTAAATGAACTACTTAAGGTTTATACTTACTTGAATTGTCTAAAGTAGTTGCATCGGTACCTGTTTATAAAATTAATAATGTCTAATTTGGTTTATGTTTAGTTTAATTAGGAATCGTTAGGGAACGAGTTTTACAAGCAGACTTAGAGGCGACATCCACTGGAATATTATAGTGAGAGGTAGCTACATTTATAAAGAATTAAAGATATTCATGATGGTTTCTAGAAGCCGATTCAGATTAAACAATTTGTTATCGTTTTGATCTTGTTTTGGTTAGACCGACTGTCTTGGTGATTGGTGCGCATCCCATGCACGACTTTGATTTTATTTTGCGTGCACCAAACAGCGTGAGCGATCTATTAGGTCGTATCAAAACAAGATCAAAACCACAACATATTTTTAAATCAGAATATGCCACCTAGACTACCTGACGCGTCAAAAATATCTAACATATTTTAATACTTATAAAAAAGAGATGTGTCTTTATATGTGGAACAATTAGACTGTGCCAGATAGGTTGTACTTTTGAACGCGAACTTTAGTTTTCCAGGGCGACAGACATTTGGGGCTTTTTTTCATCGGCTACTATTATTAATGCTACTATTACTAAAGAAGCGCTGGTGGCCTAGCTAAGCTAAGCTAAGAGCGTGCGACTTTCAATCCGGAGGTCGCGGGTTCAAACCCCGGCTCCTACCAATGAGTTTTTCGGAACTTATGTACGAAATATGATTTGATATTTACCAGTTGCTTTTCGGTGAAGGAAAACATCGTGAGGAAACCGGACTAATCCCAATAAGGCCTAGTTCCCCTCTGGGTTGGATGGTCAGATGGCAGTCGCTTTCGTAAAAACTAGAGCCTACGTCAATTCTTGGGATTAGTTGTCAAGCGGACCCCAGGCTCCCATGAGCCGTGGCAAAATGCCGGGATAACGCAAGGAAGAAAAAGAAGACTATTATTAATGCTGACTGTACATTTATCTCTTGATACCTACACAATTTCAAACGACAACAATGGCTTAACCTCATTTTGTACGCGAATGATTCACATTTAGTTTACATATCCAAAAACGCAAATCAATTAACATATCCAAATGGATTTCAACCAACAGGACTTGAACAAAAACTTTAAATTGGACTAATTTTCGGTTCAAACATTAACTTTAGAGGTTAGGGAGAAATCGATTATCGTGTAAGTGTGAATTAGGCTTTAGCTGGTTTCGATTTTGTTATTGTTTTAAGATGTTTCAGAAAGTGTATGTTATTCTCGAATAACATAGGAATCTGAAATCAGAGGACTAAACTTTCCCCTTTAATTATTTTGTGCTTACTCGCTGTGACTCGTTACCAACTTTAATTTACCTAAGAGCTTAAAATATTTTATTACCTGTTGCTGAATACAGGCGCATGTAGGTATACTCAAAAATATTTTAATTTCATGTATTTTAAAAAGGAAAATATGTACCTAAATTATATTTTTGTGTTAATATTTTGACGTCAAATGTTTATAATGTTTATATATTTTTTTCTACATCAGTTGAGAAGTGTATCACAAATACTGCAGAAATTTCTAGCTGGGATGTTGCGAACATCCGCATCCGCATCCGCAACCGCGGAACTTCCGCATTATTTTCAACATCCGCATCTGCATCCGCATCCGCATAAAATCGATGCGGAGCTTATGCGGATGCGGATGTCGAACAAGTCGGTATGTGTAGGTACAGGAACGTCTTAGCATCGGCTATGCGGCATGCGTAAGTGCTAGACTGCTAGGTAATTTAGTCATTAGCCAAAAAAACCTATTAGAAATGAGCAGTCAAGCGTGAGTGGGACTTAATGTACGGAACCCTTGGAACGCGAGTCCGATTAGCACTTGGCCGGGTTGTTGAAATAAAAATTACTAAAATGTAATATTTGACGTTTTTTATGTACCTATCTTGACATCCGCATCCGCATCCGCGGATGTCAAAAAATCGGCATCCGCAACATCCCTGATTTCTAGCATCGAGCTAGGTAAATTAATCTAATATAAGCTTGATAATAACAACACGCACAAAATATTCATACAAACAGCAATACTCTTAACTATCCATCGGTGGACCTTATGCCTTTTGTAATACGGTTTACGAACTGTCGGTTAACAGTGTGGGCGATGGTACCTTGTACTACGTTGTTTTGCTAGAATTGCCACATTCGTGGCCTAAACAAATATATAAACTGGACTAACTGGGTCCTAATCACTTCACAGCTAAGTCGTATAACAAAATTATAAATGCAATTGATAAATCGCGAATAACTTAAGAAAACCAGATTTAGTATAGGATTATTATAAAGCAACATTTTTCTAGCTTTTAAACAAACTTTGTTCTAATTATATCACTTCAAAAACGAAATGCAACTGTAAAAATTAATTGCTTAACATATTTTTTACTTTATAACAATTATGATTAAGTTCAATTTAAAATGGGTTTTTGTTAGCACTTAGTGTGTTTTTACTGCAATGCAAATTGACTCATTGTCGTTAAATATTTCTAAGAATTTCTAGTCAAATTCATCGAAATGCTGCCGAAAACAAAACTAGTTATAAATTGTGTAGGTTTTCCCTTCTTATATTACTAATGGAACATTGTAATAAAATTGGCACCTAAAACTATACAAGAGATTTGAAAATATGTACAGTCAGTATCAAAAATAACGGATTTGACTACGCGTTAAAAGCATTCTCGAATAGCTTAAAAAAAGAAAAAAGTTCCTGTATGTAGAACAATTAGACTGTTACAGATACTTTAACGCGAACTGGAGGCCTAGCCAAGGTGACGATCACTATCGCTTCACCATCGAATCGCTTTGTGTCTCTCTATCACTCTTCCATATTAGTGTGACAGTGACAGTGGCGTTTCGTTCGTAACAGAGCGTTAGTGATTAGCATGTTGGCTACGGGGCGGGTATGTTGCACAATGTAAACGTAGTAGTAGAAATGTTGCCAAGTCAGTATGTGAGTATAAGCAATTAAACTAAAGAGGTAAGAAATAGCGCAATTATATTCCACTCAGATCACATGAATTTGAGTATAATTGAAAAGGTATTTGCAACCTTAGATAACATTTTAATTAAGTAGATAAGATTTTTTACAGTTCCTTTTAAATGCGTCTAAATCCACTAGAATGACATTATTTTATGTAGTGAAATAAGTATCTCAAACTCGGTATTTTTTTTCCCTATCCCTAGTGCGCAAAACGTTCAAGCTGATAAACAAGACCAAGACAGTGCGGGTAGTTCAAAAAACTCGCGCGGTTAGAAGATGTTGATGTCAACTTTAGCCAGTCTTCTCCGAGACCACGGGTCAACGCCGCCGTCCTCGAAACGTCGGAGGTAAATCTTAAAACTTAGATACGCGATTACGTCCCGTTGTACAATTTAATAATCGGTATTTTTTCCTTAAGCTTATATAAATGACTCGCGTAAACACACCTTCATATGTTTAAATATATAGGTATGAATTTATTTTTTAATATCTATAAATTACTTAAGCTAACAATTATAAACACGTATATTACCTAAGCCTAAGCTATATTATCAACATAAAAATCAAAGCAACGCTCAAATTCTAACCGAAATATAGACGTCACGATAATCTTAAGATAAATAAAGGCATTTATCAGCGGGCCTGTATAAAGGCTGCGCACGAGTTGATAAATAGAGGACATTTATTCCAGGGAGATTGTATCAAAATATTTAGTTTGTTTGGGATAAGTGTCAAGCTCTTAATGGCAGATTAGACGCGCCCTGGGAGAGTGCGATTGTCCAGACCAGACGGGCGGAAAATAAACGACTTGATTTTCATTGTTAAAAATAAAGATAAAATATAACCTAGGACGCCTTGGGTCTACTTGAAAACCTAATCTCAAGAATTGGCCCAGGCACTACTTTTTACGAAAGACACTGCTAACTGGGCATCAATAATAATGTATTTTACCTTAGGTATCTCACGTGCGACCTAAATATGTATCGGTTAGCGACGACGAAACTCAAATGCTTACATTGACCTACCGTTACTTGAATTAAGAAAAATAAGTATAATTATTATACGATAAAAGATAAAATTTGTTATTTCAATTAGAAATTAGTACATTAAATTAAGTATTTACAATCTAAACTGAGTTTAAATTATAATGCTCGTAACAATAAACTAAAAAATGGCGAAATGGGATAGTAAATAGACAGTTCAAAGTTTCAAAAGGTATTGCTTCTGTAAAACTACAAAATTGACAGTTAGCGTTTTTAAAATCGCCCGTCTGCACAGTCAAACAGTTAAACATTCCTGTGATATTGAATAACCTAACGGATCCTATTATGAGAGTGCGCGGGAGATTTGCGCATCCATTCATAAATTGGCCAATCCAAACACAGAACGCCATAAACGCCAATATAATTTTAAAGAATTTCATGTTTTAAACGTATGTAATAAAGCACATTTTTTGATAGAAGATGTAAATTGGTTAAAGCATATGCGTATTGGAGTTGTCCTAATATTATAGTATTAAGTTCGTCGATGAATGTGCATAGATTAAGATGGACCTCTAGGTTAAGGGTTGATATAAATTTCATAAAATAGGAAATGGCTGCTTTGGTGTAAATAAGTACATTTATTTTGAACCTTACCTTAGGCATGCTAGGGTCATTGGAAACTGTTGTCTTTTGATTAACGTAATGACCCTATGGCTTCTATAAAATCAACATAACTTGATGTAGCGAATTCATACTTCGATATTGAGTAAGAGAGAAATAATATTTTTGCGTTCAGGGGCGGATTTCATATTAATTTTATGTTCACGGTTTTAACTACTTTTTGACGCGAATATTTGCCTGCCCTTAATCGCAAAATATATTTTCAAGCTGCTGTCAATCTGCTTTTTAATACCTATCACACTTACAAATATTTTGTCAAGCACTTGCCGAAAATTGGCGTATAAAACTGAAAAAAATAGATACTCTTGAAAATAATACACTTTTGTAAGAATTTAATCACCAAGACTGACATTATTTTAAAAATTTTTTTTTCGTATAGGTATATACTTATTAAATAAATATACATTACGTATAAACGTTTTTGATACTTTGGCCTTCTTTTTCTACTTCCTTGGCCTCCTTATGTTTCTACTTCCTCAGTTGGCATTCTTATGACTATTAAAATTTGGACTAAGAGTTGAAAAGAAAAATGTAATTACACAGGGGTGGTCGCTTTTATCGTCAGATTTTTTTTAGATTATTAGGTTAATATCCTGTAACTTCCAAAAACATTGCCAAACCACAAAAAAACTTTAAATAAAATCTCAAACTTAAACCATATTGAAATAAAGTCAATCATAAATCATCTTAACTGTATCTTTAGTACAAAACTCTCCCCTATAAGGATTAAAGTTAAACAAAAGATGACAAAAGACAGTTGATCTTTTTCTCCTTGCTATTATTTCTTGATCTAAATATTTTAATGGAAAACAAAGGAAGGATTATTGCCCTGCGGTTTGGATAGTAATAAGCTAACTGGGTGGTTTAATCCCAACGGTAGATTTTACAGTTATTTAAACTTTGAATGAAGTATTGAGACATTGCAGATGTTTCGAGTAGATTATTTTAGTAGAATTTAATGTAATCAGCTAATAATCTGAAATTATTTGTAAGATAAGAAAAATTGTTTTTGAATCCTGGGGCCCGTTTCTCAAAAGCTTGTAACTTGTAATACAAGTGGAAGTTTTCTAACAAAAGCTGTCAAAAAGTGACATCCGCTTGTATTACAAGTTGCAAGCTTTGAGAAACGGGCCCCTGGAAAATCGTGGAATTGAATGTGAGTTGCAATGCTGGGTCATTGTATATACCTATAGTCATTGTGAATATCGTAGGGATAGCCTTTGCCCAGCAGTGGATTTCTTTCGATTGATATACTAACTGCATAAAAAGGGATTAAGTATCTCTTATGACATCTATACAGACACAATATTCATTCAAGTTAAAGTTAGTTAGGTATGTATTGTAAACTACAAATAAAATATGGCCAAGAAATACGTAAACATATTTTTACCATAAAATTATTAGATCATCCCGCAGTAGCAGCGGGCAATGTATCAAAAAGGGTCATATTAATAAATCGCCCAAAGTGCGGTGTCGGCTTAACAAGCACTAAACGTCCCGGGCCCCGTATCTCACGAGACGTGTTAATTTACATGCTCGGAGGCTGCTGCTAGGGATCCACTGGAAGGGTTCCTTAACCGCTTGCATGATGTTTTTTTATTGAATTCTATTGCTTAGACCATAAAGCTGACAGTTAAAAACTAAAGCTACTAAAAGCAAGAAACATGTACAGTTACAGTCAGCCGCAGAAGTTGCTAAGCGGGCGAGGTGTTCAAAATTACCTTGACACGCTCTTATTATCTTAACAATAAAGTCGCGTCAAGATCATGTTTTGAAGCACCAGACCTACTTAGCAACTTCTACTGATGACTGTACCTAATAAAAATATTATTCCAAATATTCTCGTATTATGAAGAAATACATCGTCCAATTCTATCGTCATTAGTTTATTTGTCACACTGGAGTTTAAAACTGTTGTGCCGCCTATTCCTATTTCATACTTGTGTACCTATACATACATATATTATACCGTTAAGTACCTTAGTACTTAACCATAAGTACAGTCGCCATCAGATATATCGGAGCGGCCAAGGTGCTCAAAAATATTTGAACACGCACCCTAACGCCTTGACAATAGAGGCGTGTTCAGATATTTGTGAGCACCTTGGCCGCTCCGATATATCTGATGGCGACTGTACATGATCTTCGATGGTTACGTCTTTGCCAGTCCTTTATTGTAGTTTGGCCAACGGATCGTCATTATTTTGATTGTTTCTATTCCGTTATGTTCTTTTTTTTATGCCGTCACATTATCACTCCCTTTGTGTTCTCATCTCTCACATATTCATCATATTCATCTTTTTCGTATCCTCTTACAACCCTCCGCGTTTCTACATTATGCCCTTCTCGTCACATGGTTTTTATTTATCCATAATTCCATATGGCTAACAGATAAATCGTGATAATAATCTAACAGTAGGACACTAGCTCATATTCTAACTAAATCTATACAGTGTGTAAGTCTAATACGGGCAATAAATTAAACCAGATATAGAATTTACCCGTCTTATCATTAATTAAAATGTTTTTTTAAGTTACACTTAATTATGACCCCGTGATTAATTTTTTCCACATGTACCGAGCAGCAATGTACTGCAAACATTAAGAAACAGAAGATGACATGACATTACTAGATACGAGCTTTTTATAGTAACTGCCAACAAGCGTTGACAGTTACTTTAAAAAGCTCGTATCCCGTAACTTGTGTGGTGTATTACATTGCGGGCCGAATTATTTTGTATGGTTAAAATTTTCAATGCATTTCTAAGTAAAATCTATCTCTATATACTTTTTAGGTCCTATGCTAACCACCGTTTAAATATTCGCCCGTATTGGATTTACACACTGTATATGTACCTTTACAACTACTCAGAAGGTCCCTCTCGTTATAAAACGGATCGTGCTTCACCTCAAAAATTACAAATAAATATAATACCCGTTACTCAATACTATTATCTCGTACACCGACGTATTTAGGTACAGTCGCACCAATAAATACCGGCGTACAGTCGCACCGATAAATCCACCATATTGAGACGTAGATCTAATCTCCGACCAGAGATTTATACATTTAAAAGATTTATTTTGGGTAAAAAATGTCGTTTCTATTAGAGAGTGATTATTTTTGTTGTTTGAGTTTTTTTCGATGGGAACGATGAACTAGTTCGGCTCTAGATTTATATGTGGAACAAGTTTTTGAAATTTAAATCATTTGAAGACTCAATCTTTATATTTATTTAAGGAACTTGTTGGATTACGTAATAATTATACATACTTATCTATTATCTATCTACATAAGTACTCCTATCTTTGTAAAGTATTGTACCATGATTCTGTGTGGTGGTTTAATTGAGTGGTGGTTATTATTAAGTGCGAATTTTATTTCATTTCAATAAATTACAGTGATAACAAAAATAAAATGAAAGTCTTAGCGATAAACAGCTTTCAAATAAGCTTGTCAGATTATCAGGTGCCTTGTCAGATTATGAATTTTTATAAAATAAAAGAACAATCAATATTTGACGTCTGTATTAAAGTACCAGAGCGAATACCAAAAGCAAATCTTAAACACTGTTATTTTTTACTATTAAACTGTTACTAAACAAGAACCGAAAACCTTTCTCAACACGACCCGTGCTCAAATAAAAAACAAATCTTACACACCGTTATTTTTAACTATTAAACTGTTACTAAACAAGAACCGAAAAGTCCGAAAATCTTTCTCAACACGACCCGTGCTCAGATAAAAAAGCTTTTGTTACTGACGTGGGGTAACGGACGTTTAAAACAGTTAACTGTCCAGCAATAAAACAATTACAATATTTGCTCTTGCAATTCTTGCTCTCATAACAGTTTGTGCAAATTTCTTTTCTATGAATTCGTCGGCGCCTATGTCGGTCCCTTTGCAGGGTTTTTTTAGATTGTGCAAATGTTTTAAGTTTTTATTTTTACCGTAAAATTAGTATTGATTTTATTGAACAGTCAAGGCGATAAATAGTTTCGTTTTAACTAATGTTAAAATGAAGATTTGTGATTAGTTGTGTGGACGCCTATGTTTACAACTACCTTAGGTATGCTTTAGCACTGATCAGTGCAACCCTACATTCAACTTATGTAGGTATGTCAGTATTAAGTTAGTGTTTTGAACGGCCTACATTATACAGTATCACACGAAGGGTTAAAGATTTATTTATCTACAATTGGACCCAGCATGGCTCAGAACGGGTTTTAGTTTCTTAACTTTTGTACATGCATACTTAAATTATATTGTATCTAATGAAATAAATATTTAGTTTAATCTACAATTAAACTGGGCTAATTCAGTCAATGACGAAGAAAGGCTAGGAGACAAATTGATTTTAATTCCGTTTTTTATTTCAACCGAATATTACATTTGTGTAATCTTAGACTTATGGCATATAGTTAGGCCTATAGATACCTAATAATTACATATGTGTACACTAAGATAGTTTTTATCGTGCATATGAAGACGATACATGTTTTTTTTATCATAAAATATGTAAGTCAGTGTTGTAGATGACAAATATTATTTTTACACTAAGTCATTTGCTGTAGATAAACTTACTGCCATTTAATTTATAATTGCAAAACGAGGTTTAAATGAAGGTTGTCCATCTTGAATATTTACTAGTCTCTGGTGATAATGAAAAGTTGTACTATTAAGCTTATCTTGAATACATCATAAGCAGAGTACTGCAAATTGATTCATATATCAAAGATGCTCTTCCATTTCCATATAGTTCCACTTATATACTAGTTTATGTACTTGATCTCACTTAGCTCACTTTGCATGATCTTCAATTAAACTTGGAATATGTATAGTGTATTAATGTTAATATAGTTATAGTTTTATAGTGTTGATTTAATTCAAAGCTCACAAATAAGTACATTGCTTGGTTAAAGTGGAGCTTTATTAATCCTCCATATATCACGTAATATATAATGACATAATTAATAAGGTCGTTTTATTATAAATTAATTAATAGTAATACTTTATCCACGATGATAAAATATGAAAAAACGCGCAAAGTATATCTACATCAATGTGCTTTCATCTTCATTCGTGCGCCTTTGACCTTCAAGTATTTATATTCTTACTTCTTTCAATGCCTGTATTAAATTGTTGATATGCGTTCGAGGAATATGCAAATATTCATGAAACTAAAGTATCATTCTATGGAACTTGCTAACTATGTAAACTAAAGTCACTAGTAAATTCATCATTCAGCGAAAATTTCAATATGGCGGTTTGTTTACATAGTTAGCAAGTTCCACAGAATGACACTTTACGCTGATGTGGTCATATCTGCCATTTAGCAAAGACGGTCTGGAAGATAGTTTTGAACTATGTCGAGTTTAAAAATGTATTTTGATTGTGATAACTTTAGAAGTATGACTAGAGCTCAAAAATGGCTCCTTTGGGAATTGTGCCTCACCTGTAGATACTGCGCGAATGTTGACAAAGTCAAATATTGCAAAGCCGCCCAAGAGATTTGACATGTACAATTATTTATTGTAGCCAATCACAACTTTTTCATAGCGGGAAATGGAATATTCAACGCGGGGTATATTTATGGAGAAAGAATAACTTTCAGTGATATCTATATCCGAAATATGTTGTCCGTGATATGTGGACCGTTTGTTTTAGTCAAAAAGGTATTGAGAACTTCGGCTGATATACATTCTGTCACTGATTCCATGTGTCGAGTTTTATTTACGTACTATATAGCTTACTACGCATCAGGAAAAACCTTGTCAGCTACGCGGAGGCCTATTGGAGGGATTTGACACACCTTTATTTACGTCTTTGTATCCAAATGACTGTCATAACTAAAAAACTTTGCAAAAGTCCCGTTTCCACCGGCAAAGAAAGTTTTATTACCGGAGTCCGGACGGCATAGTTGCGTAAGTAACAGTTTTATGATTTTGAAATAGTTTAGTATCTACCTTTTTAGTCAACCTTTTTTAATGGTCTTCTATTGCTAAGGAAGCACCTTACGTTTTTTTAACTTAAGGACTGTTAACTTATTTAGGTCAGAAATGTGCGTAAGGTATTGCTTTTAGTTTAGCAGATGTTCATCAAAATATAATTTTCTTAAGGTTTAGTTAAAGGTGATCGGTATTTTAGGAGCAATTACTATGAGGTTTTAGTGCTATGGCACAGAATAAATAATAGTACTAAGTACAGAAGACTCACTCTCTAAAAAAACGCGTCTGTTACGATCAGCACAGATATGGCCGCTAGGTGGCGACAGCACCACGCGCTGCTTATGGCTTTCCCCAAAATTGGGGCCGGAACGGATGTACTTTTATCTACCTGTAGCAAAGCGACGAAATCGCGGAGTGATCCACGCCTGGCTATGGAAAGATTAGCAAAGTATTTTTATTGAGCCATTACTAGGTAGGAATTTTGTTAAATTTAGACAAAAATCGAGTGGCAATCTATTGTGTATAAACTATAAAGTCAACACTCACAGTATTGTGTTGTGACGTCAGTGTTGTGACGTCACATCCGTACCTAAGTGCGACGTTTTGAATAAAAAGTAGGTATGATACATTGCTGGCTAAAAGAGTTTTTTTTTAAGAAAATTATATGAAAGTATACTAACTGGGAAAGGTACTAACTTTTGGAATATATCGTTGTATCAAAATAGATACGCTCCATTAGTTCACCGTTTGTTTGCACCGAACTAAATATATAACATACATAAATATGTAGTTATCAAAAACAATTCCTCTATTATTTTATACTGGCTCTATTTATTAATTTATGGTTCATTAGGTATATGGAGTTGCCATAGAGGAAACTAAACTACTTAGAAACTACTAAAGCAAAACTACTTAGGAAAAATAAAAAGACAAATTTTCCAGTTTTCATAATACATGTATAAAAGAAAATTAAGGAACCTACTCTTCCTGCGAAAAGGAACATGTTTTTATAAAGTAAACTAAAGTAATATAAGTAAATTCAACATGTTTGAGACACATTTTCGGACAAATAAAAGAGCGAATTTATTTATATAAGCTAACATACATTATACCTAATTAGAGATGCCACGAATATTCGGCAACTATTCGGTATTCGGCCTATTCGGCCACTTTGCCGAATATTCGGTATTCGGCCGAATGTTGCCTACTATTCGGCCGAATACCGAATATCTGTTGCACATATTTAAAAAGAAAAATTGCACAATAAAAATAACCAAAACTATGTAGGTACCTATATTTAGAATGTGTTCTTGGAAGGTTGTTAAATACGAAGACCCTTTTTTGAGCATTTCTTGATTCAAAAACATTTTATTTTTATTATGAGTCGTTTTGTTTGACTCTATTCATTAATGCAGTTCAATAAAAATATATCTTAGCTAACGTCATCTAACGTTGCGCTTTGTTAGCGATCAGTTTTCATAATAATTGTGACTCAAAATGTTCGCATGTCATGCCGAATATTCGGTCGCCGAATATTCGGTATTCGGTCGAGAGAGGGCCGAATATTCGGTATTCGGTCAAAATCACTATTCGGGGCATCTCTAATTATAATCAACTAAATATTGTCGACTTGTGTCGGTATCCTGACAAGTTACTTATGTGTATTGTGGTTTACTTGATGAATTTTTAATTTATTCCAAATATACCGCTGCACGCATAAAAACAAGTAAACGCATTAAACTATAGAATTACGATAATCGCGCGATCTATAACGTCGCGTATCTTTAATCGCGGGCGCAGTGGCAAAGTTCACGCTCCCACCATAACGCACGAGAGAGAGACGCAAATAGCGCACCGGCACGCGAGCGACGGAGATAAACTACCGATAGATGTTGCGTTAGAAGCCCCGCCCACTTCTCGCTTGGCCCGCCGAATCCTCCTACAGAGGCATTCGTGCGCGCACGCCGATCCGACAACACGCGCGCGAATTAAATTTGAATTTTTTTGAATTGAATTCGTAAATTCAAAAATGCCGTTCGTAAGCTTTTACGGAACTTTACATAAAATTTAACGTCTACATTATTTCGTTTTTGTTAAACTGTGGACCGTGTTTGCGTTTTCAGTTAGCGCACTCCTGTAAATTCGCCGCCTGAATTTGTTTGTTTTCAGTGAAAGTGACTGGACTGTGACATTTGAAACCGATAGTATTCGTAATTGAGGCACCGCGGATGCGGGTCGTCTTCGAGTGATTTAAGACGTTGAATTGTTTTGGGAAATTGGTGAAGTGTCTGTGGATTTTAATTAAGGAGTCCATCGGCTGCGATTAGCTTATTTTAATCTAGCGCCAAAGATACTATAAAGGTGAGTCATATTAATTACGACAACCATAATGACATATTCTTGTGTATGTGAATATATTCACACTGCTTACTAAAATTGAAAAATAAAATCCTTAATCTTAATTTGTATTCGAACTGATTTTTTTCAGTGACATAAGTATGTGATTGAATTTAAATTAAGACGAAACAGGAGCTAAGATTTTAATATTTTAGGTAAATATACCCGTCTCGCTAACGGAAGCGGCTCCTAAAACTAGTGCGATAAGGACAAGGCGAAAAATCATGCGATAAATTCTCATAAATCGAGGTTTCGTACTCGACTGTTTCCTCCTCCAAAACTTAACCAATCGTAACCAAATTTGGAAATCTAAATGATTATGAAATTATCTGTGTCAGACCGTTTTGCTTTTTTGGCTAATTGATATCAGTTTTGAATACCACGCCTCTCATTGCGGCATAGTCAATTAGGCCATTTTGGCCATTTTTGAAGGGCTCTAGCGCCTTAAAAAACTAAAATATTAAATAAAAGCAAAACGGTCCGACACATATATTGACAATATTAATCTGTGTTGAAAAAATCATTGCTCTAGCTTCAAAACCCACGGAGGAAACAGTCGAGTACGTTTGTATGGAGAAATGACCACTCCTGTTGCCTCTTCCGCTTACCGGGAACTAAGTTTCATACACCCTGTAAAAGACATCAACGGGGCCGCGAACGGCGCTACCTAATACCGCGTATTTATATTTATTTTCAACGTAATGTATTTGAAATATAACTAAATTAGTTCAATCTCTTAGTATTTAAAAACCAGCCAAGTGCGAGTCGGACTCGCGCATGGAGGGTTCCGCACCATCAACAAAAAATAGAGCAAAAATATCGTGTTTGTTGTATGGGAGCCCCCCTTAAATATTTATTTTATTTTATTTATAGTATTTTTTCTTATAGCGGCCACAGAGATACATCATTTGTGAAAATTTCAACTGTCTAGCTATCGCGGTTCATGAGATACAGCCTGGTGACAGGCGGACGGACGGACGGACGCAAGGACAGCGAAGTCTTAGTAATAATAGGGTACCGTTTTTTACCCTTTGGGTACGGAACCCTAAAAACTGAAATATGAATAATTTGATGACATTGGTGTATAGAACTCAATGTTTTTATAACATAAATTTCGCCATCCATGTAAATCTGCCAGCACTGTTAACCGTTGATTGATTTCATAATTTCTTAGTTTTACATTGTCCATGCACTGTAATTTAAATCGTAAACTGTTGATAAAAAAAAATTGACACCTTGCTAAACTAACATTGCGTTCACATTACGATTGCTTGAAATGTCCTCTTAAAAGACATTCTTAGCACGAATCTAACTTAATGTTTGCTAATCACAAATCTAACAGTAATGTTTCAATGTAAGAGAAGTTTGTAAAGTACAAAACACTACACAGCCTAAATACCTACTACTGAAGCATAACTTACTGGAATACTCATCCTCTTATATAGGATAATCTGCGTAAAATTTAAGTAGGATTACCAAAATCAGAGTATTAAATAGATCGTTAAATATTTTGATCCAGATTAACGTTAATCCTTTCTGTAATAGTAGGAATTTAAGGATATACCTAGTTAACTGTTAAAATAATAATCCCTCCGTGTTACTTATCCTTTAGGGGTGTTTTATTATATTTTATAAAATAGATTCACGGATTAGGTAGGTACTTAAAAACTTATTATCAACTTAATTTCGAAATTGTTCTCGTACCTATATTTTATTCTGAGCTAAAACTATATCGGAAGTATGTGGTTTTATTTCAGACCCGAAAACTGTGTATATTTTCTAAATAGACAAATCCGATGTATCCGATAAATGCTTTCCTGTAGCTCATTTTATACAGCTTAAGAAGAATGCGAGCCTTATGCTTCGGTGTCATATATATCATATACAGGGTGGCCCATAAAATACTTTGGTAAACATTTTTGGTGCGGAGTATTGTTGACAATTTTAAAAGCTACATGATATTTTAGAGATAATACTTTTTTGTTTTAATTAAATGATCGTAATTTAATAAAATTGAGACATTAATTTGTAAAGAATAAATAGATAAATAGAATACCTACTTTTTATTGGCACACCACAGTTACAATGTCTTCTGCGATCATACCTATAGACGCATAATATGATGTGATCACATGATGCTATAGAGGAAAAGTCAAAGATTTATGATGAGAAAATAAAAACAAGGAAAAATGTAGAAGAATCAATGAAAATAAAACTAATTGGTGGCTATCGGCGAATAAACGCGAGAAACTATAAAAATACGTTACGTTACCTTATGCCATCGAGTAACTAGGACAGTCGTACGAATATAAACCTAGCTGACCCTATCAATTGAACAATTGACCATTATGCACATAATTGTAAAAAATCGCATAAAAATGCATTCTGCCAAGACAATGTCTCCCTGGGAACCACTCCCACGGGTGGATTGTGATAAGGTTGTATCGCAAAAAGCCGGGCTTATGTCTACACAATCGCCATTGTCAAATGATACTGGTGATTTTAAGAGGCAACAGGTGTTTTGTGGTTTTATTGAGATTAGCGGTGACTTATTGTGACGAGGTACGTTTACATGTTCTGTTCATTATACACCAATTGATAACAGAAATCAACTGCCGTATTCGAACTTCAAGATATTCACAAGAGACGACACGTACTAGATCCATTCTAGATACGTTATAGTTTAGATTTCAACTAGTTCTCTTTTGCATCGCAATTCGGGCAACCAATGTCACTTTTACGATAGATCGTGTTAGATATATTAGATGTGAATTAGATCTCTAAGTAATATCTTTTGGAAATCGTTCAAGAGTATCTCCAGAATGGCGGAAATGTCAAATTTGACAGGTTAGATCTTAAACATATCGTTATCGTATCTTGGCGATGTCTAAAAGATATCTAATAGATGTCTATTACAAAATCCAAATCGGGCCCAAAGCATTTTTAGTTTATACGAGTAACTATAAATAGAGAAGATATTTTTTTAATTCATGTGTGAAATGTAACGTGACTCGATTTTTAAGTACCTACCTAATGATTTTTATTTATTTGATAACCCTACCCTTTAGTAGGTACCTACAGATACTTTTGATCAATTACTGTAGCATATTATCATATTGTGATTGTTACTAA
Organism: Cydia amplana; assembly: GCF_948474715.1. NCBI lineage: Eukaryota > Metazoa > Arthropoda > Insecta > Lepidoptera > Tortricidae > Cydia > Cydia amplana. Next base: position 14,416,153 of record NC_086079.1, on the reverse strand, counting down.
TTACTCGCTCTTTATTTTTGACTAATAATGATATGAAAAGATGCAATTATTCAACATTATTTATTATTTTATACTTTAATTAGACTTAGCGTTATTGTGTGTTGTGATAAGTACGTATTTTATTATTTCTTAGGCATGCTTCAACTGGCATCCCCGACAGTAATTAAATAATTTACAATCGTCTTTTTTTTCTTTATTTCAAGGCGAGGTAACAAAATGTAAATTGGATACATACGTCTTAATATTATAGGTAGTAAACTTATAGTGCTAAGTTTACATTTCAATAACTACCAAGCAAAACATTCGTTAGAAATTATAATATTTAGTTAACAATTAATTTGTAATTTTATAGTTATAGGCCCTTGTAAGTCATAAATATAATAACGTTAATAATAGCAAATTTAAATAGTATGTGTTTTCTATTTATTTAACCTAAGGCGTTTAATTAAAGTGGTACTTTAATTAAGCTACTACAATCACTATCACAATCATTTATTTCTAAGTCAACGAAATAAGTGACAAGTTTCCAACCGCGCTCAACATTTCTCGTACTTTCAGCCACGTCAAATTGTCGAAGTAAAAAAACGAATCCACAATTTCTTTAGTTACATCAAGAAGTGAACCTGCAAATAGGACACAGTCTATTGTAGGGTACCTATCGAAAGTCGATAGAAAAATGGCCTGGTTCAAACCGCTAAACATTTCCCGTACTACATCCCAGAGACAGTAATTGTCGGCACGGGCTGCGCGCGCGCCGCGCCGCCGCCGGTAACCGACGCGGTTCCCACAATTATCGCGCGCCGGTTATCGCGCTTTTTGCATTTAATCGCTATCTATTCGACGCTCAGTGTTTATGAAAGGTACGTCAGATTATACTCCGACAATTAACAAGTTTCAATTTGAATTTGTCAATTCAAACTTTTGCAATTCAATTTTCAAATTCAATAGTTCGTACTTGAATTCGATAATTCACACTTGCATGTTTGAATTTGGCAATTGAATAATTGTTGTTTTAAATTAATGTATTCATAATTTGATTTAATTACAGATGTTATCTCATTACATTTGTAAACAAAAATCATCATTAATTTAAAAAGTAGGAACCCAGAAAACTTCTAGCGATTTACAAATATGTACATCAAATAAATCTTTTTTCCAAATTAGGTATGAAAAACTTGTTTTCATTTGAAAGGTTATTGCGGTTTAAAGATTACAAACGAAAATAAACCAAATGAATTATAAAAGGGATCAACAGCCTTTAGGTATATATACGTACTTACTCAATTCTTGGAAAATAAGAAATGCTAATTACTTACTAAATATTTAATTCCTAAATTTTAAACATTTCATTGTTTAACCGGATTAAGATAAAGTTTTTCAACATTGATTATTTCTAGCTGTACCACACTTCCAGGTACATACATATTTTAAAAAAGCTCTTAAACAACGCATTAATTCTCAGTATAAAAAGTCATCCCCATAAAAGATTAAACGAATTTGTAAAATGTCCCATGCAAACAGTCACCAGCGGTTGTCAATGCGTTGGTATAAGTGTTGAAACCCCGAGAGAAATGATATAAACCTATTCTAGATTGGCAAGAGCCCATCAGCTTCACATTAGCGTTTTAGCTGAGCCTTCGGTAATGATCAATTAGTGGGACCAATGTCGCAACCATTGCCACATCGGATGAGATGACCAAACCCTTGGTGCCGTTACTTTTTTCTCGGAGAAAGATTTCTATATGTATTTTTTTATTGTTACTTGCATGGTGAAAATACATAGTGAAAAAATGTTACATGCAGTGCATTGTGTAACCTAATGTTCTATAAAGGGTTTAAAACTGTAAACGGTTTTGGATTCGTCTGATCACAAGATATAAATATAATTATTATAGGACATTCTTACACAGATTGACTAATTCCCACAGTAGGTAAGCTCAAGAAGACTTGTGTACTCAAACAACGATATATATTATATATAAATATACATAGAAAACACTCAAGACTCAGGAATCTGTAGTCATCACACAAATAAATATGCCTTTACCGGGATTCGAATCCAGGACCATCGGCCGTCAAAAGATATTCCACAACCACGAAATAAAAAACCATACTATTATTTAAACATAACATTAATTCACTGATTGGTTCGTTTAATATGGATAAAAACTATTCGATATTGAATTTCTCTCTGAACCTGTGGAAACTAAACTCACATCTATATTCCTTAGTTAATTTTTACCTTAAAGAAACAAACGTTTTGCCAGGAAATACGGCTATTGAGAGCTAATACCATTCCATATCGATCCAAGTTTAATTGCAATAAATCATTATTAATTGTGGTAATTAATACATATTTGTAAAAGTCGATCAAGATAATAAGGTAAAGGTGGCAATGTTTGACTTGAGATTTTTCTGTTAATGTTAATTAAAAAGCTGAGCGCCTTTTAATGTATAGCTCCATTCATGTTGAATGTTTTTGTCGTGTCAACTACAGGCACATTTCCCGTTTTAAAACAAGTATTTGCAGCTAAAATTTATCACCACTGTTGTGCTCTTATTCACAACTAGGTGCTATAAAAATACCCATTTAGAGCACTTCTAATGGATCCATATAATTAAGTGCCAGTTCTTGAGCTCTTTCTTGCTTGACATTAGGACTATAGTCGCTTGGCAAATGCTTCGTATTGACTTGTTTAGCCAACTCCTGTTAGTCTAGTAGATCGCCATAAATGGAAATTAAAAAGCATTAATTAAATAAAGCAGAGATGTGATAAAAAGTGTAAGAATTAACCAGTTTGATTTCTTGCACCGCAAATGTAGTTTTGGTCTTTCATTCGCTAACTAATTAAATGTAACTTCATCTTCTTACTTTATGTACTCTTGAACGTTCAATCACAATTTTTGCTAAGCATAAAATTATAAACCCTCCTTGAAAGCTTGAATTTATCAATAAGTATTAATTTATGAAGGTTCATAAAACTGAACTTTTCATTAAAATGTTGAAGAATCATAATATTTAGTTCTTACAAAAACAATTTAAAACTATTTTATTTATTTATTTGATGTTAAACTATTTTACCTTTAGAAATGGCGTTCTTCGTTAACTCCAAACAAGTAATATTGGCGTATGATATTTGTATCCAACAAAACGCGCTCAGGACTAACGCCAGACATATTCCGCTAGAGCCAGGTATCACATTAGTATATAATATGCTCCCCGCGGCCCGCACCCATTCCCACGAGCGGTAATGGCATCTAATAGCAACTACAATTGTACTAGGATATGCGAGGGTATTTTACGGTACCACACATCGGTACGGCACAGTCACGGTCATAAACATGCATACATATTTTCACATAGGTACATATTCACACTCTACGACTGGTCCACAGAAAACATCTCTTATGCGTTCAGAAATGTTTTATCTACTTAAAGGAAAGAACAAATATATTTAAGCAAAAAAAGCCTTTTTTTCAGCAACCTGCCTTTACTTATCTATTCATAAGTAACTTCTGCCGTAACAGACAGACAAAAAGATTTACTTTCGCATTTAACATATGTATCATTATGATTTAGGGATAACGAGCAATGACCGTAGGTTATGTGAGATTAAAAGCCCGTCCCAAAATATAGGGTGTTGCCTGTAACACGAGCAAATAATTAAAACACATATATATATATATATATATATATACTCTTATATATACATTATACTCCTCAACCTATACAACTTTTGTTAAACAACTTTTAAAAATTATGAATCCTTTAAACTTCCTCTTTTTCATACAAAATAAATATTGCCTTCAATGTACGCTGACATCAGTGTGTTTGACGTTGCTTGTCACGCTTTAAAGATAACAAAATTTGCAATACATTGTGTCTTAGAATAAACTTTAAAGTGTAATAAAAATCAAATCATAAGTTATTTTTAAAAGTTGCTGAACAAATGTTGGTCAGTTTGAGGAGTACAGCCTACAGTTTAATTTATTGCTCCTGTTACAGGAAACAACCTGTATATCGTCGCTATTTAAAATAAATATTAATTAGGTATGTTACAAGTGTTACAACACAGGTAAACCACATGTACTTTTCCATGCATCCTTGTGCAACATATAGGAAACCTAAGCGGTCATGATCGTGACCAAATCGCACAGTTCGTGTTAAATTTATTCCTCGCTAATTAACATGATCAAGAAATCTGGTAATTAGAAGTTTTACAAGGATGTAATTTTTTTTATATGACTTTAGAATTTAAAATTTGCAAGCCTTATTTTAACTGACTAACAAAGCCTGTTGAGCTTCTCAAGTATTTTTTTATTAATATACAGGTGGTCCTAAGTTTTCTGTGGGAAAGCCAATATTTTTCTTTGCAATTTCAGGGTTGGTCCCTTTTACTACGGTAAAAGTGACTCCGTAGGTATGACGTATAGGTACGTATTATTCACCTCGCAAAATATGGCTAAGGGCTGATTAAACACCCCGTTTATAATTTTCCAGTCTAATATAATCGATCGTGATTTAATATACCTTAATCAAACCACTTGCGCAAAGCGGCGCATGATCCACAAAATAAAAGATACATTTTTGAGATAGCTAACAAAAACCGGCCAAGTGCGAGTCGGACTCGCGCACGGAGGGTTCCGCACCATCAACAAAAAATAGAGCAAAACAAGCAAAAAAACGGTCACCCATCCAAGTACTGACCCCGCTCGACGTTGCTTAACTTCGGTCAAAAATCACGTTTGTTGTATGGGAGCCCCACTTAAATCTTTATTTTATTCTGTTTTTAGTATTTGTTGTTATAGCGGCAACAGAAATACATCATCTGTGAAAATTTCAACTGTCTAGCTATCACGGTTCGTGAGATACAGCCTGGTGACAGACGGACGGACGGACGGACGGACAGCGGAGTCTTAGTAATAGGGTCCCGTTTTTACCCTTTGGTACGGAACCCTAAAAAAAAAGATGAAGTTACAAAAGAAATAATCATGTGAATATAATAAATTACCGTTTGCATTCTGTCATTTGATTAAAAGTCAGGTCGATCTGTCAGTTCATCATCGGCTGTAAACTTTAGGAATAAATTGAAATGACACATCATTTAACAAGAACAATTTATAATACTGGTGGTATAATTTAGGGTTCCGTGCTTTTTTTTTGCTTAGGTATGTACGTTCTTAATCCAAATGTATGTGTTTTAAAAGTTTATGTTTTAATTTAATTTATAATACATGAATTTATTGAATCTGAAAGCTAACCTATAATAGTTTTTGCAAAGGATATTGATCATTCCTTATAAATTCTATCAAATGTAATGAACACGTATACTAATTAATTCCTATAAACTCTCAAATCTTATTTAATTCTACTTTTAATCCTAAGACTTAAACACACGTAAAGTGATTCTAATGAACTCGAACTTGGCCATTTTTTACCAAACACCCCAAGTAGCCCAAACTAAACCATTAGTTACAATACGACGGTCAGTTACACACTATTAATTATAATTACCACCCAATCTCACTAATGGTCGTGTGAAGCGACAAGCGGTAGCGGATTTGAGTCTAATCAATCTCACTAACTAACTGACATAGCAAGTGATTCTGGAACGCAGACGTCTATTAATTATGAAAAATTAGTAGAGGTTATTATAATAATTATAAGATGACAGATTGTGAGAGTGATCATTAGGTTTTAATTTAGGTAATTATGTTTTTGTCAATGATGGAAATTAGTTAATGTCTTAGAATTTTTGATTTAATATTAACTATTCTTTTTTTACTTTATACAAGCTTTATATGTTACATTATATTCGTTCAACTTTCATAGAGACTACTAAGATATTTAATATGAGCAACTAATTTGTTGCAAAAATTAAGTGTTATGGAGTCTTAAACAATTATGGTCATTATGTAATCACATATATCCAACAGTCCAATAGTTATTCAGAAAAAGCTAACATTGTTGTCGGTGGCCTTGGGTGAATTTCTTCACATAAGATTAAACAAGTATCTAAAAATCGTACTATCAAAAGCTTTGTCGTAAATTGTAAGTAGTAATCTCCGCCACCGCTTGATTTCTACGCCACCTAAATTTCGAAGACGATACACGTTCGCATGACCCCTTGCATCACTCACATCTCTAATTACTATGCGCAAAATTTTACCATACAACACAACCAAAAGAAAAATGCTCTACGACTCTTGCGACTTCATATAATCCTTACTGCATTTTTACTTTGGAGCATAAATTTTAGTCTTACCACCTTGACTACCGTTCCAAAAATGGAATTTAAACAAAAGAAGACTTTAGCTATTCTACAATAAGACAAGAAAGCCTTTTTTGGACAGCGATTATAAGTTTGCAGTTCTTATGACAAGCGTAGATATTTAATTTGTCAATGTTGCTGTTGGCAGGCGTTATAATATTTTTTATCAGTCGAGTGGGACGGTGAAAGATGGTCGTTTTACTATATTGGATTTTGAGTGTTGAATTGAAATCAAATTACATGAGGATGCTTTTAAACTGTTTGTAGTTAAGCTGAAGAGGTTTTAAGTAGATTTCAACGCTCATGTTTCTTTTTTATCAATGACACGGCAAAAGAATAAGGTTTTAGAACGTAGGTAACGAACGTATTAGGTTGAATAAGATATAATTACGAAGGAGGTATATATTATGTAATACGAAGTTCACTTTGGAGATGCATTCAAAATTTTTTTTTGTGAAGCACTATCAAATATTTATCCCATTTTGCGGAAACTATAATTTACAGAAATCATTGTCAGATCATTAGTAAATTAAAAACGAAAATCTTTCAGCAAAATAATTATTTATTAGTTATCAACATAGTACGGTTAGCGTTAGCCAACTGCCAAATCGGGTTATTTATAGAAAAGAAATTATGCACAAAATAGTACCTACTACTTTCAAAGAGTCATTATTAATCTAACAGGCCACTGTAAAATAATTATTTATTAGTTATCAACATATTACGGTTAGCGTTAGCCAACTGCCAAATCGAGTTATTTATAGAAAATAAATTATGTACAAAATAGTACACCTACTACTTTCAAAGAGTTATTAATCTAACACGCCACTGTAAAATACGAACTGAACATTTGTAATAGACTAGCTTCCTAGCTATTATTCCACCTATACCTGAATTATATTGTGAGAAAACAATAGCAATTCTACTCCGCAAGCAATAGGACTTAAATTACAATAACATGAGTTGACCGGACATCTCAAATAGTTTCAAGACTAAGCGCATCATTTAGAAATACAACGTATTGAATCACAGCGCGTCCACTATGCACTTTACGGGGGAATGCACCTAAAATGTGCAATGTGCATCAACAATAACGGCACATGCATTTCTCCTTTCGCGGCGCCGGAGCGTCTGCATTCTTCGGGGTGTTTTAGGATATACGGAAGGTCGTGTCGGACTCGTTACGTTGTATTTTTATATAGATAACTATTCTGCTCGAGCTACACTTAAGAACGACCTGTTTTACCAAATTAACATCTATCCTTAAGGTTTAGTCTCCGAAGTTGTATCTGTTACAGGCTTGACCTAAATAAGTATTGAAAATCAAAAATTAAAATAATCACTTTCTACAATTCAAGAATTGAATACATCTGTACCGCAACCAGTATCACCATTTTTTTTACAATTTGTCAGCTAGACTCAATAGCATCAACTGGTTAGAAAAAACATGGTTGGATATACATTTAGACCACTTATTATATAAGTACAAAAGTTTAAGTTACTTTGAAGTCATCTGTAGATGAATGTCACATTTATACTATGTCATCAGCTGAAATAGTTGACAAAACACAGCGCATAAAACAGTCAAATATTTTTCAGCATTTTAGTAGCAATTTCAGCATCCAACGCGGTTGCATTGCAATGTGTCAAATCGTGTCGCAACATATAAATCGCCATCCGTAATAAGTAGCAATAAAATCTGTGACATCTGCTATTGAATTTCAATTTTACGACACGGGCGTCGCTGCGGAGTTGTGCACATTCTACTGTCAATGCGCATGACTGTCAATCTCATTGATGGCTGCAATTATTCCTGGTCCGAATGTTATTCGGCCAAATAACCTTTTGCTAGGACTGTAAAATTTATAATAGACTATTGGCCAAGCCACACGACTTAAGTGATATAGGGTAATCTTAACAGTAATATCGGCCTCGGCAGAATGCATTGCTTATTATTTATTTATGCTGAGCAAAAGCCTTCCCTCTCAAACTTCTACGCATTTCGGTGTATGACAATATTAGGCTAATCGTTCCGAAATTATGTCATTCGTGCCGCCATCTGAGGGGCCACCGTGAAAACCGAAATTGCGGGGATCTTTCTCTTTTACTCCAATGAAGGCCTAATCAATTAGAGTGACAGAGAAAAATTACCGCAATTTGCAAACTCCGATTTTCGCGGTTATAGAACTGCTTCAAAGTCTGCCGTGACGCCGCGCTGTTTCGTGTCTATTCGGTAGTTTTTTTGGCCTACTGTTATTGCTTAGTTACCAAATTGTCCTTACGCAGTATAAATTAATTTCCGTGCGTCGCAACCAATTCGCGCCTGTTTATTTCTTCACTAAGAAAGTGAGTTTAGAGATTGATTTGCGAGTTACCCAATAAGATTTGGATAGACACAATTTATGAAATAATATTTGTCTGATAGATAACTGTTAAATCAGCCGCATAAATTTTAATTAACTGATAAATATTGCAAGTACCAACACACCATGAACGACAGAGAGAGAATCAGCAAGTACACCAATAATTATCTTATTGTATCAAAATAATGAGACTAATGAGAACCTAAAGCAACCATATTGCCTTCTTTCAGGAAAAAAACACACACACACCAATAAGAACTACACCGTACACCACCTACAGTACTTACACCATAATCAACAGCAAGTGCACCAATTAGCGAGACAATGCGGCCGTGACGTGACGTCAGGCGTCCGCGCCGCTTAATTACGCGCAAGATCAAGGTCGCGGCGCGAGCGACGAGCGGCAGCGGGGCAATTTGTACCATTTGCCCCGAAAGCTCTCAAGTCGATTCATTCTCTGGAATAAGATTTTATTTATTTAAATAAATAAATAAAATAATGGGTCATGCACAGATTTAGGTTAACATATATCTTTTCTTTGCCCAAATGTTAACAACATGTTAAACAAACCACAATTTTAATACAGCCCATATATTGGAACTTGTTTTAAACAGTACAAACAGAAATTAGGTTATACTAGTACATTAGAACCTTAGGTTTTCGGACAGATTCAACTATAATAAAACATGTCTATGTAATTTTAACCTCAAAAACTATCGGATTATGCTTTTCGGGCAAAATGAATACTCAACGAATCCTTTCTGTTCTTCGATTGAATAAAAAAAATAGAGTAACTCCTATCAAAACTGGTCACTGGACATGATGTTTCTTATGGTATAGAATGCGTTAAATTCAAATTCAAAATATATTTATTTCAGGAAATACAGAAGTACCTATCAATAAAAGCAGTACAATGATCCCCACACTAGGCACAACCTGTGTCGTGGGAATCTTAGATTATTCAATATAAATGTCAACAAGCAGTTAAAACTTAATCCTGGACTCCTATGAAATCCGCTCGTTCCCACCGTTTGTACCACGGTACGTGAGAACTGGAGCAATGTTTTTACTTTTACGCGTCGTCACGGTCCGATCGTGTCGCGTGACGTCATCATTACGAACGTGTTACGATTACTTGCTCACACTTTTTTATTGCTTTTATTTTCTGAAGCTGCCGCTAGATGTCGTGTTCGGTTTTTCACGGATCCTGCATCACGCTATCATTCGTTTTATGGGAATATTATGTTATGACTTTATGACTTAATTAATGTACTTAAGTACAGCGTTTAAGACAAATGCCATCTTACAAAATTAAATCATCTTAGTTAAGGGAAAAGCTATACATTTTCTTTTTGAAACGGCACTCTTAAATCAGTAGTCAATTAGGGCATGCTTCGACATTAAAAAATGGTCGAAATGGCGTGCTATGACGCGGCTGACGTTTAACATCTATTGTTTTGTTAATATTTCAAAACATATCGGTACAATATACTCGGCATATTACTTTATTTTGACTACTAATGTCAATGTCTTCGCCATGACTTTTTATTAAAACAAATGACGGTTTGCGGTAAGCCGCCTCGTTAATGAATCAAAATAAATCATTTCCTACCCATTTACTAATAAAAACAATGGCACAAACCGCGCTTCAGAATATTATTGACCACAGCGGGCACTTTGTGGCTTTTGTACAAAAAGAAGGTATGTAAATAAACATAATTTAGATTACTATAGCCGGCTTGCTGGTTTGAACTTTTAAAGGCACACTGACATGAATCTATATTGTTGTTGCAGACTCTTTGGAGTTTTTATTCTTCTTTCCGATTATAATTTCAAAAGAAGAAACTGACACATTAGATTTTTAGTTTCATTGATTTGGTTGTCAATCGCTGTGGTTTTCTGATCCTTGTAAATGCTAAATTATAATTAAATACACTATATCGAAGGTAAAACTCACTTTTATTCATCAATCATACCCATCAGTCCCATCTTTTTCAATTGTTTTATAAATATTTTATAATAACTTGTGCATTTTCTCTCGGAAAGCACGACGATTTGACGAACGACGAACTGCTGATGAAGTCCAGAAATGATAGCATATTGTATTGTGAACTTTATATATTTACTTATATGGTAAATTAATCTCTATCAAATAATCTAATACCTTTAAACGAGCAATTCTTGTTTATTTATTTATATGTGTATATATCGGGGATATCGGAAACGCGGCTCTAACGATTTCGATGAAATTTGGTGTATAGGGGGTTTTCGGGGGCGAAAAATCGATCTAGCTAGGTCTTATCTCTGGGAAAACGCGCATTTCCGAGTTATTATATGTTTTCCGAGCGAAGCTCGGTCACCCAGATATTATATTTTAAAATACATAAACAACACACTTGACATGCATTAAACTATTGTTACACATTCGGTGTTTTAGATTCAAAAGAAAGAATTTTTACGGTATAAAAGTAAAATTGCTTAGAAATTGCTAACGTTGAGTAACGTTATTCCAGAGACACGGATTCGAAAACCAAACAAACATGTTAAAAGCAAACATTTTGTCTCTGGCATAGTATCGTACAAACTGCCAACAACGAAACACATAAACTCATAGCATCGTGAGTCGAAATGCACGGGAAATGATGCTACCAAAGTAATACTCTAATCAACCAGTACGGCTACCATCAGTTTGTCACTGACATAAACGCCGTCGAGAACGTAATTTACTTTCTATACGTCTCGCTCGTACTCGCATATTAGTGCAAACGAGATGTATAGAAAGTAAATTACGTTCTCGATAGCGTAAATGTCAGTTTTGACATTGTGTACGGTCAATCAGTGACTCATGGTACGGGCTCAGGCCCCGTAGACAACATGCCAATCGCTAACGCTACGTAGCGAACGAAACGCAACTGTCATTGTCACACTAATATGGTGATAGAGAGACACAAAGCGATTCGATGGCGAAGCGATAGCGATCGTCGCCTTAGCTAGGCCGCCTGGACTTACTGCAGGAACACATCCTTGTTTTATACAGTTAACTAGCGACCCGCCCCGGCTTCGCACGGGTTAACAAATTATACATAAACATTCCCCTTGAATCACTCTATCTATTAAAAAAACCGCATCAAAATCCGTTGCTTAGTTTTAAAGATCTAAGCATACATAGGGACAAACAGACAGCGGGAAGCGACTTTGTTTTATACTATGTAGTGATTATGTATTCAATTGGTATCACTTGAAAAGCTCTGTCACCTAGGATTGATTTTATCTGGTTTAGTTATTTATTACAACTGCTATTGGCAAATAAAAGTAATGAAGATTATATAGTCACTTTGTATGAAAATTATATATTTTGTGTTTAAAAGTAACCAGTTTATTATAAAAGTATTTTCATGTAATCTCGAGCAACAGACATTTTTCATTTTTACACGAATACATTAGATTGGTTAAAAATAACTATACTTTTCGCGAGATTTAAATCATTTTACCTAGGCTTTCTTTGAAATTATGAAATCATTTCCGAATGTGCACATTTTCCACGGATTTAAAGGGCCTCTTTGACTGGTGTAAGTGCACGAGCACCGAACACGGTGATCTAATTCCTTGGATAATGTTTTATGGGTCGTGTATGGCGTCTTCATCGACCGGTTTGCATTCCGAATGCTCTAGGGTCACCAACTTGTTTCCAAACTGATACGGATTTAAAAGATTTGTTTCAAAAAAATTACAACTTTTGGGTTTTAGGTGGAGTAAGTGGTCACCCCTAACAAATCAGATAGGAACAAGCCAATCGAAGCCTTATTAAGTGGGAGTGGCCAATAACTATAATATAGCAGTCACCCTACGAAATATAAATTTAGTGTTATTATTACTGATTCTGGTACAAAAATACAAGTTATGAAATGAAAGTCAACAAAGACAGCTTCGGCAATAATTATAGGTATTTAATATACATATAATGTACAGAAAAGACAAGATTCATATTTCAATTTCGTTTGTTGACACATACAAGTTTAAAATATGTAAGTATAGCTAAATTCCCTTCTGCAAAAATCATAACCTGTTGCTATTATTTTAGAAGCAATTTTAGTAAGTTAAAATAATAAATGTTCAACGTTTAGCAGAGCCTTTCGTACGTATATAGTGGTTAAGAACTCAAGTAACATAATAATATATATTTACCACATGTTGCATCAAACCCAACAGAGCCTTCGTGATCGAACCCATGTTAACATCATTGACAAAATATCGGGCGTCCCATGGAAACACGCACCGAACACGGCTGAACTTTGCACGGATTCGGGCGCATAAATTTGTATGTGACATGTTTGTGAGGCTCGAATTAGTGAGGAACTGTTTGTTCAATCGATTCTTGTAGGTGTACTTAACAAAAAGTACACTAAATAATTTTCAAGTGTCATTGTCCTAAAGTGGCATTGCACCGAAATTTGTCCTTCCGAAAATTTTATGTTTCGAGAAACATGACATATGACACCAATATTATAAAAATATGGTAGGTAACTATTTAGGTATCAGATAAGATGGGCCAGCGTTCTGTGGGCTTAATAAGTGATGAATAGAATTTTACCGACGTGATAAAATGTCACTTTTTAACACCGCGCGAATGAAAGAAACAGAAAATGTAATCGCTGTTACATAGACAAGGGCGATAATTTTTTTCCATATTGGTGAAGATTCTAGGAGCTTAGTTAATAACTCGCTATAAAGCTTGGTAATTGGCGGTAATTGGAAAGGCCTAGCTCGACTATGTCGAGTAGTAGACATAGCTATTTTAGTTACCTAATTATAACGATAATGTATTGTAGACATTATAGTGTAAAGTTAATTAGCAAGTCTTTCTAACATGTGTATCAAAAAATATATTTATTGATATTTCTAATTACCTATTCCCATGATCCCACTGTGCACGCTTAGTCAACAAACGAAGCGTTTGTACATAAATTACAAACGATATAACACGGGAATTAGATACCACTTAGCGTTGTTCAGAAATTTGTGAGAGCTTCATTTAATTTCGTTACTTTTACAGAACGCTTTGGAAACCAGGCATCTACTTACATACATATTGACTAATACCGCCATCATATTACCGAAGGGTCGAATAATAATTACCTATAATGTTTAAGTATCATCGCACAACGGTCTGAGTCCTTGATAATTGAGATCTAGACTGTCTAAAACAGCGGTCGGCAACCTGCGGCCCGTGAACCTGTCACTTGCGGCCCGCGAGCCTCCCTGGCTATTTTGTATGTAATATTGATAAACGACTGTCTGATAAAGTCGTAAATATTACAACAAAGTACGGCCCGCGTCAACTTCATTAACTACTATGTGGCCCTTGGCTGTTAAAAGGTTGCCGACCGCCTGGTCTAAAACATGTCAATGACTATGGTTTTGTCTGTGTGAAATAAACGAGTGAACCAGCAGAATTATTAAATGTTTATAATTTATATAAAAAGTTGTGAAATGTTAAAAGCTAGACCGTACCGTGACAAATCTTATATCTTTAAACGAGCAATTCTTGTCTGTTTATTTATTTATTTTCATATATATTTCGGCTATCTCGGAAACGGCTCTAACGATTTCGGTGAAATTTGGTATATGGGGGTTTTCGGGGGCAAAAAATCGATGTAGCTAGGTCTTATCTCTGGGAAAACGCTTTTATATGTTTACCGAGCAAAGTTCGATCTCCCAGATATTTTAATTAAACCCAGGTTTAATCCCACGGTCCATGTTAAACAGCGAACCTATGGTTTCGAAACCGAAACGCAAACTTAATCGTTATTGGAAGCGCAAGCGCACATATTTACACCTCGAAGCAAACAGTTTAAACACGGATTTGGTAAAGTTAAGTTTATGGTTGCATTCATTAGTAGTTTTTAGTAGTAAGTATAGTTACGACTGAGGTAGGTTACGTTGCTGGCATGTACAGTCAGCTGTAGAGATAGTTGACCCCCCTGCAAACAAATTTCTGTGCAGGGGGGTCAGTTATCTCTGTAACTGGCTGTAGATAGTTTATGTTCTTGAATAGACGCTATGAAGTTTAAAGCATATCAAAAATGTATTCATATGAACTTTTTACTCTTGAGGTAATATTTTAGTATTGAATATTATCAACATATATCAAGCAATATAGTAAAATGCGTGATATAAAATATACATATTATCTAAATAGCGATACAAGTTGCCGTGCCGATAGCATATCAACCATCGCGTGTACAGACGGCATAAAAATCGACCAAACTATGACTTCACAAATAATATGACATCTCCAGTATTTTGACTTCATAACAAAACGTCAATTATGCAGAAGGACAAAGGACAACTGGGTCTGGTATTTTTAATGATAAATGAAATTTGTTTGCGTCAATTTTGAATTCAACTTAAGAGTCACAAGAACCCGCCTCATAAAATTGAAATTACGCTCTCATGTTAAAACGAGTATTAGAATTATTAACATCAAAACTAGTACCAGACATAGATATACTTTTATAACAAATTGCTTGTAGTTTTAAAATGAGAGCGTAACTCCAATTGTACAGCGGCGGCTAGGATCTTATATTTCGCTTAAAGAACTATATAGAGGAGGTCAGATGAGGTGGAAAGAGTGTTTACAGGCCAGTAAAGAAAATTACTTTTGATTTCTATGTTGAAAACTTAATACAACAGTCTGCCATAAACGTGTACCAAATCGAGCGTCTATATAGAGATAAAGTACTTCGTATGATATTGTAGTTACGTCACGTAGCCGTGTCGTTTTAATTGTCCAACATAACCATTTCAAAATTGTGTGTTTTCTTGATTGGACCACGATTTTAATAGAGGCATTTTTCAAACATTTTCGAAAGGTTATGTTTATAAATGTCATGGATTACACGCTTTAATAGTTGAATAATTGATCCATAAAACGTTTTTAGGCTTTAGTATTGGTATTTTGAAGTGACGTGTTTTTTATATATAATTGGATAAGGTATAAGGGTTGCTTTTTATAGTTACAAACACCTGAGTAAACTCAAGTCACACTAAGATTATTAATAGAAATGCTCCGAATAGTGGTTTTGGCCGAATACCGAATATTCGGCATGAGATGCGAACATTGTGAGTCACAATTATTATGAAAACTGTTCGCCAACAAAGCACAACGTTTGCTAAGATATATTTTTTGTAAAACAGAACTAATTAATATAGTTACAGTCAATCAAATCAGACCCATGATAAAAATAAAATATTTCATAATCAACAAATGCTTAAAAAAAGGGGCTTCCTATTTAACAACTTTCCAATAATACTTTTTGATATTCAACAGGGCAACAGATATTCGGTATTGGGCCGAATAGTACGCAACTTTCGGTCGAATACCGAATATTCGGCAACGTGGCCGAATAGGCCGAATACCGAATAGTTGCCGAATATTCGTGGCATCTCTAATTATTAAGCAATAAAATATGTTTGATGCTTGATGCCATGATGACTGATGACTTCACCTTGAATTAAATTCCCTTGATTACGTAATCGTATTGCGTTTGACATTTTACGCATGAACTTATTTATATATACCTACAGAATCAAACGATCACGGAAATTAATTTCCGTGTCACTTAGCACCTCTTCATAAGCCACAATAACATGAGATCCCTGACGGCTTTCATATTGAATGTCACTGTGACAAAAGTACGGAACAACAGAAAAATCTAATTCCTTGACTGTATCTCTGCAATCAATTTAAAACAGTGAGTGATATAATTTAAAACAATGATTGTAAACAAGTCAAATATGTCAAATTAGTTTTGTTTTGTTTTTTTTTTTATTGTTTAAGTAAGTTCAAGCCAAGGATAACCAGCAATGTAAGATTATTATCCAAGTGCATGTAAAATAAGTTTTTGGCAAAAATTTAATTTTTGGTACAAGCTTTTATCGCTGACTGTACTTTTCTTACGACAGAAAACTAATACTCATCGAGACAATTCTAAAAACCCCTAACACAATTAGGTTGCGTTGTTTCATCACAGAGTTCCTATGGCCACCTCCTGTCTCCATCATCAGATCAGTTCGATAGTACCATATTATTGTATTGTCATCAGAACTACATACAGCTGCCAATTTTCATGACGCTACGATCCTTGGAAGATGGTTAAATTAGTTACCTTAGATTCCATTACATGTTAGTTACATACAGGTCGAGAGTTCCTATGGCCACCTCCTGTCTCCATCATCTGATCAGTTTGACAGTACCATATTATTGTATTGTCATCAGAACTACATACAGCTGCCAATTTTCATGACGCTATGATCCTTGGAAGATGGTTAAATTAGTTACCTTAGATTCCATGACATAGTTACATACAGGTCGACCTAATAAAAGCTTGTTAAAAATAGTGATAGTGGATTTTGAAAAAGTTAATTTTTCTTCTAGTAACAAATCCATAGTGCTCAAAAACGCCCTTATGAAAAGGTTTAAGTAGACTTTTCTGCCCACCCTCCGCAATTACAGTCCACGTCATTTCCCACGGACAGACCTTGGATACACCCATGCCGCTTTAAGGCGTCCCGTCACTTTTCGATGACAGCCGCATTGTCTAGGCTCGTTACGGGCTACAATGTTATATTTAATTGTTGGCTGTTAAACCGTTCAAATAGACGAGTTTCTATTATATACAATACCTACAGCTAATAAACTATACATTTTAATACCACATAGAGCCATCTAAGCTAACTTTGCACCGATTTGAACAGATCAAGGTGAGGAAAAGACATTATAAACGTCATATTTTCGTAGAAATTTGTCAAAAATAAGGACATGGCCACACTTTGTCAAAGCAAATGCCATACAGAGTTAGCTTGGACCGACTTAAGAATATAAAATTATCACTATATCTAAAGGAAATACTTTTTTCACACTACCAGTCCAAGCCAAAAAGTTTGCCTAATATTAGCTCTACATATGTGTAATCATCATCTTCCTGGCGTTGTCCCGGCACTTTACTACATATATTATGCACTCAAAATGTGTGTAGGTAAAGGTAGGTTGTGCTGTAGTTTGTAGCACACACAACACAACATGCATAGTACTATAATTCTTAGTTAGTATAAATATACCTACTCGTCTCAACAGAACAACCATCAGCATTAATAACCAACAAAAATTAAAAAAAAATAGATCAATCTCACGAACAAAATGGTGAAAATTATCTCGCCATAGATCACGCCATTGCCTCAAAATGGCGCCTTACCTTTACAGCTAATAATTATAATAAAAACACATGTTTGAACAGTCGTAAAGAGCGGTAACTGCCTTGGTTATCTGCACGGTCATCTTAGTGGTCTAGAGCAGAGGTTCCCAAACTTTTTTTCTTGAAGAACACTTTTAGCGTTTTACTGTTTTCAGTAGACCTGCTGCTACATTGTGACAATGTGCAGTTTCCAACTACCCTCCCCGTCCCAAAATCATAACTCACGGCGATCTTTCGGGAACGCTCGGCAGAATGCGATCTGGCTCTGAGCTTGACACACATCGCGCGTGTGCGTCCCGGACTCTTCAAAAATAATTCGAAAGGGTGAAGTTCTGCACCCTCAGTGTCGCGTGTGCCTTCCGAAACCAAAGGGCCCCGAAACGCGAGTGAAAAGAGTGAACAGTGCACTGTAATTTGGACAATTCAAAGGACTAGCTGTGAGTACCATCCCTTACCTATCTCTCACCCCTACACATTGTCACAATTGGTGGAGGTTGCGAAACCCCGAATTAGGTCTAATATTTTCTTGTTTGGCATTAATTAGTACGTATCGGTAACAAAATGTCCGACACAGAAGAAAAAACCGTTACTCGAGTGTCGGACATGTTTAAATATTTTAAGTCGTTAAATTTGGAAAATTTGAATCCGGCTATTAGACAATTACAGGAAAAGATTGAGTCGCAAAATAATCAAATATCAGAGTTAAAGAAACGAATTAATACGATCGAAACAGAAAAAATGTCGCATACTCCATCGACGTGCCTTAACGGTCAAAAGGTCGAGTCACCCGCGAACGCGGTAGGTGAACATAATCGAGTCGATAAAAATAAGTTAAAAGTGTTGCAAAAAATGCTCGCGGAGTTACCAACTTGTGATGGCAAGGTGGCTAAACAGCTTATTAAATTTATTATCAGCGTCGATAAAATTACTCAACTCCAGCTAGTTCCCCAGTCAGAGTATGTGACCTGGATAATGACCAGGACAACTGGGTTTCTGGCGGATTGGTGGTTCCGTCGGGCAGCTGCGTTACATAATTGGCAAGATATTAAAATACTGATTTTAAGCGAGGTTTTATCTCCGATACATATTGAAACGTTAAAAAATGAAATGTGCTTGCGTTATCAATATGAGTCCGAAACGTTATTAGAGTTTGCGCATTCTGTAGTTGCGGTGGCGAAGGCGCTCAATCTGGGCTGGTCAG
This sequence comes from Cydia amplana, assembly GCF_948474715.1. Lineage (NCBI taxonomy): Eukaryota > Metazoa > Arthropoda > Insecta > Lepidoptera > Tortricidae > Cydia > Cydia amplana. The sequence continues at coordinate 14,397,063 of NC_086079.1, read as the reverse complement.
AGGAAATGTTAATGCAAACTATATTAAGTAGAATTTCTCCAAGGATATATTATTACATTAAATGCAATCCTATGGACATAAAGGACATGTCGCAATTAGCGCAAATAAGTAGTGAGGTCGAGGGCGCTCTTTTACGAGACAAATTGCATTCACAAAACTCGCATAACTTTTATCAAAGGAACCAGTTAAATGTTGGTAGTAATACGTATCGGCAATATGGTCAACCGGCACGGGAGTCGAGTGCATCGTTTTCGCGCGGGAACCGGTTAGCGCATGGGGGCGAGCGAGAGGTCACCGCCGGCGGGTCGGGCTTGCCTAACGCAAATACATCGGTTGCTAATCAGGTTCAAACAACGCAGCGCGGCCCACGTTGTTATGAATGCAATTCTTATGGTCATTTCGGGCGTGATTGTGAACAGCGTCGTAGACGTTTACAGACACAGTCAAATTACGCGGGAAACGCGAACAGGGAGTAAGCAACGATATCCACCGTCAGCTTCCTCTCGCAGTAGTCCAAGAAGGTGGCAAAATAATTAGTTATAGGGAAACCAATAAACCATGCTTACAAGTAGTTATTTGTAATAATATTCTTACCGCGTTAGTGGACTCGGGCGCGTTTCGATCATTTATTACTCAGGACTTAGCAGATAAACTCAAAGGTCGTCGTAAGGTGGTTACGTCGCGGTGCAATATTCAATGTACTACCGCTAGGCGACAAGTTTTTACAGCTACCGAAGTTATAACCGTATTGATTTCAATTGATAAGTTTACTTGGAAATTTGAATTTACAGTAGCACCGAGTTTAATTGCACCTGTTATATTAGGATGCGATTTTATTAACAAAACAAAACTAGTCCCATATCCATTTTATGGATACGTGATATTTGACTTTATGCCGCATTATAAAATACCATTGTTAAAAAATGAAGAGCAGCAAGATATAGTACAGTTTAACAGCATTCAAAACGATGAAGAAATTGGAGGTAAAATGGAAAATTTATTAGGAAAACACAAAGAAGTCGTAACGGAAAAATTAGGTAAAACTAACATCCTGAACTATGAGATAAAACTCATTGATAATGTTCCGGTTCGCTCACGATTTTATCCGCTGTCGCCGCCGAAAGCCGCGGAAATGGAGGCACATATTAAACAACTACTTGATAAAGGTATCATTGAAAAATCGAGTTCACCGTATGCGTCACCAGCATTTTTAATCGACAAAGCCAGTGGTGGCAAGCGACTTTGCTGCGATTACAGGGCGGTAAATAAGAAGATTGTATACGACAGTTATCCAATGCCGTCGATTGAATCAGTTTTCCAGTATTTAGGCGGGGCTAGGTATTTTTCAATAATTGATCTTAACAGCTCATTTCATCAGATACCGTTAAGCGACGAATCTAAGCCGGTTACAGCGTTTATATGCCCCTTTGGGTTATTTCAGTACAAATATGTTCCTTTCGGGCTCTGTGTAAGTCCGCAGTCATTAAACAGGGTGGTCGATATGATATTTGGTGATATAAAATACAAGTATATAATCCCTTTTGTGGACGACATTTGTGTTTTTTCCAAAGACAAGGAATCGCACGTGCAACACCTAGACGAGGTGTTGAGTAGACTTGGTAAAGCAGGGTTAACAGTCAACCCAAAAAAAATTAAAACTATGTAAAGAGTCGGTACAGTTTTTAGGGTATAATATTAGTTATTCCGGTTTAGCCGTCGACCCCGATAAAATAAGTGTCGTTGTAAACTATCCGGAACCGAAAAATTTAAAACAGCTAAAAACATTTTTGGGGATGACTAGCTTCTATGCAAAATTTATTCCTCGATATTCGGAACTTGCCGAACCGTTAAATTTGTTAAAAAAAAAAGATGCCAAGTACATCTGGGGGCCTAAACAGGTTGACGCATTCGCACGATTAAAACAGCAATTGGTTTCACCTAACGTTTTGAGGTTTCCTGACTTCTCTAAAAAATTTATTTTACAAAGTGATGCATCTGGAACAGCTCTTGGAGCTGTGCTTCAGCAGGAAGTGGACGGGGCCCTGGCGCCGGTGTGTTACGCGAGCCGCACGCTGTCGAGCGCCGAACGTCGCCAAACGGTCTACGAACAAGAGTGTGCCGCCGCCGTATTCGGAGTCACTAAATTTAAACAATATTTAGAAGTCGCGCCGTTTGAACTTCAAACCGATAATGCTGCATTATCTTGGCTTTTTGAACATCCTAAACAGATTGGAAAGTTAGGGAGGTGGATACTTCTTCTGTCCAGATTTAAATTTGATATTAAACATATTAAGGGCAGTAGTAATAACGTAGCCGATTGTTTGAGCCGTATGTACGAAGGAACGGATGAAGTCAATTGTTCCGCGCTTCAGGAATACCCCGTTACTAATGATTCGCTTATAAGACACCAGGTAAACGACAAATTTTGCAATGATTTAATTATTCAAATTAATGGTGGGACTAGGGTTCCAAAATATAAAATTAAAAACGAGTTATTGTGCCGGCAATTAGGGAAAACAAACAAATGGCGAATAGTATTACCTATTCATTTAAAAAATGTAATTTTAAATTATTATCATGATCAAGATATAGCTGGTCATCTAGGGATAACAAAAACCATAAATAGAATAGCCAGTATTTTTTGGTGGAAGAACTTGTATACGGATATTAAAGAGTACGTAAGGTCGTGTTTGCTTTGTCAAACGACAAAACCATTAAATAAGAAACCGGTTGGTTTGATGTCATCAACTGTACCTACCGAAACTTGGGAAAGAGTTTATATAGATTACAAAGGACCATTTCCGATATCAAAGAACGGAAACAAATATATTTTGGTTATTTTGGACGGCTACTCAAAGTGGGTTCAGTTGATTGCAGTACGGGCGGCGACCGCTGCTAACACCGTGCGCGCGCTGTCGAGGCTCGTGTGGGCGAATTACGGACCGCCGCGAACTATCGTATCTGATAACGCAACACATTTCACAGCCGATGTATTTAAACAAATGTGCCATGTTTGGGGAATTAATGATGTTAAAATATCTCCGTATTACCCACAGGCAAATGCAGTGGAACGCGTAAATCGAAATTTGAGTATAATGTTAAATATTTATTGTAGGAAAACGAAATCTATATGGGACGAGTCGCTACCTAATTTCCAGCTTGCTCTCAACACCGCAGTCCATGAGAGTTCAAATCGTACACCATCATCTATTTTTCTCGGGCGGGAAATTAGAAGTCCTTTAGAAAATAGGTGGGAATTAGATAAAATAATTTCTGAAGGAAACTCGACCCATAACCACGAACAAACTACAGTAGTTCGAAAGTTAAACGCTGCACATGAGAGACAAGAGCATTATTATAATAATCGTAGGAGAGCCAATATTTTTAATGTAGGGCAACAAGTACTCGCGAAATGTTTTCCGCTTACAAACGCCGATCGAGGAGTATGCGCCGCGTTTTGTCCGCGGTGGTCAGGGCCATATACAATTAAAAATATTACAAACGGTCAAGCCGCGCTAATTAAGCCGAATTCAAATAATGTTGTAAAAAGAGTAAATATATCCCAATTGAAGCCATACTGTTCGAGATTAAGTGGGGGGGGATGTGACAATGTGCAGTTTCCAACTACCCTCCCCGTCCCAAAATCATAACTCACGGCGATCTTTCGGGAACGCTCGGCAGAATGCGATCTGGCTCTGAGCTTGACACACATCGCGCGTGTGCGTCCCGGACTCTTCAAAAATAATTCGAAAGGGTGAAGTTCTGCACCCTCAGTGTCGCGTGTGCCTTCCGAAACCAAAGGGCCCCGAAACGCGAGTGAAAAGAGTGAACAGTGCACTGTAATTTGGACAATTCAAAGGACTAGCTGTGAGTACCATCCCTTACCTATCTCTCACCCCTACACATTGTCACAACATTTCTAATATATTCCCAAAACTTCACCCAACCCATTTTTTTCACACCAAAGTGGACCTCCGTCGGGTCTCCCATGGACCCCTAAGGGTCCACCTGGACCACTTTGGGATCCTCTGGTCTAGAGGGAGAATTGGCTTGAAAGAATGGTTCAATTTTGTGATCTGTTACGATTTCAATTATTTATTGTGTGATATGTTTTGTAAATAAACGTGCTTAGTTTTAGGTTATTTATTTCCCGAATATCTTTAGTTAGATACCTATAGAGATTATTAAGAAACAATCTGTTTTTGTTAGACGGCTTTAAACTCAAAGTGCCCATTGCTAAATTCATGTGTATTCATTTATAATTTATATGTGTTTTATGAAATTTCAGCCTATACAAGAAAAAATGACATCTTTTTAGTTGATAATTTCTGAAAAACCTGGAGCTTTCAAACCCTAATGCGTAATGCCTTTGAACCCTGAAAATTGATTAAGAAAAATTCGACATTTAGGAAATTAAACCAGTTAAGTTTTGGTCAACGTAACCCTAAAAAACTGTCCGATTCTGTGTGAAATAAAGCTCCATATCACTCATCGCCAACACGCAGTAACGCTTTTACTCAAAACAAAAACGAATTAAGATTATATGAAGCCAATACGTCACTTGTTATCTTTTAATCATAAAGCGTCAGAACGGCCTTTGTTACTGTTGACCCGGAATGATTACACCAAAACCACAACAATTTACTCGAGAAACAAGCAATTTTTAACCTTATTGTGTTTACTTTAGGGTGCAGAGAAAAACTGAGTTACCATTGTTTTGCGTGCGTTATTATTCTCATTATTTGACCCCGGTGAGAAATACGCGACGATGTAATGTTGTATTTTGCAATATCTAATAGTCACTATGTAGGTTAGATTTCCTGTAAAGATTCACTTTCCTTTATTGGTTTTTGAAGGTTACGGCTTAATTTAAATAAATAAACTACATATTTTGGTACGCCAATTTGTCAGATATATATATTCCGATGTTATTTTCAAGTCCCTATCAAAATGAAAAAGCGACCAAGTGCGAGTCGGACTCGCCCATGAAGGGTTCCGTATTTAGGCGATTTATGACGTATAAAAAAAAAACTACTTACTAGATCTCGTTCAAACCAATTTTTGGTAGAAGTTTACATGGTAATGTACATCATATATTTTTTTTAATCTTATCATTCTCTTATTTTAGAAGTTACAGGGGGGGGGGACACACATTTTACCACTTTGGAAGTGTCTCTCGCGCAAACTATTCAGTTTATAAAAAAATGATATTAGAAATCTCAATATCATTTTTGAAGACCTATCCATAGATACCCCACACGTATGGGTTTGATGAAAAAAAAAATTTTGAGTTTCAGTTCGAAGTATGGGGAACCCCAAAAATTTATTGTTTTTTTTTTTTCTATTTTTGTGTGAAAATCTTAATGCGGTTCACAGAATACATCTACTTACCAAGTTTCAACAGTATAGTTCTTATAGTTTCGGAGAAAAGTGGCTGTGACATACGGACGGACAGACAGACGGACAGACGGACAGACGGACAGACGGACAGACGGACAGACAGACAGACAGACAGACAGACATGACGAATCTATAAGGGTTCCGTTTTTTGCCATTTGGCTACGGAACCCTAAAAATGAAAGATTTATTTAATAGAAAAGATAACCAGCTAAAAATATAGAAATTTTAGACCAACTATAATAAATAAAGAAAGCTTAATATAATGTAAATAGATTTTAAAATATTTTGCATGCCTACTATTAGTATAAGGTATTGACATCTGGACAAAATACAATTTACCAACTTATCTGTACATAATGTTAAGCAAAATAAACGCATTTCATTTCATTTCATTAAATCAAAAGTGTTTATTCAAACGAAACTACAATTTTACGGCAAGTCTTAGGTACTTCGGTGTTTATTTAATTTTCAGTCACTTATGTAATGTTTATTATTTGTCGAGGCATTATAGTCGAAATCAGGCTAAGTGCCGCACGACACGGGGGGCGTAAAAGTGGGCGCTAACTCGATCGTTCCGCCGTGCGCAGGCGCTAAACGATACGGTGACCACTCATCGGTGTTTTTAAAATACATTGTACTGCATCGCGTGTACTTCTCTGTATAATAAATGAATTCTAAAGCTAATATAGAAAGCTTGTACATATTATACTCGTAGGTATAGAGTCTGTTCGGAAAGAGAAGAGTCCCTTCAAGTGGCAGGACGCCGGCTCGTGGCATCATGACTTAATCGAAGTCATCTAAATATAGAATTTGACACAACACACAATCCAACAATGAAAAATTAAGGATAATGAATTAAGTATTAAAATACCGAATTTGATTGATAAAATCAAAATTTCAATTACTAATAAACGACGTATGCCACTTGAAGGGTTATGTGATAGGCATTTTAAATTTAATACAAAACGATTGCTAATTGTCATATTTATCTTTCTGTAATCATTGTTATATTTATAGCTTCATTTAATAATTACAAAGCCATGTTGATATCTCAAAGAATGTAAAGAGAAATCTATTCGTTGTGTATTGAATTGCATCAAGAAATTAAGGCTCCATGCTGAAGGAACTATCATCTATTAAAAGAGTCAATAGAACTAATACAATAGTTACAATACTGAAGTAAACTGTAAAAAGATGTTCCGTATAGTCTACAAATATTTAGTAGAACTGGGGCCCGTTTCTCAAAAGCTTGTAACTTGTAATACAAGCGTATGTCACTTTTTGACAGCTTTTGTTAGAAAGGGACTTCCACTTGTATTACTTGTATTACTTGTATTAGCTTTTGAGAAACGGGCCCCTGGTCCCAAAATTGGTGTCACGATTGTCACCCTACACTCCCGCTAATTCGGGCAGTATCAATCGGTCGCAGTGTTAATTTGGAAACTCGCTACTTTCGCCGTCGCTGTTTGCGAGATGATTATCGCCGCGACCGGTCGAGTTCCAAACAATTGGGTGGGCCGCGGAAGTAGGAATCGAACACTTGTTTCGGGATAGTTGTACCGTTACAATAAAATAGTGGCGTAGCATATTTATTTCTTAATAAAAATCTTTATCGACCAAAATATGTGTGTTAATGCAAAATAAGTTAGTATAGACAATTTGTCGGTTCTTCCGTTTGTTTATAAAAAACCCGAAAGTATGCAAAGTGCAAACAGCGTATTTTTTTATACAATGTCGGTGGCAAACAAGCATACGGCCCGCCTGATGGTAAGCAGTCACCGTAGCCTATGGACGCCTGCAACTCCAGAGATGTTACATGCGCATTGTCGACTCTTTAAAAACCTTGACATTCCTTTTTTGATTCTTCAAAAAACAATATGGGATTCTCCCCATACTGTAGCACTAGAGTACCCTCGGGAAAACCTCGATTCCACAGCCGGACCGTCCGCGGGTGGAAATTTCTTTTAACCCGCACAGTGGGCGACCATTTAGACATTTAATTGGACCAAACATGAAAACTTCTTAAGATGTTTTACATACAGTTATTAGACCATTACCACCGTAGACATGTTAAGCGTACGCGTATTGAGATCACGTTAGCGATGCACTTAAATCGTTAGAGCATAGTACCAATGTTTGCCCAATGATGCTCAAAGAATGGTCAATAGAAGCATTATACGAAGGGCTCAAACTAGTTAGGGTTAGTCACTGCGCTTGTTATTCAATTAGCGACTCTAGAACTAACTAGGAACTAGGAATATTGCCGACAGTAACTCTAATCTTTTAAGTCTTTAAGCACCAGGGGTAGTTTGATTTTGCATATTTTTTGCATGGTTGTTCTCAGAGAATAGAAAAACGTATACACATTCACAGTTTCAAATAGGTTGCTCAAAACCACTTTTTCCGTATTGGTATAATAGTGTAAGTTTGCGGCAAAACTGATATTCCCGGAAAGCCATATTATGCGGTATAATCCTATCCCATACTGTTAATGCTACGCCAAAGCTCATAAATACATCAAGAGAACTGTCACAAAAACAAAAAATAACACAGTGCTACTAAGAGGAAAACAATTCTTCATTCATCGATTTCAAATCCCTGAGGATTATTCCCTACTTGTCACTACCGTTTAGTCATCGTTCTCTCTTTAAAATAGTGATCGTTTCTAAAACAGATCTACTTCTATTTTCAACTTTAAATACTTATTACATACGGTCGCTTTCGGAATGTCAATTCATTCATAGTTGGGTCTAAAGACGGATCTCATGTTCTATTTTAATTTCTGAATCGGTTTGACTTAACAATTATTAATAATCTGTTTGATTTTTCAGGTACGTCCCACTTTTGTTGTCATAATCTGCGGTAAAGTAAGTCAAAACAAATCCATTTCAGGTATAAAAGGGATGGTTAACTTTGAGATGTCCCGTGGAGCACGAGTTTACCAGGATTCACAAATTAGTAGAATTTTGCAAAAAATGCATTTTCGACATTATGTTGTTTGAATTCTTGCTGTAAAAAGTTCTATAGTAGTTTATGCAACAGTGATATAATAAGGGTTCTTAAAATTCAAGGGTCGAAGTTACAAAACGAGACGTAGTCGAGTTTTGTAAAAAAAGACCCGAGAATTTTAAGAACCAATTATGAGCTGTTGCATACATTACTTTTTCTATGACAGCTGCACCCGACACAAAACAGTTGAGACTAAGAAAATGGGTTACTTTGTATGAATTATTATGCACACAGCAAAACATAGAGCCAAAAAAAAAGTTATTGTAAAAAAAAAAATATTGTAAATGAAAACATACCTCTTTCAATCAAGATGATCGGAAGTTGTATCTTTAAAAAAAATAAAGCAGTTGTATTATACTCATAAGATGACTGCTAGCAGTCATCTTATGAGCCTATAGACAAATCATTCAAATGACATTGCTTTAGATATCACTGACAGTCATTTAATTGACACATTTAAGTGCTGGAGTAGAAAAATTCATTTATTTCCTAGTCCATTTAAGTTTATGCGCATAGCTAAAACTGGCTCCAATTTAAATGCATTATAAAATCAGTTTATTAGTTGGGCATTTCCTAATGGGGCTGGGCGTATCGTATGAGCTCGCGGGTCGCGCCCGGGTCAGTGCGATAGACTTATGCTTCAATTGTTTTGCGCGCTGTTCCTTTTTTGAAATGAAATATTGTTCACACTACGCGAGGTTCGATTTTTAATCGATTTATTTAACGATCTAGAATCGAATTTTATGACAGATGGACACACCATGTCGGGATATCGACACGTACGATTTGTTATGTTCTAATTAGGGGTTTTGATGGGTTTAGTTGGGATATAGTTTTCATTGCTTTGATTAACCGCTCGCATTTCGTTTTATTTGTTTAGCAAAAAATATTTGTTTCAATTTGTACTTTAATAGCTGTCAATAGACTTGAATAGATATCATATCATATGTATAGGTATAGCTTCGTACGAGTATACAGTAAAGGGTTAAGAGTGTTATGGTAATAAATCAACGTTTTAAAGGTTTATTGGTATATCCCAATAATTGGTAAATCATTGAATTCAAGATAATGCTGAGTCCTCACACAATATTACAATTAAACTGTTTAGATGACAACGGTTTCACTCACTTGAATTTTTAGTCGCTATTGGCGACATGTTTCGGGCCCTTCGGGGGCCCTTCTTCAGGCTCGAGTGCTCGCGGCGACTGCAACTCGTGCACTAGGGACTAAAAATTCAAGTGAGTGAAACCGTTGTCGTCTAAACAGTTTAAAATATGTCTCACGAAAGTTTAATATCGAATATTACAATTACATTGAATAGAATGGCCAGAGAAATTCGCACTCCAAATAGAAACCCTCAAAAATCGAATAGAGAAATCTAGGTATGTAATTAAGTAAAGGTTAAACCGTAATCAAGATATAATGTGCATCTGACCCGCGGCCGGTAATTTAATATCCGGACCATTACAAACAAACCTGCGGGCGGAGCTAGTGCCGATGGAAGAGGCTTGAGTTGAGCGTGGTTTACAACGGGTTACAGTGCGTAGGTACGCTCAGAGCGTTTCACATACACTAATGTATAGGCGCGAGTTACATGCACTCAGTTTTAGTTGAACCTACGTCATGTTGGTGTCATAATATCGACGGTGGAAATTTCAAATGTCGTAAGGGACATATTGTCGTATAGGATGGATGGATGGGTCTATACCCTCGAGTAGACATCGACCAAACGAAGCAATATTGGGCTCAGTATTGTATCTAAGGATGATTTTTTTTTTAAACGGCATTGAAATATTACAAAAAATGTCTTGTTATGTCACTTTGTTTTTTTATGTATATTGACCTCGCTTACTGAGAATTTCACTAATATTTACACTAATTTCGGTGGAAGCAAGATATTTCCGGTTATTTATTATAATTTTCAAAAGTTTTAATAAGTTTTATTTTATTTATTAAAACCATAAACATAATTAATAACAAACTTACAATAAAAAATAACCTAAACTCAAAACTACCTACAAAACTAAAACTAATACCTAAAAAACAAATAAAACATAATGTGGGCGACCTAGCCCAATTTAATAAGTTAATAATGTCCACAATTCGTTAAAAGTGAGGACTTTTAAGTCAAATTTCTGCCCCATCCAGTGCGCCTACGTCTCCGCCCAGCCTTAGCTCTAGGCAACCCGTAATGTCTCTGTTTAATCTCGATTACGGAGATTACGCCGGTTATTAAAGAAGTTTTCATTAAGCACCCGACAGCTAGTACTTTTAATTATTGCTTTTGGAAATTAATTGATGTTGGTTTTTGTACGTTTAATTGTCTTTGAAATTGATGGGCGATTCGAATAAAAGCAGGTTGGATCTATTTTTAGAAACAAGTTCTGATTTCAATTTTATGATAAAAAGGTGCTTTTTACAAAGAAATTCAATTAGAAAATATAGTTATAGATTGCCTATCTATACATACCTAGTTGTAAAATATTTTGTGTATACTACTATAGTGGTAAATAAGCGCATGGCTTGCCTGGGGATAATGGGAAACTATAGATACCCATTCTATGAGGGGTAAGTACCAACTTCGAAAGTGTTACAAACGCGTTGCCTAGGTATTAAATAAACTATTCCTGTCTGTATATAACAAATCTATCATTTGTATGGATTATATCTCATGAAAGTTACACCTTTCACATTTCAATTAAACAAACTGTCTCAACTAACAATCCAAGCTTTCGAATAGACAAGACCCGTCTCACATGACAGCATAATCACATATCCATCCACTACAACTTATTGTTATTTCCCACGTTACATATTATTTTTAAGTCAGAGCTCTACTTAAATCCGACCATGTATTACAAAATATTTAATAACCTCCATTTTGTTCAACACATAATAAACCAATGCATTTGCACACCGACAAAGATAACTTTGCACTTATCAAAACTATAATCAAACAACGCTGAGCCTTAGTCCTTTCTGATAAGGTTTACTAATTATGAACTTAACGGTAAATGAAAGAACCAAAGAAGGTGTAATATCATCATTGCGGATAGTGCGGCGCCTCAAGCGATCGGCACGACTTACCCCGTCTCTTTCTAAGCTACTTTAAACGTATGTTCTATCCCGCTCGCACGGTTTGCGTTGTCATTTTTGTAGATGACCTACGACCCTGAAATATAGAGATTACGTTACAAATAGATTATATGGAACTCAATACGTTATAGAACGTACCAGGTGACTTATGGCCTTGTGCGAATAACTGATTGTTATTAAATGTGTTTTTAACCGGTCGCGAAACTATAGGTACGGCTACGACTAAGGCCGGCACTCACTTGCTAAGCTACGCTAACTTTGCATAGACTTGAACAGGACAAAGTGCATGAGGGAGTGATTGTCATTTAGACAGGTTATTAACAAAGTGGTCCACAACTCAGTGTATAGATACTTTAGGGTTTGACGAACTTAACCACTTTTCGTGGAGGTTCGGTTTGTTCGAAATTTTAAATCTCAACTTGACTTGTTATTAATATGATGCGAACATGACTCGATTTGCACTATTTGCAGTGCATCTTACACGCACTAATATCGTTCTCGGTAGCGTTTATGTCAGTGCCAAACTGGTGGTAGACACAGCCTTCCACACTGCATAGAATCATCGGAAATATATGTACCTACCTAGACAGCGATAGACCCGCTAAAACCTATGATATTGATATCATATCGAGTTCAGATTTTGATATTTTGAATAGGCCTCACGGTGAATGAATTGCATTAAAACTATTAATAACCTCTGAATCACGGTTAAAATATTCCGTCCCACGCTTTAGGCCCGGGCGCCATTGTCTCGCTTATCTATTATTAATAATACGGATAACACGTGAGTGATAACAAATAAACAATGATTTATTGTACTTTAATGAAAGAAAAATACTTCCGATAACCGCAAATTAGGAAACAGAACAATTGGTTTATAAGAAATGGAACTTTGTTTCGTAAATTATATCTTCAAATCATAATTTACTTCGATAAGATTCGATAAGATACGTCAAAAATTTGTTAAATAAACATACGATATAGATCGTATATATCATATCGGTGTCAAAAGTGACGTTTTCGTTTGAAGAACACAGAAGACAATATGGTAGTCATAATCAGGGATCGGAACCGGTTTTTTTGCAAAAACTTCGAAATAACCATATATTTCGAATTATTTTATACCTACTCGAAATGTAGGACTCAGTTGTGTGTTTAGGTAATGTCTTCGTATTATTAGATTGCCCAATTAGAAATGGAATAATTAGCAAAGAACGAAAAAATACCGTTTTTGTCCCCATACAAAAAAATATCGGTATCCGATCCCTGGTCGTCAAACGTTCATGTAAAATTCTTGGTGTTCCAAAATGTCGTTTAAAAATGAGAGCATAACTCCGATTGTATGGCGACAGTTAGATTCATGTGTCTCTTACCGTTGTACTGGGACAAGGACAAGTACTGACGTCTTCCTTATTTTAATTCGCTCGTATTGTCGGATATCCAGCCCCAGGCTCCATACATACACAAGTCAATATATAGATACATATACAAGTCCTAATACTATCCAGCATATAGATTACAATGTTTCCAAAGTCGAGCAAACCCGCGGGGCGATACAATGGCCGTTCCCACGATCCGCCCGCCCACGCGCCGCCTGCGCCTGCGCTGCGCATTATTTATAACTCCCAACGATTATACCGTTCGCACTGTATAGGTGTACCCAGACTTACCTGGGCCGTAGGTCACAGGTTCGAATCTGGTTAGACCAATATCGATTTACCATGATACCGATGTTACACACTGGGCAAACATTTTCAAAGTCTTTAACGGATCATATTCCATTTTAAAAACCATTTCAAAAAATACTCTGATTTGGCCGAAAAATCAGGTCGAGAGGATATACCAAATTATACCTACCCACAGACAAGACATCCTCTAGACTGAGCATAGTAACGCTACCCCGTCTACCACTTATACGGTAGTTTTACTCCATCTTCGAGTCAATCACGGCACTGGATTCGCTCACCTCGTCCCCCCGCACCCCTGTATTTTTTAGCAGCATCGGTTTCATGAAATAATTGCTCTAAACTCCGTCTAGAGGATTCCTAGTCTATGTACCTACCCTACATTTATTGCAGGGTATGATAGCCATAATGGCATATTTAAACCCACATGTTTTAGTAGGTGTTATTAACTTGTTATACGAGTACCCTTTTTCGCACTTTTTCGTTCATAACGCGACCATCATTCGTTATTCCATCTGGCGCGCTGCACGTTTCGCGTTTTATTTCCGCCAAAAAGCTAATAAAAGTGCAAATAATCATTAATTTAGTAAACGATTGTAAAATAGCAGATGCACGCTCCAATACTAACCCTTTCGCATTCCTCCGCGTAATTTTAATATCAAAAAGTGCCATAATCATAAACAATTTCATGTACTTTTAATATAAGTTTCCGTTGCTATCTTTATCGTATCCATTAAGGCTGTTACGTTAACTATATATAAAAGTTATCTTGAGTTATAATCTGTCCGTCCATCCATAGAGATAGTGCTAGGTATAGACCGGAGGGTAATGTGGAATTAATGTAAGTCCATAATTATTACGTGCTTAGTTGGTTAATTTCTAGCCAATGTAGATATGCGGAGTGGTACCTTACATTTCTTAGGTTTATGTGTCAACAGCTACTGTTTTATTAGAAGTGGATCAAGTGGATACGGTTATGGGATCAGAGATAATGCAGGAAGGCCCACTGTTTAAGACCTATAAATAGATAAAGATCAACAATTATGCCGTCCCGCCTTGGTGCATTATTCTATTTTGGCTCATTATGGGTAAATTTGCGTTTCGCAAAAGATAATCGCTAATAAGCTCTAATATTTTTAGATTTATAGGTTTTTCGATGGTTTAAACACTTTCCTAGCCTAATCACTGGATATGGGTTTGGCTAACCCATATCCAGTGTGTCAGAAACACCGAAATGTCAAGATATTTAATTGAGGTGTCTAACAATGAAATATCTTGACATTTTGGTTAAACATCAATAAAATCTAAAACTACCCATTTCCATTGATTCGTAGTGTAGATAAACAAACAGTTCTTCCTCCAGATCGATCCCTCGACCCCTAAACGCTTCGAAGAACCTCTAATGCCCTAATACCCGACGCGCTCGGAGCCAAACGTGTAACCACGCACGCAGCGCACACGATGTAGGTAGTTGTATGGGAGAGTTCACTACGACAGGAGTTTAGTTAATTCGTATATCGATGCCCCATTTATTGCTGAATATATTCTATATATATTATTATAACTAAAGGTCGAGGAACTTCTTTTCTCGGTAGGTGCAAGTAGCCGCCTTATAGTTTCTATGGCTTTCTGCTATAGCTTGATTCAGTTCAGGGATGTAACGGATGTGGTTTTATCGGAACCGAAAGTGGAACCAGATATTTTAAATTTAGTTTATCGGAACCAGAAACGGAATCGGAACCGAAAACGGAACCGGAACCAGAACCGGAGCCTAAGTCAGTACTATCAGTAGGTATACACATTACACAACACAACACATACGAATACGTACTTTAAATTCAAAAACACGGATAAACCAGAACATCTAATTACTGCAGCACGTGGCAAGCAGGGCTATGAGCGAATGACTGGTATAAACCTGTTTGTTTTTGATGTACACTGCTCATGTCCCGCCGCCGCGCTTTAAGCCCTTGCTACACGGTCGCCGACAAGCCCCTCAGACCGCGTGGCCTTGGTCTGGACGGACCGTGTAGACAGTTGTTTCCAACAAAATTTGACCAAAACTGACCAAGGTCAGACCAAGGTCAGACGATTAGAAGGCTTGTCGGCGACCGTGTAGCAAGGGCTTTAAGCATTGACATCCGATATAACTTCCGTTTCAAAAGTAACGGAACCGGAACAGAAACGGATGTGTAATACCAAACGGAAGTTCCGACTTAACGGAAACGGAAACGGAGCTCCGTAACATCCCTGATTCAGTTCATCATCAATAGGAAGAACATTTAACGTGGTTTTTACTTTTGAGACGAGGACGGGAAAATTTTAATCGGATTGGGCAGTCGCTCGACTAAAAACCGCACCATTCAAAATGTTCTCTTTTCGTAGGATAAATAGGCTACATTACAAAACTTGGTTGTCCGAAAGACGCAAATTATTTTTTAAACTGCTTAAATATTAATAGGACATTGACAGGAAAGCTGCTTGCATGAGAGAAAACTCTTAGGAGATATAAAGCGTGCTTATTGCAAACAATTCGCAGGTATCTGTTTTAGAAAATCAAAGTTTACTTTTATATTAAGGCTCCGTTAACGATTTTAGAGCCAAAATGTCAAATTGATAGATTTAGTCGTTGAAATTGTACTCCTTTTGTTACGTAATATCTAAATAACAAGTATTGGTTTCTATTAACACGTCTTCTCATCTTGCCTTTTAATAATAAGGTCCCGAGCGTGCGTCACCGGCAATATGTGACGAGAAGGGGCAGTTTTTAAAAATTCATCATAAAATTATAGTTATAAATTATAAAAAATTATGTATAAGAACAGTTTCAGGAAATGTAGATTGTTTAAGTATCAATATTACGTTGAAATTAAGTCGATTTTCACGAAAAATGTTCACTTGTATTGAAGTAATTTCTGGTGAAAATTGATTTCGTATAACTTTCATTTACTCTCGTTCAGTATCATATAACAAAAATGTAGTCTATGCAAGTTGGAGTATAGGATATGTGTAATACAAAATTACCATTTTTAGCAATCCAAACTTTACGAAATTTACAAATAAGATCGACTAAATCAGTGCTTTACGCGCGTTTACCTAAACGTCCGTCAGAAAAAAATCATTACTAATTTAGTGAGTCAGTTTTCAAAAAAATGATCTGTACAAATGCAAGATAAGAAGACGTGCTAATAGATACCAGTACTTGTTATTTCTATTACGTAACAAAAGGTGTACAATTTCATCAACTAAATCTACATTCACATTCTAATTTACATTTTTGCGACTAAAATCGATACCGGCCTCTTAACTAATTGCAGCTCTAAACTGATAAATACTGTACTCATTTACACTTATTTTTAATAGTGGCGATAGGCTTATTAATATTCAATGTTTTTGTGTCCGTTAACTAAATAGCGACTTGTACGTAAAAGACTTGTGTTATTTTTGCATTCAATTCCAAAATTATCCAGATCTTATCCCAGACCAATGCAAAATCTAGACCAGACCGCAATAAAGAAGGCTTTAAAGTTGAAATACCTTGTCATTACGGCCATGCGGACCCCGCTGGGATCTTTCTCTGATCACATGTAAATTTTACAACTATCCTCGTGGCATACCTTACTCATTACATTACAACTAGGTTATAACATCTCGGGAAGCTTTTAGCGTTCTGTGTGGCTAAGTGTAAGGCCTGAGTGGACGCTCGAAGCGGAGCGTTCGGCGGGGCGTGCAGCAACGTATAGACGTTTGCATTTGTTTAACACGCCGCTGTGCACGCCGCACGCCCCGCCCCGCTGCACGCCCAACTCGAGCGTCCACTCAGGCCTTACCTTAATCATCATCTTCCTCACGTTGTCCCGGCATTTTGCCACGGCTCATGGGAGCCTGGGGTCCGCTTGGCAACTAATCCCAGTAATTGGCCTTACCTTAATAGAACCCTGAAATTAATGAAAGGAAGAATGGATAGTTATTCATTTCAACATACCTACATTACTATGTAAAAAAGTTTTTTCTCTGGACTGGATTCCATTTATAAAATATCGAAGGGACTGGTTAGATCATTTTCCCAAAATCATAATTTACCTGTAGCATAATTTTTATTCGCATTTTTTCCTATTCTTAATTTACACCAGACGCATTAATTCCTAGGTTAAATTTTTCTCATAATTAATACTTTCCAAGTCATTTTATTCGCATTCTTTTTATTTCTTAGGCGATAATATTACCATGGTCCCACCGCACTGTTTCTTTTCAAAAAAACATTTAGTTTACAACTTAGCTAGACGGAGCCCCGCTCGGGGCTCCTATTTCTGGGCGGTTTGCCCTTCGGGCATCTGAAGCTGTACCTAACGAACCTAACCTACCTACACTTTTTTCCCCAAAGTGTAATGTTTTCATGGACGTCACACTAAATTAATAGGTTAGGTTCGTTAGGTAGCTTCAGATGCCCGAAGGGCAAACCGCCCAGAAATAGCTAAGTTGTGAACTAAATGTTTTTTGAAAAGAAAGTGGGGTGGGGTAATCGATTTTTTGAAATTATAGAATAAACGCCGTAAGAAATATTTGTGAGTGGCTAAATTATCTAATGGGAAAATATGCTAATGGAAAAATCATGTTAGAAATTAATGCGTCTGGTGTAAATTAAGAACAGGAAAAAATGCGAATAGAAATTATGCTACAGGTAAATTATGATTTTGGGAAAATGATCTAACCAGTCATCGAAGGGACCAAAATGACAAATATGTATATCGTATAATCGATTCTATTGTCAGCAAAAGTAAATACAAAAATTGTGAGTGGGTACTCTGTGTAGCAGGTAACTAAAGCTACATATTTTTGATTACAACTCAAAAGCAACGCTCAAAAAATTTACATTATTTTTTCCTTTATTCTTTTCAATTGAAATCAAGCGATCTACATTTTCAGCCACAACAATTTTAAAGATCCCAACCTAGTAACATTCCAATCAGAACCATAGCCACACAAGCCGCTCGCGCTTGACCAAAAACTTATCCACCTAGCGATTAAACGGTGGACATCACGATAACCATCGACAAAGCGTCCCGTCATAACACTACGTGTTTATTTGCTGATTCCATCTCGCCCGCGAGTGTATATCATGTTTTTATCATTTTATCGACCTGGGCCGATGTAAGATGTTAAATATATCGTAATTGGTTGATTTGAGGATAGGTAAGTGTTGGATATACTGGTTTTAACTAGATTTAGAATATTTAATTTACCTCTATTAGTGACAAATGAGCTTTTGCTTGGTGGTAAAAGACACCATTACCTACCTATGAAAGCTCGAAATTTCATAACTTCAACTGTTCAAAATGAATAACTAACCTAACCCTTTAAAATATACAATTTTGACAGACATCCCATTAAACATAATTTTAATATATATGTATATTCAATCATAATTATTTTTTGTGAAATCACTTCAATGTATCCAATACATACTCGTAGTTCAAAGCAAACCATCTTCCTTGCAAAAATGGAATAAGTACCTTGAACTATTGAACTCCTTCCAGATGTTTGGACGTTAACATTCCAACTGAGCCCAGTTATCCTAACTCAGGCGCAGGAATTGAATCCTTTTATCTTCGCTCACTTATTTGTAATATTTTCTAGAGATCACATCAAAACTTCCAACAGAGAAAACAAAACGCTGAAATGTATACGAAATGCGATTCCTTGAATCCCTTCAATGGGCAAAATAAAACGACAACCAAAAGGATAAACTATTTACTCAAACATAAAGTCTACTTTTAAATGACAAGCGAAACCCACCCGCTGGGAGCGTTAGCAGTTGAACTTAAAAAAATAAAATATCAATTTTTAAAATAATAAAATCTTAGAGCGGTCACACCGCGTCACAAAAACAAAATTATTGATGCACGCATTCTCATAAATGCCAGACTAATTTGATCCTAATTGTGAATATCTTAAGAATCCGTGTAGAACTAGCGGCATACACATTAAATTGGTTATTATACGTTGTAAGGAACCGCATAAATTCGAATAAAAATGTCAAAAATGAATTCTCAAGATCGTAATCGCAATAAAGTTAATAATATCGCGACGAAATTCCATATAAATTATTGGTGCGTTCTGTTGGTATAGTTTATGACGGTTCGTAGTTCTACTTTTTGGGAGTGCCACAATATTTTGTAGCAAAATATTGATTGCTTTTTTAATTCGTTTTTGTCTATTCGAATTAAGAACATGAGCTGACTACTCTGAATTCCGTTACGGATTGCTTTTAAATTCTGTTAGTTTTTTTAAACAGATTCTTTGAAACTAATAGTAAGATTTATACTTCTGACCTAACGTTTTAGTAAGAAGAACAATCAATTAGAAATCCTGTTTTATTATTTACTTCTAAAAGATCTTATTTTTAGGACATATTTAAAAATTAGAAATAAAATAAAAATATGTTTTTATTATCGACTTTAAACAGGATCCTTTTCATATAGCAAACATTGTACCTATACAAGTATAGAATCCTGGACCTCCTAGTACCTTTATTATCACTATAAGTACATAAATTTACACACCAGAAAAATCTAGCTAAAATCAAGCAAAGTTTCATCAGCCATGTGTAGGTATTTTCATATGGCACAACGTTTTATTTCCTAGCTCAGGGGTCGGCAAACAACAAGCGACAGAAAATGACATTTAAAGTTCTTAGACCACTGAAAACAACATTTGCAGCTCTATGAGATTACTTAAACTTGTACTTAATGCTGTTGGGTCTTCTCAAAAGTTTGCCGACCCCTGTCCCGGCCCATTCGATGCCCATAAGCAACATAGAACACTCAGGGCCCGATTCGGATTTTGTAATAGACATCTATTAAATATCTTTTAGACATCGCCAAGATACGATAACGATATGTTTAAGATCTAACCTGTCAAATTTGACATTTCCGCGATTCTGGAGATACTCTTGAACGATTTCCACAAGATATTAATTAGAGACCTAATTCACATCTAATAGATATCTAACACGATCTATCTCAAAAGTGACATTGGTTGCCCGAATTGCGCTGCAAAAGAGAACTAGTTGAAATCTAAACTATAACGTATCTAGAATGGATCTTGTACGTGTCGTCTCTTGTGAATATCTTGAAGTTCGAATACGGCAGTAAGTCACACGCAGGTGTATTCTTTACGAGTATGTACGCGGGTCAGGGGCACTTACACTACATCTCGCAGTCAATTATTTTCAGAATTATTACCTCCAGTATCATTGCAATATACATCCGCCATAATGCGGAGTTATCGAACGCGTTGTTTTGTTTCCAATGTATTTTTTAAACGCGTACTGGCTAGCATTTGTGCTTTATGTGTTAATGTTTTTTTAATACGATAATATATATATATCTCGCGATGTATATTAAAGTAGGTATGGCAACAACTATTTAAGTATGTTAATAAAAATATAAAACTAATCCATTTTAATAAAAAATTGTTTCAATATGTCAGCAATGATGCATAATTCAAAGTTATTAATCTGTATACATATGTATATCTAGACATATATGTTTATCTCAAGGTTTCGATGACATCATAAATTATAGCTTAATTAAAGTTATTAGTTACAATAAATTAATTCTGGTCCACTTAAAAACTGTATCGAGCGTGAATACATACCGGTGAGTAAAAAAAGTTGCTACCTACATTAAAACTACCTAAATAAAGACGCACACATTAAACAAATATTTACACATACAAGGAACTGAATTTGACACGTTTACGCGTGTACGTCATATATGTGTACGTAGTACGTACTACGATATCTAACGTACACTAAATAATAACAATGTTTTTCGAATCGTAATCATGTGTGTCGTCCCTCAACGTTAATATTCCAACGCAACGTTAACTTGTCAGGTTATAAAATGTAGGTTTCCAACGGTGTTCAACAAAAATTAACATACAATCCGCGGCCGTTTCAATAAATGTACGATAGTAATAGATACTAAACGGGAGATGGGAGAAATGTACAGAATGCCAGGCGGGCCGCTCCGCAGTGGTCGCACCCAGCGTGATCAAAAATATCAAAATAATCAACTACCATTTACCATTCGAACAAAGTTCAGAGTAGGTTCGTGCAAAGAAATCAAAATGCTTAAATTTCAAAATTTTAAAAAGTTTCGTACCAACTTCTTGCTTTTTTTATTTTATTGTTTAAAATTGAATATTTTCATCCAACACTTATTTTTTAATACAGGCCTACAAACTAAGAATATCTCAGCATAATTACAGAAATTAAAAAATTTGCTGGTAAATAAATATTAATGTGTTAGAGTAGGTATGTAACAAATAGGTTTTTGTGTCAAGCGACAAGTAATTAGTTCGACTTGCCGTCGTCGGTATCGTTTACAGTAATTTGATACAGGAACTAGTTTTCCTGTACAACGACTACTTGTAATAGATTTTCTTTATAGTTAATTGAAGGTATAAGTATGTTGTATTGTCACGTTATTGTTACGAGCAAGCACATAAATATACAGTGGAAACTGGATAAGTGGAACCTGGGTTAGTGGAAAACCTCTTTAAGTGGACCCAAGTTCTCGGTTCCAGTCCCTTGGCAACGAATTACCTCTATGATTGGAATTTTGGGACCTCTATAAGCGGAATCCATTTTCTCGAAAATTTCTTATTTTTACCTCTGTAACTGGAAGCAGCCGTCTCCAAAACCTCTATGAGTGGAATATCTCGGCGTTATAAAATTTGTAATTTTTAATAAACCGTCACAAGGAGTAGTTTGTTTTGTTAACATTATGGTTCGTGTTTTAACTACGTATTTTGTATGAGATCACACATCGTTCAGTTTGGTTCTTTTAGCCGTGTGGTAAAATGAGACTCAGGTCAACAAACCAAAATGACGGATTTTTTTCATTAAAGTACAATCGGTATATTGATTTATTTAACCATACTGGTTTCTCTTGCATAAATAAATATTAGGAGTGATTTTGTTTAATTGATTATCTTTTTGAAATTTTGAAAATTGTATACGAGTACTGTGGATTATTTACAGTATTGCTTTTTTTAAAGTCAGGATTACATACCTATTTTTTTTTTGTTAATACATACATATCTACATACATATTTAATAAAAGATGATTATTTAAGTCTTGATCTTTTATTTGACCATACTATACGTGACCTCTATAAGCGACATTACTAACATCCACAACCTCTATTAGCGAGAGCCTCTGTAAGTGAAAAAACGTTTAATTTGAACCTGGTTAAGTGGGAAACTGGATAAATGGAAAACCTGGATAAGCGGAACTAAACAGCCGGTCCCTTGCGATTCCACTTATCCAGTTTCCACTGTATAACAAAACCTAACAGTGGGTCAAATATAACCTATTGCATACATAATAATCAAGTCTACATTTCAACACACCCATTCAATGTATGTAGATTTTATAGCCAGGGCTCAGTACTGTAAAGGACGCGGAACCATTGTAGAACAAACCACGCGTGAAAGGTTGGGCTCATCCCGTGACCTGCAGAAAGCGCACCTTAGTACCATTTAGTAGCATCGGTTCGCTCCGACGCAGCCAAACTAAAAACAACCCTAACTACATACTATTAAGGTTCACACTCAAGCTAGTAAAGATACAAATTTATAAAGAACCTAGTGAGAGTGCTACAGCACTATGGGTTGTATAGCAAGGCAATAAGGACTAGGACATAGTGGTTGAACTAGAAAGTCTGACTTCAATAACCCTTGAGTCTGGTTGAGTAAGTAATAGTAATTTTGATTTCGTTTTAAAGCCAGTTCATTACATATGCTTCGGATAATTGTTGGATATTATAATTGCATATGTTCTAAGATTTGTTTAGGCTTTTCATGTTGCCTATGTAGTTTTTAAACTCGTAGTAATCGACGTAATCTTGCTTTAATTGACTGTAAGCTTTGAGTTTTGAGTAACGTAAATATCCCAGTGCTCGACAAGTCGACACTGTCTCATTGACAAACGGGCTGTCAACTATTGGAATTATATCTCCAAGTATTAAACTTTTTAAACTTAGGATCTATTGTAAGGCTTCTATTGCCATTTTCAATTATGTTTTTTTTTTTCTCTTTTTTTCCTACTCTTTTTGTACGCATGTGTGTGTGCGTAGGTGCTAGCATTAGTTTAAAATTTAATACTTTGTAACTACCTGTGAGTTCCTGTAATTGGCTTCCTGTTTTTAATCTTATTATCTATTGAAAGTTTGTAGCTGTTGGTTGTCCTTAACATAAATAAAGAAATAAATAAATATTTATATTTAGGCATTTTTAACCGCACCTTTTTCAAGTCAATTGACAATCGACAGTGGGGTAGTGTGTCACACGGCGCCGTTGCCTCACTTCCGAACGCAGACACCGTGACGTGACAGGCTGCGAGCACACAGCGTGATTCAGTTACTTTGTTTACATGACTCTAATAAAACTAACGGCCATATTCGAACTTTAAGATACGTCAAATACTAGAGATTGAAACGATATGGATTGGATATGTCAGTGTCAAACAAGTGTCAAAAATGACGCGTTTGTTTGAAGAAACGTCACTTTTGACACTTGTTTGACACTGACATATCCATTCTATATGGTTTCAATCTCTAGTATTTGACGTATCTTAAAGTTCGAATATGGCCGTAAGTGTCTCGCCGAAGTTTCGGCTTAGCCAGGTTTCGGCGTAAAAATCATGTTTCGACCAAAAAGCTGCCGAACCATTCGGCCTCGCCGAAACTGTATTTTCGGTAGTTTGCGACCGAAGTTTTGGTTTCGGGCTCATCTCCACCTCTGTTGAAAGGCAGCCTTAGCCTTACAAGTATGGTATAGTAATTGGTAAAGCATTTTTAACCTCGTTGAGGCGTAGATATCAATGCAGGTTCAAGTCCTGACCAAGTCAATTACTTTACCAATGTAGCAAAACTTTAGTTCATATGTTATTTTGTAATACTTGTCATATGTATTTTGGGAACACGATGTGCGTTGTGCATGAAATCTAACATTTGCATCACGACATCCCGGACGGCCGTCGTTTAATGACTGACGATCGGCCGGGTCGAGGCCCGTAGAGGTCGTACCGATTAGCTGAACACTATCCAAGCAACGATCTGTCTGTGAAATATACAAATATGTCACACTAACTTTTGACGACCAGGCCTACAAGGTAGTGACCCTGTCTATGAAGCCAATGGTCCTGGGTCCAAACCCCGGTAAGGATTTATTTGTGTTATGAGCACAGATATTTCTTCCCTAGTCATAGTTTTTGTATTGAAGTAAGTGCATATTACCAGTATATATGTATTACTTTGTCTGAATACCTACAACACAAGCCTTCTATAAAGAACATAAACATTGTGGTTGGTGGTTAAAAATTCTTTATAGTTGTCATCATATAAATATAGGAGCGACGGAAGTGCTAAAAAATCCGATAAATTTAATGGCGTCTTTACAAACATACACAGTTTCTACGGTATTTATAACGATTTATATCAAAATCTGTAGGTAGACAAACATCAAATCAAAAATTCAGGGTGGTTTAAATAAATCGACGACATTCAATTTCCTGCAGAAAACGCGCCCTCATGAATCCGTTATAAAAATTGAATTCGCTTTATCTAGTTTATCATGTAGTTCAACGTGAGTTTTCAGTTTTGGATCATCACTACATAGTATAAAACATAGTCGCTTCCCGCTGTCTGTCTGTGTGTATGCTTAGATCTTTAAAACTACGCAACGGATTTTGATGTGTTTTTTTTAACAGATAGAGTGATTCAAGAGGAAGGCTTATGTATAATTTGTTAACCCGTGCAAAGCCGGGGCTCGCTAGTTGTGTATAAAATGTTCCACAGTTGCTGACGCAAGGTGAGTGATGACCCGTCATTACGGGAAGGTCGGCCGTCCAAGGTCCCCGAGAGGATATTGAGACAGAACGCAGAAAAGTGGTCATTACCTGATATGATAGCTTATTGAATACACGTTTTACCATATTGCAACACCGCGTTGATGTCCTTTGTTACTAAAAATGTAACAATCGGGTAACAAATCTAAAATATTTTGATTTGTATAAAATATAAACTGAATCACTCTATCTATTTAAAAAAAACCGCATCAAAATCCGTTACGTACAGTTTTAAAGATCTAAGCATACCTAAATTGGGACAGACAGACAGCGGGAAGCGACTTTATTCTATACTATGTAGTCATATGTGAAAGCACAGTATAAGTAGGTAGTATTACATTACAAATATGTAGTAACAATAAAACAAATTTTTGTAAACATAAACTGTGTTCCCTCTGCTATAATTCCTAAATACACTTGCACCACTTCCAGTGCGTGGCTAGTTGTTAAAACCTAACCATCCAATATCAATATTTGCCGCGACCAATCCGCCATGCGCCGACAAAGTGGCTATCTGATCGCGTGCGCAGCGCTGACACTTGAATGCGATCCTCATCCATATTGATCGCTGATCGACGATCGACGGGTGAGGGTGCGTATGCATTATCGTCCGCTCGCGCTTGTGACAATGTTTATATCAAAATATTAGAGACTATGCCTATGTTAACATGGCTATAAAAGTAGTTTTACAACATGCATCTGTCAAATATGTAGATTCGGCAGCTAATTAAAATGTTTTGAATTACATGCAGTTTCTAACTCGTAATAATTTAGTTAGTTTGATAGTAATCGCGAGGGTCATAGTGTTTTTAATTCAGATACGAAACTCTTTTTGTTAGTTAGAAAGGTATGTATTTTTATTTATTTTTAGCTTTAATTAGTACGAGTGTTTTCTCTTCTATAAAGCAGTCAGATCTCACTGATAAATTTACCTATGCAATTATTCACACCGAATATACTTACATCAACCCGTATGTTTCTAGAACAAGAAAATATACGACGAACGCTAGTCGCTTTCTCGCCTTTGGACACCTGCCGGGCTACAGCAGAGCAGCGACAGTATCTCACGGCGAGATAGACTACCCACCCCTTTTTTATTAACATAGTTAGAAAAAGACGGGTAGTCTATTTCGCCGCGAGATACTGTCGCGCCAATCATGTGCTAGGCGCGCTGCCATAAGCGGTAGCGAGTAGGCAATGTGCCCAGCGCTGGCGTCGGCGCCGTGTGATCTAGATTCCCTAATCCCGGCCGTGATGAATCTAATACATTTCAACTGCGCGCGCGGTGGGAAGTGGATCGTTTTTTATACCGCGCGCTCCTGGGCGGCAGGTTTACATTATACGGGAATTTCACGGTTGACAGGTTTTTTTATACCTACTGCTAGCAAATAATTAAGCCAACGACACAGAATAAATAATAGTACTAGGTACAGAAGATTCACTCTCTAACAAAACGCGTCTACTACGACAGATATGACAAGCGCGAGCACGCGTCCCCGTTCCGTAGCGGTGAGCGGCAACTACTATGGCTAGACACCAAAATTGGTGTGGGCCGCATGTACTTGTAGCGACGCGACGAAATCGCGGAGTGAGCCACGCCTGCCAACGGTTAGTAGACAGACTGCGGTGTCGTAATGAAGCTTGCGTTAAATAAAAACAACATTGTTGTTTGTACATGACATTTTACTCGTAACTGCGGTCAAGAAAATACTTCAGTGAAAAGCTAATTTTGTTGTAATATCTTATATCTTATACCTTTAAACGAGCAATTCTTGTTTATTGATTTATTTATATATAGGTACTCGTATTTCGGGGATCTCGGTAACGGCTCTAACGATTTCGATGAAATTTTCTATATGGGGGTTTTCGGGGGCGAAATATCGATCTAGCTAGGTCTTATCTCTAGGAAAACGCTAATTTTCGAGTTTTTATATTCCGAGCAAAACTCGGTCACCCAGATATTGTTTCTAAAGTCAGATTTTTCAAGGTCCAAGTTAATGAGACTTGGCTTCATCTATCCCTGTTATGGTAATAATACTAACACACAATCACGTCAATGTGTGAATACCTTGAAAATGAGGTTATACGTATTGACCACATAAAACATGGTAGATAAGTAAAAGAAATACCTATTAGATCTAGGTAGTAAGGAAAATCATTAGGCACCTATTTAATATGTATGAACAAAACGTTGGTAATATGCCTACATTTACATGAATTTGAAATGTTTGGTTTGATACTGTGTACCATCGACTAGTCTGTTCGGAAAGAGAAGAGTCGTGGAATGTATTGGGCCCCATATAAATTCCACTACTCGTCTCTTTCCGCACAGACTCTACCGCATATTTTTTTCCTTATTAGGAAGAAAGACTTTGACTATTGAATGCTATTATGTATTTATTAATTTGGGTTATTTATATGCTTTAGCATTAAACATCTAAATCATTTAATTTTTGCGTCCGAAACTAACAGGCCAATTCGAACGTAAACACAGTGACATCAGAATGTTATTTGAATGATGTCATTTAGTTATTTATCGTGTGTCTCGTTCACACCAATACATGTACGAACAAGTAAGAGCGAAATGCACGATTACTAAATGTCATACAAATATCATTTCTGATGTCAGTGTACATTGTTTGAATTAGCCTGAATATTTGCAACGACGCTCAACAAAAAATTAAATGATAATCATCATTTAAAAGTGACTTTTTATCAAAGACTAAATAATAATTAATGACAACGTGTATTACTTACAGACATAATCGAACTTTAAGATACGCCAAATATAAGATATCGAAAAGATATGGATCGGATATGTCAGTGTCAAAAGTGACGTATGTCTTTGAAGACACGTCACTTTTGACATTGACATATCCGATCCATATTGTTTCAATATCTTATATTTGACGTATCTTAAAGTTCGAATATAGCTGTTAGCTTATCTGGCGAATTAAGAATTAAGTACAAGTGGTCGTTCATTACAATAATCGCATATTGGATGTTTCCCATATGTTATGTACTAGTTATACAACATTAATTACTGTATACATAATAGATGCATCTTATCTTCCACGGCCAACTAGTACACATTAGTTAGAACATAAATAGTGTGTAACAGGACAGCATATTTGTATATCTGAGTTTATGAGAAAATACATACTTATTGGTATAAATAAATCATGGAAGAAACACTATTACATAGCATTGTACTTATTTTATGGTAAATGGCCCTGACATTACCTATGCCTAAAGTAACTAAGTACCTATTAACTGCAGTTTTAATCAAATTTTAAATTACATACATACCATTTGCACTATGCAACATAATCAAAAGCAGAGCTGGTTAAAATAATAAAAAAAGTATTTCGTTAATTGTAATTTTTTAACCGTTTGTTTAATCATATTTATATACTTACTTGAATTTGTTAGATTTACTTGATGACTTTACACTAAATTACCAAGGTACACGAAGACCACATTAATTCATGACTGGCCTGTAATTAGGTAATATCATGTATCATAATATGTATAGGTGAACCAGGATCTATTGAGGGTGCGCCATGTTGCGGAATTTCACTGGAACTAATTTTTTCATACTACACTGAATTGTCACTCTATACATGAGAATAACAGCGCCCTCTTGACAATTATCATATATTACTGGTCAGGCTATAGTATGTACTAATATCCATTCGTTCCAATTTCAAACACATAGTCATATCATTTATTAACAGCCAGTTATCAAAAAATCGATAAAGCCGTAACTTAATTCAAATTATTTCAAATTTGGAACCCACATGTGACGTTCGGGACCGCCGGGCGCGCGCATGCGTAAACGCCGCCGAGTGATTGGTCGCCATTGCTCCGCCCAACTGTTGCGCAACGGAACCGATCTGTATCACACCGCTATATATAGATCAGTGTCACCGTTAGAACGTCACGGTAGGTATTTAAGATTGTGTTCCGTGTGTTTGAGAAGACAACTCGACTATTGAAATAGTTTAGCTTAAGCTAAAACGGATAAAAGATACACCATAAAACCAAATTTGCTCGTATGCAACGCACATTATTACCAAAATATTCGTCTCGTCTTCCTTTAATATTGCAGAAAAAATAACGCAGCCATATTTGCACAAATCATTATAAAATAAAATAAATGCAGACTAGTCGCCTTTTCAGTAGTTTTAGTGGTAAAAAGTTTTTTACATCCTAGGAAATCTTAAACATCAACTTGAAACCAACTGAACACCAAGATATAGCATATTCAGTGCTGTTTTACTGCTGCGGTCTTCTTTTAAGTTGAAACGTGTCTACCTCTTTTAAAAGTAGGTACCTATTGCGTTCATTGCATTAGTCAGTAAAATTCACTCAACGAAACATATTTTAAAAATAACAGAACATGCTGTCAAAGCCTTTTATGTTCGTTTTATCCTCACTAAACCCTAAACCTTCTAACCATTAGGTACTCTATCACATCCGACAAAACATCCTATCTCCATACATATTTCATAATGAACTACGACTTTTCTACATTATTGCAGATCCTAGCCTAACCATTACAATGGTTGTGCAAATTTCTTTTCTGCGAATAGATTTTATGACTCGCCCTTTCAGAGCGAAAAAGCACTAAAAGTAATAACAAGAGCATTCCAATTTGCACCGTAACATGTGTTCTTTAGAGTGCAAAGTTAATTTTGTTTTGTTTTACGGCCGCTTTTGTTTCGCGGCTCTTTCATGCGCCGACGCGCTTTTTGTTGCTCTCAGGGTTCGGTAAGAAGTGTAAAAAAGCGGCCAAGTGCGAGTCGGACTCGCCCATGAAGGGTTCCGTATTTAGGCGATTTATGACGTATAAAAAAAACTACTTACTAGATCTCGTTCAAACCAATTTTCGGTGGAAGTTTACATGGTAATGTACATCATATATTTTTTTTAGTTTTATCATTCTCTTATTTTAGAAGTTACAGGGGGGAGACACACATTTTACCACTTTGGAAGTGTCTCTCGCGCAAACTATTCAGTTTAGAAAAAAATGATATTAGAAACCTCAATATCATTTTTGAAGACCTATCCATAGATACCCCACACGTATGGGTTTGATGAAAAAAAATTTTTTGAATTTCAGTTCGAAGTATGGGGAACCCCAAAAATGTATTGTTTTTTTTCTATTTTTGTGTGAAAATCTTAATGCGGTTCACAGAATACATCTACTTACCAAGTTTCAACAGTATAGTTCTTATAGTTTCGGAGAAAAGTGGCTGTGACATACGGACGGACAGACAGACGGACAGACGGACAGACGGACAGACAGACAGACAGACAGACATGACGAATCTATAAGGGTTCCGTTTTTTGCCATTTGGCTACGGAACCCTAAAAAGCAGTTCTGAAGAAAAAAACAATTTACGACTTGTTAATGACCGATATAAAACTTCCATAGGGAAGGTCCAGCGATCTGAATTAAATGCATGTTCTGTGGTTTGCCTATTCCAAGTCAAAAACCAAACCCGTATAGCGCTACAAAGATTTTACCAGAGAATTCTTTAAAGGCTTCAACTAGAAACTTCCTAAAAGGAAATACATTTTTGTTATCTATGAAATAAATTAGAATCAGTTAGTTGGAACTCTCATGATAAAAAGCTTTTTCCGTCATTACTTATTTTAAATATTTTCTGTACACGGAACATACGGAACTCTGTTCATATTGCACGACCTTTTAACGGATATAACTTATTGTAGTCATTGTTACCGTTTTAGCGCAAATTCGCTTGTTCACTAATTACTGCAATAAAATACCTGGGTGGTATGAGCAGACCCGAACACTGACGTATGCGAATGTCTACATAAATACTTATGGCTTTCTATTACTGTTAAAAATATTAAGTGTTGAGATAAGAGTTAATCTTTGCTTCCATTTGCAATTTTGGGATTTGCCCGTTTTAAAGGTTAGTTTTTTCGTTATCTTCGTTTTGCTGAATAAAAGAACTTGTTGTTGGTAATTAGTGCTACAATTGTCTGTATCCGCATGTTTAAAATACTCGCATTAAAAAGGTTTGTTATCCCAACAGGATAACTTTTGTTTTATACAAGAAGCCAGTAATAGAAAATAATTGTTATATTTAGAAGATACCATGGCGTGATACCGCTCTGGATCGAGCAAAGTGGCGTGCTCTTGTGTTGGAGGCCACGACTCATTTTGGGTCATCGCGCCAGACAAGCAAGATGTAAGTAGTAGCACAGAATAATTAATAGGATTATCATAGTCAGTAGATACCCAGATCAACGTTATCTTAAAAAAGTAAAGAAATACAATTGTCCTCAAAGGTTAACTGGAAGAGATCCCTCAAAGGGATAAGTTCGCCTTTGTACTTCTTACTATTTTTTTATTTTATTTTAATATGTCTTTTTGTACAATAAAGAGTTTACTACTACTACTATTGAACCTTTTAACCGCCGTAAACTGATATATAAGACATACAAAATCGGGCTCATTTCGCCGCTGTCTGATAAAAGTGATAAATGAGACAAAACTTCGTGTAACCTCGTACTTCCCGGCGACACGATGACGTATTCTAAGGCGGTTAAAAGGTTAATGTGGAAAAATAATAAGTAATCCTCTTTTAAATAGCCTTCAATAGTACAACAATAACGCAAGAAAATTAAGTTATCGAAGTTGATTGACCGATTAAACCTTGGCTACAATACCTAACTGTCTAATACCTACATTGCCATCAATTAACATTGAACTGAAGTTAAAACAATAACTAATAAAAAAATTGTACTCAATACTTCGACTCATAATTAAAAGACGAATGTCTACAGATCAACATGGTTGTTATATCGTTCTAGAAATATGATCGATGGTTATTCGATGCTCGGATCGATTTAGAGCATCGGAAGCCATTGTTTTTTGACAATGCTACGCCTTTATATGGCATGTGAGAGACTTTTGCTTTGACATGTCACTTATACAATGCGTTTTGGTATCTTAATTATGTTGCGATAGCAGAACGGATGGTTCATTTGACAGTTACACGTATCGTTATTTTTAGGTGTTCATACACCACGACAAATGATACACATTCGTGCTAATAGTAAATTAATATCGTACAACCTAGCTATGTAGTGTTTTTATAGGTATAGATATTATGTACAATGTTGGACTAAAATGTGACTCCTCGCCTTTTAAGTAAATTTTCCTCTCATAAAATAAAAAGTGTAACAATTAAGCACTCTGGCTGAAATAGGTCGAATGGATTACAACTACTAAACGGCCTATCATACCCTCGGCCATCTATATCGTACTTACTCGGCATTTTTATATGTAAAACTTCTACTCGCTCTGATTTCTTAATATTACAATTTTTAGCAAAGAAAACTAGTATAAGACATAGATATATGTTACTTGAGTGTTCATGTTAAATTTCATGTTATATGTATTATGTTGTTTAAAAATGAGAGGGTAACTTAGATTGTATGGCGGCGGCCAGGTTCGTGTGACTCAAAGTCAAAGTCCTCAATATGCTTCAGTCAGATAGCGTGACTCAGCGCGCGCTTAGCCCGCTGTTGTTATAGCAACGATTAATCTGTAATTAACTATTAGAATTAGAATTAATCGCAGAATCGTGCCAACGGACATTTGTCACGCGCTGCAGTCTCGCGATTCAAATGCTTACCAAATTCAAAATATTCTTATTACCAAGGTACTGTAAAAGTAATCGCTTTTTATTAGAGGCAGTTATCCAGTTGTTTTATTCAGTTTATATTTACAAACAACTATGATTTCATGAAATAACTTATAATTTTCAAGTATTTGAAGTTAGATTTTTAGCAGATAGGTTATTTATTCAGGACAATGTGATGGTATTCAATAACTATCTGTAATGGTATATCTTATTAAATATATTATTAGGTATAATTACCTACCTTACCTGTTAATTATATGCTTTTCTTAGCACATTATAAGTAAGTACATAATAAAATTATAAATTCATCAATAAACCAATCAACGACGACCTAATCTCGCCATGAGAATCGCTGCAACGAAACGCCGGCCTAAACTGCAAAGTATCACTTACACCAAACAATAGGAGAATTACATATAAAAAAAGTCAGGTGATAGCTTCATGCTATTGTACTTACCCAATGGCCAGTCATGCAGCATTCCTTATACGAAAACGGTCTTAAGTGTGAGGAAAAAAATGTAAATATTGGTCATTTTAACGCTACGGTATTCAGGGCTGTAATTGCTATCGCTTGGTAAACGTGTGACTCAATCAAACTACCATAAGTCAGACATCCAGAAAAGCAGCTCTATTACAGACCGTGAGGTCATACTTATACGACTATTCTGAGGCATAAACTCGTCTGCGCTCAATCAGCGATTGGAATACGAGTAACAGGGCAGGCCATAGGTCACCGTCCATACAAATCTCTAATCCATACTATTATATAGATCCGTAACTAATATAGGAAATGATTATTTGTTAAATTGTCAATCAATTGGCACCTATTCAAGTGTAATTTTACACTGACAACTCGATTATAGTAAGCTTCAATAACGGCTCGACGATTCGCATATTATTGGTTCTTGATTAAATGTATGTCACGTCTCAAAAGGCGATATTTTTTGTTCTATGGCTGTCATTCGATATTAGATGACGTGATATTACAGTTTTTGATCAAACGTAGACTATGTCATCTTCAGATTATGATACCTTCAATATAATTCAAATACTATTAGAAAACAATATCATACCTGTAATTTCTAAGCCTGACAATGTTAATATGAAAAAACAACTTATTTTTACATTTTACTAAGGTACGTGACTATTGCGCATCCGTTGACATTTCTAAATGGATTCCAATTTTATATATATATTTATTTTTAATATTTTAATCCTCGCATTTTAATTCAATTCAAAATTTACATTTGCAACAGATGCCATACAAAACGCCAACTCATTCCACAAATCGTATTTCAGAACGTATTCTGATAAAACCTTTTCTTTAATTCGGACCCGAATCATTCATTCCAATTTTCAAATTTGAATTAAGAACGCACTGTCATTTCGTTCTCTGTGTTACTCAAACGGCACAACTTGCAATTCGTAAAATAGAAAACATTAGATTTTTGCCCTTTTATGTTTAGAATTAAGGTTTATCAATTGTTTATTTAACTGTAAAGGTGAAATTGTTCGAATGCATTCCATATTCATTGATGAGGGTTGGTTTCGTTTGACGCAACTGTTGAAATATTTTGTCACAACAATTTGTCATGGTCTGTCAAAATGTGTTGCGTCATGACTTCATACGCGACCCCTGAGGGGCAGTGACGTGAATTATATCAATTAGATATAATAAATCATGCGTTTTTGACGATAACCGATCGTCTAACGGAATCCTTTGCCTTTTTTGAATGGCAAATATTCGATTGTTAAAAATTACAAAAAAGGACAAATTTGGTTCCAAAAGGGGCGCGCATTTTTGATTATTGATTGATGATATATTTTTAAAAATCGCTGTATCACTTTACATAATTCAACGATAAAAAAAATCTTAAGAGTTCCGAAAACTTCTAACATCGTTATTACGCTTATTAAGCTGTTAATAAACAAAAAAACGTGTATGTTAATCGCGCTTCACGGAGCATGCGCCCGAAAGCGATGCGCGCTTAATTGTGCGCGAAACGATCTAGATCTATTTAATGTTAACGTCGTATTAATAGATCATTTAACACTGAATTAACACTTAATATGTGTGACGTGGCGTTGAATATAATACTATTGCATTGCATAGGTAGATACGTATTTTATTTGCAGAGTTTTAAATTAAAGAATTGTTACAACAAATTGAACGTAAGTATACAAATTTTTGACAAACCGTTGTCAATTATCTTTTAGTATTTTGTACTAAATCCATTTCAATTAAAGTTAAATTATGCTTCTCATTACTGTATTTATCAAGTGAAATTCCGTATTGCCTATTTTAATTAACTTAAATTCCGATAATAGTTTTAACTCGCGCTTATATAACTACAAGACCCTGTATAGATTATTAGAGCAATTAATGTCACTTAGCACCTTTAGTTTCCTCTAATTGTCTTCTCAAGCATACATGTTTAAATACCTAAATAGTTCTATCAATTTAAATGTGTATAGGTAGTTATAGGAACAAACGAAATAATTGGAGGTACTGTAAGTACAGTCAGATGCATACTTCTCTCAAAACATTATCTATTAATTAATAAACACTTTGAACAGAAGCTACAACTCTAGTGGTATAAACTATGGAAGTTTGTAGTAGTGTTACTTACTTACTTGAAAAACACAAATCAAAATATTTAACAAAATAATTTGATTTGTTCCCAAAGTTGTGTTTAGGTATACATTTTAATTACTTTTTGAGGTTAGCTGGAAGATATTCCTCATAGGGATAAGTTCGCCTTTTTTCTTTCAATTATATATCTAGGAACCTATCCTTGTTTCGTACAATAAAGTGCTTATTACTTACTATTACAAATGGCTCAATCAATCTAATGACATCGGTCTATCAATTCTAAAGGCTGTCGAAAACCGTGTTGAACAGTCAGCAATAGAAGTTGCTAAGCGGGCCAGGTGTTCAAAATGATCTTGACGCGACTTTATAGTTAAGAGAATAAGAGCGTGTCAAGGTAATTTTGAACAGCTCGCCCGCTTAGCAACTACTGCTGCTGACTGAACAACGGAAAAGTGATTATGTTTACAAACTGCTGACTGTACATTGAGTCTAATTGGATTGTACGGTAAGTGAGCGGATTCCTCATGTTAATTGCGTATTTATTCACGTTTGTCGCGTTTATCGCCTAAGCCAGCGTCAATTAAAATAATCGCGAGCCTTCACCTGTGCTTTATTTATTGAACTTCACTGTACGTATTTGTTTTGTAAAGGTTTTACAAAGTGACATAATTACAGTACGCATGGTAAACGACTTATTTACAAAAGAATCAAATACACCTAAATGTCAAATTATGACTGCCGAGCGATTCTCTATAAATTAAGTTACGTACTAAAAGTTGCTAAAACTCAACGGTATTTTGTAGAGATGCCCCGAATAGTTGTTTTGGTCGAATACCGAATATTCGGCCCCTCTCTCGGCCGAAGCGCCGAACATTCGGCGACCGAATATTCGGCATGACATGCGAACATTTTGAGTCACAATTATTATGAAAATTGTTCGCCAACAAAGCACAACGTTTGCTAAGATTATATTTTTTGTTGAACAGAATTAATGAATGTAGTTAGTCAATCAAATCAGACCCATGATAAAAATAAAATATTTTGTAATCAACAAATGCTAAAAAAAGGGTTCGACGTATTTAACAATTTTCCAAGAATACATTTTAAATATTAAATATACCTAGTTATTTTGGTTACTTTTGTTTAATTTTTCTTTTTAGGTAGGTGTGTCAGATATTCGGTATTCGGCTGAATAGTAGTCAACAATCGGCCGAATACCGAATATATGGCACAGTGGCCGAATAGGCCGAATACCGAATAGTTGCCGAATATTCGTGGCATCTCTAGTATTCTGCAGTGGATTTGATATCGATTGATCCGACGCTCCCCCCTAATCTAATAGCTTAGAATTTATAGCAAATTATTTTAGTTTTATATTTCGAAAAAAAGTAAGGTTCTACAGGGATGAACCGTTTAAAACTGTCATAGAATGACCAAAGAGTCAATTGATTCATAAACTAAGTAAAACCTTCAAGAAATGACCGTGTTTCTACCATAAATGCCGGCAACGCACTTGCGACCCCTTGTCGCAGGCGTCAGGCGATTCATCTGATCGTTTGCCTCTTATATCATAAAAAAATACAATCGCTCTTTCGTCGCCGCGACTTACGGCAACTTCGCAATTCGCAATCATGAATATGTATTGTGGCTAGTCGTGATCGCACGGCATCCGAAAATCAGGTGTACGGGAGGTCGCAGGTCGTGGTGATTCGTTCGTGCTCGACCGAGGTCAGGCGCACTACGTTATGCACTCGGCCACATTTATATAGGTATTACATTACTGGGGTTTTATGGGCCTTTTAGTGTCGCATCGACCAGGCATTGATCTATTATGACGGCCCTTGAAAGTTCATTACTAATACACGTTGCATCCATAAAATTACAGATTCTTTGGGCCTTAATGTTCTGTACCTCATAGGGTTGCAATACGTGCCGCCCTAAGTAAGTACTTCTTTTTGGCATAGTGGTCCACAAGAACAGAGATATGCATTGCAGTCTCCTCTGACTCCTGGCAGAACCTATATTTATATAGGTAGGACGTAAATTGTTATCAACGGATACACACGTTTTTTACAGTCTATGAGTGTATTTCGTATGATACAAGTACTATGAATGTTAATAAGTAATTTCATTTTTATTGTAAAATTTACTTTAAATAATTCTATCGTTTTCTCACTTAAACTTAGCCTTTAGATTTCGAGATAGTAAAGCTCAAAAACCCTGAGGTACACTTTGCGTGCAGTTTGCTAAAATAAAACGGATAACGTGAACAGTTGACAGTGTACCGTTTCCAATGCGACGTCATTGCACGATACGGACACTTATTTCATATTAGTAAAACCATCTAACCATCATAGACCAGTAGGTATTACAACTATGGTCCACATGTTCAATCCGTAATTATTATTTTTTAAACAGTAAGCAGTCACCGTAGCTTATGGACGCCTGCAAGTCCAGAGGTGTAACATGCGCATTGCCGACCTTTTAAAAACCTGTACACTCCTTTTTTGAAGAACCCCATACTGTAGACCCTCGAGAATACCACCAATAAAAAAATAATAGGTCATAATTACCAATATTCTGTTTGGTTTGGTTCTGGTTCTGGTCTGAGTTTTATCCTTTATTTCTACCAATATTTTGCCATAGAACTACGATTTACAAATAATAGTCACATCTGAACGAAGATATTTGTGATAAGTTTGGACCATAGTTCTTTGGGAGCTTTTGGAATAAGCAGGTTTGACAGTACTCTCACATTTTGATTTACATATACCTCAGGGTTTACGAGTAGATAATGCGGCTGCTAAAAATGGGCATTAATTTAATTTTATAAGTCAAGCCTGTATATTTTTAATTATAAAGCTAGCGTGTGGATCGTTTTACAAAAAAATAACTACATAGTTTATTTAATGAATCTCAATAATATTTCTAGAATTGCGTGCCGTACCTACGGCCGTACTCGAACAATGCTTCTAGAGATCACTGCGGTACGATAAGGGTCAGTGTCAAAAGTGACATTTCTTCAACGAAAAACGTCACTTTTAACACTGACAGATCCGTATCGTACCGCAGTGATCTCTTGAAAAGAAGCATTGTTCGAATTTACAAAATTCTCAGTCCTAACAAGTGCGCGGTATCCACCAGTATTTTATTATAAGTTGTAAAACTTCAGGAAACTTAAAATAGCAATAAAATGGTCTTATAGAAAAGCCGCGATCTCGATAAGTATTAAACCTAGGCTAAGTAACCCTTTTAAAGAGCAATAAAAGATAACCTCCAATAAAATGGGTTCATAACAAAAAAGGTCGCTTTTTAATGCGCACTTTCCGCGCACTTAGGATATTTTATGATGGAGACAACTATAACAAGCCGGTCGAATGCTGCTTTATAAATAACCTAGTTTCGATCCGTCTCTTTATACCAGGAGGCGTATTTTAATTGTAATAACCGGTTATAATTTAATATGGATTTGTGGTAATGCCAAAAACGTCACTTTTCACACTGACCGATCATATCCATAACAAATTTAGGTCAAATTCGTAACCTGTTATTATAAACAGAACCAACAAAATATATATCTTATGAAAAATACATCATTATGTAATACGAAGCATAGCAGCGAAGACTATATAACAATTAATTTTTATAACAAATTCAATATTTATTTGTGATTACTGTAGAAGAAATATATAAAAAATACTTCTTTCAAGTAATTGAAATCTCTTTTGAGATTTTTTAAGCTATAGGTAAAATGCATAAGTCGAGGCATTATGAATTAACATCTATCAAAACTAAATCAAGACAGGTACGGTGCGCAAAAGGTAGATGTAAGATAATAACAATATATGTTTGTTTATGTTTTAGTAGGTGACAAATAGATTAATGACATAGATGTATTGACTTCTTGTTATTAAAATAAATGTCGGTTTGGATTGAAGCTAGTAGGTAATTATAAAATACCAAGAGTAAAATATCTATTGAACAAAAGGATGTAATCTCAAAACATCCACTTTATTATAAATTAATTCTAACCTTATCTTATTGTACATGTAAATTGGATTTATTTTATGGTTGACCATTAATAAAAGTCTATAACATGTTATGGACAAATTAGTTTAGACATATTGAAATAAAAAGTTGTTTTAGCACCTAACCTTTTGAATCAATCAACCTATCTAAAATATCAAAATTATACGATTTGCTAAGGTTCGTTTTTTTTAGCATTAGAAATAAGGTAAACAATCTTGATGTGTTTTTTAATTGAAAAACACATTTTAAAAATAAGTTACGGTAAATATGTAACAATTATGAATCTAAAACGATCTTTTATAGTCTTCTGCTTTCATAAGTAATAGTTATTGATTTTTAAAAAGTGTTTTTCAATTAAAGGACATGTCAAAATCGCTTACCTTCTTTCAAGTTCTTTCTGATGCTAAAAAAAACGAACTATAATAACGGGTAACTAAATGTCAACTTGGAGACGGGTGGGATACGCGGAAAGGGAGGAGGGAGGCCTTTGCCCAGCAGTGGGACACTCTAGGCTCCTATAAATAAATAAATAAAAAATGTCAACTTGAGCGTTCTTATTTTTTTAATGGTTAATAGAAAAAAACGTTCATATGAATTTAAATTGACAACTGCAAATTGATTTGTAAAATTCAATAACTGTTCAGTTCGCAACCTTTTTACTGTACTTACCTACATAGTTGTACAATGACATAATTTTGAATTTTGTATTTAAATAGAATTGTGTCAAGCAGAATTTTCACTCACATCTGTCACAAAATAAAAATGGGTCGATCTTTGATATAATTTTCGAAATTTTATTTATTTACGATATTACACGAGGAAATACACCAATTTTATTCATGGTCCTTATCGCAACCGGATATAAAGGGAAGTGCAGTGTTTTTAAGTTTCAATCTAAGAAGATAAACTGTGAGTACATTCAAGTTAATTATTAGTGTCGCACATCGAGTTTCAAATTATCAATTACGGATTTAAAAGTGTTTATATTAGCAACAATAACCAAAACTATTTTCGACAAAATTTACAAAAGGGGAATCGTATACGTTTCGTACCCCCCGGAAAAATGAAAAAGGGGAAATGTGACCAGTTTCGTACACCTTCAACAAAAGTATTGGAGACATGATACCCTTTTGTTTCAAAACATTATTTACGACTAAATTATAAATTTTCACGGGCTTTGGACATTTTTATGTTCATCCATCTCTGGATTTTGATTTTTTTTGGAACTCTTCAACTTGTAATTTCAATTCATTATTGTCAATATGGACGCGGAAATATCATTGCTTGTTGACGTTTCTGTACGCATCGCGAAAGGACATACTAACTTCAGAAAGTCACCCAAGGAGCGTGTGACAGTTTCATATGTAGAATCGCGACTGGAGAATTTGGAATCACTGTGGGAAAAGTTTTCTTCAGGACATGACGAATTGGTTAAAGCCTATGCAGCGCCAGACATACAAAAATCTATATATGGAACAGAAACAGTATACGATGTAACTGAGGAAAATTACTTGGATTATAAATGCGCACTGAAAGATGCACTTACCAGATTGAAACCAAATCCAAGTAACTCCGATACTTCGGTGCATATGTCAAAAGCTACAACTTCAAAGACCAGTCATGTCAGGCTACCAAAGATTACCATTCCAACATTTTCTGGACTTTATACAGAATGGATTCAGGGATCTATTTGTATCACTCATTCACGACAATAATGAAATTGATGATGTACAGAAATTACATTACTTGAAGGGACATCTCAAGGGAGAAGCTGAACAATTGTTACGACATATACCCATAACTAATGATAGTTACGAGCAATGCTGGACTCTTTTGAAAAGCCGATACAACAATAAACAGTATTTAGTTAATAGCATTTTTCAGCGGTTTTTCGGTCAAAAAAGCATTTCAACCGAGTCCTCCAGTGCAATCAAGCAATTACTAGATGTCACAACAGAAACATTAAATGCCTTAAAAGGGTTAGGTATTGACACTGGTACATGGGATGTCATGATAATTTATATTGTTAGCCAGAGATTAGATTCTGAGAGTAGGAAGCAATGGGAGTCTAAGGTCAGCGAATTGGTATCAAGTTCAGATAATTTGCCAACAATTAAACAATTCAAAGAGTTTTTGGAAACAAAATACCATTCGTTGGAGTTCTTAGATTCAAAATCAAACACTTTTCAGAAACAGCGCACTTTTAATTCTCACAGTAATCAAATAAATAAATCAAACTCGATTAACATGTTATATGTAGCTCAGACAACTTGTGCTTTATGCAAACAAGATCACCATATTAGGAGTTGTAAGGATTTTATTAACAGGGATCTTGACAGCAAGCGTAACTTTGTACAAGACCAAAGGTTGTGTTATAATTGTTTGGGCAACAATCACTCGGTAAAACACTGCAAAAGCACCACCTCGTGTCAAATATGTAACAAAAGGCATCATTCATTATTACACCAAAAGAGCGAATCGCACACTACTGTGGCGAATCATTCCATTAGTGATCAAACTTCACCAGTTGTGAGTCAAATCAAATCACCTATCAATGCTTCATCATCGGATGAGCATCCATCAACGTCTGCACACATCACCAACCATTTTGTGAAGGGTATAGCACCTCGAAAGCTATTGGCAACAGCTGTAGTATCAGCTCATTCACAAAATGGCGGGGAATATCAACTCTTGCGAGCTCTTATAGATCAAGGGTCGGAAGAGTCCTTTATTGCAAGGTCAGCAGTTCAATTACTTGGATTAAAAACCACACCAACCAAGGCAGATACATCAGGTTTGGGAGGTG
Organism: Cydia amplana; assembly: GCF_948474715.1. Taxonomy (NCBI): domain Eukaryota; kingdom Metazoa; phylum Arthropoda; class Insecta; order Lepidoptera; family Tortricidae; genus Cydia; species Cydia amplana. The sequence goes on along the minus strand of NC_086079.1, from coordinate 14,354,842 downwards.
AACAGGGCCCTTCAACAAGGTCCATAGTGGAGATATCAATCAGTTCACGTCTCAATCCAGGTTGCGTGTTTCGTGTTTCAGCGTATGTCCTCGACAAAGTGACGAGAGACTTACCTTCAACTGCTGTATCAATCACCTCATGGCCGGAGTTAGAACTAGTAACTTTAGCTGACCCGGAATATCACACTTCGAATAAGATAGATATCTTATTAGGGGCGGAGGTTTATGCTAGGATTATTCAAGATGGTATTATCAAATGTCCCTCGGGGTCTTTAGCGGCACAAAATACAACCCTGGGATGGATATTATTTGGAGCGGTCAAGTCGGATCAAAACACAAACATCAAAGTTACAACATTGCACACACATGTAGAGCCTGTAGAAGAATTGCTCAAGTCCTTTTGGGAGGTTGAAGCAGAGCCGTCCAACAAACAGAAGATTTTGTCAATCGAAGAGCAGCGGTGTGAAGATATCTTCCATTCAACCACCACACGAGATGAAGAGGGACGATATGTTGTCAAACTTCCATTTCGAGATAGTGAACCAGCCTGCGCAGATGGTCATTCGCGGGATATTGCATTGAAGAGATTCCACTATCTTGAGAAGAAGATGCAGAACGATGAGCGTCTGAAACAGGAATACAAGAAAGTATTTGATGAATACTTAGAGTTAAATCACATGAAGGAAATTCATGACAATAAAGCAAAGGGTTGTTACATACCATATCACGCTGTCATACGCGAAGACAGACAGACAACCAAATTTCGGGCTGTCTTTGATGCGTCATGCAAAGGTACGAACGGCGTATCTTTAAACGACGATTTAATGGTAGGCCCTAGATTGCAACCAGAGTTGCGTCATATAATAATGCGTTGGCGTATGTACCCAATCTGCTTCATTGCAGATATAGTTAAAATGTACCGCCAAATAAAGGTTGATGACGAAGACTCAGAATTCCAGCGTATTTTGTGGCGTGAAACACCGGAAGAGAACATCAAAGAATATAAGATGCTTCGTGTTACATTTGGAACTTCTTCAGCTCCTTATCTGGCTGTAAAAAGCTTGATACAAGTGGCAAAAGATGAAGGGCAAGACTTCCCTCTAGCAGCTGAAAGAGTAAAACATGAATTTTATATGGATGATTTGATGTCGGGTTGCGAGAGCGAAGAAGAAGCAATCGAAATATACAAGCAAATGAATGAATTGCTAAAAAGGGGCGGTTTCGAATTGCAAAAATGGGCTAGCAACAGTGAAGCAATGTTGAAGCAAATACAACAAGGGAGTTTAGGAAAGCAAGATGAAAAGAAGATAGAAGTCAAATTAGAAGCTACTAACAAGATATTGGGACTTACTTGGAGTCGCACTTCCGATGAGTTTGTGTACGCAGTTCAGTTGCCTCCGATGTCTGCACCTGTAACAAAAAGAAAGGTTATCTCGGATATTTCAAAGTTGTATGATCCACAAGGCTGGATAGCACCGAGTATAATCAAAGCAAAGATTTTCATTCAGAAGTTATGGCTTGCGGGTATTGGCTGGGACGAAGAATTACCACAACCGCTATTGCAAGAATGGACAAAGTATAGGGAAGATCTTTCTGACCTGACACAATTTCGGTTGAAGCGCTGGGTATACTACAAAGCGGACACAAAGTTAGTGGAACTCCATGGCTTCTGTGATGCTTCAAATTCTGCATTTGCTGCAGTTATATACTTGCGAGTGATAGATGCAAGAGGAGAAGTTCACGTCAGTTTGATTACAGCAAAAACAAGAGTTTCCCCAATCAAACAACTTAGTCTTCCAAGATTGGAATTATCAGGTGCTGTTCTGCTAGCAAAGCTACTTATTGAAGTGTCGGGTGTTTTGAATATACCGAAATCAAATATACACGCGTGGACTGACTCTGAGATAGTGCTTGCGTGGTTGAGCAGTCATCCTAGTCGTTGGAAAACATTCATCGGGAATAGGTGTTCAGAGATACTGACGGTCACAGACCGTAACCAATGGTCACATGTCAAATCTGAACATAATCCAGCAGATTGTGCATCACGGGGCATTCGAGCCTCTGAATTAATTGGATTGGAGCTCTGGTTAAGAGGACCTTCTTGGTTGAATGAAAAGGTTATTCAATATTCTAATCCTAAGGAATTGGAGACCAATTTAGAAGAAAGAAAAGTAAAAACTCACCTCACTACTTCAGTAGGAGATCACGGCGAAGTTGACGACATCTGGGCGAAATTCTCATCGTTGACGAAACTGCTGAGAGTCATAGCATATTGCCGCAGATTCCTGTGTAAGGAGAAACCAAAACATCAGTACCTCCTAAAGAAAGAAATTGATGATGCGTTGATAATAATGATAAAAAAGTGTCAACTTCAAGCATTCTTTGAGGAGTGGAAGGATATTAAGCAAGGAAAACCAGTAAGCAAGAAAAGTGTACTTACCACTCTGAATCCACAGCTGGACGACTCGGAATTACTCCGAGTTGGTGGGCGGCTGCATTACGCTGAATTAGATGAAGACCAAAAGCATCCCATTATTTTACCAAAGCAATCGCTATTGACGACTCTCGTTATACGAAATGCACACAAGGTTACACTGCACGGAGCGCCACAGCTGATGATAAACATCATTCGGGAGAAATATTATATCTTTGGTCTTAAATCAATAGTTAAATTATATTGCAGGAAATGTGTCACATGCATTAGATATGCAGCAACAAACAAACCTCAACTGATGGGGCAATTACCTTCACCGAGAGTGAACATAAGTAGAGCGTTTCTTCATTCAGGTGTTGATTACGCAGGCCCAATAAACATACGGGTATCAAAAGGTCGAGGTAATAAATCCTATAAAGGATACATATGTCTATTCGTATGTATGGCCACTCGTGCTATACATTTAGAAGCAGTGAGCGATTTGACTTCACAGGCCTTTTTGGCTGCATTCAAGCGGTTCGTGTCACGTCGAGGTCATTGCAGCGAATTATACAGTGACAATGGGACAAATTTTGTGGGAGCAGCCAGAGAGTTGAAAGAATTGTTCGATGAAGAAAAATCAAGATTTCTACCAGAGATCGCAGATTGGTTGGCTACAAACGGAACACAGTGGCACTTTATTCCACCACAAGCACCCAATTTCGGAGGTCTTTGGGAAGCCGGTGTCCGGTCCTGTAAATTTCATCTGAAGCGAATTATTGGCAACTCAACACTGACGTTTGAAGAGATAACTACCGTGCTTGCGCAGATTGAAGCCTGTCTAAATTCAAGACCAATGACATGTATCCAAGATCAAGGTGATCCCATGCCCTTAACACCCGGACATTTTCTTGTGGGAGAACCTTTATTAGCTGTTCCAGATCATAACTACGAACATTCGCCAGTTAGTTCATTGAGAAGATGGCAACTTTTACAACGAATGTTACAGGACTTTTGGCGGCGTTGGTCGCAAGAATATCTTACACGTTTCATGCAAAGATATAAGTGGACACAGGTTGTACCTGAACCAAAGGTTGGAGATGTTGTTCTAGTAAAGGAGCTTGATTTGCCTCCAGCTCGGTGGTTGTTAGGTCAAATTGTTGAAAAACACCCTGGAGTGGACAACGTTACGCGGGTTGTTACGTTGCGCTATAAAAATTCTTTGATTAAACGACCAGTGTCTAAACTTTGTGTCTTACCTTTAGCAGATTAATTGTTTGTTTCAATATATTGTATTATTATTTTCAACTATTCATAACACAATTTGGTGTTATTTAATGTTTTATTGGTTTCATGTAATGAATGACTTTGCTTAAAACAGATTTTATGATTGTTATGTTTTCAAGTTGAAGGAACTGTTTATGTTGTGTGAACCTTATGAGAGCTATCGAAAGAATTACATGAGAGTTATTATCATGATGATCATAATTTACTTGTTGTGTTTAGTTTAATATCAGCATATGTTGCATTGTACTAAAAGTTAGTTAAGAACAGTCGTTCTTGGTGGGCGGCATGTTCAGTTCGCAACCTTTTTACTGTACTTACCTACATAGTTGTACAATGACATAATTTTGAATTTTGTATTTAAATAGAATTGTGTCAAGCAGAATTTTCACTCACATCTGTCACAAAATAAAAATGGGTCGATCTTTGATATAATTTTCGAAATTTTATTTATTTACGATATTACACGAGGAAATACACCAATTTTATTCAATAACTCAATTTACAAGTTGTTGCATAATACAAAAACAATTAGTCAAAATACTCAAAACGTTGGATTAAATTAAGATACTTTACAAAATTTTGCACCTACATAAGTAGTTGAATTTTGTCCTTGCTCAACCTACAGTGGTAGTATAGTAATAGTATTATATAACTGTATAAAAATTTAAACCGAAATTTTTATCCGTTGTTATTATAATACTCGTATTATCATCCAACCTTAAAATAAGTATCTACTCGTATTTGATACCTACTCAATTTTTACTTCATATTAACCAAACCAAGTTAGAAGAGTAAAAACAGGCCAAAAATGTATCTCACTGGAGCTGTAAAAGCCTAGTCACACATACCTACCTTGAAGAAACCATGGTATAAATTGTCAGGTAGTACAAACAACGTGAGTGAATTTCATAATTTTCCTACTCCACAAAAAAGCAATAAAATATTAAAATCACATGTAAATATTCGTGGCTCTATGAAATCGTTTCTAGGGATTCAAAAGTATAAAACTGGTGTATGAAATAGATCATTTCTGCAGTCGGTATCGTCTCGACGTTCCCGCGGCATTACGAATTAGTCGCGCTCACTTATAGACACCGCAGTTATGCCGGCATTGTGAGAACTGCCATATCGCGGCCCGCGATTAGTGCTGTTCCCATATTGTAAACAGATCACGTTTTATGAAAAACGAGGAAATTGAAGCAAAGAAAAAAATAGGGGAAAACGTGACGTAACCGAAACATAAATACACGTGCGCGCTGTGTTATCATGTCATTGCAGTTCACCTGTATAAAAGAAAACGACGCCTACTTAGTTTTTGTAGATTTTAATAGAATAAAAGAGATAAATAAAAAATAATAGTGGACGCCAAAGTTGCGTATCAAACTATACTTGTAATAAAAGATATAGTAAATAAATAAATAAATAAATAGTAATGGACATTTTTTTACACAAATTGACTAAGCCCCACGGTAAGCTCAGGAAGGCTTGTGTTGTGGATACTCAGACGATAGATATAATATACAAATACTTAAATACATAGAAAACAACCATGACTCAGGAACAAATATCAGTGCTCATCACACAAATAAATGCCCTTACTGGGATTCGAACCCAGGACCGCGGCTTCACAGGCAGGGTGACTACCCACTAGGCCAGACCGGTCGTCAACTGGTAGATATCGAAAAATGTATTAGGTACCTATACTTATTTTTTTAACTAATCTAATAACATGTACATTGAAAACGAAATTGCCCTCTATTCGTTTACAAAACTCATTCCCTCATCTTTGACCTCCATATCATTCTGTACCAATACAAAACTATAGGAATCATTTGATTCACTCACCGCACCTACTATATTTACTCCCTGGGCGTGTGAACGCGCGGCCCTGTCATTTGGCGGGCATTACAGAGTTGCCGACACCGTCCGAGTGACCTCCGTGGGAATCTAGGGACAACTTTCTATGATCTCCTCTGATATATGGCCGCCTGGTACTTTTCATATGATTTTCTTGATCAGGAACGAATGAGAATGTTATTGAAAGTTAATTACGATCGCGAAAAAGACGGGACATTAAGAATAAACGAACGTAATTTAGGGAGAAGGACCTAAGATACAAAAATCTGTCAGATAATTTAAACTTTCTGTAAAAAGTAAAGTCAGATATTTATTTTATATCAACATAGATAACAAAATTTTGAGGATGGATCCTTATCGCTAAATTACGTCCAAATACCTATAAAAGTAAAAGTAGGCAATGGAAGTGTGTATATGGATTGTAAACATATAAAAAACATTGTTTAAATGCAAAAGACAAATAATCTATGACATAGGAACCTACGAGCGTTGGACCAATATAGGTAAAGAAAAGTATATTAAATAAGGAGTTTAAAAATACAGACTCAAACTTAAAACACAATCCAATAACATATTCTAGAACAAAAAGGCAATCCCATGCAACATGAAATAATTAATATGCTAATTGTGTGTCGAGATTTCATTCAGATAACTGATTATCCAGTGACAACCTTTTCGGCTCGCCATTTTTCGTCCTCATGTCATAAGCCTTCAGTTTATATGGTTGAATAAATAGCGGACCTATCAAACCATATTCAACTTTATCTTTATTTAATTAATGTTTAAGTTTGCTTGTCACTATGGCTTTAAAAATTAAAGTACAGGGAGTCAAATTAATTAAGTCGTAAGGTAAAAATCGATCCGCTGCATCGCGTTACATGCTCGAATACACGCTGATTCGGATAACGCAGTTACGGCATTCTGCATCAAGTTCATTGACCGGGGAGAAAATTTAAATGCAATATGACAGAGTAAGAATGCTTTCACATTCCTACGGGTAGTCAAACAATATATATGTCGGCGGCAGATCGTAAAATCGGGCATATCGAGATATTCCTAGGCATATCATAAAACGCCGCCATTTCATGATCTGACTAAGATTAACCTAGGCATATCACGATCTGCCTTATAAAAGAGGCGGCAGATCGGTCAGACCAATGTATTCGTTGATATTCCTAACTTCATACCGGGCGCATCGTAAAATAATTGATGAGATATTCCTAGGCATATCATGAAACGCCGCCATTTCATGATATGACTAAAATTAACTAAGTAAGGCATATCACGATCTGTCTTATAAAAGATTCGGCAGATCGATGGGAGCAATGTATTCGTCGAATTCCTAGCTTCATTCATACCGATCGCATCTTAAAATAATTGCATTTTTTGCCACTGGTGGCGCTGCATTCTATATGGCGCTGCGTCCGAGTCCAGTGTTGCCAGATCGTACCTTTTAATGCAAGTTTACGTTCCGTTTGAGCCTTGAGGTTTGCTCGATATGGCTGGTGGTCGCTAGGTAGATCATGAAATGCCGGCGTTTCATGATCTGCCTAGGAATATCACCCCTTGAGGTTTGCTCGATATGGCTGGTGGTCGCTAGGCAGATCATGAAATGCCGGCGTTTCATGATCTGCCTAGGAATATCACCCATTGAGGTTTGCACGATATGGCTGATGGTCGCGCTAGGCAGATCATGAAATGCCGGCGTTTCATGATCTGCCTAGGAATATCACCCCTTGAGATTTGCACGATATGGCTGGTGGTCGCTAGGCAGATCATGAAATGCCGGCATTTCACGATCTGCCTAGGAATATCACCCCTTGAGGTTTGCACGATATGGCTGGTGGTCGCTAGGCAGATCATGAAATGCCGGCGTTTCATGATCTGCCTAGGAATATCACCCATTGAGGTTTGCACGATATGGCTGGTGGTCGCTAGGCAGATCTTGAAATGACGGCGTTTCATGATCTAGCTGCCTAGGAATATCACCCATTGAGGTTTGCACGATATGGCTGATGGTCGCGCTAGGCAGATCATGAAATGCCGGCGTTTCATGATCTGCCTAGGAATATCACCCCTTGAGGTTTGCACGATATGGCTGGTGGTCGGTAGGCAGATCATGAAATGCCGGCATTTCATGATCTAGCTGCCTAGGAATATCACCCATTGAGGTTTGCACGATATGGCTGATGGTCGCGCTAGGCACATCATGAAATGCCGGCGTTTCATGATCTGCCTAGGAATATCATCCATTGAGGTTTGCACGATATGGCTGGTGGTCGCTAGGCAGATCATGAAATGCCGGCGTTTCATGATCTGCCTAGGAATATCACCCATTGAGGTTTGCACGATATGGCTGGTGGTCACTAGGCAGATCATGAAATGCCGGCGTGTCATGATCTGCCTAGGAATATCACACCTTGAGGTTTGCACGATATGGCTGATGGTCGCGCTAGGCAGATCATGAAATGCCGGCGTTTCATGATATGCCTAGGAATATCACACCCTACTTATTTGATATGCCTAAACGTCGCTAGGCAAATCGTCAAACGTTGATGTTTGAACGATATGGCTGGTAGTCGCTAGTCAGATCATGAAATGGCGGCGTTTCATGATATACCTAGGAATATCTCGATATGGCCGATTTTACGATCTGCCTCCGACATATACAATATTACCAGAGCCGATACTATATTTTCACAAAAAATATTTTATGTTTACAAAATCTTCGAAACGACATTGTAGTTTCACTATACTCATAACATAACTCACTAGTTAATGTCAATGCAACAAAAAGGGTAAAGGTAAAACAAACATCGTAGGCCAAACGACAAAAAAAACCAAACAGCAGGACTACCAACCATTAAAAAAGTTAAAAGACCTTAACAAGCGCGGATATCATAAAAACGACAAATCATCGGGCGACATTCCCTTAAAACAAGCGAGTGCTTGTAGGGAATCGTGTTCGATCTAATTTAGAGCGGGCGATCGGCGATAAGCGGCTGGACTCATGCGGCGTGATTTACTCCATGCCGCGCGACCATGCGACTGGTGGAATACTGCCGAGATGCAGTAGGGTTTGGAATAAGTTTTAAGGGCGATTTTATATGTAGACAAAAATTTGGTGTGATCCAGAGCGAGGAATCGGCGATGAGCCATTGACTTTTGCGGTTTGACTTGCTACTCATAATGGCGAACATGCACCACTTAATTAATATCGCTGAAATGCATTGGGGTTTATAATAAGTTTTGTCAAGTAACGTAAGAAGGGTTTTCATAAAAGTTTCAATATCTAAAAATTTGGTCTGACTTTTTATGATAGCGGTAAAAGCTCAGTTACTCGTTCATAAGATTTGCTTAACTTCGATGATGACAATTAGGTTACTTATATTAACGATTAAAAATACTAACATTCACATGTATTTTTTTATTAATTTAGGTTTAACGTAGATTCTTGATTAGCTTCACGCAACGTCCAAAAATTGAATATATCATTGAAAATTAATTATTATCATATAAAAATTGAAAATAAAATACAAACTAGGGTTTGAGTTGACGCAGTAAGCCAAGGCACCGGGCACCTGTGACTGTGACGGGGCGTCTAGCCCGGAGCCTAGGGATGTCGTGTGCAGTGTACGAACATTTGTTTCATGTTCACTTGTTGCGTAGGTACTAAAATATTAATTGCTATACTGGTATCATAGCTTCTGTTTCAAACATTATTTACTGCAAGTGTCCAAATAAATTATAATATTTCATTGAATTGTTTTTTTTTTTCATTGAAACTCCTCACAATAAAACTTGATACAATTTATAGGACATTTTCTAAGATATATTTCCGGAAAATTAATAAACTTATAAATTTTAATTAGTAACCTATTGAGAGTTATTTATATATTCGTAGCTAAATCAAAAGCTAATACTAATATCTCATAAAATCTAAATTTAAGTGTCATTATTATTAATGCTCCTAAATATCTCCAAATCCAACGGAATTCTGTACACTCCAGTAAATCTCATAACACCGAGGTGTCCCGATTCATATCGACTTGATTAACAGCTACCTTTGGATGCACCCACATAATATTTACATTTTTAAATGAGCACTTAATGAGCATTTGAGATTTTTTTATAGAATATAGAACTTATTTCTATGTATATATCATGCCTCTTAATCTGATCGAATTTGGATTAAAATTGTTTCACAGAAAGTTTTAAAGTAGGTATTATGCAATGCTTTTGCATAGTTACATCATTTATTGCTCTATTTGCTCTAATATATTCCAAGAGCACAATATAATTTGTTGCCGACCATTATTCGTAAAAGATTCTAACAGGTCTTAAAAAATGTTAACTTATAATAAATTTGTCTAACCTTCTTATTGGATTAATTCTTAGAGGAATAAAATAAAATTTTACTAGTTCTAGAAATTAGTAGAATAATTTAACATAGATATGTGATTCCTTGAAACCCTTTTTACAGGTACACAATCCAATTGCAATCTTTTACGGATTAAACAAAGTTATTACCCGTATTTATGTCCTTATTCCTACACCGTATTAGCAAAAGGACACTTAAACTGAAATATGTCTCTTAATCGCACGAGCGAGTCAGCGAGTGTTAAAATGTATAACAACAGAAATTTTATTCAAATCCTGAGTAATGGAAGTTAGTGATTTAATTGCACTTTAAACCGGATCAAATCATTCAAATTCAAGGATTTAAAGTTTTAATATTAAGTGCTGTTTATGCTAAATAATGCTACATCTTCACACGTCCAATAATCCCATAACCACTTTTAAACACTTACTCAATTACTATAGTGCTATAAAACTTATAAAAACAATAATCGAAAACTAATTAAACTCAACACGTAACCGATCGGCAATGCGAGAAACCTACACAAAACTAACCCGACAAATTGAAATGGATTAAAAAGTAAAAAAACAGCGCAACAGTAATCGATACATAACGATACTGAAACATACAAGAGATTTTATCGAAGCAATATCATGCACTGTGGTCCTCGAAATTAACAACTAAATGACTGATTGGAAAATGGTCGGTTTTGGTCACGGCGTATTAATAGTGAATTGGGTTTCTGTGCCGGGTTCGCGCGCACTTTATGTCGTCCGATAACACCGACAATATTGCTCGGTTTGAAGGTTTATTTCTCTTCAGTTTTCGCTCGGGCTTCATTTGTTGCATTTAATTTGAGTGTATTTAATGCAGGTATATATTTGCGTGTTAAATATGCCTTCTAATTAGATTTTGTACAATTTTCTTATCCTGGAGATTTTGTTTCTCTGATGAATGTTTTTAAAATTTTGCAAAATACTGAAAATACTTTAGGTACTTCAATTATACTTTTCTTATTGAAATTGAGAATTTCTCACATATTTTATGTCTCTATTTTTTTTTTATTTAGGCAACAAATAGTCATTTACAAAAATAATGTAATAATACGCGATGTGTTAATAGACCTTGATTGCCCTACCTTAATAAACTAATTCCTAATCTAAAGTAACTAGTGTATTATGTCTACTTTTCTTATTAGCTAATTTGAAATTGCGAAATGCTGACTAAGTTGTTTTTTTTTTGTTACAGATGAACCAAAAGTGCAAAGTGTGCGGGGAGCCGGCAGCAGGCTTCCATTTCGGGGCCTTCACATGTGAGGGTTGTAAGGTAAGCTTTCAGACACTTTAATTCAATTCAGTAATTTCACTTTTAAGTAACTAGCATATCGGCGCGATTCGGAAAATGAATAAGAGATTCACTAGATATGAAATAGTAAAGATATGTGACGTTCCACGGTACCATTGTCCCGGCTGAATATTGGAGCGGCGTTAATAATAGCGTAAGCCCCAGCCGCCATAAGGTACCTTTTGCCGTGGAACGTCACATATCTTTACTATTTCATATCTAGTGAATAACTAATTCATTTCCCGAATTGCGCCGTATATATAAGCTGCACCCTCGATCTTCGAGTCTAGTCGCTCTTCCTAAACGAGATCTGATTATATTATAACATGTTGAATCAATAAAAACCTACCACATCCAGTGCTCGAATCAATTAAACACGTGATACAAAATACAATAAAGTGCACGTTTTTCGCATCAAATGCCAATCACATACATTATAAGTTTCGTTTTATAATCGACTAATTCCTCTTCTTATTATGCAATAAGTAATCCCCTAACTGTAATAACCATTCTTAGAGTAAAATTCGCTCATCGCTAATTACAACTGATTATTAAATATAAACTCAACCATTATCCTCTAATTAAACCATATTCAACCTTATATTTAAAGCCATAACGAGTATCCAACGGTAAGCTGATGTTGGTATTATAAGGTCACATCCGGGATCTCCACTTCAATAAGTCGATCAACACGCAAAGGATCTGATACCGATTTTTTGCCGAATCTAAATTAGACCAAATACTAAAAATAATGAGTTTCCCTTTAATCGGTTTTATTTAGTATTATGTTTCCTTATTTGGCTTTCCTGAGCGTGTTTTCATTTGTTCGATAGTTGTAGTTAATAGTGCGTAAATTGATCGTTTTGATTAGCGCTATCTCAATTATCAATAGAAGTAAAGTTACTATAGATATATAAAGTGGTTGGTTTCATTATTTAACATTATTCAAATCAGCTTCGTGCAGCCAAGTCTTCAGCCAGTAAGTAGCTGGACATAATAAATTCTTAGAAACTGCCACATTTAAACGATAGACCATAATGTGAGTACAATCGGTGCACAGTAATACCTTCAGATGTGCAAGTTGCGGAAAGTTTCCATAATATTATATAAATTCTCGGTAATTTCATGCAACTTTCACTAGGAAATATGGGAAATTTAAATTTAAAATTGGAAAGTTTCAATTCTCATACAAAAATGTAAGAAATTTTCCGAATTTTTCCTACGTTAAATTTCCGAAACATTTCGCAATTTTGGAAAGTTTCCTTAGGCACATCAGTAGTTATACCTACATTTATCCAGAATACCATCTTTAACTAAGTCCAAAAAATTATAAAATTGTTATCGTTAGCAGGTGAAAACCCATGCATTTTCCCAATACAATGATTTTGTTAAAGACCTCACAAATTGTCTGGCAAAATCAGCAATCAGAACAAGGGCAGACGTAGACGCACAATTTATGCAAACTCAAACAAGCAACTAAACTCAATACAAACAGTTTCACAATGGCTATTTCCTTAAATCACATTAGGAGTTACGTCACTAAGCGGACCGGCAATTTGTATGAGCGCAAGTGGATCAGAACAATGGTGATTGGGAAACAGAACCTAGGGCATTGTCGGCTTGACAATGCTAAACATTGACCTGGTTCTTTCTGGCAGTTCTTTAATTATGGTTTTTACGATATAATTTAAAATATTTTTTGTTTTCTGCCTGCAAAGTACCTGCTAAGATTCAATCCGATTGCTATATGAAATGCAGTCCACAACTTCTTGTATCTTTCAATTCTAACATTCTCAGATTACAACAAAATTCATGGCTTGCCATTTATTTACTTCGAGCAATCTTTCCATTTAATTTTATTTCGTTTGATCCTGTAAAGATGCTCTCATGTTTCTAATGAATTCGCCTGAAACACCAATTGACCATATTTCACGATTTAGAATTTTATAAATGCCGAAAATATCAAATGTTAATATTTTTCTTTTTTATTGTGAGACGTACCACATTACAATCTATAAATTGTACCTAACTACTCGTATATACAATGGAAAAGAAAAATGTACGATGATCAACTCTGGCCAACATAAGATTCCAACGCACATCTTTGGATTGCCGGTCCAACGCGTTATAATTCCGCTAGCTGACCATCCGTCATTCACCGCGAATTTAACCATTGGAACTGATATTTAATGTTCATTATATGTATGTATGTCCCTTATTTTCCCTTGACTTGTTTAAAATTAACCTTTGATTTCCATCAACGATTTTTAATCTCAAATCAGTATTGTATTTGATAGTCCATTATCAGTACTTATTGCAATGATCGTGGCAGCGAAAAGGCTGGTCATGGTGTTTGACGCCGGAACGACGTTGGCCAACGCCGCGCCGGCGCATGGCGCGTAAAATCGCCGACGAAATATCGAAATTGTCGACCCGAGAGCTTCCCCAGACTTGCTGATGTTTAAGTAAGAAATGTTGCAACTAGTGCTCGCGGTCGTGTCCGTGTTTCGTGTACACGTGTTCGGTACCCATTTCCGAACTACACGTACACGGTTTTCTGACCCGTTCTACACGTGTAGTCGGGTACCCGTGTAATTAAGATCCGTGTATCCGTGTACCCGTGTACCCGTGTACACGGTGAACGGAACATAAATACACGCGGGCCTAACCCGTCTTGGCGTGTAGCGGAGATTGAAGTAATGTATAGAGCTTTAAATAAAACGAAGATCCAGGATCAGGAGCTCGGATTGGAATCGAATCCGATCAGTTTTATTGGATTTTCAATGTTATTGATATGTATTATACTAATTTAATTAATTCTGTATTGTCTTTGTCATCATTTAAGATATGGGGATATTCATAAATTACGTCATTTCAAATTAGAGGGGGGGGGGTCTGGACATCGGATGATGTAGAAGGAAACGGGGTCATTCGAAGCATGATTTTTGGATGATTTTAGGGGGAGGGGGATGATTTTGGGCACAGATATTATTCATTTCTTGCTGTCTTTGTTATTAGCAAAATGCTCTTTAGTGCCGCGTTGCAACAAAACAATAAGATAATTCTACCTGAATGATTAGTTGCTGTATTTTTTGCAGACGTGTTAAGCTTGTTACAAAGAGATAACACCAAAAGCACCAATTCATATTGTAAAAACAACACGGTATATTGAATGAAACACCTGCACTTTGTTTATTGCATACCATATGGCCATTTTACATACTTAATCCCTTTTTGTGATGAACTGTATGTATGAATTCTTGTACATTTTCTTCACGCTATTCAACATTTAGATAAAACAACACAGTTTATTTATCAGCACGATTGTAAATACACTGGAGCGGCGGCGAATTGATCGATCACGCTAATCGATGTAAGAGGGCTTTTAGGTTACCTAGTACCTACTTATGTTTGTAAAAAGGTCAGAGATGCGTGCTTATTGCCTTGTCTATCTTACGGTGCACAAACATGGTTCTTCACAAAGGACATAATAAAAACAAAAATACTTTCATATCAGCGAGCTATTGAACGAAGTAACCTGGGCATTAAGCTCAGTGACAGATGTAATAGCGAAAACATTCGCGAGAAAACTAAATTAATAGACGCAGGACAACATGCTCTACAGCTGAAATGGACATGGGCGAGACATGTAGCTCGCATCACAGACAGAAGAGGGACAAAATGGGTAACTGAATGGGCGGGCCCTATCGGGAAAAAAAGAGGCAAAGGGAGACCCAAAGACCGCTGGATTGACGAAATCCAAAGAATTGCTGGTAGAGACTGGAAGCTTAAAGCACAAGACAGAATAAAAAGGAAACAAATGGAGGAGGCCTTTACCCAAAGCGGGGCCATATAAAAGAAAAAACGACTAAATGTAAATTTGCATGGAAATCAATGGCTATATTATTAGTATTATTATACTTATGTCTCGGGTCATGATAGTATTATTATACTGGTTTGTTCAAGCATCAGAATTGCCCACCCTCGCGCTACAAAGGAAAATATGACATATCCGTTCGTAGTAGTTTCAGTAAGCATAACTAGCTACTTTTGTATTAGATTATCATTTAGGTTTACTTTCATTATCAAAAAACTACAATTAAGAAAACGAGCTATCAATGAAATCAACGGATACTAAGATACCTATTGTTAATTTTAATATTATTTAGAGTAAAGCTAAAAATATGATTTATTGAAACAAAGTGTACGTACCTACCTATTAGACATTACCAATCAATCCGGTAAAACTGCAAAGTAATCGATTTTTCCAATTCAATCGTATGTCTTTAAGCACGAATCTCCCCAACACAAGAGTGAAGGGTCGAACCCGCGGGTAAATAGGATCCGTGTATACGGGTACCCGCGTACACGGGTACACGAAATACACGGGTACACGGGTAAACGTTTCCGAATCCGGGCGGGTTCGTGTAGTTCGGGTTCTTAATACCGCCGGGCTTAAGAACACGGGTACCCGTGTCAGCGTGTAACACGTGTATCGGAAGCTCTAGTTGCAACAGAGGAAGTTTACGGGAAATCATCAGACAAACGTGTATAGGTAGTTGTATTATTACCGACTTATAACAAAATCTTAAAGTGCATTTACAGATTAATTTAACAAAGTTATGTCAAACATATTAAATAAATATGACTAGACAAAAGATATTCCAATTACAGGAATAAGTTTTGTTACAACAATACTTCACAAGTCTACAAAGAAGTTTCTCATAGACGCGCAGACTAATAATAATAACAATTTATTGGCAGTAACCGATGATAGTAATCGATCTCGATCCCGCATTGAGTCGATTACAAACAATACGAGGGTTGCCTGGTGAAACCCAATAAGTGACGAAAAGTGAGATTTTAATGTAATCAAAGTTTTAGATTGATTCGATATCGCTCAATCTAATGGTAAAATCGGATAAGCGGATTTGACGTGTATCACGGAAATATGCCGAGTTGTTAACCCAATAAGTACTTGATTTGAAGTTTTAATTTAGAACTAAATACTACAAGTACATTTAAGGCTTCAGTTTTTAGTATTACTTAGTGGAAGAACCACACAAGACACATTTATAGGTATTTAGTGCAGAGTAATTTACACTAAATTCAAGTAAACACACAATGTAGAACCAGTTACTATTACTTACCCGGTCTTACCTCATTACGATTCGAACCTTAAGACGATTTTACTAAGAATTAAAATACGTTTAAAGCATTTGTCGGATTCTACTTTTACGATATTATTTATTAAACGTACAACCTATTTAAAAGAGTAACCCAATAAACAAACTTATAATAAGTATTCATTAAAAATATTTATTTTAGTCTAATTATCGGATTCTCGCACGGGCCTTTAACAAATTTCTTTAAAAAGTTGTCCGGAGAAGAATCCAATAAGTATTTTTGACGACCGCAAGGTCATGCGCCGCCTCGACAGGTAGTGACTAGTTACGCGATTCACACGATCGCAAGCGCTGCGCTTCGTCGTTGCATAATTATTTTAATTGAAAATAGCTGTTAAAAGTTGTGTATTGTATTAATGAAGGATGTATATGTGTTAAAAGTTGTGCGATGGGTGACCGAGGCAGAAAATTAGTGCAACTAGCCTGCGGTAACAGGCTTGAAACAGGTAAAATCTAATTTTCTAACCTAGAAATACATTTAGAATTGTCGTATAAAATAAGGATACTTAATCATGTTATGACCTAATCGCCTGAACGATATACTTCGTGTTTATAGTACTGTGTTTAAATAACAATATATCTAAGCTATTGAAACCGTTAATAAATTACGAAAAGCAGTGCGAGGGTTGCGTGGTCAAACCAGATAAGTGGAGCAAATGTGTTTTTGAAATTGTAACTATAGGTAAATTAAATGACGTTCATATATCAATCACAAATTATCGGGTTTGACCACTCACCTCTTTAATTGTTGTAGTTTCATTTAGAGCGACTTAGAGCGAGCTTATCGGGATTTAGCACTAACTATTAATCGAACCACGCGACTTTGAGTGATGCTTACCGTACAAAACAATAAAAATG
The DNA here is from genome assembly GCF_948474715.1 of Cydia amplana. Taxonomy (NCBI): domain Eukaryota; kingdom Metazoa; phylum Arthropoda; class Insecta; order Lepidoptera; family Tortricidae; genus Cydia; species Cydia amplana. Next base: position 14,337,537 of record NC_086079.1, on the reverse strand, counting down.
TAGTTTAAATTAAATTATGCTTGCTTAAATTATTGAATAATAATGATTATTTTTTGCGTTCCAGTGGGATCAGGTGGTTCTAATAACAGATTTTCTATGACAGGACCTAGTGTTTTAACGGCAAACGAAAACATAACATGTTACCTGCAAAACAATAATGATGGTAAGTTTCCATGGTTTAAAGATCCGTAATAGTACATTGTGCATTAACCTCGTAAGTCCCCGCGTACTTGTAAAAGTACAAAATAGTCCGCAAAATACCTGTACATTATTGTACTTATGGATAAGATCAATAATTAAAATATGTATTATGTATGACCTTATTTGTACTTACCCGAGTTTATAATCCCGTTACTGCCCGTAAATTATTTTAAGTTATTGTGTTTTTGGCACTCATACTTTAATTTATTCGTTTTCAGACAATGACTCCTCCGATCTTAATGAATCGCAAATTGATATCGCCGCCCAAATGCACAATATTGTCACCGATGATAATAATATTACGGCAGACTCAAGTAAGTCTTTTGAAGATTATATAAAAAAATGATATTAGGATCCATTCGTTAACTATGTTAATATGTAACTTAATTTATTTTGCTTATATTTATTTCCAGATGATGAAAGTAATTTATTTGGCAGTGACTATTCGGATGAAGATCCCACTTACGTGCCAGATCCTAAGGACTATTCACCAAAGCAAATAGATTCCGACTCTGATATTATTCCTGAAAGTCCGAATGCTTTCTCCAAACAGGAAGACTTTTTTATGGTGCTGATTGATGAAGTTTTAGATCGAGTTTGGATTTCTGTAGGTGACTACTCAGCAGCAGCTTATGTTCAAGATTCAGATTCAGAAAACGATACACCTCAGCAAAATGATTCCGGCCGTGATATTATTATTCCTGAAACTCCCAGCCCATGCAAACAGCAGAAACGTTCCTTGTCGATATTTAACAACGTTTGTATTTCTGGAGAAGGTGAATGCATAGAAAGAGCTTCTTCTTATGTTCCAGATTCAGAGGACGACCCATTAAAAGTATTATATCCAACTGACTCTAGCTGCAATGACAGTATGATCCCTGAAAGTTCAGGTGTTCGTTCACAAGTGGAAGACACTGTTTACTTTATTGTAGACAATATTTTAGACAGAGTTTGGAGTCGTGTCAAACCCTTGAAGCGACGTAAGCAAGCTAAGCCATCTGAATGGAAAATAAATATCGCCAAAAAACGAAAAATGGAAGGGCTACCTTATGTGACCCAAGGCATTAAGCGTCCTGCTAAAGTTCCAAAGCCTATTGAATGTGATAAATGCCAATTCAAATGTACTGAAAAGTTTTCCGAAGAAGAACGTAGCAGTTTGTGCCGTTATTTCTACAGTATGGATTTCCGGGCAAGAAAGAACTTTATTCTTTCTTGCATAAAAATTCAGCCTGTTAAAACTAGAAAAGTACAGAAGGCATCTAATAAAAAGGAGCGTTCATATAGTAAAAAATGTTTCTTTCAAAAAGACAATGACGAAATCCAAGTTTGTCAAAAAATTTTCCTGACTACATTGTGCATTAGTGTAGATGTCATCTCCGATGCTGTAAACAAAAAAGATTCATTAGGATTGTATGTCGAGGATGATAAACGTGGCAAGAAAAGCCCACCAAATAAAACTAAAATAGAAGATGTTAAACGGGTCCAGGATCACATAGAGAGCTTTCCTGTAATGGATTCTCATTACTGCCGTAAAGACAGTAAGAAGAAATACCTTTACCCTGACGCTAAATCGGTTAAAAACATGTATAGATTGTATGAAGATTCATGTAAAGAGACTAATAAAAAGCCGGTTTCAGAGTCAAAGTACCGTGATATTTTTAATGAAGAATACAATTACAGTTTTTTCAGTCCGAAAAAAGATCTCTGTAACGTTTGCTCAAAGTATGAAAAAGCTCTGTCGAAAGAAGAGCTTGAAGATGATTACCAACAGCATGTACAACGGAAGACGGTCTGTCAAAATGCTAAAGACGCTGACAAAGCTCGTGCTAATGTAGATAAAACGTTTATGTCAATAACTATGGACTTACAGGCAGTTTTGCAAATACCTAATGGCGGGGAAAGTCTACTATATTACATGAGAAAATTAGTTCTCTTCAATTTTACCATTTATGAAGCCAGTCTCCCAAATAATGCTTACTGTCTTTGCTGGAGTGAAATAAATGGTAATAAAGGCAGTTGTGAAATTGGAACTTGCCTTTTCTACTACTTGTCTGAATTGCCTAAAACCGTGACAGAATTAAGTATTTTTTCGGATACGTGCAGCGGCCAAAACCGAAATCAATATATTTCCGCTCTCTTACTCTGGGCAGTACAAAAGATAGACCACCTACAAATAATTGAGCAAAAGTTTCTCGAAAGTGGGCATAGCCAAATGGAAGTGGATTCGATGCATGCAGCTATTGAACACGCATCGAAAAACTTATCTATCAATAGCGTTTCTGACTGGAAAAATGTCTTTAGATTTGCTAGAAATAAAAAAACAAAAATCGTTACCACTGGCGAAGAAAAGAAAAAAATCGAAATCGATAGCTATAAAGTGAAAGAGTTTAAATATAACGAAATATTAGATTTAAAGAAACTAAATGCTGCCATAATAAATAATAGAACCAATGATACCACGAATGAGGCCGTGAACTGGCTGAAAATTAAAAGGATTAGGTACGTGAAAGGAGATTTCAAAATTTACTTCAATTACGACATGTCCGAGGATTTTCGTCAGTTAGATGTTTCGAGACAAAAGCCAAATACAGCTAGAACAAGAGCTAAGAGACAGTCTAACCCACCATCAGTTGCAATGCCATGGCCAGAAGAGTTAGAGCTAAGATACAGTAGTCAGTTACCTATAAGCATTGCTAAAAAAAAAGATTTAGAGACCATGTGCAGGAAACAAATTATACCTGAGGAGTATCATGGATGGATAAGAAGCCTAAAAACATTTGCCGGGAAAGCACCAAATAATTCAGATTCTGATGAAGAATAATACCGTTCTCACTTGAAGATTCACTTCTTTTTTTTAGTTTTTTTAAGTAATTATAACCTCTTAGTAACATTGACGGCTTAAAAAAATTTTGATACCATGTGCAGGACACCAATTATACCTGAGGAGTAACATGGATGGATAAGAAGCCTAAAAACATTTGCTGGCAAAGCACCAAATGATTCAGATGAAGAATAATTCCATTCTCACTTGTAGATTTACTTCTTTCTTTGAGTTTTTTATAAGTAATAAAACCTCTTAGTAACATTAACGGCTTTTTTCTTTTTGCGTAAACCCAATAAGTCGAGACCCTTTGGTAAAAGACATTTTTTTACAGGAAAACTAAACGAGTTACATAACTAAAACACAAATTAACTTAAAGTGGATAAAATTACCTACACGAAGAAATTATAAAACTACAAATTTATTTATCAAAAATTAGTGTTTGATGACCATAAACCTTTAACATCGTTTTTCTCCAAACTAGGTTTCTCATACTTATTGGGTTTCACCAGGCAACCCTCGAATAAAAAGTAATATCTCACTTTAACACCCATAATATAAAACTGCCAATTACAAAACGATATCAATACCTTGAGGAAGTTTATGGGAATTTGATTTATTTGTCGATTGTTTTTCGTTTATGCTGCTCTGATACAAAGTTGTTACTTTGTTATTCTAACAAACTAACTGTTATTATTGCAGCTCCGCAGTGAATGAAAGTTCTGATATACCTATCTTCAGAGCTGCTTGAACGTTAAACGTTGTTTGATGGTAGAAAACAATTGACATTGTTCAAATAAGTAAAGGCAAAATAGAGTCAAAACCTTTTCGCTTAACCGTCGACAAAGCTGGCCAATTACGAACAACGTCAATTAATTAAGCCACATTAGAGGGTCGTTAGTGAGCTTTGTTTCCTTTTCTTTGTGCTGGTGACAAATAGCCGTGCGGCCTTTTTAACTACTGTTACCTCTCTCAGCGACTCCGTTTGAAAGAGGATGGTACAATACCCGATTACATCTCTCCAGAAACCTTTAAAAACAAATTAGAAGCGATGATTTATGAACGAGTTACGACAGAGCGAGGCTTAACCCGAATATCTGTTTCCTCTCCTCGCGTGCGTTACCGCAATTTGAATGTGTACCGAATGAGCTAAATTGGAATATAATTCGTCCGTGCGACCGTTTGCTTATCGGACTGGATCGGTTTGTTGAGTTGAGACATCTGATAATCAAGATACTTTTTTAATTCTTTTTTACCTTGGTTGTTGTCAGCGAAAATAAATTTAAAATAACTTTTTCGTAGCCTAGCAAAACAAATATTTATGAGGTAAATGTGAGGAAATATACTAAAATACTAAACACTGGCATTATACGTACTACTTGATATTCAATCTTGTTCCCGTTATTTCACATCTACTTAACGAAACTTTCCATAAATACGCTGTATATTTCAATAGGCTGCTAATTGTACCGTCTTCCACTAAATATACTCATTTTCGAGTACCTACTCAATCTACTCATCTACAATATAATGAGTTGCAATGGTTATATACAAAGTCTTAATTTTACCGATCTTAACTGCTCGTCATAAAAATCTACTGGGATGTAGTGATTAAAGACATATTATATGACACCATAGATTCGTTTTCAGGAGGGCGATTCGAACGTTATAATCTTGTCATTATCATATTCATAACCGTTTCGCAAGAAAAATATTTTTTTCAATAGGCCTCTAGGAAAAGCCGTAAAAGATGCACCTAACCGAACAGAAACTAGTCGTTAAATGATTCGATGACATCAACCCATTGATATCCAAAGTCCTAATATACTCGTATATTAGGACTTTGGATATCAATGGGTTGATGTTATCGAACATAAATGTATGATTGTAAACACGTGGCTACATAGTAAGCAGGGGCTACCACTATCCCGTAACTCACTCGGAACTCGAACGTGACGTAACTAGGGCTGTTCACACGTTTTTGCCGCGGCGGTCGCCATCAATCATGCGGCCATTACTCGTAACTACCGCTGGCGGCTTTTGTTTTAAACTGTCCTACTCAGAATATGGCTTTAAATGGATTTAGAGCTGTTTAATAAATAGTAACGCTGATTTTGTATAGTTTATATTCCTGAAATAGTTATTCGGAATATCACATGTAAATTAAGGGATTTGTAATTACAACTGTATTTTAAAAATTATTTTAAGTTTGAAAATTTCTACCACTGCTACGTCCCTCATCTTTTTCCACAATTTTTATAAAATATAGGTAAGGAAAACCTCAACTGTAATTTCAACGACATTTGTAAACAATCCATATATCGACCAGTTTATTCAATACATCTATTAAAAAGCGGCCAAGTGCGAGTCGGACTCGCCCATGAAGGGTTCCGTATTTAGGCAATTTAAGACGTATAAAAAAAAACTACTTACTAGATCTCGTTCAAACCAATTTTTGGTGGAAGTTTACATGGTAATGTACATCATATATTTTTTTTAGTTTTATCATTCTATTATTTTAGAAGTTACAGGGGGGGGACACACATTTTACCACTTTGGAAGTGTCTCTCGCGCAAACTATTCAGTTTAGAAAAAAATGATATTAGAAACCTCAATATCATTTTTGAAGACCTATCCATAGATACCCCACACGTACGGGTTTGATGAAAAAAAAATTTTTGAGTTTCAGTTCGAAGTATGGGGAACCCCAAAAATTTATTGTTTTTTTTTTTCTATTTTTGTGTGAAAATCTTAATGCGGTTCACAGAATACATCTACTTACCAAGTTTCAACAGTATAGTTCTTATAGTTTCGGAGAAAAGTGGCTGTGACATACGGACGGACAGACAGACGGACAGACGGACAGACGGACAGACAGACAGACAGACAGACATGACGAATCTATAAGGGTTCCGTTTTTTGCCATTTGGCTACGGAACCCTAAAAAGGAAAGCAATATTATTTTGATACTGTAAATCAGCAATAAAATGCAGTTTGCCCTATATAATCATATAGCAACAACAACAACAAATAAATAAACAACAAACACCAACAACAACACACAACAACAACAAACAACAATCAGGAACAATCAGGGGTAGTTGGAACAATCAAACCAAGTGGCAGTTGTCCTTTTCCTCGCAACATTTATTGAAATGCTTACTTTTAAATCTCCGAGACCGCCTTTCCTCTTAATTAGTTTTAAGCCCCGCAGGAAATTAAAAGCGTCTAAATCGGATTCCGCAAAAGCCTTATAAGTCTGAATAGAAGCGCACGCATCTGCATACAAACGGCGCCAAGGCAGGTTAATTGTGGACAAATTGACAACCGCCTTTGTATGGGTAATGGGAGGTTGTTTATGGAATTTATGGTACTGCTTGAATTGGGGTAGTGGGTTTTACTAAGCTGAATACTTTTGAAATGTTACATGGTGACCACCTTCCTGAAACACTAGCGCAGAGAGACCCTCAACTGGGTGTCTTGATTGTTAGAACAAGGTTACAGGAAACTATTGGATGTGCTAGTTACTAAGATCTAACTGTGTGTGGACTGTGTGTCAGTGGATGTATTTCGGGTGATATGATGATAAAGAAGGATTCTCGTGTTAAGTTATATTTAATTCTATAAAATAGATACATATGGGTAATCAGATTCTTACAACATTCATATATTTAAAGTAAATGAAGCTAAGCATATTCGCAATTGGGCCATTTTGTTATCTATTTATATATTTCGATAATCCCTATTAGGTACACTATGTACCAAACTTAATGTAATAAAAGTCACATGTGATGTTCTTATTGAAGTTATGTTATAATAATTTCAAATACAAAATACCTACTTAAACTAAGCATTCTAATAAATAAATTAGAACAGTTTAGCACTTACTTTAATGACAGATTAAATTTTCCAATGCGCCCTTGCAACAACCTTGATAAAAACCTAATTAAAAAACTAGATCAAAACTCGGTTGATTTGGTGCAACGTTGAAACAATACCATTTGTTGGCAATCGTATCGAATCGATTCGTCTCAGCCGATAGTCGTCATCGCAATCGACTGCGTACTTTAGTTACAATTAATAGCTTATTACTGTTACGATTATTGATAAGTTAATTAAATCGATTATGGAGTCAATTTATTTATTGTATTTTTATTTTCAATTGATCGGTTGGTTTACCGATTAATCGAGTTTAATTAAACTGTTTTGCCTTGACCCGATTATCGATTAGTGCTTCTTCTATGGCGTATAGTGATGCAAATCGTATGTTTAATGACTATATTGTTTTGAAACTGTCGCGAATGGTTGCGCACGCTTATTGGAGCGTAGCCAAACAAACTAACTACATACTTACATTATTACATCGTCTTATAACTAGATTTATCTTTGGAATAGTTATTACTGCCTACCTTGCCAATTAATAATGTTAACAATAAAATAAAAACAAATTAAAAGCATAATTGGTGTTTGTACAGTCGCCATCAGATATATCGGAGCGGCCATGGTGTTCACAATATCTGAACACGCACTCTAACGCCTTGACAATATAGAGGCGTGTTCAGATATTTGTGTGCGCCTTGACCGCTCCGATATATCTGATGGCGACTGTACTTGACGCTTAGACAAAATTATTATTAATTTAATTTATGTGAAGGATATCGTCCATATAAGACATGCCAAGTAGTGCTTTTTCACTTTTATAATGCCATTCTGTAACAGTGTCAATGTTTTATTACCTACTAAAAACGTAACAAATAGCACCTAACCATAACAATTGATAAGCAAAAATGATCACTTGATTAATTCGTATCTAATAAAATCCTATCAACAATCGATCCAGTAAAAAACCGCCATGACATTCTGTGGCGGATCATTAGGATTCCGCGCGCGTTCCCACCGTCCGTGCACTGTCTGATTAGTATTGCATAATATATTCGATTATTCGAAGCCTGGGCGGAATAATGTCTTATGTGTATATAGATTTTATAACGACACATGTCCTTTTATCACAAGGATAGCATTTAAGCGCGCGTGATATAAAGTAGGCTATGATCTAAGTGTGGTGACCAATTTGATAGTATGCTATTTGTATGTACTGGTAACGTACCAACATCCTACAGTTTGACGTGGTACCATAACGTTGGGTTGGGTTATAATATATCATAAAATTAAAACAGAGTCATGGCCACAATTGTTATTTTTGCATACAGCAAACTCTCACACGTTATAATGCAAGTTTAATTAAAGCTACAATTAATACATAGTAATTAGTTGTATTTACAGTCGACGTCAAAAATATGTTTCAATTTTGGCTTTAATATTGCAAAGGAATAAGGTGCAAAATTGTAAACATATTATCTTAGACGTCGACTGTACTGTGGCGTTAGTACAAACCCTGAAAACTATTTTCAATTACAATTTATATATATATAATATAACTGAATTATGTGTTAACAAGATATATGAATATGTCTGAGCGCTTTGCTTTGGATTCTTTGCTTCGAGATATATCCTCCTTCAAGATTTTATAATGAATTTCCAGTTTCCTCAACTATCCACACTATCCATAGCCAATCAACGACTCGATGATATACGATTTCAATCATCGCTCAAGACTGCCAAAATTCGCTTTCGCGTTGATTGATGGCTGAAAATCGAGCGCAATCGAATCACGTTAGTCGAATGATCGGTAACACGAATAATTGATTGTATTCGAATGTCAGCCGCAATCAAAACATCTCGAGAACTGTACAGGTCACTGCTTCTGAACGCAAACTAAGGATGACAAGCGCTCGCGTTCTCTATGGTCCATCTCTGTTCCATTTTTGATAAAACTACCAATCAATATAGAACCTTAAAGCTAGCGTCACTGAGAACAAATCTAAATGCATTTTGCGTGTAAATGGTAAAGTTATGACGGTTGGTACTACCGTTGTGGAGGTCAAAATAAAAGTTATCTCTGTTATCTATGGTGTTCTCACGCCTGTTTGTGTGGGTTAGCTGATTGGACGAGTCCGGTTTCTCTATACCAACTATTTGTCAGGCAAATGAACCTGCAAATTGTTTATGGTATTTAAAATTGGTATTTCGAAGGACGTCAATTCGAAATCAACGGAGCACTTTAATTTTAAATGTGAAAGTGACATCTCTGAGAAACAGCCTATTTTCCAGACTGCAAAATCAAAAGGTTCACACAAGTAATTGACATTTTCGATACATAATTCATCATGTTTCGACCTCCTAATCAATTTGCGAATAGCAGGACGACACGTTATTTACAAGTAACTCATTCTATTTTAATTTGAAATGAAAGTTAGAGGCCATTCAGAGTAGGTTGCGTGTATTTTTCTCCGTGTATATATATATATATAAACAATCTTTAGCTTATCAACATAATTCCAGAGGGTTCGGTCGAACAAGTGACTTTTCACCGGAGCGCAATAAGTGTTTTTAGAGTCCCTTTTTACTCCACAATCTAGCCCCGATCACGCTGCGGTAGGTAAACTCGGCAAAATAAGCAGAAAATCTGCAACACGCTTTTATCCTTCATTTATGGGGTCCTAATGGTGTTGCGGGTTCTTCTTTATGGGCCCTACTTTGTAGCCGTCTCGGTACTAAATGCTCGTTATAGTTACGACGATAACGTAAGTGACGAATAAGCAATTTTATGGTGTTTACGTAAATCTTGGCTTACTCAGGTTTTTATGACAATGACGTTGATAAGAGGTTTAGTGATTTGACCTATGTTGGCGTGTCTGGAGCTTGACGTTGTTCTCTGGCAAAAAGTCTGTCTTTGTTTTATTAATTTCTAGTATTTCTAGATTTTGGGTAGCGATTTTTTATTTTTTATTTTTAGTATCTTAGGATCTTAGGTACCCAATTTTACTTTGTCAAAATTTAATCTTATTATCGATCAGTTTGGGTTAATGGTTCTCATTACATAATAGGCATTAAAGGTTGGTTTAATCTTTTAGGTTTCTTAATGCAAAAAGAAGACCTTATACACAGCAGCTTATAATATTAATTTTAATAATAGTTATCATCATTCATACACCAAATCTTTGGTTTGGGTCATAATAAATAATTCATTATCACCATATTCTAGAGCACACAACATAAAATTCAGACGTTTTATTACCTACAAATAATGATTACGATAAACTAATGTTTGACACACATAAAATAAGTCCAAAATGACGAATAACGGGCAATTAAAAGGACCTACCGCCGTCATGGTTTTATTCATTATTAAATTACTTGAATAGCTGTTAACATGGAAATTCAATTTACAAAGGTGTAAATGGTGGCCATAATTATAACATCTGGTACTGGTATAATAGAGTGTGTCCTCAGAAATAGGTATAACCTTTGCAATTTCACTTAAATTTCAATAAAATATGTGACATAATACAAACCCTTTTCGTAAGACTTAATTTAACGAGTGAGGTGAAGACCTCGCGAAACATCATGGCTGACCGTTTTTGAAAACAATTGAAACTGATTAAAAAAATGCATGGAATTATCAAACTTGCTCAGGAAATTTCAAGAGACGCTGCTAAGAAATACAAACATATACAAGTATGTTTTACCAAGCTGAAATGGAAGCGTTCGCTACTCTCTGACTATTAGTTATTACAGAGTACGCTTCAAGTAACATGTACAAAAATCTATGCAAATTTTATTTGCACATCAATTTAATAAACATCATAAAGCATCGTTCAATAATGTAGCAAATATTGCCACAGCCCTCCTGTCAGTACATATTCGTGTCTGGCCGCTTGTCGCTGCCTAGGCGACGCGAAATTTATCGTTCTTGCCTTCAACTCTGCGCCTGCTCATCCTCTGCAAAATGCTCATCAAATACCCACTCTAATATCTTGACAATAAGGTCGGTTATAGTACGCTATTGAAGTTAATAAAGTGACAAGTCTTATTAAAATAATCGTGTATTTTTTGCGAGGTAGTTCGAGGACGATTTGTTTTATTTTGACGTAGTATTGTACATAAAACTGATAGTAAATGGGATGATTTTTACACCTATTTTGAAACCGTAACATGATTCCTTGTCACAAATAAATTACTGATTAAACGAATTTTCGAATGTATTTTATTTTAGGACAACCGTCTAGACGTGTGCGCCGCGCCGGCGCGCCGCCGCCGCCGGGTTTTTTTGCCGCGCCGCCGCCGCCGATAAATGATCGGCGTGAAATCGGCGTGACCTTGAGTGTTGTTAATCAGCTATTCTAACTTGGCATTTGTATTAAAATTTGGATTTATTTGTATTATATATGTTACAGTTGTCAAATTTTTATCAATTATTTATTAAATGAAACGGATTTATGTCAGTGGCACAAACTTTTTGACATACTGGTTAAACGGAGTAATCTTCAGTCTTCAGTATGGTGCCGAAACGTGGAGCCTCAAAAAGTGTGACGTCCAAAGGGTGGCGCTTTTGAGATGTGGTGTTTGCGATGACTGCTGCTTATACCTAGGACAGCTCAGCTTCTCAGAGACCTCAATATCGCTACTCGGATCTCCACAACATCTTTCTTCGGACATATTATGCGTTTTCCAACTCATAATGTGGAGAAACATATGCATTAAGGCCCAATGAATGGAATAGAATAGAATAGAATATTATTTATTTCAGCATAGGTACACAGTTATACAATACATACACAGGAAGAAAGAAAAAACTTATAACTAACTTGTACACTGTCACTACACTGAAAAAGGTGAACATTCAGCATGATGCCGGGTCCTACTGGAGTAGTACCTGACGCTGGTCTTCCGTGAACACCTGTAGGGAGCGTAGTTGCGCGCAGCTACCAATTAAATACAGTAGAGTTATAAGATAACTATTTTAATTGTATTAATTACGATAATACACAACGAAGCGGCAATGAAGCAGTTGACATCAAATGATAGTATGACTAGCATGGTCTGGAAAATGTAACATAATTATGGACTTAAAGAAAATTATAAATTGTTAGAGGTTTCATATATAGCTTTGTCTGAAGCTGCTAAAGAGGCGGTATACGTCCGTGCGATTCTTGCTGAGTTGACAGGTCGTAGTAATACTGTTACTTTGTATAGTGACAACCAGTCTGCTGCTAAGCTGGCTACTAATCCAGTTTTCCACAAACGATCTAAACATGTGGACGTTAGATATCACTATATTCGTGAGACTATTGAGAATAACGTCATAGAGTTGTCTTATATGCCTACTGAGCAGATGACTGCTGATATACTTACGAAGGCATTGCCATATTGTAAACACGAGTCTTTTGTTCAGGACTTGATGGAAGTCGTCCAAGATTAAGAGGGCGTGTTAGAGGTTTCATATCTGTAGAATAGTAACCTACTTATTGTAATCCTGGCCGACGGCATATGACATATGTGATTGACGTGCTTGTTATTCTTTCTATTCTTGTTCTTGTTTTTACTCTTGTGCTGAATATACTCTGCTTACATATTTTACAATAATATGTGTTTAAATTAACCCATACATCATAAATACGAAAGTGTGTCTGGCTCACTCTATATATAAATACAATACATAAAATAAATAAATAGTCTAAACAGTTACAGTACCTAAAATTCGAAATGACTATTTTTTGCTTATCTTTGCTTTTTGAAATGACTCTGACACTACTCTTTGCTTGGACAGAAGATAACTTTTTAGTTTAACTTTAAAAGACTGTAAAGAAGTTAGTTGCTTAAAAGGTGGTGGCAGGTAGTTCCAGCATTTTGTGGCGGTATACTTAAAACTGCCACGAAATGCTGTAGTTTTGTGTTTTGGACACATGAGTAGAGTGGATAATCTTTGGCGCTGCAAAAACCGGAGCTTCTCATGCAGGTATCGAGGTGCTTGAGACTTCACAATACCGAACAGTAGGCAAGCAAAGTGAAGTGAAGGATGGATGGCAAACGTGCTCGGAGTGGAGCATGTGTGAGATAGTCGATGGCTGGTGGCAGTCTGCAGTCTGCACCGTGCAGTCCACACGGTTTATGACCGCGACCGCACGAAATGGAGACAAATTACAAGTGGTCGCAATCCTCAGCAATGATAAAACGAGAAAGATGAAGATACGTCTCAGTGAGGCTGGTGCTAGTACGACAAGAAAACCATTAAAGGAAAGCCATAGCAGTCCATTATGTCTAGCAAATTTCAAGGATATTTAAAGATAAGCCATGGAAAGCATGAGAAAACAGAGGGATACAGATCGGATCGAAAGTCATTGGGACCAGTGGTGGCAGCATGGTTCCATTTTTATCGCCTGTCATTATGCCTGTCACTTTCGTACTTACATACTTGTTAGAACGTGATAGGCATGGTGACAGGTGATAAAAATGCGACCGTGCTACGAGCGCTGGTAACCCCTTAATGCAAGCCAGTTACTAGGAAAAGTAAGTTATTATATCCTATATTCATTTACAAACGCGACCCTATTTTACTCACAACCTATTCAAAACTATACGTAGATTATGTAGTTCACTTACCACCATTCAGGATTAATCAAATTTTCAAGAAAAAACAACAAATTAATGATTTTTCTGTAGAAACTTGAATGTCAAGGTCACGCCGATTTTACGCCGAAAACACGCCGCCGCCGGCGTTTTTTGGAAAACGCCGCCGCCGATCGTTTTTTAATCGGCGCACACGTCTACAACCGTCATCTCGGGGAAGGGAAGAGAAAGAGACATAAGACAGACAGATAATTTTGATATGGCTACGGCTAGTTATACATAGTAGTTATTAACACATTCACCGCTGAGCTACGATCGTAGTGCTACGTCGTAGCCGATAACATGGATTTCCCGGTATGGTATGTAGCGGAAATTCTTCGTAGAGGCAAAAACAACGTGTCATATTTTCGCAGTCGTTTTATTTTCGCATGCAGCATTAGGTACTACACAAGTACACAGTATATTTTCTCGTATTATACATATGTATTTTTTCAATTTATTCTAGGTACTAGTTTAAACCAAAGATCCCAACAGATGTCGCCTTAAGTTTCACTGACAAGTAGGCACCGCTATCTATTATCTAACATCAATCAATTGAAACCCTAATAGCGCTAAAAGACTTCCACTTAATTCACCGCCTAATCGATAGATGTCACCACACGTTGTGCGCCGAACCTCGTAAATTAGCGGAAAGTAACGAAGGCAATAAATGAATAATAATGAAAGGTGGCAAGGGGCAGCGGGCAGAGGTCGGGTAACTTTAGCGACGTCTTGCCTAACGTTGTTTATGTGAGGACTCAGGGTCCCTGCGGGAGAGGCGAAAACTACAGATTTGTTATGCTTTAAGTGATAATTACTTATACTTTTTATCAATCCAATACAATACTATTGGCCAATAAGTACTGGCATAGAGAAAAAAATACATAGATTGCTCACTCCATACATCAGTTTTAGTACCAAAAAGACTATTAGCATCTAGCATCGAGTAGCGGAAATATCAGTACTGCTACTTGACAATAAATGTAGCACCGACCGGAAAGTCTTATGCTGTTGAGATGAGACTTTCCGGTCGGTGCTACATCTATTGTCAAGTAGCAGTAGGTACTGATAGTTCCGCTACTCGATGCTAGATGTAGACACTGAAATTAATAGTCTAACTGATGTATGGAGTGAGCACTCTTGTCTTACTATATTTCTCTATGGTACTGGTACCTATTTGTGACGTTATCTATGAAAAGGGACCTTATTGTCGATGGCGCTTACGCCATTATTAACGATGCTCCGATATAAATACAATGCCGCGCGATCTTGTGCGGCGTAAGCACCATCGACAATAAGGTCCCTTTTCATAGATAATGCTCCATTTATACTCCAGATACTAAAAAGTTCAGCCAGCCTATTATGGATAGCTTTATCCATCTTTATCCACGTGATAAAATAACTGTCACTGTTTAACACCGTGGGAAAGAAAGTGACGGACACCGTTTTATCACGCTGTCACGTAGACAAGAACGACCATCATATCCGTACAGTTGCTTCAGTTTGTCAGGCCGATCTGTCATTTTTGTATAAAATTTGTATAATGGCAGGCTGATTGGTCAATAAATTATCTGAAATATAAAAACAGAGCTCAAGCCACGTGTTGTCAATAATGCCTAAACTGTATTAGGGCGTTTTTTTTTAAGTTGTCCCCTACATTTTTTTTTTTCAAATTTGGGATTTTTTATGTTATTTCTACTCAGACTCACGAGCTCTTTCTATCCTAATAGGAGAAAAAAAGTGTCCTAAGGTTTTTATTTCCATTCCGTCACCATTTTTCATAGACTTTGTATGGCGGTCGCGGAATGGAAAGACCGAAAAATGTATGGAAATTTTGGGACACTTTTTTTCTCCTATTAGGATAGAAAGAGCTCGTGATTCTGATTAGAAATAACATAAAAAATCCGAAATTTGAAAAGAAAGTGTAGGGGACAACTTAAAAAAAAACGCCCAGTCATGGGTCGAACCTTTTTTGTACAACTGACCAGTTTTTAAGCGACTAATATTATGTACGTAATTTCACATCATTGCTTTGTTCGACTTAGTATTAATTAAAACAGACTTACTTATTATATCTGTTTAATAATTGCCATAATTTTAATACTTGAATGTGACGCTAAATACGGATGTATATTTTACGCAAGCGGAAAATATATAATTATTCTGTCAATTAAAACCCATAAACCCAGATCTTTATTTATCCAACTATAATTATTTGAATTTCGCCTTCCCCTCTAGTGAAGACACGCCACAGATAATGTTGTTAAAATAAAAACAATAATAATTTAACAAAATGCATAAGAATCAAAAATTCAAATTACCCTGTATAATTTTTGATTCTTGTTGTGTTGATTAACATCACGTCTATGAAACCAACTTGCCTTTAAAAAGCGTGTCACATACTGATAACAAGCCTGTGAGCTTCATGGCTAGATAATTATATACTCTATATGGCATTTCCTTAACAAGGCTTGGATTGGACATATGACGCAATTAGTATAACGCATGCGGCGCCCTTATCTGCATTAATTGCGGCCCATTCGACGCCATTAATACTTGCATTTACCTTAATCTACTGATCTTTCATAATAGATAATCTTGATATATATGATAGTGTCCTTATTACACGTCGCAAGTTAATGGACGCAATTTTTTGGCACATCGAACCTGATATTTAAAATAAAAAATAATATAAATTCTTAATTAGGTTGATATTTTAGTACATAGTATTTTTAATGACACAATAAAGTTCCAACCTGATCGCGCTCTGATGGTTATTTGTTATTTTACTTTATTTCTCATGATATTTAAGACTTATCCGTAGCATGAAAAACCGGCCAAGTGCGAGTCGGACTCGCGCACGGAGGGTTCCGCACCATCAACAAAAAATAGAGAAAACAAGCAAAAAAAACGGTCACCCATCCAAGTACTGACCCCGCCCGACGTTGCTTTATTTTATTCTGTTTTTAGTATTTGTTGTTTAGCGGCAACAGAAATACATCATCTGTGAAAATTTCAACTGTCTAGCTACCACGGTTCGTGAGATACAGCCTAGTGACAGACGGACGGACGGACGGACGGACGGACGGACAGCGGAGTCTTAGTAATAGGGTCCCGTTTTTACCCTTTGGGTACGGAACCCTAAAAATGACGTAGCTAATAATAATACTACCATTTTTTGAATTAGTATTTAGAATTATATTCTTGGTCATTTTTTGATGTAAGTACTCGTAAACAGTTTAGTCTCTATCGTGAGTAACACTTCCAAAAACGCAATCGTTTACAATAATCGCAATAAAATTCAACTCACGCGCAGTTAAGATGGCATTGTTTCGGTTCAAACGCTTAATCTATGACGCCCGGTGCATCCCACTTGCTATTCAACGATGCGCGCGCAACTGTTTTGGCAATGCCTTTTACAACACATAACTAAGAAGACACAATTCCATTTGAAAAACTATCTAAAGTCCACCTTAACAGTAGCAATTTAAAGTTTAATATCAATTAATTATATTTGTAAGACTGATTGATGCTTTTCTTTGATGTAAAAGTTTTCTTAGTGCTCAAATTTAGAATTGTCGTAGACTATTTTTTTAAGAGAATAGTGACTTAACGATGAACAGCTTTTTATTAAATATATATTTTAATATTTCATTGCAATTCATTTCATACCGCATAAAAATTAACCATTACATTTTTGTGATTATCCTTTCTCTTTGATAAAATTCTTTTTTATATATTTTTAAATACTTTTTTTAATACTAAAGTGAAATTATCTAGAACTAGGGGGCTATTCATAAATTACGTTATTTCAAATTAGGGGGGGGGGGTCTGGACATCGGATGATGGTAGCATGACGTAGGAGGAAACGGGGTCATTCAAAGCATGATTTTTGGATGATTTTAGGGAGAGGGGGGGGGGGTCAAAAATCGACAAAAATAAATGACGTAATTTATGGACAGCCCCTATCTATAGGCTAGCCTATTTTAAATCCAGATTATTAATTCTCGAACTTTATCGGTACCTAACTGGACCCAAGCATCCGGAGGTCAAGTGACGATGGGAAAGTTTTGCTCGGTAGATGTAAGTGTAAGGTAATTTATGTTTATTTCCACAGGCTAGCCTATTAATGCTATACTGACCGAGTCGTTGGGATCTTCTTAATGAAACGTTAGTACGAATGGACTGGAAATCATTTGATTTTAAAAAGTATAGAGCATTTAGACTTTAAGTACTATCCAAGCCTAATAATGCTAATAAGGCTTAGATACTTAAAGTCTAAATGCTCTAAGCTTGATTCGCCATTATGAATATGACGAATAAATCATATTTAATTCGTTACGATGGTATAAACAAATCGACTCAAAATGAATTTTGAAAAGTTTCATGCACCACACGCCTGACATTTCCTATACCGTCGATAGGTAATTTAATCCTGTACAAATTGTACAATCCGATCAATAGTAAGCAGATAAGACTACGCAGTACGCATCTCAACCATTCTCTAATAGCTTTACGAAAGGAGATAATTATGTAATACTTGTAGTATGCAAATAAATAGATTGTGGCAAATAATTTTGAACGCGAACTGTAGAAATATATACCTCTTGCAAAAGTATATGTACTAAGATATAAGATACTCTTGGGGCGTCGTATTGTTCTATTGACGCTGACTGTACCTACACCAAAAACGGCCCAATGTTGTTAATTCCAAACTGTTTCCGAACCAGTAGCCACGCCTTACATAACACAAGGTCGCAGAAACAAAGTGACCACCGGAGCGTGGCCCATTTCCACGGGAAATGACGTCTTAGGATTTTCACTCTCGGCGCTACTCGACGGGCAGCCGGCCGTGTAAACGTGTCTTTAGGTCGCCGGGCTTCGGTGGACTCTTAATTTTTTTTTCTACTCCCGTACTTTTATTTGTCATTTAAAGGGTCGTGCACACACCTTTAAAACCCTACCTTATAGTTGTCAAGACAAGTCTTTAGTCTATTCCCCAAAAAAGAATTTGTGCATATACGCAGTATCTTTTTGGCGATTTTACGATACTTCGTGTAATGACCACTTAAAAAAATATTGAATGAAATACAGTGTTGCCAACCTTATTTTAAAAGTCATCTCTGACAAATAAGTGAACCATAGACATGTTTTTTTATTTTATTTCATTCATTCATTCATTCATTTCCCGCCCGTACCCTCCATTTTTGCTATTTCTTGAATTAAAAATATTTGTTAAATTTACAACTTTATTTCAAAGTAAGTGCTTGGTCGTAGAAAAAGTATTGTATGCAACGTTGTTTAACTGAGTCAAAAAATACTCATGGCATCTTTATTAACAATTTTCGGCTTCGCCTCAAATTGTTACTCACGCCACTCGCCTTTTTTGACCTCTCTTAAACAACGATTGCATAGAATACTATTATCGTGAAGTTGTCTTTTTGGGCCTAAGTTATAGAATGAGTATAATTCCAAAGTGACAGTCTTATATCGACGGCTGGATGTATAAAAAATTGAGACACTGTCACACAACACTGGTATACTCGTACTAGATTCCAACGTCCTCCTAAGGACCTAGTAAGACATTTGATCTCAAAATGATTTAATTAAATTACCAGATTATATATTTAGTTCTTGATGTTTGACTTTTTCCTAAAGGAATCGCTAAAAATCGATGAGCGTTAAGAAATTGGTTGAGTGACCCTGACAGCTGATTTGCAGATTATTTCCAAAATCAATAAACCTAGCAATCCAGATAGCATCTCACCGTCATAAAGACAAGTTTAACATTGCTGTGAAAAGCCGTAAACCCAGCAATGCTCAACTGTAAAATAAATGCACTTAAACATAATCGTTTTATTTCGATTTAATAATAATTAATAGGATAATATTTAATATGTAATAGGTTTAAAACATCGATTATTTCATAAATTGCAGGCATTTCATCCAATAGTTACGGTCTTGCATAAGTACTAAGCCTCCGTTAAGTGATGAGCAAAGCGAATTTTATTTAATTTCTGTTTTACTAGATCCAAATGACTCCAACACATTTTACGAAATCATAAACCACTTCACCCAAAATCTATGTTCAAAATTGTGACATTTGTCTGACTCTGCGTTTCTTCTTTACAGAGCTTCTTCGGGCGATCGTACAACAACCTCGGCTCCATCACGGAATGCAAAAATAACGGCGAGTGTGTCATCAACAAGAAGAACAGGACGGCTTGCAAGGCCTGCCGGCTCCGCAAGTGCCTCCTCGTCGGCATGTCCAAGTCCGGCTCCAGATACGGTAGGAGATCCAATTGGTTCAAGATCCATTGCCTCCTTCAAGAGCAGCAACAAGCTGCGCAATCCAGATCGCCCCCCAGAGTGCCACAATCACCCCACCATTTAGCCCCGCCATTCCCTCCTCACCTATTTCCCGGATTAGCCAGACCGAGGACAAAAGAAGAATTGGCTCTACTAGGCCTGGATGAATACAAGCCGCCCTGCTCCGGTAGTCCCGATTCTCATCGCAGTGGCTCTTCTCCCAAATTAGACGACAAAAATAGAATAACGCATAGACAAGAAAGACCACTCACGCCTCCCCGGGACACATTCATCCCCATGCCGTTAGCCAACATGTCCTTGCCCCACTTTCCCCACTCGCCGTTCCTCACGCCGCCACCTTTCAGCCCGTTCGCGGCTAACCATCCGCTGCTGTTCCCTCCAGGTTTCCACCCATTGTACTCGAGGCATCTGCTTGACCACGCAGCTTTGAGACAAGCTGCGGAAAACAATAATGATGTCAGAATTGACGACCACAACGCTGATTCATCTAAGCGTTTCTTCTTGGATGAAATCCTGAAACAACAGCGGTCAGTGCAGCCGCCTCCTCAAGAAGAAGTGATTCCTGAAGCAGAGTTTGTGCCTACGCCTCCGGCTGAGCGGAGAACAAGCGAATCTCCTTTACAGGAAAACCCAATGGACTTGTCCGTGAAATCTGATGGGCGGTCAAGCTCAGCGAGGCGAAGATCGGACGATAGCGAAGTGATAGCTCACGATCACGATGACAACCACTCCGGCAGCGGCGCAGGCTCAGCCAGCGAGGACGATGATGTCACGTTCCCCGAAATCAACAGGATTAAACTCCACCCTCTGGACCTTACCACCAAAGTCTGATTCGAAGGGTTCACCCTTTAGTGCCGTCGAAACCTTTAATAGTGTCAGTGAATAATTAAAGGCCAGTAAATCGGATTGTGATTTTAAAGATAAGTAGGACCAGACTTACGGCAGTTGTTTTGTGAAATTGTTATCGCTTGAAAGAGTCTATCCAAATACGTAATTTAAGTAGCAAGTAATTAAAATGTTATTGGTACTCGAACGGTATGTACAAAACGAATGTAAATAATAAATTATTTTGTAAACTAAGCTTAGAATACTAGTTGGTTTTAATAATGTAAATGGAGACAGCTCCATTATTTTTGTAAAAAGGAAATTCTTACGTATGTTTTTGGATAATTCGAATATAATTTATTCAATTGTAGTAGAATTTGGAGTGTTTTTTGTGAGTTTGAAGACTTCGGGTGCATTGTGAGCTATCCTATCTGTACTTTTAAGTTTTTTTAATCAATTTTAAATATTATTTGTACAACTATACATTCCAATTGCTGTGCTAAAAATTCTATACTCTTAACCCTTAGACTTCAGTCTGAGGCAGTATCGATTTGTAAACATTAACGCGACCCAATGACGCGTGTGGTCTAAATGACTTAGGTGTTAAAAGGGTTAAAACAATACAAATTTATTTATGCCGGTGGCAGATCGATGTAATCGAATTGTAGACTTGAAATTAGTACGTAATTATATTAGTTAATATTTTCGTCACCGGCCAAAATAACTTTGTAATGTTTTAGAACAATACATTCCTGTATTTGCTCAATATTACGTGCGAAGCTTCGATAATGTACTCAAATGTAGTGAAATTAGTCACAAGACGCATACTCATATATAATACTGTTGTGAGACAATAGGTTTGTTTGTTTGTTTGTAAATATAATTGTAGTTAGCGTGTTTTAATAATGAGATGTAGCGGAGCGTACAAAATAAAATATTGATGCACTCGAAATTTTGTGTTTTTTCATCCCATTCATGTGATTAAGCCAATAAGAATAATTGTGATCATCATCAAATAGGTAGGTACAGTCAGCTGCAGAGAAAAGTGACCCCCCTGCATAGAAGTTTGTATGCCAAGTAACTAAGCGAATAAATCTAATATTTTCCTATTTTCTTACCAACATTTTCAACATATTTGAAGAGACTAATTTACAAATGAAAGAACTCAACATAATTAGTATGTTTATTAGAAGGAAAAAATGGTACCAAAAGGGGACATTTTAACATTTGTAGTGGATTCTTTTTTAATTGCATTTTTTTGACAAAGAAAAAAGTTAATTATATCACAGAGTTGATAAAATAGAGACAATTATAGGAGTAATTTTGGTGTATTGCACTGCTAAGAAATGCAAGAAGTCATAGAACATGCGTCTGAGGGGATCTATATCTGAATCCCTAAAGTATTTTCTCCTATCTTTGCATTCCCTAATATTGTTTCTCATAATGATCAGTTGTCCTAACACTAAAAACCCTAATTTTGGTTTCCCTAATTATTAATTGCTTATCCTAATGTTATTAAGCATATTTTCTTTTCTGCGAGTTCGCAGGGTCGCAGTTCTAACCCTTTTTTTGTTTTTTTTTTTTTAAGGGGGGAAATGCTTTACGCATACCACCCGGCGCGGGGACGGGCCGGGATGGTTATGTGGGACTCCCTGTTGTGGGCTAATGAGACCCCAGGTTTACCCACTAAAACCCCTCTGTTGCCGCCTCGCTGCTATAAGGCGAGGTCCCAGGAACGCCGAAGTACTCTTCCGCAACCTCGCCAGCGGCCGTCCGGACTCGGACCCGACCCTTGGGGAAATCACCCCTTCACCTCATTGGGCGCGTTGGCTACACATCGCGCCCGCCCACGCAGGGACCTTTCTGTAGGCGACAGACTGTTTTTTTTTTTCTCGTAATGTGTTAATCATACAGGATTGTGACTCTTGGAGACCCTATACATCTCTAAGGATAATTTGATAAACTATGTTATTTTTTAGTTCTGACACTTAGAGACATTTACACCTCTAACCTCCTGACACCGAGCATTTAACTGAAATAACTTGTCACTATGACCGAATGTACTTTACAAGGCATTAAACTATTTCTGTTGGAAAGTCCGAGACCTCGCATGTTGAATAAAACCTTAACTAATGTGTTTCCTGAGTTTTCACTAAAACAAAGGCGTTTTAATATTATTGGATTAAGACATTGAGCATATTTTTGTTTTGGTATTTTTTGTCCTTTATAAAGGACTTTAGGTCATTAAGGCATAAGTAGGTTACGTGTATAAAATGAAACAAATTATTTAACATTTTAAGAAAATTTAATGTAATGTTACACATTAAGTACTAAACAATCATATTTTTTATTTTTATGAATATAGTCAGTCAAAAACGTAACATCTCTAAGTAGGTATCTAGCTGAAATCTTTATTTGCGAACAAGAGCAACGTAATGTGCAAGTGCCTTACTATAATTAACATTTTCAGTAAATAAAATATGTTTGTAATTAAATCATCATCCAGGTATTCTTCCACATACTCGTTGATGTTTGATGGATCTTGAATGGATGGCAAGTAAGATGGTGAGGACAAACCTGGCAAATCAACGTCGAACTTATCTCGTTTCCATGAAGCAACATCTTCTGGGCGACTTGGACCTTGACTGCGAGTGCCACCACGTGTACGAACCCGACATCCAGAACGTCGTCTGCCCCGACCTCGACGACCAGTAGCTCTACCGAGGCTACGAGAACGACCTCGACCTCTTGGTACATTGCCATCATCGCTGTCGTAACTATCGCTGTCGCTCGAGTCTTCCTCAGCTGAAGATCGAGATTCATTTATGAAAGCGTGTACCTCCTCAGTGAAATCTTCATCTTCACTCGAATCTTCTAATTCGGAGTTATTAAGAAGTTCTGCGGTCTCGTAACGCTGAAAATAATATATTCACTACTTTAGGTATAAGTGCCGAAAGTGATTTACGTAAGATCAATTTCACAAACTTAAAACATAAACTACGAACGATGTGCCTTTCTATAGGTTTAATATTTTTACGACGATTTATTTACTTTATTATTCTTTATTACCACACAAAAGTACGTAATTTCAAAAAAATATTTACTAATTTGCTATTCTATAACAACCCTACATTAAAACAAGTGAATTTAACAAAAACATTTTAAGTTTTACTTACTGCGTCGGCCACGTGCCGCCATTGTTCCAAACTCCTGAGCACGCGTTACAAGAATGGCGGCCAATAGGTAGGATATCTCTATCGAACTTCAAGGACAAACTATCGCCATTGCTTAAATTTCATTGGCTGCGAGCAATCACGTGATAAATATTTTTTTAGCGGGAAAAAACAAACACTCGGGAATTGAGGCTACCTGTAGGTCGGTCGTCCATTGTCGATATAAGAAGTTCAAAAATGGTCGGCCTTTAGAGTACGATTTATTTAGCACTTTGTAAAGGACGCCAGGTGTCAGGAGGCTAAATAAGTTTAGATTTTTTTTCCATGTATCTGTTTTGTTTTTATTTTAATATTATTATTATAGTTTTTTTATGTAATTCGACATTAAGAGACCTTATACATCTCTAAGTAATTGTATTACGTTAGTTTGATTTGGTAGTTGTAGTTGTATTTAATAATTGTTGATGTATAATTATTATTATTTTGCTTTTATGTAAATTCAATGTTGACGTGTAAAAGTGCCCTTGTGGCCTATTTGCTGAATAAATGTTGAAGTTGAAGTTGAAGTTGAAGACGTCCCCGGGCCTGCCGCCCACAAGTGCCCTTATGGGGGTAACCGGCGGTCGTATGCCAACCGCCGCCGCCCCACGCGCTTGCGGCGCATTGGCTGAGAGGCCGGATCTTCCTCCCTGCCACGCTCCGCTGCCTCCTTCTGCACCATCACGTCCTCGCAGAAGGAGGCCTCTAACCCTAACCTAACCCACTTTTGTGCAGCAAGTTCTAAAACCTAACCATTTTTCAGAACCTTACATTATGGAAAATAATCGTTATGACAATTCATCGTTAGAGCATGTACTCATTAGGACAAACCAGTTAGGGCAAGTGACTTTAGCACAAACGTTGTTAGGGATTCAGAATGACACCCGTCTGAGGAACGGCTATGTCACCAGAATTGCGATGCCCCGAGCTGTTAATAAACGATATTGTACCTCATGGTCAGTACGAGCACATATCGAATAGGAAGAGAGATTACTAGAATTGCACCTGACACACGTATCACAAAAACTTTAATCTATTTCACGACCTGCACTTTGGAACCGCACTGTTCCCGAGTCAAGGAATCCTAGAGAGGGCCGTCCTGTGCGACGTTATTTATTTATTTATTATCACCAGCACGCATGTGCACTGACCCCAGGACCATCGCTCAAAACCAAAAGGTAACAAGTGCATATGAAACTTATGCGTAGTTAAGACCTCTAGTTCTGTCTAGAGCAAAGGTGCAGGTCTCAGGTGCGCAAGAGTTATGGCAGCAATATTAATAAAGCGGGATAAGTAATGTAATAAGTAATAAGTAAGTGTAATAAGTTGTTGGTGGTGTGGTTGGTTGGCGAAATTAATAATGCCTACAAGAATTGTGTACTACACTTTTATGGCTTCTTGAGTACGGCATGGATTAAATTGGCCATAGGTTAGACCGTAGGTTCTAAAATATTCAGGGTGGTTCTAAAATCTCTATTTTCTGGTAACGATTTTGATTTAAAACATGAGAAGGGCGGGAAAGGAGTGTACGCTTCTCCTGATGCGAAGCTAATAGAAACCGAAAAATCAATTTTAATGCTAGATTTATTGAACTTAAAAATAACAAGTTTTTAAACAAATTACATGCCTAACTAAGACAAATATACATTTTGAGTTAACAATCAAGTGTTATTAGAAAATGTTTTCATTACTTAGATACTTTTACAATGAATTGAAAATATTAGTAATTATAATTTGCTGTTTAGTCAGACTTTGTTCTCAACAGACGAAATGGGAAATTTCAGAATCATCACAAATTCAGCTACACTATATTATTAATAATTTAGAATAGAGTCCTGCTTCTGCGCCGGTAGCCATATTGGATGATCTATTCAGTTTACAATCCAAGCTCATCCTTATTAATAAATCATAGTGTAAATACCAGGTATATGGACTGATGAACATTGAACCTGGGGTGAACATCCGATCAAGTTACTGTGTGCCCAATATCAGATATGTTAATCTAACAATTCTAACATGGACAAATGTCAGTTGGAGACATAAATTAGAAGAGCAACCTTTACCGTAGCGATGCTATTTACAGCCGTATTTTTATTTTATATATTTAGGGCATCAACAACAATACAACAAGTAATATAAATAGGGTTGCCATACGTCCCGTATATACGGGACTGTCACCGTATTTAAGTATCACGTCCCGTATTTTTACTGGTCCCGTTTTTGTCCCGTATTTTGTCGACCGGTCTGGCCTAGTGGGTAGTGACCCTGCCTATGAAGAGTATGAAACCGATGGTCCCGGGTTCGAATCCTGGTAAGGGCATTTATTTGTATGGTGATACAGATATTGTTCCTGCGTCATGGTTGTTTTCTATGTATTTAAGTATTTGTATATTATATATATCGTTGTCCGAGTACCCACAACACAAGCCTTCTTGAGCTTACCGTGGGGCTTAGTCAATTTGTGTAAAAATGTCCTATAATATTTAATATCTGGGTGACCGAGCTTCGCTCGGAAAACATATAAAAACTCGAAAATGCGCGTTTTCTCAGAGATAAGACCTAGCTAGATCGATTTTTCGCCCCCGAAAACCCCCATATAGCAAATTTCATCGAAATCGTTAGAGCCGTTTACGAGATCCCTGAAATATATATATAAATAAATAAATAAACAATAATTGCTCGTTTAAAGGTATTAGATTTATTTATTAATAGCGCTCTAGAACAGAGCTCTCCAAACCCCAGCTCCAAACACCAGCAACCAGATACACCCCCCCCCCTCCCCCCCCCCCCCCTCGGGTGGCCCGCGCGAAAGTTTCTGAGGCGCAATATGGCCCTAGAATACCACTGTCCCTTATCAGTTCCGACTAATTATGGCAACCCTAAATATAAAGCATAATGAATACATATAAATATAACCAATATGGTTATAATATATATTATGGTGCTAAAACACCATAAGTGGTAAGTTGGTAATACAAAGACAGCTTCGCATCTTTCCAGTCGATATTACCAAAGTTAAGGACTCATAATGAGCATAATGGGCGACTTCTCTTATAACTCTCTGTAACTACAGATAATGTATAACAAATGAAAAATTTTAATGGAAGATGACAGTTTTTCTTTGCCGATTTGTGTTTTCTACACGGCGCATCTCCCTTTTTGAAACGGTTACTAACTAAATCTCTTTTATATAAGTATAAACTGTAATACGTAAAAATGGTAGCTAGGCATAATATCACTTGACAAGGATACACGCATATTTAATTTCGTTGAATTATTAGCAGCAAAGACAAAATGGAAACCCAAATTACTTGAAACATTAAGATATGCATGTTAAAACCGGAAGTTACAATGGTCTTGCTGCATACAGAAAGTTGCCAAGTGCTTTTATTTTAATTTCCCGAGGCGTGGGAAATTTCCATATAAAGAAAGACCACGTATAGCTGACGAAATATAATTTGCACTGATTCGCCATAAATGTTCAAGAGCTTGGTGCAAAACAAATTATATTTCAATAACTATAAGTAATTTACATATATGGACTTGTTTATAACTTCCATCAAGCCAAAACTTTGGCTTAAATCACATATGAAGACTGATATCGATAACCAAGGTACCTAAAACTATTTTCTTTAGCAAACCAGCTGAGGAAAAATACTGTCACTTTTGTATTATTAATTTCTTTGATTGTAATTACTCCATTTACCACTTCAAAAGGCTTGTCATTTTTCATTTACTTACTAGATGGCAAAAATATAACAAGCCCACGGCAATATTACAAATATAAATACCTACGGTTGTATTTTCTAATCAACAACCCTCGAAAAGTTAATCTTGTCACCAATTGACTTCCAATCACTAGGCCTATCTAATCCCCAACATCATAATATTTCTCGATTATTATTATTATCACAAATAGGCCTTATTATACTATCAATTATATACAATTATCCATTTTAACGGCTGTCGAGGCCCGTGCACGAGTCAGGGGATCAAGGCAGTAATAGTACGCGCCTATTAAATGTATTAAATATATGCGATTAGTGTAATGCGACTCTGCGATTGGTCAGATATTTTCAGTTAACATTTTGTGTCTAGTATAAATCTCTCTTTTTGGTTTATCTTAATTTTAGTAAGGTATATTTTATGATAAAAGTAGATTTTTATCGGTCTTATGTAACATATTTTATTTCGACATTTGTTAGATATATAGTAATTATATTGTATTAATGTTTTTACCTGTATTTATTAAGACTTTAAATATTATTGTTTTAGCTTCCAGATTCGACCCTTATTTTTTATATTTTAAGGCATCTATATTTTCAAACACGTTTAATACGAGTACACAATCAGAATAAAATAAAAATTTGTTACTACGTAATTTAATCAAAGAAACTACGTCATATATTTTACCCTGTATACGTAGACATGTACGTTGTTTGTCAGAAAATATATGTTTTCGAACAAGGCTGTACGATTGGGCGTGACCTATAACACGGCGTTGTTGTGCACTACTGTTACACAAGTCGCTTCCACTGGCGACGAGCTGCTGACCAAGAATATAAAGATCTGGGATGGATGTGGCCTGCACTGGTGAGCAAGTATGCTCAAGCATTACAGATACTAGAACTTAAAATAATAGACAATTAGACACTGATCTCGGTGAAAATCAAAATGTAACCTGTCAATCAGTAAAATATACAAAAACAGTATAAAAAAACCGAAGACTAAAATTTTATAAAAAGTTGTGTAGTCTTGCAGACACAGCATTTATAGTTGAGTCGTGAGTTCTTCTCGCATCGATACATTATTATTGTGTGAAACAGTGTAATCATGTTTCTTATAAACTGTAAATAGGCGTCCAGGTGGCCAATTGGAACATACATTACGATGATGATGTCATTTTGTTATCATTCGGCCGTGAGTCTCGCTCACACCAATGCCTATAAACAAAGTATGAGACATGAAAGTATAAGTTCGAATTAGCCTTCAGGTTACGAGTCGTCACATTGTCATCAGTTTATCATGTATTACAAATACAAAGCGCTACACCCTAGCTATACTAGTAGCAGCAAAATTAATATATGTAGAGTAATCTTTCTAATTTTTTACAATAAATCTAAACTTTACTGTGTAGTGTATGGGAAACACAACTTGTTTAAAAGAAAAAGAAACTAATACAAAAAGTCTCAATGTAATCAAGTATTAAGCGCTACTTTTTGCTTTCGATATAGCAAAATTATACTTGTATGATAAATACTGTATCCCTTGTCCCACAGTAAGCTCTATAGGGCTTAAGTTGCAGGCTATTGATATATATATAATAAATAGATATAGATAAAAAAAACCTGAACTCAAGAATGAATATATGGAATATACACTCCAATAAATGCCCTTACCAGGATTTTAATACACACACTGTTTTTTGTAACGACAGACATCCCAACTACACTCGCTTCCAGTGTCTCTTCCAGCGTCTCTGTGGCCGTCGCGGAGATGCGCCCGCGCCTGCGGGTCAAGGATCGCCGCTCACAGAATTACCTATCAAACGCGACCTGCGCTTCTAATGTATGCGCTTCGCGAGCGCTCGTCTCGCTCGAGCCGGTAGGGGATACTAGGCTATAACCGCAAAAATCGAAGTTCGCAAATTGCGGGCTTTTTTCTCTGTCCCTCTAATTACGCCTTCATTGGAGTAAAAGAGAAAGTTCCCCGCAATTTGCGAAATTCGGTTTTTGAGGTAGCCTCTCTGGCCCCGTAGACAACATGCCAATCGCTATCGCTACGTAGCGAACGAAACGCAACTGTCACTGTCACACTAATATGGAAGAGTGATAGAGAGACACAAAGCGATTCGATAGCGAAGCCCAAACGATCGTCACCTTGGCTAGGCCGCCTCTGGTTTCAGTCTTTGGAATACATACTTGTCAATTCAAATTCTTACTGTACGTTGATATAGCTACTTTTATAATTTTAACAACATAGTACAGTAGAATTCCCCAATGAACAATTTAAAAAAAACAATAAAGTTAATAAATTTCTGCTCAATTAAGTCTTGATAAATTAATTCATTCCTATACGAGTATTAGAAACTGACGTGCATTGTTTACACTCTGAGTAAGGTCACCTTTAAAATTCGTAATTTTATTGACTCACATTATAATACTTATTATAATGTCTTCTGATAGTCAGTCCTACATGCTTTCCTTTGTTATTTATTAATCAAAAATACACAAAACAAACACAAAGAAGAGATAATAAAATTAATAACTTAAATCTAAACCTTAAAACCTAAAGGGACTAAAAACTAAAATACTACTAAATATAAAACACCTCCCCCAAATCCCCTGCTTCTGGCATAGACCCCAGAATGCTGGCGGCGTTACCTCTCTGCACCGCCAGACTCAACCTCTGCGCAAAGAAGGAGCCCGCTCTGAGGTCCCCCGAGACACCTATCAAACGTTCCGACACCTTTTTAATAAATTTTTTGGTGTCGGACGACCAAGGACCCATAGTTTCCATAGCATGCTTTTATGATCACGCTTTTGTCATTTTGTCATTGTGGCATCGGATTTTAAATTCGGATTCAAAAAAGTAGGTATAAGTATAAGTATTATGTTCGAGTACCTACCCATTTCGCAATAGACAATGTAAGCGCAACCATTATATTCCAAATTCCAAATTCCAAATTATTTATTTGTTAAACATAGGTATGTACAACAGTAGGTCTTACATATAAAATATAGTAACACTATGTTTCGCCACATGGCACACAAATAGCTACAGAGAAGATGTAGCGTGCAATTATAAACTAAGTCATAAAACTTACACAACAAATACAAATTAAAAGGTTATAAAGTTTCCTGAGTCTGACAAATAATCTTGAACAGAATAGTATGCTTTAGTTATTAGGAAATCATACAACTTTTTTTAAAATTTATTTAAATCATTAATTTTTAAAATCTGTTTTGGTATATTATTATACATTTTTGGTGCCATTCCAAAAAAGCTTTTTGCTAGTAACGCTGTTTTACATGATCTAGATAAAATAAAACGACGAGTTTCGTTCGAATGATATGAAGTGACTGCTTTATTAACAGAGAAGTTTCTTACATGTTGCGCATAGATGGCGCTAGTAGTTATGCATATTTTGATATTTACAACACCCCCACTCAAAATATATCTTAAAATAACTAAATAAATGGCAAAACAAAATAATGGTTGCCGCTACACTTTTACAATGCCTAAGGCATCCATAAATTTGTAATGCTTAACAGTGCATAAACTTTTTGTAAGTAAATCAGCTGGCATATCAGCTGTGCATAAATATTTTACTATAACAATATCTTTTGTTATCAGGTCTCTACAATAATGAAATCTTACATCAATGTGTTTAGTTCTGTTATGAAATACAGGATTAACTAACAATTTGTGTGCACTTTGATTGTCATTATGCAAAGTAATTTTATACATTTTCTTTGTGATTTCATACTGTAAGTTTCTTAAATATACCGCCTCCTTACAGGCTTCTGAAATACTAACATATTCTGCTTCGGTACTCGAAAGCGATATACATTTTTGTTTACTACAGCTCCAAGATATGACCGATCCAGACATTGTAAAACAAAACCCTGTGTATGATTTCCTATCATTAATATCACTACACCAATCTGAATCTACAAAGCCCTGAATATTGACATTACCATTTTTACAATATCTTAAACCTATATTTTTAGTTTTCTTTAAGTATCTTAGAACTCTTTTTGCATAAATCCACTGTTCTTCATTATTACAGTTATTAAATTGACTAAGGTATGACACAGAATAAGCTATGTCAGGTCGTGTTAAGACCGCTAGGTACATTAAGCTACCTATAAGCTGTTGGTAGGGATTATGGCAGGATGTAACATTTTCCTTCTTACTCTTCAAATTTGCCTCCATTGGAGTATTTGCTGTCTTACATTCTGACATATTGAACTTCTTTAATATCTGATCAATATATTTTTCTTGACTTAGAGTAACAATATTATTTTGTGTATCAAATTTAACTGACATACCAAGACATTCTCTGACTCGACCCAAGTCTTTAATTTTAAAATTACTACTTAACATTTCTTTCAGATGTTTTAATTCCTGTGGGTCATTTGAAAAAATCAAGAAATCGTCTACATATAATGTTACCATGGTTTTATAATTACCAACAATTTTAGTATATAAACATGGTTCTATTTTAGATTTATTATAACCATCGGCTAACATACAACTGTCCACTTTTTTATGCCAAGCACGGGATGCCTGTTTGAGACCATATATAGCTTTATTTAATTTAAGAACCTTTTTGTCATCAGTACAGACTAAACCTTCTGGTTTCTGCATGTATATAGTCTCATCTAGGTCCCCGTTTAAAAACGCTGTCTTGACATCAAGATGAATTACATCTAAGTTTAACTGAACCGACAGTGCAAACAAAAGCCTTAACGTAGTATGTCTAACTACTGGAGAAAATGTCTCTTCATAATCTACACCATACTTTTGAGTACACCCTTTAGCCACGAGCCTTGCCCGATACCGCACATTATTGTCTGAGTCACACTTCTTTTTAAGAACCCACTTACACTTCACTATTGTACCACCACATGGAGCATCGACAATTTCCCAAGCTTTGTTGTCCTGGAAACTCTGCAGCTCGTCCTGCACAGCCTGTTCCCAAAACTCCTTCTCTGGTCCTTCTAGTGCTTCTTTCAGTGTGAGCTCATTATCAGGTTGGTCATCATTCATGCACATAAAACCATACATGTCAGGTTTTCTTCTTTGTCTCACTGGAAAATCCCTTCTATTATCTGTATTTGGGTCTTCATCAGAGACTGCCGACTCTTCTGAGGGCACATAAGTTTCATCATTCAAATTTATGCTACCTGTGGAAACAAATGAGTCCTCTAGCTCACTGACCTTGTCTGTGTCCCCCACTGGTTCTGGGCATTGTGGACCTGGGCTCTGCGCAGACTCTTCTAGCATATCATTCACTGGAACAAGAGTTTCTTGGCGAGTATGCTTATCTTCCATAATGATGACATCACGACTAGTTGTGATACTTCTAGTTGTAGGGTTGTATACTCTGTACCCCTTGACATCCTCAGGATAACCAATAAGTATGCATTTTTCTGATTTCTTGTCCCACTTGTGTCTCTTTTCTTTTGGTATATGCTTCATGACTGTGCTGCCAAATATTCTGATGTGAGCAAGATTTGGCTTCTTCCCTGTCCACAGCTCATACGGTGTACGATCATTCAGTCCATTTTTCACAATGCGGTTCTGTAAATAAACAGCACAATTAATGGCTTCTGCCCAAAATTCTTTGCTGAGATTTGCTTCGAACAAGAGGCACCTGGCCTTCTCTGTGACCGTACGTATTGTCCTCTCACTCAGACCGTTCTGTTCGGGCGTGTATGGATTTGACTTCTGATGAATTATTCCGGCTTGCTTTAAATAATTATCGAAATCTAAATTACAAAATTCTCCACCATTATCACTGCGTAGGTTCCTTATTTTCTTTGATGTAAAATTCTCTACCTTTGCTTTATATTCCATAAAACACTGTAGAGCTTCACTTTTATTCTTTAAGAAAAACACATGAGTCATGCGGCTGTAATCATCGATAAAGAGAAGAAAGTACCTGGAGCCTCCAAGAGACGGACTTTCCATGGGGCCTGCAACATCACAATGCACTACATTCAGCAGCTCTGTACTTCTGTTACCTTCATTAGCAAAAGGCAACCGACTCTGCTTTCCCTCGCAGCACACAACACAATTTGACTTGCTAATATCTGCCTTCTCTTCCAACCTGATGCCTTCTACAGCATTCTGCATTTTATTCATGCTATGACTACAAACGTGCCCAAGACGACGGTGCCAAAGGGACGGCGATTCCACTACTGAAGCCACAAAACACGTCACTGTGTCTAGTTTATAAACACCATTTATAAGTGTGGCTGTAGCTACCAATTTCTTCTTCTTATTAAAGATTTTACACCCATTGACCGTAAACTTCACCTTATTTCCTTGTTTTATCAGTTGACTAACTGACAAAAGGTTTGTAGTCAGGCTAGGAACACACAGTACATTTTCGACCACTATGTCGTAATCACACTCTTTAGTTGTAGTCGTGATATTCATATTTCCGCTACATATCACAGGCACTCTAGTCTTGTTAGCGACCATAATTTCTTTATCAAAAGAGCCTGAATAACAAGCATCAATCACCCAATGTTTATTGCAAGTAATGTGAGAACTCGCACCGCTGTCAACGTAGAAATCACTTTTCTGAAAGTCTCCGGTATAAAATACAGCACTAAAAGCATGACTTGTTTTGTTTTCACGTTCAAATTTGTCGGCTTTGTCGCATTGATTACGATAATGCCCTTGCTGTTTACAGTTATAACATTTGACGTTGACGTTTCGTTTCTCCTTGACATTGACAGGTGACGTCTGTGCGGCCGCGCTATCCTTGCGAACCACAGACTTGTTATTTTTCTTATGTTGGCTGCCATGTCGGCTGCGGAAACATGCTAGAGCGTTAGTCACATCGCTATTTTCCGGTTCCATGTCCATCAACTTAGCTTTAATGGCGTCCGTTGTGATTTCTATGCCGGCGTGTTCGATCGCCATTATCATCGGCATATATTTTTCACTCAAGCCCGCTAGCATGATAGAACCGATCCACTCGTCACTTATGTTGAAGCCCGTTCCCGACAATTTTTGACCCGTCTCGACAATTTGAGTCACATAAGACGCCATTGATGTACAGTTCTCAAGTCGAATTGATATAAGATTCCTCAACAAGCTAATTCTTCTTGTAAAGCCTGAGTCATCAAATAGTTGCTTCAATTTTGTCCATAACTCATACGATGTCGTGACACTTTTTATATGAATGTAGATAGACGGATCTATTGTCAAAATCAATTTAGCTTTCGTTTTGCCATCTTCTGTCGCTGACGCCGCCGCCGCCGGCGTTGTTTCATCTGGCTTTTTTATGCACTTGGCCATGCCTTCCAGCACCAGAAAGTTCTCGACTGCAAAACACCACTCACTATAGTTCTCGCGACCTTTTAGTTTCGGTACGTTCACTAAATAACTTGAGCTAGCAGCCATGATTTTGAATAACGGTTTTCACGAATTACTATTTTCACAGTTTTACTTAAATTTTTAGTCCAACCGTAAAACACACAAGTCCTTTAGTCCATCACACAAAACTTTCCTGATAATTCTGACTATTAACTTGTAAAATAGTAATTTTAAGTTGCTGAGCACATAACCTAAAATAAAACGACGAGTTTCGTTCGAATGATATGAAGTGACTGCTTTATTAACAGAGAAGTTTCTTACATGTTGCGCATAGATGGCGCTAGTAGTTATGCATATTTTGATATTTACAACACTAGATTGTATTCTATGTTGTTGGCGATAACTATTGAAATAGGAGAATTGGTGAGGGTTATACTTAACATACATAATTCATAACATGTATAATGCGACTTCATATATATAAAGACAGGGAAGCGTGAGAATATTTAGCTTAATAAAGTAGGGTTTACATGATTCTAGGAAATGTAAACCGCATACTGATCGTAAGCACTTTTTTTGAGCTCTGAACACTAAGTTACTCAAAGTTGATGTAACGTGAGCGTGATAAGAGATTAAAACAATCGACTGGTTTACTACTTTTCGTAAATTATGCAAGGCATATGAATATTTGTTTAGTTTTTTACAAACGTTGTCTATGTGGTTATTCCAACTTAATGTTCGATCTAAGCGTAGCCGTAGCGTAGCCCCAAAAAAGTTGTTGAATCCGTTTCTTCAATGTCCTGATCTTTGTATTCCTACCGATATATGTCATGCGACATCGGTCTTGGTCTTAACTCCTGTAGGTACACTACACTCTTGGTGTAGTGTACCTACCCCATCGTTGGCGGTTGGCTACCGCTCGCCCGCGCTCACCAAACGTTCGCAACAACGTTCCCCTTACGACCGAATACGTTTTAATAACCAGCGTTGCGCACAAGCGACGTAATTCAGCGTTAGTAGACACTCCGACTGTTAACGTCGTGATCTATGTATGTTTTCTGTTTTGTAGAAACTATGTAATATCTCTATTGCAAACGCTAGCGATACTCTACAGTCCAGAGCGCCTAGCCATGATGCCAATCGTTTGCGCCGTCACCGCCGAATTATTAAATTTACAAAACAGGGCATATTCAGAAATAAAAGGGAGTTTTATAAAATTAGCTCGTTGCTCTCACTAGTGCTCATGCCAAGTGTAACTGACTCATATTGGTATCATATTTACTTTTCATAAATAACTTTGCATATACTAATTCACAAGCGCATTATGCAAAGAAAATAATTCAACCCGAAAACGGAACTTAGTTTAGTCTGCGCGTTCTGGGGGTCTAGCCAAGATGACAATCGTACATCGCCAAACGCCAAACAAAAAGATAAAATGTATGAGGATTACAGATGCTACGAGAAATCTCGTGACTAATATTTCCTTACATTACTTATTTAAGTTTTAATAGCCGTTTGAAGAATTTAATGAATTAGGTATCATAAATTTGAATAATGTCAATCAAATTGACATAATAGCATAGAGTTATATAATATTACTGGAAATACTACCGTACATCAATACTAATTATTTTAATTATTTAACTCATTGTATTAATAAATATTTCCGCTTGTTTTACAAGAGATATCATGCATAGGCCTCAGCTTGCTTTTTCTACTTATAAGTTTCCATCAAACCTCAAGGTAATTCTAATTAATTGTTTCATTTCTGACGGTCAACTGTCAATGTCCCGTTAAAACGTGTTCATCTATAAATCAAATCAACCTTGAAATTGAGTATAAAGCTTTTGTAAAATTTTAAGCAAATTCTGCGAGTGCCTGTCCGTCTGTACGGCTTTACGAATTTTAACGTAGTTAATTTGGTTGTGTTCATCTCATTTGTAGGAGTAAGAAAGGTTGTGATAGACATAAAATCAGGCGGGATTTTTCTTTCCAAAATGCTTGACAATCCTACAATTGTACGACAATTAAAAATCTACAACGGAGCAGTGATGAGACTACTCTTTTATCCTATATTTGAAGGAAAGTCAACACCGCTGTGTCGGCGGCCGATCGTAAGATCAGGCATATCGTGAAATTCCTAGGCATATCGTGAAACGTGAAAATCTTTGACCCGTTTCCTGAGTCGACCGAGCCCCGCTACGCGGGGCTCCTATTTCTCGGCAGATTGCCCTTCGGGCATCTAAAGCAACCTAACGAATCTATCCTACCTATATTTTGGTTTAATGTCACTATCGTCAAAACATTACACAGGAACATTACGATCTGCCTGATCTAACGATCGGCCGCCGACAGCTGCATTAAATAAGGTTGAAGGTGCCATACAACCATTAGTGGGATGCAGACAATACGATATTGTACCTTAATATTTTCCGGTATTGTAGTAGCCGTACAAACTACGTGGGCGATTTGATCGACCAGCGCATCGCGATTGCCCCGCAGCCACATCGCAACTGTATCGCGCCTGCATCGCGGCAAAAAGTCGCCGTGTGCGACGGCTCTTACGGGGTGATCTACGCGTTCTGTCGCCATAATTACTTTAAATAACAAATTATTTTAAATAACAAATTATTTTATGGCGACAAGTAAGTCTAATGTTAGTAAAACTTGTAAGGAACCTACAATAATAGAAGAAATAGAACACAACACGACTACAAGAAAGACCTATGCAGAAATAGCAAGCAATAGCAACCATACATTTCGTGAACAATAATCGCAAACAATATCACTTTAGTAACAATTTAAATATTCTTTACCAAAATATACGCAGTATGAAGAATAAACGACATTTGATTGAAACAACATTAGATGAAGACAAAAATATACACATGCTTTGCCTTGTAGAAACATGGATAACGCCATCAAAACTAGATCTCCTGCGCGTCGACGGGTTCAAGCTAGCATCAGTTTACTGCAGGCCAAATCAAGAAGGAGGGGGGGTTTGTTTGCTATTAAAACATGACATAGACTATATAGAGTGTAAGGATATTGTAGACATGTCAATAGAGTCAATATTCGAAGTGTGTGCTATAGAAACTCCGGAACTAAATAAGATTGTAGTGAATGTATATTGGCCAGACAGAAAACGAATGCCTGATAGTTTTTTCGAGTCGATGGAGCTCCTTTTGAAATACATACAAAAAAAGTATAATAACAGAGACGTCATAATTGGGGGAGATTTCAACGTTAATGTACTAGATAAAACAATATGCACAAGGAAATTACTTAACTTAATGACTAGTTATAATTACAAACAACATGTTAAAACACCTACTCGCATAACCAAAAATAGCGCTACCTGTATAGATCTGGTTTTCACAAATTTCCCTTGTAAAAACTTTATTGTAAATGTAAATGAGTATGGCTTTTCGGACCACAGAGGAGTGCTTATCAATATTCCAACCAAAAAAATAAACACACGAAATACCTGGATTATGTCAAAGAGGCAATTCAGTGACGAAAATATCCAACGTTTCAAGTCAGAATTAAATAAAATAGACCTTTGTAGTATAATAAATAAAAATAACAATATAAATGAAAACTATAATGCTTTAAATAGAGTATTAATAAATATATTGAACTTGTGTATACCAAAATCGAATGTAAAAATAAAAATAACTACCAAAAAGACATGGTTAACAACAGGCATAAAAATATCCTGTAGACATAAACGACTTCTAAAAGCACTAGCATCCCAAGTTGATAACCATGTACTAAATGAACATTACAAGCAGTACGAGAAATTATTAAAAAAAACAGTTATAGTGTCAAAAAAACTTCAAAATATTAAACGTATAAAAAAAACAGATAATATAGTTAAAACAATGTGGAATATAGTTAAAGAACAAACAAATAAACTCTCACAAAAGAACATAAATAATATTAAGTTAAATATTGACGGTAAAGTAACGGAAAATCCCATAACAGTGGCAAACTCATTTAATAATTTTTTCACTTCCGTAGGCCAAACGAGCTCAAATTCTGAGCCTCCGCGGGGGCGACCTGTTATCTCACCGTCACAAAACTCAATGTTTCTTAGCGCCGTCACCCCACAAGAAGTTTTTAAATTAATTATAGGTTTAAAAAATAAAAGAAGCTATGGCCAGGACGAGTTACCACCATATCTAATAAGAAAATGTGCCGAGGAACTAACGCCTCCATTAACGCTGCTTATTAACCAGTCATTTACTGAAGGAATATTCCCAGATCTACTTAAGATGTCCGTTATTAAACCAATTTACAAAAAAGGCAACCAAAATGATTGTAGTAATTACCGTCCCATAGCCCTTCTACCTACATTTTCAAAAATTTTTGAGACTGCAATGTCGAACCGTTTATATTCTTTTTGTGAGAAGTTTAAAATATTTAACGATTCACAAAATGGTTTCCGAAAAGGCCGATCAACAACGTCAACAGTTTTTAAATATATAAATGAAGTATTAAACATAATAAACGATAAAAAATATGCTATTGGTTTGCTGCTAGACATGAGCAAAGCTTATGACTGTGTTTTGCATGATATTTTATTAGAAAAGTTATTTGGAATAGGTATTAGAGGTTCAGCTCACAATTGGTTCATTTCATATCTTACAGGTCGGACACAATGTGTAGAAGTAGAATACCATAACTATATAACGGGTAACATACAAACACTTAAATCAGATAAAACTAATATTACTCGATCTATACCTCAAGGCAGCGTTCTCGGCTGTATTTTATTTTTAATATATATAAATGACCTGCCCAAAGCTATAGATAAATTCTGCACCCTTTTTGCTGACGATATATCTTTAATAATACCTTGCCAAAATCAATTACATTTAAATACAACCCTAGATTCAACCCTTGTTAATATTGTCACCTGGTTAAATGATCATAACTTAAAGCTTAACTTTAGTAAAACAAAACTCATGCAATTTAGACCCTATCAGAAACGTAGCATAGATATAGATTTCTCATTTCAAAACACTACATTAGAACGCGTCGAAACTTTCCCACTGCTAGGCATACACATTGATTCTACAATTAATTGGAAAGAGCACATAAATACGATATCTATGAAGTTGAGCCGATTTACTTATGCCTTATACGAATTAAAAATATGTACCGACGAAAAGACAGCCCTGTGTGCCTATTACGCATATGCACACGCATGGCTACAGTATGGCATAGTCTTATGGGGAAATAGTTGCGATGCATCAAAATTATTTTTACTTCAAAAACGGTGCCTTCGAATTATTGCAAACATAGGTATTATGACAAGCTGTAAGGAGTACTTCATTCAACATAATATCTTAACTCTACCGTCGTTGTACATTTTAGAAGTAAGCACTTTCGTTAAAAACAACATTTCCCTTTTCCCGCAGTACTCTCGTCCATCTAACTTACGACCCAATACAAGATTAGCCCGCCCTAACTCAAACATGAAAATGATCCACTCTGGTCCATTTGCCATGTCAGTCAATATATATAATAAAATTCCAAAGTCAATACAGGTGGAAACAAACATAAATAGATTTAAAGTGCAATTAAAGCGATATCTAATTAGCAAAGCATATTATTGTATCCAAGATTTTTTAAGTGAGATCTAGATGTTTAGTTTAGTTTTTAGTTAGTCTGTTATGTTGCTATACCCTCGCAGGGTTCATGTTGAAACTGTACTTAGCCCTAAGATCCTCTGTACACATGAAATGCAATAAAATATATGAGTATGAGTATGAGTATAATTCAACGCCCGCTGCGCGCGCGGTCGCGGCCACTCATTATTTTAGAACAGTACAACTGCAAAAAGCCGGTGTGTATTACAAAAAGCGGCCAAGTGCGAGTCGGACTCGCCCATGAAGGGTTCCGTATTTAGGCGATTTATGACGTATAAAAAAAAACTACTTACTAGATCTCGTTCAAACCAATTTTCGGTGGAAGTTTACATGGTAATGTACATCATATATTTTTTTTAGTTTTATCATTCTCTTATTTTAGAAGTTACAGGGGGGGGGGACACACATTTTACCACTTTGGAAGTGTCTCTCGCGCAAACTATTCAGTTTAGAAAAAGATGATATTAGAAACCTCAATATCATTTTTGAAGACCTATCCATAGATACCCCACACGTATAGGTTTGATGAAAAAAAATTTTTTGAGTTTCAGTTCGAAGTATGGGGAACCCCAAAAATTTATTGTTTTTTTTCTATTTTTGTGTGAAAATCTTAATGCGGTTCACAGAATACATCTACTTACCAAGTTTCAACAGTATAGTTCTTATAGTTTCGGAGAAAAGTGGCTGTGACATACGGACGGACAGACAGACGGACAGACGGACAGACGGACAGACGGACAGACGGACAGACAGACAGACAGACAGCCATGACGAATCTATAAGGGTTCCGTTTTTGCCATTTGGCTACGGAACCCTAAAAAATGAAGAGGAAATCGTAATGGGCTGCTTAACAAGATTCCGGAGATCGTACTGTGTTTTTTGTGGGTAGGAATGAGGATAGTATCTATAATCAAAGAAAGAAAGTAGAAACACGAAATTTGGTGCGGTCAAGACTATCCAGCTGTTCCTTTATGAGTAGGTGTAAAGCCCTGCAGGGATTTTCAAAGAAACTTACACTTACCGTTACTCATTGCATAATAATTAAAAAATAAAATAAATCACGCTTAATGATCTACTTGTAAATTCTACTCGCCGATATTAAAATACCGGTAAGCCTGAATAAAATATTAATACATTCAAACGCAATATGTTTACAATCAAGCATTCTTTTTTGTGTAAATACAAGATGTAATCTTATACAAACACAATCATGGTGGGCTAAAGACTAATAAACTTGCTAAGTTGTAATTACAGTGCCAATTTTATTACAACCAACAGAATGATATTATCAATATCCATTCGTAAAACTAGTTTTCATTTTGGTCCTTGAAACTAAAGGGTTATATGAACTGCTCAATGTTTAGGACATACGCCATTTCGTGTCTACCGCGCCAAATAATAATTAAACATGAAGCGATGTGCAGATGACTACCGATTTATAATTTCAGATTTTATTTTCAATTCATCCAAGTAAGCTAATTATGACAGTTATAGATTTTAATTTCCTATGAATCCTATGATTGGTTATGGGGAGGGGAGGTTTACTCTGGAATTAAATGTAATTGAAAATACTACATATAATTTGAATTAAATTAATTTTATTTTATTGACTGTTGCTTGTGTGACTGTTATCTCCGACACGTTTTATAATATACCTACTAACTATATGTTCGTTAATGGATTGTCAAAAAAATATATCTACTAAATAACTGTCACAAGTGCCAACCAATTGGCAATATCTTATTATATCTACGATAAGAAGTTCATCAAGGAACTATCTTACTCAAAACACACCTCATACCTAACCAAGTGCAAAGTAAGTACATAATCAAGCTCAAATTAATAAAAGAAATAGGCAACTACTAACCAAAATTAACCTGCCACGTTTTGAAAATACAAAAGTATTTTTTATACACTGCAAGCAAATAACTTCATTGCCTCAAAGGTTTTGTTGTGTCCAAAGTTTATTATATAAATCAATTCACATTTAAATTCCAAAAACGTGCACAGACGTATT
Source organism: Cydia amplana (assembly GCF_948474715.1). Lineage (NCBI taxonomy): Eukaryota > Metazoa > Arthropoda > Insecta > Lepidoptera > Tortricidae > Cydia > Cydia amplana. The sequence goes on along the minus strand of NC_086079.1, from coordinate 14,294,907 downwards.
TTGAAATGAGTCTTCTTAATTAGCTTTCGAAACCATCCAGAGCAAATTAAATTAATATACATACATATGTTAAAATTAAAATAGTTTTAGAAAACACGCAAGTAGCTTAGATGAATCAGATAAGTACTGAAGTAGTCGTAACTATATCAAATTACAACTAGTTTTCTAATTTATTTTATTGATTTAACGGAGAACATCATAATTATTTATTACCAATTTTATCCGAGGTGACTCAACGTTCTAGATTAGTATGAATTGGAAGAAATAATTATCTTTATGTTTAATCTTATAAACAAATCGGCCAGTTAATTTCACCGATTAAAATCAGTGTAATGTTTGTGTATTTTACCGTTTTTATACTTATTAATCAGTGCCGATGTTCATCATTATATTCTGTACATAGCCTATTGAATAATGCCCAGATTACGTTTTTCGATAAAATCTGTCGATTCTATTAATCGTTTAGCTCTCGATGTGTTAAAATCCATGTCATTCGTTAGCATATATTCTAATAAGTTTCTCACTGCTCTTGGTTGGGAAGGAAATTATAGAATTCTGAGCGGGATTTTAGCTAATTCTTTGTCACTTTGGTATTCAAATACACCATTGAGATATAGATCAAGATCTGACAACACTTTGTCGACAAATTTTGTATAATTTTTGTAGCGAACTTGTTTTTCTGTCAAAACTTCTTAAATGAATGTCCAGACCATTTCCTGCTTTTTGGATTCCGCAGTTTAAAGGTCATCTAAGACCCGATACAATCCATAGAGTTTTTTGTAAAACAAGGTTCGAATTATCTCCAGAACTAAGTAATTTTCTCAAACATCCGCTTCAGTGTCCATCGAATCATATTTATGAATCATTTCATCAAGATTTTAATTTCACAATTTATTGAAAACCGTAGTCGAATCTATTCTGAACATAATGGCGGTCCATAAAACGAGTGTACCGTTCGCATCCGCGGTAATAAACACATGGCGAACGTGTTGATTAGTAATTAACCACAAATTACATACCATTCGTGATTTATATGTGGACTGGGGGTCAAGGGGTCTAGGGTTCGATTTCCATAAGCCTCGTAAATTTAAATATACTTGTATAAAACACAACTTAAATTGTTTATGAATGAATTATTCATGAAGTGGCCATGCAATTTTGCAGCTCGCTGTATATGTATTTTTCCCCCGCCGTTTTGCTCGGCCGATTTAATCCTCCGTTTTACTACTTATATTCATTATTGATTCCTCCCAGTATTAGTAAACTAGAATACAGACTTTCTTATTTTTTCTCGATTTGCAAATCAATCAATTCATTTACACCATTACGTACACTCATCCCTACTAAATATTCTGTGAATTCAGTCTGAGTGTAGATACCTCTTCACACTTAAACCGCTGAACCGATTTAGATGAATTTTTGTATGGGAATAGTTTGAGGCCCAGGAAAGGCATAATTTTTATCAATCATCATCATCATTCTACGCAGTAGACGTCGCGGGCAGAAGCTAGTCCGAAATAAATTTGCATGCAAACAATTTCTTTTTTTAATTCGATTAATTATAGCCTACACGTGCATTAAAAAAATATACATGATATCGATGAAACCTTCCATGGGTGGGCCGTGAGAAGCTACCATACAAGCTACCGGCAGAACCCTAACGAACTATGATTTCGATAATTCTAGACACCTGTCACTCACCGCTCAACTAATGAACTGTATACTATATCCACTAATTCATCTAACTCTTATCTACCTCAACTATTGACCTTAAAAGAAACCTTATAGTGATCATACATAGAGACGATTTTCAAGTGAATGCAAAATGTGATAAGAGGTAGTATAGTTTAGTTGATATGGGAAAGCTTTAATAGACATTTAGATACGTACAATAATCAACGCTGAATAATGTGTGTGTAACGAGTTTTATAATGAAATTGTGAAAAGTAGGCATTTATGACGCGAACATAAATGATGTTCATTTATGCCGATGTTATCGATATGAGGTGTTAATGTTTTAATGCACACCTAAGGCGGTACCTACCTATCAGAATAATGGCATACGAAAGGTTTTAATTGTTTCAGCAAGCAAGATGCAGATAAAATTGCATATACAAGATCGATTCATCAATTTGTGCAGTTATGCGGAACAAATATTTGATATTGTACAGAATAATATTTTAAATTGTACTTTAGAGACTGCCAAAATAGGATAATTAATGCTCAAAAAACGTTTATTGTTGGTTTAAATAAGTTTAATACCTATTTAAAGTACCAACTTTTCAAAGGAAACTACACCATATTTGTTCGTTCTTTTCTTATTATTGTTGCTGTATTTGTTCATTCCGTGTTTGATTGTGGTGATGGTCAGTCCATACGATTCAAAGGCCCTCCGTGTGTGGTCCTTATCTGTCAGCTCCCCCGTCATACTCGTAGCAGATAGTGTTCCGTGCTTATGATAATGATAACACTATACTTTGATACTGTTACGGTATTTTTGGTGAGCACTATAACATTATCTATTGGATACTACCCGAAAAGGAGATGGTGGGACGACTTGGATTTTCTATGTGGTGGGCTGGTGGGAAAATACCAACGACAGGGTCGAGTGGAGAAAATAAGGGAAGGCATCTGGGGAGTGGGACACTCAGGATAGAATTAAGTACTTTAAGCAGGGTGAAAGCAAGGAAGGTACATCTCAATGTTTGATTGTCGTGTTCATAAATTTTAACCGGCTACCTATTCTTAATAGTTACAATCGTTGCTCGTATACAATTTATAGGCGTTACTTGCTTTAAAAGAAAAATAAATACCTGTACCTAACCTATATGTATGTTCAGACTGCCTCTGTAAAATTGATATACACACAATATGACTAACATATTATCCCGTTCTCTTATAACTCATGACATGATGCTTTAGTTTTTCAACCATTGTGAGTTTACGACCACGCTCCAAATGTCAAGATGTTCTGAGCTAGCACGGAACTGTCAAACAGATGGACATATGACGAGGTCATGGCAACAATTATCTAATTAGATTTAGATCCGAAGCCCGAGTTCATTACAGCTACTACCAGCATCCGGGTATAATATCAAAACATCCAATCTACGAATTATAAACATTGTAATTAAAACTATTACTGTGGGTAACAAGAGTTACTTTTAAAAACTAACTTTGTTTGATTTACATATAATAGTTTACACAAAGATGTCTGTCTGGTTCTGTTTTAAACGTCGTCACTAGTCAGTAATAAAGTTTAAGACACTGCATGACAACAGGCAAACATGATCAATTTGAAGCTTGTTTTGACACTGTTTGAAGCATACCTAGGTAGATTTCATCTTCATTAGATTATCTGTGACAATTACACGTTCCTTGGAAGTAGCACTGGCGATACAGGCGGAGTAGCTTCCGCACGAGACCTCGCCGGCGTACGAGTTTAGTTTCAACCCCATTTTCAAGAGCGTCGCCAGCTATGGGATTAAACTGTGGGTGTGAGCTGTGGTCACCTATAAGTGCTTAGCATCTGTTAATGTTAAAATATCCTTGTGATGTATTATCCGTTGATGATCCTTAAATAAATAAAATAAAATAAAATAAACTCATTCAATTTAGTAAATTCTGTGTAAATATTGTATAAATAAACGCACTGAGGAGTAATTCCTGATGCTATCCGCCTCAGGAGAACTAGTATACGTGACCTCTGATTACAAGTAATCGTTACGAATCTCAAAATTTTAGATACACTGGTTCAAATAAAGCATTATGCTTATTAAATGGTTGGAACAACAGCACTGGACTGTTTATCTTACTATATCGGCTTAATGTATTTTTTATTCATGAGACTATCGTCTTTTGAATTGAGCTATCAAGCCGGTCGAATTTATACCCCAGTCGATAGATAGATCATTCGGCCGAGGCGAAATGGCCTAAGTCGAATTTCTATAATTCTAAAATAGCACAAAGAAATCGCAAATCTCATTTAGCTGATTAAATTATTCGTGTATTTAGTCATGGCATACATTTCTCGCAATCAATTGCGTTTTTGTCGGTAAATGACAGATAGATCGGTTATTTTACTAATTGTTGGACAGTTATGATTGTTTTTGAGAATCACCGTCACTGCCCGAAAAGGCTGTAAGTACGTTTGAAGATAAATACACTATACTTCCCTTTTCTAAACCGACTGATGAGTGCTCGCTCTTCGAATTAAACCATGAAATAAAAATAGAGCTAAACAATATTGAACATTGGACAAACGTCTTAAAGTCGTTAATTGAATAGCTGCATTAATTTGACCGTTCAATAAGGACGGACACTATTGCCAAAAATAGCAATGAGTATCTTGTAAGATGATCGCTTTTATGTTTGGTATTGAAATGATTTCAAGTTGTTTGTAGTGTTGCTAGGGTTGCCAGATGGTTGGGATTCGGCGGGATTCTCCCGATTTTTAGCAAGTGTTCCCGATTCCCGACAAAGTGAAAATTGTCCCGAAAAACAGCTTCACGTTCAAAACAATAATTTCAAGTTCCGAACTGTCGTCGAGCGAGCCAGTGACCCGCGTCAGGCCCGTCAGCGCGCGCGCAGGGCGCTCGTGGCGAGATTGGGCAGAGCAGCTGACGTAGTGCCAATAATGTAAAATATCGTTGTTTTTAATACAATTAATTTAATTTGAATGGTTTTTTTTCCCGACTTAAAGCCCAAAATCCCGAAAAATTGATATTTATTCCCGATAATAGCGCCTTTCGATCTGGCAACCCTAAGTGTTGCGCACAGTCCGTGGTTGAAACTTTAAAACGTATTTATAATAAATATACTTACAACACTTTTTTTCAGAGTAAACATTTATTTTTTATCGCACTGAACACAAATGGGTCGTCAATGAATCCCGATAACATACCTACAACAAGAGCTAAAACACTGATAAATAAGTTTTTCTAATACCACATCGGTGGCAAACAAGCATACGGGCCGCCTGATAGTAAGCAGTCACCGTAGCCTATGGACGCCTGCAACTCCAGAGGTTAACCAAATTCAAGATAATTTAAATGCATGGTTCAAAAATGAATAACTGAAAAAATATATAATATTATCTTACCTATTTTTACCACCTCACCTCGAACCCTATTACAATAATTAACTTACAAATATATGTATAGATGGGGTCGGAGGTCGCGGCGCGGTCTCGTTCAGTTTGAGAAATGGTCCCCATTTGTCAGCGAAGGTTGATGACGTGCCCTAATTGACTTGATAAAACAGATCGCTTTTCGACCATACGTTTTAGGAAAACCCATGACACGCAAGTTTTTAGGGTTCCGTACCCAAAGGGTAAAAACGGGACCCTATTACTAAGACTCCGCTGTCCGTCCGTCCGACCGTCCGTCCGTCCGTCTGTCACCAGGCTGTATCTCACGAACCGTGATAGCTAGACAGTTGAAATTTTCACAACAAAACCCCGCCGCTATAACAACAAATACTAAAAACAGAATAAAATAAAGATTTAAGTGGGGCTCCCATACAACAAACGTGATTTTTGACTGAAGTTAAGCAACGTTGGGCGGGGTCAGTACTTGGATGGGTGACCGTTTTTTTGCTTGTTTTGCTCTATTTTTTGTTGATGGTGCGGAACCCTCCGTGCGCGAGTCCGACTCGCACTTGGCCGGTTTTTTTCTTTTTCTGGTCAATAAACTGTCTATAGTCGAGGTTTCCAAAGTTACATTAGAAGTAACAGTTGAAAACGATACCTTCTCCAATATTTTTATGCGTAATAGCGTAGGCTTGTTTTATTAGGGTGTGTATGTAATATATTATTTAGACATTTCACTTCAACGCGCGTTGTGTTCGATCGTTGTATTTTGTTTTGACAAATTTTGCTCGTGCAAATATTTAACTACAATATAATTTAATGATTTAGATTCAAAAAATATATTTCTCTAACACGCAAAAGAAATTCAATTATGGAACAAATCAATTTATTTTATAAAAATATTCCCGCCTCGGCCACCGGTGGATTTTCCCACATTATCTTTGGTGTATGATATCTATTTCAGTTTATAATTCAAAAAGTTTACTAATTCGAACGTACTTACGTTTTGACATCCAAAAGATCTCATTTAGTTATCATTCGCGAGTGCATTTGCGCATCGTATTTGTTCGTACCAAAATGTAATGAATTGTATTGGCGTGAGTGAGATGAAAGGGTTTGATTGACCTAGTTTGAATTAACCTCCATGTCAATTAAACAAGGGTAGAGAATCCGATACAGATATACTTTAATTGTTATTCAAACAAAAGTAATAAATAAAAGACTAGGTCATCATACGAGTAGGCTAATTCTGTCGGAAGCATAAAAAGAAGGATCGTCATTTTACGACTAGTCAATCATGAATTCATGAATAAAATTATAAATAAGTTTCTACACTCCGCCCACGTTTTACATCATCCTAATTGGTACTACAGTTAAAAGAACCATCATTCTGAACATCAACTTCTGTAGATATTTTATTCGTTCATCAATCACTACCTCTATTGGAGGTGATTTCGGAGTTGGTCCCATAGAAAAAGTTGTTCAGTATGGCCTACCTAATCACCTCGCACAATATGGCTAACGGTCCAAATATAACCCTATATATGCCTATCGTATCACGAACGACCGAAAAATGTATAATTCCTAAATGATTCGCATCATTTTATTGGTTTTTCTCTGATTGTTTGATTGTCTTTGCCTTAGACACGGTGGACGTACAGTTTCGATCGATTAAGGGGCTTTTAATTTCATAGCGAACGGTACCCTATTGTTCAATAATAACTAAATTAACGGAGACGACCATTAACACACAAACGCACAGTTTTAGTTTGATATTTATTGCCATTTTCCCACGGTGATGATTTCGAAACGATTAGTGCTACGTTTAGCGATTTGATTATTTAGGATGAATCAAGTTTGACAATATCTGTATGAAAAAATAATAAATATATTTTTTGGATTTAATTTAAGGAAGCCGAACAGGAGGAGGATAACAGAAGCGTTCATCATCATCTTCCTCGCGTTGTCCCGGCATTTTGCCACGGCTCATGGGAGCCTGGGGTCCGCTTGGCAACTAATCCCAGTAATTGGCGTGGGCACTAGTTTTTACGAAAGCGACTGCCATCTGACCTTCCAACCCAGAGGGTAAACTAGGCCCGTATTGGGATTAGTCCGGTTTCCTCACGATGTTTTCCTTCACCGAAAAGCGACTGGTAAATATCAAATGATATTTCGTACATAAGTTCCGAAAAACTCATTGGTACAAGCCGGGGTTCGAACCCGCGACCTCCGGATTGAAAGTCGCATGCTCTTACCGCTAGGCCACCAGCGCTTCGGATAACAGAAGCGTTCTGTCTATAATTTATAGCATACGAACTTACACGAACTTTAAGAATACACCAAGTCCGATCCCCTTTAAGCTTTTAATACAATTACCTAATTTGACATTTTCATCGACGAGAGCAATTTGTTACACAAGCCTTTCGTCCTACTATGGCCCCGGCAGATTCCAATTTAATCTGCCTTCGAACTGATAGACATTAGTTTTTAGTGTCTCCGTCCCATACTCGGAGCGAAATTCTGAAGAACACGACCAAGCGACATTTGAGGCTTAAAAAGGAATTGTTGAGAAAATTGTTCAAGAGACAGATGGGCTGCTCGATGTAGGTACATATTATTGCAGAAAGTATACATAATTGCAAATTTTTACTGCGAAACCTTAAAATAATTGAACTGACTAGGTATTTTTAATTATTTAATTTGGGAAGGATGTCATTATAAATTTAATTTGATTTTATACTAATAAGTATATGTGGGTAGGATAAAAAAACGTGTTTCCATTTCTAGGAGAGTAAAATGAGGAGTGAAAGTTTTTTTCATGACTGCGACTAATTAATTCTATATACGCGAAATCGCGAGCCTCCGCTAGTAAATAATAATGTTGTAAATAAATAATTATGTAAAATTATAGTCAAGGGACTATAATATAAATAGGGAACAGTGATGGCAGCGTTTCCGTAGACCCACATACATCACTGCCCCAATAAAAATGTAAACAAAACCTTAAGGCGCTGTCAAGTGGTCACAAATCATCATCTGCAATTTGCATGGCGGCCGACCTCTGACCGCAAATGACGGGCGGTTGACAGCCAACAAAGGATTTAGCCTCATCTGTCGCAGGGACCTGCCTCAGGCGACGGGCGAAGCGTAGAAAGGATGGTGCATTCTCCGACAATACACAGTGCGAATAGGTATGTACTTACTTAAGACGATAGTCAGCAAGTGGCCGGCTTCGCCATGCAAACATAGTCCTTGGGAAGAAATCCCAGGATATTGACAATTTGACATTATGGAAAATATTTTTACAAAATTTATTGTATATTAACCATAACTATGTCCCAAACTATATGTGTAGTGTGTAATATGTATGTGCCGACTAAGAATCTACCGCATCCATCACAATTTTTGCATACTCTTGATGATAAACTTAAAAGACGAATAGAGCTGAAGTTACGTGGTGTCAATATCCAAGAAGCAAAATTGGGAGTAGGTTTGTATCCTGAAGCGGTCATCTGCTATCCTCTTAAGAACCGTCTGGTTTAGTCTGTGGCGCGCAAGGGCAGTGAGAAAGCCGTGTCCTTTACCCGACTGCGCCCGCTGACGGATAGCTCGCATTATTGCGTCGCCGCGATCGCCCGTAATGAGATGCTATCTAGACTACGGTGCGCCAGAGAGCCCCTTTATCTTTGCTCTAAATTTGTCCAGAGAGCCCTGCCGAGGACATCGAAATATATCTACCGTAAGAACTTTGGTCCATCACTAATTGGAATATTCATTGCAGTTCTAGGGAAAAAAAATCATAAGGTCGACCGGCTTAAATGCAACTATGGGGTAATTGTGTCTATTTAACTTATTTTTTACAACAACGTGAATTACAAAAGCTCCCGTCGTCTAGTAATAAAGCCTGAGCTACTTGGAAATGAAACGTTGCATAGTAGAGGGCGTTTCGACCAATCGTATTCGAGAAAGAACGCGGAGAGACGCAATAATCCCATAGTTGCATTTACCTCGCTTGACCTTACCTAAAAGGAAAAAAAAACTTAGGATTAGGATACCTACACCTAAAAGAAGATTGCTGCTTTATGGATTGATACTTCATTATTTTTATGCGTGTAGACATATTTTGGTATATTTTGATAAATATTTCGGTGTAACTAAATTTCACGGCTTGGTATTCTAGTAAGGCAAAATGTCGTGTAGTCTCTGGCCTCTGGTGCTTCCCTGCTCTACGCCCTCGTCAGTTACGATCGGTCTGTTGGGCCAGTTATCTTTCTCGTTCAAAACACAAACATAAAATTAGTACCACATTCACAACTCATGGAAAATATCCGCTCATGTCTGTGATTTGTCAGATTTCCTAGGGGGACCTACCGAGGAATTTGTTGGGACATTTGCTCGAACAATAAATATTATATGAGTTATATGTTATGTTATTATTGTATGTGTTATAAAACTCGTAAAAACTCGGATCTAGAGATCTCTATATACAGAGTCTGTGCGGAAAGAGAAGAGTCGTGGAATGTATGGGGCCCAATACATTCCACGACTCTTCTCTTTCCGAACAGACTCTAGCAACTCAACTTAATAATTCTGGTACATACAACTAGTCACCATCAGATATATCGCAGCGGCCAACGAGCTTAAAAATTGTACAGAAACTTCACCTGCGAATAAGTAAGTATACCTATCTAATGACAACAGTGTACCATTACAACTGTTAACTGCAGTAAACAATACAATATGTGCCTGCTATGAGACTCTAGCTGAACAATCTATTGTAACAGATTAACCTAACCTTACTCGGCTATGAATCGTTCCATCAGCTCTAATTTGCCCTTTAACTAAACTTTAATAAAACAAGGGTATCGAGCGGCAACAAATCAAACCAATCGTGCCTTTGGAGACGATCCTGAACGATTACTTTAAGGTCGTGACCAAAATATAGTCATAAATTGTACGAGAACGAGGGCGAGCCCACTGATGACAATTACCTGCTATTACACGTCTATCGTATATATTTTCCACAAAATTACACATTCACACATTACGCCAACCCTTAAAAATACAGTGCGCCTTATGCTTTAAGACCTAAGCGTCAAAGTGATGCTAATCGAACCAGATTTGCACTTATCCAACCGCAAAGCCGCCGGTGTTAACTCATTTAAAAACATATACGGCGCTACAGCCACGTAATCGTAACAGTGTCTTATTACGTTGTACTAAGCATCATAATGGATTGTTAAGTGTTTTAGAAACGATAAGAAGGTTGGTAATATCCAATAAGAGTGGACCGTCAGTTGCGGTTTAGAGCGTAAAAAGCTCCTAAACGATTGCAAATTGACGTCTCGTACGCCGAAAGGGCTGAAAAAAGGTATTTGGGGCACTACATACTGACAGTTTTACTGACATAAGAATTGAAATAACAATAGTCGACTGGAAAATTAAAACATGCGTCAAAATAGCGTCAGAGAGCCTTGTAATAGTTGTAATGTATGTAGAGTCTGTGTAAGCTTTTGAAAAAGAAAAAGTGAAGGAGTGTACTTTCAAATAAACGTCATATTTTATGATTGGTCTATTTTTTAGCCAATTAGCCTATTTTTGGAACAATATTGCACTAAAATAACAGAGCCCTTGTGGAAATCACTGTCTTTGTAGTATCAGTGTGATTATATCATCTAGTATTATTAACATAGGTTAAAAAAACACAAATTAAATATAAACTAAATAAATTAACTAAAAATAAAATCTGGGGTATAAAACCAAGGTTTGCAGTCAGACATCAAAGTTATTTGCTCTGCAAAATGGAGACTGACCCAGTTTTCATTGAGGGGGTAAACGTCAGTATGGCTAAACGCCGCAGTGTGTGGCTTCCACCTTAGATCACGAGCAGGGTTCCCACACAATCATCATACAAAGATATACATCATCCGGAAACACCAATAGGCATACTATATGATCGCATTTATTATGTGACGGGACATTATGCTGAAATACATCTATTGGAGGTTGCATATGTACTGGCACAATATGTTGTAAACCTATTACTGTCTAGTGTAATGTCAATGTCTAAGAATACGAGTATATAAAATATATTGTTTCTACCCAAAACTGGCATTGACTATCTGTTCCACTTATTCTGCTGTAAACCAAGAGTATGGTTCTTTTAATAATATCTACGGCTTGAATTGCTACCGTAGTCCCACACACAGACAGACTAACTGAACCAGTGAACTTAATGCATCGTAAGCCCTGTCCTCTCATATCGAATTCTAATCATAACTGAATTTGAGCGTTTTCAGAAATCGTTGTAGGCTCACGTGTACTTCTGATTCCGATTAATATTGATTCCACTCGGAGAAAGTTGCCCTACTCGGGCGGAAAAGCGTTCTAATTTACATTACATTTTATGATATTTTTGGTAATCGTTATTGTGTCAGCCTACGATACAGGCCTAGCCTAGTGTAGGGGTCACAGGTAATTTTTGTGTTCCATTTTTTGTATTGTGCAGTGTCATATTCAGTTGTAATATGTGATAAGCACTGTTTATAAATAAAACATTTTTGTTTTTTTTTTTTTTTTATTAGGTCCGTACTGCCCATAGAGAAGTAGCATCAGTGGATCTGAAAATATTAGGACACCTTTTATCTTCTAGTGGAACAATAACTACCAAGCTTCTGTATGGAATTAACCTAAAATGAATCCGAAGAACTCTTAAAGCTACTATGACTTCTGAGAACACCCATATCCGCAATTTACGCAAAAGACAGAATGAGCGGTGTCTATAAAAGAGCCACCGTTTGCCGTCTACGTCTACGGCGAGAGGTCATCAATTAGAGCAACCTCCACTTTTGTTCTCATCGCTCTAAGCGCGCGCTAAACGGAGCTAATACATGCAATTTGTGAGCAGCCGGCAACGAAAGACGATTTGAGTGATCGATCGTATTGTCTTCTGCTTCCCTTTTTGAATTGAATTGGCGATCGGATTGGGAGGATTTTAAATACTTAGGGATAAAAAAAAATTGTAAATTAGTGGACTGTCAGCTAAATTGTTAGTCCCTTAGTCTGATCACATTATATAGTAAAGGTTACTGTTGGATTGATTGTTTTCAAAGTGCAGTAGAGCGGACCTTTTGCTTTCGGATAGAAACGAAACGCACCTAAAGATTTTGAAGTTCGACGTCAAGCGCTGAAGTGAAGCTTTCTGAGTGAAGCGGAGGGGAGCTATCCCTTTTGGCGAGAAGTTATGTGGACCTATTCTTTTCGGAATTAAGCCAAGCGGACTTACGCTTTAAACTTGTTGCCACGAAATGAAGTAGAGTGGACATAGGCACCTATTGCTTTCAGAATAAAGCGGAGAGGACTAGCGTAGTAATTTATACGCCATAATAGACTAGAATACAAGTAGGCAAGAGTACATTTTATATACCAACGTCGAGACTCTAAACTCTAAATTTAACAATAGCTAACACAGCATATACGAGGCTTTTAATAAAATGATAAATGACCATAGTTAATGTATGCCTATGTCACGCTACCTTTGGCACCAAAACCTTTAAAAGGTGCAGGTCACATCGCCGCGGGCACTACACTACCGCCATTTAATATTCGCAGTCATAAAAGTCAAAATAAATAACGATAATTTTCATGGAACATTGTTAACTTGGACATAATTTACGTATCCGAAAAACACGGGCTTGTTCATTTATAAATCATAAAAAGTTAACGGGGACATTACGGCATAGACAATGTAGAGGCGCGATAAATCGTCCGCGGGGGGGGCGCGTGCGCATCGGTAGCATAAATTAAAGGATGGTGCTAGGGAAATAATCGTTCACTACCAAATGGAGCTAAAATAGCAACTGCGTAATTTTCAGTGACCATTTTTTTATACATATGTAATTAAGTTAGTATTCGACTGGTACTCGTAGTATATACAAGCTTAGTTAGAGGCTAGGTCGATCTCTGTAAGATTGTTCCAAGATAATTATTTATTTCTTCGTCATGACGTCATGGGTAAATTTATATCTTTAAAATCGTTTTTCCTCGGAGTAGGGATGAAAATTTCCGACTATGTAAGGACTGATATAGCCATCGTTTGCTAACATTGTAGTCTCTGCAAGCAACATTGTTCTGGTATTTTACTAAGGTCATATATAAAGGATACTACCAATGGTTCTTTTTTTTAACAATAATATCGACAAACTAAACTAAAAACACCAATAAACACGACCATTATTCAGGACCACTTCCAACTCCAAAAACAAAACACACTCGTCTCATAACTCATAAAAATTCGCCTCCACAGCACTCCTGTTCCGTAAAATAAAATAATTACATTAGTTTGGTGGCTATAACAATATTTTAACCCGTTGGACACTGGAGATCGCCTTATGTTTCACAGATCACCAGATAGCAGCCCTAACTTACATGCTGTTACAGACAACCTCATTTGAGTTGACAAACATTTAGAAATCTGTACTAAATTGAATAACTCACTATGCTGGTTGACACTTATTGAGGTCCTTTTTTAGATGGCTGTAGGTGTCAACCAATATAGCCAGTTATGGTTTTTATGAGCCACCCTTGATTTAGACCGCGGCGCCAAATAAGGTTGAACGAACTTTAATTAGGGATATAAATTGAATAGAAGTTTTTTAATGATGGTAAAAGTATGTAGTGACATAGATTGTAGCGACTGAAGTACTACATCACAGACATGCGGATATTTACTAGTGCTCGCGGTCGTGTCCGTGTTTCGTGTACACGTGTTCGGTACCCATTTCCGAACTACACGTACACGGTTTTCTGACCCGTTCTACACGTGTAGTCGGGTACCCGTGTAATTAAGATCCGTGTATCCGTGTACCCGTGTACCCGTGTACACGGTGAACGGAACATAAATACACGCGGGCCTAACCCGTCTTGGCGTGTAGCGGAGATTGAAGTAATGTATAGAGCTTTAAATAAAACGAAGATCCAGGATCAGGAGCTCGGATTGGAATCGAATCCGATCAGTTTTATTGGATTTTCAATGTTATTGATATGTATTATACTAATTTAATTAATTCTGTATTGTCTTTGTCATCATTTAAGATATGGGGATATTCATAAATTACGTCATTTCAAATTAGAGGGGGGGGGGTCTGGACATCGGATGATGTAGAAGGAAACGGGGTCATTCGAAGCATGATTTTTGGATGATTTTAGGGGGAGGGGGATGATTTTGGGCACAGATATTATTCATTTCTTGCTGTCTTTGTTATTAGCAAAATGCTCTTTAGTGCCGCGTTGCAACAAAACAATAAGATAATTCTACCTGAATGATTAGTTGCTGTATTTTTTGCAGACGTGTTAAGCTTGTTACAAAGAGATAACACCAAAAGCACCAATTCATATTGTAAAAACAACACGGTATATTGAATGAAACACCTGCACTTTGTTTATTGCATACCATATGGCCATTTTACATACTTAATCCCTTTTTGTGATGAACTGTATGTATGAATTCTTGTACATTTTCTTCACGCTATTCAACATTTAGATAAAACAACACAGTTTATTTATCAGCACGATTGTAAATACACTGGAGCGGCGGCGAATTGATCGATCACGCTAATCGATGTAAGAGGGCTTTTAGGTTACCTAGTACCTACTTATGTTTGTAAAAAGGTCAGAGATGCGTGCTTATTGCCTTGTCTATCTTACGGTGCACAAACATGGTTCTTCACAAAGGACATAATAAAAACAAAAATACTTTCATATCAGCGAGCTATTGAACGAAGTAACCTGGGCATTAAGCTCAGTGACAGATGTAATAGCGAAAACATTCGCGAGAAAACTAAATTAATAGACGCAGGACAACACGCTCTACAGCTGAAATGGACATGGGCGAGACATGTAGCTCGCATCACAGACAGAAGAGGGACAAAATGGGTAACTGAATGGGCGGGCCCTATCGGGAAAAAAAGAGGCAAAGGGAGACCCAAAGACCGCTGGATTGACGAAATCCAAAGAATTGCTGGTAGAGACAGGAAGCTTAAAGCACAAGACAGAATAAAAAGGAAACAAATGGAGGAGGCCTTTACCCAAAGCGGGGCCATATAAAAGAAAAAACGACTAAATGTAAATTTGCATGGAAATCAATGGCTATATTATTAGTATTATTATACTTATGTCTCGGGTCATGATAGTATTATTATACTGGTTTGTTCAAGCATCAGAATTGCCCACCCTCGCGCTACAAAGGAAAATATGACATATCCGTTCGTAGTAGTTTCAGTAAGCATAACTAGCTACTTTTGTATTAGATTATCATTTAGGTTTACTTTCATTATCAAAAAACTACAATTAAGAAAACGAGCTATCAATGAAATCAACGGATACTAAGATACCTATTGTTAATTTTAATATTATTTAGAGTAAAGCTAAAAATATGATTTATTGAAACAAAGTGTACGTACCTACCTATTAGACATTACCAATCAATCCGGTAAAACTGCAAAGTAATCGATTTTTCCAATTCAATCGTATGTCTTTAAGCACGAATCTCCCCAACACAAGAGTGAAGGGTCGAACCCGCGGGTAAATAGGATCCGTGTATACGGGTACCCGTGTACACGGGTACACGAAATACACGGGTACACGGGTAAACGTTTCCGAATCCGGGCGGGTTCGTGTAGTTCGGGTTCTTAATACCGCCGGGCTTAAGAACACGGGTACCCGTGTCAGCGTGTAACACGTGTATCGGAAGCTCTAATATTTACCGTTGTTATAAACTTTATAGATTTATGCAATTTATTTTACTATGACAAACATGTCCACTTACTATTTATATGTAAAGAAGACAAAGACTTTAAAACTCACACGGGAATTCGACTGACACCGACATTTTATAACGACGTAGGTAAAAGGGTTTTAAATTTTCGAGTTGGCAATTAACTACCACACTTTTATTTTGTATGTTCAACTTAAAAACAAAATCAAATGCGATTTTAATCTAACCCTATTTTTGCAAATTCTTGACAAATATCTGCAAAAGCTTTAGCTAAAAGCTAAAGTCTTTGCTTACGGTGGCGTTGTTGATCGGGTCGCCACTTTCCCGAATGAAGGTTGAGAGAGGCGATGGCTGAGATACGCGTCATACTCGTGAACGGGTGCTGTTTGTGGAGACTGGTCTATTTAAGCTAACACGAGCTATTATATTTAGTTACTCTATTTTTGAGGATAATTACATGGACACAGACACACATCATTCGGTTCTCGTATGCTATTTTATTTTTATTGTCATTTTCTTACTTAATGAATGTTTTAATTAGGTATACAGGATTTTGACTCTTGGAGACCCTATAGGGGAAACTGGGGAGGGTTGATCACCCCTTTTGTTTTTAGCATACATTTTCTTAACTATTTGTAGTATTGAAAAACTTTATAGACCATACGATTCAGAATTTATCTCTTCATTAATAGTTTGAATTAGAACAGATTTGTGCAATAAATTAGACCATTATTTAATGAAAACCCATACTGTTGACTTTTACCATGTGTCCCCTATGTAAGGGAGACTTGTTTACCCCTGGTCGGGAGCCTTGATCCTAGAGGGATCAAGTGACCCTGGTTCTTGGGACACATGGTAAACAGATTTTTACCATGTCTCCCCGTACCAGATTCGCATTGATTATATAACTCGGATCGCTATTAGCAATGCATCTATAATTTGTAAAATACACAGCAAACATATATATATTGCATCTTCCATGCTTTGAAGTAGTATTTCCGGTAATCAGATGTCTAAGCCGAAGGGATCAAGTCTTCCAGATTTGGGGACACTTGGTAAAAAGATTTTAAGCGGCAATGTCATATTTCGAGGGTAGTATCTACATTAATTTATTCACTTTATCTACAGAAAATTAATATATGAAGATATCAAACACAAATTAATCCATAATCTTATACTTTTAAAAAACAATGTAATCGTATTATCCATAAAACAACATAAAATAGGGAATCAATTTTTGAACCAAAAAAAAAGTTAAAATAAAACAAAAATCTAAGTTATTAACATAAAATTTCTTGTAACAAGCTAAATTTTTTAAAGTTATTATGAAGGTATTTTTAGCGTCAGATACCTACAGCAATTTTAAATTTTTTACCCATCTCTGGTCGTTATTGTTTACTATATTAAATAAGTTTAGAAATTTACTGGTCACGTTTCGAGGACGGTGTTTGAGCTGCATAATCCTAAAATCCTTTCTATGGATCGTCGGTTCTATAGTACATAAGGTCGGAAAGCCATTGAAATAGCATTTCATCCATAAAAACAGTAGAAACATAAAAACATCCCCTGTGTGCAAAACGTTTAACTTGATAAACAAGACCAAGTGCGGGTAGTTCGTAAAATGTTGATGTCAACTTTAGTTAGTCTTTTCAAAGGCCACGGGGATAATTCCGTTTTCGGAGTTCGGAGTCGGTTGTATAATTAAAAACTGAATAATACGCCATTAAATCCCGTTTTAATAAACAATAATGAGTCAAAAACCTTGAAAGTTTAAATCAGTGTTTCTCTGGTCGTAATTTTGCGGCATGATTTACTAAAGAAAAGAAAATATTTATGATAGCTCTATGAATCATTTTGTAAGTAAATTTATTACAATGTATACTTGATCGCTTTGGGGGTGACATGATCCCGGAAACATATCTCCCCTGAAGAAAAAGACAAAGTCTCCCCATACATAGTAAAATTATAAAACGTGCCGTACTCGAAACGTGTGTTCGCGTATATCAATGTAATCCAAGTTAATCATCACTTCAATAAACAACAAATAAAATAAGCACACTCACTAACATCATTTCCATCTCATATTATAAAATAAATCCCGTTAAAGCTTACCGAAAATTGAATATAGTACGCAGAAACTCTTTCACCATCCGCCATTTTTGAACCACTGACTTTTCCGATGACAGAACGTGAAGTTAGAAACGAATGAATGAGTGTTAACAGTGCAAAAAAATGTATCTCGTTTGGTTTGATTAAAAATGAAGTTTACCAAGTGTCCCCTAGGGATCGACCCTCCCCACCCTCACCTACATCTCTAAGGATAATTTGATTAACTACTATATATATTGTAATCTTTTAGTTATGATGACACTTAGAGACATTTACATCTCTAAATAATTTTAGATTATAGTTTTGTATCTTTGTGTTCTTTTTTTTTCAATACTATTGTTATAGCGTTTTTTTTTGTAATTCGACATTTAGAGACTTTATACATCTCTATGTAATACTTTAGTTTGATTTTATATTTGCGGCTTAGAAAGTTGTATTTTATAATTGTAGATGTGTTTTTTTTTTGCTGTATGTAAATTCCATGTTGACGTGTAAAAGTGCCCTTGTGGCCTATTTGCTGAATAAATGTTGATGTTTGATGTTTGATGTAAATATAGCTGGTCAAGCTAATCTTGTCAGTAAAAAAAGGCGCGAATTTCAAATTTTCTATGGGACGATATCTCTTCGCGCCTACATTTTTCAAATTTGCCGCCTTTTTCTACTGACAAGATCTGCTTGACCAGCTATATTACTGAATCTATTACATTGTTTATGAAGTTACTTGTGTTTACTTGTTAGATGAAAAGAAATTTATGACATATTAATTACTCTGTGACGCCTCTAATTTAAATACTTAAAGTCCTACATTATACTAAACCCAAATTCAAGTTATGACAACAACCTAAATCAAACATATATCTCCTAATCTAACTCCAATCAAACACAAGAACATTATCAGAGGAGCCCCCGCGAAGATAATAAATGGGCATAATGACAGGAATCCCTCGCCCAAAAAAAGTTTAAAAAATAACACGTTGGTCTCTGGAATTCGAAACGAGTAAGTTATACAGGGTGCTTCCTGTAACAGGAGCAATAAATTAAACTGTAGGCTGTACTCCTCAAACTGACCAACATTTGTTCAGCAACTTTTGAAAATAACTCATGTTTTGATTTTTATTACACTTTAAAGTTTATTGTAAGACGCAATGTATTGCAAATTTTGTTATGTTTATAGCGTGACAAGCAACGTCAAACACACTGATGTCAGCGTACATTGAAGGCAATATTTATTTTGTATGAAAAAGAGGAAGTCTAAAGGATTCATAATTTTTAAAAGTTGCTAAACAAATGTTGGTCAGTTTGTGGAGTACAGCCTTTAGTTTAATTTATTGCTCCTGTTACAGGAAGCACCCTGTATATTCAAATTGAAATTTTATATCCGTTACTGTGATTTCATTTTGTTTCAAATTGTTTATTTGATCTATTTATCGTAAATATGGCGTTTTACGGGACGATTGTCAATAATGGTTTTATTGTGACATTTGTGATAAATATAGTGTTTTTGAGCTCTAATTTGGATGCATATCAAGTGCATATTAGATACTTCTACTGAATGTATATGAAGATTCCGGTCACTTCGGAGAGGTCAAATCCTAGCCAAATTGAGAAAGCACTAAGAATAGCAATAGGTACGCTAGATTGCAATATATCAGAACGCTACTGAGATACATATCACGATACTTACCATATATGTAAAGTTAAACCCAGTTTCCAGTCTCAAGACAGATTGCCGACACAAAATGTCTTGTAAGAAATTGTCATCAGTTCGTTATTTCTTCCTTACACTTAGTTTCCTGTCCGACCGGTCAGTACATCACGAATTCCTCACTCGAGAAACATCTCATTTATCCAAAAACACACTTTAAATATTTAACTCCACCGGACTCATTAACCCGAGATCACGCGATAATCAAAAGCGCCATTAAAATTTAAAACACATTATTAAAGAAAAATCGATATGAGAACAACTAATCAACACACACTATTCGTCACGTTGTGATCGATTACGCACTCCAATTAATCGATACGATGTTATAAGTGTATAATTATATAATAATAAAGCGATTCGCATTATGGCTGAAGTGTAATGCCACCATTGAGAAGAAAAAGAGTGCATGAGCGTGGTCACAGTCATAGTTATGTAGAACCTTCAACCTTAGAATTTTCAACCTTACTCAAATGGCATAAGGTGGAAAAGTGTACACAATGCATGCTTCGTAACGTACCTACTTATAACAGTTCAGTTCTGAAAAAAAGAAATTATTGATCTAATAAAAGCGGCATCTCTTATGTTTTAAAGCTGTCGGTAACCGCTAACATCTTCATCTCATGATTGATGCATCGACTATCGATGAATTCGACCAAAAATCGAATCGATCATGAATTTATAACACACTTATTAATGTATGTTTGCTAATGGGAGAATTACGAGGCGAGAGAACGGGTTTAATTTTAATCTCAAACGCTGACAATAAATTTTAATGACATGTAATATCGACAAATCTAATGCGAGCATAGGGGCAGGCCTAGCGGACGCCATTAAAACGTATAATAACGGTGATTAACCTCAGATTAGCTTTGCATTAGCTCGTGCGGAGATTTAAAACTTAAAAAACGCCGTTGAAACCATTTTGAACTTTAAATTTCGAACAGAGGTGACGGGTTCACACGCTCGCTCGACTTTCATCAAATATTTTTGATTCGATAGCAATCAATTACAATTTAGCTCGGATGTTACCGTTTAAGACAGTATGTGGACCGTTTGTAGAACATCACAGTACATTAGCGTAATCGAATAGTTTGAACGTGAGTTTCGATACCATTCTAATTTAAACGGTACCGCAAATTCTCGTTAAAACAAGTGAGAGCAGTTCTGTTATGAACAAGCGAAAATTTTGTACCCCAGTTTAAATAAATTGTGTGGATATCTCGAAACTATGTAAGTAGTCGTTTTAAATTTTCAATGATATTATATGTAGGTACCTGTTACGTACAATTGTTTTTTTACATTCAGTTCAGTACATATACTCGTATCGTACAGCAGAAACAAGTACCTTCTCTAAACGAATTGTTCTTATTAGGAAGGAAACAACGGAACTGTGCAGAATACATATGTACCAATGTTTAGTACATATTGTTTATGTAATGTCCAGTAGGTATGTTGAGTAAGTAAAGTAGATTGATAGGTATGTTGAGTGATTATCTTAACCTTTTTATTTTTACAATTGTTTGCATTTCTTTATACCTACCGCCATCATAACCTATTTGATTTGCTAAGTATAGGTATAAACCATGAAAAAATATTGTAAAGCTCAACATCCTTATTGACTGGACTAAGATTGTACCGCCGACCCAGCTCCAATGGAGATCATTAACGAATTAATCGAATCCGTTGCGTTACCATTCACCATAAAACCCAATAATTAAATATTTATTCGGTATTACAATCCAAATCGATATTACACCGAATCGATTAGACGTGGAAATGTTCAAATTGCTCACAATAAAACTATAAAACGCCGTGAAATACATTTGACAAACGACCGAAGAGAAAATCTCTATTTACCTATACTATTAACTCATTTGATAATCGTTATATATAATTGAAAGCGTTTAAAGCTTGGCATTGTCCATGTTCCCGTAACCCACTCGTGAGCGATACGAATCGATTCTATCGATATATCGATACTTCGCTTTGTCACGCGATAGCGGGCGATCGCGAGATTACGAAGGACGCATAGACATGTGATCAAATAGATACCGTAACCGTAACATGTATGTAATCCAGGCGTACCAATTACATTTCAGAAAATAAGAGCCGGACTGGACCAAATATGTACCTATATGAAATAAGCTACGTAGAGCAGCTCCAGTCGGTGTGTACATACACACCGACTACACACACACGTGTGTGTGTATTTTTTGCAGCACGATGGCGACAAACTACGATAATATAAATATAAATGGTCGACTAATATAAATGGTTGGGACACCAATGAAACGAAAATATTTTGTTAAAAAAGCGATGTGCGTGATACAAGATCGTTAATTGCTGAGACAGGTCCCAAGCCACCTTTAAAGTGCATTATTGGGTGTCTATTTAGATATCTAGGGATGGATATATTCACACACTCGAAATAGTAGGTATAAATTGTGGTGCTACCGTTGCGCACTAGGGTGTTATTCCACGCGCTTCAATGCGAACGAGTTGAAAGTTCAGAAAAACTGCATCCTCAGGCCCCGTAGACAACATGCCAATCGCTAACGCTCCGTAGCAAACGAAACGCAACTGTTACTATCACATTAATATGGAAGAGTGATAGAGAGACACAAATCGATTCTATTGCGAAGCGATAGCGATTGTCACCTTGGCTAGAACCGCAGATTAATCCTACACTGGCGATGCAGCAGAAAGTTATGTCGCCCAAATGACTTTTATTTTTATCGGCCTGATTTCAACTTTAAAATACAAATTTGCTAAAGATACGGCATGGACCGGATATGTCAGTGTCAAAAGTGAATTTTTTGTTAGAAGAAAGAACCTTACGTAATTAATCAGTTATCCTTATTTGTTAGAGGACCTCAAGTTACAGTTTCCAGGAGGCCTAGCCAAGATAACAAACGTTGATAGAAACGTTTGGCGTTTGTGTACGATTGTCATTTAATTGCTATGCCCCCAGTTCGTCTAAGCGTTCGACTCGCCTGCAATGGGAACACGGCCTAGGCTTTATCGCGATATCGCCGGTATAAACTGGCCCTAATTAAAGAGGATACATACTACTAAGGTTACTGGTTACTGGTTTCCTTTGATCCTTGCTAAATGCCTGCAGTAAATTTAGTCACCTGTTTAAAAATACAGTCGCAAGGAATAAATAAAAATATCTACTTTAGGTAAGTAGGTACCTAATTTACTTTTGACGTCGAAAAATTTACTAAGATTTTAAGGTGGAAACAGAAATAAATCCACCGAAATTCTTAATATGTACTACCTTACTCACCAGAATCTGTCGTTTTTTTACAAGCCAAGTTATTAAGTAGGTAAATGTGTGTGCTGAGTAATTGCCAATTTTTATCAAATACACAGAAAAATATAACTCTCCCTTCTTCAACGGCCTCGCAAATAACTGACATACCAAGAGTAGTTACTATAGAATTCGTACGTACAAGGTTTAACACTAAGTACGTACTATTGTATTGTCCACAGAAGAGGTATTTTTCTAAAATGTGTTTGACCCATAAATCCTCATAAAACGGAGCCACAGTTCAACGATTTCATAGTCCACAATCCACATTAACGAGTCAAGTTTTAGGCAAAGAGCAAACAAGCAGGTCTAATTGCTCTAATCCGCTGGATTGGATGTATGGCTCTGTTGGTACGGTTCTAATGGTTTCATCATCGGGTACAACGTGTTACTTTGCTTGTTTGCTTTTACTCGTTCTAATAAGAATGCTCGTATGCTCAACGAGGTTGTACTGCCTTTACAATTTGTGGGGGGCTTCGTTAAACCCTTCGCGTTAGTTTTGATGTTTTGCTGAATTTTAACATGATTGTTTACACGGTTAACTGTTTAGGATTACCTATGCAAATGCAAAGCATCACATTTTAGAAATAACGTTGTGTTTTATTTACCTATTATTTAGGTATATTACAATACCAGTATCTCGCACGTACATGTAATGTGGGTACTATCATAGAGAAAAAAATACATAGAGTGCTCACTCCATACATCAGTTCAGACTATTAATTTCAGTGTCTACATCTAGCATCGAGTAGCGGAACTATCAGTACTGCTACTTGACAATAGATGTAGCACCAACCAGAAAGTCTTATCTCAACAGCATAAGACTTTCCGGTCGGTGCTACATCTATTGTCAAGTAGCAGTACTGATAGTTCCGCTACTCGATGCTAGATGCTAATAGTCTTTTTGGTACTAAAACTGATGTATGGAGTGAGCACTCTATGTATTTTTTTCTCTATGGTACTATGAACTTGATTCTTGACCCACTGTGAAACATTTTCACATTATTGTCATTGGCATTACATTAATTTAAAAAGCAAATGACAATGATACTGACTATGAAAACGATTTATGATGGGCCACAAATCAGTTTGTTCGATTGTATTACCTGCATATTGCCACAGTCACATAAATTCATTAATTTATACGATTCGACCCATTAATGTCAGCTTTGTTTTTATAGAGAAACGGCGTTACAAAATCAATCTGCCAAAGCGGGTCAAAAGGTTAACTACTCCGCGTGTCAAAACAATGTAACCTGACCACATAAACATTTTATTATCAAACCTCACATTTTTCCTCCATTTCTCTAAACATTAAACGAACATTTGGTTGTTAAAGACAACATTTAAAACACTAAGGTGAAAGAAAACCGTGCGTTCGGCCATCACCGCCGCTCATCCAAAGTCAATCTAAATTTCAATAACCATCGTGTTCAGATTAAGGCCCTCGCCTTGGTGATTCGAGATTCGACCTATCAAGTTTATTAAGTGACAACAGCTCGAAGAATCCCATTCTCGCATCTCGAAGTCAAAGTTCGACGCAACCATAGAGAAAAAAATACATAGAGTGCTCACTCCATACATCAGTTCAGACTATTAATTTCAGTGTCTACATCTAGCATCGAGTAGCGGAACTATCAGTACTGCTACTTGACAATAGATGTAGCACCAACCGGAAAGTCTTATCTCAACAGCATAAGACTTTCCGGTCGGTGCTACATCTATTGTCAAGTAGCAGTACTGATAGTTCCGCTACTCGATGCTAGATGCTAATAGTCTTTTTGGTACTAAAACTGATGTATGGAGTGAGCACTCTATGTATTTTTTTCTCTATGACGCAACAAACCATAGGAATGCCGACCGAACACAGATAGATGGATAAAATCGCTGCATTTTAATTCACCTTATAAGATAGAACCGAGAGCGTCGAGTATTTGTAATGCCAGCGGAGAAATCCGAAAATGTCACTTTAAATAATCGTGTTCATTAGTAAACATTTAAAACACGCATTAGGACCGGCGGGTGCTGGCGCCTCGCACGATCGCGATCACACCTAAACATAATCCTGTCCCACTCTAGCACGAAATAAAATTATATAGGAAGAGCGGAATGCAAAGCGTAGTTTTAAATAACGAATAGGTGAGTCGGCGATGCTATCGACTCGGCACGGGATACGTACTAATTAAGGGACTCCTTACGATAAACGTCCGAAGATCCGCCGGTAGATGTCGCACTATTAAGACATACGCTTTACAATTGAGCAGACGATTTGAAACGATTCGATTAATCGATTCTTATAAAATTATCCGTCGATTAATATTCAAATTTAAAACATTGTTTGACGGCCCGCGGCGCAGTAATTGGTGATAATTTTTTAATTGATATAGCCGGCCAGTGCCTGTAACTCATTTGTTTATGACCAGTGTTGCCTGATTGTTTAATTTGTTGTCACGGTTGACTGTACTTAATTTTAATGTTAAAAACTCAAATCGATAACGTTTACGTTTAGAAAGGTTTATGAAAATGCAGGTTATGCAGGTAATTGGCGATATGTTATAAACAGAGATCGGACAAATTTGCGACATTGCTCGCAATAATGTGGACATGACTCCAAAATTGATTAAATAATTAATCATTTAATTAATTTCTTACCTGAGGTTTAATTTTGATTCCTAATCAATAAATAACGCAAAGATTTCTTATAATGTAAGTATATTTTTAAAAAAAGCGGCCAAGTGCGAGTCGGACTCGCCCATGAAGGGTTCCGTATTTAGGCGATTTATGACGTATAAAAAAAAACTACTTACTAGATCTCGTTCAAACCAATTTTCGGTGGAAGTTTACATGGTAATGTACATCATATATTTTTTTTAGTTTTATCATTCTCTTATTTTAGAAGTTACAGGGGGGGAGGACACACATTTTACCACTTTGGAAGTGTCTCTCGCGCAAACTATTCAGTTTAGAAAAAAATGATATTAGAAACCTCAATATCATTTTTGAAGACCTATCCATAGATACCCCACACGTATGGGTTTGATGAAAAAAAAATTTTTGAGTTTCAGTTCAAAGTACCCCAAAAATTTATTGTTTTTTTCTATTTTTGTGTGAAAATCTTAATGCGGTTCACAGAATACATCTACTTACCAAGTTTCAACAGTATAGTTCTTATAGTTTCGGAGAAAAGTGGCTGTGACATACGGACGGACAGACAGACGGACAGACAGACAGACATGACGAATCTATAAGGGTTCCGTTTTTTGCCATTTGGCTACGGAACCCTAAAAATCAGTATGTTTCCCAAAATTTCTGAAGGTACTATTTTTTATATCAAAAATATATTTAAGAGCTATTTATTGACTAGGGAACAAAATTAAATCTCAGGTAAAAAATTAATTAAAATAACCTTATGATTAATTATTTAATCAAATTTGGAGTCATGTCCACATTATTGCGAGCAATGACGCCAATCTGTCCGATCTCTGGTTATAAATTCTGAACTGCATTCCTTATTTTCGTTAGATATTGTTATGGTACACGCATAGACTAGGAATCCTCTAGACGGAGTTTAGAGCAATTATTTCATGAAACCGATGCTGCCAAAAATACTGGGGTGCGGGGGACGAGGTGAGCGAGTCCCGTGCCGTGATTGGTCCGTTCAAAGACACGGACGTCACACAAAGACACTTTGACTCGAAAATGGAGTAAAACTACCGTATATTTGTGGCAAAGCGGGTAGCGCTACTATGCTCAGTCCGGAGGATGTCTTGTCTGTGGGTACACGTTTATGTTTATTAGCAGTGACCTTTAATATGTATACATAATAGGTACATATAGCGCTATAGTTTTAGCATTTTTAGCGTTACTCAAATATCTAATAGATTTGTTTAAACATCAATTATAAGTGATCATCTACATTGATAAAACGCACACATAGACACGATCATAACTGATACAGCAAACATCAAAACTAAAGATGTCAAATCGATGGACACAATCTAACGTCTTACAAAAAAAATTGAAATGTACAAGCCGTAATAACTATGTGTCGGATAGTACGAAGAGGAAACTTAATACGATATGATTCTCCAATGCATGTAACACGTAGGTAAATGCACTAAGGTCCATTTTACAATACCACAAAATAGCATTTACTACCTTTTTAGGACCACACCAGTTGTTATGCCGTTTGGGTTGGACATCGAAATGCTTACTTAGTTCAATTATGACAATTAACAAGAGATCTCTAATCCAGCATCCGAGGTTACCCGTTTCGTATCCGTTGGGTCAGTTTTGGACTTTTTAATATGATCAATGCACCATATGTCGGTCACTAACCTTTGTGGCTAGCTTTTATTAATTTTATAACATTTATTATATGTATGTATTTTTGTTAGGGTACATTTGCATTAATGTAAACAGATATAATAACGGCCGGACGTGAAATTTCCTTGCTATAATCCAATGTATAACTGACTATAGCTGGTCAACCAAATCTTGTCAGTAAAAAAGGCGCGAAATTCAAATTTTCTATGGGACGATATCCCTTCGCGCCTACATTTTTCAAATTTGCCGCCTTTTTCTACTGTCAAAATCTGGTTGACCAAGTATATGTTATATAAACTGTCTCGAGTGTTCCTCGTATAGCGCAGTTAGTGTCTTAAACACATATAGTAGACACCCCTATAATGGGCGTGGAACCGGTAATGGGACATAAAACCACAAATCCTCTAAAATAAGTATCTAAAAGCCGTTTATAAATACTGGAAATATTTTACCATAAATAAGAGCCATAGAGCTGTTTAAGTTTGATTTTTTATTAATTTCGGTTACTTTTTAAGAAATTGGCGTCAGCCCAAAAGTTGTCGTGTCACTGAAAAAAATAACCAGTAAGAATTCTTAACAACTTCGCTAAGAGAGGTGAGTTCATATACTAAATTGTAATTAATTATTACTTGGTGTAAACTAGAATGTGTTTTGTTAATTGCATTTACCATGAGATAAGGTATACAACACAACTATGTTGTGACTCTGTCTGTATAAAAAATAGCGGTATTTTGGCCAATCCCATTATAGGAGCTGTAAAACTGCATACCTCCTATGATGGGACAATTTACATAATGATGCTTGCCATGGCGTAATTTCATGTTTAAACAATACAGAAGTATAATGTAGTTACGAACTATGTCAGGAGGTCTCCTCGGACTTCGGATAAATTAAAATCGTTTTTACAAAATTTTATTTAACTTGCCCTTAACTATTAGTTTGTATGCTAGTTAGTGTGGTTCAAATCTTGGAAGTTGAATTTGAGCCACTTTCGGATTTCCGATTGAGTTGAAATTTTGGATACGTATGCAAATCGGATGACAATGCAATATTATGATATCATGGACCTGATCTCATGATGGAGACAGGAGGTGGCCATGGAAACTCTGTGATAAACGCAACCTAATTGTGTTTGAGTTTGTTAGAATTGTCTCGAAGAGTATTTAGTTGGGTGTGGAAAGAAAAATACATTCTTACATAAAAGCTTATACCAGAAATGACTAATAACTACTTTTTTGCCAAAAAGCTTATTCCCTATTCCAATATAGGGTATGTCCATTATAGGGGGCCCATTACTGGATCCACGTCCATTACCGAGGTTCCATTACTGGAGCTTTGGTGTCCATGACTGGAGAAATAAAACGTAGTTTTAATTTGTTAAGTATGTGGAAACTAATTGCAGTATATTTGATATAACACGCCTGAAACATGAAAGAAGGATAGGATATTCATCTTTTAACTCGCTAAGCGCTAGAACTTTTACATGTATCACGGAAATGTCACAAATACTCCAAATTTCCTCTTAAATGTCCCATGACTGGTGCCGTTACATGCGTTTTTTATTTTATTTCACTCAATGCCGTAAACGAACACAAAAGTTCATAAGTACCTTGAACGATGCTACTGTAAGTTCATATAATGAATATGTTACACGAACGCATAATAAATAAATATGACGCACACTGCGAAGTCTGGCAGATGTTCAAACGCATAAGGTCAATAAGGTGTGGTAATCTATGTAATAAAAAAAACATATATTAATTTTAAAAAATATGATATCAGAAAATGCAAATTTTAAACCTCATATATTTTACGAGACAGTAAGTAGGTACGATAATCAAAACAAAGCAAAAAACGTGAGGGGCATTAAATAAAATGTCGCGACATTTATAACTGGAGCGGTCAAGGGTTAAATACAAATCTTACACTAATAATGTATTCAAAATTAATAAAAACACAAGTAAATCTGCATTTATTATTGATAAATAGAATATTTACGACGGATGCAAAGTCCTCTGTGTCACATATAATTGCAGTGACATTATAGACTACCTACTTAAATAAGCTAAAAGTAGTTTTCTTCTACATTTCGCACCCGGATCTGTGTCACATACGAGTGTCAATAAATTTAGGGTTCCTCTACATTTTGGTCACCTTAAGACACGCGTCACAGGTTGTCAATTTTGAAATAGAAGGGCTCGAACACATGGACATCATTCAAAGAAGTTCTTCTAGTGGCTCCCTACCAAATGAGGGTTAAGAAACCATGTACTTTTGTATGTAGTTTTTGCTAAAGATATAAGTTTCCATGACAACCAGAGTCCTTCTTCCAAGATTTCGATAGATACTCGTATACCTATGTAAATATATAAATGTAATACCTATGTTATCCAAGTTTCTCTTTTTATGCGAGTCCCTTCGGCTCGCTAGCATTATATTGTTATCAAGTTTGTTTGACATGCGCGTCATCCAGCAACAACTTTATTATATAGCCCGTATCGATATTAGAACAACTCGTGGCATCCGCAACAGCATCAGCAGGGTTGTTAGGTTGGCCGTGACTGACAGGTAGGTACTGTAGGTAGATACTTTCCGGAACCCTCACCACCTTTCCCATCTCACTCGTCAGCTCCAAAATATCAAAGCGACATAATAAATTAATAAATAATAATAAAGCTAATTTATGCAAATCCGTCGATACGTAGGCGACCGGCGGACCAATAACCCCGCGGGTGGTGACGCTGCGCGTTAGGGCGGAGATTTACCGATCGCCAAAATGGCTGACGAACTTTTTTGGCCTAACTGGACCACTTAACCTTTCCTTTGCAGAATCAACAAGCTCAATAAATACACAGTAGACGTTCCAATCTTTAGAATTACGTGATGGACGCCAAACACAATGAAGTAATCGCAAAGATTGACATTTCAAACGTCGTAAAACTCGTCGTAAAGTCAAATTGAGTAATTTGATTTAATTGTTAATGTTTAATTTTAGTTTTACTTAAGTTTTCCCTTATTTTTGTACATTAATGTGTCCTTTACCGAGTGCCACCTAGTCCATCCACTGGGCCTTACTGAAAATCAGCGTCGCGGAGTGTGCCATGTGGCTCATACCGTGACACCTAGCTGAGTGAGGGCCATTAAATTTAGCGCAACCTCTAATTTTGTGTTCTCTTTGTTAGTTTTTAAGGTTATGTTATTGTGCTAATAAATACTTTTCTTTCTTCTTTCTTTCTTCTAAATTTAGTAGTACTTAAGTAGGTAAACAAAGAAGACTTTTAAAACATAATATTATAAAGTAACAATCTCGTCTAGTGCTCCGTTCGCTAAAGCGGCCAAGGCGAGGCGCATACATCATTGTGATATGATTATCATCATTACATTCGTGCATTATAGTGCAATTGCACCGTGGGACTTACCGTAAGCGACACGTTTTTAAATGAAACTACTACATGCAGTTGTTAAAGAGCTTCATGTTGCACAATCAAATGCACAGGAATAGTGTATACTTATAAGCTGACACCATATACATTTTCAGTTCGAAACTCAAAACCTGAAACAATGTTACGGCATAGATATTCAGTAAAGAACTACATAATCAACACATAAAACTAAGTTAACTGTATTTTACATCCGTTTTACTTCGTAGAATAGGTTTTATTGAAAAACACGAAAAATACCTATATACAATCGTTTGCCCATCGGAACTATGTAGGTATGAGTAACTTTTTCTTTGCTTATTGTAAATTTTCTATGCATTCCCTTTTAATGTAGATCAGATTATACTTCTGTCTTTACGAAACACAATTATAATTTAATTATTATATTTTATAAGGGAAATTTTAGATATTAAGAATTTATCAATGTGTTGGAATACATTTATTGTTGTATCTTGTGAAATAAAGTGATTATTGGTTTACAGAATTATCAAACACCTATTTTCTTTAATAAAAAAATGTAGGTACAAACCTAAAGTAAACCAATTTACTCGGGTAGACTCAATTGAGCCCGATAATATTGAACTTTATTTAGAGATATTTCATGGCCTCACTTTCAGGTTTTATTTAAAACATATCTCTAAATCTGGCACATTACGTCAACACCATCGCCCTGTAATATTATACAATCAAACATTTAAATATGACCATCAAGAATCTTCACTTGCCTAATTATACGTTCCCGCCCGATCCATATATCAAAACCATTAACTTAACTAGCACGTGGACACGCGACAAAACCAATATACATATTAATATACACATTAAATGGTTTAAAATGGTTTTGAGTGAACCCCGGGTGGTCACTTTAATTGTTGATCATATGCAAATATACCCAAATGCGACTGAGGGCCCAATTCGGATATTGAAATTGACATCTATTAGATATCTTTTAGACATCACCAAGATACGATAACAATATGTTTAAGATTAAGATCTAACCTGTCAAATTTGACATTTCCGCGATTCTGGAGATACTCTTGAACGATTTCCACAAGATATGACTTAGAGATCCAATTCACATCTAATAGATATCTAACTCTATCTAACGTAAAAGTGACATTGGTTGAACGAATTGTGCTGCAAAAGAGAACAAGTTGATATCTAAACTATAACGTATCTAGAATGAATCTAGTACGTGTCGTCTCTTGTGAATACCTTGAAGTTCGAATACGGCAGTGAGAACCAATAAACACCAGTAAAACTGTAGGACATCGCATAATTTTAGATGCGAGTGAAGATTGTCGGTTTGATTTCTATGAAAAGTCATCAAATGTAGTCTTTAAAGTTGCGATATGGATCGCTAATTTGCAATAATCTAGAATGTCATATGTCGACACGATAAAATTCTATGTATATTTTATATTCTATAATATCTTGGAATCTGATCTACTGTAGATACGCAAGGATAAACTTGATAAACTTGCAAAAAAGAAACTTAGTAATCTTAATGTTATAATCGCTAAAAATTTAGAATACTGCAGCATCTTCAATACCTATAATTATGTACCTACTGCATGTATTCTTCTTATTAAAAATCTGCTTCAATTCAAAGTTTAACTTCCGGTTTACCTTTCCTAATACATATTTTAGTGTACCTACAACATATCAATCAACTCGCTACGCTCGCGGTTCAATTTAGAGTCTTTCGCGTCAAACATCAAAATATCACGAAAAGATAAAACCAAATTTGCCCCCTTGTAAAACAAATAACTATTATTTTCTAGTACTTAGATAATAAAATGAAAATAGCAGGCAAAACCCCAATAGAAAACTAGTATAATATCCCATCCAAATCATCCAATCTTTGATGTCAAGTGATTTGTTGTTGTTGGAAATTCAATATCATCAAAGAACCGCCACTCGTTTCAAAATCGTCATTAGCTATGCTGCATAAATCACCTAACCTGCGACATAATCGATATAATCGGTGTAATCGTAATAATCGATGGCGATTAACCTCGCCATCTTGACAGTCTGAACTTAGGTCAGCCGTTAACATCTGAGGATCTGCGCTCGTCCGGTTTGGATTAACTATACCGAATTTATAACCTATTATTCAATTAATCAAGCGTCAAGCAATCAAATTGTTGTTCTTGATCGCAATAGCGTAATTATTTTTTTTGTAAAAAGTTTATTTTTAGTTTTAACGCATTGTTAAGAGCGCGACACATGAATGAAAAAAATCGGACTACTCTGTAAAAAGTTATGCGTGGTCATACTACGTTACAATCGGTGAGTGAAAAATCAATCATCCCTCTATTTTCCTACCCTTAAGGTTGGATTTTTTTGATATCAAAATCTAACTACTCTGTAAAAAGTTATGCGTGGTCATACATTAAAAAAAAATATATATATAATATATATATACGCGTCGACTTGAGAACCTCCTCCGTTTTTTTCGTCGGTTAAAAAATAATCGCGGGCAATTATAATTCGTATTTAAATAAACGCCGTTAACAAGCAAATCTTTTGCTACATTTTCTAATACCAATTGAAGTCAGCAATGTCAGCATCAAACAGATATAGTGACCGTCAAAGTGGCCAAAAATATCGTAACACACCTTTGTTACTATAGAAATAAGGATGTGATACGAAATATTTGACTGCTTATCAATTTGATGCTGTAACTGTGCCCTACCACGCATAAAGGGGCCCACTGATTATCAGTCCGCCGGACGATATCAGCCTGTCGGTTGTTCGGAACTGTCAACTTTTTGTTCTAACTGACAGGCCGATAATCAGTGGGCCCCTTTACAATAGTATGAGACATTCGAAAACTCCCGCAATTAAAATGTACATTCAGCTATTCTATATTTTTTCTTACCAGTACTTATTTAAAGCAAAAAAGTGCGAGTCGCGTACGGAGGGTTCCGCACCATCAACAAAAAATAGAGCAAAAAAATCGTGTTTGTTGTATGGGAGCCCCCCTTAAATATTTATTTTATTTTATTTTTAGTATTTGTTGTTACAGCGGCAACAGAGATACATCATTTGTGAAAATTTCAACTGTCTAGCTATCGCGGTTCATGAGATACAGCCTGGTGACAGACGGACGGACGGACGAACGGACGGACGGACGAACGGACGGACGGACGGACGGACGGACAGCGGAGTCTTAGTAATAGGGTCCCGTTTTTTACCCTTTGGGTACGGAACCCTAAAAATAAGTGTACGTTTTAAATTCTTCAGTCCTAAAGCTATACTTACCTAGAGGAAGACTTTACGTCATCTTTAACATAGATTACTTAGTTGACATCCTCGCTAATGAGGTTGACTTATAGGCGTTTAATGACAATATAAATTATAATATAAATAGACGCTGCATTCTTATTTAAATTCAAGGATTTGCGATTGAAATGTCTAAATTACAGATTAGCAAAAGATATGTTAATCCCTCTGCCGCAAAAATCGCAAAATGTACAAAAAGCAAAATGTACACAACGCGCAAAATGTAACAACAGGTAAAATGCAAAATACGCAAAATGTTCACAAGATAAAACGTACAATAAGCGGAACGTACAAAAGCACATTGTACAATCGCATAATGTACAAATCTGAAAATGCGCACTACTAGCAAAACGTACAATACGCAAAACGTGCAATATGCCTGCGACATAAATATAGGATGTTTTTCCAACGTACCCATAAAATGCCGTTTTGCGATCGGTCAATTTGTATGGGGAAGGCCAAAATTTTTTCGAGATTTCGGTCAGTATGGCCTCAGTAATCGTGTTGGAAAAACATCCTGTATATAAAAGAAGAAACTGACTGACTGACATATCAACTTATCAACGCACAGCCAAAACCGCTGGGCCCAAAGTTTTCAAACTTGGCACGTAGATTCGTTATAAGGTCTAGGGGTACACTAAGAAAGGATTTTTCAAAATTTACCCTCAAAAGGGGGTAAAATGAGGGTCCAAAGTTTGTATGGGGAATAATGATTTGAAAGACCATTTTATTAAAAACTTCGTAGAAGTATTTGTAACGACAAATTAGTAAACACGTGTTTCCGCATTTTTGAGAATGCAACCCCTAATAGGGGAAAATGGGGTCAAAAAGTCTGAAAAGATAGAAAATGATGATGGAGTCGCGAAAAACTTGTGTCAGACATCGAAAATGAACTCACTGAAATCTCGATGTGGGATCAGGACAATCTAGTCCGATTCAACCCTACCGAAACACAAGTTTGCGGACACGAACTTTTAGGGCACATCCCTAACCACGGAAGTACTGGGATTCTTGGAGTCGATATCGAGCTGTTAAGGAGGAGGTTAAGGGGTAAAGGAGTAAACCCAGCAGTGGTGTGGGACACATAAAATACAAAAAAAAATGTACATTTTGCTTACAACTCTATCTGCATATTGCACGTTTTGCGTATTGTACGTTTTGCTAGTAGTGCGCATTTTCAGATTTGTACATTATGCGATTGTACAATTTGCTTTTGTACGTTCCGCTTATTGTACGTTTTATCTTGTGCACATTTTGCGTATTTAGCATTTTACCTGTTGTTACATTTTGCGCGTTGTGTACATTTTGCTTTTTGTACATTTTGCGGCAGAGGGATGTTAATCAGTCTGCTTCCGAAATCAAACGATGAATTGATTCTATATTGTTCCCCGCCTTACCTAGGCAAAATAATAATACTTTAACATAGTAACAAGGGCTACCAACATTCTTATTAATTAACGGACAAAATCAGAAAGTTAATGGTCGAACCATAACATAAAATATACTTGTTAAAAAGCCAGAGAAAAGAGTAAAATATGATATGACGCCAAGTCATTAAGGAGCAGTAGGGTGCCAAATAGACCTAAAACTGTCCATATCTGATTACAGAATCGGATGACATTCCTTCCAATTGCTCTTCGAAATCTAGGCGTATAAACTTTTGTGTAACTACTATACATTATGTTTTTTATTACACGTTTAGTCATATTCAAGAATTCATTCTTTTATACTGCGGTATGCTGCCCACGTGTTTACTACTACGAAACATTTCACACTTCAAGATTTTATTCATGAAATCTGGATTTATATTCGGCTACTTGCCTTCGTGAGAGAATATTTAGCCAAGAATATCCCATAGTACCTTTCCACGTTAAAGAAATACATGCAGTTACATAAGAAGATACAACGCTTTTAAAGAGACAAGGTATCATACGTAGACATGTTAGGGTGACTACATTTCAAAACATCGTTGTAAAGAGGTTTTATCACTAGATGATCGTTGTATTATGAGCAATATTGTTATCGTGGTAATCCCTTTAATTGACTCGACCGCTTGCACCTCTATTTACCATTACATAGAGTTGAATTTTGTTTGTTTTGACAGTAAGTAAGTGATGGTAATTGGTAGCGATACTCAATAGTATCAAGTTAAAGCGCGCAGCACAATTTATCTATAATTTATGGTTAGTTTAGAGTTCACGCGCCTCGAATCGGTTACAGATGGATTATAAACGTATATTATTTGGATTAGAGTTTCAAAAATCAGTTTTGTGAATTAACTATGGATTTACATACAAACAACTATCTAATCTGTGTGTGGGTGGATGTCGTTATATATTAAATTTGATGGCTGCGAAATATAATAAAAGAAATGGGTTTTTTATTTGCTGTTCGATTCGAACCCTACGGTAGCTGGGCACGGACAATAATAAATCGTTCAATAAATATAAAAATATTCAATTTATGGCCCACCCACCATCGAATTTTCCGGTAAATGGCTCTTTATTTAATGTAGCTGTTAACTAGCGATGGGTACAAGTTAGAATGATATTAATTGTAGCCAGCAACGATAAGACATCTCTAACCCAATTTTAAAAAAACGTTTTGGCATACGCGCTTACATGCTGCTTGCTAAATTAAACATATACGTACATACATATTACAATTTGAACTGAAGACAGACGCTACACTATTTGCGGACAGGAATTAATTCGAGCTTATACAGTTATACACCCGTCATCGTCAACGTAATTAATGTACCTAATTCTAATTACTGATGATTGTGTCATGTACGAGCCACGATGCATTTATAAGTTCTCGTCTATAATCTAATCAGAGCATATAGTCAGAGCATTTTCTATGGTTCCCCTATTTGTAATTTTGCTATGATCCCATGCATGCAGAAGTGCAGTAGGAAAGGATTTGATATGGATAGTATTTTTTTATAAGTCCATCAATAAAAGACTCGTGCAATTTTACTATCCGATCAAAATAAACTGAATAAAAGATATGAGACACAATACGAAAATTCAGAAGCTTATAAGAACAAGCTCCTATTTGTAAGTAGGTATTTCAGTAGGTACTCTACTCTGCTTTAAAAGTAAAAAAAATATCGCAACTATAATTCACCAGTTTAACTGTCAACTGCTGACATCCGCGAACACAAATTAATTAGGACTTAAACTTTCTCCAACCATCGACCAAATCTATTAAAAAGTGAATACAGTAGGTACACTGCATTAAAAGCAAAAACAAATCTCGCAACTAAGTATACTTCACCAGTTTACGTGTTAAAGTTCTGATTAAAAAAAAAACAAAAGAATGCTTAGGGCATGAACGACATCCGCAAACATAAATTAGGACTTTCTCCGACCATCGACCAGACTGCCAGAAACGTGACACTGGTCGTATCGCGTCACGCGCAATATAGTAAACAATAAATAAATAACCAATAACATACAATATTTATAGGCGTGCCTTCCACATAGCTGAACAAACAATCACTGCCATATAATAAAAAAAGCTTAACACAATAAATATCAACTTTAAAGTTAAGGCGATAGTGTTTAGTTCGTATTGTTTATGTTGGTTTAAAGACTTTAAAGATGTCATTGAGGCTTGTACTAAATCAGCATAGTTGATGTAAAAATTGATTTCCCATGTCGAGTGGCGATTGGTGGCCGTCCGAAGCGTGGGCGCAGTGGCACAGAGCAAATAGCTGCAGAACGTGTGGTGTCTACAACTTTCTGTTGGATATATAGATGGTCAAGAAGATCTGTCAGTAAAAAAAGGCGCGAAATTCAAATTTTCTATGGGACAATATCCCTTCGCGCATAATTTGCTTAATTTTAAAAATTTGCCGCCTTTTTCTACTGACAAGATCTGCTTGACCATCTATAGCTACACAATTACACATGCACTCAGATATCTGCATTAATATATGATTCATTGAAGATCAATGTAACTCTATTTACTTTCATTTAGCCTATTTAAGTGTCCCACTGCTGGGCAAAAGGCCTCTCCCCTGGTTATCCATAACTCCCGATTTTGTGTTTCGTCCGGCCAGTTGTAAAGAAAGGTGTCAAAGTCGTCTCGTCATCTCCTCCTGGGCCTTACACACTTTTAATTTTTTTTTTTAGTATAACCGTGGCATCCACGACCATTATGGCGAAACGAAAGAATATGTGATAAAAAAATGTTTATCTTGTATTAATGTAAAAATTAATGTAGGTATGTATGTAAAATCGAATTCCAATACACTCACCTATAAACTGATATAAAAAACTGATATTAAAACACTGTTCCAATAGAACATGTTTACCTACTTTGGACATTATCATTTTACAAGGAAAAATGTGTGACGCCTTGTGACAATCTCATGATGCGGACCCTCTGTACAACATACGCTATGTTTCGGTTACGGTGATAAATAATATATTACTCTTCTTTTCACCTTTTCCCACGATTGTTATCTGAGAGATAAGGATCCTCTGTCCCTGTCTTTAAGGGTTGTCGTAAGGAACCATGGGAGGTGCTTAATGGAAAACTATAAAACTATGTTAACTCATGTTAAGATACTTTTATCTGGTTGTCATTCCTAACAGAACATTTTAATTCGAACCGTAATTAATTTAGGTTAAGAATAAGTTTCCAATCAAACTGATTTTCAAAAAGGTAGAAATTCCTCATTCGAATTTGTATTTTTTTTTTAAATTCAAAACTTCATAGACTGCAATTCTTTTAAAGTCATGCTCTAAAATGATTTGTTGAAAATTTGCTTAAGATTGTTTTTCTACTCCCATACTTTTATTTGTCACTTAAAGGGTCGTGCACACACCTTTAAATTTAAACCCCTATCTTATAGTTGTCAAGACAAGTCTTTAGTCTATTCCCCAAAAAAGTATTTGTGCATACACACAGTATCTTTTTGGCACTTTTACGATACTTCGTGTAATCACCACTTATATATAAAATATTGTATGGAATACATTGTTGCCAACCTAATTTTAACTGTCATCTCTGACAGATGAGTGAACCATAGACATGTTTTTTTTATTTCATTCATTCTTTTCCCGCCCGTACCCTCCATTCTTTGCTTCTTCTTGAATGAAAAATATTTGTTAAATTTACAATTTGAATTCAAAGTAAGTGCTTGGTCGTAGAAAAAGTATTGTATGCAATGTTGTTTAACTGAGTCAAAAAATACTCGTGGCGTCTTTATTAACAATTTTCGGCTTCGCCTCAAATTGTTACTCACGTCACTCGCCTTTTTTGACCTCTCTTAAACAACGGTTGCATAAAATACTTAGTTAAAATATGTCAATCCAAATATGTTAAAAAGCAAAAGAGCTTTTTCAAGTTATTGAGTAACTATATATATGGCGATGTTTTTTAAATATTTGCTGTTTTTAATTTACTTAACTATGTAGCAACAAACATAATCCATAGCGTGTAAGGGCACGTATACGTATTTAACCGGTCAACTAATTAATCGAATTTGGGTAGTTTAAAAAAATAGAAATGGCTACTTAAATTAATAGTTTGGCAACAAAAACGGAGCCTTAAAATATATCAATATGAGTTGTATTTTAATGCCGATTATTTTTAGGCAGGTACCAAGTATTTATTTGACAACTGAATTAATATATATTGGAGACCATTTATGAAGCACATTTTAAAAAGAAAACGGCTATCTATTAATTAAAAAATTAAGTGGTAGTTCTTTTAAAATATTTTGTTTGGTCATTATACGGTCATCCTAACACGCTCCTCTTCGCTTCGCTCGTCGTCGCACCTATCTATTGACTCTAGCAGAACACAGTGGTAACTATTGAAATTAGTAATTAAAAATACCATGGTTGCAATAAAGAATTATGAATTATGAATTTAAAGATCTAATGGTATAATAGCCATTAGGCATTTCATGATTAGAAATTT
Organism: Cydia amplana; assembly: GCF_948474715.1. NCBI lineage: Eukaryota > Metazoa > Arthropoda > Insecta > Lepidoptera > Tortricidae > Cydia > Cydia amplana. Next base: position 14,254,923 of record NC_086079.1, on the reverse strand, counting down.
CGACTATACTGACCATTGCGTATTGGTAAATTAATTTGAGGTGTTTTGTGTAAAAAGTGACCAATATTCATTAAATTTAACTGCTTTCGTGTTAAAATACTACCTAGCTGAAACGATATGCTCAGTTATGATTAGTTGATTACTTAGGTGTGAACAACTAGATGACAACTAAATTTTATGATCGCTTTACAATATTAGTTGTCAATTTATTATTTTAGACGCCAACCTATCACTTTAAGTTCCCTATAATTTTTTTGGGTGGCTTGATTTTGCTGCCAGTTTTTTTAATAATCCATTGGCCTTTGCGTCTATTGCAGACGATTTATGGTGCAAATCGCAGACACTATGACCTCTCCAGACTTAACACCGCCTGGGACGAAATTAAGGAAACGCAGGGATGCCCAGCACCTGCATTACCCTCTCGGCTTCACTGTCTTAACCCACAGGAAAGGCGAGCCGATACGTGTGGAAGCAGGTCAGCTGCATGAATCTGCCGCTTATTTCAGGTTGGACCCTACTCGCGCCTTACGGTAACTCCATTCCGGGATTTAATTTTGGAGTATCCTTCTCCTAGATGGATTGCAAGCCATGCTAAGAGGTCCATCTTCCCTGTGACGAAACAGTTTTTGCTTCGTTTGTGGACTTAGTCGCCTCGTACGACACCCTTATCCTATGTGAGGGTTGGCGCTATTTTACAGCCGGCCACCACACGGCAATTTAATAATATGATGCTTATATTTGAGGCTAAAATTTTTTTTTTGGCGCTAAAATATTAATACACAGCCAAATTATATTATTATATGATTTATATGCCCAATGAAAGTTCCTGTTTAATATTTTAGTTGCCCGGTTAATAATAAGCCTTAAGTAAGCATGCTACTAAGTAGTGTGAGTAACGCACGCTTAACCCCAAGATTATGATTATGGCAAAGACCTTATCGCATCATTTCGCATCGGCTGATATATAGCCTTCCAGGTTCATAAACTGAGAAAGCTCATGTCGTTGCATTAAAAAACAAAGAACGACCTAACCTCATATAAAACTAGTGTCATTAACAAATAGATAGATTTACAGGCATCATAATGCTTTCTGAAACTCACTTGTTATTACCAACTTAAATCTGTAACCAACAACTAAAAATCCATTGAAAATTGGCTTCTAATAGCAAATACTTTAAAGATTATGCTATAATTTTTTAGGAGCAAAGTTATGTTGGTATACGTCCGCCACCCAGAGCGCCATTGCCTATAAAGGCATGCAATTTACAACCAAGCTAACTGAGTTGAAAACTCCAGCGTGTTATTTCTAACTAATGGGGGAGATAGAAAAATGTAAGATTTATGCGTACATACTGGCTTGACAAGACCTGCTTGCTTTCAGTTCCCATAAAGTAAAGTGATGGATATTATATCAAGTGTTTTTAATTCTTGAGTGCATTATTATAAATCCGTCTCTCATTTCAGGCGCATATATCGTAGTCAATTCAACTACAGTTTACTAATAAGGACATCGCGGAGGTACATTTCTCTGTGAAGTAGCTTGCAATTTGAGCCATTTTTATTTGTCTCCAGAAGTTATTCAAAGTACATACCAGCGGTCTCAGCATGGTTCCATTTTTATCGACTATCACTCTGCCCGTCACTTTCGCACTTACATACTTGTTAGAACGTGAGAGGCATGGTGACAAATGATAAAAATGCGACCGTGCTACTAGGGCAGGTTAAAATAAAATTATATCCACTATGATAAGTCTCTGCGCCAGCACTTATTATTCCCCTAGCTGTACTTTAAATTGTTTGTATAATCTTGGATAGTAAATATTGTTGCATGGTAATAGTAAAAAATAAAATATTTACCGATTATTATGAAAATTAACGCATATTCCGTATGCCAAATAAGCCCAAACTTTCTAACCCATAGCAATTATTATTTTGAACAATAATTATAGTTTAAAAATACAGTGAAACCTGGTTAAGTGGGACCTGGATAAGTGAGAAACCTCTATAGCTGGGACTCATGGTGCGGTCCCGACACTTTAGCTCTGAATTACCTCTGTTAGTGAGAAAAAACGAACCTCTATAACTGGGATTAGCTGTTGTGATTTTATAGTCACATTTACCTCTATAAGTGAGACAGAGAGTGTATTTTACCTCTTTTACTGAGACTATATTTATAAGATTACATTTTCCTAATTGTTTTTTTTTAGAATTGTATAGGAGTTGACCTCTGTATCTGAGATAACGTCAATCTATGACCTCTCTAACTTGGACTTTATTGATCAATTTCCGTATTCTTACTAACTCTTAGTCTATGCACAAATTCCGCATTTGCTTAATTGTGTCTAAACGACTTCAAGTTTCATTTAGTTACTTTATGTAGTTAAAACTATCGAAACGAAAGCTGAAATTTTGATAAGTAACACGAATAAACAGATTTTCATTTAATACATTTCTAAGATGCAATGAAGTCCGTATCAAATTTAATTGAAAAAATCTATCCTTTGGAGAATCATTCAAAGTAAATTCAAAGAAATATTTAAACAGACTTAAAAAATATTTAGGGTAAGGATTATTTTTACCTTATTTATTTTTAAAGTTAATTACAAAATACCTTATTAACCACCTCTATAACTGAAATATATCCTCTATTCTCACCTCTATTAATGGGACCCTCTGTAAATGAGACAGACATTTATTTGTACCTGGCTAACTGAAAGCCTGGGTAAGTGAAATACCTCTTTAAGTGAGACAAATCTGCTCGTCCCTTGAAGTCTCACTTATCCAGGTTTCACTGTAATAATAATCATTTACTTTCTAAACTAAACAGTAGGATTTTGATTTAAAATTAAAACATTTTGGAATATATTTTCTATTTCTCTGATACCTGCCTATATTATATTTTCGACGTGTTTAATGAAAGGTACTGCAATGTTAGTTTCGACATACCTACTTAAGAAATTAATACAAAATATTAATATTTTTATCGTTAAGATAATGAAAACAGGCGTTAAAGTCAGAACACGCCTCCTGCTACTGTTTTTTTCAGAGGGAGACAGATGATGTAGGTACTTACCTACCTATCAAAAGTATTAATTTAGGTAAGTATTTTGTAGATTATTTAAATACATATATGGTCCATTAGATCATGTCAAAATATTTTCACGAGTACATTTTTAAACAACGCCACCGTCGCCACCATGGCCATTGACAATGTTGACGCATAATTGTTATTTGCGTGATAATCTCAAACATGTAGCTTTATTCATTAGTTATGACGTTATAATTTATATTTATCGAAACAATTAAAAACCGTAATACAATTCCGGGATCACGTATTCGCATTCGGCCTCGAAAGTCGCGGAGCATTTTATTACCTTGTCATAGTAACCTGTCAAAGCAACTATAGCTTGAATAAGTCAATTCAGAAAACGAAAAGGTGCTAAAGTGCTAACCGACTTTTGAGATTGATCGAACAAAGGTGCTAATGACAGTTGAGGTGGGCGTTATTTTAAGAAATGTCGCCATTAAACTGTAAACACGCGATGGAACATCTATGAGTTATGTTATAAACATGTTATGGAATAGAAGTCAATGTATGCTAATGAAGCGTCTATATATCTACTTACCTATAAGTAGGATTAAGCGCAGACTTCTGGCCGAAGGGTATAGGTAGTGTTTCGGCGGTTCCGTGGAAATCTGCCAAAGCGACACAACAGAAAACCACCGTAACGCCGAAATAAGTTTTAGCTTGTAAGATTTTTTGACCGAAGCGTAGCGTAGGTCTACGTTTTGACTCGGGCATTTTGCTTTTGTATGTCCGGATGTTCTCCTCTACAGGTCGCAATTCTTAACCGATTTTCGTGAAATTTTGTGACCGAATTCTATGACTAAATAAAAAAAAATTGTCGATCCGGTATTTGGAAATTTTTCAAAATGGCGGAGTCGTGATAGCTTCCGCCTAAACAAATAGTCGTATCGGTATCATAAGAGTTTTTTCTTTTTGAGATATGTTTATAGATTAAATGGCCAAAAATTCAGAAAATTTGTATCGCTGGTTTTGGCGGTATTTAGTCTTTACTTGAGAATGAGTAGCTAAATTTCGTCAGCTTTAGTAAGAACTATAATGGCGTATTTTGCAAACGTTCGCTTTTTTGTTTGCATCGGGAGGTCCCTGGTTCCATCCCCAGTAATTGTATACAGCTACATAACTTTTTGTATTTTTTTTATACTTTTATTTCGTATAGTTGTTTTTTATTTAATTTTTTTATTTTGAAAAAATGAAAAATTTCGTATTTTTTATTTATCAAGCACGGGTTAAGCGTATTCGTTTAATTTTTGTTTGTAGCTTTATGTAGTTTTTAATTGTTTGTTTAATTGTTTATATTACATGTACTATACCTATATTTTAATAAATATTTTTGCCATACATTTATTCAGTTTTAAGCTCTGCTCGCGAGGTCTACAGCTCACAGAGCCACTAGTATATGTATGTTCGTTTGTAAGGTATGTGTATTTATGGGCCTTAGTTGCCTGATAATAAATGATATTTGATATTGATTTTTGACTTTTGATTAAAGGGAACACGGTTACTTCATTATTAATTCCATCGTCCTTAATTTATACGAAAATTATACTAAGCTTGATTTATAACTACCTGTACAGGTCGATAGAAATAGAGCGACTGCTTTTCAACAAGGATCATCAAATCAACCGACATCCGATATTGCATCAGACAAAGTGAAAATGTTCTTAAATTGCCGCTCCGAGAATTTCCTTATAATGAAGTGAAATTGCTGTAATACAATTTATAGATACCTACTGTTACAGAACAGCACAGTTTAAATGGCTTCAATGTAGGACTCGCCTTCTAGGCTTTATTATTCAAAGTCTGCGCCCACTTCCTGAAATCCTGACCCCACTCACCCCTAACGTTAGGCACAAAGCTATTTGTTAGAATGAGATAACGATATTCATCTCTCATTCTGTAGTATAGCTGTGCACCTACTTACGTAAGTAAAACTTACAAGTGTATCTCAAGCCTTAGTGCGAAAATTGCCGGAGTACTACTGTACTGTAGGTACCTACAGATCCCCACGATGACAGTTACCATTTCTCATCTTATTTGATAACATTTCTATTAAAATTGTACCTGCAACTTTTGATATGCTTGGTCAACCAGATCTTGACAGTAGAAAAAGGCGCGAAATTCAAATTTTCTATAAGACGATATCCCTTCGCGCCTACATTTTTCAAATTTGCCGCCCTTTTCTACTAACAAGATCTGGTTGACAAAGTATAATTCAAAATTTTCATTTTATTTTAACTCAGTATCACGAGTTTTTTCCATCCTTGCCGAGAAAAAATTGCAAGTGTATTGTATTAGTTACCTTTCTTAAAATTTAATCATGTAGGTATTGAAGTCTAAAAATACTTATGTGATAATATGCGATATATTTTCACAATAAAATTGCAGGTAAAGCTCATAGTCTGGCGTTAAATTAAACACAAGTCGTCTCCTTCACGATTTTCGTAGACATCTCTTCTAAATACCTAAAACTGGTATGGATGTGTTCCTCGTGGTCTCTAGAATACGAATTGACCGGTTTTAGTTTATGGAGAGGGGGACGTGTCGATAAAAAGGGGGGGAATGTGGGCGGCCGACCAGCATTGATATTTGTTCACATCTTGAGTCCTATGGGACCGATCGGTTCGTTTCAGGTGTCGTTTGAAAGAGTATTAAACGTGCTATTATTGCTTCATAATAACTGTAGTCATAACTGTAGTCGTTTAGAAAATATTTTAAAATATATGATTTTTTACCGTGCATGGATGGCATAAGTACTGACAAAACATGCGTCTAACTCAATAAATTATAACTTTACCGCAATTAATGTTATTACAAAATATACGAGAAATTTCATTAGCTTTCTAAAAACATAAGGTTTATTGGTGTATGGTATTATATAACCATGTAATGATGAATTTTGTTCAGCATGGGTCACTACGCACCGTCACGTAAATGGCGGGCGACCGACCACAACTGTTCATTGTTTCTCGGGTTCTATTTTACTGATCAATTGGTGATGGATACCATTAGAAAGAATGTTAAATGTACAATAATTGGTTTCTAATAACCGTAGTCATAACTGTAGTCATTTACAAAATAATTGAAAATATATGATTTTTACCGTGCATGGACATAAGTACTGGTAAAACATGCTTCTAACTCAATAGATTATAACATTACCGCAATAAATATTTTCAAAATATACGGGAAATTTTATGAGCTATCCAAAAATATAAGTTTTATTGCTTTATAATGTTGTATAACTAAGTAATCATGAATTTTGTTCAGCATGGGTACTGTGCACCGTCACGTAAATGGAGCCCGGCCATCGTTGAGTTTTCATTATATTTCAGGTTCTATTTTTCTGATACATGGTGGATACCATTTGCAAGCATATTAAATTTTCTGTGAATACTCGATTGTTTGAAATCTGAGGCCCAAAATAACCAATTAAAAATATTAAAGAAAATGTTTAATTTTTACCTTAGAGGTTTGCTTAGTGACTGAAATAATTTGAGAAAGAGATAATGTAGTAAATATAGCGTGAAATTTTTAGAGTAAAATGAGCAAACTATTTATTAACTTTCCAAAAATATTGTTTAGTTACCGTACAACTATAAACATATATGTAGGTATGCCAGGACCAATTTCGCCAAGCAAGCAAACACACGGCGCGGCGAGCGCCTGGTAGACCAGCAGCATTCTATTATTGTTTGACAGTAAATTTTATAATGTAGGTATCCAAAATGATAAAATATCGATATAAATGATGGTTTGTTTGTTTTGTTTTTTTATCACAGGAAACTTAAGTATAGTTTGACTCTTTTGACAAAAGCCCAGTTCTAGGTTCATAACATCGTTAAGTTCGTAGCTTTCATGATTGCAAAACCACTGCATATGAAGTACTTAATATCTGTGTTGTTATTTGACTCACGCGTCTACACGTAAAACGTTTTCAAACCCACTCCGTAGTTAATAATTTAAAATCACCTTTTTAGTGAGATCTGAGGCTTGTGGCGTTAAAGAGATATTTGTCGCCGCACGCTCCAGGATGCAAAATAAGTGACTACTATTTGAGTAGCAGCGTATGTCCACATAATAACTATCCGTGAAGTCCGGTTTTAAGTATAGTAATAGTAAGATAAGGTCAATATTGAGTAAACTATCTATATTATATTTATTTACTATTTTATTTTACGGTCTAATTTATAGTTTTTGCTTACCTATTGATTCATTGGCGTTTGGCATTGTAGTTTTAGCTTGTAAGTATGACTCTATTGACAGTTATAAGATGTACTACGGTATTTAAATAACGCTCGTCTGTAACTACATGATCTTAGATCTATAATAGCGACTCATAACTTCTCTGTTCGACTGTAAGTCATACAAGAGAGTTAAGTAGCGATTGCGATATAAAAAGCTATAAGTAGAAGGCTTTATCACGCGTTTAGAACCTTAAGTGCAAATTGCAGATTATTACTCATATAGATGTTAAGGTTGTTCAATTCACTTTGAGCTATAAGCTATAATACTAGCAGCTTAACATGCAATATAGCGCCCAAAACAGCTACTGTAGATCTTAAATCTTTAGATGAACCTTTTAAACACTTTTATCTCACCAGAGCCTGTAAACTGTAAACTAAGACTATAGATGTAGCTATTCTAGAGCCAGGCTGTCTTTAGGTAAGAAAATAGGTGCTAAGTGTCGCCTAATTGTTTGTTGGGAATTATATGACGGTGCGCAGTGACCCATGCTGAACAAAATTCATTATTACTTGGTTATATAATATCTTACACCAATAAATCTTATGTTTTTGGAAAGATAATGAAATGTCTCGTATATTTTGTAAATACATTAATTGCGATAAAGTTATAATTTATTAAGTTAGAACCATGTTTTAGCAGTACTTATGTGCATGCACGGTAAAAAATCATGTTTTCAATTATTTTGAAAATGACTAAAGTTATGACTACAGTTATTGAAAACCAATTATAGTACGTTTAATATTCTTTCAACGTGGTATCTATCACGAACTGATCAATAAAATAAAACCCGAGAAATAGTGAAAAGTTGACACCGATCTCCTGCCATTTACGTGACGGCGCTTAGTGACCCATGTTGAACAAAATTCGTAATTACTTGGTTATATAATATCATACACCAATAAAACTTATATTTTTGGAAAGCTAATGAAATTTCACGTACATTTTGTAAGAATATTATTGGAGTAAAGTTATAATTTATTGAGTTAGACGCATATTTTATCAGTACTTATGCCATCCATGCACGGTAAAAAAATCAAATATTTTAAAATATTTTGTAAATTACTAAAGTTATGACTACGGCTATTAGAAACCATTTACTGTACGTTTAATAACCTTTCAAATGGTACCTATCAGCAATTGATCAATAAAATAGAACCCGAGAAATAATGAAAAGTTTACGTCGGTCGCCCGCCATTTACGTGACGGTGCGTAGTGACCCATGCTGAACAAAATTCGTTATTAATTGGTTATATAATATCATACGCCAATAAAACTTATGTTTTTGGTAAGCTAATGAAATGTCTCGTATATTTTGTAATAAAATAATTGCGGTATTGTTGTAATTTATTGAGTTAGGCGCATATTTAATCAGTACTTATGCCATCCATGCACGGTATAAAATCAAATATTTTAAAATATTTTGTAAACGACTACAGTTATGACTACGGTTATTATGAAACAATAATAGCACGTTTAATACTCTTTCAAACGACACCTCACACGAACCGATCGGTCCCATAGGACTCAAGATGTGAACAAATATCAATAATGGTCGGCCGCCATCTTTGCCCCCCTTTTTTTCGACCCGTCCCCCACTCCATAAACTAAAACCGGTCATTTCGTATTCTAGAGATCACGAGGAACACATCCATACCAGTTTTAGGTATTTAGAAGAGATGTCGACGACTTTTCTCGAAACAGGCCGATTTCCACCTGTCTATCAATTCAGACAATAAAATAACCTCTATTTCACAGAATAATATTGAATTCCTATTTCGAAATGACTTGAGCATAGACAATGAAGACGTTTTATTGGTGCAATTTGAAGATGATGTGTGCGATGTCATCGGGTTGTAAAACTGGACGTGTATGTTAGCTTTATAATGCTGCTATTACTGCGTTGGCGCGTGTGACACACGCTTTATAACGTTGTTGAAATTGCTCCCATGGTTTATTTTTAATACCACAGGATATTATGAATACGGCGATGGTAAGCCGTTCTGATAGAGTATTTTTGAATATCCTTGCTACCGAAAAGTTGCAGAGATTACTTTTCAACGAGTAAAACAAGTAAAATATTAAGCTTTATATACCTATGTCGTGAATTGTGTTAGCAACAAACAGTAGAATACCTATTTTGTATTGTTTTTACTTGTTAGGCTGTACAGTACGTAAGCTCGACCAGCCTTAATAGTCTTAAGCTAATTTGAAGACAAAAGCCCCAACTCCGTGGGCGAGCGTTAATGTAAAGCAACACTTAACCGTCTTATTTCAGTCGACAATATACCACTTTCTCACGTTTAATGACAAATCGCACAAGAATTAATACAGCGACGCGTTTGTACTGATAAATCAAAACGCAACACTCACAGCATGACTTGTATTACGACCAAAATAAAAGACACTTAGTAAACCCTTATTGTTTTATACCTAGGTTGAAATTCGCCTGTTTCTTCTGTATAATAACTGCATTCTTTTGCAATATTGTCCTTGCAGTTGTAAAATATCTTATTGTTGTTGTAGTAAGGGTGGTAATGGTTTGTGCGATAGTTGGTCAGGTTATATTGAGCCTCTGGAGGATGTTATTGCTCAGTGTCTTCGCTGAGGACTAGGGATGGGAATAGGATGGGGTGAAAAACTTAAACCGATGGTCGAAATTATCGTTACTCACATGATTAAAAAAAAAATCGACATACTCGTTAAATATAAATCTTTCTTGTGTACTGCCTTTCTGATAGCTTTTCTGTTGTGGCACTTTCTTACTTATTTGATCTTTATATGCTGTATGTACTTGGTTTTCATGAAATTATGGCCGCGACACGGTTAAAAATAATCTTGCTTCAAAAAATGTCCCTCTCAAGTAAATTATCAGGATAATTAACTAATTATGTAATTAGGAAGTTGTTGCAGATCATATCTGTATTTAATATATGTATGTATCTGTGGTATATATTCAATATAGCTATGGCAGTTGAATTTTACATGTTTCTTTGGGAACCTGGTGAATGTACAGGATCTGTACCAAACAACAGGAAAAGACTAACTTCAACGAAGATGAGTCACTACCAGCGCGCGAGCTACGCGCTTCGAGCGTAGAACTGGTATCACGGAAAAAACTGTATATAGCAAAAAGCATTCACGAACTGAGAACCCGCTTAGCGGGTTGCTGGCAGTGAATATGTTAAGCTTGCAAATAATGCCACTTTTCGACCATAATACCGGTACGACTTGGATCCGCAACCTGTTCATCCATAATGTGCAAGTTGCGAAAAATTTACAACAAAATTGAAAAGTTCCCGTAAAGTTTTTGTAAATGGAAAATTTTCATGCGCCATTCAAAATAATGAGAAGTTTCCGAAATGATTCCATGTGGACATTCCGCAATTTTGGAAACTTTCCGACGGCACATCAGCACCAGTATCCCCTCCCTAGCCCACTTTGTCCTCGCGCAGGGTGTTCCGCTAACTAATGCGCGCGCGCAGCCTGCCCGCTAATTTGACCAATTGGGTGGCCGGACTGGCCGGTACAGCTATGCGACCAATTTGGCACTAGTGCGCAAAGGGTTTCATTGTTTCGTTTTATTGAGATGGGTACAGGAAAAGGCGTAAAGTAATTTTGAGAAAATTGGGTCGGCTAGCATTTTTGACACGAAGGAGAGAAAGCTATGACTTAGGTTACTGTTACTGTAGGTGACTTACAAGATTGTGTGGTTACTGTAGGTGACTTACAAGAACTTAGGTTACTGGCAGAATATAGGTTTTTGGCAAATCCCTTAGGGAAGGGAAGGGATATAAAATAAATATGGTTGACCGATTAGTTATGTAGGTATATAATTTATACATTTATTATCTTTAAAGTTATTATAAATGTACGATTACCTACGCATATTTACTTTTAAGCAAATTCGACAGCTATTAAGTCGAGGTTTGCTATTGCTCATCACCAGGGGTCGGACAAAAAGAGCGGATGACGTAAAAATGACGTAATCTTGCACACAGGATGATGTTTGAGTTTGTATTTAAACTTCCGTGTGACATGTACAAAGTAGTATTAATGAAGTAACAAAATCATTGTAAATAAATCCATGGAATTAATAATACAGGTGGTAGGGTGATGTAGTGAATAAAATAAATTTCACGAAACTTGCCACAATATTCGAGTAAAGATGACATTTTAGAGCGTTTTCTTATACATTAGTAAATATAAATTTTAGCTAAATATAATCGTGAAGATACAATAGCTAAACAATAACGAAGTCAATTTATTGTTCATCTGATTGACAATGTGTCAGTCAAAAACGTACTTAAGTACTCATTTCAAGTGGCGATATCGTTTAATAAAGAGGTTGATAAATGATAAGTGATAATTGTTTATGAAAATCAAAAATACTATTTGAAATCATCCTATAAGTGGTTTGACGTCATCCGCACTTTTTGTCCGACCCCTGCTCATCACGTATCTTCAAATAGGAGAGGAGTGGTATTCTTTATTCAAACATCAAATTTCCCGTTCAATAGAAAAGAATTTCAATTTCATTTATATTTTTACCAATGACTATAAACCGTATTGCAAAAAACTGCTTTCACCGATGTCAGTTCAACACCTCTTCAACTTGGAGAACAAAACTGCCAACATGTCAGGTGAAACAATACTCTCATTACTGGACTATAAAGAGGTTGTTAAAGCGCATATTATTTTATGACAACAACTAGTTGAAATTTCGAGTTTGAGTGTGCTTTTTATCAATAATCGTTAACTAAAATGACCGGACCATTTACTATCTAAAACAACTTTATTGTATCATTAATTCATTAGTATCTAAATTGAAACCCAATTTTAAGGAATTGAGATAAAATTAATGTGTACAATTTAAAATACTTACTTATTCATTTTTAAATGAAATGTATTGGTAGAAATTTCAAAAACTCGGTCTCACATTGAATTACTGGAACATGCTTGGAGGCCTTGGAGGTTTGATTTATGTTAAATTTGTATGAAACATTTCATGAGTAAGTTGGATCCTATTCTAGTAGTAGTAAGTTGGGTACCAAAATAAAATATTTTCGTAGAAGGTCTCGTAATAACTCGTTTCGTATATGCCGCGTATCCAAAGACATTTTTATAGCATAACTTTAATTATGTACACAAACCCGTAACGTGATTTAGGTCGAATAGCCGATAGCCGAGACTCTCGACCCCTTAAAATGACACAGGACTTTCACCTACAACCAAATTTCAAAAAAGTGCCCGATTTAAATATTTCAATATATCATTTAGACATATTAGACCAGTGGTGGGCAAAGTACGGCCCGCGGGCCAACTCCGGCCCTCGAAACCATTTTATCCGGCCCGCCGCGGATACATTGAAATTATATATACATATTTATATCTTTTTTTTTATTTTGCTGTAAAAAAAAAAGCTTGAGAAGTTTCAAGAGGAAGGCCGGAATTGCAGCATAATTGCACTTTTATATAAAACCGTAAAATTTTAAAATTTCCAGTTTTGCTGCAACTCCGGCCCTCCTCCGAAATTTCTCAAGCTTTCTGGCCCCCCATGAAAAAAGTTTGCCCACCACTGTATTAGACACACAGAACTCCCAAGGGCTTTACGTTTGAGAGTTTTATCTAAATCGACTCTAGTTTTAGTTTTGTAGGTAGTTTTAATCTTATTTAGGTTACTTTATTGTTACTTTATACTTATGTTGTTGTTCAATAAAGATATTTTCCTTGTGCTTCTACACCCACGTAATCTATTGCGCTTTCCTCGCACTCACACGGACCTACTCGTACTACATCCGGGCCGAGCCCGAGCTCTCATATCCACTGGAGAGGCGCGTCGAGTGGCTGATTCGGCGTATTGCACTGTTTCGAGCTAGTAACAAGTGCAGTTCCCAGGCGGGATGACTGGACACAGCCGTTGTGACCAGCTATTAATAAAACACAGTCTGGAGATCCGCAAACCATACTGACGACCGAAGTGGGTGATGTGACGACGGGAAATTTGCAAAATTTGGAAATTTGTATACAGGGGAAAAAATTCGAAAACTTCTAAATTTTTTGTTTATCAATTTCCAAAATGAACACTTTATTTCTTGTAAACAAAATTTGAAAACTTTCCGTAACTCGTGGTAAATCATAGTAAAATGTAATATTTAAAGTGATGATAACTTTTTTGTGAATTTTTTCATGCTCTGCATCTAAGGATAACTGAGTGATTACATGTTGTAATTCCCTTTCCCTACGCTCAAGCCTAAAAATTTCCCGACTTCAGATTATAACCATAATGATAGCCAAAATCTTGGTCACCCTAGCGAGACAATCGCTTTAGATGACGAATGTTTGATTTAGCTATTGTTGTTTTTGTGCCGGCCTCAACAGTGGGATAATTGGTACGGCACTAATACGGGACTATAGGCTTTAATAGCAATTGAAGAGTCCAAGGGATCAACGGTATTAGTTCACTTTCAGACATTACGGTTCAGTTAAAAAAATATACATTCTCAGTTTACTACAAACTTTTGCATAAGAAAAACAACAAAACAATGATGTTAGAGTGGTCATTTTTGCCGTATAATACGTGATTGATTGTGTTGAATCAGTTGAATGGTGATAAATAGGCTTAGGACTTTTCGTAGCATACCGTGTAGACGTGTGCGCCGCGCCGGCGCGCCGCCGCCGCCAGGTTTTTTTGCCACGCCGCCGCCGCCGATAAATGATCGGCGTGAAATCGGCGTGACCTTGAGTGTTGTTACTTAGCTATTCCAAGTTGGTATTTGAATTACAATATGGATTTTTATGTATTATATATTTTACAGTTCTCAAATATACATCAATTATTAATTAAATGAAACAGCAATTAATAAAGTAACTGAGTAATCCTAAGTATTCACCGTCAAGAAAGATGAGGAAACGATAATATGAAGTAGGATTTATCCTGTTAATTGTAAATAATTAGCGATGGGCGAGTCGAGTTATCTGATTCCAATAATTCGAATCACCCTACAGAAGAGTTCATTCGAATCAAGACTATTGGCAATTCGAATCAACTCAACCTCTCGGACCACCGAATCAAACCATGGAAATCATGACCCAACCGATCGAAGGTCAATGGGACCAGGTAACCCCTTATTGCAACCCAGTTACTAGGGAAATCAAGTTATTATACCTATCCTATATTCATTTACAAACCCTATTTTACTCACAGCCTATTCAAAACTATACGTATTTCACTGACCAGCAACCTGGATTGATCAAATTTTCAAGAAAAACAACAAATTAATGATTTTTCTTAAGAAACCTGAAAGTCAAGGTCACGCCGATTTCACGCCGAAAACACGCCGCCGCCGCCGATTTTTTGGCAAACGCCGCCGCCGATCATTTTTTAATCGGCGCACACGTCTAATACCGTGGTTCTAAAATCCTTGGAGCCACCATATGTAAAATTTTCGAAGTCAAAGTCAAAGTCAAAAAGTATGATGTCATATTAAATATAATGATTTATACATACTGTCACATCGTTACTGAGTTCATTTTAATCGAACTTAATTAATTTTATCATAATCCTATATAATAATACTAATTACTGATCACATGTGATGCTACAATAATTATTATTTATCTAGTTACTAGCGACCTCTTGAATCACTCTATTTATTAAAAAAAACCGCATCAAAATCCGTTGCGTAGTTTTAAAGATTTAAGCATACATTACAGACAGACAGACAGACAGGGAAGCGACTTTGTTTTATACTATGTAGTGATACATCCTCTTTAATGCCCGTGTTTAGTGAGTAGTGCAAATTCATTCGCAATTAAAAATTAAAAAATATTGACATAATTAGTTGACACTTTGTTGACACCTTCAAATTGGTTTTTGATTTTATTTAAAATGAATAATATTATAACTTCCGAGATTAAATACTGGATAGAGCCATATAAGGAATTAAAATAAAATGAAGAAAAATATAGTGTTCATTGTTCCTTATGTGATGTATATTTTACAGCGACAAAAAAAATGTTTGTTGTGAATGGTTCATCAATAGCATATCTCATATACGTTATATTTTCTAGGTTTTTTTTATATCACCGTTATAAAATGCATTGTAAATTGATATATTATACTATTTATATAAAATGTCCTTTTTTTAGGTTATTATATATTATTTTACAACTAAAAATTCCATAGAATCTAGAACCACGGTATTAGGGTGTTTCACTTTTGTATGGAGAAAAAAAGTTGTGATATTTTTCCTGACTTTGCTCACCAATCGAGTCTCCCCACTCTGCTCACCAATCGAGTCTCACCACTCTAAAAACTATCTATTTCAATTTTCATAATAATCGATTAACGTTTAAATTGAAAATGTGGAGGGACTGCGTGAAAATTAACTATTTTTTTTAATAACAAAATATAATGAACTGATACTAAAATCTATTGAACAAACTGAATTTTGCGTCTAAAACACGATAAAACCACTTTTCCTTTGGAAACAGGTGGAAAAACTGAAAAGTCTTAATTAGAACATTTACCAAGTAACCAAAATCCATGTTAACTACTAATTTTAAAATTGATTTATATGCAGAAGGTTCAGTATCACACTACTCACCGCTTTGATGGTAGCCGCTTAAACCATTTTCTACCCACCGACGATGTAGAGTCGTTGGTTATTTGAGAAAACTTTGTTGAAGTTGTGCAACCTCTAAATATTCACCGATTTTAATTTTTTTGGTATATAATATTTTTTCAATTCAAAAAAAAAAAGCGCTGGTGGCCTAGCGGTAAGAGCGTGCGACTTGCAATCCGGAGGTCGCGGGTTCGAACCGCCAATTACTGAGATTAGTTGCCAAGCGGACCCCAGGCTTTCATGAGCCGTGGCAAAAATGTCGGGACAACGCGAGGAAGAGGAAGATGATGATATAATATTTTTTCAAGTCAGATGGAAATCGAAAATTCGGAAAAATGAAACACCCTACACGGTATGCTTCAAAAAGTCCTAACCTTTAAAATAACTTCATACTTTTTGACTTTGACTTTTCAGATATGGCGGCTCCAAGGATTTTAGAACCACGGTATGCTACGAAAAGTCCTAAGCCTAGACTGATAAATGACTGGACCTTTAAATAGCTTAGTTTAGGTACCTACACATACCAAACAAAAATTTCTTTGCTTTGCAAGTTACCTGATAGCGGTTGCACTATTGATTTAAGACAGCATCTTATTACGGTTTCTTGTGTGATTTGTATTAAAAAGTTAGATACATCCTCCAAAGAGAGGGCAGGCAGGTGAACAAAAGTCAATTGTGAACTAAGATCCAGCTAGAAGTTGTAGGTCCCGTGTATCCTTTTGTTGCTTTGACTACTAAACCCTATTAATACGCCCTCAAATGAATGAATTCAAATAATTATACCTATACAACCTAAGACATGTAAATAATAAAGGCTGCTAGTTTTCATATAACGGTGCGAGCATTTATTGTATTTACCTAATGGCATGTTCACCAAAACCAGGTCTTTTATCTGTATGTATATTCCTTAAGTGCTATGAACTCCGCCCACCAGCGGGAACACAGATGTTTTCAGAATTTCATACAGAATTTCCTAAAAGTAGGAAAAGTTCTCTGAAATTTGACAGGAAATAAAGGAAACTTTTATAAAATATGAGACTCCCAAAATTTTTCATGTGAAAATTTCGCAATTCTGGAAACTTTCCGACGGCATATCAGCGTCGATGTAAAGAGCTAGGATAGATAGGACAGGATATATAAATTATCTCCTATCGTGGCTCACGTATTGCGATGTCCCTCTTGTCAGTTCCTGAATTCAGAAAGGTGTACAACAACTAACATGCTCTTAAGCGTAACGTCCCCCCTATTTCACTTGGTCCCCAAAGCACGTACTCAATGATATTATTACTTATTACGTGTTATGCAGGAATCAATGCCGTACAATATGTGATATCGTTCTGAGACTTTAACAGACTTTATTTTTTGCTGTCTCTGTTACAACCAAGATATCAAACATAACTTTATCAAAGCATAAACCACATTCAATACCCACACATATGACCGCTAAAAGTGTCATATCCTCATATCTCCAACAAAGCCACGAAGCATTTATATCAAATTAGCGTGTGTCTGTTTGTGTTTCTCACCGCTATTGCCGCTACACAATGACTTTATTACAACTGTTACAGCCACTGGGCTTGCCTTCGTCTATGTTAAGAGCTGGTAAACGTTATTCCAAAAATATTTTTTCTAAACAAATCATTCAGTTAAAATTTTACGCCGTGCGTTTGGTCCTGAAGCGTACCTATTAATGACTAATCTTGCTTAGTTTGAATGCATATTGATGTTATTCTCTATAGAGCCTTTAGACCCAAGAATGCCAAACCTGTCCGTACCTACATTAGACGATATTTTCACACTTATAACAGTTTTACATTTGGAGATTTGTATTCGATGATAACAAAAAAGATACCTAATCCCGATATGTTTAATTCCTTTTCCTAACTAATGTAGGTACTTTTCAGGATTGTCGCTAAAAACATGGGATCTACACGTTATGCTTATATAGCATAACGTGTAGACCCCATATATTTGAAAGTGTCCTTTTTGGAAAAAGGGCATTCGGTTCGGTTGATCAACCGAGAAAAAAACGTCGATAAGTTTCCGGAACGGTTTTTTACGTGTCTTGTACTAAGTTTTCATTTTAATCAGCCATTGTTGCTGGTAGAAGTCCAGTTTAGAGGAAGACAATCATAAAAAACATAAAAACCTTTGCGTAACGCCCGAATTGTTTCCATTGATACAGAAATGATAAAGAAAGGTTGTAAACAGATTTATTGATGGCTGAAGCTACTGTCTGTTTTAGCGGGCATACGTGAAAATTGTATGGTATTTAAACATGTCGTTCGTTTTAATAGAAAATGTTTAAAGATTTGAAACTAAATATTAGAAAGTACCTAATATTTAGTTTCAAATGTCCCTTAAATAAGTACTTAAGTCATTTGGATGAGCAATATGCAAGTTTAATAGGTGTATTCTTACTTAAGTTCGATTGTACCTGACATAGACGACACTTCTCGGTATTTACTGAAATTCTCATACATATTAGGTAATAGGTACTCATGCCATGCCTTTTCATGGGAAAAGTTTCGACATTGCTTAACTTACAGCACAGTAAGATCTCGGAAAGTCTTAAAATTGCCTATCTTTCTCCTAAAAATTGTAAAATTTCCGAGAAAATTTTGAGGAATTTTCCAACATTTACGAAATGTTCTACACAACTTTTAGGGTATTTTGTAGGTACCTCGGTGTGTAAAAGTGTCTACATTATCAAAAAAATATCTTGTAGTATTTTTCCACGGAAAGATCATAAAAATCATCAGATGCAAAATGTAGGTATACCTATTTTCTCTGTCCGCGCAAAAAGATTGGAAAAAGCGGCCGGATTGAGACTAGTCAAAGAAACATGGGTAATTTAGGAGACTCGTATGTCAAGCTCAAGACGTCTTCCGGCTTAGGATTATAATGACGTTGGTTACGATTATGATCTTGCAGCATTGACAGTTTCATTGGTATTTTAGCAAGCTTAGGCTAAAGTTTACATCCTTCTTCAGTCTAGCTTTGACCTTTCACATATCTAATAAAATAATACACGTCCCTCAAAGCTCTTAATACTTTGGCAAAAGACCCGTTTTGCTTGAGTATATTCCTGCTGTGGTTTTCGAATACCGTAAAATTTTCGCAGGTTAGAGCGCGGCTAAGACGATATTTATTCCACAATTAGTAAAATATTGACAGTATATTGATACTAATGTGGATACAATCTGAATAATCGCTTCATGTGAAAAGAGTCTTTGTCGTAGAAAATACTATCTATGCGCAGCGAACAGCTTTATAAGAATTATACTTTTAAAAGTTAATTTGTTTCTATGTAGTTATTTATATATAAGTAAGAAATCCATTTGTCAATAATCATTTAAATTTTTTTTTTATCAAAATTGTGTATCATTGTCACTATTTTGCACTTTACAACACAATACCAGTGTGTTTATTTACACTAGATACAAAATTGAATAATTTAGCCATCTATATTCTGAAAAGTCATACTTTTTCGTAGAAATAAATAATTTGAACTGCGCGGTGGCGGCGATTGCCATACAAACGGAAGCATTTTTTTACAAATTTAGTTACAATGCTGTATAGTTTTACTGTGGTCTGTTGCTTGATGGACAGGTGTCGTACAATATACCGTTATAATATAATAGCTTATTCAATGGATGTTAAACTGTAAAATATATAGTATTTAATGGCTTTGTTCGAGCTTTTTATGTACAGTCAGCTAGACTAAGACCCCTGCATACAATACAAATATGTACGCAAGGATGCTAAGCTATCGTTTTGCTGACTAGGTAGACCTAGTTAGGCTCGGTGGCAATAACTTAATAGAAAAGCAAATTCATACTTAGCAATATTTTTTATATGTAACTGTGGTCGTATACTGTATGTAATTGTGCCTACATACATACCTACATAATATATTCGAACGATACCTATAGTTTTAGACGCAGATAACGAGATGTCTACCCTTCTGGTCTACTCCTTGAAGCGAATGGTAAATTAAGTAGGTAGGTACATTACTTTACTTACAAATTCTTAGACATCCTAGCTATAAGAATATTCCTTTGTACTCGACAGGATTGAAACAGTTTTCAATAGGTTTGTTCAGTGTTCAGTCAATTAAATAGGTTTCAAAGTACATATTACTTTGAAACCTATTTAATTGACTCGAGGCAATATTGCACAAATGTAAAGAGAAAACAACGCCCACACATTTGTTCTGGAAAGCACTCGAACCAACCGCGATTTAATTACTAATCATTCAGATTTAATGAAGAAATCCACGGCTTAGTCCCCCAAGCTCTTAGCCTACTTCAACGTTATTCAAAAAAACAACCTAAGGCACTGAGCAATAAAGTTTGCATTACAACGCGACGCTGAAATGTTATGTGTCATTCTGAATACAAATTGTCAAATCTGCGGACTATTACTTTCCCAAGCTCGTCCCGTATTACGGTAATACTTAAAATTCAACCCTGTAAGATAAAAAACAAAACATACTTTGCCATTCGACATTTAATCGGCATATATCTTTATGTATACGGGTATTGGAAATCTGCTACATGAAACCGTAGGTCTAAAGAGGTGTAACTGCGATGAATTTGAGTGTAAGTAACGTCGTTTTGTAAGGAACGCGTGGGCGCAGGCCCTGGGGCCTACCTCAACAATGAGATGCGTGGAACAGTTTTAATTGAGCAATGAGTCTGTAGGCGGGTACTTCATATGAAGAGCATGAAAAAACCTAGTAGGGATCTGGGTTTTGCCCTGAGGTGTCCCAATTCGAACGCAAGTGACGAGTTGATCAGGTTAGGATTTAGCAAATAACGGCTCGCGAGAACTTTCGTGTTCGACTTAGGTTTACATGAGGGAATTTAAAGAGGTTCTTCTATTATTGTTCTAGAAATTATTGTTAAGATAGACATTTAAGATGCCTGATTTTAACTACGGCTGAATCTTTTGTAAAAGATCAACGACGAACGATACAACCAAACAAAAGCGATGCAGTTAAACGAGCCAAATTTCGATCGAACGTTAATGTTCCTTATCCAAAAAACTAACGTTTACTTACCTGCTAAATACTACTGTTCATAACAGTTGCTACACAGCACGGTAAACTGTTACTAGTTGAGCTTACTGTGGATGCAGAACGCCACGCGGTTTATTCTAACTACGCAGACCCACGACCTCTGGACTAACCTCAAACTGTTAAATTAGGGTAAAGATTTCACTAATATTATAAACAAGGTTACAGTTAACCCTCGTTAGCCCGAAGCTTTATTTAACGACTCCATCTTGTCGTCGCCATTTTGACGCGCACCGCGAAATGGCGTCGCTTGACCTCCGCCAGGGCGTGACTAAATGATCTGCTTTGAACCTTTATCATCGATCTAAGGAGTCAGGTCAGTATTACTGGGATTTTAAATAGTGATGGTTTACGATGGACCTGGGACCTGAATACAAAAATTAATAGAAATATTCATAGTTGTAGCATGACCCAACAGTTTGTCTTTGTGAAATTGATGTTAGTTAAAATATTTAAGGGCTAGAACCTAGAACAACACAAAAGGATCTAATCCGGCGCGGCGACGTAGGTGTAACAATATAGATTAGTAAATGTAGGTAACTTGCCTAATATAAATACCTACCTAACGCGGAACAACGATTTTGGAGATAAAAAATTACAACTGAATTATTATCAGAAAGAATGTAAATATTCTCAAATTGGCTTTCTCAGGTAACGCACATAAACACGCGTTTCTTATCAGAGATTTGGGCCATGACCGAACAATCTATCTCCATGTTTAAGAGAAGTGGGTACCTGCTAATAGGTATCATATAAACATCCCATAGATAAGCTCTCAACATACTAAAGACACCATGTTACTAAAGGCTGCAATAAGCTGAAAAGTGCACACGCACTACTAATAATAGCGACCCATAAACGGGACCTCTGACCTGGGAAGCGATGTGGGAACCGATAGCCACAATCGCGATTGTGGACTTGTGTGTAGGTGTGGATAGATGATTTCATATGGCATGGAATGTGTATGAAATTAAGGAGGGTAGGTACATACCTTGAGGTTGCCGGAGTTTTCATTCTGGATTCCGCAGTCCACTAAGAGAGACACTAGACACACAAAACAAAACAACAGGCAGGAAACAAAAAGGTACACAACATCACGGTGCACGGTGTGTTTCACCATATAAGCATCATAATATGATGATGAGATAGATCGCGGGGCGGGCGCGGGTCATGTTCGCGGGTTCTATTATAAGAATTATTCATCTAATACGCAACTAAATATTAACATTAATTAAAATATAGAACTATACATTAAAATACGCTTTGAAATGAACATACATTGACAGTTTGTTTTCTTTTTAACAAAATGTGGCAAAGTAAAGAGACAAGTACGTTCTGTAAAAAGGTTGATAACTAAGCAAAGAGAATTTATAATTTATATTGACATTTTACGATTAGAATTTTAAGATTTTGCATTATTATGCGAGATTTACTATAAATAAACTCTTACGAACTGCATCTATTTGCATAGGTACCACTTACCTACCTACCTATTACATATAAAAATGTAGGTAGGAATGAGTAGGTAACCCTTGCACGTGTTGGAGGTATAACTGGGTTGATGATGAAAACTGATACTTGTACTAATATTTTAACTTTATTCGTCTGCTACAAGCATAATAACAACCATTTTACAATAAATATTACAAGACGTCTTCACTGTAACTTGTCCGTACTCAAACTGGCCACTTGCCGTTGGTTACCGCCCTTTTTATAACAATTCAAGATGGCGGGAACCAGTGACAAGTAAGAATCAATTGATACTCTTTCATAATCTAATCAGGAATAAAAGTAAGAATGACCAAAATATAAGCTATTTATAAATAATGATCCTTACAGCTCGGCCATCCTGTTCGAGGCGAGACCCTTCGCCATGTAATAGTTAAAATGATAAAAATAATGACTAATTTATACAAATAATGAATCAGAAATGTATACATTAAAAACATTATTTATGCACATTATATGCAAAATTATAATAAGCAACAAGGGAAAATGCATAATGCTCATATGCACTCATGATTGCACGATGTGCTATAAAAATACGATTACAGTTGTAATGTGTATTGTTGTTAATTATTAGGTATTAATAAAATGGCAATTAATGACAATTAAGAAGTAGGTGGCCGATATCGAAACAATATTATTAATAAGTTTTCGAAGAAATTACATAACTCTGTTATCAAGATTAAAGAAACTGTATGTGTCATTATAGAAACAAATAACTTTAATTAGTTCGGCCTGCAGAAATATAATAAAATACTAAATCATAGAAAATTCATAAGCTTAATTTCGTTTTCAAACATTATGTATAGTTAAATTACGCAATCTAGTATTATTAAATTTTCCTTAACACTTGTTACATTTCAAGAATTATGAGCAAGAAATACAATATATATCGTACGCAACACTATTCACTTTTCACAAGTAAATATTAAAACCGCTATATACGAATCACACAATTTGATTAGCAATTATATTGTATCACCACACGATTCCCCTGCGGAAGATAGTTGCGACACCGCATGCTGCAGCATCTGCCGACCCGACGCCACGACTTCGTTAACTGCAATGGCATCACAGACCATGCTACGATAGTGCCGTCAACTTCTCTGTCGCTGTCCGCAATGAAGACGCCGACCACGTTGACGCTGCTCACCACGGGGCGCCGGATGTCGCGCCGCTACTAGCCGCAGCCTCCCGTGCCATGATGCCAGCCTTCGAAGACTCTTCGTTGTAGTCAAGGATAGTACTTCTGCGTAAAAACACCTTTGTTTTGCCAAGGAACTAGAATGTCATCGCCCTGGCCATCTCACCTAGGCACTCCTGGGTCGGAAGTGATTCCACACCCCGACCCTCTCACCTGGGCACTCCTGGGTGGTAATGGAATACCAAACCCTGGCCCTTTCACCTGGACGCTCCTGGGTCCTTTGTCTGAAACTTTTAAGACTTTCCTTAGAAATATGAAATTAAGACTCCCTTTTAAATTATCATTGAATGTATAACTCATGGGTTTATTTAATTGATTTATTTTATTCTTAGTCGTTATATCGATTAAACTTGTTATGGATTTATATTGTTACGTTTTTAAGACTTTCTTTAGAAATATGAAATTAAAACTTCCTTTTAAATTATCACTTAATGTATAACTCATGGGTTTATTTAATTGATTTATTTTATTCTTAGTCGTTATATCGATTAAACTTGTTATGGATTTATATTGTTACGTTTTAAATATTTTAGTACATAAACGACATGGCTACCAAGTATTGTACCTAATTATTTATTTACTATTTGTAAGTGAAATAGTTCACAATTTATTATATCATGTATTGTGCGATAAAGATTAATAATTTGATTTAAAAACATAATAAGTCTTACACATCTATAAAGAATGTATGGTTTTGATTTTATAACCTCGGGCCCAGCCCGTAGTTGACGTGAATGCAAGCATAATGCTGAGATATAAAAAACCTCTTGAGAATAATAATATTAGTAACAAATTATGTTGTTTTGACTACTGATTATTTGATAATATATGTTGACGTAATAAACGCAAGTGTACACGATTAACTCCTGTTTGTATTAAGATTTTTAGACAATATCTTTTAAATTAAACTTTTGTTATTACTTTGAATATTACCTGTTGCCAACGATTTTTATTAAAATGACTTAATTCGATCGACGAGTTCAAGTTTGATAAGAGATAAATTAATATGAATGCGACCTACTAATCCTCATTAGAACTGCTTACACACCTTAGATCATTAATATAGCCATTAAAGATTCATGAACACTAAACCAAGTATAAACTAAATAGTCATGGGTTTTTGTAAAATTTGAATGAATAAACGAATGAGTAATAAGGAGTTCATAATTTCATTACAAGAACCTTATCACAATGGATGGGTTTAATCATCAGACATATACTAGTTTTTAGTGAATCTAGACCGAACAATATTCGTTTCACAAAGTGACTAAGAAATGCTTTATAATTTTACCACCCTTGCTTTTTGCTTATTATTATTTTTTTTTTTTTACTCCAACAGGTTTTTTTTTTATCTAAACCAACGTTAAGTTTATTATTTTAATTGAGTTTGAATACTACCAAATATTAGATGTCAAACTAATATAGTGTTGTTTTATTGAAACAAAACCTAATAGGTGTTATGGTGCATTGGTTATCCTAATTCGTTTTTATTATTATATTATTCAAATTATTTCTGCTTTACGAAAATAAAACTTTATAAATAAATTAATTCGTTAGACACAAGGAAAATAATATAGTTATCTCTTATAACTCACGTATGCCAAGCCCTGGGCCAAATAAAGTGTGGGTATATAGAAATACAGTTTATATGCATATTATTTTTATATAAAATACTAAATACTAAATCGAGATATTCGTAAATAATTATTTTTGAGTCAAACGAAGAACTGCTTTCTGAAACCTCATTAAATGAAGCATACATTTTTTTTGCAACTTAGTTGTATTGTTATTGTTATTCGAATAAATGGGACTTTCTTATGAATTGTCGATCATCAAACACAGTAAGTAAGTATTAGAATAATTTATACCAGAGTTTACATACGAATAATAATCATGTTTAGTTGTTAAGTAGTATTGAACAAAGTTCGACAGCATGTTAAAGGCGAAACACCTTATCAATTACTATTTGATAAGGAGGGTGAGGTGAGGAGTACATCATGATATTGCACTATGGTTATTGAAATAATGGAAGGAATGAGTTTATCTGTAAATATAAAAGCTTTATTTATGAATTATAAGATTTCGTTATTTTTTTCGCAGGGAGTTTATCGAATATTCCCCGGTAATAAACATAGTTTTCATATATACATATATATTACATTAAGAATGTCTAAACTGTATGGCTCAGGCGCTCAGAAAAGTTCAAGTTGAACATTAAGAAAACAGGTATCACTAATCTACGCGTATATCAATTTTCATTACATGTAGTTTTATATTTACGAACGAGCGATAATAACGCGTTTATTTAGTGGTTAAAAGTATTTTTACAATCTTGGGACTTTAGAAACTTGTGTATAACACACATAATATGATATTTCATTCACATAATCTGTAATTTATTCCGTGTTAGTCTAAATTGAACTTAGATGAGAACTCTAATATGTTGAGTTAGACGTGTAGCAATGTCATTAAGTTTCTCATTTATTATTATTGTTGATTTATATATTATGCTTATTTACGTTTGACAAATTATTTTAACGTGTTGTAAATATATTTATGAAAGTTGGAATAAAAGTCTAGCGCATGCATCCACGTGCGTTACACATCGATTCCACAAGATTTGTACCCTGTGTCATAACTGATACTAGCGTCTACACATACGCCATCGACTATGTATGAGAATCACCTTGTCTCTACATACGACTCTACATTTGACTCTCCATATGACTGACTCTACATATGTCTGACTCTACATATGACTGACTCTACATTTGACTCTACATATGACTGACTCTACATATGACTGACTCTACATTTGACTCTACATTTGACTGACTCTACATTTGACTGACTCTACATTTGACTGACTCTACATTTGACTGACTCTACATTTGACTGACTCTACATTTGACTGACTCTACATTTGACTGACTCTACATTTGACTGACTCTACATTTGACTGACTCTACATTTGACTGACTCTACATTTGACTGACTCTACATTTGACTGACTCTACATTTGACTGACTCTACATTTGACTGACTCTACATTTGACTGACTCTACATATGACTGACTCTACATATGACTGACTCTACATATGACTCTACATATGACTGACTCTACATATGACTGACTCTACATATGACTGACTCTACATATGACTGACTCTACATATGACTCTACATATGCCTACATATGACTGACTCCACGTTTGACTCTACATGTGAACTCTTCATAACCGCAACTTTACAATACAACACTACACGTGGCTTATGGATCCACAAACACGAGCATAAATTGGTATTATTACGGATAAGTAAAATAATAAAATGTAGCAAACGTTACTATCAAATAATAACACTTAAATTATGACTTCAACGTCATTCAGAATATCCACATCCTATACATAATAAAAAGGGGTAAATGAGAGTTTCTATAATTCAAATTATGCGAGTTAATCATAATAATATCGATTTCCCATCGACCTCATATTTCTCCATGATCACCATGGTTTTATGTTCACACGTAGATTTAAAAACACTGATTAAGTACTTGTGCCAACATTACTGGCCATTATAAAATTGTTATGAGAAGTGTCGCAGTGAATTGTTACATGTGGTAACATACCGTCAATAAACAAAAGGTGACCAATCATTAAATTGAATAAGTTCACGATGTCTAGTATGAAAGTATTATGTGTAAATTGACACAAAAATACTTGAAAGCTCAGCGCATAAAGTTAGGTTATTTTTATAATAGAAGCATAACGCACAAAAGTACATTCGTTAACGAGTTACTACTCATGTACTCTACAATTATTTCGCAGACGAGACACGCTCCACAACATGGAGATTTAATATAGATGTATATTCATACGAGTTGGACAATCTTAGTTTGATTAAAAATCAGATTACGAATGGTAACGTTAGTTTTTAATAACCACAACTTAATTCGTGAATTCAATCATGAGCTTATCAGTCAAATTGAATTTGACATGATAAACTCTTACGATTTTATTATCGGTCATAATTTTGAAAAGTATTTCAATTATTCGAGCAAATGGTTATTTAAACTAACGTTTTAATCGAGACAGCTATTTCATTTTAATCATAGATTGCAATTACAAGTGCCCAACTCTGATTCATACCATCATTACGTTGATTATCCGATTGTCATAGAGGTTTTGTATTTCACAAAAAAGGGAAACAAGTCATTTACATATGTGTTCAAGTCATTTAACGTCATCGAGGCTTTTATTGTAATGCTACGATGGCAGCGTCGCCGAATAAAAACGGATATCAGTATAAAAACGTTAAAATTCATGTTAACCTTACTAGGTACCAAGTTACATACCGTAACTCTGCGTTATGGTTTCCAATTTGAATTAAGATCTACACATTTTAATTTTCTTTCGAAAAAAATTCGTCTTATCAGTCGTGTGCGCATGGACTCGCAATATTATGAGTAAAGTGTAAATATAATGTTTAACTTGTTTAAAATTTTGTTCTAATGTGAATAATCTTACGTATAAGCTCATATTACAATATAATAATATTTTAAGTTGAAATCTAGACGTATGCAGTTTATTTATGATACGTAACGACAGAAATGGCCCAATATTTTAATAAAAGCAATTTAATAGATGCATTCGTAACAATAATATTAAGTTATACATTGACGCAAATCGCGTTTAACAACGTTTTACTTGCGGCATTGCTAAACAAACGCAACAGAGATTTTTAATTGACAAGTTATAATTTAAGTTTACTCATCGGTGTCACGGTCACTAGGCCAGTTTATGTATACAATTTTAGCATCCCAAACCGACTTCAAACGTGCAACATATCGTAAATCGTGATGTGTATAAAACAATATCCTACTGCAATACTGTAGCCTGCTACAGGCTGCTACAGCTGTACTATGTTATTTTGCTAGGTAGGAAACTAAATAATGAATCCTTAGTCTGAACTTGAAATAATCGACGTGTTACATTATCATACGATCGATGTTTCATAAAATAAGAAATAAAGAAACATTATAATAACACTTGATCTAATTTCCACTAACTCATATGACGACACGCTTAATTGACAACTGTACATTTTAAATTTCAAGTTATTATTATTACTGAGGCTACCCGTCATTCGTTCATACGTTCTTTTTACCAAAATTACTTAATTCCAAATGATATTATCTTTAATTATATATGACGGTAGATTATCAAACCAATTTTATTTAAAATAAAAGAAAGTAAAAAAAACAAAAGACTGACTTACCATAATTTTATATACTTTCCGGTATAGTTTATTTGCTGATACAAAAGAAAAAGAAAAGAAAACCTTACGTTTGTGCGGCGTGGCAAAAATCCTATAGATTTTTGTACGATTTCACTTCTGAGATGTTGGAGGTATAACTGGGTTGATGATGAAAACTGATACTTGTACTAATATTTTAACTTTATTCGTCTGCTACAAGCATAATAACAACCATTTTACAATAAATATTACAAGACGTCTTCACTGTAACTTGTCCGTACTCAAACTGGCCACTTGCCGTTGGTTACCGCCCTTTTTATAACAATTCAAGATGGCGGGAACCAGTGACAAGTAAGAATCAATTGATACTCTTTCATAATCTAATCAGGAATAAAAGTAAGAATGACCAAAATATAAGCTATTTATAAATAATGATCCTTACACACGGGTAAAATCGGAAAGGAATTCACAACGTGTTTTACACCCTATAGATAAAGGCGAACCAACTCCAACGCTAAATTAACACATTCGCGAGCACACAAGGGAAGCAGGGATTTTGCAATTAAAATTTAAGAGCGCTTGCCTATCAGCTCGATTCCACACACGCCAATTTAATCCTTATTCAAATAAGCGTAAAGTCAAAATTGTAATTGTTGTTTATTGATTAAATTTGCGAGTTTGGAACTAAGTAAATTGGCACTCAAACAAAAGAGTTGAGGTGTTTGCGACCACCTAAAGCTTTCTTAAGAAGTTGTGTGCAAAGCCCATAGAGGTGTGTTTGCGAGAA
Organism: Cydia amplana; assembly: GCF_948474715.1. Taxonomy (NCBI): domain Eukaryota; kingdom Metazoa; phylum Arthropoda; class Insecta; order Lepidoptera; family Tortricidae; genus Cydia; species Cydia amplana. The sequence goes on along the minus strand of NC_086079.1, from coordinate 14,225,132 downwards.
TCCGTTCTGGTCGGTGGTAATTGCGGAAGTGATTCGTTGTTTGATGAAGGTGTGTTTAGCTATCATAAGTGGACGCACGTTTCTAATTTCTAATGTGTTAACTATTTACCGTACCGTTAAAAAATAATAGGTAGATGTTGGATTATTAAGGTTTTTGCTAACACTTGCTAATTAAGAGACCGCGTCAATGTCGAAGACAAAATAGGACGTTTATTTAAAAACTGGACATTCTAGTTTATTGAATTTCTACGTTCAATAAAGACTCTTTTTAAGGTTCCGTACCCAAAGGGTAAAAACGGGACCCTATTACTAAGACTCCGCTTTCCGTCCGTCCGTCCGTCCGTCCGTCCGTCCGTCCGTCCGTCTGTCACCAGGCTGTAACTCACGAACCGTGATAGCTAGACAGTTGAAATTTTCACAGATGATGTATTTCTGTTGCCGCTATAACAACAAATACTAAAAACAGAATAAAATAAAGATTTAAGTGGGGCTCCCATACAACAAACGTGATTTTTGACCGAAGTTAAGCAACGTCGGGCGGGGTCAGTACTTGGATGGGTGACCGTTTTTTTGCTTGTTTTGCTCTATTTTTTGTTGATGGTGCGGAACCCTCCGTGCGCGAGTCCGACTCGCACTTGGCCGGTTTTTTTTAGTTATTTTGTTTTGTCTAAAAATAAATTTGCGTGAAGAATTAACTGTTTATAATAGTGTCCCGGACATTTGGGACGCTGCATGGAGTCGAAGTCAACCCTTGAGCCGTGCTTGAGCCCCATTCGAAAATGAATTCTCGTATAAATCTCGCTCCCTTGTTGAGTTTCTTGTTCGTACTAGAATAAGTATATATGTAGTATAAAATGTATAAATGCGAAAGTACCTAACTCAGTTACCTTTTCACGTTTAAGCCACTGAACCTATTTCGGTGAAATTTGCTATGGAGTCAGTTTGAGACCCGATATGATAGCATTTATCAATCATCAATGTCATCATCATCCCAGACAAAATCACATGCAGTAGCTAGTAATGTATAAAATTAAATCGAGATGAAATGAAACCACCTTTTGAGTTTTTCTAACGGCGCATGGCCTGTGATGTATTTGCTGTTACATATTAATCAGGCGCTTAACAAGACTGTCGATATGTGCAGCATTATTAAATATGTATGTGCCATTCTGTAGGCGCATATTATTTTTCACCTCAGCAGCTCGAACAAGGGTACTTTGCTACTTAAAAACAGTGAGCAAAATCGCATTTTGCTCACTGAGTGAGACAAAGTGAGCAAAATGCGATTTTGCTCATCCAGTGAGCAAAATACGATTTTGCTCACTGTTTTTAAGTAGCAAAGTACCCTTGTTCGAGCTGCTGAGGTGAAAACTTAATTGTTGGTATATCTTAAGAAAACATGAGTGAATAGAGGTAAGATGATGAAGAAGGAATACATTTTTCGGGTTCTCTAATATGTTCTCACTGCTGAGGTGAAAAGTTTTGTGAACTACACGAGATCAAAGTTATTTACATCTCGTGCGCTTTTGAGTCCCTTACTACGCTCAAGATTCTAAATTAGTATAGAATCTTTCGCTTGCACGGGACTCAAAATAAGCACTCGAAGAAATATCAAACTTTGATCTCTTGTTGTACAAATAACTATTAATGTCATCAACAAATCATATATGGTCGGTGCGGAAAGAGATGAGTCGTCGATTGTATTGGGCCCCATACATTCCACGACTCTTCTCTTTCCGCACAGACTCTAGGAAGATGTTTTAACCTACTTTTAAATCAAAATTAATGGATTAATAAGAAAAAAAAGGAAATCATTAAATTCGTTATTTGTACGAGCTGAGGCCCGTTTCTCAAAAGCTTGTAACTTGTAATTACAAGCAGATGTCACTTTTTGACAGCTGTTTTTAGAAAGGGACTTCCACTTGTATTATAAGTTACAAGCTTTTGAGAAACGGGCCCCAGGTCTTTTTTTACCCATTTTTTTTTCTCCTGGGGCCTTATTCGACATGCCAATTTTGACGTCGCATGTTGAAGTTCATTTGAATCTGAACTATCGTGGGTTGTCGAATAGGTAAAGATCATTATCTCATGTAAACAAATCATTTCATCGCTAGACTTGATTGTCTATTGGTATGGCCGCCATGTTTGGATTTATGACATTTAAAAGGGGATTCTATGGCACAGAGCAGTGCATTTCTATTTTCTATAGTTTTTTGATTCCTCTACTCGACGCAAGATGGAGTTAACAGTCAAATTTTGATCTTGGCGTTATGCAGTTGCGTTGGTGTAGATCTATCATGAAAACGAATATATGACAATTGTCCAGAATTAAAAAAAACTTGACAATAAACATACAGCAATACATATACCACTAAATGTCAAAAAGAAAACAGATTTATTATAATTACTAGGTAACAAATTATATATAAAGTTTAAATTTTAAACCAATCGTCGTGGTTCTTAGCAATGAACTTCTTGTAACTTGTGCGAAAAATATCATTTGATATTACACCAATTACTTTATGGTGAAGTAAAATATCATGAGTCATGAGGAAGACGGAGTAGCCACAATAAGCTATATTTTTGTCCTCTGGGTTAGATGGCAGTGAAACAGGGAGAGATAGTGAATAATGCGGCAAAATAAGCATTTATTGTGTTGTTAGTAGTTTTTTTACTAGTTTTTTTTTTCTAAAAATGAAAATTGACGCAACGGCGAGCTCATAGCCCCCTATGAGCCAGTCTGTTAGGTGCAGGCTTAAAGGCTAATCCCGGGGGAAGCGGAGCGTCGGCGACTAGCTGGTTGCATCTGCATATCAACCTCTTCTCACTTTTACCTCAGGTCCTTTGATTAATAAATTAAGGTAAAATTCGTAAGAACTAGTGCCTGTGCCATATTCTAAATTGGACGCTATGCCTAATTAGTTGATATAAATTAAATAATAAAATAATTATTTATTTAATTAAATTTATAACAACGCAACGTGGGGTTATTCATGTTGATATTTAATGGCTTATATAAGACAGCGGTCGTATATTGCCTCAGAAATTTGGATTTTGTCAGTTTGAATGAACAGCAAACTGGAGACATTGAGATTAATTTTAAACTTATTATTTTAGGTGTTCGTAAGAAATAAGGTATTGAACATTGACGGAAAATCGCGAAAACCCGGCCAGGTGCGTCGGACCACGCAAAATGGAGGAGGATTCCATACACTTACTTCTTCTACCATGTATCCATATGCCAAAATAGCAACAAAAAAGCCGAACAAAAATACCGTTTCTTCGCAGCACTAGATTTCAGTCCTTTTTTTAGAAAAGTAATATGTTTAGGTACATAATATATATGTAAGTAATTTTTGTTATAATGTGAAACTTATATGTTGTGTTACGAGACTTACGAGTAGCTAACTTTAAACTTTAACAGCCTAACAGATCCCAATAAGGCCTAGTTTACCCTCTGGGTTGGAAGGTCAGATGGCAGTTGCTTTCGGAAAAACTAGTGCCTACGCCAATTCTTGGGATTAATTGTCAAGCGAACCATAGGTTCTCATGATCCGTGGCAAAATCGGGATAACGCGAGGAAGAATAACTTTGTCACAATAAAGAATATTTGGCCAAATATAAATCCGTATTTTATTACTCTTATTTGACCTACCTACTCGTATTGAGTCGTATTTTGCCGCCTAGTAGCCTCGAATTGGTTGTTGTATGTGGCTTTCCATAAATTAAGGGTCCTTATGCTTCAATAAGGACGTTTTCATCTGAAGTTGCAATAGAAATTGGAAAGCCACATTTTTACAAGCTTTTAGTTAGTTTCATCTGTCCCGGTTCCAATCAAATCATGCAAATTAAATTTGACCCACTTCCCGGGTGTTCAATGAAGCTGAAAATTTACATAAGTACATAATATGTAATATGGGCATAGAAGGTAGCATCCTATAGAAGTGGTCTACGCGTGCCTCCGTGAGGGACAAAACATACGCAATGCGACGCTATGATAGGTAGAATTTATTTGTTATGGTGGGCAACAAATAAATTCGACCAATCATCCATGCTAATTTACGGTGAGGAATAAAAAAAAATGTGAGACTGTGACAAGGACAAACAATAATAGCGCTTTCGCTGCTACTCCTACTGAAAGATACATAAGTCTATCCCGTTCTGTCAGTTATCCCCACCACTCATGCCCAATCCAGTTTAATACTAGATTCATGAATATGGGTGACAATACAATATTTTTATGGTACCATCGAGCTGATCTGATGGTGATGATACAGACAGTAGTCTTTTAAGTCTTTTTAACTTTGTGATAAAACAACGCAACTTAATTGTATTTGAAAATATTTAAAGAAAAATACAGTCAGAAATTCGAAATTTTGTTATCTAACCTCTCAATCACTCTTGCATATTCGAGCGATAAAGAGGCAAATAGCTGAGTTTCGATTTTCGCACTTCCCGGTAGGCCCCTTTGTAAACAAACCGCCTTGATGTATCAATGTCAAATTTTTAATTGTCTGTGAAAACTTGTCAAAAAGAAGTTTAAAGAAAAGGCAAAGAGTAGTATAATATATATAGCGCTGGCGGTACACCGAGAAATTCAGTAAAATGCTGCAAATGATGTTAAAGGTATGAAAATCGATACGAACATTTGAAACAATTTGACCTGAAGCACCAACAAATAAAAAAAACGAGAGGAGTTATGACGTCATCTTTTTTTTTATGGAATTTAAAAAAATATTGTACCTATCTTGTGTGGTATTAAACGAAAGGGCTTTCTGAGCCGATTCCAAAAATATATCACATCATTACATTTCAGTATTTTTTTTTTAAATAATACAATAAATAATTTTCAAAACATACCAAGTTTGGGTTTCTCCAGATACAATACCGTTAAAAAATGTTTTGTAAAATATACCTCAAATTTTATACTTAATATCCTCATATCTAATCCTAATAAAGCAATTTTGAAATTATTTACATTTAGGTTTTTTTTTAATTTTTCAGTTTTACAAAGTGTGATTATGAATCTCTCAATTAAATATTTAAAAAGAAAGCATAAAATTAATATATAACGTTTTTTTCAGAAAGTCGCTTATATCTCGGAATCTATAAGTCGTAGTAAAAATTGTCTATGTAAGAATTAAGAAAGAATTAACTGAAAAAACTCACCCCCCCCCCCCCTCCCCCGCCCCCCCTCTCCCGAGTTCTCCACCCCCACTCATTAGAACTTTTTCTTACTTAAAGCTTAGATATTACCAAAGGAACATGCAGTAGTATTTTATGCAACCGTTGTTTAAGAGAGGTCAAAAAAGGCGAGTGGCGTGAGTAAGTAAATTTAATAAAGACGCCACGAGTATTTTTTGAAAGTTAAACAACGTTGCATACAATACTTTTTCTACGACCAAGCGCTTACTTTGAAATGCAATGAAATAATAATAAAAATGGATGATGATGATTGTTTCATGTCCTAATGTGATAGGTTGTTCAGTGGGTGGGACTTTTAAGGGGAACGAAAATTTTATTACTTTTGCGCTACGACGCACGGTTTAGGAGATACAGCCCTGTAAATATTTCTCTTCCTTTTTTTTCTTTTTTTGTTTTTTAAATCTTACTTAGGGATTTCTTAAAGGGGAACGAAAATTTGATTATTTTTGCTCTACGACGCACGGTTTAGGAGATACAGCCCTATAAAGATGAAAAAAAAAATCGTACCAGTAACCAAAACATGTCTATGGTTCACTCGTCTGTCAGAAATGACAATTAAAATTAGGTTGGCAACAATGTATTCCATACAATATTTTTTAAGTGGTGATTACACGAAGTATCGTAAAAGTGCCAAAAAGATACTGCTAACTATAAGATAAGAACTATAGGGGGTTTAAAGGTGTGTGCACGACCCTTTAAATGACAAATAAAAGTACGGGAGTAGAAAAACCAAGTTTCAATACTCTTATTTTACCCGAATGACATTATTACTCGTATTTATTCATTCGGACATAATATTCGGACATTATATTCGGCAGGGCTATTATTACACTTTGTAAAATTGAAAAATTAAAAAAAAAATTAAATGTAAATAATTTCAAAATTGCTTTATTAGGGTTAGATATGAGGATATTACGGATAATTTGAGGTATACTTTACAAAAAAAAATTAACGGTATTGTATCTGGAGAAGCCCAAACTTGGTATGTTTTGAAAACTATTTTTATTATAATTTAAACAAAATGACTGAAATGTAACGATGTGATATATTTTTAGCATTGGCTCAGAAAGCCCTTTCGTTGAATACCACACACGATAGGTTTCTAATTTTTTTTTTTCATACAAAAGAAACATGACGTCATAACTCCTCTCGTTTTTTTTTAATTGTTGGCGCTTCGGGTCAAATTGTTTCAAATGTCCTAAAGATCAATCGTACCGATTTTCAGACCTTTAACACCATTTGCAGCATTTTACTGATTTTCGCGGTGTACCGCCAGCGCTAGAAGTCGGCAGCAAAGAGTAGTGTAATATATAGGACAGTCGGCAGTCAACGTTTGTTCCTAATAAATATAACATTGATGAATAAAGGCGGTTTCCTTCCGCGAAACCAATTTCGTTATGTGCCACCATTAAATTTCGCTCGGATATGCAAGAGTGATAGAGAAGCAAATACCTATCGCAATTTCCCCCATTCCCCTTTGGATGGTTCTTGTTTGAGTTATAATAATGTCATTGTATGGAGGACTCAACCTTTCCGTTGCATTTTTAAAGTGTTTTTATATCGACATGACACTGGCTAAATGCCAAAAAAAAACCGCTGTCATAGTAACGAAAATAATAAACACGTCAATCGAAATAAACAACGTAATATACAAGAAAAATTGGAAAAATAGTATATGATAAATATGTAAAACATCATTAATTATCGAATTAAAATTACATACAACATTGTGTAAAAAAATTGAGGCAAATTATACAGCCCGATTATACGGGTTACATCTTGAAAAAAAAAATGATTATCTTGGAAAGAAGAGTAAATATACATAGGTGAACACAATGGTGAACAAAGGTATAGTAAAATAGGTAGGTAAATAATTCAGGGTTTGCTTGTCTGGTCCACGCATGCTGTACCTACCACGACCACGGCACGGCCGTCTCCTGCTAACTTTTCGCTATAATATTAAAATCATAGGTATTAGACCTATGATTTTACTATTATAGCGAACAAATATTTCATGTTCATGATCTCGAATTTAAGACTTTAGCTTAGATTTATGGCGTGCGGCCTAGCGCGCGTTGCCTCTATGAGGAGCTGTCAAAGCGCTTTATATCTGTATGCTTCTGATGATGCGGATCAGCATTGTTATCCAGCGGGGCAAGCGGTCAGCCTGCAGGCCCTGCAGCCTTTCTGGGCACCCTACCGCACTTGGTAGGTCACTACCACGATTTAGGGCAAATAATTTATTTATAAGTTTTTAATAATATATATCTTATACCTTTAAACGAGCAATTCTTGTATATTTATTTATTTATTTATATGTATATATATTTCGGGGATCTCGGGAACGACTCTAACGATTTAGATGAAATTTGCTATATGGGGGTTTTCGGGGGCGCAAAATCGATCTAGCTAGGTTTTATATCTGGGAAAACGCGCATTTTTGAGTTTTTATATGTTTTCGAGCAAAGCTGGGAAGACATTAAGTTTTTAATTTAAGTGTTTTTATCATGTTTCATATTTAAACTTACAGATGTGGACCACCAGCGTGGTTTTCTTATTTCCTGTTACCAACCTGAAACACCATACCTACTTGAATATCAGAAAATAATCTATAGTGAAGAAAATTAAATAAAGTTTAATGCTTAAAAACTTTAATGTTTTATTAAAATTAAACGAAAAAAAAATGTGTAAACTGAAATATAGCTGGTCAACCAAATCTTGTCAGTCAAAAAAGGCGCGTAATTCAAATTTTCTATGGGACGATATCCCTTCGCGCCTACAACTACATTTTTCAAATTTGCCGCCTTTTTCTACTGTCAAGTTCTGGTTGACCAAGTATAGATCTAATTTTTTTATTTGTAGTTGAATAACATATATGTATTTAATTTCCTTTAATTAAAAATCATCTCTGTGTAGATACATATTAAACAATAGGTACTTTTAGGTCTTGGTAAGTAATATAGCCAAATACAGTAGGTCTTATGACTATATTACTTACCAGTATTTGGCTACATTACTTACCAAGACCGGAGCCTGACCTGTCAGTCACCAACTATTTTGATGCTCTTTGTAGGTAGCATCAGAATAGTTGGTGACACAAAGTTACCAAGTTACTAAGGTAGGTACCTATATAGTAGGTAGTAGTAGTGCAATATTTAGTCAAAATATTTTGACTAATTTAGATTATTTTTATGCCAAAAAGGTAATACAAGCTATAGCTGGTCAAGCAGATCTTGTCAGTAGAAAAGGCGGCAAATTTGAAAAATGTAGGCGCGAAGGGATATCGTCCCATAGAAAATTTGAATTTCGCGCCTTTTTTACTGTCAAGATCTGCTTGACCAGCTATATTCATGTTCCACTTAGAAATAAAATACGGACTTTTCTGAATATATGGTTTACGAAATGTGTTAAGGTACAACTTGTGGTTTGTTAACGTGGATTAGAAATAGGCAGCTTGAGTTGAGAGAGGTGATGAGTAAATTGTTTAATTTTTTTTACAATTTTGAGCGTTTATAAGAGAATGTGTGGAGCAAGCATTATTTGACGTGTAGGTGTGGGTTCAACAAAAAGATCGCTTGTCAATAAGGCATTCTTGCTGTTAAAATTCAATTATTAATAGCCTTTATCGACCATCAGCAATGTAGTCCCTTTTTGATTGATGGAAATTGTCACGTAAGTTCCACTACTCGCCGCCGCATCGCCTACAGCGCATTCGTTGGTCTATCGCTCACAAGATGTCATTAATTCATGTAAACTTACGTACTGAAAAAAAAAAGTTTTACTCTTTGCTATAAATTACCCTTTCGCACGTCAAAAACTCCAAGATGGTGCCGAAGGTCATAGAGAACCAAGTCTACCTTTGGAATCATTACTTGTCAAAATTTGACATTAGCAATCCACAGTTAGGTGACAACCAAACCAAACCATTATAAACCTTAAAGTAATAATAAAACAAAGTTGTTTTTTGTTAAATTATTGTTTGTACCAAATGAACTTCAGTACGGATATGATGGTCGTTCTTGTCTACGTGACAGCGTGATAAAACGGTGTCCGTCACTTTCTTTCCCACGGTGTTAAACAGTGACAGTTATTTTATCACGTGGATAAAGATGGATAAAGCTATCCATAATAGGCGGGCAGCACTTGATGAACTTCAAATGAACTTCAGCAGTTGAATTTCAAATGACGCGAAATCTGACAGTTGTACATGTCGAATAAGGGCCGGACTTACCTCAAATTTCGCTCTTGCCTTGAAATAGATAAAAATGGAAGCTCTATACAGCCTCTTTGAAAGTTGCCGACTGAACTTTTGCCATAAAAGCAACATAAAAGTCAAATACCATAATTAAATCACGTGATCAGTGTGATGAAATGAATGTGAATAAAATAAATGGGGATCATATTAAAGGCCAGAGCACACCGGCTGCGTGTGCGTAGTCATGCACGTGCGCGTGCGCTAAAATGTTGGATCTGTGCACGCAGCCACGCACACGTCACGCAAGTCTCTTCCAATGGAAGGGGATTCGGTTTCGGGTGGCGCACGTCCCGCACGAAGGCGTAGGCGCCTACTGGCAGGCCCTGTGACGCGGACTGTATAGTTTGTAGCTTTCTAGTAGAGCCCGAAGGCTTATCCTATTGTCTATTGTTCAGTAAAACCGCACGTGCTACTTACCTGCAAAAAAGGGTCCTTATTATTCTATTTGGCACCTGAGCGCGGGCTAGTCCAACGCTCAAAAAACCAGTGTAGGTGCGCTCTCCGATAACGCGCCTTTGTTACGCGTCTCGATGACACATTTTAGACTGGTTCTGTAGCGTTCGACTCGCCGGCACTCAGTAACCGAAGTACCGATTTTTTATGCAGGTGGTTGTGGCACGTGGCACGAGCGGTTTTACTTAACAATAGACAATAGGATTAGCCTTCGGGCTCTATTAGAAAGCTACAAACTATACGTGCTGCAAGTGCGCCCTCCGCTCGGGCCATCGCACTTATAAATAATCTGCTGATGCAGGTCCCGGATGCCGACATCTTTGCTAACCAGCTAGGTATTTTCCTAGGAGCTGTCATACCTGTTCTAGACTCTATGTAAATTAATTGTATTATTATTTTTTTTATTGACTTATTTTTTATTTGTTTATGTTTTGCTGATGATAGCGACATTTATTTATTCTGTGATTTCTGTGTAATTAATTGGTATATTCTGCGACTTAATTTTTATTGCATGCCTGTTACGCACGACTGTTTAGTTTTAAGTTTTTTTTATATTTTTTATTGTACCTATACCGTGTAAGCGCTTTGGTGAAATACTGTTAGCTTATATGTGGGAAATAAATGAAATGAAATAAAGGCAGACCTTTATTTCTTATTATACAGATCTTTCTTGTTATACAGATATAACGTGCACGTCTACCTGCACGTATCCGGTGGGCATGGACCTTTGTTTAACTTCTAATGAATCAAAGAGCCCATTAAGTAATTGAGATTTAAACTAGGTCATATAAGATTTAAGTCGATTTTTTTGGAAAATATGGTTACATAAGAAAACAATAGGCAATTAATTATGAACCTTAAATTTATTCGTCACTTATAGTAAATAATAGCTAACTTATACAGCATTGTCTACTGCCCGACAGTGAAATAAGATAAAACAAAACTTCTTGTCATAATATTGCTTCCTTCCAGTACACTGACTTAATATAAAAGAAATAGACACACAAAGCAGAACAAAAACGTCAAGAAATGTGGATCCCGTAATAAAATAAAATTAATTCGTGGTTCAAATTCAAACAAATTAAATTTTTAATTCGTAAGTATACTAATTTCCTTGAAATAAATTCTACTTATTAAATAACTGTGTATTTAAGATCTACATTTACTCATAGCACGAATGCACGGGGACATTTAGGTACTGATTGGATTTTTTTTATAAAGTCTACCTATACTTTACAAAAAAAATCCTGTGGTTGTCACTGTGTTCAGACAGGTTTAGCATTTACAGTTAGTCGATATAAGCCCTTATTGGTGGTGTATATGTCGGAAACAGGGAAATGGGCCGAACACACAAGTGCCGTTTTGCCTTGTTTAAAACTGCATCACCCCTATCTCTTGCTATAATTAAATAGCAGTCCACTTGGCACGTCGCATAGGTTTTCTTGGAAATCTTGAATTTAAACATAATATTATTCCTTATGAATTCCATATAAAAATATAAAAAAATATTGACCTCACATCGACTCATTAGATTTTTGTTCCTTGACATCCCATCTTTGGTACTAACAAATTAATTTATTCAAAACCATAAAATTACCACCAGATTACATAAATTATGTAATGCTATCCAAAGAACTAACCGAAAGAAATACATTCCATCCTTTTTCCTTGTTTTATCATTGTTATTTTTACATATTTTAACAGCACATTTCGTAATTGTTGACAACTTCACATTTGAGCGTTTCAAACAAGACTAAACGAAAAAGTAATGCGTGATCTGTTTTGACATCACTTTTGTGGGGCCATTTTTGGCAGCTGATTGGGTATCCAGTTCTTTATACTATATCAATGTTCCAGTATAATAGCGTTATTCATAAACACATTACAAGCCTGGATTAGCTATGAATAGTTTGTCTTTATCTTGTCATTTTGACTTATGTATTTGTTAGAAAGGGATAAATTATAACTAATTCAGGCTCGTAAAGTTTTATGAATAAGGGGGTAAGTGTTTAAAAAGATTATTCCGAATACTATCGGCATCATTCAAACAGGGAACTGAAAAAATGAATGAAGTTAACGAAGTTTATTAGTATTACAACCAGATCCAGATAGTTATTGTCTGTTGACTATGTTTCTAAGGATAGTATTCCATCTGTCCACTATATTGATCCATTGTGTATTTGGTATTTGCATATCATTGTGCTTAATGAGAAAGTGAGACGCAATGCACATTAGACAAAGAAATTGGACAGGTGGAATACCATCCTTAGAGAGTTTAAATCAATACTTACAGCCATATTCGAACTTAAAGATACGTCAAATATTAGATAGTGAAACGACATGGATTGAATATGTCAGTGTAAAACAAGTGTCAAAATTGAAGTTTTTGTTTGAAGAAACATCATTTTTGACACTTGTCTGACACTGACATATCCAATCCATATCGTTTCAATATCTAACATTTGACGTATCTTAAAGTTCGAATATGGCTGAATGTCACGAACGGGCAATGTGAACGTCGTATGACACTGGCTACTGTAATAAACGCCATTTAAAAAAAGAAAAAAAAAACCTCGTAAACTAGTCGCAGACTGTCGGGCTTGAACTAAGCGGTGTTCATTTGGGCTTGGTCTCCTGGTCGGTGACGTATCGGATGTAGATAGTGTCTTCGGGCTTGGGGTCTTCCTGCTGAGACTCGTCGAGCTGCGAACACGCGATGGCGAGCGCCGACCCGTCCGCCGAGAACGAGAGGGAAGATACCGCCGTGTTGTACCTGGAAGTTAATTATTATTTCATTAACTTTAGTGATTGTACACTATTGTTTTGTTTGTCATTCATCGTTACTTCTGTTTTGTTTTATTCGTTTCCTCAAAGGTTAACTGGAAGAGATCCCATACAGGGATAAGTTCGCCTTTGTTGTATTTAATTTACTCTGTAACTATGTTTCTCGTGTTTTTATTTCTATGTGCAATAAAGTATATACATATATACATACATACATGTAAGTAGTGAAATACGTTAGACTCCCCACACTAGTGTCTTTTGAGCGTCGGTGTCTATGAAAAATGTTGTCGTTCCGTCGAGCAGCAGCCATAGAGTTTACTAGACGCTGACGCTCGGGAGACGCTACTGGGGTGATGTTGATGTAGTGTAAGCATGTCTATAACAAACGACGTCGAGCAAAGCGATGAGAAACACAGAAGATGAGGTAGATATTCCACCAATTCGCCCGAAGCGCCTTCCTCGTTTCTTATGCGCACTGCCAAGGAATTCCTTGCCGGCGTCTATATTTCCGAGCTCATATAACCCGGCAACCTTCAAATCAAGGGTGACAGGCACCTGGGCAGGCTCGCTCCATCGTAGGCCACGTCTTCGCCTCGGCTAGTCTGTGGCCATGAGTAAGCCCATTTATAATATAAAAAAAAAGTTTTGCGATTCACAACACACTTGGATCAGTGCAGCGACGAGCGAGGCAAGAAGTTTAAGGTATTTTGCGATCATAGCATAGCAAAGCCAACTCGGTACAAATAAAGAACTATTGCAATTTCACATGTTAAATAAGACTACGAGCGAAGCAATAAGTAGGTTTAGGTGTCATGCGATAAGAAGTTAAATTTGGAAATAGTAAATGTGTTTAGGTATGATTAAGCCTTATAATACAAGACATTTCACAACCTTGTACAATTCGAAGATAATTTATAATTTCATTTTCTTGTATGGAATTTTGTCTTCATAAAACCATGATTAGTAACCTTACTGGTTTCCCAGAACTGCTGCAGCTCAGCTAGTCTTTTAACTAACCTGTGGAATTGGCAGAGCCTCTTCTTGTTGAACCCGTCCCAGATGTTGACGTATCCGTCCGAGCCGCCGGTCGCGAATGTGTTGTACACGGAGTGGAAGCTGATGGCGTTCACCGGGTAAATCTTTTCTAAACCTGGAACAGAAACTTTCGTTCAATGGCTGCGCCAATTATCGCCAGCAGACGAAAGGGCGTGACGCGGTACGTTGCTTTTTAATAGGGTACTTGGGCCATTTTATTTAAAGTTGTCCCATACACTTTTTTTTAATTTGTGAACTTCTACGTTATTTCTACTCAGATTCACGAGCTCTTTCTATCCTAATAGGAGGAAAAAGTGTCCCAAGGTTTATAGGGGACAACTTTAAATAAAAAGGCCCATTTGACTATTAGTCAAATCAGTTTCTTTTTTATAAGTGTCAAAATTATTTGCCACTATGGAATTTATATGAAACACTAGCGAATGACGTCACGGTCAAGTTACTCTTTATAGTTCCATATGATTTATCAAATAGCCATTGAGTCTAAAAATACCTGTTGTCTATGTTTCTCCATTAATGTTCTGGTGCTTTATTCCATGCATGGTGTGAATTCATTTATATTAAATACAGTCAACATCCCTGTTATAAATATAAAACATAATGTTTGTCAAAGACTGTCTCATTTCAAACACAGACAGAGAGAATCATACTGTCTTTGTTTTACACTAGTACTAGCACCCAAAAGAAAAGGTATAGTTTTTTTTGTTCTTATTTACTGACAATTTGGTTTGACCAGCTAGCTTCTAGACACTCACATGTTCAAATAGTATGAAGGTATAAATCTAGAATGGATTTTATAGTTTCAAGTCTATGTACAAAAATGTTGTTGCAAACTCTATATACCCACCTCCATCCTTGATCCGGTGACACTTAAAGGCGTATTTCTTCTTCTGCACCTCTGGATTGCTGTCCAGATATTCCACCGCCACGCGACCCTCAATAGAGCTCAGCACGTAACCCTGGAAATATGGATAGTTGATGTAAAAAAAAAAAATACTTCTCACCTGTGCTCTGCAAGCTGCTTTCTGATTGTTCAATGTTCAACCCAGTAGGCCTAGCACATGATTGGCGCGACAGTATCTCCCCGCGAGATAGACTACCCGTCTTTTTCTAACTGTATTAATAAAAGAGACAGGTTGACCTATGTCGCGGCGAGAAACTGTCGCGCCAATGTCTCTAGATGTTGATTAAATTCATTTATTTTTCATGGCAAACTACCTATAATCCACAAATGCTTAAAGTAAAATCAGAGTTGACAAGTTGGTAAATTATTAATAGTATCATAAATTATTCCTTGAGAGCAGGGATAAAAACAGTTAAAAGTTATCAAGCCAGAGCTTTACTTTTTCACTGACAGAAGCTGCTTTCTTCCTGTTTCCTCAAGCCATATTGCACTACTGTAAAACATTTTTAATATCATACCTGTTTGTTAGGGAAGACTCGGATGCATCTTGTCTGGTACTTGAGTGAGGATTCACGCCGCTGGTTCACATGCCCCATGTTGCGGACATCCCAGACGAAGATCTTGCGACCGGACGTGCCCACTACGAACTTCTCGCCGACTATGCTCATGGTGTATACCTGGAAGTTTATGAAGAAGTTTAGCTATCTAATTAAGTATGTTGGAGTTTTTGCAACTAAATAGTGCTAATGATTCTGTTTCAAAAAAATGCAAGAAGATGGTGAAAGGTAATATGCCTATGCCTACTGTATCCCATTGCTAATTCAAGGGTTAAGTTTTTGCAACTTTCCTGTGGACCTCATTAAATAAATAAATGTGTAGATTTGTTAAGAACTGTATTTTGAAAGCATTAGAAACCCACCATGTCGCCTAAATAATTTTTTAGCTTGTAAGATTTTTATTATTGTATGTATGTTAGTTTGTATGGTATGTATCTATGGGCCTTAGTTGCCTGACAATAAATGATATTTGATTTGATTTGATTAGTAAAATTTACCTTAATCAATAACTGTTGTAATGTACACAGGAAAGTTGCCTGTTTTCTGGAATGTTTATGGCCCAAGGATTTTTTGTCCAAGATTGACCTACTGTACATTATGAGTATCAAAATTCAAAAAATTTTACACACCAAAATCAACATCATGAAGAATGCAAGAAAAATAAATCTCTTATTACCCTCTCATTTCCTTGATTATATGTTCCAACACAATTTGGTACTCTACTGTCCCACATTTTAACAGTTCCGTCCCAACTCCCTGTCAAGACAGCGTTAACTTCATTTGCATACTCGACACAGCGAATAGCACCCTTGTGTTCACCAAGGCTTGTTTCCGAGCCGGCATTGAGGTCATACATCTTGAGAGTCTGGTCAAGCCCTCCACTGTATGAGTGGACAGCATCCTGAAAACAATTGTTTACATATACAATATAGATATTTTACAGATATGATACTCTTACTAATCAATAACACAATAACAATACAAATGTCATATACCCTTCTAATGTTGTTTATATCGAAAAACACTTGTATCAAATTTATTAAAATTGTTAAATATCAACTATACTTTCATTTCATTCAAGATGTTTACAAAACGTAGTCGTTAAAATTGTATACAAATTCGAGTATTAAAAAAATACCACGACCTACATTATAGCAGCATTTAGGTTATAATTTCAGCAATTGAAGTGTTCCAAGATAGTTTCGATGTTATCATAAAAAAAACATGCAATCTCTTTCAAACGATATGTAGTTTATACAAGATAGTGCAGAAATAACAGAACTTTCTCACCCTAAAGCAGACATCTAGCACGGGAAGCTCATGGTTGTATTTATGCCGCTCCACGTTTCCGCTCACATCATACAGCCTCACGGAGCAGTCCCAAGATGACACCAGAAGAAATTGGTTGGACTTAGGAGCAAATTTAACACTTGATATCACGTCTTCGGGCAGACTTTTCAGTTTAAATTCGGTGCGGGATTCCGCGACCCGCGTCACTGTCATTGTGGAAGCAATTTTGTTAGGTTTGTCTAGTAACTTTGGTTAATAAAATTGTCCGCTCTGTTGAAAAGGTCGGCGTTACTTATTATAAGCGATAAAATGCCAATGCCGGTGCTGAAAAGCTAAAACAATAAAGAAATCAACGAAATCACGGCGCTTGGCTCGGTTTGGCGACTTAAGTGACGTTTCGTTTCGTTTTGTTATGTCGCTTGCTATAAATTGCTGTTGTATTCCGGTTCAATTATTGTAATATTTTGTCGATATTTAAAAAAATATATAGTTACTTTATTATACAGAATCTTTATTTACGAAGCATTATTTATAAATACATTGATTAAGTAAGTATATTGATGTAAAACTACATGTATTCATACACAGTTTTATGAAAAACAAAACGCCAACTAACGACGTACTTTACAACGATGCGTTCAAATCAGCATATTATATTTAATGTTCAAATTACCTAACTCCACCAAATCAGATTATTAAAAACTTCAAAAAGTATATATTTATTAACATGATTATAAACATGATTAAAACTTCTGTGTATAAATTACTTTTTTACAGTAGTCCGTAAGTTAACTGTAGTAATTAAATATCTATAAACACTTAATAGCTTGAACGTAACTTTATTGACTTGACATGTTTGTGATGAGGTGTGAATCGTACTGTGGAATCGTAGATTCCGTCTTGAAATGATTTTAAGTAAATCGTTTGTTGCATAAAGTTTTGTGATGTTACATTTGTACTACTCTAACTGGAGAAAATAAATCTACAAACGCGATACAATAGTGCCTGTTTAGAGTTATGTAAATATCAACAGAATCACCGCACCTCAAAGTCGATTCCAGTGGGAACGAATGGAGTGACTTCCTAATAAAATAACGATGCAAACCAACCTGAAAACTAAAGAAATGTTTATAGTACGAGCTTTAGAGAAAATATTAGCCGATAAGGACATAAAGAGGTCCTATCACAGCCAGCTAAAGAAGTCCTGTGAAGTGGCTTTAGGTAAGTGTCGAATTGTCACTTGTCGAACCCGTATCGGATTATTGTATAGAGACGGGCATTTTACTTGCGCTAATTAGGTTAGCACAATATATTCACTTCATGAATTTTAATGGTCTAATTAATTTAGTAAATGTATTACGACCTTGGGAGTGAAAGTGGTGGGAGGTACCTGCTTGCCTTATCAAAGTCGTTGCAATATAATCTATCTAGTACTTATGTTGGAACCGCTTGAATAAGCGATGCTCATTAAGTGTAGACCTATTCAAATTGGTTTATAATGGTTTATGTTTACTAAACAATCTGTAGCAAGATAATTATGTAGTAAACAACTAAATGTGTATGAGGTCATGTCACTCCTAAGATGGCTCTAAATATATAAAACTGTGTGTTTAAATCATTATTGGACTGTTGTATGAATTATTCAACAAACACAGGATGTGTCATAATTGTTTTAGTGTACACATGCATTTGTTTTGTTACAGAGGAAATCAAAACAGAATTAATAAATGGAGGTCAACCAGAGACTACAGAGAGTCCCACATCAGGTACTCTCCCATTGCCCAAAAATGATGCATCCAACATCATTACAGCTGAAAAATACTTCTTACCCTTTGAACTGGCATGCCAGAGCAAAGCATCGCGGATTGTGGTCACAGCTCTTGACTGTCTCCAGAAACTAATAGCTTATGGTCATCTAACAGGGAATGTTCCTGATTCAACAACACCAAGAAAGTTGCTAATTGACCGCATTGTGGAGACAATCTGTGGCTGCTTCACTGGCCCTCAGACTGATGAGGGAGTTCAACTTCAGATCATTAAAGCTCTCCTCACCGTGATCACAAGTCAGCATGTTGAGGTTCATGAAGGCACAGTCCTCCTGGCCGTCCGAACCTGTTATAATATTTATTTAGCGAGTAAGAATCTTATTAATCAAACTACAGCGCGCGCGACCCTCACACAAATGCTTAATGTCATATTCACTAAAATGGAAAACCAGGCTCTAGAAACGGAAACTACTGAAGTACACCATAAAATTCCCAATGGCAATATTGTAACTGATGACCAATCAAATCACATCAGTGAAGAAAATAAGAGTATCACACCAGGCCCAAGTGATAATATGGACGATGTTTTAGAAGCCAAGATTATTGCTAAGCAAATTGTGGACTCAGTCATTGACAACGCTGTAACAATAGCATTCAAAAAATCAGCTGAAGATATCAGTCAAAATGGTCCCGAAAATAATGAGAATCCAGATTCTCAAGACAGTGGCAGCGTATCCCACGAAAGTAATGGTCAAGCACCAACAGAATCTTCAATGACAAGGATACCATCTCAAGAAAGTGTTGATGTTGCTTCAGAAAATGATAATTCCGTCACAGCTAAATTTACACACATCCTACAAAAAGATGCCTTCCTAGTTTTCAGAGCTCTTTGCAAATTGTCCATGAAACCCCTTCCTGAAGGCACCCCTGATCCTAAATCACATGAACTGAGATCTAAAATCCTTTCTCTACACCTACTTCTATCTATCCTTCAAAATGCTGGTCCAGTATTCAGAAACAATGAAATGTTTATCACTGCTATAAAACAGTATCTTTGCGTAGCTCTGTCTAAAAATGGAGTGAGCTCTGTACCTGAAGTATTTGAACTTTCTTTGGCCATCTTCTTGGCCCTACTCCAGAATTTCAAAGTGCATCTAAAGAAGCAAATTGAAGTATTTTTCAAGGAGATTTTTATGAATATTTTGGAGACATCAAGTTCGTCTTTCGAACACAAATGGATGGTTATCCAAGCTCTGACGAGGATTTGCGGCGATGCGCAGAGTGTTGTCGATATATACGTCAACTATGACTGCGATTTGTCAGCTGCTAACTTATTCCAAAGACTAGTCAACGATGTTTCAAAGATAGCCCAAGGGAGACAAGCTCTAGAGTTAGGAGCTACACCTAACCAAGAGAAATCGATGCGTATCCGAGGATTGGAGTGCCTCGTTTCAATACTAAAGTGTATGGTAGAGTGGAGTAAAGAGCTCTATATTAACCCAAATCTTCAAACAACCCTGGGAGAAAAACCAGTAAAGGAAGACATAGACCATCACAGCATCAAGTCACATGGAGGATCTAGTCTTAGCTTGGTCTCAACAGGATCAAGCAATGTTGGAAACAGGGAAACCTTAGATTCCCCTGAGCAGTTTGAAGTATTAAAACAACAGAAGGAAGTTTGGGAAACAGGCATAGACATGTTTAATCGGAAACCGAAAAAAGGCGTCGCTTTCCTTCAAGAACAAAATTTGTTGGGAACCTCTACTAAAGAAATAGCAGAGTGGCTGCTAACTGACGAACGACTCGATAAGACGTTCATTGGAGAATTTTTAGGTGAAAACGACGATCATTCCAAAGAAGTCATGTACGCTTACGTTGATTCCATTAATTTTTCAAACATGGACATTGTGGCAGCTCTTCGTCATTTCTTAGAAGGATTCCGGCTCCCTGGCGAAGCCCAGAAAATCGACAGGCTTATGGAAAAATTCGCATCACGCTATTGTGAATGCAACCCAAGCAACACTTTGTTCATGAGCGCGGACACAGTTTACGTCCTCGCGTTTTCCATTATAATGCTAACAACTGATTTGCACTCGCCGCAAGTAAAGAATAAAATGACAAAAGAACAATACATCAAACTGAATAGCGGTATAAGCGACAATAACGACTTGCCGCGTGAATACCTATCGCAGATTTATGACGAAATAGCTGGCCATGAAATTAAAATGAAGAGCACATCTAAACCGGGGAAGCATATGATCGCTAATGAAAAGAAACGCAAGTTTATTTGGAACATGGAGATGGAACAAATTTCCACGGCCGCTAAGAATTTGATGGAGTCTGTTTCCCACGTTCAGACACCGTTTACGACCGCAAAGCATGTCGAGCATGTACGACCAATGTTCAAGATGGCCTGGACTCCTTTCCTGGCCGCCTTTTCTGTGGGACTCCAAGATTGTGATGATCCAGAAATAGCCTCCCTATGTTTGGATGGTATCCGCTGTGCTATACGCATCGCCTGCATTTTCCACATGTCTTTAGAAAGAGACGCTTACGTACAAGCTTTAGCGCGATTCACATTACTGACTGCGAACTCACCGATCACAGAAATGAAAGCCAAGAACATAGACACAATAAAAACATTGATTACAGTCGCGCACACTGATGGAAACTACTTAGGATCGAGTTGGTTGGACGTCGTCAAATGCATTTCTCAGTTAGAATTAGCTCAGTTCATAGGCACAGGAGTGCGACCTCAATTTTTGTCCAGCTCTGGTATTAAACCTCAACCAGATTCTCTAAAATTCGGTCTTATGTCTTTAGACCCGAGTGTGAAAGAACATATTGGAGAAACAAGCTCACAGAGCGTGGTGGTCGCAGTTGACAGAATATTTACTGGATCTACCAGGCTTGACGGAGATGCGATCGTTGACTTCGTTAAAGCACTCTGTCAAGTGTCATTAGACGAATTGAGCCATCCAACAAACCCTCGAATGTTCTCACTCCAGAAAATTGTTGAGATCTCCTACTACAACATGGGCAGAATCAGGTTGCAATGGTCTCGTATTTGGCAAGTGCTGGGCGACCACTTCAATAAAGTAGGCTGCAGTAGCAACGAAGATATTTCCTTCTTCGCAGTAGATTCTCTAAGACAGCTGTCCATGAAGTTCATAGAAAAAGGCGAATTCTCCAATTTCAAATTCCAAAAAGACTTCTTAAGACCGTTCGAACATATTATGAAGAAGAATAATTCGCCAACGATAAGAGACATGGTAGTCCGTTGCATTGCCCAAATGGTAAATTCCCAAGCTCCCAATATCAAATCAGGTTGGAAGAACATTTTTTCAGTGTTCCATTTAGCTGCCAGCGATCAGGAGGAAGCGATCGTTGACTTAGCATTCCAAACTACAGGGAAAATAATAACTGAGCTCTATGAAAAGCAGTTCTCAGCTATGATAGATTCATTCCAAGACGCAGTCAAGTGCCTGTCAGAATTCGCTTGCAATGCTAAGTTCCCTGACACGTCTATGGAGGCTATAAGACTTGTACGATCGTGCGCAACGGCAGTTGGAGCATCTCCACATCTATTCGCGGAACACGCAGGACTTGAAGGGGAGCAAGGAGCACCAGAAGAAGATAGAGTATGGCTTCGCGGTTGGTTCCCACTATTGTTCTCCCTTTCCTGTGTTGTCAGTCGCTGTAAACTGGACGTCCGCACGCGAGGCCTCACCGTCCTCTTTGAAATCATCAAAACCCACGGGGATTCATTCCGTCCGCACTGGTGGAGAGACTTATTCAATATCTTGTTCCGAATCTTCGATAACATGAAACTGCCTGAACACCAGTTGGAAAAGAACGAGTGGATGACGACGACGTGCAACCACGCATTATACGCTATTGTAGATGTGTTCACACAGTACTTTGACGTTCTCGGGTCGTTGTTACTCGAGCAGCTATACGCTCAGCTACATTGGTGTGTGCAACAAGACAACGAGCAACTGGCTCGCTCAGGAACCAACTGTTTAGAAAACCTAGTGATCTCCAATGGAACAAAATTCGACGACACCACTTGGAGCAATACCTGCCAAATTATGTTGGATATTTTCAACAGCACACTTCCCTCGGCACTGTTAACGTGGAAACCTGAAGATGAAGATGAGGTGCCCGCGCGCGGAATACTTAAAAAACCTCAAGCGGACGACGCACGTTCCAGCAACCGCGTATTCAACAGTCTTTTAATAAAATGCGTGGTCCAACTTGAGCTGATCCAAACCATAGACAATATAGTCTTCTATCCTGCAACATCTCGGAAAGAAGACGCAGAAACGCTGGCGTTAGCAGCGGCAGAACTAACCGGTGGGGCACCGGGCAGTGGCCAAGATTGCCAGCGAGAAGAGCAAGGAATGTACAGACTTCTAAGCTCTCCGCATTTACTACGACTAGTCGAATGTCTACTCTGCAGCCATCGTTTCGCAAAGACGTTTAACACGAACAACGCCCAGCGCAACGTTCTCTGGAAAGCGAACTTTAAAGGTTCAGTCAAACCTAATATGCTGAAGCAGGAGACGCAGTCTCTGGCCTGTGCTTTAAGGGTGTTGTTCAAGATGCACGGGGACGAGTCGAGACGGTCGCACGCGGGGCCTGTACAGACGCTGCTGTTGTCGGTGTGCTGTGAGGCGCTGGAGTACTTCGCAGCGCTACAGCACGAGGCACATCGCGACGCGTGGACCTCTATACTCCTGCTAATACTGACGAGAATACTGAAGATGCCTGATGAAAGGGTGAGTACTTTAACCTGATAAAATAAGGCTTCCGAGATACAACAAATTTCGCGCGATCGAGAGTAGTCTGAGTAGTAGAACAGACCCTGCTAAAGAGACCAATGAATGAGATTAGTAGTATTTTTAATTACCCGTTCTTCCTTTATTTAAATTTTAAATCCTAGTCAAAATGCTTCTGGGTGGGATTACTAAAAATTGTATTATGGTCGAAAAGGAACTTGGGCGTATCAAGTGTATTAGCTAAACTAAAGATAATTAGGTTATCTCTGGCTTATCCGATATCTCATGGCGGCTTCGTAGTCGACGATCTGAGCATAAGAAACTAAGCTGTATTAAATATCGAATCGCCTATTGAAATTTTAATGATATTTTATTCTATTTTCTGTTCCTCCGTTTAAAACCTTCGAGTCAATCGAGCCCTATCATTTTATAAAGCGTTGTAAGTTATAATTTGCTTATCTTCAGAAACTATTGCTAGTCGTACCCTAATAGTTAGTAGATTGCTGCTGAATCGATAATTCTTTAAGGAGAATAGCTCTTGCGGCTAAGCATGAATCGAGGTTAATACCGACTGGTATTTTATCGCTGTTTTCTGATTAAAACCCATCGAATTACTTATCTTTAAAGTATCTGTACGTTATTCGCCTTATTACAATGGAGTAAGATGCAAATTTGTTTTGTTAACATATTTTTGACATCGACCGTACAACTACTAAGCCAAGCCCAGTGCAGCAGGTTTCGTAACACAAATTACTCTTTACTCATAATAAATTGTGATGCAGTTTGATCTACAAACAAATAAGCCTGTGATTATTTAAAGCGGTGTGGCTTATTGCAGCGCATCGGTCCGACAAAAACAACACGTCACTGAATATGTAGGTATAGTAACCAATGAGGATTCATTGTTTCTTTTTGTTTACAAATCTAAACCTTGTCTGGTCTTGGTCTAGTTTTAGGTGCCATCTACCATTGCTAGCAATATCGGTCCCGTATCCAAGTATTCGCCAGATCAGGTACCTTAGCAAAAATGTACTTAATTAAAATCGCTCGTATACAATTGGCCTCAAGGAAAGAGCTTGTGATGGTATACGGATCTCCAGGGCGCCTACCGCGAACTTCAGAAATGTTGATTCGCCTAATTCCATCTCTGTCACTATCAATTTCGATGTTCGCGGTAGCTCTCACTGAATGGAAGAATACTGGTCCGTCTAAGTACCTACTCGATTCGTTTGCTATAGCAACCATACCTACGTGAGAAGCACCAGCGACGCATTTTTAAAATACCTATGCTGTAAAAAACCTGCGCGTGCGATGATAGTCGAGACATTATGCATGCTTACCCAACTTACTCTCGCTTCGTCCATGCCTGTCTTGTAGGTTCCGCTCCACTGGCACGAGTAATCAACTCTAATGGACTGTGAATGGAAGATGGTATTGGAATCCCTGGCCTTGCATTGCCATTGGTTAAGCGATGCCGAGTCGATTTCACTGGCAACCAGCATAGTGTGACCTAGAGATAAGTAATAACTAGTAGGTAGATGCTGACGGTTCTACAAAAGCTCTGGTAAAGTGAGATGGTAATACCTAATCTAATTGATCGAAGCGTAGCGAAGGTCTACGTTTTGACTCGGGCATTTTGAATTCGTATGTCCGGAATTCCGGATGTTCTCGTCTACAGTACAGGTCGCAATTCTCAAACGATTCTCGTGAAATTTTGTGACTAGATACTATGCTTAATTTTTTTTGACCATCCGGTTTTTGGAAAATTTTCTAATTCTAAATGGCAGTCGTGATAGCTAGCGCCTAAACAAGTAGTCGTATCGTTATCATAGTTTTTTTTTCTTTTTGAGACATGTTTTGTGTACAGAAAATTTGTATCACTGTATCACCCCTGAATACTGATAAAAATATCAGTAATCTAATCTTGTATAAATATGCCCTAGGCAACCAATAATAGCCTTTTGTGGTTAACAATAAGAACTAGACTTTGGGCTTTTTACTTAGAGTTATTATTTGCATACTTTTGACTGATTTTCTGTAATATTTCTGCTTAGTTAGAGGACCGGGAAACAACATACTATCTCTTTCCCTCTCAGCAGTGTTCTCAAAAAGGATAGATGTAATAACGCTTTTAACGCTAATTAAACGGAGGAGTCTTATCTTATAAAAATAAAAGACAACTAGGATTAGTCGACGTCACGCTCACGACTGCCAAAACTTATATTTCCCTTCTATTCCATTGCAGTTCGCAGCCCACGTGTCTCGCTACTACCCCCTGCTCTGCGAGGTGACATGCTTCGACGTGAAGCCCGAGCTGCGATCAGTGCTGCGCCGTGTGTTCCTGCGCATAGGGCCCGTGTTCAGCATAACCGAGGCGCGCGCGCAGTAGCTAGTGACACCTAGCGACGAATGATGAAACTGCTGACACGTTGTTTTTTGCTGGTATTTTGGGAGTAGACGTAATACAGTGCTGAAGTCAAAGAAAATCATGCAACGACGCCTTGGGTGCTTGGGAACTTCTAACAAGTTGCTTCTAGCAAGTAATTCCAATGGCCAACGCCGTCTAGTGCGGTTGTCAGCACTCGCATACTCCACCTTCAATTATCATAACAGTTTTATTTCGAGCAGGTATGAGAGGAAAGGAATTAACGCCAGCGATAAACGTCGTGTTGAATTGATGATGTAAGATATCATAAACAACAGATGAGATTTTTTTAGTGAATCGTTATTTATTGTAGAACTTTAAATTACTTATTTGACCAAGGTTTGGTGAAACGTTTTGAATTAAATAAGATAAGATAATGTTTATTTCATTAAAAAATGGGCGTCAATAATCTTAAAATATTAACAAGAGATTCGGCTTAGGTATATTCGTTTATTACTATATTTTCTGCTGTTTATGATATCTGTGACGGAAGTTTACGAATGTAAACAAAATGGCCTTATATTTTTGTAGGTTAACTTCGATGTTACAAATGATACTGTTTCGTTGATTCTTAAATTTTAATGTGACATTGACGGTACTTCAGTAGTATTAAAAGTGATCTATTATAAATAGGGAGTAGTCTTATGTCTAATTTATATAAATTATTTCATTGTCGACAGTTGAAAATTTAAATTGTATTATAGAAGTTGTACCTATAAATTATTGTGTTATTCTGTATATTTGAAAGTTTTTATTGTCTGGGAGCTGAATCCACTGCTGCTTTTCTTGTTTCTGGCTAGACTGATCTGACTGTGATCGTTCGTTCCCACGCTTTTCATGCTATAATATATTTTCTGACGGAGTGATTCAGAGCTCGCACGCGACTATAGTTATTCCTATGAATAAAATTATACATTAATCTGGTGTTGTTTTATTGGATTTTCAGACCTTCAATAGACCTCTCGAGGGAATCCAAATCCCAGATAACAAGTTGTCCGTCCATGCCGGATGTGCTGAATTTCTTGGCGTTAGCCTTTGTGCCCTTGTACAAATTGATGCTAGTTATAGCATTTTGGTGGATAGAATCCAGGAAAGTGTCATTAGTCTCAATCCGGGCCTGCCGGTCGAGACTTTGGAATTTCTTCATGGCTGAAAGCCCTCCGGACTCCTTCCTCTGAGTATTATCCAGCTTGGCAACGAACTTCAATCCGTTCCCATCATGGCAGTAGAGTAGTGGAATGCAGCTGTGACCTGCCACCAGAAGGGAGTTGTTAGTCAACCAGTTGCATCCCAAGAATGGCAGATATTCAGTCTTCAGTTTGATCACTTCCTTCTTCTGATTGGCGTCAGCGACGTTGATCGAGCTGTCATGTCCCACCCAGGCCACTTTGTTGCCATCAGCAGAGAAAGATACGCCATGGACCCAGCCTCCGCCTGAAGGAGAATTAGGGAACTCCGCAAGAAGCTGGCCTAAAGGCAGCTTAGTACCCCAAACATTTGGTCCTGGCTGGTCTTCAATGTCCTTAATATAAGCAGAGAACACCCTCACCTTAAAATCTGCAGAGCCAGCAACTAGCAGAATGTTATTTGGATGCCAATCCAGAGTAGTCACGGTAGAACGGATAGGCTTCTTGATATGCTTAGAGACCCACCAGTTATTTTCCTTCTCAAAGTAACAAATAGAGATCAGCCGGGCGCCAGATCCGACAGCAAACTTATTTTCCATAGGAGACCATTTTACGCAAGTGGCAGCTCGGTTGATGCGAAGAAGTACTAGAGTGGTGGTCCACTTGCCGTCCTCGCTCTGGGTCCACACGTACGCGTTGCGGTCGACGGAGCAGGTGACGATGCGGTTGGTGTTGGGCGCCCAATCGATGCCCATCACCCTCAGGTCATGTTCAGCGAGGTTGTTGGTTTGTTTCCAATCGTTGCCCTCTTTCTGGTAGATATGGACCTCATTGTTGTTAGGAGAGAACGCGATTTCTGCAAAGATACAGAGAAGCATATAAGAATCACAACTGTTTATTTAAATTTTTGGGCTTTCAAATTTCAAATATACTTTATTCATGTAGGCCTAGCAACAAGCACTTATGAATAGTAATTAGGTATTACATAGGTAAATATTATCTAAATCTAATTATCAGAACAACTTATTGACGTTAATATTATTCCATAATAACATTGTATTATCATTCCATAATAACATTGTTTTAGATCCATGTCCTAATTTTTTTTTATTTGTTATTAAATATGTGACATTCTTAGGAAGGGGTCTCCAAAATAGAGTAATCATATGGCCAGGTCTTTCGTCAGCAAAAACAACTAAATTCTGGCATCACAAATTTAATCAAGTCACAAAGTTTGGAGATCCCGTTTTAAAACAAACTGCCACCAATAGGTACTGCTTTGTTGTCCTGACCTTGGTGAGGTGAGGAATGTATTAAGCAAACCAAACTAAAGGATGTAGTTCTGTAGTGTACCTAACAGTAACAGTAACCTGCAGCTTGAACTCCTGCAAATTAAGCTGAATTAACCTATTGAACGCCTGACGGCGAAGGAATTTTCTGTGCCCCGGACGCCCGGCGACCGCGATTATTCAAGCGAAATTGAACTGTACGGACTCCCGGGTAAGTCCCTATTGCATTAGCGAAGCTGTCGGCTGTAGCCGTCGTTGGCGTCCTGGGCAAGACTTTCCGCTGACGGCCACAGCCGACCGTGGCGGTCAAAAGGTTAATGGGAATAAAGATGATAAAGCCAGCATGTTTTGTGGGCATCTCTACACATTTCAAAGCCTTTTATTATCGAACATACAGTTTTTACAATATTTATTTATTTATGTGTTTACAACAACCGTCGGCTCGATGTGTCCTTTTGACATCTCTACACATAATCATCAACCAATCAACTTTTTCTTGTCGCTCCTTGTGTTTATGGTCTCATGGGTCACTCTTAGAACCCTGGTTTTGTGGTATTTAACCAATCCCATTTACTTACAAAAGCTGTTGCTGAACTGTTTGTTTCTATGAGGAAGGAAAATTCCCCATTGAATATTGGGCATGACAGTGGAGGGGCAGGTGGTTCATCCTTATGAATAGAGCTGGGTTTTCCCTAAACTTGTCCTTATTTGAAGCTCGTCAGGGTGGGTTTTGGGTAGGTGTTAGCTGTAAGATTTTTTTCTTTTATAAATCTGTAGCTAGACCCAAGACTAGTCAATTTTTATTACTTAAAGATAATAATTCTGTACAACAAGATGAGCTGAAAAGGAATACCCGTCCAATGCTACATTTACTAAAAACTTCAGTATTATTTATCAAGCTCAGGCCTTTTCAAGTACTCTTATTTTTGTGTTATAAATAGGTACGTACATGCTTTCTAAATCTATTGATAATAAGATATACTGAAATATAATGAAAAACACTTACGAGTTCTATCCTTGTTCCATGCATGGCAAGTTATCGGAGCGCATGAGTCACCGAAAGTCAGCGTCTGAGACATCCTAGCGGCCTGAAATTAGATATTAAACCTTATAATTTTCGTTACGAACTCTTAGATCCATGCGTTGACTTGTTTTCACATCTCTTACCTCAACTTTCTACAGGAAACACTGAAGTATCGACACTCCCGCAAAGGTGTTGTAGAGATAAGAAATTCGTGGACTCTGGGCAGTCAACACGAATTTCCTCAAAACGATTTACTAACCACAACTAAATGAAGTAAGTTAGGTCACAAAATAATGCAGAAAATGCAATAATAATGAGAAATTTTAAAATCTGAATCACCGAACGAAAACACCCAACTCGGCGATTATGACAGTATTGAGCTGTTACAAATGTAAATAAAAACGTCACCACGAATCACTTCACATTTTTTTATACATGTTGCAAGCATGGTGTCTTAAACAGCTTTGGTCATAGACAAAAAAAGCGATAAGAGACGGTTTTGTACATCACTAAAAATAAAGCATCTCACTGATGACAATGAATTGTCTGACCAAAATAAATGCATGGCAAGCCTTATTTAAAAAATATAATTGTCATTATTGTCAAAAATCTGCGAAGCGGGCACGCAAATTTGTGAAAAGTTGTTGTCAAATAATTCATTATTGTGGTCTTCCTAACACATATTATTAATTTCCGATAGAATGTCAGGACGAGGTAAATATTAACCAACATCTGCTAAGCCGCAGAACCGTGCCAAGCTTGTAACTACTTTAATTTCAGGCAGAAATCGCCGCGGGAACCGCAGTCACCACTAGGGTTGCCAACCGTACTATATTATATAGTATTGTACTATATTTTGGCTCTCTGTACTATATATTTTTGGAAAAATATATAGTACGCTAAAATACTATATTTCCGATTAAACGTATTTGGTGTCTCTGACCATAGGGCTTTAAATCCAGGGCTTGATTTTACTCGCTAAACTGAGCTACTTTTACTGTGGGACAAACCCTAAAATCGGGGAAAATTTTTTGCCTTTTCCATAGAAAACGTCGACATCTGATCAGCTAAACTGTATGAAAAAGTAAAAAATTTTTTTAGAGATTTCGGGGTTGGTGCCATAATAAAAGTAGCTCAGTTTAGCGAGTAGAATCAAGCCCTGGATTTAAAGCCCCATGGTCAGAGACCCCCTGTATTACACTGATGTATAGTATTTTATCTAAAAGTACTATATTTTTTGAAATGTACTATATTTTTGATGCCTTATTCTGGAAAATACTATATTCCACCAAAAAATAGTTGGCAACCCTAGTCACCACCATAGCCAGAACCACACTTTATCCTCCGTGGCCAAGGAGACGGCGGAGTCTCTGCCGGCGGATAGTCCGGTGCTGGCGCTGTTTAAAGCCACGGCGCAGAAACTTACGGAGCGCCAGGACCGCCACGAGCGGCTCGTCAAACTTTCGAGGGATATCACCATCGAGAGCAAGCGGATTATCTTTCTCCTACATTCTTCTATAACGTAAGATATATTTTTTAATAGAAAATCAACATACGTTCTCATACAGTACGATAAAAAAAAATTGTCTCATAGATTTTGTTCTTGTTTTATCATTTGATATTAAGAAGTCATCAGCTTGTTGGCATGTCAAATCTGCTTGGAATTTGCATGCTGAATAACCTGCTACTGCATATAGTGCGTATAGTGTTTAGTGTATCATCTAGACCTCAAAAGAATGTAAACCTAAACACACCTGCCTTGGTATAATTTATTCAATGAGGTGCAAAACGTTGTATTTATTAGTTGTATTTATTAGTCAAAAGGCTCAGCCCTTATTTTCTCACCATTTACCACTGAAAACTGATTTTTTTTACCATAGCCTTACAAAAAAAGTAAGCAAAAGTTGTAAGTTTAGTGGTAACTACTGGGAATTATTTTTCTCAGATGTTACCACTGGGGACAGGCGAGATTTTTTTTCTTCATTTATTACCACTAGTAACAACTTGGTGGTATTAACTAGCGTAACCCCAATTACTTTATGATCCACATCAAATAAACTATAGATGGTCTGATTTCATTCACTTAAATAGCAGTCCTCAATAATATCACACTAATTTCTTATCAACTGTTTTCAGCAAAGAATCTGCAGACAAAGTCATCCAAGAGGCTAAGGAGCGAATTCAGAAGCTGATCCAAGGGCCTCTCAAGTATATTGGTATAGAGCTTGAGCACAGCCCAGCGCATCTGCATGGTAGAGCTGTAACTGCAGGGTTTCAGGTACCTACAGACAGTTTTAGAATTCTTCAGAATGTTCCAACTCAAAATTTCAAAAAGTTATGGTGCAACCACACTATCAGTTATATAACATTGTGTGACAGGGATTACATGATAGTATTGTCCCTAACTTTAATTAATATATTTATCAATAATAGCAAACAGTATTCAACTTTTAGACTTGAAAAAAAAAGCTGGTAGTCACTAGTAATAAAACTGAACAAATCTAAATGCGATAAACACATTTGAATACCAAAATGATGCTTTTGCATGGAATTCTTCATACAAACCTCTTTATTACTCTTAATCAAATCTTCCATTCTTGTTCATATTTTTGAACATGTTTGTAGGAGTTCATAGAGGCATGGACATTCTTTACACTCATGGAGCGGAAGGAGATCATATCATGGAAGGATGTGCAGACCCAACTGACATACACAGTGGCTGCTAAGGACTCGGAGGAGGAGCGGACAGTAGTCACCATGCTCACATACAATGATTACATGCTAGGTAAATACAAATCTTATCCTCCTGAGTCCCTGAGGCCTTTATAAAGGATTTAATCCAAATCGAATTTTGGATTAAAATAAAATAGGTACAAGGTTCCAAATTCAAAACTGCAAAAATGACAAGCGGGACTCAGGAGGCCTATAGTCTAAAGACTTCTATCTCGGATCTTAACAAATTTTTGTTTCTTAATTTTTTTAAGCTAAAGAAAAAGGCAATTTGAATCGTCGATAAATATATGGCATTTATGGTTTTTACGGCCTTCTCCATTGTTGTGGTCTACTTTTAAAAAGACTTGAGAAAAATATCATGTCTCTGTCTTCTGACAAATCGAAATTATATAACGACTGTTTCTTATTAATATACTGTTTTCAGGGGTAGCAGATCTAACAGGAGAACTGATGCGGAAGGCCATCAACAGCATCTCAAGTGGAGACAGTGAGGATTGCTTCTACGCTTGTCAGGTTGTGCGCGATCTGTACACAGGCTACTGCGGTGAGTGATTTGATAGAAACAGTCTTAACTAATCTTTTATTAGCTCGTATCTTAAACTAACTCGTCTACCTATTGATCACTAAGCTCGACTACATAGTATAAAACAAAGTCGCTTACCGCTGTCTGTCCCTATGCTTAGATCAAAACTACGCAACGGATTATGATACGGTTTTTTTTAATAGATAGAGTGATTCAAGAGGAAGGTTTATGTCTGGTTTATGTATAACCGACCGGACCCAATCATTTGCTGCGTCCTGCAACACCGTCGACGCTGCTGTATGTGTCCCGTCTACACTACCTTACGAAGGTCGATGATATCGTAAAGTATGTGAAAGTAAAAACCGGATTCATCCTGAAGTTGGAATCTCGACACAGTGCGAATTTTAATTCGTTTGTGGTGACCGTTCCGACTGAACATCTAGCGACCTTCACCAAGGAGGAGTTTTGGCCGAAGGGTGTCAAGTTTCAGCGGTTCCGCGGCCGGTTCCCTGACACTGCGGGGTTGCGTAATGCATCGCAATCATAATGTGTTTTTTAGTGTTTAGTTATATTTTTATAATATGTATGCTAGTTTTAAGGTATTTATGTATGGGCCACTAGTTGCCTGAAATAAACGATTTCATTCATTCATTCATAATTTGTTAACCCGTGAGAAGCCGGCGCGGGTCGCTAGACTTCAATAATTGTTTTTGTTTCAGGATTATTCGGCGGCGGGCGCGAGCTGGCGCGCAAGTCGTCGACGACGCGCGGCAGCGTGGCCAAGGTGGAGGGCGCCGTGTACGCGCTGCGCGTGCGCGGCGGCGAGGCGCCCGCGCAGCTGCTGCTGCCCGCGCCCGACCAGTGGGAGCGGGACCATGACGAAGATGAAGGCTTTTACTAGTTTACCTGACGTGTTGTGTTGCGTGTGACGTGCGGTCTGAGGCTCATTTCTCGAACTTGGACTTGGACACCATCTTATTTTGCGAGTCTACGCCATCTATCAAAAACCGGCCAAGTGCGAGTCGGACTCGCGCACGGAGGGTTCCGCACCAACAACAAAAAATAGAGCAAAACAAGCAAAAAAACGGTCACCCATCCAAGTACTGACCCCGCCCGACGTTGCTTAACTTCGGTCAAAAATCACGTTTGTTGTATGGGAGCCCCACTTAAATCTTTATTTTATTCTGTTTTTAGTATTTGTTGTTATAGCGGCAACAGAAATACATCATCTGTGAAAATTTCAACTGTCTAGCTATCACGGTTCGTGAGATACAGCCTGGTGACAGACGGACGGACGGACGGACAGCGGAGTCTTAGTAATAGGGTCCCGTTTTTACCCTTTGGGTACGGAACCCTAAAAAGTGATAGAAAGTGATTTGATGATGTGACTGTACGTAGCTATTTAAGATAACAGTTTTGAAAGTTTAGTACCGATGTCAAATTAAAATCAATAAAACTAAATGGATATCACAACTTTTATTGTACAAAAACGTTCATTACACCTATTTGAAGGTAAAATGCGATCACAAAGACATAATTCATTCGTCTGGCGCGTAAAAAAGTTTAAAAAATTACATTTAAGATTTAAAGTTTTTATTTCCTTATGGTTCAGGCGTCCAGTCCTCACTGCCGTCACTCGCGAAAGGATCATCTTCTTCGGGTTCTGAGCCCTCTAGGTCTTCTAGATCTAGATCTTCTTTAGGCGGAGCTTTCCTTTCCCGCTTGGTTCTTAGCAAGCGATCAGTGCGGTATTCTTGGCTGCTGTCAGAATCGGAGTCGGAGGTATCTAAAAAGAAAAAAAAAACTATACCTAGATTGCAATTTTTGGAATGAACAAAGAATGAAGAGTAGTAAGATATAATATATATATGCCCTTGTCAAATCTAATCACGTAGTAAGTATCCAAGTAAAGCAGTGGGCTCATGGACTGATCTCCGGAGTTTCGAGTTATATTCTCGAATTCGATTCTGAATTATTCCTATACTTTAAAAATACTGCTGAGTGTACATTTTGGACAATGAGTGTTTAATTACTCAGCTGAGATGCCCTACACTCTGCGTCATGGGACTTCCTGGCATGTTTCGGCTACACGCAGCGTTTAGCATGCCATGTTCAACCCAGTTTTTTTTTTAACATCTGGCCTATTTTGAGTAACTGCTACAGACTACAATATTAATGAGTTACTTACTTTTTCCCGGCCGATATTTCCTAACCCTAACATACTCAGTCGGATGCTTGTAATTCCTGAAGTGTTTCGCGTCCCGACTTCCACACCTGGTGCCCTGCGGACATATCTTTTTGCTGCCCCAATCATCGTCGCGCGGGTGCGAGTACTGCGCTATGTGCGCCTTATGCGCAGGGTTGGGGCGGAGTGCGCGCAGGCTGTGAAGTAAATGACAATTTTAATAATTGAATTTAAACTGAAGGGAGTCATAGTAACGTTAAACTAATTTTACGGTTTAACTCGCATGTTTTGAAGAGCCTGGGTCTTTTTTTCACTTACAATGCAGAGCGCCGATCACGTTGTCGCATCGGGTGCGCGTAGAGATAACCGAGATAAGGTTGGGGGTGGTGTTGTACAGACATTGTATACTGTACGCAGACTAGTGCTAACACTGTTAGTGCTTGAAAATAGAGACCTAGGCTCTCCGAAAATTGTCGTGCAGTGACTATAAACGCGTATGTTAATAGCCGGGTCCACAGTTCTCCATGATACACATTATTTCTTAAAAATGACCTAATTAGCCAGGTAGACTACTGTACTCGGCGTGGCGGCGCGCGCGACGCACGTCTACACTGGCCGTTTTGTGCGCGAGGAAATTGCCTCGCGCGTATGCTCGCTGTGTGTACCCGGACACAACCCGGCTTATGAATCAGTTTAATTTTAAGAGATAATGTGTATCATGGAGGACGTTCTTCCCCCCATGGTCGCCACTCGAGTATTCGTTTACTCCACGAGTCGGTCTTTCGTACCATATGACCAAGTAGACCCAATATGCGTTGGGAAGACGACATCAAAGGGACTGCGGGGATGAGATGGCTCCAGGTTGCACAGAACCGTGACGAATGGCGAAAAATGAAGGAGGCCTACACCCGAAGGGTAGAAAAGGGCTAAAGAGAGAAGAGAGAGAGAATGTGTATCATGTAGAACTTTGTCCCCTTTAACCCCTTTGCACTCTCTTATGTATATAATTACCTATAACAGTTTCCCCCATATTCACATCGTTCACGCTTTGAGGCAGATTTACTGTTCTCTTCCATAGAACCATTCTACAACAAAACATTGCAGTTAGCATTAAGAGACAGAAGAGATATTCTTCTACATATACGTAAAGCAATTAGAGTGTGGCATAACTTCATTTGTAAAATCATGGATTGGCTCATGACATGCAGATCAGACCTAGGTACAATTTACTTGGACCTACTGACTAGTTGACTACAATGTATGTGGGATTATAATAAAAACTCTTTGTATTAATTTTTTGGGGAGCTGAATGAGGCACACAGTTGCGGTAATTTTATGTCCAAAGAGCTGGGGGTTTGCGGACCCTTTAGCTATGTGTGGAGTGAAACTGTAAAATACAAAATAATACAAGCCATGTTTGTGAAATAATATACAAATCTTACCAATCCCTCACTCTCAAACTCCTGACTGGACTGTTCATCAGACTCTTCCTCTGATTCATCTTTCCTTCTCCTCTTTGATTTCCCATTTATATAATTCTCAGATTCTCCCTTTTTTCTCTTCCTCGGCTTTCCATTGTCTAAGGGACTCTCAGGAACCACGGATTCTTTTGTAAAGTGTGGTGAATTCTCACAAGTATTTACATTTATTTCTTTTAATGCTCTATGACTAGGTTCGTTACTTTGTAACTCAAGCCAATAGGAGTTTTGTAAAAACCCAAACTGGTCACCAAATTCTAATGCTGTCTTGAAAGTTTTATTTAATATATCCTTTTCTTTGGAACCTTTCTTAGTTAGGTAAATTTTTCGTTGGGACTGAAACAAGGAATGAGATAAAAGCAAAGTCCGTCTTTATCACAGTTTAAACTTTGTTTTAAAAAAAAACCCTTTACTCAAGATTTGTTATATTATATGATTAAGTCAGTGAAGAAAGGTTGTATCCAATATATTTTAAACAACAACATTTTAACTGAAATAGACTTCCAATTACAAGATGTTTTCAAACCAGCATTTGTGATTTAAAAATAATGTAATTCAGTATGTTACAACTGAAGAGTTATTTTTTAACTTACCGATTCTATAGTGACGCTGTGCTCTTTTACAATGATGAGACCGTGATTGTAAGATAATCGTTTATCGTCGAACTGAAAAGGTAAAGGACATTTTTATTACCTAATACAATATTAATAGTTGTTTGATCTATGAAATCATTTAATAATTGTGGCAGTCCGAAAACCAAGCTAAGTAAATAACTTGATGTAGAAAGAATGCGTGTTGATAGTAAAAACAATAAAATTAGTAAATAAATAAAAACTTGTTCTAAACTTACTCCAATCAATTTATCTCTACCGATTAAATACGTTCCTGCCGGAAGCTGAATTTCATTCGGCTCCTCTGTATCAATGCGCACTAGTTTAAACATTTCCTAAATAAATAAATAACAACTAAAAGCAATAAAAAACTTGTGAAATAATAATTGTAACAAAGACGACTAATATTTAGTAAAGTAACGAACTAAATTCGAAGTCGATTGTCGAATTTATTTGACGTTTTAGTGGTAGGGTTACCAGTCAAAAAAAATATTGATGTGAGTAAATTATTATTATCGAATGAATCGCAATCTCGGGCCCAATTTATTTATCGAGTATAATAATTATAGAGACGAAATGTAGGACGGACTAGATGACCGAAAGAGATGCACTTATGGAACTTTCAGTAGGAGTAGCAGAGAAAGCGCTATTATTGTTTATGTATCTTAAAGTGCTAACACACTATCGCACCGCACCGCGACCTTGGTGCGTCGCGCCCATAAGTGAGAGAAACAGATATCTCTTTCTCGGGGATAAACAGGATTTTCATATGTCACGAGATGATGATAAGGTCACGAGAATAAACAGGATTTTCATATGAATTTGTGAAAGCGAAGATAACCATGCCTTCTGGTGAATAATTTAACAGTAAGTGTAAGAAATAATTTTGAATTTAATTTCATTAATTAGTTACAAAAATTTAAATTACCGATGACAGTTTTAGCACTAGGTACACGTTAACAGACGTATACTTTTTTAAGGACGTGTAAACGCGGACTATATGCGTCCCGGGAACGCTCCCTTCTCCCGCAACTCATCGAAGTGCTCGATCCAGAAGTTGGGGCATATGGTCTCGAAGTAGCGCTTGAAGATCTTGCAGTCGTCCACGTCGCCCAGCAACCGCTTGCAGCGGTAATAGTCGCAGTAGTTCATGTAGCATGCCCTGAAATCGTAGTTTAAGATCGTATAATATGGTAGGGCTCTTGCTTAGGGTGTTATTCCACCTGTCCAATGTCATTGCGTCTCACTCTATCATTAAGCAAAATGTGGGAAGCAATACACATTGGACAAAGAAATTGGATAGGTGGAATACCACCCTTACTTTGTATTGTAAATGTAGGTATGATTTCATAAATATAAGTCACCTCTACACCGCACGCTACAATGTGCGAGAGAGGCAGAGGGCCTATCGCGAAAACCGAAATTCACAAATTTCGGGATCTTTCTCTTTTACTCCAATGAAGGTGTAATTATAGTGACAGAGAAAGATGCCCGCAATTTGCGAACTTTGATTTTCGCGGTTTTAGCACTGACCTTTCGAAAGCCCCCTCCACACTGGCGCCGCGATTCGTGCACGAGTGTGGAGGGCGTTTAAAGAGAACAAACAGGGCCTTATTGTCGTACCTACTAATAAAAGACGTTTCGTCACGATGTTTTCCTTCATCGAAGACATATTTTGTACAAGTACCTACGTAACAAAGTTCCACGAAAAGTTTTGCTACAAAATAAAACAAACAAGCACTCACTGTGTCTGATTCTGATTAGGAAACCTGGGATCAAAGCGGAGAGTTCTGAATTCTTGGTCACACATGTTAGTTTTTCAGAAATAAATGCTGTTAGATTTTTGATTGTAGGAAATTTTGTAATATATGGGATCTTAAAAGCTGGAAAATACTATTGTATAAATGACATTGCATGAACACTTGATTTCATGATTTGAAATGTTTGAAAGAACAAATGAAGTTTATTAAAACTATAGACTAAGCAATGAGGATATAAAAATATAAACTCTTTGGTAATTAGGACAAAGGTTTATTAAACATATTTAATAAAATTTGCTAATGTCATTTACGTTATTTACAAAAAAAAACAAGATCATTAAATAATGATAGGTAGGTAAAATTGGAATTTATAAACAATTAATTAAAATACAGGTATAATCTTCAAATTGAAATGTCTGAAAATGCACTTTTCACTATAATGTGTCATTTCGAGATGAAAAGCATGTGAAAAGCACATATTTGATTTTCACGTGTTTTTTGCTCCAAACCGAATCAAGTAGGTAGTATACAAGACAAGGCTGCAAATACTGCGAAGCGTAGTGTAAAATATTGCAGCCGCAATTTTGAAAGCTGATCTTAACATATGGACCATATTAATGATACCCTCTAAATCCGTGATGATACCAAATTGGATTGTTAAACATTAGCGCTTGACGAGATGCGAGTGTGGAGTCGATTTCGCAAATCTGCGACTTGACTCTACACTCGCGTTCGCAGCTTCGCGCCGCGATTCGCGTACGAGTGTGGAGGGGGGCTTTAACAAATGGCACCGTACGGTCAAAGAATTTAATTTCAGTACCATGTCGTACCTTGTCACAATGAGAATAGTAATATGGGATAAAGATAAGATAAAATATATTTATTCGTGACGATCACAAAACATGTATGAACATGTACAGACAACAACAGCAACCTTACCCTAGGACCCTGAGGATCCCGCGAGCGCGACTTTCATATTGATTGTTACTGTGACAAGGTACGAAATGGTACGGAAAGTCTATTTTTTAGTCAAATACAAACTAATAAAATTAATTTAGGTTTTACAATTTTACCTACGAACTAAGGGAATGTGATAGAACATCTGAGTAACATCTCCAAGTTTCATCTAATACAGTCAGTTACAATAAATACTAAGCCAATAATTTTCACTTTACTCAACACTCAAATCATGTTCAGAATTCTACAACTTCAATATAAATGTTCTAATTGTATTGTTTTGTTGTATGAACCTAAAACTCGCTCTGTGACGTCATCTACAACAATTACGAGAAAAATAGAATTAACAGTCTTGCTAGTAACTCGTCTCTGACACAATAATAACACTGTGTAAAGGCCTATTTACATAGTACGAGTTTCTCGTAAGTTTTGGGGCGAGAAATCTCATCACAGACATAGGAATCCTCTAGAGTTCTAGACGGAGTTTAGAGCAATCATTTCATGAAACCGATGCTGCCAAAAATACTGGGGTGCGGGGGACGAGGTGAGCGAGTCCCGTGCCGTGATTGGTCCGTTCAAAGACACGGACGTCACACAAAGACACTTTGACTCGAGAATGGAGTAAAACTACCGTATATTTGTGGCAGAGGGGGTAGCGCTACTATGCTCAGTCTAGAGGATGTCTTGTCTGTGAATCTTATAAACACCACGTACTATCTCTTAATAAAATAATAATAATAATTTAACGTGACGATACGCCTCATGTTATGGTAATTCGGGGCGAGAAACTTGTACCATATAAATGGCCTCCACTTCCAACATAAGAACGGGCTTTAACCGCGACAATCGAAATTCGTAAATTTCGAGCTATTATCCCTGTCTCTCTAATTACGCCTTAATTGGAATAAAAGAGGAAGATGCCCGAAATTTGCGAACTACCGTGTTCGCGGTAGACCCTCAGGGATCTGACTTTGCCAGTCAAAAAAAGTTGGTTTCAATTTTAGAATTGAATTTAAACTGTCATTGCTGACGCGTCCGCGACGACTCCGCGTAGGTAAATGAAACTTGGGATTTAAATATTTTAGGTAAATATACACGTCTCGCTAACGGAAGTGGCTCCTAAAACTAGTGCGATAAGGATAAGGTGAAAAATCCTGCGTTAAAACCTCAAAAATCGAGGTTTCGTACTCGACTGTTTCCTCTTCCAAAACTTAACCAATTGTAACCAAACTTGGAAATCTAAATGATTATGAAATTATCTGTGTCGGACCGTTTTGCTTTTTTGGCTAATTGATATCAGTTTTGAATACCACGCATCTCATTGCGGCATAGTCAATTAGGCCATTTTGACCATTTTTGAGGGCTCTAGCGCCTTAAAAAACAAAAATATCAAAAAAAGCAAAACGGTCCGACACAGATATTGACAATATTTATCTGTGTTGAAAAAATCATTGCTCTAGCTTCAAAACCCACGGAGGAAACAGTCGAGTACGTTTGTGTGGCGAAATGACCACTCCTGTTGGCTCTTAATGGTCGTGATCTTGCTTGAGGCTAGTGGTGGTGGCGTATTGCTGCTGCCGGTGCAGCATGCCGAGGCACTGCAGCAGGCACTGCATGCTCGCTGCTGATGTGGCCTGACGAAAAAAAAACAGTTACGCGGTCGTCACACTCACTGGCGAGTTTATCCGATAAGACGTGGGAACGAGACAGCGCTATGCACGTATAGAGTCTCGCTTGCACAGCGGAGCGCCGTCCAATGTGAAGATCACCTTACGGTTCGGCCACGACATTGAGCGACTTGCGACGGCCGCAACGATAACCATAGATTGGAGCGAGACACAGCGATCGAACCTTTTGTTCCCACTTATGGTTGTCGCTGTCGCCGTCAAAAGTCGCAAAATTTCTCCCATTTACTCCTTTCATATGTGCCAGGAACTCATATGTTTGAGGTCGTTACACATCAACAGATATTGCAAAACTTTTCTTTATTAGTGAGATATAACTAACCTTCAGTAATAATAGGTCCGGATCAGTATGCGGGAAAGGAGAGTCTGACGATTCGATACACCGCGCGAGGGACGCGTCACTGAAAAATAAAATGAAAACAATCAGATATCAAATTGGATTTTGATGTCTTTATAGAATAATCGTCACATCGTGGTTGGTTAGGTACATAATAGAGGGTATAAAAGGAACGGACGAAAAAAAGGACCCCCTCAGCGTAATGTCACGGCAAGCGCTGATTTTCGGTAGGGACCTAACGAATTTATGATGTACAGGTTCACGTACGGGGTCCATGGATTCGGGATCTAAAAACGCTTGGGGAATTGGGAAAGAGGGGGTGATGATGATGACAATGAACTGGAATAGTATAAGCTCAAAATAGTAGTTTATGCAACAGTGATATAATAAGGGTTCTTAAAATTCAAGGGTCGAAGTTACAAAACGAGACGTAGTCGAGTTTTGTAAAAAAAGACCCGAGAATTTTAAGAACCAATTATGAGCTGTTGCATACATTACTTTTTCTATGACAGCTGCAGCAAAAAAAAAAAACAAAAAAAAAACAAAAAAAAAAAAAAAAAGAGTTATTATTTAAAAAAAATTAAGTTATTATTTAAAAAAAAAAGAGTTATTATTGTAAATGAAAACATACCTCTTTCAATCAAGATGATCGGAACTTGTATCTTTAAAAAAAATAAAGCAGTTGTATTATACTCATAAGATGACTGCTAGCAGTCATCTTATGAGCCTATAGACAAATCATTCAAATGACATTGCTTTAGATATCACTGTCAGTCATTTAATTGACACATTTAAGTGCTGGAGTAGAAAAATTTTTTTATGTAACTTTCCTGTAGAGTAGACATTCAAAAATTAACAGTTATTAAGATGTTAAAACCTTCTACTTATTTTAATGTGTATGATGAACGTTTTACAATAACATATCCAAATCACTAATGTTTTTAATGTCCACAGAAAAGACGCAGGTTTTCCGAACGTTTTTGATCCATTTGTGTAAGTAAACTTACTAGTTTACTTACACAAATGGGTCAAAAACGTTCTATTTTACTAATCAGTAAACCTAAAGGCCTGTGCACACCGGCTGCGTGTGTGTGACGTGCACTGTTGGATGTTAGAGCCGCACACGCACACGTCACGCAAGCGATGTGCCATCTCTCATAGGGGTCTGTATACTACAACGCCGCACGCGCACGTGCACGTCACGCACACGCAGCCGGTGTGCACAGGCCTTAAAGATACCTTAGTTCAGTTTGTTGTAGTTGTTGTCTCGCGGACGCCATAGCGCCGTGCACGGCGAGTTGCTCGCGCGGCTGCAGCGGCGGGTTCGCGCCCATCGCCTTAAAACAAAGAGTATATTCTCTTCTGTCAATGAAGGTCCTACAAATGTTATAACTTAATTAGTACTAGTGATTGGTAATAAGTTAATGGCAGAATCATGAAAGATCGAATTTAAACTGTTGTGAGACATGCTAACATTGAATAATTTTACGGTTTAGACTCACTTGTTTTAAGTCACTCGCGCGACATGTTTCGGAAGACCTCCCCCAACTGGTTTTCTAGGCGCGCGCGCAGCGTGCGACGCGGCGTGCCGCAGTACGCGCGGCCGTCGTGAACGCTGCTCGCACTGTTAGTGCTTGAGAAAGGAGACCTAGGCTCTCCGAAACATGTCGCGCGAGTGACTTAAAACAAGTGAGTCTAAACCGTAAAATTATTCAAAATCATGAAAGATGGTTAAATAAGGGATTTGGGGTCATATGATAGATTTTATCTTTAATTAATAATTTTAGCTAAAGTTTGTTGTACCAATTCTTATAATGTAACTTTGTAACATGAAAATATAATGAAATTAGAAACCACTAGGTACTCATTGCACAAAGCAAAAACCTTAATTTTTAAAATAAAAGCTATAATATATGTATAAGTATGTTAGACTATTTAAAATAATGACCCAAAACAAAGGTCATAAGAACCAATTGAAAGGCAGTGTCTATGAAAATTCAATCAGAATTATTCATCCTTATCTTACCCATGTGTTATTATGAGAGCCAAAAAATTACCTTAAAGTTATAAAACTTAAAGCTGTTCCTAAGTAGGTATAAACATAATTCAAAATTGTATTTAAGGATACATAGGGAACTATTGGATCAGTTCTCCAAGCATCCTAAAATAATTATTATAGATCCGTATTACTGCTGACATACCTTGGTATGTATCTCTGCAATAGCCCGCAGTCCGTCCACCCACTCTTGTCTCGCCCTCGCATCGGTGGCACGCAATTTGAGCATATCTCCTGATGCACAGTTCAGAGTGAATGTGCGTGAGTCTTCATCACTCGGACACACCACAGCCGCCGCCAAATGTGCCTGTAGATTACAAACAGATTTTTTAAAGTTTTAATGGTCAAGCTGGGCAATAAGTGGGATAGCTGTAGTCTAGTCTATAATATTGATTTTTATAAATTATTTAGTTTAAACCTGAACTAATTAATTCAAATTTTA
Organism: Cydia amplana; assembly: GCF_948474715.1. Lineage (NCBI taxonomy): Eukaryota > Metazoa > Arthropoda > Insecta > Lepidoptera > Tortricidae > Cydia > Cydia amplana. Next base: position 14,181,452 of record NC_086079.1, on the reverse strand, counting down.
TTCCATTAAAAATGCATAAGTAACTTTATAAATCAAAATACATCATAGTTATGAAACTACCTAATTATGAATGTGTCTGTAAACCTCTAGAAACTCTAGGAAGCTATATGATTTCTATGAAAGTGATACCTCTCCTCTAGCAGGCTGTCCAGGCTGCACGGTGTCTCCGGGCCCATCGAACAAATAGTACGACAGCACGCCCGTCTCGGGGTCCACAGCGAACCAGCGCTGCTGCCAGCCCTTCACCACGTTCGTGTACTTGTACAGCTGCCCCGACAGCGGCCGGTGAGACCCCAGCCCGCCGCTCTTCATCATTTTATTGACTATGAACTACGATACTCAAAAAATATTTACATCGACTTTGCTGCTGTGTGTAGTGTGTACGACCAACGATTTGACAGGATTTTGCGTTTAGATTTCAGATGTAGCAAAACAATTTTCTAATTTAATAATAAAATATATACATCTTATTAAACGATATGCTGCTTAATCGTGTTTTATTGTTTTAATAATTAACTACTACAAGGTTACCAATTAATTTAAGATAAAACCTTCAGTATTTCCTGTACCCATAATTTTATAACTAAACGTTTTTTGACAGCTGTCGTCAAGACTAGTTCGTTACAAAAGAGTATTGTTTTCGTTTCGGGTTTTCTCATCCCAGTTTCAAGGTTACTTCCTTAGAATTGGAATTACTTAATTATCGTAGTGTATGGTATTTGTGAAAAGACAATGGTGTTTAAATTAGTACGCATTGATGCGGAAGAGCCGAATAAAATTCAGCTACCGCTAGGAACACATTTAATAGGAAGAGGAAAATTTCTCGATGTAAGTTATTTGTATAAATACTACATCTTTTATTTATGCGGTCGTTACTTCCTTTTCACAATAAAATTACTAATAATTAAAGTATATATTTTGGTAAACACCTAAATTAAAAATAAACTTGCAGAAACAAGTTTACGTGATAAACGGATGACGCATCAGTCATTGTCGATATTACATACTACATACCGGTTTATAGGATTACTTTTATCTTTTTCAGTGCGAAGATAAGCGAATATCGAGAAACCATGGTCATCTAATCATAACAGGGACCAGTGTAGTCGTAGAGGCGGTAAGTTCATTAAACATTCTTGCAGATTATTGATGTAGAAGACAAACACAAAAAATAAAAAAAAACATGAAACATAATTTTATCACTATAAATTTTCAGCTGCACCAAAACCCCTGTTTCTTCACAAAAAAGGGTTCAGAAGAAAAGCAAGTGTTAAAAAAGTCCTGTAAAGAAATACTTGAGAATGGTGACAAATTTGGGCTCTTGCCAGGCTCCTACTGGTATGAGGTGTTGCACTGCACCACGGAAACTGACAGTCAAGCGACTGATGTGTCAAACACAGAAGAACTTGACCCGGGTGAAGATAAAACTGATCAGGATAGGCAGATAGATCAAACATTAAATACAGAAAACGTTAATTCAAAGTCAAATGTTAACATGGAAATAAAGAATGAGGAAAATAATGAGGATTCTGTATTGAATTTTGATTTAAACGAAACAGTAGGAAATGCTGGAAGACCTGAATCACCATCATTACTAGGTAAGTGGAACTACTATCCAAATTTACCTTCAACATGACCTTTTAAAAACTGCAGGCTAAATCTTACAACCAGCCGCTTTATAATAGACAATTATTTTCAGACCAACAAAATGAACAAAATTCACCTCAGCAACAAGTAGAGCCTTCAAGTCCAACCACCACAGAGCAAACAGACCCACCTGAACCCACAGTTCCCACAGACCCACTGGAACCTACAGCTCCCAAAGACCAGCCAGTACCCACAGCTCCCTCAGACTCACCTGAACCTACAACTCCCACAGACCAGCCAGAACCCACAGCGCCGACTGACCCACCTGAATTACCAGAAGTTAAAACGGAAGAGGAATCAACAGTATCACCACCTAAAAGAAGTCACAGTCCAGAAGGGGATGATGGTATTAAGAGGATAAAGACGGAGCCGGCAGACGTTAAAGAAGAGGTGTTGGTGAAGCAGGAGCCTGATGCTGGTGATGGGGCGGGACCCAGCAGTGGTGGTCAAGCTGTAAGTCTATGGTCATATTGTTCTTTGCGGATCTTGGCCTATGTTTACATAGAGTTGGCTCTTGTTACTAGCTTTTTGTCAGTTTGATCTATTTTGGCTTTAGTCTCTATAAAGTTAAGAGTTAAGGGGATAAAGATGGTGCCGGCTGGGGTTAAAGAGGAGTTGTCGGTCAAGTAGGAGCCTGATTTTAGTGATGGGATGCGGGACTTAAGGACATTGGTCAAGCTGTAAGTGTACACTTCTCTCTCTAGCCAAGCCTAGTCGCGCATTAGGAGCACTATTAACTCCTTTAAATTCTTTATAAAATTAAAGATATCAATTAATCAAATGAGACTAGACACTGCAATCACTAAGGAAGAAAAGGAATGGTATACTTACAGATGGTTGAGTGTAGATCTCTCTTTGAGTACCACTTGTTTAATATTATCTTTTAATTTTTCTTATGTTACGTATTTTAGAGCGCATCTGACGCCAACGGAAAGGCGCCACCGAGTCCGGCGCCACCGCGGGAACGCTGCATGTATGGGGCTGATTGCTATAGGTACTTATTTGAGTAATTTTGTACTTTTCGATTCATACATTTTATTACATTTTGGTAACCATTACTAATCATTGGTCTGAAATCCAGTCATCAATCATATCATCATCATTTTATAGGATTATTATTTTAATGCTTTGATTAATGGTCGTTTAGATTGCAATCCAACTACTATGAAATTACAGTAGCGACCAAAAGTATTTTGACAGTGATAATAACTTTGGTATTGTATGAAACATGCTGGTTTTTCAAACTAATATTTGAAACCGTATGGCTTAAAAGCTCCTCGAAACACGTAAAAAACTTTGTTTCATCAAATACATATAAAGTTGGCAACAAAAAATGTCAGTTTACTGGTTCAAAAATATTTTGACACGGTCTTCTTCACAACTTGACGGAAATATATCATTTTACTATTATTATTATTATTTCGTTTTAGACAGGCAGCTGATGCTGGTGCGTCTAAATCATAGTTCACTTAGCACGATTTCACTGTTTTGATAGTTTGTCGAGTCTATTTTTAAATTGATTCACACTTGTAGAGTTCACAACTTCAGAGGGTAATTTGTTCCAAGCATTTACTATACGATTTGCAATAAAGTTTTTCCCGATATTTGTTTTATGCTTTGTTGTTACTAGTTTAAGGTAGTGTCCTCTTGTGCGCGTGTTTGGGTTTCGAGTGAACAGGTCGCTTAGCTCTGGACAGTCGTAATATCCATGCATAATTTTGAACGTCTCGATCAAGTCGCCACGTTCCCGCCTTTTTTGCAGTGTTGTCAGGCCCAGCTTGACTAATCTTTCCTCGTACGAAAGTGACTTTAGACAAAGTGACTTTTGATCCCTTGTAACACAAACTACTATTGTAACAGACGGAACCCGGTCCACAAGGCGCAGTTCGCGCACCCCCGGGACTCGGACTGGGGCTCGGGCGCGCAGGCGCCGTGCCCGTACGGCGCGGCGTGCCGCAAGCGCGACCCGCGCCACTGGCGCCTGCACTCGCACCCGCCGCACGCGCGCATGCCACACCCAGGTATACTTGGTCAACCAGATCTTGACAGTAGAAAAAGGCGGCAAATTTGAAAAATGTAGGCGCGAAGGGATATCGTCCCATAGAAAATTTGAATTTCGCGCCTTTTTTTACTGACAAGATTTGGTTGACCAGCTATATCTCATTATTATTGAGGGGGCCCTTGCTACACATGGGGTCACTTGCTACACACCTGAATCAATAGGCATGGCAAAAGATATTAGGTACTTACGATACACGTGCAAATACATAGGTAATTTCCTATTTTTCGCACTTGTATCGTTAGTAACTAATATTTTTTGCCATACCTATTGAATCCTTTTCAAATTAAGTTCGTTCGTTTTTTCTTTAATACCTATACCTAGGGAATTAATCTTTCTAAACAGATCAGCGTTTTAAAAACACGTGTAAGAATTTACGAACCCAAAGAACGGTGTGCCTTTTTACGACCTGTATATTTTTCTGTTTCCACTTAGTGTGTAATCGAATACGAGTTTAATCGAATAGACCATATTTATAAAAGTTTTTACTTTATCATGGGGCGTCCATTTTACCGTCACGGTATACAAGATACTTAAATGTACGAGACAGTACTAATGCAGTACTTACGTACGTGAATATCTAAATTTAGTTATCTGCCTCTTTATCGCTCGAATATGCAAGAGTGATAGTGAGGCAGATAACGAAATTTCGATTTTCGTGTTTCGCGGTAGGCCCTCGCGTAGGCCGCGGTAGGCGCGGTCCGCAGGGTTTTGCGTAATATCCCCTATTGTAAAGCGCCTGTTTTATCGTAAATGTAAAATGCGCCAATGCAGTGGATATTCACATTGTTCACCGAAAATAATAAAATCACCTAATAGTGTAAGTAATACAGTAAATATCTAACTTGCTCATCCGAGGGGTGGGCGGCCAAAACCGATAAGTCGAAATATTTTCTCATTCAAATTAGAACTATATGTGACGTGCGTGACGTACTATAGCCTCCTATTGCCCAAGGTCCTACCTAAAGTACTTCTTCAGTTCGAAGAAATTTAAATCATATATTATTCACAGAACAGTCGCTTTTGCTTTGTTTCGTTCAATTTTCAAACAACGCAAAATCAACTCTATTTCCTACACTATAGGTTCAAAACCTGTCCGCCCTTGGAATACCCAACTGGCGCGAAGTGGCACAGAATAGGGTAGAGTGGCACTCTCTTGTGTCAGAGGCCAAGATCCTCTTTGGGTCTCTGAGCCAGTGATGTATGTATGTATGTATGTAGGTTCAAATTTAAGTGGCAAATTTTAGATTTTATTTCCCTATAGGGATAGGCCTAACCGTGCCCTATGTTCCCAGCAGGTGCGCAGGTCGTGGAAAGGCACGGGAACGTGTTCTACATCAACGCTCACGCGGTCAACTTTTACGACGATCACTTCCAAGTTGAAGACGATGACGGGGACAGCGTCGACTTCGATTATGAGTTCTAATGCGTCGTATTAAGGTTCTAGATACCATGACAGATGCAGCAATAAGAAAGTTGGGCCGAGTATATTGCATAAGTCTGTCTCACTCTAACTATAAGAACTGAACTGCAGTAATGTTGTAGGTCTTCTTGCATTGATGAAGCAAAATGACGAAGGCTTCATAAAATCCAAAAAATATTTAATCATTAGCCTACGTCGTATAGGTACAGTCCTTGAAGAAAGTGACTAACATTATGTAAATATCCATATATACAATAAGATTCATAAGCTCGAAATTATGTTGTTCAGACAAACGATCCTATGTGTAACGTTAATAAGTAAAACACGAGCTTTTTCCGAAAGACTCTGAAAACACTTTAAATTCGAGTACCACTTCTAGCTCAGCATGGGTACTCAATGAATGAAGGATTATTTGATTTAACTGTGATGATTACAAAGAGATTATGTTTAGGTCAAAGGCCGAAAGCGAAAAAGCGCCAGCGGCCATCCCAATCAGGGTCTGACTCTGACCCTGGATCTGGAAGCCCTGGGTCCCCACAGAACCTGATTCTAACTAAAAGGGCCCGGAAGCCTCTGCCCAAGATGGACCCCCAGGATTCGGAGGATGAAGACCCGTTCGCGAGCGATGGTAGCGATGATTGGGTACCGCCGTCTGATTACACTGAGACGCAGGATTATTAATGATTGTTATTAAATGCTGTGACGTTTGAATTTTGTTGTATCATTTACCATTAGTAGTAGTAGTAGTAAAATACTTTATTGTAGGGGAAACTGGGGAGGGTTGATCACCCCTTTTGTTTTTAGCATACATTTTCTTAACTATTTGTAGTATTGAAAAACTTTATAGACCATACGATTCAGAATTTATCTCTTCATTAATAGTTTGAATTAGAACAGATTTGTGCAATAAATTAGACCATTATTTAATGAAAACCCATACTGTTGACTTTTACCATGTGTCCCCTATGTAAGGGAGACTTGTTTACGCCTGGTCGGGAGCCTTGATCCTAGGGGGATCAAGTGACCCTCGTTCTTGGGACACATGGTAAACAGATTTTTACCATGTCTCCCCATACCAGATTCTCATTGATTATATAACTAGGATCGCTATTAGCAATGCATCTATAATTTGTAAAATACGCAGCAAACATATTTAAATTGCATCTTCCATGCTTTGAAGGTGTATTTCCGGTAATCAGATGTCTAAGCCGAAGGGATCAAGTCTTCCAGATTTGGGGACACTTGGTAAAAAGATTTTAAGCGGCAATGTCATATTTCGAGGGTAGTATCTACATTAATTTATTCACTTTATCTACAGAAAATTAATATATGAAGATATCTAACACATATTAATCCATAATCTTATACTTTTAAAAAACAATGTAATCGTATTATCCATAAAACAACATAAAATAGGGAATCAATTTTTGAACAAAAAAAAAAGTTAAAAAAAAACAAAAATCTAAGTTATTAACATAACATTTCTTGTAACAAGCTCAATTTTTTAAAGTTATTATGAAGGTATTTTTTAGCGTCAGATACCTACAGCAATTTTAAATTTTTTACCTATCTCTGGTCGTTATTGTTTACTATAATAAATAATTTTAGAAATTTACTGCTCACGTTTCGAGGACGGTGTTTGAGCTGCATAATCCTAAAATCCTTTCTATGGACCGTCGGTTCTATAGTACATAAGGTCGGAAAGCCATTGAAATAGCATTTCATCCATAAAAACAAATATCGCCGGTTGAAAACCAAATATCGTTATAAGTGTTGTTTGTCGACCGAGTAACATCCCCTGTGTGTAAAACGTTTAACTTGATAAACAAGACCAAGTGCGGGTAGTTCGTAAAATGTTGATGTCAACTTTAGTTAGTCTTTTCAAAGGCCACGGGGATAATTCCGTTTTCGGAGTTCGGAGTCGGTTGTATAATTAAAAACTGAATTATACGCCATTAAATCCCGTTTTAATAAACAATAATCAGTCAAAACCCTTGAAAGTTTAAATCAGTGTTTCTCTGGTCGTACTTTTGCGGCATGATTTACTAAAGAAAAGAAAATATTTATGATAGCTCTATGAATCATTTTGTAAGTAAATTTATTACAATGTATATACTTAATCGCTTTGGGGGTGACATGATCCCGGAATCATATCTCCCCTGAAGAAAAAGACAAAGTCTCCCCATACATAGTAAGATTATAAAACGTGCCGTACTCGAAACGTGTGTTCGCGTATATCAATGTAATCCAAGTTAATCATCACTTCAATAAACTACAAATAAAATAAGCACACTCACTAACATCATTTCCATCTCATATTATAAAATAAATCCAGTTAAAGCTTACCGAAAGTTTAATATAGTACGCAGAAAATCTTTCACCGTCCGCCATTTTTGAACCACTGACTTTTCCGATACAGTGCCATGACAGAACGTGAAGTTAGGAACGAATGAATGAGTGTTACCAGTGCAAAAAAAATTATCTCGTTTGGTTTGATTAAAAATGAAGTTTACCAAGTGTCCCCTAGGGACCGACCCTCCCCACCCTCACCTACAAAAAGAAACATAAAACATGAAAGAACACACATCATTAGTACAAAGGTAACTTATCCCTTTCAGGGATCTCTTCCCTGTTAACCCTTGAGCAATTGAGGGAGAATTGGAGAACGGTAGACATAAAAGCTGTACTAATCGGCATAAAGATAAAAGATTTAATATCCTATAAGATAGGATAGGATTAGATATCTATAATGTGAAGTGAGTGCCACTGCAGTGGTTTTTTACAAGGGTTGATAACTTGGTGTATTCCCATTTGTCCCCGCCGCGTACCGCCATACATGAGGCAGGGGCAAATGGGAATGATTCATATGAATGCACCTATGATGTACCCGGCCGGGACAATGGAAATACACCGAAAATATTACGCGTGATGTCGTCCGAAAGTTAGATTAGGGGATTTTTAACGGAAGAAAAACGCTAGTTAGATTTAACTCATTTAATTTCCTAAATCACTTTGACCTAAGTCGTAACATAAATTAACACAGAATGTTCCAGACCACGGATCATTTTATTGCGCAATACCGCCCATGTCATTAAATATTGACAATATTGTACAATAATTAGATCTGTATACAATGGTTAGTTTAGATCCTGCCAGGGAATGTGCCCTCGCTGCGCTGGGAGTCCCACTTCTCAACCCAATCGATGGGGCACAGGGAGGTGAAGCAGCGTTTGAAGTACTGGCAGGGCTCGTACTTCTCGCCTCGGACCTTCTGGCAGCGGTAAAAGTCCAGGTAGCTCTGGTAGCAGTATCTGTGAAGGTTGGGAGTTGTGATAAAATAGGCTGGGTGAAATTGAACCTTATGGTACTGTTGTAAAGTCTATTTTTCTTGTCATTTTGTAGGTATTAATTTGATGAATTTTTAGTCAAATAAGAGATAAAGCATAACCACGCATAACGATTAAATAAAACTAACACCATGATACCATGACCAATAAATTGACCATTGCAGCCTCGCTATCAAGCAATTGATACCAAGGCCATTTTACGTTCTTGGTGCATTCTTCACGTTTAAAGATAAAGATAAAAATAACTTTATTCAAGTAGGATCCATTGGATCGCTTTTGCATCGTCAATGTCTAAATAAGAATTAATACATTACAATTTGGAAAATTAATACATTACTACTTTACTACTTAATACTGAACTAAAAAAAAGATAATAATAATAAAATAAAAATTAAATTAGAACATGCAAAAGTGCGATTACCTAATGGTAGTTATGTCATTGTATATTTACAATAATTTTTAATTTCATGCATCATCAAAATATATACAAATTATAAATAATAAGACTTGAAATTCTTGAAAGCCGTAACAGCTTATCTTATTTCCTCCCTTTCTCACAAATATGGTCGTTAGAAAAGAACTTGGAGGATACAACTAAACGGAGTAGCCATTAACAGGCTTTCCCCCTCTGTCGAAGATAGCCGGCCAACGGTCATACACAATGTATGGACTGACGTTTATCTGACATGGCTATTTTTACGTTACGCATACATTTGACGTTCCCCTCCCCCGCAAAAATCGGCAGACTGTTTTGTACAGAAAATTACAGACATGGCGTCTCCGTTTGATTATATCCTCCAAGGAAAAGAACGGTTTACGAGCCTTTATAAAACTTCGAGCCAGAATAATAGGTAGGTCCTACTTTATTTTCAGACTTCATAAAAACAGGGCAGTAGCAGTAGTAGGTGTTGCGAAAACCGATTAGGGCCACCCCACATCTGGCGTCTTGGCGACGAGACGCCGACGCTCGAAAGACGCTAGATGTGGGGTGGCCCTTACTTAAACCTCGTTTGGCTCATTTTTCGAAACGGTCAATGCCTTTAGTTTTAGACTAGTTTACACAACAAAGAGGTGCCTATTGTTCATTATGCGCGAAACTCTTAACATGGAACCATGGAAGACGCCGCACCATGGGAAAACTTGTTCAATATTTTGTATTAAGAGGTGTAAAATCTATGACAAATACGTGGTTCGAAATTGAAACAGATGGTGCTGTATGACAATTTAGTTATCTACCGCAAAATATACAGCGCCATCTTCTTCAGCTGTCTAGCTCTAGCACGATTTTTCTTTAACTTTACACATACCTACAATAATTGAATCTTTAGTATGACCAGTCTTTTTGTCATTGAGGATTATATTTACCCAGTAAGTAGGTACTTACTTATACAGAGATCCCTAGATTTCTCTCCAGGCTCCCACCATCAGATCCTGACATGATGACAATGGAACTAACTGCAATTCCTAAGTCCCAGGCATTTTTGCACTTTTGAATTAAGCACCTTTTTTTATTCCATTATAGTTCAAAATTCGATTTGAAATTGACCTTTTAAAAGGACATCGGGACATAGGAGGATATGAATACTCACTTAGTCTGGTTCTGGTTAGGGAACCGCGGGTCGAAGGGCGCGGTTTTGATCTGGTCGGGCGATTTGATCATCTCGGGCATTTTGCTGCAAAGAAACCACAAATATCTTCACAATCCTTTATTAAAGTCATGTTTAACAGTATAAAATAACTAGCTATAGAGATAAACATGGTACATAAAATAACGCAAATACACTGCTGATGTTGAATAAAATAGTTATTTTCGATACAAGTGCGAAAAAGAGGAAATTCGAAACGAGTGGCGATAAATTAAAACACGACCGAAGGGAGTGTTTTAAATCGACACGAGTTGCGAATTACCTATTCGCACGTGTATCGAACAACGTTTTACAGTACATAATGGCACTTTAAAGTTTCGACATATGCACGAAAAGTGCTACTTTACGCACTAGTGCGGAAAAGTAGCCCCATATGTACTGTAAAAATCTTAACGCTATTCTTAGACAAGGCTACGGTTGTCGGTTATTCTGAATAATGGGATGGTTAAGGTCAGCCAGGGCAATTGCAAATATGGGGCAAACGCAACTACTTACTCTAAAGTCTCTAAAAATACAAAAAGTGAGTCTAGAACTAAGTAGAGCCATTTATGCTTATACATTTTCTTAACTGGCAAAAATGTGCTATATAAAAAATGGCTTTAGTTGCATTTGCCCCATAGTGTAATTGCACGAATAAAAACTGTGGTGAGGTGTAATGGTGCGATTAAACAAGACTACAGTATTCTGCCATAGGTAAGTCTACACCGAAATGTCAACAGGAAATTCAATTAACTGTAGGTAGATATTAGTAACCAGTGTAACCACTTCTGGGTCACCTTTTTAATAATCCAAATCGGTCGCTCTCACAGCTAAAAAATATTTATGTATAGAAACAGAAAAATTAATATTTATATCAATAAACATGATCGTATACTTTCACCCCATTCCAAAGACCGTGTAGTAGGTATACGAGTATTTTGTTTATGATATTACTATCATACAGCAGAAACTGAAACTGTATCACTAACTGTAGTTAGAATTATCACATGAGGATTTAACTAGCCGAGACTTATATGAAGACTTTAAACATAAATTCTGATTTATTTTTACATTTTTTATTCGTGCCAACAGTTCTGAGAATAGCATTCAGTTAGAGGAGCCGTTATGATTAACTTAAAACACGTAAATAAATTTCAAATTCGTTACAAAAAAACATTTTTCATAACAATAAAAAAACAGTAGCATTAGAATCATTCGAGAGGAAAAATATTTTAACCTTCTTACAGCCAAAATTTATCTTAAAACAAAGTCAAACTCACGCCAGCATCTTTACTAGAAGTCGTATGATTCTAACTTGAAAAGATGGTTTATTGATTGACAGTCAGTTATTTTGGGCTTGCTGCCTCACGACTTTAGGCATTCTTGGCGTTGAAAGGGTTAAACTACATATTTGTCACATAACTTATTTTTGTTCTCACTTAATTTCTTTTATATTCGTTCTCCAGCTTAGCCTAATCATGAAACCTATATACGCTAAGGTTTTATAAACATACACACTCATGTTTTTACATAATATTTTCGTTATTAGTACACAGCAACATACAATACCTACTTATAGATGAACAAATTCGTGCTTCCGTGGGTTACAGGTACAAGATAAGTTGAAGTAAAATGACTTCCTTTGCGGAAAATGTATTTGACTCGTACATTGAGTTTAATAGTTATTGCTATATGTATTTTTAGAGCAAGACAATACTGTAATATTTAGTGTAATAAGTAATAAATTAATCATTTCTTAAAGTTTGTACCATTAAAGTTAACTATTTAATTTGAATAAATTTAAAGTTAACTATAAAAATGTTGTTAATATTTTTTATTTTTTAGTACACTTACCTGATATCTATTAAATAATATATGATCTATCATATTAAAACAATTAAAAAAAGACATAATTTGTTTTAAATTATTTTTTGTCGTATTAGAATTGTTTTACTAATTTACTACTTTCTTATTAGAATCCAGTATGTATTAAGAACAATAAAGCAACACATTCAAATCTGATACAATGGTACAAACTTAAAAAAATTGTATACTTTATACTCGCGAAATGCCAGTTTCACCTTACGTGTGGTTGATATTGTTTGAAATTTACTAATTAATCCACCTTACTTTGTAGACAAACAGATGCAAACTGTAATGAAATAGTTATTTACAGTACATATGGGGCTACTTTTAATACGAAAATAACTATTTCGATACAAGTGCGAAAAAGAGGAAATTCGGAACGAGTGGCGATAAATTAAAACACGACCGATAAATTAAAACACGACCGAAGGGAGTGTTTTAAATCGACACGAGTTGCGAATTACCTATTCGCACGTGTATCGAACAACGTTTTACAGTACATATGGCACTTTAAAGTTTCGACATACGCACGAAAAGTGCTATTTTACGCACTAGTGCGGAAAAGTAGCCCCATATGTACTGTAATATATATGTTCATCTCAATCAATTTCAACCATACGAGATTTTGCACTAGTCCCCAGAAAGCGAGTATCATTCAAAGTACTTTAACATAAACTAATTTTATTAAGGAAATACTAAAGTATACTAGACAGACAACATTACATTTATTTTAGCAGCTACATTATTTGACCAAAGGTCGCGTCTTGCGTTCCTCCTCACACGAGGTTTCTCTGTATTTCTTAACCTCCTGCATGTAGAGGGACCAAGCGTCCTTAGGAGCGTTATCGGCAAGTTGTTCTTCTATAGCCTTTGCTTTTTTTACTAGACCAGTCTTAAGCACGCGCCCGCCGCGCCTCTTCCCAATGAACGGTAAAACCGGTTTTTTAATTTCCGGTTTCTTCTCCTCAACTTTCTTAGTTTCCTCTTGCATCTTCTTGAACATTTCCAAAAAGCTGCCATCGTTTTTAATTGGTATCGGGCCCGGCTTGGATTTAGAAGACGATGGTTGCTGAAGGTCAGCCGGGCAAGCCGGTAAAAGTTCAGCAAAGTTTGGCCCTTCAACCTCTGGCGGAACACCATATTCTATATCATCAACCTGTGCTGGTTCTATAGCCCCTGGTGGAGGTTTAACCTCTTTAGGCGGAGATTCTGGATTTTCCTTCCTTTTTTCTTCTTGCCTACTACGATGAAGCTTCCAGAACCGCTTACGGTCGGCAACAGTGAATTGCCCTCGACGTTCTTCACTCGGTGTTCCGCTATGGCTTCGGCTAGAGCGTGAGCTCTTAGAGCGCGATCGCGACTTTGACGATCGACTCCTACTGCGTCTTCCTCTGGATTTAGAGCGGCTCCGGGAGTGACTGCTCTTGCTTACGGAGCGCCGTTTAGACCGGATGCTCTTGCTTACAGATCGTCGTTTAGGGCGGCTGCTCTTGCTTACAGATCGCCGTTTGGAGCGACTCTTCGTCCGGGACCTATGCTCGGACCTGCGCCGTTTCGATCTCGACCTAGACCTTGATTGCGACGACCTAGAAGACGATCTCGAGCGGCGATTGCGTTTGTTTTTAGGCTTCGGAGTCGGCGACCGAGAACCCGACCCGGAGCTGGAAGAGGACCGGCTTCTAGCATAACTTTTAGGAGGTGTTAGAGAACTCTCTCTATTTTTCCGGACTGGTGTAGTCGGGCGCTTTTTCTTAGGTGGTGTTGTTGATCGCTCCTTTTTGATAGCTTGATAGCTCCTAGGTGGAGTTATTGATGACTGCTTTTGCCTTGGCGGAGGGGTCTTAGGTTCCTCTTTTATTTTTTTTGGAGGAGTTATAACATCCCTTGATTTCTTGGCTTTGTCCTTACTGAGAAGCAATTTGCTTTTTCCTTTGACGTCCTTTTCCTTATCATGCCTTAACCTAGGAGACTTACTGGAAGAATGATCCTTACTTGCAGAGCGTTTAGACATAGATCTATTTCTAGAATGTGATGAAGATTTCTTCAGAGGCGGAGTGTAAGAATGTTCTCGAGTTTTACTTTTTCTAGCTACTCGTTTTTTATATGAGTTATTTGACCCAGATGAGTCAGAAGAGGTCCTCCTGCCCTTTACTATCTTCCGAGACAATCTAGACGAGGACCTAGAACTGGAGCGGTCACTGGAAGAATACTTTCCTCTCTTAAGTCGATTTGACTTACTATGAGACCTTGTCTTCCGGCCCTCATCATAGCTATCTCTTTTTCTTGAATATGCTCTTTCTTTCTTTACAAAAGGACTAACACTTCTAGAGTATGATCTACGTCTTCTTACTACAGTAATTTCTGCAGGAGGAGACCTTGGCCGGGTAGACGACCTGGGCGCATTGTTATGACCATCCCGGGAGGAGTATGCATCTCTCGACTCAGGATATTTCTGATAGTAGTTCTCAGGCGGGCGCTGGTAGTAATTAGCGTCGTAATTGTAGTTGTAGTTGGAAGCGCCGTAGTTCTGATAGTCATAGGAGGGAGGAGGTCCATACTGACTGTAGCTGACGCCCGTCCAGGGGTCCGTGGTGGGCATGACGGGCGGAGGCGGCGGGGCGGCGCCCCCTGCGTAGGGCGGCACATACTCCGCCTCGGCGCCAGGCGGCCCGCCGTCCCATGGGCCGCGATATGACATACTTTAATAAGCCTCTTCGCATAACCTGGAGCAGTTTGTAGGTATGCACACACCTACAAACAGAATAACTTTTCGGTGTAGACAACAACTCTAAATGACCCGAATCCGAGACGCCTTCAAATGTACGTAGACTAGCTCTTGACATACATGATACGATAGGTGTTAAAGTTATGACGAGGAATAACATAAATTACGTAATCCGTAGCCTTTTATGCGAAAAATAATCAGACAGTGCATGCGTTATAAGTAAAGCGTATGATATGGACTTAAAATATATAAGAAATACCTTTCTGTCCATGCTCACCTTGTTTTAATTTGCTTTTATGTCCAATTTATATCGTGGAAAAATGGCAGCGTACACTCGCCTCAAATGCCCATAAACATTATAGATCGAATCATAGACAAGAAAGTCAATGCAAGACACCATAGTAAAAAACCTTTTCCTTTTTTCACAACTTTACGGTTTCTATCGATACATAACATCTCTAGAACTATAGACAAACATTTATCTCGTCTGTCACTGTCTGTCACTGTCACTTTTACCCCGTATGCTATGCTATCCTTTTTCTTTTCTTCATTCAATTCAAGCCATATTCAAGCTTCGTACTTTACCCACCCGCTCGTTTTTACCGGTGGGACGCTCAATTTTGTAGATATTATCTTGTTTAATTCCTGCAGTGTATTAGCCTCATGAGTGAATAATTACTATTTCAACCCGCAATGAGTAAATCGAAGGTTTCAGCAGAATGGAAGAAACGCGTGAAGTCCGAATATATGCGCCTCCGCCAAGTGAAGGCAAGTACATTAACCTTTGTTTTTATTTGGTTGATATTCTTTATTAAACAAATTCCCTACTGTGGAATGTAGTTTTTAACATTTTGCATATTAAAATGGTTGATTTTAGCGATTCAAAAGAGCGGATGAAGTGAAGGTAGCATGGGCGCGAAACTTGCGTCTTATGTCGGAGGCTCTGGAAACGCGCGATGCAGAGTTAGCGGAGCGCGGGCGGCGACCTTTCTGGCCTCCGCCGGCGCCAAATCCGAGCCATGAGGGGCTCATGAAGAAGGCTGAAGTAACCAGCACTGATGGTGAGTAGTATTTAACCAAGGATCGGATACCGGTATTTTTTGTATGGAACGAAAACGGTATTTTTTCGTACTTTGCTAATTATTTCATTTCTCATAATTGGGCAATCTAATAATACGAAGTTGTTACCTAAGCACACAACTGAGTCCTTCATTTTGAGTAAAAATAATTAAAACAATATGGTTATTACGAAGTTTTTGGAAAAAACCGGTTCCGATCCCTGGTATTTACAAAGGGTACATACATTGTACATAGATAGCAATGCTGTAGAACTGTTTGAATTGAAGTATAGTACGACTTTACATTCAATTCAGTATCAGGTCATTGTTTGTCATTGTTATTGTCAATAAAAATTGCAAATACAAATTGTAAATACAAATACTAAATTAAATTTTATGCTGTTCTTTAAAAAGCTATTAAAACTAAAGTTGGTCAAGCAGATCTTCAGAGAGAAAAAGGCAGAAAAGTTAAAAAATGTAGGCACGAAGGGATATTGTCCCATAGAAAATTTAAATTTCTCGCCTTTTTCTACTGACAAGATTTGCTTGACCATCTATAATAAATATACCATTTTTACACCTTATATCAATATTAAATAGGTTTTCTTGTGGTTGTTTAAACACTTAATTTAGTTCCAATTATTGTAAAACATGTCAATGAGTTTAAGAATAAATTAGATAAGCACAATGCAAATTGGATACAGGCATTATCAGTTATTTCAACTGCCAGCCTGCTTTACAAAAAAAAGGGTTATTAATTATTCATTTATCTTAAAATTACAGCTTCTGGCATCGTCACAACCCAACAAGTACCGATCCACATAATCAACTCGGTGAACCCGATTCCCACAATGTATACATGGGCTCCGACACAGAAGAACTTCATGGTGGAAGACGAGACGGTGCTGCACAACATCCCGTACATGGGTGACGAGGTCCTGGACCAGGATGGTACTTTCATCGAGGAGCTCATTAAGAACTACGACGGGAAAGTGCATGGTACATTGGCTTACACCATTTTTTTTTCGGACAAAGTGATTATATCACAAGCGGTGTGTTAACTAGTTAATTACCTATTTCATTCAGACAGCTTTGGCTGTTTACCTTGTTGTAGTTTTAAATCTACAATTAAATTTGATTCTCTTTACTCCCACTCATAGCGTCCCACACATAGTACATAGACCCCATTTAACTTTTGACTTTTTATCAGTTTAATAGAGTTCAATTTATGTTGGAAAATTTTGAAAGATTGCTTACCTCCTTACTAAAAAAAACGAATTGTGGGACTCCGGGGGTTAATAGCAATCTGTTAACAAAAAAATTCAAGACAAGAAGTTTAGTTAAAAGCTTTAAATGGAAAATCCTAATTGGAATAAAACCTTTGTTTGTCCAAAAACTACATATTGTATATATATACTTAACAACCTCACATGCAACAATCATTTGATGGAAATGTCGCTTTTCTTACATTCGGAATACGGGTGTTTTTGTCATCAAATGAGTGTTGCAGATACGAGGTTGAGTAAGTATAGCGGCGATATGCACAATGGTGTGTGGTGCACAAATGCTTCCTCTCCGTGGTTTGTAAGGTAAACTAAAACAAAAAGACTATTGGCTATGGCTTTTAACAGTTAGGATTCACAAAAGCCTCTCTCTCACCTATTCACGCTTTTCAGATTATACATACAATCGTAGCATACAATTCATTGATGAATGGTGACTTAAGTACCCAATGGTTATTTTTAATTTTTTGATTTGGGAAATAACCAGAAACCTCTAATACATAATTACAATTGGTTACCAGTACAAAAAAAAAACGATTTAGAAGATGTGAAATTTTGTATACCGCAATCCACGGCCGCAAATTACTATCAGTACATAGTATAAAACAAAGTCGCTTACCGCTGTCTGTCTGTATGTATGCTTAGATCTTTAAAACTACGCAACGGATTTTGATGCGGTTTTTTTAATAGATGAGAGTGATTCAAGCGGAAGGTTTATGTATAATTTGTTAACCCGCGCGGGGTCGCTATTTTAATATAATTCGTAAACCAAGATTTATTTATTTAATCTATATTCTCACACTAAGATATACTTTTCATTTGTAAAAGCCTCCTATACAAACCAAGATAAAAACTAAAATTAATGAAAAATCTGAACCAAGGGGCGATACACGCGTATTCTGACTTGTATATGTCAAATTAACCATACGATTCTGGCACAGGTGACAAGGAAGGCGGTTTCATCGACGACCAGTTGTTTGTGGAGCTGGTGCACGCCCTCATGACCTACCAGACACGTGACGAGGTGGCCGACGAGCGGCGCGAGGTATGTAACCAGACACGGGACGAGGTGGCCGACGAGCGGCGCGAGGTATGTAACCAGACACGTGACGAGGTGGCCGACGAGCGGCGCGAGGTATGTAACCAGACACGTGACGAGGTGGCCGACGAGCGGCGCGAGGTATGTAACCAGACACGTGACGAGGTGGCCGACGAGCGGCGCGAGGTATGTAACCAGACACGTGACGAGGTGGCCGACGAGCGGCGCGAGGTATGTAACCAGACACGTGACGAGGTGGCCGACGAGCGGCGCGAGGTATGTAACCAGACACGGGACGAGGTGGCCGACGAGCGGCGCGAGGTATGTAACCAGACACGTGACGAGGTGGCCGACGAGCGGCGCGAGGTATGTAACCAGACACGTGACGAGGTGGCCGACGAGCGGCGCGAGGTATGTAACCAGACACGTGACGAGGTGGCCGACGAGCGGCGCGAGGTATGTAACCAGACACGTGACGAGGTGGCCGACGAGCGGCGCGAGGTATGTAACGCCCTTAAGGTGCAGTGGATTTAGCAGCAGTTTTTATTAAAATTTTAGCGCTGTTTAGATCATAGTACGGTTGCCAAAAAATATAAATCTTGAGGCCTTTGACCAGTAACTTAATCGAATCGAAACCTGAATAAACAACTTTCGCTGGACAGAAACATCACGAACATAGGTCTAAAACGCATCATTAAAACTTAGTAACTATTTTTGCACAGAAGCTATTAATATGTCAATTGCTTCTAGAGTTAAACCTAGAGAAGTCTGCAACGATTTTGATAGCACACGCAGTGCAAGTGTCATTTATACGTTATAATTTCATAGAAGAGTGACGTTTAAATTAACACTTGCACTGCGTGTGCTATCAAAATCGTTGCAGACTTCTCTTGGTTCAACTCTAATAATAATAATGTGTAATTTTGTTTTTGTTCGAATTAAATTAATTCGTTATAAAACATTTTTAAAGCTATTTCACTTCTGTGTAATACATTTAAAAACTCTGTCCGAGATTGTTAGATTTATCCTCACATTTACATTTATCCAACAGAAAGAATCTAACAAAGAGCAAAAAGACAAAGAAAAAGACAAAGAAAAGGATAAAGACAAAGACAAAGAAAAGGACAAAGATAAAGAAAAGGACAAAGACATGGAAAAGGACAAGGACAAAGAAGGAGCGGACTTGGAGAAGCAGTTCCCCATCTTCACCATCTTCCAGGCCATTTCCTCGCAGTTCCCCGACAAGGGCACTCCTCAGGAGCTCCGGGAGAAGTGAGTTTACTTCATTGGCTATGGTATCTTGTTGCATTTGTTGAACAAATACACCTTTAAGTGGACAAGTTTTGCTTGAGTTTGTAATGATACTTTTATTTTATGGAATACTAAAGTGCTTTATACACCTTACTTAATTCAGTAACTGACGACCGGGACGCAGCTATATGTAGAAGTGAGATATAAATGTATCGACCGTATAATATATAACGTGCAGCTGAATCAGTCAGTTCCTGAATTAAGTAAGGTGTTTGAAGCGCTTTTAACGCCTAAGGCAGTGCAAAACATTGAACTCTCAATTTCGACAACTGAGCTAGACAGGTCTAGGTGCAAGGTGACAAACGCTAACATGTGGCGTTATAAGTCTAACATGCCGGTTACCACAAGGTGTACGCCGTAAAGTGTCAATAGAACTTGCTAACTATGTAAACAAAAGTTACTAGTAAATTGACATTCAGTGTCAATTTTAGTATGGCGGTTTGTTTACATAGTTAGCAAGTTCTATTGAATGACACTTTAAGAGTAAGAGGCATCTCCTTTTCTAAGAACGTAATAAAGAAGATAATATCCAAACCAACCTCTACTCTACAGTCATTTTCCTCGCGTTGTCACGGCATTTTGCCACGGCTCATGGGAGCCTGGAGTCCGCTTGGCAACTAATCCCAGGAATTGGCGTGGGCACTAGTTTTTACGAAAGCGACTGCCATCTGACCTTCCAACCCAGAGGGTAAACAAGGCCCGTATTGGGATAAGTTCCGAACAACTCATTGGTACGAGCCGGGGTTTGAACCCGCGACCTCCGGATGACAAGTCGCACGCTCTTACCGCTAGGCCACCAGCGCTTTTTCTACCTCTACAGTACTGTTATATAATCAGTGGTATTCATTCCAGGTACATCGAGCTAACATCCCGCAGCGACCCGGACGCGTTGCCGCCCGAGTGCACGCCCAACATCGACGGGCCGCTCGCCGAGAGCGTGGCCAGAGACCAGACCATGCACTCCTTCCACACGCTGTTCTGCCGGCGCTGCTTCAAATACGACTGCTTTTTGCATCGTAAGTATACCTGAAAAATTATGATAAAAAACGTGGAACATCGAATTTCATGACTGGAAATTTTGTTTTGAGTGCCTTGTTAAATTTGTGGAACGCCTCGTTCCATTTATGGTACGTATCGTTCCATTTATGGAACACCTTGGTACAGATGTACTGCATAGTCTTTTTCCATTGTATTTTCTCGGAAACCTTCATATTTGTCGTGCTATTTCAGCCAGCCTCAGTACCTTTTGTACTGCGATTGACTGAAATAACATGACACGTTCGTACGTTGCCGTGAAAATACGATGGAATAATACATCTGTACATTTGTGGAACGGCTTGTTTTTTTTATGGAATGTCTTGTTCCATTTGTGGATCACCTTATGCCATTCGTGGAACGCCTTGTTCTTATACATATTTTATTCGTCGTGCGTAGTTCCAACAGAAGTTGATATTTGATAAAGATTGACTTTTATAAATACGTGCAATATTAACGGGCCCCTCGCCGAGGGCGTGGCCAGAGACCAGACCATACACTCCTTCAACACGCTGTTTTGCCGGCGCTGCTTTAAATACGACTGCTTTTCGCATCGTAAGTATCGACCTGTAGTGGTAAAAACCTTATGTTGATTTGAGGAACGTCTCATACCGTTTATGAAGCGCCTTGGTCGGTTTATGAAACGCCTTGGTCGGTTTATGAAACGCCTTGGTCGGTCTATGAAACGCCTTGGTCGGTTTATTAAACGCCTTGGTCGGTTTATGAAACGCCTTGGTCGGTTTATAGAACGCTGTTCCATTTGTTATATTTGTGGACCGCCTTAGTCCACTTAATTCGTAACCAGACGATTTTTTATTAAAATAGACAGATTTATGTTTAAAGTATTTGCGATACTATAATTATTTTATTGTACTTTGTGTATCATTTAAGTATCTTTATTACACTTGTAAAAGTGCATTTCACTGCAATTGTGTGAGTGTGTATGTCACAGGTTTACATATTTAAAGTATATGTAATATGGCTTAGATATTTCGAGTGTGTGTGTAATTATACTTATGATATTATCACTGTCATGATTAGGTGGAAAAATATCTTTTGTATGTGAAAAATTATTTATTACTAATGGTTTTCGGTAAGTATGTCTTATATTATTAAAAAAAAATAGACACTAATTTTTCCGCCTATCGTGTGTTGAAGGTTTGCTCTTGCACTCAGACGTTTTGGGCTTAGTGCGCAGGTTGGAATTGAGTGCTTATAGTTTTTCATCTATGTTTTTTGATAAATAAGTAAATTGGAATAAATTACGTTTGCTTTAAAAGGCAATGAATCAAACGAAATGCTACTTTATTTGGTTCATGAAAGGTTCTAATTAGATTGCAACGAATATGTACATTGAGCCTTAACGAGGCTATATCGTCAGATGACAACAAAAAATCACTAATAACTAAACAATAATCAACCTTATCATGGTACTAATACAGTTTATTATGGTTATGGTCTTGAAGACATCACATGTTCAGTGTTGCGCACTTTCACAAAGCGTCTCAGTGAAGTGGTACAGTTAGCAGCAGAAGTTGCTAAGCGGGCGAGGTGTTCAAAATTACCTTGACGCGCTCTTATTCTCCTAACAAAGTCGCGTCATGATCATTTTGAACACCTCCCCCGTTTAGCAACTATTGATACTGAATGTACATAGTTATACCTAGTGAAGTACATAGTGGAATGGTCGCTGACGTTGTGTTTCTGTTTGCGGCAGGAGCCCAGGCGGCAGGTAAGGCCGCGCTCACACGTCATGCATTCTCATTACCAGACATAAGGGCGCCACACACCTTGCGACAAATCGCACACGATTTTCGACACTACAGCAATCGATTCATAGAATTTGTTGCCCCAACTTAGTCGGCAATGTTTTGAAAATCTCATTCGATTTGTTGCAATGTCTGTGGAGCTCTAACTTACAAACAAGTTGAACAAATAAAATTCAATTAAGTGGCAATAATGTTGGTCAATATATCTACGCTACCGTTGTTTTTATACGGATTTACTTAACTTCTTATTTTTTTTTTTCAATTCGTAGGGTTGAAATTCGGTATATTTGCTGTAATTTTATTATATATGCTACCCCACCTCTCATAAAGGTCGTTACATCTATTGGTAAACTAGTTAGAATTTAGAATTTGTTACGCGAGAATACGATGACAATTAAATTAGTTTACCAATGGTTAAGGCACGGTGGGAAAGTACGTAGGTCATTACTTATGAACGACTTCAAAATGAGACCAACCTCGAAATTTTATTTGTTCAACATTCGTTAGCCAGACTCCTAAAACACGTCTAGAATAAGTTGTAAATATAAAAGCAATGTGGTGGGGACATCTTGCAGAATCTTTAAATATATATATATATAATGTGCCATTTTATAGTTCTTTGCAACAAAGGTACGAATTTAAACTTGTATTTAGACGTGTTCATTCTTTAAAACATTGTTTATGCCTATGACTTACATAACTGTTAATATTTATACACATAACCATATACACATAAAAGTTATATTTATTTAATTATAAAACATTATATACTAATATTTCACGTCATCTATTAGCATTTATCATATCATAAGTGGCTATTTAGATTTGGGTATTTAGTATAGCTGTTAGTACTATTTGCACGTTTTATCAATAAATAATATATTAGTTATTGTTTATATTCTATTAGATTGGTACTTTTATAATTGATATATTTTAATATCACTCATATATTTATTACTATTTATAAAACAAATAAACAATGCAATACAAAAACACACAAGTAGGTATGACTAACAAATTGGGGATGAGAATAGATGGTAAATTCTAGAGATGCCACGAATATTCGGCAACTATTCGGTATTCGGCCTATTCGAATGTTGCCTACTATTCGGCCGAATACCGAATATCTGTTGCACCTACCTAAAAAGAAAAATTACACAAAAAAGATACCAAAAATTATAGTTAGGTATATTTAATATTTAAAATGTATTATTGGAAAGTTGTTAAATAGGAAGACCCTTTTTTAAGCATTTGTTGATTATGAAATATTTTATTTTTATCATGGCTCTGATTTGATTGACTCTATCTACATTCATTAGTTGTGTTTTACAAAAAATAATATCGTAGCAAATGTTATGCTTTGTTGTCGAACAGTTTTCATAATAATTGTGACTCACAATGTTCGCATCTCATGCCGAATATTCGGTCGCCGAATATTCGGTATTCGGCCAAAACCACTATTCGGGGCATCTCTAGTAAATTCAATCAAAATATAATTTAAAGCCAGTCAAGAGTATGTGAGCCCATGGTCAGTTTGGGGTTCCGTAGCCGCTATTACTAAGGAATAAACTATTCAAACTAAACTACACTACCGATATGTATTTGCCCTTTTGAGGCAAATTTCGATTTTTAACTTTCGCGTTTTGAACACATATTAACTCACATTTATAGACGGGTCTATCGCGACATTATTAATTTCATTCATTCATTCATTATCATAGTCTCATTACAACTCGTACTAATTCAAGATATTTTGGTCCCAGAAATGTCTGTTTTGGAGTAACCATTTTTAGGGTTCCGTAGCCAAATGGCAAAAAACGGAACCCTTATAGATTCGTCATGTCTGTCTGTCTGTCTGTCCGTCTGTCTGTCCGTCCGTATGTCACAGCCACTTTTCTCCGAAACTATAAGAACTATACTGTTGAAACGTGGTAAGTAGATGTATTCTGTGAACCGCATTAAGATTTTCACACAAAAATAGAAAAAAAACAATAAATTTTTGGGGTTCCCCATACTTCGAACTGAAACTCAAAATTTTTTTTTCATCAAACCCATACGTGTGGGGTATCTATGGATAGGTCTTCAAAAATGATATTGAGGTTTCTAATATCATTTTTTTCTAAACTGAATAGTTTGCGCGAGAGACACTTCCAAAGTGGTAAAATGTGTGTGTCCCCCCTGTAACTTCTAAAATAAGAGAATGATAAAACTAAAAAAAATATATGATGTACATTACCATGTAAACTTCCACCGAAAATTGGTTTGAACGAGATCTAGTAAGTATTTTTTTTTTATACGTCATAAATCGCCTAAATACGGAACCCTTCATGGGCGAGTCCGACTCGCACTTGGCCGCTTTTTTTTTAAATTAGGTTTATAAGTGTTTTCTATTTATATACTTGTTGTGTTTACATTGTTCTAGTCATTTGCTTTTAGCGGTAGTGTATAAAATCAACATTACTCATCATTCACAAACCATATTTCTGCGAGAAAAAAACTGTTTATTTTCAGTTTATACGATTCATAATATTTTAACGTACCGACTGTGTCAGGTTTGCAAGCGTGCCACCCAGGGCCCAACCTGAACAAACGAAAGGGACCCGACCTGAAGCCATTTTCTGAACCCTGTGGACCCAGCTGCTACATGCTGTTGGTAAGTTAGATCTTTTGAATAATTTATAGAGGAGATTAAGAATATATCATTTATAAATCAGAAAGCGGTGGTGGCCGAGTGGATATGACGTCCGACTTTCAATCTGGATCGCGGGTTCAAATCCTGGCTCGTACCAATGAGTTATTCGGAACTTATGTACGAAATATCATTTGATATTTACCGCTAGCTTTTCAGTGAAGGAAAACATCGTGAGGAAACCTGCATACATCTGCGAAGAAATTCAAAGGTGTATGTGAAGTCCCCAATCCGCATTGGGCTAGCGTGGGGACTATAGCCCGAGCCCTCTCGCGCATGAGAGGAGGCCTGTGCCCAGCAGTGGGACGTATATAGGCTCACATTATTATTATTTTATTATATAAATCAGAAATATTTTTCTAGTAAAACATATTAAGTTTATGCCTAACTACAAATTCAGAAATTTTATTATTACGAGTTTCTCATTACTCAAGGGCAGTGAAATCAGGTCAAAACTGTTCGAATTGATCAGTTTTCATTAATTTTATGTATTTGGTTTGATTGAACATATTATTTGTACCAGGACGGCATAAGAGAGAAGCTGGCGCGCGAAAAGGCAGCCGGCGAAGAAGACAAGGGCAAGTCCAACTCGATGGACTCGCCCAACGACGCTTCCTCCGAAGACAGCAACGATAGCAACCGGTTCCCCAAGGGTAAGTTACCTATACCCAACGCCTATACTGAACTGTACCTACATTCATGTAAGCAGGGATCGGATACCGGTATTTTTTGTATGGGAACGGAAACGGTATTTTTTCGTTCTTTGCTAATTACTTCATTTCTAATTGGGCAATCTAATAATACGAAGTCGTAACCTAAAAACACAACTGAGTCCTACATTTCGAGTATAAAATAATTCGAAAAATTTGGTTATTTCTAAGTTTTTGCAAAAAACCGGTTCCGATCCCTGCATGTAAGACAGACTCGGACAAGATTGGAACAGTTACTAATGATAATGAATGACTCGCAAAATGTTTGTCTGTTCCTTTTGCTTAATATTTCGTTTTTTAACGACTTGAATAACTCACTATCGCAAAATATCCTTTCTTAATCTTCAAGTACTGTGAAGTTACATGCATATATCTTTTGTCTTGTGTTGATGATGTTCACTATAATAACAGCTTTTTCTGAAGTTATCAAGAAGCTTATTTTGTAAAACTTAGTCGTCAAAGAGAGAGTCGGAACGGGCAGACCTTGGCGGACTTTCTCTGATCAGATCGGGGAAATCCTGAAGAAAGGCCAGGTCAGGACCACCCTAAACCGGCGAGCGTGTATGAGGAATATTATGAAAGTAACGGAAGCGGAAGAGGTATGTCAGGATCGTAGCAAGTGGAAATCCGTGGTCTCTGCCTACCCCTCCGGGAAATAGGCATGATTACCTATATGTATGTATGTAGTCATCAAAGCCTTTATGCCTCTGGTATAAATTAAAGTAAAAACCAAGTAAGAGAGTTATTTATCCAAGCAGTTGAGATAACTTTATGTTTACAGGCAGCAGCAGTGCAGCGGGCTGGAGCGGCGCGCTCGCCAAGCCCGGCGCGCCCGTCGAGCCCGCATACAACGCGCTCGGTGAGTCTACGTCACAACTAACATAAGTTGAATCTATGAATGTACTAGTATTTAAGCATAAATTGGATAATTACCATTGTATCAATCAAATTAGCATAAGTTTTAAATGAATAAATATTATCTTATCTTATATAGGTACTATGTACCTCATACTTCTTACTTAACCTCAATGATTACTGGTCATACCTAAAGTATTTTTTCTCGGACATTATTACCGTACCAGCGTACCACATTAACCAGCCACATTAAAATTTTACCTCAAAAATTACAAAATCCGTAAAATCTTTACCCTTAAGGTAGACTTTCGAGCAAAGCGGCTCCGGCGTCACTAACGCAGCGACACTGACGCGGTGACAGAGCGATAGTATTATGCAGTATGGAAATGTATGAACTTACTTCCGAGCGCAGCGTCACTGTCGCAGCGACAGTGCCGCCGCGTCAGTATCGCTCGGCGATAGCGGCCGTACTATGTCTGCGCAAGCACTGTCGCGCAGTCGCTACTATCGCTCGTAGTTTCTTGATGTTTTGGCGCAGGTTCTTCATGTATCATTGATAAAATAACTGACAGAAGCTCCTGAATTTTTCATTGTTCTAGTTTTTATTTATCAAGATGCTAGTGCCTTCATCTTTTCTACTTTTTAGGGTTCCGTACCCAAAGGGTAAAAACGGGACCCTATTACTAAGACTCCGCTGTCCATCCGTCCGTCCGTCCGTCCGTCCGTCCGTCTGTCACCAGGCTGTATCTCACGAACCGTGATAGCTAGACAGTTAAAATTTTCACAGATGATGTATTTCTGTTGCCGCTATAACAACAAATACTAAAAACAGAATAAAATAAAGATTTAAGTAGGGCTCCCATACAACAAACGTGATTTTTGACCGAAGTTAAGCAACGTCGGGCGGGGTCAGTACTTGGATGGGTGACCGTTTTTTTGCTTGTTTTGCTCTATTTTTTGTTGATGGTGCGGAACCCTCCGTGCGCGAGTCCGACTCGCACTTGGCCGGTTTTTAAAATTGAGTTGGGTAGGCTTCGCTCCATACTAAAAGCGAAGCAAAAGATCGTCATCCTCCTCTTCTAATAATATTTTCATAATTGATCGGTTCATCATATACAAATACAAACACGTCTGCACCGTATGGAATAACAACTGCGACTGTCGCCGGTGTCGCGCCGCTCGGAAGTGTATCTGCGTCAGTTACCGCTGCGACACTGACGCAGCGGCTCTGACGCTGCGGCCGTTGCGACAGCCGCTTTGCTCGGAAGTCTACCTTAAATCGACACAAAACACGGAAGGTCGTAAGAGCGAACACTGCAAACCTGCTTGGCGCTGAATAGTTGTAATGATTTAAGGTCTTAGTCTTGATATGATATTAACTGTAGCGTAATCTGGCTCCTGTTTCACCACGGTGACAGGTGCGACAATAATTGTCGACATCACTGTTGCTGACGTCACGGGCCTCTATAGGCTACGGTAACCGCTTACCATCAGACTGTGCTTGTTTGCCACCAACATTTTAATAAATAAAAGAACTCCATTGTACTTCGCAAGAGTAATATCTGTTTTTTTTTCGATATAAAAAAGGTTTTTTTAAATAATACAATGATGGTGGCAAACAGGAATACCCCGCCCGCCCTATGGTAAGCGGTAACCGTAGCCCATGGATGCCCGTGACGTCAGCAACAGTGATGTTTTATAATTGTCGCACCCGTCACCGTGGTGAAATAGGGGCCAGAAGTTTGAGGATACTGTGTCAAAATGATTTACGAGGGTCTTTCACCGCTCACCAGGTCTGACAGTAGGCGACATCCAGGCCGAGTGGACGGGCTCGGACCAATCCCTCTTCCGCGCCCTACACAAGGTGTTCGCCTGCAACTACTGCGCCATCGCGCAGGTCATGCTCTCCAAGACTTGCCAACAGGTAACAAAGGGTTTCTTTCCCCGCTCACCAGGTCTGACAGTAGGCGACATACAGGCCGAGTGGACGGGCTCGGACCAATCCCTCTTCCGCGCCCTACACAAGGTGTTCGCCTGCAACTACTGCGCCATCGCGCAGGTCATGCTCTCCAAGACTTGCCAACAGGTAACAAAGGGTTTCTTTCCCCGCTCACCAGGTCTGACAGTAGGCGACATACAGGCCGAGTGGACGGGCTCGGACCAATCCCTCTTCCGCGCCCTACACAAGGTGTTCGCCTGCAACTACTGCGCCATCGCGCAGGTCATGCTCTCCAAGACTTGCCAACAGGTAACAAAGGGTTTCTTTCCCCGCTCACCAGGTCTGACAGTAGGCGACATACAGGCCGAGTGGACGGGCTCGGACCAATCCCTCTTCCGCGCCCTACACAAGGTGTTCGCCTGCAACTACTGCGCCATCGCGCAGGTCATGCTCTCCAAGACTTGCCAACAGGTAACAAAGGGTTTCTTTCCCCGCTCACCAGGTCTGACAGTAGGCGACATACAGGCCGAGTGGACGGGCTCGGACCAATCCCTCTTCCGCGCCCTACACAAGGTGTTCGCCTGCAACTACTGCGCCATCGCGCAGGTCATGCTCTCCAAGACTTGCCAACAGGTAACAAAGGGTTTTTATAGGATTAACGATTAACTGAATTATTTGATGTATCAGCAGAAGGAGCTATGCTGACGATGTGTTGAAAATGAACGGAACATATCTTTATTGTTAAAAGAATAAGATTTAACTTCGTGCGCGTATAGAAATCGTTAAAAAAGTTTTTTACTCAATGTTTACCTTTTTAGGGGTTCAATAAAAAAAAATCTGTTTTAGACTAAAGTCTATTTTTTTATTCGGTAGACTGAAATGACAGTTAATAGTATGAAATGACATTTCATGTTCATACTATTAACTGTCATTTCAGTCTACGGAATAAAAAATAGACTTTACAACCCTTGAAAAATTAGTGTTAAAAATTTGCAGTTATCACCAATATAACAAACATTATCATGTCTGCATTTTCTATCAATATTAAAGTAACGGAACTACTGTACAAACATTATTGTATGTACACTAGTTCCTTTCCTAATGATTTTAACTCGACATCGACATCTTATACGACCCGAAAATGTTCTCAACTTTGGTCCTAATGCATTCTTATAATTATTATCCCACAGGTATACACGTACTGGATCAACACGGGGCAAGAAGAATGCCGAGTGGAGTCTGAACTCACCCCGCCACGCAAGAAGAAGAAGAAGCATCGTCTCTGGTCCGTGCACTGCCGCAAGATACAACTCAAGAAGGACTCCAACTCGCATCACGTGTAAGTATGAAACACGGGGCTAGAAGACCGATGTCTGAACTCACCCCGCCTCGCAAGAAGCATTGCCTCTGGTCCGAGCATTGCCGCAAGATACAACTCAAGAAGGACTCCAACTCGCATCACGTGTAAGTATGAACACGGGGCTAGAAGACCGATGTCTGAACTCACCCCGCCTCGCAAGAAGCATTGCCTCTGGTCCGAGCATTGCCGCAAGATACAACTCAAGAAGGACTCCAACTCGCATCACGTGTAAGTATGAACACGGGGCTAGAAGACCGATGTCTGAACTCACCCCGCCTCGCAAGAAGAAGCATTGCCTCTGGTCCGAGCATTGTCGCAAGATACAACTCAAGAAGGACTCCAACTCGCATCATGTGTAAGTATGAAAACGGGGCTAAAAGACCGATGTCTGAACTCACCCCGCCTCGCAAGAAGCATTGCCTCTGGTCCGAGCATTGCCGCAAGATACAGCTCAATAAGGACTCCAACTCGCATCACGTGTAAGTATGAACACGGGGCTAGAAGACCGATGTCTGAACTTATCCCGCCTCGCAAGAAGCATTTCCTCTGGTCCGAGCATTGCCGCAAGATACAGCTCAAGAAGGACTCCAACTCGCATCACGTGTAAGTATGAAACACGGGGCTAGAAGACCGATGTCTGAACTTATCCCGCCTCGCAAGAAGCATTGCCTCTGGTCCGAGCATTGCCGCAAGATACAACTCAAGAAGGACTCCAACTCGCATCACGTGTAAGTATGAAACACGGGGCTAGAAGACCGATGTCTGAACTTATCCCGCCTCGCAAGAAGCATTGCCTCTGGTCCGAGCATTGTCGCAAGATACAACTCAATAAGGACTCCAACTCGCATCACGTGTAAGTATGAACATGGGGCTAGAAATAGGCTGTCTGAACTTATCCCGCCTCGCAAGAAAAAGCATCGTCTCTGGTCCGAGCACTTCCGCAAGATCTAATATATCTTGAGATTCTTGAGCTGTCTCAAGAAAGACATAAACACGTGTTAGAAGAGTGAGTGACTGTACTTACCCCGCCTCGTTTGGTACTTACTAATTTTACAAAACGAATGTAGGCCAAATTAAATGAAATATATAATTCCAGATACAACTACACTCCGTGCGAGCACCCGAACCAGCCGTGCGACTCGATGTGCCCGTGCCTACAGTCGCAGAACTTCTGCGAGAAGTTCTGCCAATGCTCCAGCGATTGTAAGTTCACTTTCTGGACATAGCTTACAAACTTGCCAGTGGCAGTGATCGTAGTCCTGATGGCTGTTATAGTTCGTTTTTTTAGCAATATAATGAAGGTAAACAATCCTGACGTCTTTTTATTAAAAACGATTGAAAAACTTTAAAAATTAGTTTATATAGTAATATAAACATCATAAGTACCTATATGAAAGATAAATAATGTAAAAGATCGTATATGATTTACTAGAGGCTCGCTCCGGCTTCGCACGGGTTAACAAATTATACATAAACCTTCCTCTTGAATCACTCTATTTAAAAAAAACTGCATCAAAATCCGTTGCGTAGTTTTAAAGATCTAAGCATACATCCCTATGTACACAGACAGCGGGAAGCGACTTTGTTTTATACTATGTAGTGATAATTCTAACATGTGTTGTGACTTATTTTTAAATGGTGATTTATAATAAAAAGATCGCTTACCTTCTTCCTAATGCTAAAAAAAACGAACTATAGGGCTGGAAGACGAACCGGAGAAACCCTCAATATCCCAGACTGATGATCCACACAACAACATTAAATGAGGACAGCGCATGACCAGTCACTGCTGAGGTCCCTAATTTGGGGAGGTCTATGAATATTTGTCATTGAAATCAGATAAAACGACGGAATTTTATCCTATAAAGCAGTTTCATATTTTCCGTACGTTTTTTCAAACGAAATTGAGCTCTATGTGTCTGTTATTCAGGTCAGAATCGGTTCCCCGGGTGCCGCTGCAAGGCATCGTGCAACACCAAGCAGTGCCCGTGCTACCTCGGCGTCCGGGAATGCGATCCCGACCTCTGCATACAGTGTGGGGCGGACAGCCCGGTCTGTTGCCGCAACGTGTCCGTACAACGGTGAGTTATGTACAACACTAGGGTGTACGGAATGCGCGACCTCTGCATACAGTGTGGGGCGGACAGCCCGGTCTGTTGCCGCAACGTGTCCGTACAACGGTGAGTTATGTACAACACTAGGGTGTACGGAATGCGCGACCTCTGCATACAGTGTGGGGCGGACAGCCCGGTCTGTTGCCGCAACGTGTCCGTACAACGGTGAGTTATGTACAACACCATCAGGGTGTACGGAATGCGCGACCTCTGCATACAGTGTGGGGCGGACAGCCCGGTCTGTTGCCGCAACGTGTCCGTACAACGGTGAGTTATGTACAACACTAGGGTGTACGGAATGCGCGACCTCTGCATACAGTGTGGGGCGGACAGCCCGGTCTGTTGCCGCAACGTGTCCGTACAACGGTGAGTTATGTACAACACTAGGGTGTACGGAATGCGCGACCTCTGCATACAGTGTGGGGCGGACAGCCCGGTCTGTTGCCGCAACGTGTCCGTACAACGGTGAGTTATGTACAACACTAGGGTGTACGGAATGCGCGACCTCTGCATACAGTGTGGGGCGGACAGCCCGGTCTGTTGCCGCAACGTGTCCGTACAACGGTGAGTTATGTACAACACTAGGGTGTACGGAATGCGCGACCTCTGCATACAGTGTGGGGCGGACAGCCCGGTCTGTTGCCGCAACGTGTCCGTACAACGGTGAGTTATGTACAACACTAGGGTGTACGGAATGCGCGACCTCTGCATACAGTGTGGGGCGGACAGCCCGGTCTGTTGCCGCAATGTATCCGTACAACGGTGAGTTATGTACAACACTAGGGTGTACGGAATGCGCGACCTCTGCATACAGTGTGGGGCGGACAGCCCGGTCTGTTGCCGCAACGTGTCCGTACAACGGTGAGTTATGTACAACACTAGGGTGTACGGAATGCGCGACCTCTGCATACAGTGTGGGGCGGACAGCCCGGTCTGTTGCCGCAACGTGTCCGTACAACGGTGAGTTATGTACAACACCATCAGGGTGTACGGAATGCGCGACCTCTGCATACAGTGTGGGGCGGACAGCCCGGTCTGTTGCCGCAACGTGTCCGTACAACGGTGAGTTATGTACAACACTAGGGTGTACGGAATGCGCGACCTCTGCATACAGTGTGGGGCGGACAGCCCGGTCTGTTGCCGCAACGTGTCCGTACAACGGTGAGTTATGTACAACACTAGGGTGTACGGAATGCGCGACCTCTGCATACAGTGTGGGGCGGACAGCCCGGTCTGTTGCCGCAACGTGTCCGTACAACGGTGAGTTATGTACAACACTAGGGTGTACGGAATGCGCGACCTCTGCATACAGTGTGGGGCGGACAGCCCGGTCTGTTGCCGCAACGTGTCCGTACAACGGTGAGTTATGTACAACACTAGGGTGTACGGAAAGCGCGACCTCTGCATACAGTGTGGGGCGGACAGCCCGGTCTGTTGCCGCAACGTGTCCGTACAACGGTGAGTTATGTACAACACCATCAGGGTGTACGGAATGCGCGACCTCTGCATGCAGTGTGGGGCGGACAGCCCGGTCTGTTGCCGCAACGTGTCCGTACAACGGTGAGTTATGTACAACACTAGGGTGTACGGAATGCGCGACCTCTGCATACAGTACGGGGCGGACAGCGCGGTCTGTTGCCGCAATGTGTCTGTTCAACGGTGAGTTACACGTTGCAGACAACAAGTAGGTACTTAATCCAGATAACATAAAGTGTAAAGATAGGCTGGCAGCAAATCATCATGCAATGCAACAACAAACAGCATTAATTCTTGATTAGAAAAGTCCCTTGTTAATCCCGTTGATGTGACGGCTCGGCCACGACCTCGCGCTTGGCGAGTGGTGAATGGCCATTCGGGGTATTACTTTACTGGTATTAGCTTAGCGGTATACGGCAATCCAAACTCTCACGAGGAAAAATGTGTAGTAATTAATCCCATTCAGAGCTTACTCTTAATTTGGTTTACAATCCTCAGGCGGTCCAGCATGAGTTGCGTTCTCGCGCGCGAGTCCATATTTGAAGTCGCGCAAGATTTATGTAGTCGCGCGCGAGAACGCAACTCATGCTAGACCGCCTGGACGTGTCAGTTAAATTTCACGGTAGATCAGTGGTTCCTAACCTGGGGGTAAAACTGGTATTTTACGGGGGTAATAAGCTAACCTAATATGACAATACTACCAACGTACACTTTTTATTTTTTAATACCATTGGGAGGGGTAAAATCAGGTTCCCTAGTTAGTCATACGGGTGACCGGACTGAAAAGGTTAGGAACCACTGTGGTAGATCTTCAGCCACATAAGATAAAAATCTTTATAAAACTTTCAAGGCCAATTTTAAACGCTACATTATTTTCCAGCGGCCTTCACAAGCACCTACTCCTAGCGCCATCTGACGTAGCCGGCTGGGGCATCTTCCTCAAGGAGGCCGCTCACAAGAACGAGTTCATCAGCGAGTACTGCGGCGAGGTGATCTCGCAGGACGAGGCCGACCGCCGCGGCAAGGTGTACGACAAGTACATGTGCTCCTTCCTGTTCAACCTGAACAACGGTGAGATACTGTCCCACTCCGGCCATCTCAGACAAGAACCAGTTCATCAGCGAGTACTGCGGCGAGGTGATCTCGCAGGACGAGGCCGACCGCCGCGGCAAGGTGTACGACAAGTACATGTGCTCCTTCCTGTTCAACCTGAACAACGGTGAGATACTGTCCCACTCCGGCCATCTCAGACAAGAACCAGTTCATCAGCGAGTACTGCGGCGAGGTGATCTCGCAGGACGAGGCCGACCGCCGCGGCAAGGTGTACGACAAGTACATGTGCTCCTTCCTGTTCAACCTGAACAACGGTGAGATACTGTCCCACTCCGGCCATCTCAGACAAGAACCAGTTCATCAGCGAGTACTGCGGCGAGGTGATCTCGCAGGACGAGGCCGACCGCCGCGGCAAGGTGTACGACAAGTACATGTGCTCCTTCCTGTTCAACCTGAACAACGGTGAGATACTGTCCCACTCCGGCCATCTCAGACAAGAACCAGTTCATCAGCGAGTACTGCGGCGAGGTGATCTCGCAGGACGAGGCCGACCGCCGCGGCAAGGTGTACGACAAGTACATGTGCTCCTTCCTGTTCAACCTGAACAACGGTGAGATACTGTCCCACTCCGGCCATCTCAGACAAGAACCAGTTCATCAGCGAGTACTGCGGCGAGGTGATCTCGCAGGACGAGGCCGACCGCCGCGGCAAGGTGTACGACAAGTACATGTGCTCCTTCCTGTTCAACCTGAACAACGGTGAGATACTGTCCCACTCCGGCCATCTCAGACAAGAACCAGTTCATCAGCGAGTACTGCGGCGAGGTGATCTCGCAGGACGAGGCCGACCGCCGCGGCAAGGTGTACGACAAGTACATGTGCTCCTTCCTGTTCAACCTGAACAACGGTGAGATACTGTCCCACTCCGGCCATCTCAGACAAGAACCAGTTCATCAGCGAGTACTGCGGCGAGGTGATCTCGCAGGACGAGGCCGACCGCCGCGGCAAGGTGTACGACAAGTACATGTGCTCCTTCCTGTTCAACCTGAACAACGGTGAGATACTGTCCCACTCCGGCCATCTCAGACAAGAACCAGTTCATCAGCGAGTACTGCGGCGAGGTGATCTCGCAGGACGAGGCCGACCGCCGCGGCAAGGTGTACGACAAGTACATGTGCTCCTTCCTGTTCAACCTGAACAACGGTGAGATACTGTCCCACTCCGGCCATCTCAGACAAGAACCAGTTCATCAGCGAGTACTGCGGCGAGGTGATCTCGCAGGACGAGGCCGACCGCCGCGGCAAGGTGTACGACAAGTACATGTGCTCCTTCCTGTTCAACCTGAACAACGGTGAGATACTGTCCCACTCCGGCCATCTCAGACAAGAACCAGTTCATCAGCGAGTACTGCGGCGAGGTGATCTCGCAGGACGAGGCCGACCGCCGCGGCAAGGTGTACGACAAGTACATGTGCTCCTTCCTGTTCAACCTGAACAACGGTGAGATACTGTCCCACTCCGGCCATCTCAGACAAGAACCAGTTCATCAGCGAGTACTGCGGCGAGGTGATCTCGCAGGACGAGGCCGACCGCCGCGGCAAGGTGTACGACAAGTACATGTGCTCCTTCCTGTTCAACCTGAACAACGGTGAGATACTGTCCCACTCCGGCCATCTCAGACAAGAACCAGTTCATCAGCGAGTACTGCGGCGAGGTGATCTCGCAGGACGAGGCCGACCGCCGCGGCAAGGTGTACGACAAGTACATGTGCTCCTTCCTGTTCAACCTGAACAACGGTGAGATACTGTCCCACTCCGGCCATCTCAGACAAGAACCAGTTCATCAGCGAGTACTGCGGCGAGGTGATCTCGCAGGACGAGGCCGACCGCCGCGGCAAGGTGTACGACAAGTACATGTGCTCCTTCCTGTTCAACCTGAACAACGGTGAGATACTGTCCCACTCCGGCCATCTCAGACAAGAACCAGTTCATCAGCGAGTACTGCGGCGAGGTGATCTCGCAGGACGAGGCCGACCGCCGCGGCAAGGTGTACGACAAGTACATGTGCTCCTTCCTGTTCAACCTGAACAACGGTGAGATACTGTCCCACTCCGGCCATCTCAGACAAGAACCAGTTCATCAGCGAGTACTGCGGCGAGGTGATCTCGCAGGACGAGGCCGACCGCCGCGGCAAGGTGTACGACAAGTACATGTGCTCCTTCCTGTTCAACCTGAACAACGGTGAGATACTGTCCCACTCCGGCCATCTCAGACAAGAACCAGTTCATCAGCGAGTACTGCGGCGAGGTGATCTCGCAGGACGAGGCCGACCGCCGCGGCAAGGTGTACGACAAGTACATGTGCTCCTTCCTGTTCAACCTGAACAACGGTGAGATACTGTCCCACTCCGGCCATCTCAGACAAGAACCAGTTCATCAGCGAGTACTGCGGCGAGGTGATCTCGCAGGACGAGGCCGACCGCCGCGGCAAGGTGTACGACAAGTACATGTGCTCCTTCCTGTTCAACCTGAACAACGGTGAGATACTGTCCCACTCCGGCCATCTCAGACAAGAACCAGTTCATCAGCGAGTACTGCGGCGAGGTGATCTCGCAGGACGAGGCCGACCGCCGCGGCAAGGTGTACGACAAGTACATGTGCTCCTTCCTGTTCAACCTGAACAACGGTGAGATACTGTCCCACTCCGGCCATCTCAGACAAGAACCAGTTCATCAGCGAGTACTGCGGCGAGGTGATCTCGCAGGACGAGGCCGACCGCCGCGGCAAGGTGTACGACAAGTACATGTGCTCCTTCCTGTTCAACCTGAACAACGGTGAGATACTGTCCCACTCCGGCCATCTCAGACAAGAACCAGTTCATCAGCGAGTACTGCGGCGAGGTGATCTCGCAGGACGAGGCCGACCGCCGCGGCAAGGTGTACGACAAGTACATGTGCTCCTTCCTGTTCAACCTGAACAACGGTGAGATACTGTCCCACTCCGGCCATCTCAGACAAGAACCAGTTCATCAGCGAGTACTGCGGCGAGGTGATCTCGCAGGACGAGGCCGACCGCCGCGGCAAGGTGTACGACAAGTACATGTGCTCCTTCCTGTTCAACCTGAACAACGGTGAGATACTGTCCCACTCCGGCCATCTCAGACAAGAACCAGTTCATCAGCGAGTACTGCGGCGAGGTGATCTCGCAGGACGAGGCCGACCGCCGCGGCAAGGTGTACGACAAGTACATGTGCTCCTTCCTGTTCAACCTGAACAACGGTGAGATACTGTCCCACTCCGGCCATCTCAGACAAGAACCAGTTCATCAGCGAGTACTGCGGCGAGGTGATCTCGCAGGACGAGGCCGACCGCCGCGGCAAGGTGTACGACAAGTACATGTGCTCCTTCCTGTTCAACCTGAACAACGGTGAGATACTGTCCCACTCCGGCCATCTCAGACAAGAACCAGTTCATCAGCGAGTACTGCGGCGAGGTGATCTCGCAGGACGAGGCCGACCGCCGCGGCAAGGTGTACGACAAGTACATGTGCTCCTTCCTGTTCAACCTGAACAACGGTGAGATACTGTCCCACTCCGGCCATCTCAGACAAGAACCAGTTCATCAGCGAGTACTGCGGCGAGGTGATCTCGCAGGACGAGGCCGACCGCCGCGGCAAGGTGTACGACAAGTACATGTGCTCCTTCCTGTTCAACCTGAACAACGGTGAGTTTAACAAAACTAATTATAATACAATAAAAAAATAAAATCCTTCAAAATTAAGGACCCTTCCTAAAGCTTTGGATTCCTCCGAAAACGGTGCCGTAATATGACGGCCGTCATATAGCGGCCGCAAAAGACGGCCGTCTTTACGGTGGCGACATGTGGAAAGTACCACGGCGTCATAACACACCGTCAGCCACCAAAGTCAAAGCGGCAAATTTGAAAAATGTAGGCGCGAAGGGATAACGTCCCATAGAACATTTGAATTTTACTTGGAAGATGAAATATCATCAGAAAAGGAAAATAATCGTAGTACGGAATCATTTATTCAAATCTCGTGTCATTTATTCAAAATGGCGTCACCGCTATCTAATAAAACGTTCACGAAACTATCGACACCGTGATGACGGCCGTCTTCCAAATGGCGACACCGCTTTTTTACGTTACGTTGACAATCAACGCCGTCTAGGAAACCGCGCCATCTTGTTTACATAGACAACGTTCTAGTGACGTCATTCAACGCTATATAGCGGCCGTCATATTACGGCACCGTTTTCGGAGGAATCCAAAGCTTAAGCGACTCTCAGCGGGTGCTCCGCAAAACGGTGTTAGTTTTTTTTTTTTTTTTAGCCTGGTTTAGTGTCCCACTGCTGGGCAAAGGCCTCCCCTCCCTTCCTCCACTCAACCCTGTCGTTTGCATTTTCCCGCCAATCCGGATAAAATGCGTCCAAGTCGTCCCGCCATCTCCTCTTTGGTCTGCCTGAACCCCGGCCTACACCATCGATGGTGTTCCGTGGGTCCCACTCGGTAACCATTTTGGCCCACCTTTCAGGGTGCATGCGGCAGACATGTCCCGCCCAGTCCCACTTAAGCTTAGCGGTCTTGGCACCTACATCTACAACTCGAGTTCTGGAGCGCAGTTCCGTGTTTCTGATTCGATCAGTTCTGCGAACACCTAGTATACTGCGCTCCATCGCTCGGTGTTAGTTTGATATGATAAAAAATCCGTTAAACGAATCCGCTTACGTTAGTACAGAAAATCAAACTTACCCAGTATTACACTCATATGAATTCAACGTAAGGCCCGAAAAGCTGTGGAATCCTGTTTTTTTTTCTTTTAAATTTTAACTAATTATTCATTTTACATTAAATTGTAAATAAAAAGTAATTACTACAAATTTGTTATCAGATTTCGTGGTGGACGCGACCCGTAAAGGCAACAAGATCCGTTTCGCGAACCACTCCATCAACCCCAACTGCTACGCCAAGGTCATGATGGTGAACGGCGACCACCGCATCGGCATCTTCGCCAAGCGCGCCATCCAGCCAGGAGAGGAGCTTTTCTTCGACTACAGGTACTTAAACCCTTTAAACATTATAAACAAAAACGTCACTCACACGCCAAGGTCCGAGGCGCAAGCGAGCTAATGTAAACCTTACGTGAAAGTGTGAAGGTTCATTTTTCAACGTCATAACACCTATAGTTGTCCACATCAACTACAATTATGTCGGAGGGGTGCTGACCTGCGGTGAGTGCGGTCGTACATTCACTGCAAAGATAGGCTACGTCAGCCACCTAAGAGCCCACGATCGTCGCTCTCAATAACTAGTACAACCCCAGTCGCCGTGGCCGGAACCGGCCAGGAAAGGATGATGATGATGATGAGTTGTCCATCACGGTGCGCGCGACTAGTAACGACGACAGTGTTCTTGGCATTCTAAAAGGTTAAACAACCTTAGCAAATATATTTCTAACAGTGCAACTTTGAGTCAAATCGACATACGGGCTTCGCAGTTTGATAGCACTCTTAGTGCCGATCGAGTTTAGGTCAAGAGTACAACTTCGAGATCTGTGAACCACCATTAAAACTACTATGTGCATCTAAATCGTAAACGCTCCCTGTTTTCGCTCCTAAAGTTTACGCACGCCTGTCTTAGTGCGGCAACGTCGAGAGCCACGATGACTAGACTTTCTTATAGGGCATGCAGTACCGGTCCCGGTACCAAGAATTTCATTTCCCGGTTCTGGGCAAGGCCGGAACCGGGATTCCCGGTTCTTCCCGGTTCTCAAGGCACCTTATGATTATTTTTAAGAAATTGTTTGTGTTAGCGTACAATCTTTATGAATGACTTATTTTTATATAAATAATTGCATAAGTATTAATAAATTACTTATTTTATTTAAAAAAAAAACACTTTAATTAGCGTTCCAACCTATTTTACGAAATTAACCGGCACACCTATTTTACGAAGTCACCCGGGTCAAAATGTATAGATAGACACATAATTCATCTAAATAGGTGTAATTTAGTAGCTCTAAGGCTCCATTGGGACATACCACAGAAACATACATAGATTATGATATTATATCATAGTCCTTTATGTAA
The DNA here is from genome assembly GCF_948474715.1 of Cydia amplana. NCBI lineage: Eukaryota > Metazoa > Arthropoda > Insecta > Lepidoptera > Tortricidae > Cydia > Cydia amplana. The sequence goes on along the minus strand of NC_086079.1, from coordinate 14,140,967 downwards.
CCGGCATACAGTACTGGACGATGATTACGACGACTAAATTGAAATAGAATCTAGTGTGAATTTTTAAAATTTACTATTGTCCGTAATATCGATTGGAATGCCTACTTACTTTACTAGGTTAGTTTTTCGGGTTATTTGGGTTCCCCGTTTCATAGCACCAGTTTATTAAATGTCCCGAGCTAAAGTACTAAAACATTACTACGAATTCCCGGGAGCATGCCCTACTTTCTTACCATCTACTTTACAACACAATCTTAATTTACAACTATTTCAGATACGGGCCGACGGAACAGCTCAAATTCGTGGGCATCGAGCGCGAGATGGAATTCTTATGAGAACAAACCAAACTGCAACGCGGCCTCCCCCCGCGCACCCCCACCCCCGCCCCCGCGGGCACCAGCAGCGGCGGCAACGGGCACTCTAGGAGCAGCGGGAATACTGAGAGTAGCGGAGCAAATACCGCCAGCAACGGCAACTCCAAGAGTAGCGGAGCAAATACCGGCAGCAACGGCAACTCCAAGAGTAGCGGAGCAAATACCGGCAGCAACGGCAACTCCAAGAGTAGCGGAGCTAATACCGCCAGCAACGGCAACTCCAAGAGTAGCGGAGCAAATAGCGGCAGCAACGGCAACTCCAAGAGTAGCGGAGCTAATACCGGCAGCAACGGCAACTCCAAGAGTAGCGGAGCAAATACCGGCAGCAACGGCAACTCCAAGAGTAGCGGAGCAAATACCGGCAGCAACGGCAACTCCAAGAGTAGCGGAGCAAATACCGGCAGCAACGGCAACTCCAAGAGTAGCGGAGCAAATACCGGCAGCAATGGCAACTCCAAGAGTAGCGCGGGCGGCAACGGTGCGAGTAGTGGGAATGCGAGCGGCCTGGCGTCTGTCAGTAGCAGGAGCAGCACCGGCTCGGCGCGGGCCACGCGCTCGCGCCCCTACGTGCGGCCCGCGGGCCGCGACCGGCTCACGTGGCGGTACAATCAGTAAACCTGGCCCCAATTTCACCACGGTGACAGGTGCGACAATTGTAAAACATCACTGTTGCTGACGTCACTGGCATCCATGGGCTACGGTTACCGCTTACCATCGGGCGGGCCGTATTCCTGTTTGCCACCGTCAGTGTATTATTTAAAAAAAAACTTTATTATATGGGAAAAAAACAGACATTTCTCTTACCAAGTTTCTGACAATTGTCACAAGATTTAAAATAATTGTCGGCAATTCTTGACAGGAAATGAGTTCTGTGTCGGAATTATGTGATAATTGTCGTGTTTCTTGTAACAATTGTCAGAAACTTGGTAAGAGAAATATCCGTTTTTTTCCGATATAATATTTTTTTTAAATAATACACTGATGGTGGCAAACAGGAATACGGCCCACCCGATGGTAAGCGGTAACCGTAGCCCATGGATGCCAGTGACGTCAGCAACAGTGATGTTTTACAATTGTCGCACCTGTCACCGTGGTGAAATTGGGGCCTGGAGACAAAGTGACAATCGCTGTCGCTTCGACAACGAAACGCTTTGTCTCTGTCACTCTTCCATAATAGTGCGACTGTGGCAGTTGTTTCTATAGCTACGGAGCGTTTGCGATTGGCGTGTTGGCTGTGCGGCCTGAGGTACTTACGCAGGTTATCTGTACGGTATAAAGAAGCCGGTATTTGAGCATGTAATCGGCACGGTCCGCAAGTTTGGAGCGAGTAACAGCAGCCTGCGTCTTTACTAAGTCGAGTAGTCTCAACGATTGCACTGTGCTACCTTTACTAGTATTAGTTACCAGTCAATTTTAATATTTTTAATACATTTTGTACCAGAAGGCAATACAAGGTTTCGATGTAAGTAATATATATCGAATTGGCAGGTTTCAAGATTGGTGGAATCTAAGCGGCGGGCAAGAAATAGCGTGTCAAACAATTTAAAAAAAATTGCCACTGTAATGAGAATATAGATATGGACAGGAGCTCCCAACCGATTTTTTTGCTTGGGCCTGTGTATGTCTCCTATTAGTTGAAACTTGAAGTATGAGTGTTATAATTATAATGTATGAGGCATTGAACATGTCTTTTGTTTTTTGGGCCATTTTGAAAATGGTTTTAGACGAGCTGTGAAACACTCAATTATGTTCCAATAGTTTATAAGATGTTTAAATGACAGACTGTATTTCCTGTCCTAGTATATAAGGATTTTTCCGTCACAATAGGTATGTTTAACATCACAAAACGCATTGAACTTACACTCAATACGAGTAGCAATGACAACGGGTGCGAACTGTATGCTTTTGACAAGGCCAGATACCTCCTTTTAGACTTTTAGAGGCAAGTGGTGCGGCTCGACATGATAATAAGCAGAAATATGGAACATTTGATCCATAAAGTATCCGTCTTTAATGTTCCTTGCTATAATTGTAATTATATGTATGAACGATATTAAACTGTGTTTTCTGTCTTTTGACTTATGATATGATTAATGACTTTGTACTTTTACATGTTAATAAAACCAATGAAATCACATAGTGTTTTCCTTTTTTTAAACCTCAACTTACTAAAGTATAATGTTATTAACGCTATAATGGATAAAATATCCTAGTGCAAAGTTGAACAAAATTAGGGTCTTACTCAAAAGAGTATAAACTTTTAATACAATAACAACTTAAAATATAATACAAATGTATTAACAAATTACCCATAATAGATTAGCTCAATAGCTTTTCCTGACACTAAACCTGGGGGCCGATTTTTGAATTTCGATCGCTCGATTTCGTCACTCAAAAATCGGTGGAAAACTGCGAAATGCTGATTTTTGGAATACGAGTGATAGAAATTGGGAATAGAGTGGTATTGACCACTCGTTTTCAATTCTATTAGTAGAATTTACATGCCTAGTAGTGGAGATATTACTGAAAGAAATACACGAAATCGAGCGGTCGAATTTCAAAACTCGGCCCCTTGGTGATCTAATTAAGAACAGTGCTTTAATCGAGTGCTATTGATTGACCTTTGGCTATCACAATGTACAAAATGTGTATATGGCAATGACAACGCCATCTAGTGAAACTGTTATTTACAGGCCTTGATTTTTTCACACTCTATCATAATCAATGTTCAGTTCATGTACAGTTATCAAAAGGATTAATTTGTATCGCTACATATATAAAACTCATAGAAATTCTTAACCTTTTGAACGCTTTATGTCATAAACACAAACATCACTCAAACGCCAAGCTCTCGGGCGCAATCAAGCTAATGTAAACCTTATTTGAAAGTGTGAAGGTTACTTTTCCGCCATAACATCTATGATTGTCCTTGGCGCGGTGGGCAGTGGGCACGACGGGTAACGACGACTTTATTGTATTCATGGCGTTCAAAGGGTTAAAGATAGTAAAGAATCAATTTATAACCTTGACTATATGAAACACAGAAGATAGAATGCAGGACATAAGGAAAGAATACCAGTAGTCCTATAGGTTCACGCTCTTCAAGGTCCTATCCTGCAAGGTCTAAAAATTTCCCAAGTCTAAACAGTAACATGGTTAAAAAGAAAAACAAAACCACTGGCAAGTTTTAACATGTTTATATGTCACCAAAAAAACTAAATAATAAATAAATAACACTTGGACTTATCAGGCACAATACAATTTTAAATCTTATGTAACTACATAAAATTAACTAACGCAGGTAAAATATTTCGGTAAGCGAAGTAGGTTGTATATTATACATAGGTATATGTAGACAACAAGTACACCAAGTATATATTAAAAGCATCAGTCCATTTACAACTATTATGAAATCTTATTATTCTTCTAATGAATAAAATCATACAACCAAAAGAATTACTTGCTTATGCAAGTTTATGTGAAAGAGTTTGTGACTCAGTATTTATAATGTTATGATTTTCACTGAAGCTAACAACATATTGCAGCAATCATATGACAAGTATATGCATGGCCTCTTGAGGTATTGTTTATCTTCAGAATAACAACAATTTCTAGGTATGGGCTTTAACCGTCACAGGAGCCATCAAGCCAGCCATCTTTCCACCTCTCATGCACTTTGCTGCAGTCAAATTCTGGTTTACCAAGTTTCTCGTTCACTGTATTGTGTCGCTCGCACAGCCATTGTGCTAGTGCGTTTCTTGATTCTGTCTGTGGAGGGTTTTCTTTTAAACTGAAAAATTAAACATTATGTTGAATCAGCCAACATATCTACGTTTGTATAGGGGAGAAAACTGTTAAGTAATATCCGGGTCTCAGGATAAATTTCCTCAGTAGCACATGACTCGATGAAATTTAAAGTATCATAGGAAAGTTATAATTCCCACATCTAATTTTCTATAACTGTGTATGCCACCTCAACACGAATGAACTTTTGTAAATTGAAATGTAATGGATTCAATTTAGTAAAGGTATACTTTTACTAAATTCAATCTTGCCACAAAATATCATAATTTGTAGTGGATATTCCTATTCTACTGTGTAAGAAGGGATAAAAATACTCACTCTTCTCTAAAGTCTAATGCACATGGCTCACAAGGATAAAATTGGGAAAATATATTAAAGAACTGTGTCATGGATTTGGCCTGAGCCTTTGTGGGTTTCTCCGGGTAGTAGGAGGCCATGGAGTGTAGGAAGCCCCATGTCGCCTGCCCAAGCTCTTCCTTGTCTAACGGGCAGTCCTTCCGGGTAGGCTTGGTAGGAGAATCCTGGACAAAATATGTTGAATAAATATATTGAATATTGATACACTGGGTTACAGTGTAATATTTCTTCATTTAAAAGGGCACATATAATGATTCCCTTTTAAACATGATAGTTTTAAGTTGAATGCAGAAGTATTAAATAAATTTCATAATATCCAGTAAAATTAACCCTTTTTTTAATGCAAAACATTGCAAGCTTGCTCTTTTATTTCATAGAATTTACCAGAAACTAAGAAGATTCGAAGTTAATCATGAGTAGCATAACCTAATCTGACCTTTTTCGGGGCACCAGGTTTCGGGGGCTTCTGCGACTTGGCCCACGATTTAAAATCAGAACACGCCCGACAAGGCTTCTCTTCCTCATCAGAACCGTGGCCCGACATCTCGGGTTTCAACCACGATCCTAGAATCTAAGTTCGTGCAAAGATAAGGACTGTTGTGCAACACCAAGTTCAGAGTTTTAAAATTAAATATCACTTGATTATTGAACCCATTGAATTTATACCAGTAAATATTTATAAACAAATGCAATCAGAGATTTAAGTATGAATTTAAATAAAAATATATCGCCGGTTTAACATCCCATGAGCGCTGACTGTCAAGTGTCAATGTCAAACGAAACGTCAAAATAAAGTCACGTGTTTTTTTCTTCTAGGTGGGTGGTGGTGATTCAAAAATTAGCCAAGCTACAAGATTCTTGGACGTGTAAAAGTCGTAACACATTATCGCACCGTTCAAGGTCACGGTGCGCCGCACCCATAAGTGAGAGCGAGAAGAAGGTATCTCTTTCTCGCTCTCACTTATGAGTGCGACGCACCAAGGTCGCGGTGCAGTGCGATAGTGTGTTACGACTTTAATTAATATGTTGTGCTTGCACCGGGAACATGCATAGTCGTAGAAAGAGAGGCAAACAGCGAACTTAGCTTTGTAAAACTCGACCTAGACATTTTGGGAAAATCATAAATTATGATTATGATTCATAATTAAATAATTTTTCCCGGATAAGAATCTTTTTTATGCTCCACCGCCACCAGTCGGTTCTGAATAAGTTGACTGTTGAAGTATAGCCTGACGTAATATATGATAATTGTCAAGAGGGCGCTGTTATTCTCATGTATAGGGTGACAAATCAGTGTAGTATGAAAAAATTAGTTCCAGTGAAATTCCGCAACATGGCGCATCCTCAATAGATCCTGGTTCACCTATAAATAAACTTATAAATAAAAAATGCTCCCTAGGTCGCTGTCCTGAGTTATGGTGCCCAGAAGACTGGCAGCGTTACCTCTTTGAATGGCCAGACTTAGTCTCTGGTCGAAGTAGCTGTCAGCCTTCTAAGATTATTTTTAGTTTTATAATGCATGTACTTAGAGTCAGACCAAGAAAAGTCTGCAGCGGATTTGATAGCCCACGCAGTGCCAGTGTTATTTTAAACGTCAAACTTCTGACGTTTAAAATAACACTGGCACTGCGAGGGCTGTCAAACCCGCTGCAGACTTTTCTTGGTCTGACTCTAGTTTAGTTTGTGTATTTTTACTGGTTTTGGATAGGAAGAAATAAAAATAAAAACTACTAATAATTTAATAAAATAACATTTATTTATTACAAATAAATAATATACTGTCATATATTTTCTGCATTAGTCAATAAACATAGTGGTTATATTCTCTTTGTAGCCAATAGCTGAAATACATTGTGAGCTGGACTAGCAGTGATTTATTGATTTTATAAATTTATACATTTAAGTATCACTTATTAACTAGAAGTACTTTCGCAAGCCGCTACAATTTCTGAAACAAATGAGAAAGTCTAAGTTTAGAAAAATTTCAAGAAAATATACCTTATACATAGAAAATTTCCATTCCATTCCATCCATATCTGGGCGACATATAAAAACTCAAAAACGCGCGTTTACCCAGAGATAAGACCTAAATAATATATATATATATATAAATAAATCAATAAATAAACAAGAATTGCTCGTTTAAAGGTATTAGATTAGATAATAGATAATCCGTTTATGTCTGTGGTGGTCTAAGGGCTCTATAACTGATGTCACACAAAAGACAACTTTGTGATTTAAATTGTGAAGCATCAGTAGGCCTAGCACATGACGCGACAGTATCTCGCCGCGAGATAGACCCGTCTTTTTCTAACTGTATTCATGAAAGAGGGACGGCAGACATGACTCACTGTCAACAACGGCCATCAGCGCGGTGACGGCCGGCGAGCCGGGCAGCTCCGCGATGAAATCGCGTCCGTCGTCGCAGCAGCGCGCGAGCACCGGGTCCACAGACAAGACATCCTCTAGACTGAGCATAGTAACGCTACCCCCTCTGCCACTCATACGGTAGTTTTACTCCATCTTCGAGTTAATCCCGTGCCGTGATTGGTCCGTGTCTTTGAACGGACCAATCACGGCACGGGATTCGCTCACCTCGTCCCCCCGCACCCCCGTATTTTTGGCAGCATCGGTTTCATGAAATAATTGCTCTGAACTCAGTCTAGAGGATTCCTAGTCTATGACCGGGTCTAACGGCAACGCGCCCAGCAGGGGTACTGCTTGCTCGAGGCACATTTGTGCTGCACCGCCGGTTGTCGCTGGGAAGACCTCGCTGAGAGTCTAGAAGAGTCATATATAAAACTTTGTGAAGTATCAGGACTCACTATCGACAATGCCCATCAGCGCGGTGACGGCAGGCGAGCCGGGCAGCTCCGCGATGAAATCGCGTCCGTCGTCGCAGCAGCGCGCGAGCACCGGGTCTAACGGCAACGCGCCCAGCAGGGGTACTGCTTGCTCGAGGCACATTTGTGCTGCACCGCCGGTTGTCGCTGGGAAGATCTCGCTGAGAGTCTAGAAGAGTCATATATAACACTTTGTGAAGTATCAGGACTCACTATCGACAATGCCCATCAGCGCGGTGACGGCCAGCGAGTCCGGCAGCTCCGCGATGAAATCGCGTCCGTCGTCGCAGCAGCGCGCGAGCACCGGGTCTAACGGCAACGCGCCCAGCAGGGGCACTGCTTGCTCGAGGCACATCTGTGCTGCACCGCCGGTTGTCGCTGGGAAGATCTCGCTGCGAGTCTACAAGATGAAGAAAGAAAAAACAACGGGTTGCACTCCGGGAGTGCCGACAGAAGTGAAAACTCAATGACTAGTGCAAAATGTCTGTATAATTGAGGTTAACGCCATCTAGCGTTATTTCGTCGCATTACTTGAAACCCCTAAGCACATCACTGTTAGTGCCCGAGTTATATTAATACCAGTTAGAGGGAAACTCACTAGATGGCATTTAAATCAATAAAGAAAAAGTCAATGACATTGTAACAGTTTTTCGATCAGGTCACGTGTCCGTCTTACGGTCACGTGATCTGTCGCGAGTTTAACATTTTTCCCCACCTCAAAAAGTGCACAGCGCCGCTAAAGAAGTTTTCACTTCAAAAATTAGGTTATACGCACAAAGCTCGACGCAAATGAATTGAGAAAATATATATTGTAATGGCATTATAGCTGAAGGTTTTATAATTAAGCCATGAAAGTGATAGGTCAAATAATAACACTTAAGTTATGAAAAAAACACAGTTCTGATTATACTTATACATGACATATGAACATGACCCTTTGTCCTGTAATACCTGTTTCTTTGGCCAGTATCCCATGCTAATACCGAGATTTGAACTTAGCTCTTCCGAGATGTGTATTGTGTACTTAGTTCGCGCACGAATACCTACAGCCTACGCAATATAATAGACAGGTATCTGGGCGTAGGGAACATCCTCCCGTTTCTTCAGCCTCTGAATCGTTTTCGTGCGCGAACTGTACATACTTCGAAACCCAGAAATTAACCATCTAAAGGTCTGAACCAGATGTTGAGTAAGCTATTTTAAAAACAAATTAATTAACACATTCATTGCCACCCAGCCAAACAAGACATCCGCTCCAGGCCACAAAAAAGTCGTCATATAAAGCTCTTACTACGATCCCGACTATCGGGTCGTCCGGCCTGGGAACGAAATCATAAAATACCCGATAGTCGGGTTTTCGGCACTGAATATGTTAATGTAGCTTACCTTGCAATTAGGACAAATGAACAGCGACATATTCTCTACCACACCCAGCACTCTCGCGTTCAGTTCCTTACAAAACACGTCGAGAAGGGCGGTTTCTTGCGGCGTGGTCACTACCAGGGCGCCGGTTAGGTATTAAAAAAACCGGCCAAGTGCGAGTCGGACTCGCGCACGGAGCGTTCCGCACCATCAACAAAAAATAGAGCAAAACAAGCAAAAAAACGGTCACCCATCCAAGTACTGACCCCGCCCGACGTTGCTTAACTTCGGTCAAAAATCACGTTTGTTGTATGGGAGCCCCACTTAAATCTTTATTTTATTCTGTTTTTAGTATTTGTTGTTATAGCGGCAACAGAAATACATCATCTGTGAAAATTTCAACTGTCTAGCTATCACGGTTCGTGAGATACAGCCTGGTGACAGACGGACGGACGGACGGACAGCGGAGTCTTAGTAATAGGGTCCCGTTTTTACCCTTTGGGTACGGAACCCTAAAAATAAGTTAATATGTACTAGTTATAGAGGTATCTAGCGTACCTTGCAATTAGGACAAATGAACAGCGACATATTTTCTACCACGCCCAGCACTCTCGCGTTCAGTTTCTTACAAAACTGCAGTTCTTTACGCACGTCGAGAAGCGCGGTTTCTTGTGGCGTGGTCACTACCAGCGCGCCGGTCAGACCCGCGCCGGTCAGGTACTGCACGGCGGATAGGTGCTCGTCTGATGTGCCTATAAGTAATGCTATGTTAGACTTTGGCCGGTTGACGCTATAGGGAATAATATCTGGGGAAAACATAAAAAAACTCGTAATTTCCCAGAGATAAGACCTAGCTAGATCGATTTTTCGCCCCCAAAAACCCCCATATAGCAAATTTCATCGAAATCGTTAGAGCCGTTTCCGAGATCCCCGATATATATGTAAACAAGAATTGCTCGTTTAAAGGTATTAGATTACTGCAATGTTTTGGCACCAAAGTACAACACTTAGCACCTTTAGTAAACCATAGAGTAACTTATACGTTAAACTGTTTTTTGACAAGTTTTCACAGACAATCAAATATGACATTGATAGACAAGGCGGTTTGTTTACAAAGGGCCTACCGGGAAACGCGAAATCGAAACTCGGCCTCTTTATCGCTCGAATATGCAAGAGTGATAGAGTGGATAGATAACAAAACTTTGACTCTCTCGTTTGTTGTAAACCCTTAGATTGTGACTTATTGTGGGAATGGCGCCTACTGCTGTAAAATAGATATCTTATGGGAAGACCGCAACATTTTTATAGACCGTGAAAATGCATCGTACGGCGTCAATCAAATGCCTTACATGTCGCGCTCGGAAATTTTTCCCAAATTTCTTTATTAATTTAGATTAAGACTACAGTTTATACATGGCAAATTAAATTATACATACAATTCTGAAATATGAGTGTGTTAATTAAGTCAACATGTGCACTCGGCAGAGCTTAATGACGACGTCCAACGAAACTAGGTTTTAGAAATAAAAGGAAAAACTGAACGGTGTAAGTATTTTCTTTTTTTTAATGCTATATAAATACTTCTCTTGAACTTTGCAGAAAACGAAAAATCGCTCGAGCTACTTTTATGACAACGACTTACCAGGAGGCGTATCAATTAATAGGTAGTCTAGTTCTCCCCAATCTACCTCGCTGAGGAACTGCTTAATCATTCCTGCAACAAACAAAATGTTATAAGAAAATTATACTTAATGTACATACATAGCAAGCAAAATTTTCCAAGAAAAAGTTTTGAGAAACTATTCAAGTATTCCACTGTTTCCAGTGGAATAATGGTGATGTACGGTCGTTTTAGGGTTAATTAGGTACCTACTTCATTACGAAGTACAATGTAAACCAAAACCCTGTACAACTTGACAATTAAAGTCTGTGGCTGTACTGTACCATACACATCACGACCACGGAAGATTTTGCTTAGAGTATTAATTATCACGTTGCAATAAGGATTAGGATTGGTCATGTCGCAGCCAATTGGCCAAATTAGTCAGATTATTAGTCGCCAGGCCGTTCATTAATCGCTGGCATCTAATGAAACGCGACGTTTAAACAGATGGCTGAACGTCATATTCAAAGTGCTGACTTTCAATACGCCAAGTTGTTAAACGTTGAGTGATTCTAGTTCTATTAACTATCGGCATCAAATTGGATGCCGGCGTTTAGTGAACGGCCTAGGCGTCTAATTAGCTGGCTAATTTAATCAAATGGCTTGCGTTACCGTACCATTTTTCTTCGGTCCTCTCCAAATCACTGCGTCGTCGGGGCTGCCGAGTAGAAAGCCGATGGACATCAGAGACAAATTGTCCGTTACATACTGAAATAATTAAACATTTCAAATTATCATTAGGTACCTTTGGTAGCATCACTATATAGTATAAAACAAAATCACTCCCCGCTGTCTGTCTGTCTGTATGTATGCTTAGATGTTTAAAACTACGCAACGGATTTTGATGCGGGTTTTTTTTAAATAAGTAGATAGAGTGATTCAAGAGGAAGGTTTATGCATAATTTGTTATCCCGTGCGAAGCCAGGGCGGGTCGCTAGTTATACTCTAAAATGTATTGTGTTGCAGCATAATACAGATATAGAGCTACAGACAGGCAGTATGTAAAGTTGTAAACATTCATGCTACAGAGCTGTTTACACGATGCCTCCTTGCCCTGCTCGCAGCGGTAATGTATAAATGGGGTTGGCAACTGTCAAAGGTTTGCATAGATGGCGCCATCATAGCTTGCCCCTTTTTCTATGAGATTTGGCTTAAAGGGCTGGCATCTAGGGCATTAATAAAACAAAAATATGACTCAATTCTAGGGATTGACAGGGCAAGCTATGACGGCGCCATCTGCTAAATACTTCGACCGGCCAACCCCATTACTAAAAGACGTAGGTATAAGAAGTGAGTGTTTGAGTACTTCTTCGGAACCATAAGCTCATAGGTACTCGTACCTATATCGGATCCGTTCCTATATCAATCGGAATGGAGTGTAACTTTTTACAGTCTGAAATGAGTTTCTAGTTATAAAGTTGCTCACCACAGGCGACCAGCCGGAGCCGGAGTTGTGGACTTGCTCGCCGCTCACGCCAAGTACGCGGGGCTGCGACGGCCCGCAGATATCCGCGTCAAGAATTCCCACCTGGAGATATCAAGAATTCCAGAAGTCAACCTACAGTTCAAACTCAAACCCATGTTCGAGGAAGAGTAAAGTAGAGTTTACACGAGCTGGGAAAATCGACCGATTTGATCAGGAAAATAATTGGCGCCAATCTCATCTAGCGTCTACACGTACACAATTTAATCACCAATTTGCATTCCATAGATACTAACTTCGAAAATTGGCATTTTTGTGTCCCCACCTGCTGATTTGATCGGGGAATCAAATCGGCGTTTGAGTCCGCACGGCCTGATTCGATCGGACAATTTCATCAGATTGGCGAAAAATTGTCTCGTCTGGACTCCACTTAAGGGCTCATTTAGACGGCGCGCGAACTCGTATACGATTTTAGTTACATTGCGGACCATTGAGCTTACATCAATTCAGCCGACCGATCAAATGACGCAATGTAATGAAACTAGCATGCGAGTTCTCGCACCGTCTAAATGAACCCTGGCCTGGGTATGCGTCGCGGTTGGGTATCGTATCTATCGTGTGGATGAAGCGGGGGGACATTTCGCTTTCTCGGAACTCGTGATTGAACGTAAATAGGTAAAAGAATGAGTGATCATGACTCCGGTTAGATCTCGTAATCATGGTTATTCTTTCTTTAGTATAGTACATCTGTATCCTATTGTTGATCATTACTATCTCGAATCTAAATGTATAGAAAAGGACGCAAACTCGTTATCAGTTGAGCTTAACTTGTTCAATCAATAATGCAATTAAAATAAAGCCTACCGATAAGCAACATAACTGCCTACCAAGATAACAGTTCACAAATACCTACTCTAATCGATAAACAATATTTGTAACCCTTGAACATCATGCATAGTTGCTAATCCGCTACCCAAAGATTGTCTGGAAGAAATCGGTATTGTAAAGAGGTAAGACCGCTCGTTGTCTGCCTCTATCTTTAATCAATTATTTTATATTTGCCCTTTGTTGGTTTTTGATTTATTCCTAATCCACTAATTCACCGTACACACCCATAATCGACATTATAAACAGTACAAACACACCGCCATAATATTAGGTACTAAGTACCAACGTAAATATTTGATGAGATGATGAGTAAAGTGGTCGTTAGCTAGCTACATGCTGGGCCACTTTGAGCCTCGCATTTCTGTAAGCCAAAGTAAATTAGAATACTTATAACATTACAAGTACAACAATTTACAACTTTTGAGACAATGGAAACATTTTGTAAATCACTATGCGGCCCATCGCTCTTCCCACTGAGCTATCGAGACTTAATTAGGATCAAGTTAAAACATCGCATGTCAATTGTTTCTGCATCCCTGTCTACAAAGTCTTGCATTACCATATGCTCGAATCATTTGCATAATAGTTGCACATCCTAAACTAAACAGTCAGAAGCACCCATAAACTTAATTGGTTTATACGCCTTTTTAGAACTGTGACACCATATCGAGTCGTAAAGCTTAGCTCAATAGATTTTCGAACTTAAATCAATTAAATAAAGTTCAAATTAGCTTATCTTTTTTTTAATATGGCTATATACGTTTGACCTATATCCGCGGTGCCTGCTGGTGCCGGCACGAAGGTTGCAGGTTGCGAATTCTTCGTTTTCCACTTTCAGCACTTGGGATCAATAGACGTGAAAAAATTGTGCTCTAGACTATTAAAGTGAACACGTGAATTGTGTATAGATGGAATTTGGAAACTCGCACGAGAGAAGATCGAGGTATAATAGGGTAGGTATGATAATTGCTTGTTTTTAATTCGTTGTAGTATGTAGTCACTAGTATTGTACACAAAGCAGGTTAAAGGGAGGCCTTTAACCTGGGTGGGTAGAGGTACCCACCTTGCAACAAATCGCATGCGATTTTTACATTGCGGCTTTTGATCGATCAATTGAATCGCTGAACTCAATTAGCCGGCAATGTATCTAAAATCGCATGCGATTTCTTACAAGCGCTGAGAGGCCTTCCAGAAGACACAATATTAATTTTTTTTTTAAGAATTAAAAAAATCGTGTTTGGTCTCTAGAGTGCCACAAACGAACAAACATACATGCATAGACTGAGTCTGATAAACAGGTCGCGCTGTCAGAAAAAATAAAAGAACCTTACGTGACCTACTTTTATACGAGGTCAGGTCACAGTTGTGATTGACTAACATACGTACAAGTATAACCAAAAAATGAGAGACCGACATTCCGTACACGGCGGGAAGAAGCTGATAACTCGAGATATTTTATTGAAGAAATTAGAACATTAAATTAAATTACATAAGGTTCAAATTTCTTCCATTTTTTCCCGCGAGTTATCAACTTCTTCCCGCCGTGTACACCGATATAAAACCAATTAACATTATTAAAAAAATATATAATTTGAAGAATCCTTAAAAGTGGAATTGGGATCCAGGCAATTCAGCTTTTGCAAGGATTCAGTTAATTCAAATGGGGTTATTGAACGGATAGGTATAGTCAGCACCAGGAATTGCTTAACAGCGCGGTGTTCAAAATAATCTGCACACGCACTTGTTTCCTCGAAAATAAAGGTGTGTTTAGATCATTTTGAACACATGGCCCGCGTAAAACTAATTCTGCTGCTGACTGCTACTTATATAGCACTATGCTGAGGCATTGTAAAAGTATAAAAGCGACTGCATTAATTCTCATAAATTTTGGTCCCCTGTAAATGTCGTGACGATAAAATCGTGTCGTTACTGTAATGTAATGATTATTGGATAATTTACTATACCTACAATCATCACCGTTCATTGGGTGATGATTGTAGGTATAGTAAAAATACGTATTGCTATCGTGATTACTTCAGTTGCATTAAAGGTGTTGTTGCTAATTAAATATTGCTCAATATTTTTCTCTAAAATTATTGTATTGTCTATATTATGTTTATCTATAATTATGTTGCCCGTGTTTGTATTATATTGTGTATAGCTGGTCAACCAAATCTTGTCAGTAAAAAAGGCGCGAAATTCAAATTTTCTATGGGACGATATCCCTTCGCGCCTACATTTTTCAAATTTGCCGCCTTTTTCTACTGTCAAGATCTGGTTGACCAAGTATACAAATGAGATACAAGCATACAAGACAATGTGACTAATGTTGAACTTCTTGCAACACACTATTTCACAATGAGTTCAAAGAGCACAACTAGACAAGCAAGTAAAATAAAACAGACTATTGTGTATAGAAATATAAATAGAATTACTCCAATCTTGTTGTTATTGAGTGTAGTTGTTATGTTGATTGAAACACAAAACCCAAACTGTCATATTATTAGTAGGTACTAAACTTGTATACAGAAATAGAATCCAAAAGAGATTACCATATTACAGTATAAATTTTAAGACTATTTTATTTTTAGACCCTGACAGACCTACCTAAATAAAAAAAAATCATTTTCAAACTTTTATCAGTTTCTGTACCAAGCCTGGATATAATATAAGAGGCTTACATTTATGTCCGGGTTCTTGGCAGCCAAAGCATGTCCAAGTAAGGAAGTGACTGTGCTCTTCCCAACACCTCCCTTGCCGGAGAGGATGAGGATCTTGTGTTTCACTTTAGAGAGGCGCTCCTTGATTATTTCTATAGCTGGATCGGGAGCTGATGCTGCACCTGTTTAGATAAGATCTGTGTAAATACATTTTTCAACATATAGGTTGAGTCTCTGTGGAAAAGAGTGAAGCCTCTATAAAGTGATTGTCAGAGGTTGCAAAGATTCAGTAAAAAAGTTTTATTTTAAGAGAGTTACATCATGAATAAAGATGAAAAACATTGGACTGTTTAGTGTAACTAATAACTGAGTTACTAAGACACAGTTAGCTGACAAAAAAAATTGTATAAACAGTAAATGAAATGAAATTTACAAATGATAAACAAAAGAAACAATTCTGATTATCATTCTTCCAATTATTGACCTGTTTAATCAAGCTAAAACCATACAATTTATGTGGCATGATGGAATGTTGATTGGTTGGTATGAATTGAATTGAAAATGATTTGTACACTTACCAGACGCACAGATGTTTTGGTTGGGACATCCGGCGCACGCCGAAGCTTTACCAGCGTCCTCACTGCCGGTGCCGGGGCAATCTGATAACCAAATATTGTTATTTATGTATACGCTTTTAATAACTTGTGGTTACCAAGCTACATAACTTAACACTCACGCTGGGGTGCGTTATCCGGGACGCCGTTCATGATAACGTTCGCCTTGTAACATCCACGCAGACTTCGTTTAATCGATATATGCTACCATTAATAATATATTATAATAAAGCTGTATTGTGTTAGAACAGTGGAACACCGTGATATCGCGATAAAGGGGGATTGTCAAACTGTCAATGACAGCTGATTGACATTTCCACCGCCATGTTGGTAGCATCTCCTTCGTTTCGTTATTGCATTGTATTGAAACTTAGATTTTTCGTCGTACGATCGTCTTTTGGTACAGATATGTATTTTCAAGTTGGCTACCCTGATTAAATTGAATATGTCAAGCTTATTCAAATTTGAAAATAATCTTACATTTTTTTAGCAATTTATTACAAATTCCAAATCAAAATTTATTAAAATGGCGAAGGAAGTGACGATGTGCTCGGTAAATCTATAATATACCCATTAATTTATTGATTGGGGATACTTACCTGACTTGAAAAAAAAACATAAAATATTTACACCTTTCTTTGCAGCAACTCCAACAATGGAACCCCACGAAGGAAACTGCGGGGGCACCGTTGGCGCCGCCACAGCTTGGGTACTGCTTCCATACTCCAAAGAAGCACCCTTGGAGGCCTATCATGGGCTACGAGGAGATCGAAGTCACTCCAATGTAAGTTGGATAAAGGTACTTTAGGTAGATAGATAATAGGTATGATGGGTATGGGTACATATCTATTCCACCTTTATTTTTAAAAGCTATAAGTAGGTTATAGTTATAGTTATAATTATATAGGTATTCAAAATAAAGGCGGAAATCTACTGTATCGACGTTGTGTTATATGATGGATTCACTTTGCAATATCTACGCAAATATTTCATCCTACGCTATAATAGGAAAACGAGATTCAGAGCTGTAGGTATGTCATATTCACGTATGGTGAAACCCATGAAAATTGCATGGAACTTGTTGAGATTTAATAAAAAGAAGATTGCTCGTTTAAAGGTATTAGATATAATAACGTCGTCATCGTAATACGTTAATATTTTGTCAGGCCTTCCCAACCCATAACCAACACGATGGTGGATCCGTGCTACACTCCAGCGGGCATGGCAGCCGAACCTCTCCGGTTTCCTAATCTGGTGACTGGCTTTGACCGGAGTCCCGAGCACGCGGCGCGAGCGGCTCTCTACACAAGATACACGCAGTACGAGTGGAACCAGAACAGCATCAAGAATTATAACGAGTCGGACGCGAAAAGGAACTTCTCGGAGCGCGTGAGGAATGATATCATGAGGATGCTTAGGTGAGTTGGAAGACCGGGTAGTGAGAATAGGTACTTAGTTTAGCTGTTTTAGAGTTACACAGCAAACTACAATAAAATATCAAAACTTTAACTATAACATATGAAAGAGGTGATACACGACTTCACCATTTGGCCAATTAGATGATAAATGAACGAGAGGAAAAAGAGTTGTCGCATATGCCATATGGCCAGTACCTATGAGTTTTTTCAAAAGTCGTTTTCAAATCTTCAATCAGTTAAATTTTACACGCATTTCATCTTTTTTAGGGAAACTGATGAAATTGGGTCACAGGGTCAAAGAGACTCGGGCAGAAGGATTGGGGAGCGAATAACCGACACTACCTTTTGGAGGAACGAGGTGAGCTGGCGTAGATTTCTATGTACCAAGTCGCTCTTGATAAAATCGGTACTATGCTCATATATGTAATTTGCCTTTCCTTCCTTTCAAGACCATGGGTGTTTACAGGTGTCAATAGAGATGGAGCGATTGGTGTCAACATGCGAGAAACTGAATGATACTCGGAGGCAGTTGGAACGCGCCATCGCGGGAATCGAAGGGCCGTTGCATATCGTACAGGAGTGCCTCTACCACCGCGAAAAGCGTCAGGGTACGTCGGTCCCTAAATATTATAAGTATCTACATTCTACACGTACTAACTCTAGGCAATTTGAGAGTTACGAACTTAGGTACAAACTTTTGGTACGCTGCGCTCTCATAAGATTATCACAGAACAGATGTTATTACCTATATGATATATATATAAAGCTGCAACACGACTGACTGATGATCAATTGATCTCCCGGAAGGGGGTTCGGGGGGTATTTGACTATGGTACGGTCGTATAGAGGGCGGCTCGGTGACCTCCAGAAAAATCTGACATTTGGTCTACCGCTCTCGGTCAGAAAAATGTTTGACGGCCCGGCCAAACGGTGAGACCTAGGTGGGGGGTGCTCGACCAAATGTCATAGAGGGCCCCGAGACAAAACAAACTGCATTAAAAAAAATTCAAAATGGCCGACTTTTTTTTTAAAATTTTTTCAAGTTGGTCCGAGCGCGCTGAGATTTGGCATGGCGGGAGATAGAGGCCTAAAGATTCGTATGATAAAAAATTTTTTTGGAAAAGTCCCAAGATGGCGGAGAAAATAGCAATTTTATTTTTGTATGGCAGCTCTAAAACGGTGCGAGATGGGTGGGGGGTGCTCGACCAAATGTCATAGAGGGCCCCGAGACAAAACAAACTGCATTAAAAAAAATTTAAAACGGCCGACTTTTTTTTTTTTTTTTTTCAAGTTGGTCCGAGCGCGCTGAGATTTGGCACGCGGCGAGCCTGGGGGCCCAAGATTACAATGTAAAAAAAATTTTTTGGAAAAGTCCAAAACGGCGCGGGCAGGGGCAAAAGTCAAATTTCCAAGTAGGTTAAGCGAGCCCGAAGGGCGAGCTTCAGGCTGGGAGGCCGGAGGCCGACCCCGCGACGGGCCGTCAGGCCCGGAGCTTCACCCCGGACGTCCAAGCGTCTCTTACCCCCAGTAATTTTGGGCGAGGCCGAAGGCCTCGCCGCGGGAATGACGAACAAAGCAAAATCCTATAAAAAAAGTGTGTTAAGCGAGCCCGAAGGGCGAGCTTCAGGCCGGGAGGCCGAAGGCCGACCCCTGCGGAGGGCCGAAGGCCCGGAGCCTTCACCCCGACTCCCAAGCGTGCAACCCTCAGTAATTTAAAGCGAGGCCGAAGGCCGAGCTGCGTGAATGCAGTGCTTCCAAGCGTTCTACCAAGTCAACTGTCTTGATAAGCGAGCCGTCGGGCCGAAGGCCCGGCGGCGAAGCGTCGAGGCTCGCGAAGGCCGAAGGCCGAGCTCCGCGTAGGGCCGAAGGCCCGAAGCGTCAAACGAGAGGGGGAAGTTGGATCTTAAACACGACCCAATAGTAAAAGTGGCTTAGACAAGCGAAACGGCGGGCCGAAGGCCGTAGGCCGTAGGCCCGACGTGAGCTTGTCAAGACACTTTTACTATTGGGTCGTGTTTAAGCTTCAACTTCCCGCTTACGCTCCCAAGCAAAACCAACCCTCCCCAAGTGTTTTAATAAGCGAAGCGGCGGGCCGAAGGCCCGACGCTGAGCTTCGAAACCCAGCGAAGGCCGAAGGCCGAGCTCCGCGTAGGGCCGAAGGCCCGGAGCGTCCCTTACGGTTTCCCAAGCACGCGAGGCCGTAGGCCGAGCTGCGGGAATGAAGTGCTCGCATGCGGATCTTTTCTTTCTAGCAAAAGTACAACTTTATTTCTTTTTCCCTTTGGAAAACAAATTACTACAGCACCAACAACAGCACCAACTACACAACAACAACAACAACAACAAACAGTACGCACACCGCGGGGCCCTCGGGCCCCGCGCACAGGGCAAAATCTAGTGTTAAGATCTATAGATGTGTATACCAGCTGCAAATAATGTGTGCATAAACTTTTGCAGCAGTACCTAAAGAAGAAGTTGATTAGTGTAAGATTTACCAAAGATATAAAATTGATTAATTATGTATTGTCCTCGCAGGGTTGGAGCAAGTGCATGACAACGTAGAACAGTCATTGCTCAAGGAGGTAGGCATTCTACGCGAGTGTCAGGACAAATTCCGCAATATGCTTGAGAAGGTACAAGACAGTTCACCGTGTTGACTGGATCTTTCAACTATACTTCCTTTTTTAACATTAGAAAAAGGACATATAATCTTGACGTGTCTTTTTATTGAAAAACTCAGGTGCGCGCGCAATCCAAGAACTGCCGCGCCACACAACACGAGCTTGAAACAGACATGAGGAACAAGGAATACGCACTCGGTATTGACTCCATGTGCCATCAACTCAACAACTTCTCCAAGGTAACATCATTTCTGGTCTACTATAGAGTATCTAGAGGCATCTCACTTTCTAAAGCCGATATTGATATAGGGAGAAAAAAAAAACAAGTAGGTACTTATTAGGTATAGGTACAGTGACTTGCCCCAGACTTTTACTATCGTTGCATAAAGTGTTATAGTTTTTCTGGAGTCTGTTTTATTAGATAGCGCTGCAATTAATTAGGTTTTAATTGACTGATGCTCACCAGAAGCTCTTTTATGAATTCGAAATGCAAGTTTCGAATTAAAAACAACAGGCCAATTTTTGTCTATGGAGTTAAATCCCCTCTGTTGTCAGACATTGACAGCGTTTAACCCCACTGCAAGTTAAGCAAGTTTGACACGGCTATCCTGCAAAAGGCATATATGTCCTCGTGTTTTGTTTAGCATACAATTATCAACATAGTCGTCCTCAAACTTCCTTTGGCGACAAATATAATATTAATATTAGCTAACACCAGGGATCGGAACCGGTTTTTTGCAAAAACTTAGAAATAACCATATTTTTCGAATTATTTTATACTCAGTTGTGTTTTTAGGTTACGACTTCGTATTATTAGATTGCCCAATTTGTAATGAAGTAATTAGCAAAGAACGAAAAAATACCGTTTCCGTTCCCATACAAAAAATACCGGTATCCGATCCCTGGCTAACACTATAACTTCCTTCCTGACTTTAGGGCTTACAATTCTACGCGGGTATCGAGCGCTATGACCCAACGGTGTGTGACACGGCACGTTGGGCCGCCGCCAGCGCGGCTACGCTGCAGCGCTCACAGTCCGAGCGAGCTAAAGCTATCCAGATGCTCTCAGGTATAGTTTGTAGCTTTCTAATAGACCCCGAAGGCTAATCCTATTGTCTATTGTTCAGTAAAACCGCACGTGCTACTTACCTGCAAAAAAGGGTCCTAATTATTCTATTTGGCACCTGAGCGCGGGCTAGTCCAACGCTCAAAAAACCAGTGTAGGTGCGCTCTCCGATAACGCGCCTTTGTTACGCATCTCGATGACACATTTTAGACTGGTTCTGTAGCGTTCGACTCGCCGGCACTCAGTAACCGAAGTACCGATTTTTTATGCAGGTGGTTGTGGCACGTGGCACGAGCGGTTTTTCTTAACAATAGACAATAGGATTAGCCTTCGGGGTCTATTAGAAAGCTACAAACTATAAATGGCTATAGGTGGTCTCCTTACTCTAACGTGCGTCAGGATCCTCTTAACCTTTTCCACGCCGTGTCAAACACAAAAGCTGTCACTCAGACGCCACATAATGAAGTGTCAAAACTGAAGTTGAACTTTATGTATGTGCACGTAAGTCGATGTTGCTCTGTGGTTTGTGACCGATTAATCGGTCTTTGGCGTTAAACCTACGGTGCGGATATATCGGTCATTGGCGTCCAAAAGGTTAAAGCGATCAGATTATCACAATCTTTAGTCTGTTAAAAACCCCTACCCAATATTCGATTGAGGTATGTCTCAATTAATCTACGTCTAGGGTTCCCGAACATATTTCAGTCAGGAGAGCTCTCTAATCATAGAGTACATATTGAAGGCTGCTTACAATGGTTATTAATAATAATAATATAATAATAATATTTATTTTAAAAGCGCTGGTGGCCTAGCGGTAAGAGCGTGCGACTTGCAATCCGGAGGTCGCGGGTTCGAACCCCGGCTCGTACCAATGAGTTTTTCGGAACTTATGTACGAAATATCATTTGATATTTACCAGTCGCTTTTCGGTGAAGGAAAACATCGTGAGGAAACCGGACTAATCCCAATACGGGCCTAGTTTACCCTCTGGGTTGGAAGGTCAGATGGCAGTCGCTTTCGTAAAAACTAGTGCCCACGCCAATTACTGGGATTAGTTGCCAAGCGGACCCCAGGCTCCCATGAGCCGTGGCCAAAATGCCGGGACAACGTGAGGAAGATGATGAATATAATAATAATATTTATTGCTTTCATATTGGTGTTCATACAGATGTTCTTAACTAATAATGTTTCACAATATGACACCCTGTAAGGGTATTGCAATTTTATCTAACACTAACACATAAAACAATTATAACATACAAATTACAGAATACCTACACAAACAAATAGTAGCCAAAAAAATTGTTTGTAGTATATGCCTATTTATGGTATTTATTATCATCCAAATATTCTTGTATAGAATAAAAACAATTACTTATTAAATAAGTCTTCAAGCTACCTACAAATTTATCATATTTTAATTCTTCCGCTATTTCTTTAGGAAGACTGTTAAAAATTCTTATAGATATGCTATAGGGACTTTTATTACTCATTTGTAAATTACTGGCAGGAAGGGCAATCTTATTTTGGTTTCTTAAGTTCAAGTTACTAGTATGACGGTCTTTAGTTTTCATATATAGGTCGGGATGTTTTTGCCAGAGTTTGAACCTAAATTTTGTATTTATTTACAGACACGGATAACTTAATCAACGTATCGGCAACGGAGATCTGGGATCAATGGAGCAACACCAACAGCGCGTTCACGCGCCGCATCGCTGAGACTATTGAGATCAAGAACAAGCTGCAACTCCATCTCCATAAGGTTTAACGACAAATCAATCCATCTTACTCTTATTTCCTGCTTGTTTTCCTCTGCTAGGGCGTGTAAATTCAATTCAATTCTTTATTCGTTCATCACAGGTACATAAATAGATGATAACTTAATATTCTAAGGAACAGCCATGATGTGCCTTTTGGCGTACGAAATAATTTCTTATTATCTAACTATATACATTTTTTTTTTACATTATTTACATGGGTAATGAGATTGGCATATGCAAATATAATTTAGTGAGTCAATTCATATACTTATACAAAAAAAATACAAAAAAAAAAAGACAAATGTTCATGTTATAACTATGCTAGGAATTAAGTATGCTAATAGATTACAAAGAACTTAAAAGCTCCTGGGTGCCTAATAGGGTCATCTCATTCCACCCTACTCATCCTTAAGGCACCGGGGCATGGATATATTGATTTAAGGGATGGTGTGGGGCGTAGCCTTTCCCCTTCCTTTGTCAAGCATCTTTCACCAGGACCGGTATCTATTACGTTTTCCCACAGACAATCCAACCTCTAGACATAGCATAGTCGCGCTACCCCCTCTGCCACACATACGGTAGCGTTACTCCATCTTCAAGTCAATCCCGTGCCGTGATTGGTCCGTGTCTTTGAACGGACCAATCACGCCACGGGATTCGCTCACCTCGTCCCCCCGCGCCCCCGTATTTTTGGCAGCATCGGTGACATGAAAGAATTGGCCTAAGCTCAGTCTAGAGGTTGGATTGTTAGTGCGTTTTCCCCTCGATCTTCAATCTCCAATCCGTCATCAGATGTACACTTTAGGGTGCTAAACTAGGGTGCTAGGGTGGTACAATGGGTGCATTGCATAACCTATGTCACTTGTCAGGTGCAACAAGAAATCTTCGACATCGAGAAGACTCTAGAGCTCCTGAACAAGGCTATAGAGGACAAGTTGCAACCGATGCGCGTCGCACACACGCGCTTGCAGGCGCGCACCAACCGCCCCCACCTCGAGAAGTGCCGCGACGAGGCACAGAACAGGTATTCTTTATCAATTATGTATCTATTTAATTTAGTGGTCCCTGGAAGCACCTGAAGTGGTCCGCAAAGTTACCACAGAACAATCCTGTGTTGACTTTGATCGTCATAGATTACTTCCACACGGTCACGGTCGCCATGAAATAGGCAGAGTACCGGGAGGGGTACCGTGTTATCGTTTATGTCATGACACTATACAAGTCACCACCAATCTCCTCTAGTAATTCTAATAATCAACTATATATATTGTTAAACTAAAGTCTATTTTTTTATTCGGTAGACTGAAATGACAGTTAATAGTATGAAATGACATTTCATGTTCATACAATTAACTGTCATTTCAGTCTACGGAATAAAAAAATAGACTTTACTCGTCTTAAAGAGGAAATCCCTTATCGGATGGAGAGGTGTTTTATCTGTTTATTAATTCGATTAGTACCCACTACGTGGTTTACGTGTATTACGTGAGCTACGCGCATCTGCCTATCACACAGTCCGTGGTCCAAGAAAAGTCCCTTATCACTGAAAGGTTAAGTACTACTGGTAAAAAACTGTCTTTTTGGTCTTGTGGGCCGTTTCATTTTTGAGTCGAACACCAAACAGCGCCGCAAGAAAGCCAGAAGACGAGCTACAACAGAGACCCGTCGTGCACACTAACTCTCACATGTGATGCTGATGTTGTAAAACGCTCTGTTGGTTTGCTTCCTCTGTTGGAGATTCGTCTTGAATTTGCTATTTCCTCATTACAGACTCGTAAAGGAAGTGTGCGACCTCCAGGAAACCATGGAGACCCTTCGCTCTAAGATCGCCACGGCGGAAGGCACGCACCAGACGCTGCTCGGCGTGCGCGCCGGGCTGGAGGCGGACCTGCGCAACAAGAGCGCCACTCTCTTCATAGACCGCGATCAGTGCATGGGCCTGCGGAGAGGATATCCCGTCACCGCCGCTATCAAGTCCTAAGGCGATCTTGACATCTTGACGTGCGAGCGGGACATCGCTATACAAGGCAGGGATCGGAAACGGTATTTTTTCGTTCTTTGCTAATTACTTCATTTCTAATTGGGCAATCTAATAATACGAAGTCGTAACCTAAAAACACAACTGAGTCCTACATTTCGAGTATACTCGTTCAAGCAAATCTTGTCAGTAGAAAAAGGCGGCAGATTTGAAAAATCGCGGGTTAGCAACACTACGTTTGAATTATTCGAAAATCGCGTGTCATTATATCTTATCTGTGGAACTGTTTTGTTTACATATCATCGATGTTCGATGTACATTGCTGCTCTTTGTTCGTTTCCTAGGGATACCATACTTTAGTTTGCTTTACATTGTTACTGACATATCCGGCTTGACAGACTATATAAAATAATTCGAAAAATATGGTTATTTCTAAGTTTTTGCAAAAAACCGGTTCCGATCCCTGATACAAGGTGTAATCTAAAACGTCATACAAGATAATCAAACCTGAATCTTTTCATGATTTTGAACAACTTTTACTATGGGGTCAACTTTGTAAATTAACAATAAAAAAAATCTTTGCCATACATTTTTGTCTACCTCCCCTTGACTATTTCTATGGAACAGCTCAATTTTTTTTTAATATTACAAAATTGACCCCATAGTAAAAGTTGTTCAAAATCATGAAAAGATTCAGGTTTGATTGTCTTGTATCACGTTTTAGATTACACCCTGTATACGTGCATATAGTTGTCTCGTGGTTCTGACGCCATCATATTTTTCTTGTTTGTACTTAAGCCTTAAGGGATCTCTTTTAGGCACTTTGCAAGTGCAAGTTGGTTATGGGTTCCCTGTTATAAATTATGAGTAAATCTATAAAACGTGCGGTGTTTTTATTTTCTCAAACAGAGCCCAAGGGATTAAGAGTAGAAAAACTTATATGTATTGGCATCCTAAGTTTCAAATTTTCTAATGTACACGTTGTATACTTAAGACTTTGCCAATGTGTTAGATTGTCCAGTGTTTCGTTTAGTGTATTAAAAATTATCATGATGTCGATTTCGATTTTTCATCTTTCATTTCAACCACTGAAACCCGGAACTGACACTTCTGAATATGAAATATTGATCAAGGATTTTGTTACTATAATTAAAAGTAACAAAGTGCATTTTGCATTTCATTATATTCAAAAATAAACTTAACAAACCGCATCATCTTAAGCAAAACAAATGCATTCTAAACTATTATTTACAGTAGGTGTAATGTCATTATTGCTTGACATACGTGGGTACGGGGAGCTTCAGACCCTCCTTTGCCTCGAAGAAAGTGTACGAGAGCACGATCTCATCTACGTACTCCATTTGAGGGTCCTGGGTGTACTCGGGGTCGATGTAGAAGAACACTGGCATGTCCACCTGAAATCAACACATTTGGATAATTACCAGTGATCGGGGATTTCTATGCCACTTGGGGTGAATGACCTCAATCATTATGCTAGTATGGATATGCCGCGGGAATCCGGGATTCGTGTGCGATATAGGAGAGTGTTTTGGCATGTTACTGTTAATCAATGCATTGCATATATTATTAATATGAATAATTGAAAATTTGATTACAGATCAATTGAATATATCAATAAAACCACTAAGCTCGCATTACCTTATCAGTTTTGCATTGCCTTTCAACGACCGAGTCGAGACCCATGTTTTTTACAGTCCTTTATTTTATAAACGAATTACCAACACCGAAATAGCGTTTACTTTTCGAACAGTTTTGTTCCTATCGCGGGCCAAGTGGCGTATCCATATTACCATTTCGACTTGATATCCCGCGGTGTGGCATAGAAATCCCCGATCACTGATAATTACTATTAACAATGTATAGAAAGGTCGCTGAAGATACGGCGTGGCGCGAGCTTGTGAAGGCCCTTTGTACCTTTGGCACAGAATAATAGTACTAGGTACAGAAGACTCACTCTCTAACAAAACGCGTCTGATACGATCAGCACAGATATGGCCGCTAGGTGGCGACAGCGCCACGCGCGGCTTATGGCTTTCCCCAAAATTGGGGTGGAACGGATGTACTTTTAGCTACCTGTAGCAAAGCGACGAAATGTGAGCCACGCCTGCCTTTGGGGTGCCATAGGACAACAACAACAATGTATAGTTTTTTATTTATGTTTAATTTAGGTGTGTGAGGAAACTGGACTAATTCTATCCCACTAAAAACATTTTCATGTAAAATGTTGCCAAGACGAAACCATAAGGCTCGCACTGACAAAAAGTTATCAGATATCTTGTAGAGCCAAGCTTCTAACTCTAACAGGCCCTACCTTCACAGACTCTACACCTTAGTCAAAATATGTGGCTTGGCCGTTTCGTCACATGGGCGTAAGGCGAAATATGTATTCACTATTCATTATTTTTTATTATAAAATAGTTCTTGTAATAATGAAACGGCCAAGCCACATATTTTGACTAAGGTGTAGAGTCTGTGAAGGTAGGGCCTGTTAGAGTTAGAAGCTTGGCTCTACAAGATATCTGATAACTTTTTGTCAGTGCGAGCCTTATGGTTTCGTCTTGGCAACATTTTACATGAAAATGTTTTTAGTGGGATTTCACATCTTTTTGTGAGTTGCTTATGACAATCTTCTGATTTAAAGGGTTGCGGGTGATTTACTATTAAAAATCCTGAAATACGTACTTGGGGGGCATCTTTTATATACAATCTGCTTTTTTACTGATTCCCCATACAAACTTCCACCCCCTTTTTCCCCTAACGCCTTTTTCCACCCCTTTTCACCCTTACAGGGTGATTTTGGGGTTGAAACTATTTTATATCCTTCCCCATAACAATAACTATCTACATACCAAATTTCAACTAAATCGGTTCCGCGGTTATCGATTTTTCATACAAAATTCCACCCCCCTTTTCACCCCCTTAGGGGCTAATAATTTCAAGTTTTTGAACTTTTTTGTTATTTGTAGACTAATACTATCTCACATACCAAATTTCAGCTTCCTAGGACTTCAGGAAGTACCCTAGAGGTTTTGATGATCAACAGTGAGTGAATGAGTCAGTGACGAAATCGGGGTTTTTTAGACATTCATAAAATCCAAAGTATAAGAGCTATGCAATTGAAATTTTTTATGCTTAATAAGTCCACTACTGACATCATATCCCGAGAGTTTTGTTTATCTGGTATAATCCAAACCCAAGTTAAGAGGGTTCAAAAAAACGACGAAGCGCTTCGAGAAAAGGTAGGTAGTGCCCTTGCACTTCGCTTTGCTCGTCTTGGCGGGGGCACTACCGTGCCCCCAGATTAAGGCCTAGTTTGTCCTCTGTGTTGTAATATGATAGTACCTTTTGTAAAAACGAGTGCCTGCCCCGATTCTTGGGATTAGGTTGCCGAGCAGACCCCAGGCTCCCTATGTGAGTTGTGGAACACAAACATCAGTCAAACACCAAGATCCCGGGCGCAAGCGAGCTAATGTAAACCCTAAGTAAGTGTGAAGGTTACTTTGACAGCGTCCGCCATAACACCTATAGTGGTCCTTGGCGCGGTGGGCACGATTAGTAACGTCACCTTTAGGTGTTCTTGGCGTTCAAAGGGTGCCTACCTGCTCGTGGGGGTTGAGCTGCTGCTCTTCAAAGCAGAAGCACTGGATCTTGTTGAAGTATTGTCCGGCTTCAAACGGGATCACATTGTATGTGCTGATGCCCGTCACGGGCTTGTCAGTAGGGTTGCGCGCTGTGTAGAACGCGAGGGCTGTCTCGCCAGGCAAAACCTGGTAAAAAATTTAGACTACAATAAACATTACACTGATTTAAACTTTCACGATTTTTACACATTACATATTAAATTGTACAACGGGATTTAACCAAAACGTGCGCAAAACGTTCAAGCGGATAAACAAGACCAAGTGCGGGTAGTTCGAAAAACTCGCGCGGTTAGAAGATGCTGATGTCAACTTAAGCCAGTCTTCTCCGAGACCACGGGGACAACGCCGTCCTCGAAACGTCGGAGGTAAATCTTAAAACTTAGATACGCGATTAAGTCCCGTTATACAATTTAACAATTACAATAAACATTGTAAACAAGCTTAATTTTTAAAATTTAACAAGAATAATTAAAGTACCAAACAAAAATGAGAGGTTTATTGCATCTGCCATTCTTATTGCTTAAAATTATAACTATATCTTGCCAAACCCCAACACTCCACAATACAAAAACGATCCATTTGGCAACCCCAATTTAGTATTAAAAATAAACGCAAAATGCAAAGTGGGGTTGCCGGATGCATAAATAATCATTTGACATGAATTACAATCAAAATGATAATTATAAATACCTTAATGCTGGTATATTAGCCAGATCACAAAACTTATATAATTTTTAACAAATAATATCCTTACAAAATAACGAGAAACACGAAGTTGGCTGGAATCAAGTCATATTCTCAATTTTTAAACAGGCTGAAAAAAAAACCAACACTCACCGTGATATCTGGTTGCTGTGGCTTGAAGTTCCACTGCATGGACGAGGCTACATCTGCATTGAAGCGCACCCGGATGGGCCGATGCTTAACTGAAGTCATTGTGCTCACTACATCACTCGCCTCCGCCAGTCCTGTTGTCCCTCCATAGCTGTAAGCCTGTGATTAAAGCAAGGCTTTAGGTGACAAGCCACTGCTCCATATATAGAGCTCACAGATAAACCTTTACTAGTAAGAGTTGAGATATTGAATTCCAACTGGGATTTATATCCAGTAATCTCAAATAAAGACATTCTTCAGTCCACAAATCTAATATAAAAATTGTGTTAACAGTTTAATACTATAGATTAGGGTCATGCATTATTAAAAATAAAATATTAAGTAAACTTGTGGAGTTCTAAAATCTTTGTTTTGCTTTTAAAGTCTATGTTTTAAAGGTAGAGTGGATTGAATGCAATATGGTATTCATAGATCTAATGCACAAAATTTGCAAAGTGCATAATAACAGGAAAATATAGCTAATTATTGTGAGGTTAGTTTTACCTGGCAGAATATTCGGTAGAGCGGCACAGCTGCGTAACTCAGGCCCACAGTCATGACACCTAGGGCTACTACATAGTTTAAAGTTGATCTGATATTCTTCTTCTGGTCGTGAGCGCCTCGGATAAAGAAGTTGGAAGGACATTTCACAGGAGTCAATAATTTCGGTGTAGATCTGATAATACTGTTCCTTAATAAATTAACATTGCAACTATTCATGAATATAAGGCGGTTCATGATGATGTTTCATTCAATGTTTAATAGAATATTATATTTATATTACAACATTTTCAGTAAATCGGAGAAATTGTATGCCCGATAAACATTTTTAACTCATTTTTTTAGATGTCAAACTAATCTGACATGGTGACATGACAGTGACAGGAGAGAGTCGTATTTTTCGACTCTTATGTAACAAGTTTTTATTAGTACTATACGGAGCACTACCGTGCCCCTAGATTCCATTGACCTTGGTGCGGCCTGGCACATGTTCGATCGTGTGTAAGGTGGTACGTCGTATGTCCGTTAAGGACGCAGCTATAAGTGAGAGCGAAAAAGAGATATTTTGACCGCACGAAGGTCGCGGTCCGATCGTCTGTAATGGCTTTAATAACTACGACACTTATACTTGGTCAACCAGATCTTGACAGTAGAAAAAGGCGGCAAATTTGAAAAATGTAGGCGCGAAGGGATATCGTCCCATAGAAAATTTGAATTTCGCGCCTTTTTTTACTGTCACGATTTGGTTGACCAGCTATAGTGTTGCTAGTTCAAAAACAGGTCTTAACGGATACGGATATTCCTTATGTCAAAACGAATTTATTATAACACTAACACAAATTTTGAATTGGAATAGCATTTGATCTGATTTGATCCGTGATATCTAATTATTGGTCACAGAAGCCTCCGTATTCAATCGTAGTTGTAATGTGTTTGATTGTTACATTCAAGAAATTATGTCGACAGATTTTATTGGCATAATAAAGCGGCAATTCTGTAAGTGTTTACAATGTTTTATAAATTGTTATTTCCGTATAATTGTATTTAGTAAAAGTTATCACTGCTGCATAACACTTTCTTAGTTGAAGGGCTTTTGAAATTAACTTGCACTGAAGATGATTAAGCTCTTTCTTAAAGCTACTTAAATGGTAAGTTATCCAACGAACCTTGAATAGGTATTCATGCTCCATAAAATAAAGTGGGCAATCGTAAATTAAACGTCCACGTAAAAGAATAAATTACTTTAATATCACAATTTTGTTAAACCTAGGTGCTCTCTGTGCATCATCGTTTGTATTCTAACGACAATTTGTGTTTCGTCTTGATGTGTGCATCTGTGTGCGTTTTTTGATAAGCTTTGTAATTACAATCTAGAAATGGACATCGGAACATTGGCTCTTTTCCGCATTCGTAAGTAACATGCCGCCTGTATGTGCTTTTATGCCGGTACTTTCTCTTGCATTTCTCACATTCGTAGGACATGTCGTATTGGGACCAGTAGTTTTTTGTCTTCATTGGCATGATGGGCATCATGTTTTGCATCATTGTTTTAAAGAAATCAACCTCACCTGAAACAAGAAGTCAGTTTGTAATCAACTTCTTATTGGCTCACCCTATGAATTATTCTAAAATTCTACTTACAGTAAACTCTAGCTAATGCTATCGTACTATTTTCGCGATGTGATATCCTTAGGACAAGATCAAGGATCTATTAATAAAAAAATCGTTATTAAATTGAAACATTTATTCACATGCATTTCCAATTAAAAAAACAACAAACCAAACACACTCAATGTCATTAAAAATACAATAATCATTTAAATTAAATTGCGTCTTTCGGAAATTGGAGGATGGATCACTTATTACAGTTAGAAAATTGTAATCACGCTAAAGCTTTAAACGAGTTTACCGAGATTGTTTGGTTTAGGACATTCAGACGTGGTGTAAACTACTCTCATAATAAAATTGTTGTAGATAGAGACACATCATAGAGAAACTACAAATAAGAGGATACCGCCAAGTTTTATATTTATCCGAGAGCTCACTAGATGGCGTTGCTCTATTTAAATTGACGCCATATACAAAGTTTCGTAATCCCACTGCCGCATACATTTTATAATACTGTCAAGCATACCTATATTACTTAATTTGGCTCATTTTAGCAGTTTATAGTTTATGTAAAGTACCTAATTTCTATTCAGATTAAGTTGCCCGATTAAGTATTGTCTAGTTGTTTTATGTATATTTGAATGATGTAGGTACACTTTCTTAATAAAAAATATATTTTTCTAAACTACAAACTGAATTACGTATTAATTTACCAAGTTTGATCATCTAATAAATGTAGTATAAGTAAAATAGGTAGATCATATATTTTGATATAATTCTTGTTCTGTCTAGAAAGTTATCTTCAATACAAAACCAAAACAATAAACCTCCTAGAATAATGTCACGTCTTTAACTAATATCCAAAACACATTATCTAGTAAATAACCATAATAATTTACCTAACAGTAATTAAATCTATGTATTTTATTAAAGCACTAAAATCTTAGGCTAAGAATCGACTGGTAGATTCTTTGGTTTCAATATTGCGCGATTCAAATTTGAACTTTAACGGTAACTTAGTATAACAGTAACAAATGCAATAAAATCATTAACAGAAATACTGTACTAATACATTTTTTGGTTACAAAACGTTTGGTATACATAACATAACACTTGCTCACGACAAAAATACCATCCGGGCGGAAAGTCAGGCTGTAACATTAATGTAGTCTGAGAGGAGTAAATAATAAAGACTGCTAATCTCCACTGAATGTTTCAACAGAAGGCGTTACCATGAAAGCTCTGTGTCACAGAGTGGTCCCATTAGCCATTATTCGAAGGGACATAAGATCGTAGGTATGGAGTTTGTAAGTACTTGTTATTTACACGGCTCAGGGATCAGAAGAACAGGGCCTTAATTTACTGTTTTTTTGATAGCATAATTAGGCATGTTCTTTTGATTTATTCAAAGACAAAGGAACTGTCGTAGCTGCAAGTACACTACACAGATGAATTACAAGGTACCTACTACTGCACTGTCCTACGAGGTAACTGCCAAATGTTTACACTTCGTAATCTTGTCCCGCGAAGTATGATAGAAGTATATAGCTGCTATGCAGTTGTCAAAACCGTGCCTCGATCATTATATTCTTCAACTGTGTATTAGAGTTATTTTGTCTTCGATAATGTGTCAGACCTCACTATCATTTCCCCCTTATACTTTACGATAATACATTTTCTTTGGTAACAAGGAACACACACTTAACAAATAATTATTTTATAACAAGAACAAGAAAATATAACAAATCTATTCGTAATATAATAATGTATAAAATGTCTTACATATAACTAATTACATTTGTCTAAAATTTAAAATTTAAATCAACAGTCAAGATAAAATAGCTGCCCTACAGTAGCTGCCAAAAATAAGTTTTAGCTAGAAATAGGTACTTTAAACATTGCATAATAAGACAAGTCCATTCGTCTTATCCAATGTAAAAACTAATTTCACCGGATAAGTATAACTGTAACTGCACACGAATATGTAGCTACACTTATCGCCAACTATAAAAAGTTCCAATGATTTTTTTTCTTATTGGACTTTCTAAGACAAAATATAATTAAGGCACAAGGTTTGGCACTACGTTTGAATATTTTAATAGCCTCTACATTATTCTGCTAACAGTACACCTACTAGATTAGGTATGTTAAAGGCACTCTCTTACATACTTCACATGAAATTATAAAATTTATAAATATCAAACTTTAGAATCATTACTTCGAAGATCTGTTAAGGTTTACCATATGTCTTATACATATGATAAAGGTTAGAAAATACCCTATAATAAAACTGTAAAATTAACAAAACAAATTTGATTGATAACTGTCTAAAGAGTCAGGCCACAGTACAAGAACAGTAGTGAATCTTCATATAAATGTGCCGCTGCCGGCTTGAATGTGTGCGTGCGCACCGGGCGCCGTGTACGCACGCGCTGCCACGCACACATTCGGATAATATACGGGGGAATACGGTGGCGGCAGTGTGGGCCGTACCGCGACTGTGATCGCGCGCATTCGAGTACGCTCGCATTTACCTGCTCTTACCGTCCTTAATTTATACCTCATTTATGAATTGATAGAACATTTCATTATATTATATAAACAGAAACCTAGTGCTACTCATAATACGCAAATAATATTTAACTAAAAATAAAAGTGACGACCCTAAGCGCCAACGCAAGAGTAGGTAAATAACTTGCCGAGCGGCCTTAGATTCACTACTGTTCTTAGTATACTGTGGTCAGGCTAAGCTAATACCTACTGCATCATGTTTGATAGCAGAGTGTGGAAGTGTTATTATAAAAGTCAAACTTCTATAATTTAAAATAATATTTCACATTCTGTGCTATTAAATACGGTGCAGTTAGCTTAGCCATCCTCTACCTTATGTTTAGCCGGTGGGGTGGTTCCAAAACGCTTCCTACTAAGGTTTCTAATGTATTCAGAAAATGTTTAGACATACAATTGCCATTAGAAATAATCATCAAATTATTGGATACACCGAGGTAGCTAAGGATATAAGATAAGGTCTTGCCGACTACCTACGTCCAAATTAAAAAGAAGAAAGGGCAAAAACCCCTTGTTATTTCTCTGACGGTTAGAATTATATTAGTGTCGATTTTACATTATTGCAACTACTCGGGTATAATTAGCATAGTAGACTCACGACAGTTTAAATTCGAGAACGGAAACCGTCTTTTCAGTAGCCTGTTAGGTTTTTAACACATTCACTGCCAGACAAAAAACGGCGCACTACCCCAGAAATCGGTCGTCTATAGCTGCGTATAAAACAACCCGCCCAGCGGGTTGTCCGGCATCTGAGCAAAATTCACGAGCGCCCACCAGGTGGGTTCCTGGTAGTGAATGTGTCAGAGAAAATCCAAGCCCGAAAATCACCCTAGTTATATACCTACTAAATACATTGATAATGTAGTTGGGCTAGTCAGTGAAATGTCGTGCTCCTCTGCAATGATTCTGTTACGATAGTGCATTTGCTTACAATAGCTGTAAAATTAAAAAAAAATACACTTAACGTCATCCGTTATGATGTAGACTGTAGGTTGGCCTGCATACTTCATTTATTTCTATACTATCCTCTTGCATTCGGCTCGATGATATTGTAGAGTTAAGTATTAAGTCCAAGGATTTTCTTTCTTTGAAACTGTTAATAGCTGTAACAGAAATAAGATTTAATATTTCTTTATTATCAACAAACGATGGCCATTAATAACAGTTTATATTGATTAAGGCAAATAATTTAATATTGCAAATCGTGTTCCTCGTTATTCAGGTAAGGTTTCTTAATTATGTGGCTTTACATATTTTCATATCAATTTATACGCAATTTATTTTGTATAACGCTTTGATTTCAGCTTGGGTATAACGCCATCTAGTAAGCCGAGCGTGAGTTTATGGACATTATTATTTCTGAAAGGTGTCTTTAGCATTTAAAATTGTTTATCAATGACCATTTTCAAATTATTAGTTGTCTTGCGAACTGAAGGTATTGTACATCCAAACTACTGCATTCTAGGTCTAGGATATGAAGCTATCAAACTTAAAATAAAACACTACAGTTAAATACGTGCAAACTAATACACTAATGGAATGGAAGTGATACCGAACCGGAAGTTGAAATTTAAAATCATGCTCAAATAATTTATCTATGTGTTACTATCCAATATTGTTTAATAAAGTAATTTCCCAAGAAAAATCTTAAGTACCTAGTTGGTTAGTTATTCATGTTCTAGCTAGAAGACTTAAACCCAATGTTAGTCGCTATGGAAAAACAAGAACTTTACTGACATGGACACCCTGGCGTGTCATTCCGATACGAAATCCACCTTTTCCGGCAAATCTTTATGTAAATGGCGTTCGTGCAATAACAGGTTGTGTTTCTGATAGGCCCGATACACACAGTAAGGGCACTTAAAACTGGGCTGTTTTCGGCACTCGTATTTAATGTGCCGTTGTAGAGAACCTTTGTGCTTATACTTGTTGCCGCAGTCCACACATTCGTATAGCGTCCATCCCGCCTTACCGCCGCTCAAACCCGAAGTACCATAACCCAATATATAAGGAGTGTACAACTGTGCAACTGAAATAAAACGCAAATCAAAATAAAACGTGCAAGTACTTAAGCTACCACCGTTACTGTAAAGCCAAGCCACCTTTAAGAATAAAATGTGCCGCCAAGCGTAGGATAATGCACCATGTCTCCCATTAATTTGCTTTATCTACAGGTATATCTATATCTACCTCCTTATATTATACATGCGACCATTTAAACCTAAATTTTGTTCGTTTCACAGTATTTGATCAGCAAGGACCAGTCTGATTTGCCAAAAAAATTACAGGGCTAGCACAAACTATTCGATGTAATAATTTATCATCTTTGAAGTTTTCTCAAGAGCGGTAGACTTTGACGCGCATTATGAAAGTCATCTGCAGACTAAAATCAGACTGTTCCTAGTTACAAGTTTTCGAAATACACAGGTATATTTTATCACTTATCATAGTTATCATGCAATGTTAGTGTTTGTTAGTTTTGTATCCCATACAATTCGTCCCAATCCTCCCAAATTTGACCATTAGCAAGTGAAACCAAAGAATCAAGTATAGCAACTTTATTAAAATACAAAATGGTTATACAAATACAATCAAATGCATTTAATCACTGTAACTTCATCAACAGATTAAACTTGGTTCTATCACCTAGTAATATTCTATAGGCAGTATCTAGATTTGTTCATTAGCAAATGCCCTAATTTCACACATGCGCTTTATTACGCGCGTTGAAAAGCCATAGTAATGCAGCAATTTGTTAGTGAGAATGTATATAACCGTCTCTTTCTAACAGATTCCTGTACTTTTCAACCCGCCCTGAATAAACACTCATGTGAAAGAGGGGCAATACATCACTAGGATCATGATCTTACCAATAATTAGGAATACATTAGTTTTACTACATTGTATCGCTGTTTTCTATGCGTCTTGTCTGCAAAAATTACATATCACAGTTATGAGAAATGCTGTACTTTGCAAAGAAGTTAGCTTCTTCAAGAGGATCACTATCGTCAAACTAACGCTTGTTTTTGAACTAGTTTAGAAACTGGAACGTTTTAAACCCTAATGACTAACGATTGAAGGCACTTAGTTTTATATTGACAAGACTTCGTATGGTTGTACTGCGAACTTTACATTTTGATTGTATGATGGTAACTCCGGAAATAACCTACAATGGTACCATGTTAACACTAAATCAACAAATTTTTGATTATTTGTTCACAAATGTTTATAAGCTACTATAACATGGTACCGACACTAATCTTATAATAATTTCTAAATGGTAATGAATGTGTAAATATTTACTTAAACTACGTGGAAGAATATTTGAACTTCTAAAAATTGGATTGTGCACTAAGTATCGATAACGCAATTTTAATGGCAGTGTCTTCAGCTTCAACGATTAAAATCAACAATTTTCATAAGGCACTTCTAGCTATTGCAGGTCTGACCTAACAACCACGATTGGCCCCAAAAGGAGTAATTATAATTACAGATAAAATCACAAGAACGTATCAATTAACAGACATACAATTCCAGGAACTACAGAGTTTGTCAATTGTCCACTCAACTGATATAAGAATTTTAACATAAAAAATCCTAGACTAAAGATAAAATAAATGCATTAGACGTAAAGAGATCTAAAAATAATAGAAAAATTAACTTAAGTGAGTATTACAATATAATGGAACATGCATTATGGCAGAGAACTAGAGCTTGCTTACTAAGCGGTAATAGCTTCATTTTAATTAAAATTAAAATATCATTTTTATATAAGTAATATACGAGTCGCACATCTCAATCACGATTTCTATGCATCTCAAACGGTTGTCAAAATACTTAACAAAATGTGGCAAGTTGTAGGTACCTCAGATCTGACGATACTGAAATTTATATTCTAAATTGTACGAAATCTGTTAGCGATGCTGATTTAGCGATGTTACTAAACTGTCATTGGTAACAATTTTAAACAAAGAGTATGTAACATCAAAGCTCCAAAATCACGGAACTTACGCCCTAGTACAGGAATGATAAGTTTACATAATAAATGCTGTACATAAAATAGTAAAAAGCGTAACTATACAAATCACTTCATCTTAATCTTATTGTATACTCGTAAATGCAACAGTTTCTTACACTGTCGCAATTAAACTGCAACTAGTGTGAATACTATGAGTAACTTGTCATTTGTGGTATCTTATTGTTCATCACTCGTTGATGTCGCATTAAGTGGGTAACGATTATAGGCACCATTTGTGACCTAGCTGACGTCTACATCTAACGTGACTGCCTCGTGCCACTATCACAAATAGATTTCATCACAATTATCACAATCAGGAAAACTTCGGATTTTAGATACGATTCTTTTCACGTCTTGACTAAATATATACTTCGCACGATTTAATAACTGTAAATATTAACATCAAAATTGGTCCTTAATACAAAAATGTGTCAAAAAACATCAAAAAGACTGTAACACTAACATCAATACAGTTTCAAAATTCTTACAAAAATATGGAGTATTTAATAGTGACTATACCGGTCGCGCTATGTGCAAGCGTCGACGTTATCCTGCTTTATGTACTGTTCGGGTTTCATGTGGACTTCCCGATGCATGCGCTCCATGTGGCGCGCGATATGCATCTTCTGTTTGGCGCGATATACGCAGTAAGGACACTGGAATTGTGGTTCCTTCCCGCACTCCCACTTCTGATGGTTGCGGAGGGAGGACTTGAGCTTGTAGACGCGGCCGCAGTCGGGGCAGGTGAAGCTGGGCTCCCCCGGCGCAGGCGGCAGCTGCGGGCCGCTGACGCGCATGGAGGCCACGAGCGGCAGCGCCAGCCGCGCCGACCACTGGTCCCAAGACAGGCCCCCGATCCTAGTGAAAGACACGTCCTCCGGCACGGCTCCTGAAATCGCCACAGACGTCATAAAACGATCACACGCGAACACACAGACACGCAACATTCAACATTCCCGTGTGGTTAAACAGTTACAAGCAACGTATACATGTTATATACATAATAAAATATACATAAATACAAAAAAGATACATAAACTATAGAAGATATCTACTGTGAGTATCCACCGAGTGCTGTGATGAAAGCTTTGCAAAGGAAAAGTAAAAAAAAGAAACAAAAAGGAAATCATAACGTTTATTTTTTTAAGAATAAAATTGTTCGGTGAAGGTGTATCGTCGTTCAGATCCGTTTATTTTTATGCATACTAAACCGGCATCATCGGCACGCGATGCTAAGGAATGATGTTACTGGACCGATACGGTTCTAGTCACAACTCTAACAAGTTTGTTACTTAAAAGTAGTCTCCCGACCCATGGGTTTTCTTGTCTACCTGAAATTATTAATTATATTAGTATGAACGAAAAAAAAAGGAAAAACTGAAACATGCAAAGTTGAAAAATAAGCTGCGATGGGTTCACATTTAACATGCAGTACATGCATTGTTAATCAGGTGTAAATATTCAGTGACAAGACTTACCAGTAAACATTACCTTTCAAAAATAACTTGTACTTTTAACATGTATTAAAAATTACCCCTTAATTACACGTTTTGTTGATAGGTTATTAATTAACGTTTCAAACAGAAACAAAAAGAAAACAAATGGTTCATATATATTAGAACTATATTTGATTAAACGTTTCTACCAGATAAACCC
Organism: Cydia amplana; assembly: GCF_948474715.1. NCBI lineage: Eukaryota > Metazoa > Arthropoda > Insecta > Lepidoptera > Tortricidae > Cydia > Cydia amplana. Next base: position 14,101,250 of record NC_086079.1, on the reverse strand, counting down.
CAAAATATTCATATAAAAATCACACTAATTATTAAACTAGTTTTCCAATAAAATTAACAAACAATTTAAACGACGTACCATTCGTTTTGAATATAATTCATGCTACATACATTCAGTGTCCAAGAGCGTAATAAATATATGATGGGAATATTGCATATTTTAATCAGAATGGTTTGCATGCTCGGTTGTATGACTTGAATGTTTCTACAACAATAACTTCTTATTTCTTACCATCACGTTAAATCTAATACTGACTTTGGTCAAATAGCTTTGTTATCCTAGTTTAACAAAAAATATCAACAGTCAATATGTTAAACAAAACTCGAATAGGTTATTGCAAATAAATATCAGTTAATATCAAGATAACAATTTACATAATTTTGAACACATTTTCTATCCCAGTTTACCGAATAACAACAATATCAAAAACACCATTAAGTATTATAATATTATAACTACAGGTAACATTGTAGGCACATTATGGATGAGCTTTTATTACCTAATCGTGTTAAAAGCAATAGATTCTCAGTATACTGATATATTTGCTCGGTGGAACAGCCTCGTCAACAAACTCAACAATTCAGACAGTCACATGAGAGATCTATTGTTTTCCTATAAAGGACTGCAAAAGCAGCTTTATAAACATTATCCTTACACTAATAAATAAACAATTTAAATTAATTTAACTTTGGGTTTGCTACAAAGGTGTAGAGATAGGAAGACAAGGTACATAATAAATAATGGTCCCTCGAATGTAAACTCTAAGTTAGGAAAACAAAAACTGAAGAAATAAATTAAACAGGACTAACAACTTGGTTAATGAATATAAGACTTGACCATCAACAATTATAATAAGTTTCTACCCGTGAGAGAAAGATGAAAGAAAAATATAACCTACAAAACAATTACATATACTTTTACCTAATTAACTAGTCATTCTAATATCATTGCACTACGATTAACAAATTTGGAATTACATATTCCTTATAAGGAATGGTTGATTATAAAACTAGACAAATTCGAGCTAAATATGGTATGAAAATTTATTGCTTTATGTAAAGTCCGATTAATATCAAAATATTCGCTACTAGATTCTATACTTTCATTAAATATATCGCTTTGGAAATAACGGACATTAACTCTATTATATAATTATACATCCGACCTGGGGCCGTACTCCCGATAAAATACTTGGGTCAGTCTTAACTACGATCATAAACTCTAACAAAAACAACAAAATTAACGCTAATGCCGTTAGGGAATGTGCACATTACAACTATTCTCAGTGTATATAAACTCTTTTAACAAAAAAGTTAAAATATAAATAATAATATTATTGCAGTACCGATTTGGTTAGGTATCTACTTTGGTCGAATGAAGTCTAAACTAGATTGAAGTTTTTTTATTACGCCTGACTTTGTTGCTGGCGTAGATGTACCACTCGTTGTTGTGGTGCTTACGAATATGAACGCCAAGATTGCCTCTCTGTTTGGCCTTGTAGGAGCAATAAGGACACTGATGAGCCGGGGCTTTGCCACCACATTCTACGTTCTCATGACGACGCAACGTCGACTTCCAGCGATACTTCTTACCGCAATGCCGGCACTCGAACTGACGGCTCGCGTCGTCCGAGCTGTTTCCGTCGCGGCGCGCATATTTCACCTCCGCATTGTTCTCTTCGTGCTCATCGCCCGGCACGGAATGGTCGTAGAAGGCCTCAGTGTCCTCGGGCAGGACGATGTCGTCCGTATCGTCGTATTCCTCAGAATCTAGCTCCTCCCGTTTTGGCGCATTGTTGTTCTGCAGAAAGGCCTGTTGCAGCAGATGGGCTTTCAGGTCGTCGGGAATGGCGGCCAACGAGTCGAGAGGATGCTTGGGCATCAGGGGGGGCTTGAGGATGTTGGTGACCTGGATGCAGGCGGGCACGAGCGCGGCCAGCCCGGGCTGCGCCTGCGCCGACAGCAGCGACAGCAACGCGGACGGCAGCCCCTCCTTGTGCGACTCTGAAATCCAATACGTTTAACATGTTGCAAAAATAAAAACAAAAGCGCGACTACGTACTGTTAATACTACCAGAGGCTAAAATAAATTAAGGAACCAAAGAAATGCGTTATAATAATAAATTAAAAAAATAATAATCTCTGTTAGAAATAAGGCGAAGCTTCTAATCATGCAGACATGCACAATCTCGAGATTATCTTCCCATAAGAGGATCGGGCGACGAAATGAAAGGCCCGGCTACCGTAAGTCGTTTAATAGCTTTAAAAAATATCGAATATCATTATCAATAATACATGTATACGAGGCTCATATAAAATTAACGTTTTAATATCATCTAAGGAAGATCGAAGAGTTAAGGCACTAGTATAAAGCACTGAATATGTTTGTATCACTCGACGCTAATGGGCGTGGCTCGGGGCGCGTCGTCGCGCGGCGGGGGGCTGGGCGAGCGCGGCGGGCGGTGCTCGGGGTGCTTGCGCTCCAGGTGCTTCTTGAGCTCGTTGCGGCGGTGCTTGCTGTACGTGCAGTACGGGCACTTGTACTGCGGCTCGCGGCGGCACTCCAGCGTTATGTGGCGGACGAGGTTCTTGCGCGCGTTGTACACGCGCTGGCAGTTGGGGCATTTGTATTTGTTGGCCTCCGTCTTGTATTGCGCGCAGGGTAAGTTGGCGGGCGGGTCGCTCCGGGGGAAGATGTTGTAGCGAGACTCTTTTTTCGTGGTTTTCGGTTCAGATTTCGGCTCGGGCTCGGCTTTGGGAGCTTTGGGGGTGGTCGGCGGTTTAGGAGTTAGTTTGGCCGGCTGTCGCTTGTTTTCTTTAGTCTCCTCGGGCATGACGAGCGAGTTGGGCGAGGTGACGTTCTTCAATACTGCGAATGTGGTCGCGGTCGGAGGCTCCTCCACCACTTTTTTACTACGAGTCACCACTCTGTTCGGCAATATCAGTCCTGAAAGAGAAAAACTAAATACAGTTTTTCGCTTAGTTGCGAATATAAATCATAATTGTATAAAAAAGCGTAAATAAAAACAAATGTGACGTAAAGAAAACCATATATTGAAAGTAAAGAAACAGTACGAACTAAAAGTATCAAAAGTTTTAATTTTATAACAAAAAAACAAATTTCTTCTAAATGTTTCAACAATATCCAACCTACACTGCTACACATTTAAATAAGATGGAATCAATGGAATGTAAAGTGTAGTTTATGAACAACGTACCTAAAACCTATATTACTAATCAACAATTGTAAATATAAGGAACATGGCAGTTTACTCGAGATCAAGTTCTACTCTAAATTAACAGGAACATAATGTATCTTTAGACACTGCTAAATAACTAGAAAACAAGTTTTTCTAAGTGGCATAAATCTATGCATAATTAAATATTTGGAAAAAAATCAACAGTAACAAAATAGAAAAAAAAACAAGTGTCAAAAGGTAAAATTCACAATGTCACGGTTTTTCTTCTTTCTTAACTTTTTTAAAAATTTCTTGGTACTCTTGCAGCCAATTAGGATGTTTAAGAGCAATATGACATGTCAATGTTTTCTTTTGTGAGTATTTTTTACCACATTTGTCACAGCCAAATTGAGGACCCGTTACACATTCATACTTTTCGTGCCTCAGTTTATTTCTTCTATACTTGTACAGTTTTTTACAAGTAGAGCAAGAATAATGACTATCTTTGTCGGCATGTATTGGTTTTCTTCCCCTTTTTTTAGGAGGCAACGCTTCCGATTCCCTCTTTAAAGGTTTCCTTCCTCTCTTTTTGTATGTTCTCTTAACGATCATCATGTTCTCTATGGCTGCTTGTTCCTGTTTAATTTCTAGTCCTATTGCTTTCACAAGTTCTGAGCTCTTAAGACACCCTCGAGTTAATGGGAAAGGGGTTTTCGCGTAATGTGGGTCGTTAATGAGTTTTATGGGTCGTTCTGCAAGGCCAAAGAATGAAAAGCAATAAATAATGATAAGTAAAAAGATCTACACAAAGTTAAAATGAGCATAGAAACATAAAAATGTGAAGAAGAAAATTAGTACAGTCGCCGTCAGCTTAGTACGGTGTTATTAACAGTCTGTGCTATGAGACTAAGACAGGAACAGGTAATTGGGATTAAGAATATTACAAGTGGTTAATATTTGTGAGATAGTTAACAGCTTGGCATGTGACAGGTAGGTAGGATTTCTGGTCCCTACTCAACACTTTGAACCTAACTAGTCTTTTAAATTAACATGTTTGTAACATTGTGTACTGAATCATATTGTATGACTAAATGAAATGCGCATCCAATATCATCGGGTTCTTTACGTCTCGACATGCTTTCAATAATCTCAGGATTAGCCTAGTTGCGGACAATGATGTTTTTCGTCTAAAGAACATGCACAATAAATGAGAACGCCTATAAAATCGATTGATGATTTAAAACATGAATCTATAAAAAATACATCTGCAGTGAAATCACATGTGAATGCATAAAATAAAGAAATAATAAATAAGATAAATAAGCCACATTACCATCAAACTACAAATTAAATCAAATTAAGGTTTACCTTGTTCCATCAGCCGCTTCCGAGGCACATCCAATCTTCTATAAACAATAGTAATAGTTTGTGTCACTATCTGTGCCAAAATAAAACTTCTACCGCCGAGCGATAGTCGCACGAAACCCGCTAGCTTTTAATAGCCAAATATAATCGAAGGTGAAGTGGTGTTTGTGCACATTTATCATGAATCTAATTCATATTAAAAATAAATACGTGTATAATAAATATGAGAAAATTTACTTACCAATGAGCTCACTCCACATTAGGACAAAGAAGGTTAGCACTATTGAAAGTTAGGTATTACATATGCAAAGTATAATACAATATCTATGAATAGTAGTAAGCATGCAGTGATCTACTGGCGACCCCACGACAAAGCGAGTACATAACGTCATACACATTCAAGTGGAAACAAATGTAAAACAAGATCAACTTACCTTATCAATTACCTCACCTTTTTAAAAAGGCTACAGTAAAAAAAACCTTTTACCAAAATACCTTTACCTGTTGCACTGAAATATTTTCAAATTCATATGGATACAGAAATATAAATTGTGATAAGATTAGTAATTTATAATACTAATATTAGATACTAATTAATATATGGTTGAATTTTCACATGTGAAAACACTAGCACTCTTTCCGCCGTCGTGAAATATAATATTTTATATATAACAAGATAAATAGATTATTTAAGCAATGACTGTTTATCTCATCAAATTATGGGAAGACATTGCGCATTTCATCCGTTCCTTAGACGTCTGGGACAATGGACTTTAGTCATCCATACAGCAAAAAAAAAATCTTAAGCAAATTACAAATACAAAGTGCATTGTCCCAGAATACCAAACTCAAGTCCAAATAACACCCTGCGTCAGCATAATAGACTAGGTATGTATTGAAGCACAACGCTACGCAAGGTGTTTTGGTGCAACGTTGCCGGCATGTCACCGGCAATGTTGCCAGAGTCATGTGCGGGCTTACCTTGCGAGTCTCGAACACTGTCACTTGAATTCATGATTTCATCCTGAGATCTTTCCATATGCCATTGAAAATCTAGAAAGAAAAATAACATATGATATAGTAATTATAAAAAAAAAAACACTTTTTGAATAGTCATTTTTGCTAAAAGTAATTGTTTAATAATCATGTCAAATAAACATAATTTTAATTTGTTAATAAACATAATTTTAATTTTGTTAATAAACATAATTGTTATTAAAACTTTAAAGGGGTGATATTTAAAAACGGTTGGCAAACAAGTGCGAGTCGGACTCGCGTTCCAAGGGTTCCGTACATTAAGTCCGACTCACGCTTGACTGCACATTTCTAATAGGTTTCCTGTCATCTATAGGTAAAGAACTATTTTGTGTATTTTTTTTTTCAAAATTTTAGACCCAGTAGTTTCGGAGATAAAGGGTTGAATGGTCATTTTTTGCCTATTTTCTTGAATAACTGCTAAACTATTTATCCTAAAATTATAATTATTGAGGTTCTTACAATGACCGTATAGGCCGTTAGGCCGTATAGGTGATTTATTTATTTGTCGATAAAATTCATCGTACTATACGTGGTTAAAGACTTCACCACAGCTGTCTAAACACGTACATAGCGTCCCTGCAATCAAACTATGAAAATACGTTTAGGAGGAGGTTTAAGCTATTAAGCTTCGAGTTATCAGTCCTCGCTGTATTATCTTTTGTTTCAGGGTAAAAATAGACAAGCAATATTTCAGGTACAGTCAGCAGCAGAAGTTGCTAAGCGGGCGAGGTGATCAAAATTACCCTGACACGCTCTTATTCTCTTAACAATAAAGTCGCGTCAAAATCATTTTTAACACCAAGCCCGCTTAGCAACTTTTTTTGCTGGCTCTACTGTATAGACCACAAGTCTTGTATTTACAGATCTGACGGTCTAGCATGAGTCTCGCGCGCGAGAACGCAACTTATGCTAGACCGCCTGATGTGGCAATCTATCGAAAATAACTATGAATAAATAATAGTAATTTGAGCCTATATACGTCCCACTGCTGGGCACAGGCCTCCTCTCATGCGCGAGAGGGCTTGGGCTATGAAAACATTTATAATATGTACAAGTTATTGTTATTTTAGCATTAATAAGCCTTGTAAATGGCAGTCACATACATGCATTTTAAACCTAAAACGTTAAAACGCGCAGCTGTGACGGATTTGAATGATAATAGAATATTTATGTCCCAAGTTACGATCTTTTAACATTGTCTGCTTGCCCTTGCTTGAGATAGTGAACTAATAGTTTGGTTTAAAATCAATTGTATGGGCAGTGATAATAAATGATGCGGCTTAGAAGAAAATGACACAAGGTCCTCCAGTGAATAAAATAATAAATAAATATATGTGGAAAATCTTAAACAGATTAACCTAGCCCCAAACTAAGCAAAGCTTGTACACTGGGTATATACATAGAAAACACCCAAGACAGAAATAAATATCTGCGTTCATCACACAAACCAATTATCTTATCGGGATTCGAACCCGGGAACATCAGCTTCACAGGCAGGGTCACTACCCACTAGGCCAGACCGGTCGTCATCATCATATATATTATATAAGTCAATTTATAAAATAATAATATTGATAAATGGAAACCTTTGTTACAGTTATACACATCAACTTTTAAAACTGTGGTCTAGAATGTCTAGATATAAAAAAAAACCGGCCAAGTGCGAGTCGGACTCGCGTTCCAAGGGCACATTACACAATTTTTAACAATGTTTTTTTTTTAAATAAAAAGTGAGTAAAAACCCCATCAAAAACTGCACATTTATAATAGGTTTTCCTGTCATCTTTAGGTAAAGAACTATTTAGTGTATTTTATTCAAAATTTTAGACCCAGTAGTTTCAGAGATAAAGGGGGAGAATGGTAATTTTTTGCCTATTTTCTTGAATAACTGCTAAACTATTTATCTTAAAATTATAAATAATATATATTTGAGATTCTCAAAATGAGCTCTTTCATTTGATATGTACCACGATATAGTTTGAAAAACTTAATTTTTTATTTTGCTCTTTTACCCCCCAAAAGTGGCCTCCATATTTAAAATTCATTTTTTTACGTTACAAGTATTTTTAACAATATGTTTTTTTAATGAAAAGTGAGTAAAATGTATTTAAAAAACCCGTAGGGGTCGGATCAAAAACTAAGTACTTAAGTCCGACTCACGCTTGACTGCACATTTCTTATAGGTTTTCCTGTCATCTATGGGTAAAGAATTATTTTGTATATATTTTTTTTAATTTTAGACCCAGTAGTTTCAGAGATAAAGGGGGGGGGGGGAATGGTCATTTTTTGCCTATTTTCTTGAATAACTGCTAAACTATTTATCTTAAAATTGTAAATAAAATATGTTTGAGATTCTTAAAATGAGCTCTTACATTTGATATGTAACACGATATAGTTTGAAAAACTTTATTTTTTAATTTGCTCTTTTACCCCCCAAAAGTGGCCTCCATATTTAAAATTCATTTGTTTACGTTACATGTCCGCCTTTGGGTCACAAACTTACATATGTGTGCCAAATTTCAACTTAATTGGTCCAGTAGTTTCGGAGAAAATAGGCTGTGACAGACGGACGGACGGACGGACGGACAGACAGACAGACGCACGAGTGATCCTATAAGGGTTCCGTTTTTTCCTTTTGTGGTACGGAACCCTAAAAATAACTTAAGATTCGAAAAGAGATGTTGTAAAAGTTAATTGGGAATGAAGATTCATATTAGAATGTATAGGAATAATATGAGCCAATCATAATAACATTTGGTTTGTATTGGTACTCAATTACCAGTACCACCAATAACTTGAATGGTGTAAACACATATGTCCTTGAACTAGTTTCTATTGACATAGTTGTACATACTGTAAAGAAGTGTACTTAGGCGGTAGTTTTACACGATTTTGCACACTACAACACATGTGTTGCACTTATGCTTTGTTTTGTAGCAACATTTGTAGCATACAATGTTTGATGATAAATAAATAGTTATTGAAAATGTAAACATATCTTTGACATCGACTGTACGTAGAGTAATGTATTTTTCAAAAATGGATTCATGTGTCAGTCCTTGGCAAGTGTAACGCGAGTCGCCATTGCGTGTCCTTTTATTCCTGTTTCAAAATTTAAGTGTTTCATGCATTCTTAGATATATTGATACTTGAAATCGTAACTCGCATTATATTTTCCTGGATTGACCCTTATGGAGATTTCTTTGAAATAGAATGTCATTTGTGTAGCTGTAGTAGGATTATGTTATGCCCACCTGTTGTCATCAAGTTTCATCAATCCTATTTCATACTAGAATATTTGTTTTCTTGATGTTTTCATGTTCTTGCTCATGTAAATATTTATAGGAAATGATCACTTTGTATATTATAAAACTATCTTTGTGGTTACACTAGATTTTTTTGTACTTTGTGTTAGGCGTTTCATCAGTTACTAACAAGGAAAGGTACCCAACTGTCTGGCTCCAATTTGATTTATTTTGATATAGCTCATTCATTTATTACGTAAGACGATTTACGACCATGTTTTATTCTTTCTTACAAGGGAGGAGGGAGTCTTCATAGTTCTTAGCTTACATAAGGTTGGTATTCCACTTGTCCAATTTCTTGGTTCAATGTGCATTGCGTCTCACTCTCTTACTTAGCAAAATGTGAGACGCAAATACACAAAGGATAAAGAAACTGGACAGGTGGAATACCACCCTAGATAAATATGCGTTAGTTAAGATTATATTTTGAAAAAGCGCGGGTTTCGAGCGAGTGCCGATAAAGATAAACTTTAAATAAAACCATAGTTGATTATTACCAAATAATAAATATTAAGTACTATAAATAAACATTCCTAAAAATTGTTTTTATGTGATGTCTAAAATAAATGACTCGTATTTTTTTAGCTGCCCAATCTCAACCTAATGAGAAATATTCCTTCAAAGTACAGAAAAGTGACTAAGCCCTCTAACTTCTGTAGGGAGTTTTGTTCAAGCAAATTGCTATATCAGATCAAACTAATGTTTTCCTTAAAAAGGCACCCTTCCAAGTTTATATTTCTCATCATTGAACACACGTACACTGTATTTTATTAGTCTTTTTATCATGAAAACTACTGTCCATACTTTGAAGGCTGCTTCTATTTTCCCCTACCAATTCTTCCACAACATAATATATATTGCCTAAGTAGTCTGAGAAATATTTAATATCTGGTTGACCGAGCTTCGCTCGGAAAACATATAAAAACTCGAAAATGCGCGTTTTTCCAGAGATAAGACCTAGCTAGATCGATTTTTCGCCCCCGAAAACCCCCGTATCGTTAACGAAATCGTTAGGGCCGTTTCCGAGATCCCCGAAATATATATATAAATAAATAAATAAACAAGAATTGCTCGTTTAAAGGTATTAGATTTATGTAATCAAGGAGATACTAACTGCGTACGACGTCGTTATGTGCCACGGCTGGGGGCTCCTCGGCCTCCTCGTCCAGCGTGAGATCCTCAACACCATCTCTTGCGTTCTCCTCCTTGCAAGGGGGCTCCTCCCCATTTCCATGGACTTCTGCGGGCTGTGGTATAGGCGCGGGGACTTCCACGGACATGCGGCGCGCTTTCTTCCGGCGGCGGGTCGGGCTTATGGACCCTTCGCGACTGTCTATGCTACCGTCTCGGACCTAGGACAAGAAGAGAATTACTTTACAATGGAGAACTTCATGACGACAGTCACAATTTCGAAAAATTGACACCAAATTTTTTATTACTCCTCATGACGTACCATATTTATGTAAAATAATTGTAGGCAGGTATATAACCATTAGCATAACAACTGTGTTTTAGTTCTTGTGAATAAACTTTCATTCATTCATTAGCCGATTCAGGGAACAAGATTTAATCACAATATGTCTTGTCATTTGCTTGTGACATAAATGGCATAAATATAGATAGTGTGAGTCAGGTGGATGAACATAATGAAAGTAAATAGATACTTAGAATAAAGCTTGAATACTAAATTAAGTATTTATTTGCTTGGTATAATTTAGTATAAGGTAGTAGTAATTATACAATACAATATTGAAACAGTTTCTAGCTAATAACAGAGGAAAACTTTTTTCCCTAAAACTTGTATTTTATAAAATTAATAAACATAAATTCTTAGCATTCATTTACAGGATTAGATATGGAAAGTATGTAATTATGGTGAGTACCTATGAATTAAACTAAGCAGCATTTTTCACTAATATTCCTCTTCGTGTATTCCTTATGTCTTTACTACTGATGTACCGACCATGGTTTTGGCCGACTAGCCGACTAATCGGCGCTCGGATGGCCGATTAGTCGGCCAAGTTCATAATCGTTACTTCCCGATAAAGATTACGTTCGTATACGATGCATTAAAAAAACATATTTTTTGCTCCTTGTGTCGTCGCGCTTTCAATATCAACTTAAAGATGTTTTGTGCTCCTTGTGTCGTCGCGCTTTCAATATCAACTTAAAGATGTTTTATGCTACTGCGACGATACACCCACATAATTACATTAATTACCTATACATGAATTTAATATGAACACAAGCTCATTTTGTACCCTAAAAACGTATTTGAGCAAAATGGGCATGTAACATGTGATTAATATTGACTTTTTATTTTATTTATGTCCTGCTTTCTGTAGTTAATAATAGGCCGACTTATCAGCCTTTTTTGCCGACTAGTCGCCAACTACAAATGTGGCCCGATAGTCGGCTTTCCCGATTAGTCGGTACATCCCTAGTCTTTACATAAGGAATGTATTGCAAAGAATTGTGTGACCTTGCACAAGTTTCTGAACATAAACCAAATATAAATATACCTATGTACCATCATTAGGTAGTTATATGCAACTTAAACCAGTATTGATATCTCTCATTCTATGTTAGTATTATGATTATATGCTTGCTGTGGTATAGGATCCATTAGAACCTGTACCTACATGGTTAATACCCTGTATGGTTAATTGATCAGTTAAGCTAATTGCCGAGCAACCACGTCAAAATTCCTAATAAAAATACACATTCTGTTATTTGTGTTTATGACATCATCAGGGATCGGATATTCGGATAGATATTTACCTAAACTTGGCAAAATTCCGGAAATTGTTGGGAAAATATGGAGTCGGCTTCTTTTTTATTATAAGTTTAATAAATATGCTCCGGGACTCCGGGATCGCACCAAATGACATAAGATGGTACAAATTTACCTACATGTTTAGTTTATGGCTATTTTTGACAATTTTTGTAAGGAAATATGTTGTTATATAGATCTAACAAGAACAGTGTATGTAGTGTAGCCGCAGCGTGAATTGGCAAAATAATGTAAGCATTTCTCTATACATATCTTACATAACTATTTACTACTTATTATAGTAGATTCAAGGGTTCTGTAATATAAGAGAATAATAAAACATTTTTAAAGCGCTGGTGGCCTAGCGGTAAGAGCGTGCGACTTTCAATCCGGAGGTCGCGGGTTCGAACCCCGGCTCGTACCAATGAGTTTTTCGGAACTTATGTACGAAATATCATTTGATATTTACCAGTCGCTTTTCGGTGAAGGAAAACATCGTGAGGAAACCGGACTAATCCCAATACGGGCCTAGTTTACCCTCTGGGTTGGAAGGTCAGATGGCAGTCGCTTTCGTAAAAACTAGTGCCCACGCCAATTACAGGGATTAGTTGCCAAGCGGACCCCAGGCTCCCATGAGCCGTGGCAAAATGCCGGGACAACGCGAGGAAGATGATGAATAAAACATTTTTTTGTATAACACATATATGTGACGTTTTCAAGCAAAAGGTACAATTTTGTCAGTTGTACATAAGGTTCACGTCTAGTTAAATCTTGATGGTATTCGTGACACTATGATTTACTCTCAACACCCCACTTAATCTCTAAGATAAAGCCCACGTACATACCTAAAGTACACGTGGTGACGAATTTTCTTTGTATTGCCCGTCTTTTTTTACCTGCTATACGTAAGACAATGGCGGTAGCAGAGATAGCGGAAGGGAAAAAATTTGAGACCACGGGCATAATGTCGTCCTTGAAACGTCGAAGGAAAACAATTTCTAAAGTACTCGTAGTTTTAAAAGTACTAGTACTCACGACAAGTTCCGTTAAACTAAGTTATGATAATGATATTTCGCTAGTTGAATAAATCTCAGGTACATTGAATTTAATATTTCTCCATAGTAAATTACATTAAATACATAATAAATAAGCGTATTAAAATGTTCAAATATGAGTTTAGATTGCCTTGTTACATAGTTAACAAATCCCGGGAAATCCCGGGAAATTTATTACGAAAATAAAGTCGAGTCCGTCTCCACACCGTTCACGCCGCCAAAGTTTAGGTAAATATCAATCCGAATATCCGATCCCTGGACATCATTCATTCATCGTTAAAATAAAATGAAAGACAATTATGATCTTAACAAACCTGTGGTGGTGGAGACGGTGCGCGAGGCGGGTGTGCTGGGGCAGCCTGTGCAGGGCGCGACGGCGGCCGGGACGGCTTATTGTCAGAGAGGCCCTTGATTTGCAGGGACTCTGCAGCCTTGAGTAAGGCTGCCAGCTGGTCCTGCGAGATGTTCACCTCTCCTCGGTACATGTAGTCCATCATGGCTCTTAACTCTGCATATTTCACATCTTTTAAGATGATTATTGGATGCTTGTCATATTGCTGTGATAGTACATTCTGTAACAAAAACATTGTTTGTTATGTGCAGGTAAACATTTATTTTGATTCTTTGTAAATGTGCATTGTCTTGAAACTTCAAAGCCTATGTTTAAAGTTGAATATAACATTTCTAATGTAATGTTCCTAAACAAAATGTTATTTGAAAGTTATTCATTTGTTTTAGTTAGTAATATAAGATCTAGATGTCATTGATGTCATTTAGCAAATCACAATTAATGAGCATCATTGGGTAATGGTAGCCAACAAATAGATACTTTGGAAAAGTAGTTCGCAACAACTTTCTGTTGCCAACTCATCTATTCATCAATCTAAGTCAATTGCTAAGGCATGAAAGCTAGAACGAAACAACTGGGCTGTTTATTAGAGCAAAACTGTGTTGCCTTGTAAGTTAAACACGATAGCAATTGACCTACATTACGTGAGCGCGTTAGCAAATTACCAACCTCGAAATAGGGACTGCACGCTGACAGGACGACTTTGTGCGCTTTTAGCGTCTGGCCCTCGGCCGCGAGGGTACAGTCCACGTGAATGCCTTTCTCTAGGAGTGTGTCGAACACCGACACCAGCGTGGACTGATGGTTGTTCCAGCGTAGGCAGAACTGCTGGTCGTCGTCCATGCTGCAGTCGTCGAGCCACTCGTCGCGCCCACGGTTCTACATCAAAACATTCCCTCATCAACACAATTTATACACCACGCAATAATTAGGCCACTCGGAAACTTCTCCCGACCACAACAAACAACGATTTATCAGTCGCGATTATCACGCGCAAACGCCAATCTTCTCACCGATTCACCTCATGAAATGATTTCACACCCCAACTTTAACTTTAGGGACCACATACGAGTCGGTCCTAAGCGACGCGGCACTCTCGACACAAAGAAAATGGCCGCTTTTCCAGCGCGACAAAAAATAAAATGGCGACGAAAATTCTAAGTTTTACTGTTTTCTGGACTAACTTTTCATGACACATATAACAGATTCAAGTTCAACACGGGGCCGCGACACGCTGAACTTCCACAAAGTTTGAAGTCAACAAAGAAACTTCTGAGAAACTTTACTTCGAAAGTTCACGAGTGGAAATTTTCAAGATGAAAACTCGTAGCGAGCAATGCTTATCGCGGTCGTAACGCTACATCGGAGATCTAAACGCTTACCTTGACTATTTCATTAACTGTTGTATGAAGTTTTAACACTGTTTTAGATAATATTGAACTGTTTTAACAACGCTACGATTATAGTTCAGCACATTTGCACACCCGCCAGCTTTCTTGAATGAAAACACCTACTTTAGAGTAGATACTAACTACTATGCTATGTTGCAAGTTTAGAGAAAGGCACCTCTACAAAAATCCAAATGAAGTACAAGTTGGAAGCGACGCAGTGACCCAAAATAAGCTTCAAAATGTTGCCAGAGTTAAATAGTCAGAAAGCTTGAAAACAAACATTGATGAATGCAGTACGTTATTTTTCAACTATTTTAGTAATTTGTGCATTGGGGTTACGTTTCCAATATACTTTATAAATGTGATTTTCGTCTAAAACAGTCAGCGCTCGTTACTTGAATACCTTTCGATTTCTTGTCCTTGACCTACTTCATGCAAAGTCGTGATATACTTTAGTTTAATGCATGTACAATTTTAATCAATCTAAAATATTAATAACTAAAATTATTATTATTAAATAAAATATAAATAAAGTTAAAACAATTCTTCAAAACATTGCCAGTTGGAAAAATAAATAGACGCTGGCTTGTTACCACTTTATTGAAATCAGCGTCATCTACCGACACAGCAATGTATTTTTACAGTTTCTCGCTACTTGGCAATACCCCGCGGCAAGCAAAAACTGTATTGTATTTATTTTGTCGTAATTATGTTATCAGAGGACACATGCCATGTTAATGAACAATTTCAAGATGTAGGTAGTGTAGGTATTTATTCAGAATTAACTAGAGTAAAACTGGAAGCTAGTAAACACTGACAGCAGGTTAATAATAGGTAAAATTAATATTGTTATCGAGAGTCTAGAGTGTCTACTTGTCTAGTCTAGACTAATTTACCTGGATTAATTGCGCATTTATAAATATTTGCGCATATAAAATTCGCAATTTTAGAAGTATTTTTTTAAGTTTGACGAATAAATTTTTTAGTGTTTGACGTTTACTAATTAGGCCGGATTTTATGGGTTATTCCCACTAGTTATCACCAAAATTTTGTTAGAGTTAAGAGCCACAAGAGCCCATCAACGTGCACACTAGCGCCACTGCTAAATAATCGTGATTATTTCAATTTAACGAAAGATATTTTAAAAAAGCGGCCAATGGCGTAACTCTGCAGTGGATCAAAGGACACAGCAAACAGCAACTCACGAGGTAACGATGCAGCCGACATCCTGGCGAGAGGTGGCTCAGCTCGGAACTGAAGGTGGCAGGACCTGAGCCAATTCTACCTCTGCCATTTGCCTGGCTCCGGAACATGCTGCGACATAACACCAAGGTAAAACACCAACAATACTGGTCTAACCTAGGCACCTGCAGGCCACACACACTAGGTTTTGCGTGTCGGTTTTGCTTGTGCAAGCAAAACCAACAGGCACGACCAAGTTCCATAGGGCACACACACGTAACGACAAACCTGCACAAACTCTCAGTTCAAACCATCATGGCACCGGTAGCGGTGGTTGACGTAGACGCAATAGCGCTATTAGGCTTATATTTCGTCAGCCATACACGCATACAAACCATGAATCCACTCCACACTTAAAAAATAATAAAACTGGCCAAGTGCGAGTGGGACTCGCGCACGAAGGGTACCGTACCATTATCTATAAAAACGGAAAAAAATCATGGGAGCCCCACTCCGACTCGCACTTGGCCGGTTTTTTAGTATTTGTTGTACTAGAGGCAACAGAAATAGATCATCTGTGAACATTTCAACAGTCTAACTAGCATAGTTCATGAGATACAGCCTAGTGACAGACGGACGGACGGACAGTGGAGTCTTAGTAATAGGGTCCCGTTTTACCCTTTGGTTACGGAACCCTAAAAATCTACTAAAAATCCTCTACAATTGCATTTCGTTTGCGAGACGACATTGTTGCACAGTGACTTGCGACCAATCCCCTCGGCAATCACTGGATAACTGAAGCCTATCAAGCCTGCCAGCCACACACGTTCAGTTAAGCCCTTGCTACACGGTCGCCGACAAGCCTTCTAACCGTCTGACCTTGGTCTGTCCTTGATCAGTTTTGGTCAAATTTTGTTGGAAACAACTGTCTACACGGTCCGTCCAAACCAAGGCCACGCGGTCTGAGGGGCTTGTCGGCGACCGTGTAGCAAGGGCTTCATGCCTGCGCAAGCGAAGTGCGCAAGCACAACCGACAGGCAAAAAATATAAATTTTGATATTTTCAATTTTGCTTGCGCAGGCAAGGAGTCATGTCATACACACGTTCAGTTATGCCTGCACAAGTAAACTGTGCAGGCATAACCATCGGTTATAACCTAGTGTGTGTGGCCGGCTTTACAGATAGCCCCCTCTGCAGGGCGTGCATGGAGGCAGAGGAGACAGCCGCCCACGTCATTCTCGAATGACCAGGGGTGGCAGAGTACCGGGCACAAAACCTCGGCTCACCGGGGTCGCTCCCAGAAGTCGTCGGCAACGTCAAGGGTCTGCTAGGCTTCCTGGTAGAGCTGGGTTGGCAGGAATAGTGCCGCCAACCCATCACGCAAAATAGGCGCAATAATATGACGTCGAGTTGCGGAAACCAAGCCCGCAAATTATGATGTATTTGTTTTAGTTTTATCATTCTCTTATTTTAGAAGTTACAGGGGGGGGGGGGGGGGACACATTTTACCACTTTGGAAGTGTCTCTCGCGCAAACTATTTAGGTCAGAAAAAAATATATTAGAAACTTCAATATCATTTTTGAAGACCTATCCCCACACGTATGGGTTTGATGAAAAAAAATTTTTTGAGTTTCAGTTCTAAGTATGGGGAACCCCCAAAATTTATTGTTTTTTTTTTCTATTTTTGTGTGAAAATATTAATGCGGTTCATAGAATACATCTACTTACCAAGTTTCAACAGTATAGTTCCTATAGTTTCGGAAAAAAGTGGCTGTGACATACGGATGGACAGACAGGACAGACAGACAGACAGACAGACAGACAGACAGACGGACAGACAGACATGAAGCATCCATAAGGGTTCCGTTTTTTTGCCATTTGGCTATGGAACCCTAAAAAGGGGGCCGCTACGTACTGTATCTTGCATTAAAGTACCTTTTGAATACATCAAACTAGTTTCTATCTCGCTGGATTCGTCAATCTATAAACTCAAAACAAAAACGGCCGTTTTAACTTTGGACGCAACGTGTGGGGTATCTATGGAAAGGTCTTCAAAAATGATATTGAGGTTTCTAATATCATTTTTTTCTAAACTGAATAGTTTGCGCGAGAGACACTTCCAAAGCGGTAAAATGTGTCCCCCCCCCCCCCCTGTAACTTCTAAAATAAGAGAATGATAAAACTAAAAAAAATACATGATGTACTAATGTACATCATATATTTTTTTCCAATTTTCGGTGGAAGTTTGCATGGTAATCCAATATCATGTAACTTATTGAAACAGTTTAACCGGTACTAGTACATAAACTAAAATATATGTAAGGATAAATTTAATAATCCATTTAGATTATTTTTCAAGTGATTTTATTAGGTAATTCAAAATCACTGTATGTTTATATTATACTATTTATAGTGTTTTTATTTGTATTTACTAACTCTAAAACTGGGAATATAATTCCCAGTACCTAGCTACCACTGGTAACAACTTGGTGGTAACTAGTGGGAATAACCCGGTTTTATATTTTGCTTATGGAGACGGTGAGACGCAATGCACATAATGCACATTTGATCAAATATTGGACAGTTGTATTGTAATACATACCACCCTTAGGCACACTATTACGGACCCAATTAAAGGACGCGATTTCAGAAACGAGAAGTAGAGGAGAGTGGGATAATCCCGAACAGTGGCTAATTGCGGACGTTTGTTATAAAAAATGTAAAAAAATAAAACGTAGGGCCATAGTTGTGGTTAATGATTGCGTCTAAATATTTTCTATAATGTCAATAACCAGAGAGGAAAATGGGAATTACTTTTATATGGAGAAGCGGTCTTCCACTTTCGTCTTAATACGAAAACGTCTATCGATACAAACTTGTCCCCATTTTCCTCTCTGGATCAGGGATGTTGCGAACATCCGCATCCGCAACCGCGGAACATCCGCATTATTTTCAACATCCGCATCCGCATAAAATCGATGCGGAGCTTATGCGGATGCGGATGTCGAACAAGTCGGTACAGGAACGTCTTAGCGGCGGCGTAAGTGCTAGGTAATTTCGTCATTATCTATAACGAAATCGTCTAGATCCAGAAAAGTCGGCCAAGTTACTGTTTATTAAATATAACGCACCTAATATCTCTTGCTTAAATACTAAACGTTTCGTTTTTTTAAATAAAAATATATATTTGACGTTTTCTAAGTACCTAATCTTGACATCCGCATCCGCATACGCATCCGCATCCGCGGATGTGAGCCTTTAAATATCCGCATCCGCATCCACATCCGCGGATGTCAAAAAATCTGCATCCGCAACATCCCTGCTCTGGATATCGACATAATGCTAAATATTTTTAAACAATTTGAAGTAAATTAAATACAGCTATGCCCAATGGTGTGATTTATTTCGATTTTTAATTAAGTAGGTAGTAAGTACTTATTAATATCAGAGTTAATTAGCATTTCAAAATTTTACTTTTATATCTAATAATAAAAAAATTGAAAAAAGTCAAACGTAGGGGCGTAGCTATGGTTAATGTAATGGTTAATATACCTACCATCTAATTGTGTAAGAATATTTTTCATAATGTCAATATCCAGAGAGGAAAATGGGAACAACATTTGTACGGAGTAGCGACCGTTCACTATATTATGCTCTTAATTTTTAGCGCCAATAATAAACGCACTGAGCAAATTTCAACCGTCTACCTTTAACGGTTCTTGAGATAGAACCAGCTGACAGACAGACGGACGTACAGACTCAAACAGTGTAAGTTAGGGTTCCGATTGTCACCATTGTCACCATTGGTACAGGATCCTAAAAAGGAGGGAGGTAGGTAACCTACAGGATTTTAAAGAGTCAGCAATGCGAATGTGATATGTACTTGTATATCCTCAGAGTTGGAAGCATCCATAGGCTATGATAACGGTTAGTAGGCGAGCTGCGTCTTGTTTAGACTTAGTATTAGTTAGTAGTTACAAGTAGATTAATTCGTGTTAAGCACCTAATATGTAAATAGTTATTAGTTTGTGTACCTACTTACTTACCTGCGATTTTGCAACCACTTCAAGATTTTCAATATTTATAAAAAAATCTAGCTATAAAGATGTTGTACAAATTAAATATCTGTGCAAGTATTATCTAATCAAACCGGCTTAAATACAAGGTTATTTTAACTTAATTAGCTATCTATGCACTCTACGATCATTTGAGTGATAAAAATTTAACTGTCGATGGATTTTAAAGAAATTGTTGGAGGGTAGTTTTACATTTACCTACCCTACCTACATTTATGTCGCACTTTAATCCCCTTAAAATCCGTGAAATATCCAAAACTTAAAATGAATTAAGTAATGTTTATTTTACCGTTTTAAAATCAAACAATCGCGTGTAACCATTACAAGCTAAAGACAGATCGTCGTCGGCCGCCCGGCTTCGTTATAAAAATCAATAGCATTAGTAAGTTCGTACAAACGAATTATACGATTCTCTTAGTGTGCGCCCGTGTCGGTGTGCGGAAAACAAAAAAAAAACCACCAGCGAAAATTCTTGTAATAAAAATCAATCGGAGCGAGGAAGGCGCCGCGCGGGGCGCCGACTGGTCGGGCGCTCCCCCGCACATCTACAACACAACTCTATAGTGCATCTACCTCCTGCCTCCCCGATTTATTCCGCGAATTCTACTTTACACCTCTTCCTAAACAATCGAAAAACTTTCTCCCAAACGCGTAGTTTTGTAGCCTTGAAAGCTTTAGATTTCAAAAGATCGCTTGGAAACTCGAAGCGGGGGGACGACGGGGCGAAGTCGTTTTGTTTTTATTTCTTCGACGAAAAAAATAACGCCGCCCTGCAGCGTCCTAAACATGCGCCACGCAGCTACGCGGGCCCGGCCGGGTGTGTGCGGGATTCACTTTCATTTGCGACATCCCATCCCGAAGGTCACCGCGCGGCAGCGGATCCTGACCGTGTTCTAGGTAAGTAAAGTTCGTTATTCGCGCCCTTTTCCACGTTTATCGCGTCCGTGTTTTACTTCGTCCTTCGCAAAGACGGTAGACTTTCGCGCACGTGTTTGGTGTCCACGGTAACGCGGGGAGAGGGTTAACCGCGCAAGTTTTACATTCACTATTCCCGCGTCCGCAGGTGCGAGTGGGTAGTTGTGTGGCCGTCCGTCACGTGTTTCGATAGTTTTGAAATTTACGCGCGTCAAAAAATACGTTACTATCGGAGAGTTATATGTGGGTAGCTATATAGTTATACTTAAGTTTGCGAGCGTCCCGGCAAAAACAAACAGAATTAAAAAAGCGCTGGCCTTGCGGGCGACAGAAAGGGAGGGAAATTAACTTCGCACTCTTCATTTGTGCACCAATCGAGAAAAAATTCAATAAAGCTCGCTTCCTTTTGTCTAATTGCCTACGTATACGTACTTATGCCGACTGTTCGATTTCTGCGACATTTAGAAGGAAAATGGAGCATTTCGCTGTATCGCCCGCGAGGGCCCGACCTCTCGACAATAGGTACTTTGTCTAAATTACTTTTCTTTGTATTTTGATTACACTTTAAAATGCAAATTATGTATTTCTTTGGCATTATATTGTTGTTGTGATCTTTATCAAATAACGACTGTTTTAGAAGAAGAATACCTATTAAATTTTTGTTTATTGCAGGAAATGCCCGGCCGCGGTTATCCGCAGGTCAAGCACGAACCGACCTCCGAAGACGACGACTCGCAGTACGCACACGGCTATCTCACAAATCAGGTACTTACTTAACTATGATAACTTTATGTTACCCACATCATAAAACCTCAACATAATATCTTATACGTAGGTAACCATTTATTAATTAAATATTATCTTTCGGTAGGTACTCATGAGATGGTCGGTACATGCAAAAGAGCGTCTCTCTTCTTCCTCGCATTTTCCCGGCATTTTGCCACGGCTCATAGGAGCCTGGGGTCCGCTTGGCAACTAATCCCAGTAATTGGCGTGGGCACTAGTTTTTACGAAAGGGACTACCATCTGACCTTCCAACCCAGAGGGTAAACTAG
The DNA here is from genome assembly GCF_948474715.1 of Cydia amplana. Classification (NCBI taxonomy): domain Eukaryota; kingdom Metazoa; phylum Arthropoda; class Insecta; order Lepidoptera; family Tortricidae; genus Cydia; species Cydia amplana. The sequence continues at coordinate 14,079,567 of NC_086079.1, read as the reverse complement.
GCCCGTATTGGGATTAGTCCGGTTTCCTCACGATGTTTTCCTTCACCGAAAAGCGACTGGTAAATATCAAATGATATTTCGTACATAATAAGTTCCGAAAAACTCATTGGTACGAGCCGGGGTTCGAACCCGCGACTTCCGGATTGCAAGTCGCACGCTCTTACCGCTAGGCCACCAGCTCATGCAAAAGAGCGTATCCTGCTAAATAATCCAATTATACTTTAACTTTTTGTTTTAGGAGGGTAGTTTTTAGGTGTTTGTTAACTCCAACATCTACATAATGAATTACAACATTTTTGCCATCGGAATCCTGAAATATGTTATTTTTTGACTCGGAACTCTATCTATCCACCAAATTTTATCGGAAGCTGACAAAAAAACTCGACAACAAATTAAAAATATGTCTATTACCGTCTCCGCTCTGCCTGTTCCGTCGCACACCACAGTCACCACACCGAACCATTGCGTCAATTCTAGATAAGGGTAAAAATTCAGTCTGTTAGTAGCATAGACTAGGAATCCTCTAGACGGAGTTTAGAGCAATTATTTCATGAAACCGATGCTGCCAAAAATACGCGGGTGCGGGGGGACGAGGTGAGCGAATCCCGTGCCGTGATTGGTCCGTTCAAAGACACGGACCAATCACGGCACGGGATTGACTCGAAGATGGAGTAAAACTACCGTATAAGTGGCAGAGAGGTGGCGTTACTATGCTCAGTCTAGAGGATGTCTTGTCTGTGGTTAGTAGAAACCACCCTTTGCATTATACCCGACCGGGAATTGATCTCCATCAAAATAAACGGCACCGGAAGTCATCTTATTACGGAAATGGATAGTCCTGTAGGTTGAAAAGAATTATTTAAAATTAAAACTAAATATTAATGTTTTTTTGTTGCGTGACTTGATTGAAAAACGCATTTAACTAATTTGCAAAACCGAAGTGATCTCATGTGTGTTCCGTGAACAAGGTTTTCACTCACTAAAAACTCTAAAACAAGGAAGTTTCCTTTTAAAAAATTTGGTGCCCAGCAAGTGGGCCCCGTATTGCAGAACACCATACGATATTACCTATGTCCGTTATACGTTACAAAAAATCTGTGTTGAAAACCGAGCAACTTTTATTGGGGTGATGTTGGGCTAATTCGGTGCCTATTGGGCACCTCCGGCTCGGGGCCTATTTCCGGCGTCACTGTGAGTGCCAGTTATGGGACAGCCTGTATACTATTGCGATACCTAATTGAGTAATTGTGTGTGGTTTTCAGATACTACCTTCATTGGAACTCCATCCGGTGAAGGTCGAGGCCGATATAGACGACAATGCGTCTGCGCATATATTACGGCATTTACAGGTACTCTACCTAATGCTAATACAACTCTCATTTAAATAATTAATATATTTCAGAATGTAGTCAACAATTTTCTTCTTTTAATTATTTTAACATAATAAATTTATTTTATCTCTGCAAATAACAAGTAATTTTATAATAAAAAAAATAGAAATTGCGAGAAAAATTAAGTTCTAGGTGAATTTCCACCGTGGTGGCCCTGGCTGTAGCCGCTATACTAACGGTAACGTCTCAAGAAGTCGAGAAAATTATTAAAATCCTTCTTCTTCTGACGCAATTGATGCATTACAAGTAATAACAAATAATTATAGCCATCATAGACCACGGGATGAGAGAAAACTTTATCCCGCAGGACGTCTTTCAGAAGGCTGATATGATGATGATAAGAATAGCCTTTAATAACAATATCTGGGTGACCGAGCTTCGCTCGGAAAACATAAAAAAACTCGAGAATGCGCGTTTTCCCAGAGATAAGACCTAGCTAGATCGATTTTTCGCCCCCAATAACCCCCATATAGCAAATTTCATCGAAATCGTTAGAGCCGTTTCCGAGATCCCCGAAATATATATCAATCTAATTAATAAAATGAGCAATTCTTGTTTATTTATTTATTTATTTATATATATAATATCTGGGTGACCGAGTTTCGCTCGGAAAACATATAATAACTCGGAAATGCGCGTTTTCCCAGAGATAAGACCTAGCTAGATCGATTTTTCGCCCCCGAAAACCCCTATATATACCAAATTTCATCGAAATCGGTTTCCGAGATCCCCGAAATATATATATATATAAATAAATAAATAAATAAACAAGAATTGCTTGTTTAAAGGAATTACATAGATAGATATATTTCGGGGATCTCGAAAACGGCTCTAACGATTTCGATGAAATTTGCTATACGGGGGTTTTTGGGGGCGAAAAATCGATCTAGCTAGGTCTTATCTCTGGGAAAACGCGCATTTTCGAGTTTTTATATGTCACCCAGATATTATATATATAAATAAATAAACAAGAATTGCTCGTTTAAAGGTATTAGATTAGATAGATAAAGGTATTAGATAGATTCAAGTAGTTAGATACATAGTATAAAGTGTGACAATGGTTGTCAGGGTCCGGCAAGTATGGAGGAGCTAGCGCCGCCGGCGCCGGCGGGCCCCGCCGCCACGCCGGTCGCCGTCAAGCTGGAACCTGCTGAGCCCGCCGTCACGCTCGAGACCCTCGCGCCGGCGCCGCACTCGGACACGCTGGTATGTCACAGCTAGGGTTGCCAGATCGAAAGGCGCTATTATCGGGAAAAAATATCAATTTTTCGGGATTTTGGGCCTTAAGTCGGGAAAATGAATCATTCAAATTAAATTAACTGTATTAAAAACAACGATATTTTACATTATTTGGCACTACGTCAGCTGCTCTGCCCAATCTCGCCACGCGCGCCCCGCGCGCGCGCTGACGGGCTCGACGCGGGTCGCTGGTTCGCTCGACGACAGTTCAGAACTTGAAATTATTGTTTTATAACGTGATGCTGTTTTTCGGGACAATTTTCACTTTGTCGGGAATCGGGAACACATGCTAAAAATCGGGAGAATCCCGCCGAATCCCGACCATCTGGCAACCCTAGTCACAGCACATGCTCCTCGTCATCATCTTCCTAGCGTTGTCCCGCGCTTCCCAGGTAGCATTTATACGTCATTATGACGTCCGTTTACGGTACTGCTCGACGTAAGAGACGTCATTTCTTGACGTCGGGGGGTCCCAGCAGATGACGTCAATTTGTCACAGCCTCAAGACGTCAGTTTACAGACGTAATACTGACGTCATATACTGACTTCATAGGGACGTTACTGGGCCGTACATATTAGGGCAGCCACTGACGTTGGAGTGACGTCATATACTGGATTCATAGGGACGTTACTGGGCCGTACGTATTAGGGCAGCCAAGAAATTGGAGTAACGCGCTCTGCTGTCGAATCCTAGGACCGAATAGCCAACTATCCGGTTCGAAGGACCATGTACGAGGTTCAAAAATAACACTGTATAAAACTACCACTTCATTTACTATTTACACTACTGTACACTGTACAACACTCACTAATGCTTTTGAATTGACGACCTATGGTTCCTCGAACCTTATATATAAGCCCGGAAAAATCTTAACACCGCGTTGTAGAACAGACGCGTTGGGAACAAAGCGCCATCTCTTGACTTATTTGGTAATAAATTTTCTATAACAACAAAATTTTACATTTGCTAAATTGTGAATTTTAATGCAAAATATTACAAACATGTTATTCCAAATAATTTTACAAATATTTTAGAGTTAATTGCCAACAAAAATAACCATAATCTATAAATGAATTATGTGAAAGGTACGTCCTGATAGTGACTCCAAATAGACGTCACTGAAACGTCATGTTTGTGACCAAAAATGTATATCCTGACAGTGACCCCAAATAGACGTCAGTGAAACGTCAACTTTAGACTAAAATGGTACGTCCTGATAGTGACCCCAAATAGACGTCAGTGAAACGTCGTATTTGTGACCAAAAAGGTACGTCCTGATAGTGACCCCAAATACACGTAAGTGAAACGTCAACTTTGTGACTAAAATAGTACGTCCTGATAGTGACCCCAAATAGACGTCAGTGATACGTCGTATTTGTGAACAAAAAGGTACGTCCTGATAGTGACCCCAAATAGACGTCACTGAAACGTCTTGTTTGTGACCAAAAAGGTACGTCCTGATAGTGACCCCTAATAGACGTCAGTGAAACGTCAACTTTGTGACTAAAATAGTACGTCCTGATAGTGACCCTAAATAGACGTCATTAAAACGTCAATTTTGTGACAAAAAGGTACGTCCTGATAGTGACCCCAAATGGACGTCAGTAAAACGTCTATTCTCGACGAATAAATGACCGACCTTATTATGACCTATAAATGACGTCGCCTGTGCGTCGCTGACGTCAATTTGCTACCTGGGTTATCCTCCTCTCCTGTGGGACTTGTGATAACAAGAAAATCCAGGACACGTTGTCCATTCACCACAATTCACATCCACAGTCATGGTCACCCGTGAACCATTCACGCATCGTAATCTGAAACACTCACGAGTGATCCTTCCACAAATGGTCAATGATTTTCGCGAATGACGCGCTACGCCACCAGGTGAACGCACCTTGATATTTTAAATGATTAAGTTGCTAAAGGATAAAACCTTCCTTCCTTGCTTGGTTATATTTTGATTACTATCTGAATTATTTTACGCTCAAGAGGGAGTATATCTACCCGAAATACCTTGAGAGTATAATATCGCGAAGATATTATCTTCCCGAAGGTCCCTAGCGCCTAGGTATAATGGTAATGGTTTGAGCCCGAAACTAAATCTCGGGCCATGTAGCTACCGCGGTATATGTTACCGTGGCAAAAAAGATAAAGCTCAAGCACAACAAGCCTAATAATAAAATGCCCAAGCTTTTTTTTATTTGTCATTACATTGCTTTTAAATGAATATTTGTGTATTTCCAGGGTTCCATGCTCATCGATAGACACAAGACGCTGCTCGGCGCGAACGATGCCGACTCCATGGATTTCATGCCTCTCCTTACTGTTAAAGACGAGCCTCTCTCTGAAGGAGGTAACTTTTAATAATATACTTATATTATACCTACATCCTTATTTTATTATAAAAAAAACGTAAATGGTTTCGTAGTAACTTCAAGAATAAATTAGTCTGAAATATAAGTGAAAGAATAGAAGTACACATTTTTTCGAACAGTAGAGTCAAATCTCAAAGTATCTGCCTTCTTCGAAAATTTCTAAGAGAAATAAAAATTATTGTACGCCATTTTTTGCGTCCTCTTCTTACGATTCTTCCTTTCTATAGCTGGTCAACCAAATCTTGTCAATAAAAAAAGGCGCGAAATTCAAATTTTCTATGGGACAATATCCCTTCGCGCCTACATTTTTCAAATTTTCCGCCTTTTTCTACTGTCAAGATCTGGTTGACCAAGTATAGTTATCGAGCACTCTTTTACAGAGCAACACCACCTGAGTGGGTCAGACACGAGTGACTCCAGCACCCAGCCGGAGCCGCCTCGCGGCAGCCCTAAAAACTGGACGCAGCAAGACATGGAACTGGCCCTGGAAGCCCTGCGGACGCACAACATGAGTCTTACTAAGGTACATACCAGGGATGTTGCGAACATCCGCATCCGCAACCGCGGAACATCCGCATTATTTTCAACATCCGCATCCGCATCCGCATAAAATCGATGCGGAGCTTATGCGGATGCGGATGTTGAACAAGTCGGTACAGGAACGTCTTAGCGGCGGCGTAAGTGCTAGGTAATTTCGTCATTACCTATAACGAAATCGTCTAGATCCAGAAAAGTTGACGAAGTTACTGTTTATTAAATATAACGCACCTATATTCTTGCTCAAATACTAAACGTTTGGTTTTTTTAATAAAAAAATACTAAAAATGTAATATTTGACGTTTTCTAAGTACCTAATCTTGACATCCGCATCCGCATCCGCATCCGCGGATGTGAGCCTTTAAAAATCCGCATCCGCATCCGCATCCGCGGATGTCAAAAAATCTGCATCCGCAACATCCCTGGTACATACGCCCTCATGCAAAGTACTGCGTTTGCGATAAGCAGGGCAGTATACGCCACTGAGCTGAATTCGAATGAAAACTTTTTGATCCGTTCATACGTGGTTACTTGATGTCGTAAATGTCGTAAGGGCCATCACAGAATGTCATAAGTCTGAATTTAGATTTAGAATCATTCTTTTGGTTTGAAGTCTTTAGTCTATTATGATCATGGAATCTGTCAGATAGAATAAACTGACAGATTAAGAGTCAGTAATTAAGAAATCTGGCTCTGAATTCAGATGATTGTGTGATGGCCCAAAATTTTGTTGGTATTGAGTATTCGGAACTTCCGGGAATTCTAGAAAAACCTATGTATTTATAATTCCAGCACATCATGCAATCCATGGAGTCTAATTACATTGACCTCCACTGTCTGGCCATCTATACCTACTATGTAAAACAATATTTTTTCGGAATTAATCGACATTGATAATAAGGCCGCCGCACACAGCTCGCATAATATGCAGCGAGGCACCAACTGGTATACGCAAGTGGTGTGACCTGGCTATTATCCATATACACCACAAGGTAAAGTGGTGTGACCTGGCTACTATCCATATACCTACACCACAAGGTAGTACAGTCTGTATACCTATGTTATGCCCCTACCTATACCTACTTAGGGCGGCATGTATTGAAACCCTATGAGGTACAGAACGTTACGGCCCAAAGCATCTGTAATTTTCTGGATGCAACGGGCATTAGTAATGAACTTTAAAGGGCCGTTACAATAGATCAATACTTGGTCGACGTGACACTCAAAGGCCCGATACCACCCCAATAATAATAATAATGTTATGCCCCTTCTCTCGGCTTCCAGGCATCGGCCACATACGGCATCCCGTCAACAACGCTGTGGCAGCGCGCGCACCGGCTCGGCATCGACACGCCCAAGAAGGAGGGCGCCTCCAAGTCCTGGAGCGAGGAGGATCTTCGCGGCGCCCTGCACGCGCTGCGGTCCGGGGCTATTTCTGCCAACAAAGCCAGCAAGGCTTACGGTCAGTTCGTTTTGATTATCATTTCTATTCGAGTCAAGAGTTTTGACCAGAGGAATGTGAGCAGATGTGAGGGCTCATGTACAATAGGCTACATGACAAAAAAAATTTTATGGCATCAATCGATCGGGTTTGTTTTTAGGATCAAATGTCTATATGGGACCCATTGCATTAAAGTAACACAAAAGTCAGAAATTGTAGTCAAAGTCCGACAGTCGCACTTCACTCACGAAACGCCCTATACAAAACGGCCAGAGCCATCTTGTAGTATTAGACAGGTGGAAATCGGCCTGTTTCGAGAAAAGTCGTCGATATCTCTTCTAAATACCTAAAACTGGTATGGATGTGTTCCTCGTGATCTCTAGAATACGAAATGACCGGTTTTAGTTTATGGAGTGGGGGACGGGTCGAAAAAAAGGGGGGCAAAGATGGCGGCCGACCATTATTGATATTTGTTCACATCTTGAGTCCTATGGGACCGATCGGTTCGTGTGAGGTGTCGTTTGAAAGAGTATTAAACGTGCTATTATTGTTTCATAATAACCGTAGTCATAACTGTAGTCGTTTACAAAATATTTTAAAATATTTGATTTTATACCGTGCATGGATGGCATAAGTACTGATTAAATATGCGCCTAACTCAATAAATTACAACAATACCGCAATTATTTTATTACAAAATATACGAGACATTTCATTAGCTTACCAAAAACATAAGTTTTATTGGCGTATGATATTATATAACCAATTAATAACGAATTTTGTTCAGCATGGGTCACTACGCACCGTCACGTAAATGGCGGGCGACCGACGTAAACTTTTCATTATTTCTCGGGTTCTATTTTATTGATCAATTGCTGATAGGTACCATTTGAAAGGTTATTAAACGTACAATAAATGGTTTCTAATAGCCGTAGTCATAACTTTAGTAATTTACAAAATATTTTAAAATATTTGATTTTTTTACCGTGCATGGATGGCATAAGTACTGATAAAATATGCGTCTAACTCAATAAATTATAACTTTACTCCAATAATATTCTTACAAAATGTACGTGAAATTTCATTAGCTTTCCAAAAATATAAGTTTTATTGGTGTATGATATTATATAACCAAGTAATTACGAATTTTGTTCAACATGGGTCACTAAGCGCCGTCACGTAAATGGCAGGAGATCGGTGTCAACTTTTCATTATTTCTCGGGTTTTATTTTATTGATCAGTTCGTGATAGATACCATTTGAAAGAATATTAAACGTACTATAATTGGTTTTCAATAACTGTAGTCATAACTTTAGTCATTTTCAAAATAATTGAAAACATGATTTTTTACCGTGCATGCACATAAGTACTGCTAAAACATGGTTCTAACTTAATAAATTATAACTTTATCGCAATTAATGTATTTACAAAATATACGAGACATTTCATTATCTTTCCAAAAACATAAGATTTATTGGTGTAAGATATTATATAACCAAGTAATAATGAATTTTGTTCAGCATGGGTCACTGCGCACCGTCATATAAATCCCAACAAACAATTAGGCGACACTTAGCACCTATTTTCTTACCTAAAGACAGCCTGGCTCTAGAATAGCTACATCTATAGTCTTAGTTTACAGTTTACAGGCTCTGGTGAGATAAAAGTGTTTAAAAGGTTCATCTAAAGATTTAAGATCTACAGTAGCTGTTTTGGGCGCTATATTGCATGTTAAGCTGCTAGTATTATAGCTTATAGCTCAAAGTGAATTGAACAACCTTAACATCTATATGAGTAATAATCTGCAATTTGCACTTAAGGTTCTAAACGTGTGATAAAGCCTTCTACTTATAGCTTTTTATATCGCAATCGCTACTTAACTCTCTTGTATGACTTACAGTCGAACAGAGAAGTTATGAGTCGCTATTATAGATCTAAGATCATGTAGTTACAGACGAGCGTTATTTAAATACCGTAGTACATCTTATAACTGTCAATAGAGTCATACTTACAAGCTAAAACTACAATGCCAAACGCCAATGAATCAATAGGTAAGCAAAAACTATAAATTAGACCGTAAAATAAAATAGTAAATAAATATAATATAGATAGTTTACTCAATATTGACCTTATCTTACTATTACTATACTTAAAACCGGACTTCACGGATAGTTATTATGTGGACATACGCTGCTACTCAAATAGTAGTCACTTATTTTGCATCCTGGAGCGTGCGGCGACAAATATCTCTTTAACGCCACAAGCCTCAGATCTCACTAAAAAGGTGATTTTAAATTATTAACTACGGAGTCGGTTTGAAAACGTTTTACGTGTAGACGCGTAAGTCAAATAACAACACAGATATTAAGTACTTCATATGCAGTGGTTTTGCAATCATGAAAGCTACGAACTTAACGATGTTATGAACCTAGAACTGGGCTTTTGTCAAAAGAGTCAAACTATACTTAAGTTTCCTGTGATAAAAAAACAAAACAAACAAACCATCATTTATATCGATATTTTATCATTTTGGATACCTACATTATAAAATGTACTGTCAAACAATAATATAGAATGCTGCTGGTCTACCAGGCGCTCGCCGCGCCGTGTGTTTGCTTGCTTGGCGAAATTGGTCCTGGCATACCTACATATATGTTTATAGTTGTACGGTAACTAAACAATATTTTTGGAAATTTAATAAATAGTTTGCTGATTTTACTCTAAAAATTTCACGCTATATTTACTACATTATCTCTTTCTCAAATTATTTCAGTCACTAAGCAAACCTCTAAGGTAAAAATTAAACATTTTCTTTAATATTTTTAAAATGGTTATTTTGGGCCTCAGATTTCAAACAATCGAGTATTCACAGAAAATTTAATATGCTTGCAAATGGTATCCACCATGTATCAGAAAAATAGAACCTGAAATATAATGAAAACTCAACGATGGCCGGGCTCCATTTACGTGACGGTGCACAGTACCCATGCTGAACAAAATTCATGATTACTTAGTTATACAACATTATAAAGCAATAAAACTTATATTTTTGGATAGCTCATAAAATTTCCCGTATATTTTGAAAATATTTATTGCGATAATGTTATAATCTATTGAGTTAGAAGCATGTTTTACCAGTACTTATGTCCATGCACGGTAAAAATCATATATTTTCAATTATTTTGTAAATGACTACAGTTATGACTACGGTTATTAGAAACCAATTATTGTACATTTAACATTCTTTCTAATGGTATCCATCACCAATTGATCAGTAAAATAGAACCCGAGAAACAATGAACAGTTGTGGTCGGTCGCCCGCCATTTACGTGACGGTGCGTAGTGACCCATGCTGAACAAAATTCATCATTACATGGTTATATAATACCATACACCAACAAACCTTATGTTTTTAGAAAGCTAATGAAATTTCTCGTATATTTTGTAATAACATTAATTGCGGTAAAGTTATAATTTATTGAGTTAGACGCATGTTTTGTCAGTACTTATGCCATCCATGCACGGTAAAAAATCATATATTTTAAAATATTTTCTAAACGACTACAGTTATGACTACAGTTATTATGAAGCAATAATAGCACGTTTAATACTCTTTCAAACGACACCTGAAACGAACCGATCGGTCCCATAGGACTCAAGATGTGAACAAATATCAATGCTGGTCGGCCGCCCACATTCCCCCCCCTTTTTATCGACACGTCCCCCTCTCCATAAACTAAAACCGGTCAATTCGCATTCTAGAGACCACGAGGAACACATCCATACCAGTTTTAGGTATTTAGAAGAGATGTCTACGAAAATCGTGAAGGAGACGACTTGTGTTTAATTTAACGCCAGACTATATGGACAAAACAAGAAAATTGCGTTTTTGTCGGTGAAATATTGCGTTTATGTATATAGTTGCTATACAATATTTTTTTGGATGAAATGTAAGGAATCGAATGGTACCCTTACTTTTATCGTTTTTGGAAGTTAAAAAAAACTTAAATTTTGAAATTTTCAGGTCCTGTAATTTTGTAATTTTTCAATATTTTATTTTAATATCCACATTATTGTGATAAATTGCTCGTTTGCTATCTATTTTACTAGATTTTGTTATAAAATTCAACATGTGTCATCATCCCTATTCCTATGTCTGGGTGCGCGAAATGTAGCTGAAACTCAAGCAGAATTTTATGAATCATCCAGAATTCTGTCAACTTTTCCTACATTGGGTAAAGGTAATATTATGCTTGAATCACCCTGTTATCCTGTATGTGTCGTAATTTTAGCTGTCGCCACAGAATAAATAATAGTAGGTACTAGGTACAGAAGACTCACTCTCTAACAAAACGCGTCTGTTACGATTAGCACAGATATGGCCGCTAGGCGGCGACAGCGCCACGCGCGGCTTATGGCTTTCCCCAAAATTGGGGTGGAACGGATGTACTTTTAGCTACCTGTAGCAAAGCGACGAAATCGCGGAGTGAGCCACGCCTGCTGTCGCCAATAAAATGATTGTGGTATTGACAGGCATCCCAAGCAGCACTCTCTACAAGATCGCCCGGCGCGAGGGTATTCGGCTGGCGGCTCCGTTCAACGCGGCGCCCACCGCGTGGCGACGGGCTGACTTGGAGCGGGCGCTGGCGTCCATCCGCTGCGGAGCGGCGTCTGTACAGCGAGCGGCTTCGCAGTTTGGCATACCTACAGGTGAGACAGATAAACGCTCTCATCTTAGCGTTAAGAGCCAACAGGAGTGGTCATTTCTCCATACAAACGTACTCGACTGTTTCCTCCGTGGGTTTTGAAGCTAGAGCAATGATTTTTTTAACACAGATTAATATTGTCAATATCTGTGTCGGACCGTTTTGCTTTTTTTGATATTTTTGTTTTTTAAGGCGCTAGAGCCCTTCAAAAATGGCCTAATTGACTATGCCGCAATGAGAGGCGTGGTATTCAAAACTGATATCAATTAGCCGAAAAAGCAAAACGGTCCGACACAGATAATTTCATAATCATTTAGATTTCCAAATTTGGTTACGATTGGTTAAGTTTTGGAGGAGGAAACAGTCGAGTACGAAACCTCGATATTTGAGATTTTTACGTAGATTTTTCGCCTTGTCCTTATTGCACTAGTTTTAGGAGCCGCTTCCGTTAGCGAGACGGGTATATTTACCTAAAATATTTAAATCTCAGCTCCTGTTGGCTCTTAATCTGTCAGCTCCCACGGCTCATATATGAGCCAGAACGCTTATGGTGACGTCATATCGTGGGATTCGACAGGTTAATCCAGGTTACGTCTTCAGGAAGGTTACTACTTCTTAGGAGCCCTAGCTGCAATGTTCCGCTTCCTGATTGTTCCTTCTCCTTTTCGCAGTCTTCGGTATCCTTTGCGATTATTGTGTGGGTTTATTAAAATTTTATTTGGAAGATGATAGACAGACGGTACTGATTGGTGCTGAACACTGCATATAGCAGAAGAAACGGATTGGTTAATAGATCGCTATTAAATCATCAGTGTCAAAGTCAAAGGGATGGCGTGTCATAAACCTTGAAACTGACGCTATACGCAGTGTACGCCAAGAGACACACTGATGACACTGTGATGATGACTGTGTCAACTGGAGGCCAAAACGCTCTGGCTTTACATAAAATCTGATTATTATATGGATTTAATTCACATGTCGCTTGGTATTTTGTAGGCACACTGTACGGGCGATGCAAACGAGAGGGAATCGAGCTGTCACGGTCTAACCCTACGCCCTGGTCAGAAGACGCAATGGGGGAGGCCTTGGAAGCTGTCAGGTAAATCCCCTTGTGACGTTAAAATATAACAATAAAAGCGGCCAAGTGCGAGTCGGACTCGCCCATGAAGGGTTCCGTATTTAGGCGATTTATGACGTATAAAAAAAAACTACTTACTAGATCTCGTTCAAACCAATTTTCGGTGGAAGTTTACATGGTAATGTACATCATATATTTTTTTTAGTTTTATCATTCTCTTATTTTAGAAGTTACAGGGGGGGGGACACACATTTTACCACTTTGGAAGTGTCTCTCGCGCAAACTATTCAGTTTAGAAAAAAATGATATTAGAAACCTCAATATCATTTTTGAAGACCTATCCATAGATACCCCACACGTATGGGTTTGATGAAAAAAAAAATTTTGAGTTTCAGTTCGAAGTATGGGGAACCCCAAAAATTTATTGTTTTTTTTCTATTTTTGTGTGAAAATCTTAATGCGGTTCACAGAATACATCTACTTACCAAGTTTCAACAGTAAAGTTCTTATAGTTTCGGAGAAAAGTGGCTGTGACATACGGACGGACAGACAGACGGACAGACGGACAGACGGACAGACGGACAGACAGACAGACAGACAGACATGACGAATCTATAAGGGTTCCGTTTTTTGCCATTTGGCTACGGAACCCTAAAAATGAATGTGAGTGCGTAAAGGTTTGTCTTAAGGGGCCCACTGGATCTTAAGGATATCGATCAGTTAGAACGAAAAGTTGACAGCTCCGAACAACTGACAGACCAATATCGTAACATATATCGTAAGCGGATTGGTAATCAGTGGGTCCCTTTAAACTTGAACTTGGAGCATTCCTGGATAATATTTCTTGATATATTTTTATCCTATTTAACCTTCCCATTATTTTCAGAGTGGGACAAATGTCAATAAACCAAGCAGCGATCCACTATAATCTGCCTTATTCGTCACTCTACGGACGGTTCAAGAGGTGCAAATATCAAGTAAGTATTGCCGTTTTATTGATGTTGGCTGAGGTTGGAGGAGGAGTTGATGTTTCACGGCCGAGGCGTACCTAACTAGAACTATAATAGTGGTCCCGCGGTGCACAGGCGTAGCCATGGGTGAATAGAAACAAGAAGACTACACAATATTCAAAACGGCGTTCCTCCAATATTTATCTTATTGCCAGATTAACTAACGCAGCAGTTCATTTTGTTCGTAGCTTAAAAATAAAATAATTTCCATTCAATAGATGGCGCTGAATATTGAAGTCTTCTTGTTTTATTCGTCCATCGTGATTGTGACATATCGTCCTCGACTATTATTTTCTACGCAAAAGATTTTTCAGAATTTTTTATGGACTCGAATTTGAATATTGTACTCGATACGCGTAGGTATACTTTATGATTTTATAGTTTCCTTTTTTCTGTGGGCCTTTGGCTTTTTCGCCTTCTTTGCCAATTTTATCTTTGTCTTATCTTAATCTTTATCGTTTGCTTTCTGTGGGCCATAAGGAAGGGCTCGCAGGCCCGATTCGCAATTTGATCCTTAATTTGAATACCTGCATGATCCAGTGGATTTCTCTACCTGGTCTTGTGAAATACTTCCTGGCATTAATTTGTTTTTTTTTCAGAGTCCTCAAGCAATGCCTCAGCAGAACATGCCGGAGATGGAGATGGAACCTCCACAAGCCCAGATGTACTATCCGCACCAAGTGCCCATGCCCGAGGACTATCATCAGAGCTACATGGCGGAACCTGAAGCTATGCATGCCGCCGTCATTCAGGAGCCCTATGGGATGTACTATCAAGGTAAGTCGTATAAGTTGATACTACATTTCTTGTTTCTTGTCACTGAACGAGAACCAAATAGATTCGAATACAATCATCTACGTTTATGCCATGAAGCAGGCTTACTAAGATATGTTTGGATTGGACAGAGAATTTTCCCTATTAAATTTGTTTTGATTTGTAGATACAGACAGTTTAATGTAGACAATAATTATTATATTTCTATTTGTAGGTTGCAGCAGCAGTATCGCGACGAGTTGAGGGTACAACGCCTCAGGAAGCGAGGGCCCTTGACATTGCGCTTTCTGAGGGACTTACTTATTAGTCCAAGAAGCTTTGAGGTTTACAGAAAAAATGAGGGTATGGTATACTCTGCGCACATAGTTGACATTGTTCCATAATATCGGGCGGGTTACTTTATTGCTGACTTTATCTGTTGCCAGTGCCAAGCAATGGAGTCCAATAGTCATAGGTACGTTGTCATTGACTTGCCTATACATATATTACTTCGTAAAGACCTTCGGGGCTTACGGACACTACGATGTGGGGCAGAAAATTGGTGTGCAAATAGCGTTTGTGCACATTTCGTTGGTGTTCGCTAATTAGGGACGTACCTAGTTATGCCTGTGGCGTGGCCTCCACAGACACATCTGATTTTTTTTCAGTAAAGGCCGTCTTTCATCTTTTTTAATTTCGGAATAATGTGTATTTATGTCAATAACCATGCAAATAGGTAAACAGTTAACACATTCAGGTGTATGTGGTGACCCTTATAGTTTCACAATACAGTTCAGTATTGCCATTTAAATAATGTTATCGTTTATACGTCGTACTTTATATTATTGAATGATGCGCTCATCATTTTATGTGAAGTAATCTACCTGAAGAGTACATGATAGTCGTAGTGTAAGTAATTTTAATTTAAGGTATAAGAATGATTACAAATCATTTTGTGAAACGAAATACGTAAACAATGGCAATTTGATAAATAATGTAATTTGTGTCGAATAACAAAGTCTTAGCTAGCATATTTTTTATAAATGCTATTTTTTCGATTAGGTACTTACTGTCTATGAATTAGGTAGGTCACGGATATAATAATTCTAAGCATGGATTTTATAAATATTCAACAGAAAGTTAGGTAAAGGTCTTCGTTTTCTTGCTCTTGTTATCGCAAGCGAAATTTCTTTGTGATAGTCTAAACGTAGCAATCGTCTTCCAACTTTTTGAAACAACGACCTATGTTTGTCTATAGAACCGTATCTAAAGATCTTTATAGGACTCTCCTTAATATTATGTCATCTTTGTCAACTAATGACTTTGAATGGTTAAAATCATCATGGACTTCCAGCATACCTATAGCAATATATTACCTAAAATTAACGCATTTTAATTCCCAATATATTTTTCTAATTCTAATCTTATTGTTAAGCTTCTAACAAACTTCCGAACCGTTAGTTCTGGTGATAACTAAGTAGGTACTAAATCTTATTTAGAATAATAACATAGATAATGATGCCTAGTCAATAAACTGAAGCTACTGTCAGTACTGTCACAACTCTTTTATTCTGATATAAGTAGGCCAATCTTCTATGTATATTATTCTAAAGAAAAATTGGACTAGGGGGATCTTTCAGAGAATGATAATGGTTAGTGATATTCCTGTTTTCAAGTTATTGTTATAATTGATTTTGTAGGTTCTTAGCGAAGTACTGCTAGAATAGTACAACTGCCATTAATATACGTAATTTACCTATACATATAATAATATAGCGATAAGGGTACCTATGTAAGGATTGAAAGGGCCGAAATGTATTAAATTGTAACATTTATAATATTACCTTTTATATATAAAAAATATTACAAGCCTATTTAACAAAAGTTGAATCAGATAAATGAAGGTAGTAGGTATAATACCTCAGATAAATGTACCTAGGTACGTACTCTATTCGTAAATTGAATATTCGCTCCGTGCAAGACCCTGTGGCGCCGCTCCAGTGGGTGTGGGACATATTGCTTATTATTTGACAGTTGGCAGCTATGAACTACGACTATGAAGATGATTGTCAGCCTACGATAGTT
Organism: Cydia amplana; assembly: GCF_948474715.1. Lineage (NCBI taxonomy): Eukaryota > Metazoa > Arthropoda > Insecta > Lepidoptera > Tortricidae > Cydia > Cydia amplana. The sequence continues at coordinate 14,062,951 of NC_086079.1, read as the reverse complement.
CATATTTTCACCACGTCGTGCGTTAGCGTCGTATTTCCCCAACCACCAACTTCGCACATAACCAATACGTTTTGACATAGTTTTAACCAACAGTGTTGCTGACTAAATACTAGTTATGAACAACTCTAAAGTGCCGGATTAAGATCTACAATAAAATTACTTGATTCAACTTTTGTTAAGAAGACTACATTTTTCTTTAACCTGTTACTTTTAGTCACCTACCAATACAATGTAATTAAAGCAAGGAGTTGAGACCAAAAAGTCTCCTTGCGTACATGTGATTATTGAATTTCATCTTTGAGTATAATACCTAAGGTCTATTTTTTTATTCGGTAGACTGAAATGACAGTTAATAGTATGAACATGAAATGTCATTCCATACTATTAACTGTCATTTCAGTCTACCGAATAAAAAAATAGACTTTACTGTGTTTGAAATAAATACGTAATGATGTGATATTTATAGTAACTTAATGTCCAGCAGTATTTTGTATTTACTTCATATTTAGTTTTAATTATCTTGTTAACGTTATTGATCACGATTGTTATTATTTATTTTACAAGTCCGTATCATTATACAAGTTGTTATGTTAGTCTCAATCAAATGTATAGATGGCGCTTCGTGATGTTTGACATTAACGCCATCTAGCGGAGGGTATCTTATTTAAACTAAATTTCACGTGGTGGTTTTAGTGTTATTTTATCTTTAAAATAAGAAATAATATGCATTGTGCGCATAATGTGTTTCCATTCGAAACATTTAAAACGGAAAACCGTTAAGAATTACTTACAGTTGAGATGTATCTTTGATAGGTATACCTACATAACTTTAGAATCTGTCACGCAATTTGTTACTGGCCGTTTTGTGGCTATGGTCGTTTTGTTACTATGCAGGTACTTGGTTTTTGTTGTTAGGTAGTTATCCGTTTGGTTGGTTACTGGGAGGAAAGAAAAAGGAGACAATGTTCAAATTAGCACTAATCGTTTTATATTCTAGTAACTAGCGCTTTTAGAACATCTAAAAAATAAACTTGATAGACTGGAATTATTATTTTATTTATCTCTTAGAACACACACAATGAATATTAATACTCCATTTAATTCTCAAAAATAATTAATATAGGGTGCCCAATAATTAATGGATAACCATCTAACCACCAACAGGGCACCTTAGGCTGGTCCAGAAAATGCACTTATAGGTCTAGTAAAAGTTTCGTGGTTTTCGAGATAATGGAACTTTTCTGTCTTTTTTAATAGCTATCACCATACTTCAAATTTAGAAAAGTGCGATTATCTCGGAAACCACGAAACTTTTACTAGACCTATAAGTGCATTTTCTGGACCAGCCTAAGGTGCCCTGTCGGTGGTTATAAGGTTATCCATTAATTACTGGGCACTCTGTATACTTGACTCCCATTGGAAAAAAGTGACAAATAAAACGTTTACTTCCAACGAGAGGCTGTGCATATAAATATTCCCAATTATCAATAAAACGGATCAACCGATCTATTTTCTATATGAGAAGCCAGATGTCGCTTTATAATATTACTTTCGGGGGTTATTTTAAATATATGTAGTTAGGTATCGTAAAAATAAAATGAATAAACCATATTTTGTACATAAAAAAAGTCGCTTTATTCAATATTATCTACAGTTAGATATAAAATAAATTACATAATGATCTCCGCGTCACCGCGGCGCCTCGAATACAGTTACAATCTCTCAGCCACCGCTGTGATATAAATTAACAATTAATGTACAAAATTACACAATTGCACGTCTAACTCTATAACAGTATCTTTTGAGCGTTTATTTATAAAGCATTAAACATACGGTCAATTTTGACGACCTAACACACTGCCCTAAGTCAAAACTGAGTCACAAAAGTTACTTTTCAATTGTCTGTGGTCATTCTAACCTCAAATCCTAGATTTTAATAAAACTGCTTTTCTGTCGTAAATAACGCAATCCTTAATAAGAACAGGCATAATCAGGCCTGATCCTGATATTTGGTCTTGGATTGAATTACTAACACAGAAATGCCCAGTTCAGAAATGAAATAGGTACGCATTTTACAGTTTGCCAATAAGACAATGGGAAAAATCTTCATGTACTGAGTTTAACCTAAGAGCATAGCTGAGTTTTACAAGTAATAACTATCCATTCAAAATACAAGCATTACAAGTGAAACATGTTTTTAAATGGATAATTTTTCCACGGGTTGGTATTAAGTCATCTATTTAATTTTAATCAATGGCAGCACTGTGCTTTAGTCGAATGTGGGGCAACATGGAACTTCGGACCTTGTCAGTTCACGTAAGTACTGAGTCACAGAGGGCGCTAGTATCGTTGGCTGAATGAAAGGAGTCAAAACTAAATGCAAAATTAATAAAAGTTTCATTCAGCCTACGTTTATAGCTACAAGCGCTATTTAATGATTCAATATACAGATGGCAATGTCTGTTTTTAAATCTATTTATTATATGGCAGGAAATGCATCGTCAGTACAAACGTTTTAGTCTTCAAAGTTACAATAATCTAACATTTAAGACGTCCGGCAGAACCGTTACATAAGAATATATTATCACTTATTTTACAAAACTTGTACTCTGATCAGCAATCTATGTAGGCTTGGGCGTCTAGTTGCGGGAAACATGAAGACTCATCAATTGATAAGATTGACAAATAATATTTATGGAATGAATTTACATTAATTTTGATGTGTATCTAGATTATCTAATTGTAAATATAGGCACATTTCATAATGATGAGCCTAATTATTTCAAGTATTGGATATTAAATGCATTAATTCTGAGGTTTAATCTCTTGATAGTTGTTTTAAATGCGCCTGCAAATTTCATTATGTGCTCTACTTAGATTAGGTAATAATAAGACCTAGGTTTAATATTGCTAGTAGTGCAGTAGTGCACTGGCACATAGCGAACTTGAAGGCGCGCCTTATGAAAAAAACTAAAGCACACACAGGTAAACACAGGTTTTGACAGTTGATCAGACCTTTATAAGAACTACACAAGTCAGAACTTTATTTAACAATTTAAAATATATTGGCAGTAGTTTTGGCAGTCATTAAACTCATTAATTGCTTTAAAAATTAAATAACTTAATGACTTGTGATAGGTATTGTGCCTCTATAGTCTTTGCATAATCTGCTGTAAGCATAATATTAAAACGTGAAAAGCGAGCGGTACGAGTGAGTACACAGTTCTGTTGTCAATATGACTAATCGTGTATTATGCATTTTCAAGCGGTTAAGAGTCATTAATTCATTATATAGATAGCACTTTCGCTTGTCCATATTAATATTAAGCTACTAAATTAGAGATGCCTCGTTTTTAGCACATTTACGAACGCCAGTTTTATAAAAAAAAAAAATACAAAGTGACAAGGGAAGGCTCGACGTTACGGCCGCCGTCCCGCTCGAAAGGTCTTCAAAAGGCCAACGAAATGAGTTTAAAGATTGCGGGCGAGAAAGAAAATAATACGAATAATGGTACACCAGAGGACAGACGCCGTCGTCGGTTTCGCTCAAACGGACCTTTCGCACGGAGTCTCTTAAAACTAGTTACGTATATCGCCGCGCGCGCGTTATACTAGGACTAGACGCGCGGCGGCACCGCCACACTCGGTTCGTGGGATATCACAGGCGAACCCGGGTCCACACATTCAATCGCGTTCACTCGGACTTCTCTCCGAGAAGTCAGTTTTCTAGTTCGAATCGTTCGAAACACTCCCCATGGAGCCCCAGGACGCCTCAAAGTATAAGTCCACACGGGCGGGGGCTCCGAGACTACACAAAATTAGTTCTCGTTCGCGAATGGCACATTTTACACGGGTCCGTAGTCGGACAGAGGCTGGCCGGAGCGGGCGGAGGGCGCCGCGGGCGGGACGGGCGGGAGGGGCGGCGCGGCCGGCAGCCCCGCCCCCGCCCCCGCCCCCGCCGCGCGTCACACGCCGCCCTTCACCAGCGCGCGCTGCGCCCCGCCCGGCGCGCGCCCGCCGCGCCACACGCGCCGCCACGACTCCAGCGTCTTGCCCGACCAGATCCACACCCCCGACGTGATGCCCACGGCCAGCGCCATGAAGTACTTCAGCATCAGCGCCGCGTACAGCGGCCGCGGCCCGCAGCGCGCGCCGCACGCCGCGCGCCGCAGCCACGGCAGGTGCCCGCTCGCCTCGTACGCGAGGCACCCGAGCACGGCGCCGGCCGGCACCGCGTACAGCACGCTGAACACCCCGATCCTGATCATCAGCTTCTCGAGCTTGTCCGCCTTCGACCCGGCCCCGAGCCCGCCCTGCCGCTTGATGACCGAGCGGATTCTGAAGAGCGACACGAAGCCGGCCAGGAGAAACGTCGCCCCGAGGGCGAAGTACACGATCAGGGGCGCGAGAACGTACCTCTTCAGATTCTCAGGCGACGAGTTGCCGACGTAGCAGATGCCCGCGACCGGGTCCCCGTCGACGGCCCCGGCCAGGAGGACGGCCACCGTTTTCGCGGCCGGGATGAGCCACGCGGCCAGGTGGTAGTACTGGGCGTGCCCGGCGATCGCCTCGTTGCCCCATTTGAGTCCCGCCGCCAAAAACCAGGCGAACGACAGGACGACCCACCAGATCGAGGACGCCATCCCGAAGAAATACACGAGGATGAAGACGAGGGTGCACGCGCTCGGGCCGGCCGCGGAGGTTTTGAGCAGAGGCCCGTCGCACGCGATCTCGTCATGGCCGATGGCGAGCCGGGCGAGGTACCCGAGGGCCACCATGAAGTAGCACGCCGACAGGTACACGATCGGGCGCTCGGGGTACTTGAAGCGCTGCGAGTCGATCAGGAAGGTGGTGAGCGTCATGAGGGTGGAGGCGGCGCAGAGGCCGCTCCAGAGCGCGACCCACACGCCCGCGAACTCCTTCTCCTCCCTGGTGAAGAAGGCGCCGCGGCAGGGCAGCGCGCAGCCCTCGCCGGGCAGCAGCGCCGCGAGCGCGGCCGAGCCGTTGTGCCGCGCGGCCACCAGCGGCGCCCGGCACGTGCACGCGCACTCGTCGCTTGCGGCCGAGCCCGGGCTTGCAGCCGGGCCGCTTTCGCAGTTTTTTGAATTTGGATCCTTACACTTGTAGTGCGGCCGGCGCGGCGGCGGCGGCGCGCGGGGCGGGTCGGGCTCCTGCGCTCGGTTCGTCTCCTCCATGCAGAGCTTGTCGGGGTCTCCCATCCGCGGTAGTTTCTCGCATGCCATGCGCTCGGGCCACTGGAACCCGTATTTTTGCATCAGAGGAGCGCAGCCGGCTCGCGCCCGCTCGCACACGGATCGACAGGCCGGCAACGGTTGCGGGTAGTCTTCGAGGCATATTGGGGTGTATACTGAGCAGAGGAAGAACTTGAGATCGGCTGAACACTTGATCTCGACTAGCGGCCAGTATTGGTGCACCTGAAATTACAAAGAAAAGAAATTTAAGTTTTGTGACGAACGTCATAAAGTGATCATAATGTAAATCTGTTCTATAGGTCTATTGTTATTAGGTCAGTTCTAGGCACTAAAACACATATGTATTTTATACAGAACATTATTCACTTTTCTGTCACGACTGAGTAAAAATATTCGCTAACGGAACGTGATTCAGTGACAAAAATACTAACTTAGTCACGAATTCCATTTGCTATAGTTTTAGTAGGATCCTGGCTAAATTACTCGTACTACTCATGACTAATCTTGTGGTTAGGACATCAAAGTGGTTTTGAGCACATCTGAATAATTGTTTAAAATAAACTTATTTACGATGCGGTTTCTATTAGCGTTAGAACTAGAGCCGTAAAGTAGACTAATAAATGCAACGTGTCTTTAGTTCAGACATTCTCGATTGCCATTTTATGATCGAATTTATCGCGTAACACAGACAAAGCAAAGTACCTACTTGTCTGTGAAAGAAGAATCAAGATGCTTCATTTCATCTGATTGCCTTTTTTTGATAAACAAAAGCCGTGCGTTAATTGGGCAACTTGTAGAAATCGAGGGTAATACATCTAAATGTATAACATAGAGTTACACGGATCCGTGTTCAATTAAGCCGTAGCAGTAACAGGACAGTCGCCATCAGACATATGACATATCGGAGCGGCCAAGCTGTTCAAAAATATTTGAACATCACTAACGTGTTGATAATAGAGGTTTAGTTCGGATATTTATGAACACCTTCGCCGCTCCGATATATCTGATGGCCGGCTTTATCCATACAGACTGCGCCAGTAACATGTAACCTACCTCAAGGCCAGCCTCCTCCTGCGTGTCATGGTCCAGCTCGTTGGGGAAGGCGGTGAGGTTGTACCCGATGCCGCGGCACATGGGTATGGAGATCTCCTCGCAGCGGGGCTGCAGCGCTGCGCTCGACGCCGCCAGCGCCACCACGACCCACAAGCGCAGCATTGTGCTGTTTATTCTCGCATCTGGAATGGAAAGAAATCAGTTTAGAATTAGTGACACAATTGGCACCGTGCACGATGGCAGCGCCGCCTAGCGTTCGCAACGTCCTGTTCGCAACGTTCTGTCAAATAACGACAGCAACAAAATAAAGATTATTCCTTAAAAATATTTACTATAATGTACTTAACAATGTGCGGAATCTATTCGTATTTAATGTTAAATACACCTGGTTTTTGCTTTAGTGAAAACAGTAAGAATTATCTGTGTATTTTATATTATTCGGTCAATTTCCTTCGTTGTTGTTTCAATGAAAAAACGCATGTTTCACTATGTTTTGATGACTCACTTAGTGATCCTCTTCCTGGGGATACGTACGATGCTTGCAATTATAAAAACTTTGACCTTTTTCACAGGTTTTAATCAACACATTTTATGTTAAAAATTTATGTTCTCCCGCTTAATAGGCACAATGTCTGTTGTGACACTTGTGTGACTTGTGACAGACGACAGATAACCCTACATGCCAAAAGTGTGCTTTTGATGGGCTTTCAATAACTAATATTACAATCACTTAATGTTGGTATACTGTATTAGCCATACTATTTTATTAACATACAAGAAAAACTCTGTGTTGACATAGACTAGATAAAATGTTTAGCCATTACGTTGTTAAGCCTGGAATAGTACTATATGGTATAAAAGGCTAATATCTAGCTCGGCGTTGATCGTTTCGACTTCCCCAACCACCCGCTTTGCACGGAGCGATATCGACCTAAGCTTTGTTAGTATAATATACCAGATTCAAAATGACAAATCGATTGACTAATTATCTAGTCAATCAGAATCAGTAGTTAAGTAAATGCTTTTGAAGCAATTTTGTACAAAAAATTGAAAATTTGGAGTAATACGGTAGTATAGTATTTATACTAAACAATTATAATATTAAGTAATTGCGCTAAGTATTTATACGTCAAAAATAAAACGTTCCTTCAACGTTATCAATCACCTTGTCTTTTATCATATGACGTGATCCTCAATATCAAGGCACTACATACTACATACCTACTTAGATTATTGAAATTGAATCCTCTGCAGACTTTCGTTATGAACACACATAATATGTAGTTTCATTCATCTAGGGTGGTCTAACTATCGTCTACAGTTAACAATATTGTGTAAGAGAGACATATTACGTTCAATTTATTTTATATTGAGCCGAACTTCTTCGTTTAGTACAATTGGTTTGGTTTACTAGGTACAGAAGATTAGTCTGTTCCACTCTCCCAACAAGTATAACAGTATAACAGACTTTGAAAATCTGGTTTAAATTTACGTGAACAATTGAATGATTTTTCAATAGATGTTACGGTTTTCATGTTTGGGACAAAAGTAAGAACACAAGCTCTGCAGCCTCTACATTAACAAATGCAAGACGGGGTCGCTTGCACCAAACCGTCTATCACCGTTAAATCGTTGGCTAAATTTGATTGCATGGAAAGTTTCTCGCATCTTTCACAGCTGAGTGACGTTGATCACTCCTTCACTCCGCTAAGTGGTTAGTGCAACTGGCATTTAAATATTTCTTACGACTTGTTATCATCATGACTTGTATTGAATGCATCCAATGCATCGTCCAAGTCAAGGCCTACCGCGTTCACTTCTAACCCAAACTGACAGACGTGTTCACGAAATGTACGGAACTTCCGACCTATTGTTTCTAGATAGGGTATTATCGGTGCGATAATATGGTATCAGTGACTACTGTGGAGATATCGATGGATGATTCAAATTTGAATGTCATTGTTAGGGGTAGGAACTCGTGTTTCGAGTAAGTAATACTCGTACATTAAAAAATTCAATCAATTTAAGATTGTTTTGCAAATGGATTAATACAGAAAAAAACTGAAGGATACTGTTTTTCAAGCCATATGATGGCATATAAATTACAAGTAACCCACCTAATTAAAGATTTAAGCATAATTTCAAACATTAATTTCAATTTTACTACATCATATTTCACAAGAACGGCTCACATTGAACGATTTATTTACAGGACACGAGTCGTCCCTAAATCACTTAGTGCCACTTGCACCATTCCACTAACCCTGGGTTAGCAGAGTTTACCCTGGAGCTACCATGGTTACCAGTACAATTTGACACTGAGTTAACGGTTTAACCGCTTAACCTTGGCTTAGTGGGATGGTGCAAGTGGCCCTTAACATTTATAAATAGGCCAGGTTTTAACCTCTTTAGCCATAGATTAGTATCAGTAATAAATCAAAACCCCGTTCCGAGCCGCATGTACACGGGAAAGCAAATAAACCATACTGGGAGCGACAGGTCGCCGTATTTAGTTCGGAGTCGAATAGATGTATTTATTTTGGGCCTAACATGTGCCCTGCCCTGTTAATGTAGATTAGGCAAAGCCAGATGTTTGAGAGTTTGTGCCCACACAGGACTTAGGATCTCTGAGGCATTTTAATCAGTAATCGCGACTATTGACTATAGTGATTATGGACCATAGCTAATATACCATGTAAAATCACGCCAGGCTACAAATGGTTTTATATTGAAGTGAAAACTTTTGAAAAGTTTAAAGTAGTCCGCCAGAGAATCAGTCTGAAACAGATGATATGGGTCACAAAATGGAATTCCTTCTGACCTAACTCGCTTTGCACTTCTTGTAGTAGCAACATGCATTCAATTAACATAGGTTTTTCGGCCTTAACATAGTCTTCGTAGAGTAAGCTCATTTTATATCAAAATAAAATAACTCTCCACTCCACGCTATTACTATTCATTCAGCGCCATCATCGGCTGCCAAACGCAATGAAAGTGAGCACCCCGCCTTAAACTCTACTCTATGGCACGTCGCCAGCGCCGACGTCTGAACACGGCTTAATGTGCTTTTAACGACACACGATATCGACACGTGCGTCTATGTCCAGCCTTACAACCCTCCAACTTATTTTTACCATCAAAGCAAGCTATTATAAACCTTACCTCTGTGGGCTAAGGGCTGTTGTATCTGAAAGAAAACTCGGTTCTTTGCAATTCAAATTTCTAATGTTTAAATTATTTTTTATTAACGTTTGGGTTTATCTAGTCTATGGTAACGGATTCAGGAAATGGAAATATTGTGTTGTTTCAAGCTTTCATATTTTATTAAGATATTTTGGTTTTTATTCGTGTTGCATAAAGTAAACTATGATGTTGGTATGCGGGACAAGGATTTTTAGAGAACGTTACGGGGTCAGACTGTACGAAAGGGGGGGCTGGGACTTAGAATTTTTTTTGACAAAGTGGTATCATTATGACACTATTTTTAAATGATTGTAATGTGTAGATCACGTCAAAATAAGCATCTTTTATTGGAAAAACTTTTCTCTATAATAAAAAATGGCCGAGTTAGACGCGACCAAAGATTGATGTTTTTAAAGGGAGCTGGGACTTGTAAAATTGTATTATTATAAAAACGTCGGTTCTGGCGCTTCGCCGGCCGCTGCCGCGGCACGCTCGCTTCGCTCGCTCGGCTCGCGCGCTGTATGGTCGCAGTTCCACCTAACACTCCTCCTCGCTTCGCTCGTCGTCGTACCTACTCCGACCTGCCTTAAAAGCCTGGCCTGCCTTAAGCTCTATCTCCGCCATTTTCAGTTTTAGTAAAAAGTTTTCCAAGTAAAAGTTGCTTATTTCGATGTGTTCTATACATTAAAATCATTTAAAATATATGTCATAATGACACCACTCTCAATGAAAATTTTCTAAGTCCCAGCTCCCTTTAAAAATATCAATCTTTGGAGGCGTCTAACTCGGCCATTTTTTATTTTAGAGAAAAGTTTTTCCAATAAAAGATGCTTATTTTGACGTGATATACACATTACAATCATTTAAAAATAGTGTCATAATGACACCACTTTGTCAAAAAAAAATCTAAGTCCCAGTCCCCCCTTTGCTACAGTCCAAACCGTTACGGGTTTTTTGACACATTTATTCAAGATATTTTGTTGCTAACAGTGGTTGGTTCTGTAGCTCCATTTTAATAGGATGATCAGATCGATAGATTTCTAACCTAACCTAACGTAATCCTCCTGTAAACATTTAATGTCATTAGCACGCAAAGTTAAAACCTAGTTAGTACGTGTACCATTCCATGTTAATCTAGCTTTAACACACGGCATGTTATCAGGCCAGTACCGGCGTGGCTTGTAAACCTCGTAAAACTGAAGCCGGCATTCGTCGTAGTCAGGTACGCGTGGGTCCTGTGCGAGCGGGAAACCTTTCCTATTGTTTCCAGGGATTTTAATATAATAAGCATCTAGCTGCTATGTTCGTTATTTAAACGTTGTCTGTGAACTCAAACAGCTTTATTTGTCAAAACGACATAATTGTTAAACAAGTCTACAAGTCAATACAGTTGATGCATTCCGATGGATGAGTGGCTGGTTAACCTCTAACTAAAAGTCAGCGTTCGTTGTAGTCGGGAGCGCACGCCCCCTTTGCTGGCGACAACATCTTTCATATTAATTTAAGAGGTCTAAGGAAATGCGTAGATAAAACATCGCACCACGCGTCCCAACGCCAAACCCAAATATAGGTACACCAACCACCCATACAATAGAAAATAGTGTCCATACTTACCGCTACCGCTCATAAATCCGCCATAACAGACGCCCTACCCTGCATGTTTATTCCGGTTCAGTGGAAACAGTAACGTCGCCTTACGGCAAAACGTACCAGCTATTTCACTACAACAAAAACGTTCCAAGAACCTATGAAAATCCTGGATTGTACGCCTTTACGGGTAAGCTATTTTAAGATTTAGAGGAAGAAGGGCGCAAGTGGTTATGGACATGTTAAATAGGTTTGCTGTTCCTGTTTTGAGTGTAGTATTGAGTTATTACGCCTTCCGGGAAACGAAGTGGACTAATATTGCGGCTGCGTGGTTTAATTGCTCATTGTTTGAGAAAGCTAGAAATATTCAGCGTTAGCTCAGACGTAATTAAAGTTTCTTGTTACGCTAATATGAGTGGTCAGGGGGTACAATGTACCTACAGTGCTAATCAGAATTAGACAGAGAACAGCATTTATTCAGGTATTTTTTCGTAAGAAATATAAGATTTCTATGAGTATAACTAATTAAAACTTTTCACTTTGTTAAGGTACCATTGTCATCACTATTATTAACTGACAATTTATAAGTATACGTTATTGCAAAGACAAAAGGTTCACCGATGGTCAATAAATAGTTTTGCAGTTAGTACCACGTGCCTAGTGACCTTTTGCTGTCGACCAGTATCTCTTTATAAGCCGATCGGGTCGTCACCCGATCCCGATTTATCAGCTGTCATGTGTAAGGCCTGAGTGGACGCTCGGAGCGGAGCGTTCGGCGGGGCGTGCAGCGTGGCGTCGGGCTCACAAGTAATTTGAGCAGCGTGCACTAAGGCCGCCCCTATACGCTTGCATTTGTTTAACATGCACGCCGCACGCCCCGCCCCGCTGCACGCCCAACTCGACCGTCCACTCAGTCAGGCCTCAGGCCACATACTCTCCGTCCGTGCGATGACGGGTGCACTAATGTATCTTTGGGTGTACGAAAACATTTCACGTCACATGTCACGAATCAAGTCTCTATATTCTGGATGGATGTTACCTCTCGATCCTAGCGTACCGCGTGCCTAGTGACCTTTCGCTGTCTCCCAGTAATATCTCCTGATAAGCCGTTTGGGTCGTCGCCCGGCGATTTGGCAGACGTCCATACTGCCCGTCCGTGATGACGGCTGCACTAATCTATCGAAGCCTTGCGTAATCTTTGCGTGTACGAAAACATGTTATGCTAAAGGAAGGGTTCCACCAGTGTGCGACAGAAGCATATTCAGTACAAAAAGGCTAGTGGCACACTGGTGGAATCCCGCCTTTAAATCTAACAATCAGCAGCAGCAGAAGTTACGCGAACGAAGTTCTTGTAATAACTGCACTGCATAACTTGTCAAAAAAAATCTTGAGTTGGTGTTAAAAGGTATAATTATTGTAATTTATCACTGGCAATAAGCAATTAAAAAATATAACGGTCACCGCCGTTGTTCTAATTAGTTTTACGAAGTAACGTCACTGTGAATTTTTACAAGTTTGGAGTAGGTAGATATACTTACTCTGAACTTAAGATGATATAAATATACACAACTTGATGAACGCCATTGTTCATGTTAAGTATCAGCTAATACGCACATTCAAATATTGTGAGCTATAATTCCACGTACGTATACCCGCTAAATGTTTAAAAAGGCGTGCCCTAATCACATTTTAACTCGTGAACACGTGGACTCTGTTTACGACTTGTCCCATGCATAGGTACATTAGACTCAAAGTGTCATCAAGGCCTCTAACCTTCTCTAACAGTTGGGGGAGAAAGAGACACCGTTTTCCACTATGGGACCATTTGGCATGACCGCGGTCGGGAGGTGAAAGCGCGAAATGCTTAGTGATACTAGTGATAGTTTATTACGAAAGTTGCGCGGTAACGAGAATTCTGGCTTCTAAATTAGTTCAAAAAAACATATTAGGCATTGACTTTATAGAATATGTAGCTTCTCCCGACTTGGTCTGCGTAGATTTACAATTTCCGTGACTCCTATGTCTCCTTCCCCGGTACTCAAATTTCATCTCAATCGGTTCAGAGGTTGAAGCGTGAAGAATTGAAGATACCGACAGTTATTTTCACATTTATAAGATTAGTAGCGACAGGTAAGAGTCGTTTAGGATTGAATGTATCTAAAGTAGGCAAGGAAATTTAAAAAGTAGGTGTCCTGAAACCATTTAGCAGTAAACTTCTTGATGATGGAGTGAGCATGTCTAACATCGTGTATAACAATGTCTAAGGTCGTAATAGTTTGTGAAACTTTATGGCTAAACCGCAAGAAACCGCATAACTACAAGAATAGTCTGTGCAAATAACGCAGTAGTAGTAGCTTAGGTATCTTCAACTTGTTTATATCTTTGTCCGTTTTTAAGCTGTTAACTATTGTAGTGTGAGTGTTTGCATATAGTAGTAGCTACCTGTACTACTTGCATACGAGTATAGACCAGTAGACCACTGTTCAGTTGTATAACCAGAGTCAATGTCCTATGTTTAAAAATACATTACGTTGCCAATAAGAGGACTATGCTTTTAAATATATAGCCAAAACCACCAAAATATACGCTTTTCTAAATTTCAACAAGCCAGTACATTGGGAGGTCTTGCCTAAGGTCGGTTGCACACGCGCGGACGTAGTAAAAACGCAGTAAAGCCGCAGAGACCACACGTTTACGAGCGTCCTGTCCGTTATTCTGAAACTAGAATGCTGTCGTCGCTAGTATAATTAGATCTTTAGATTTCTTACAAACATATGTAAGCAGGGATCTGTGTTATATTGGTTCTACAAAATATGAAGTTTGAGAAATAAGGTGTACAGGAATCAAAATAGAAGACAACGCCACATTGTTTGAAGCAGGAAACTTATTGAAAAGATAGTTGCTTGAGGTACCTATTGAAAGGTTATTTTAGAGGCAATATACTCTTTAGGATAGCATTAATACAAAAAGAGAGGAGAAGCGTTAAATATGTTACAGAATTTGTTTATAAGTACGTAAAGACCATTTTCACAAACAGAAATAATATGACTTTTAGAGAACACTGTTTCCAATGAATGTGTGTTATGTGTGTATGAACTACACAATATGTGAAAAGTAAAAACCGTATATCAAAAGTAGCCCCACTTTATTTCCAAAGTCACGTCAGTCAGTTAACCCAAACCAGAGATCCTGCCGCGAAAAACGAATATAGAAATTTCTTTATCTGTCTCTCTTTCGCTCAAATATGCAAGAGCTGAAGAAGAAAGAGAGAAAATATTCGATTTTCGTTGTTCGTTATTGGTCCTCTTTTATAAATTTTATAATATTCCCGCATTTCCCTATTTTCTTTTTAGTTTTACACCTCCACATATATTTCCTGCCACATTGAGGTAAACTCGGACTTTCTAAAGACCCTTCAAATCACAGTGGTTAACCCTTTGCGTGCTGGGTAACGCTTTACGACTGGTCGTGTCGTAATCGTAAATATACGAACAAACCTCGAATCGTTACGCGTTTTACACCGTGCACCGCATTTGATTTACTATGGGAAATTGTATTAGGGATTTGATCGGATTCCTGTCTTTGTTTGCAGTCGAATCATGGGGAAAAGAAAGGAGTCGAGGGCTGTGAGAACCATGAATGCATTATAAGAGATTTAATCAACTTTGAGCTTTTTCTAGTAATTATGTGTCATGATAATACTCGTATTATTGACCGTGCGAAAGCAAATGTCTTCGTTTCAGCTTATGGCGAAAAATGCTTTCTGTCCGAATGTTCTCCTCTACAGGCCGCATTTCTCAACCGATTCTCGTGGCATTTAGGGAACAAGTTTAATAATTATATATGGATTTTTATGACGATTCCGTTTTTGGAAATTTTTTGAAATGCCCAGAGCCATGCTCAACAGCTCGCAGAGTTACTAGTTTTAATGCTGGTGTAAGTTTGGTTGGTTATTCTACAAGTAAGTAAGTACCTATTCCTAATAAGCTTGTTAAGACATCAGCCCTTTAATACTTTTAATACCTAATGTAAATAAAGCGCAGCTGAAAGGCTGTTTAAGGAGGGAATTAATCATTGTTATTATATGCATTGTTCTTGAAACAATGGCCAATCTCGCGCGCTATAACACCATAAGTATCAAGTAGCAACCACAGCATTATAAAAGAAAGGTAAAATATAAATAAAAGCGAAACTAATTTGTAATGTCAAAGACAAAATATAAGTAGTTGGTAGACAATTTTCATCTCCGACAATAACGATAAGAAGACGATATAGGTTTGTTACACGATTTGGAATATTAAACTCGGAAAAACGGCCAACACTACGCATTTGAAGGGGGATTATCTTTACCATCTCAAAAGTCTAACAATCCAAAACACTCACGGTAAACTTATTTACATATCGCTTGCCAACTAACTACGTAAATTACTACGTTGGTACAAAGGAAAGGTACCTTTATAATTATAAACATACGAACCATATTTACATAACACGATTGAAAACACCAATTGTTAACGCTATCTGCACAACTGAGTCACTGCATTAGATAATTTACTATACATACATGTTTGTTTTGAGATCGTCACTCGTATATCTTGAACTTCAAGTACATAAAAACAAAACTTAATCGGAGATCAATATTAAGCTAGTTGCTTGAGTAGAGGCGCTCGAGAAGCGTTGTTACTGGTTCTCGACTAATTGCCTTCAGCAATCAATCTTTGAAACGAGATTATGTTGACAGCGTAAACAGGCGTATCATTGTATTAATAGAATGTTTATTAGCTTATTAGAATCATAATATCACTGGAAATTGTCGACTAAGAGTAACTAACCATTGAATAGTTTTCTGAGCATAGGTACATATGCCTGATATGCCTATTTGCGCTAGATAACTCTTTTTGCCACATGAAATACCTTTGATTACAAATCTCACTAATTGGCTTTCAACCATTGATTGAAGAAGAGAATACTTGCGAAGAAAGTTTCCTAATAAAATACATAACTTACCGATATTTGGATCTCGTTTCACTGAGTTTTATCTTAATTATAGCTTTCTCGAGTTACGTCAGAACTAAGAACAATTGGACCTAGCAACGAACCCTGCGGGACCCCGATCTCATTAAGTTAAACTTCTGCCATTAGTAAACAGACCCATTTGCGTATGACAGCAAATATTGTGTCAATTAATCAACGATAGCCGAACCTTGCCGAATTTAGACGATGCCGCCCGAATTGGGGCTATATTCGACATGCAGCTTGACAAAACAAATCATCTATGTAATGAACGTAATTTAGCAATGTCACTGAAATCCTAGTACTGATAGCCATGGTTTTAAAAATTCAGCCGTGTTAAAAAGTGCCACGTGGCCGTAGGATACAATGTGTGTTATATACTTATAATAGTTATAATTCGCTTAAATAATAATAATTATTAGACATATTTATGATTTTGCGAATTGGTATAGAATTGTAGAAACATAATGTAGCCATGCAGGCTCAATTCACATTTGATGCTAAAATTGGACAGATGGCCGCTATACTTCACCTGGCTCGTCTCAAACAGAGGTCCATCACTATATCGCCATTAAATCCCGAATACAGCCCCACGTTAACAGTCATTAATTTGCGCCCTTTGCAATCAGCCCAACTGGGTCAGCGTTTCTTCGACGATTACACGCTCGACAAAATAAATCAAACTTGCGTCCGGTGGCCGGAGGGATGAGCGGGCACAAGCTGTTTACGACGGGGATTGCTCGAGTTATACTTTAGTATCCAATAAAACAAATCTGCTAAAAGAGAGCATATTTCAAGCACGATTTGACAAAGCAATCGACAATCCTCTCCTGTGTCTTAATCTGGATATCCCCACATTACTTTCTCGCGTGCGATGTTACCCTGTTTTTAGTTGGTGGAACATTATAATAGATGGCTTCTGTTAAAAAAATACCTCTAATAGGATTGAACCTAACCGTTACAATCTTTACATTCTTGCTAGCCTGCCAATTAGGAAGACTTACTTATAATAATCGGTGTCAAACAATGAAGCCATAATTAAGCCGTACAATAAGGATTCAACCAGAAAATCAGGATTCGTAGCCCTTAACATTGGTAATGTCAAGAGGAGACGTGAGCCTAATTAATGTGTGGGTCGTATTTTATAGTATGCTTAACTCGTTCTCGTCATTCCTGTAGACATCGCAAAATTAAAGCAATCTAAAGCTATTTTTTACGCTGCACCCTTACAGGCGGGATAATTTTTTCCTAAAATAAGACAAATGTTAATGTTATGTATGTAGTAGAGTCGTTAAACTCGTTAACTTCTACAGAAGTGACCTTTTTAGAGTTCCGTACCCAAAGGGTAATAATAAAAACGGGACTCTATTCCTAAGACTTCGCTGTCCGTCCGTCCGTCTGTCACCAGGCTGTATCTCACGAACCGTGATAGATAGACAGTTGAAATTTTCACAGATGATGTATTTCTGTTGCCGCTATAACAACAAATACTAAAAACAGAATAAAATAAAGATTGAAGTGGGGCTCCCATACAACAAACGTGATTTTTGACCGAAGTTAAGCAACGTCGGGCGGGGTCAGTACTTGGATGGGTGACCGTTTTTTTGCTTGTTTTGTTCTATTTTTTGTTGATGGTGCGGAACCCTCCGTGCGCGAGTCCGACTCGCACTTGGCCGGTTTTTTTTAATGTGTTTGACCCGTTTTTGACCCAATGATAGTCTATTTGACCATGTTTGTAACCACTAATTTTACGTATAATTTTTGCACATGAATAATGTTTATCGAAAAGTAAAATAACCCCCCTATCTCAAGGCGAATAATCAAGGGTATTTACCTAAATCTCCACCCCCCACCCTGGGCATCTGACCGGGCTAACTGGGTTAGCTCGGGCCCGACTCTTGACGCAATTTGGAGAATTAGTCTTCTTCCAACAAACTAACCTATTTAAATTTAAATCTTCCTATCCTTAAGAAAAATCACCTCGGCGGAAAATACGTCGGATGGCGAAAGTAATCTTGTTTTAAAAAAGCGGCCAAGTGCGAGTAGGACTCGCCCATGAAGGGTTCCGTATTTAGGCGATTTATGACGTATAAAAAAAAACTACTTACTAGATCTCGTTCAAACCAATTTTCGGTGGAAGTTTACATGGTAATGTACATCATATTTTTTTTTTAGTTTTATCATTCTCTTATTTTAGAAGTTACAGGGGGGGGGGGGGGACACACATTTTACCACTTTGGAAGTGTCTCTCGCGCAAACTATTCAGTTTAGAAAAAAATTATATTAGAAACCTCAATATCATTTTTGAAGACCTATCCATAGATACCCCACACGTATGGGTTTGATGAAAAAAAATTTTTTGAGTTTCAGTTCGAAGTATGGGGAACTCCAAAAATTTATTGTTTTTTTTCTATTTTTGTGTGAAAATCTTAATGCGGTTCACAGAATACATCTACTTACCAAGTTTCAACAGTATAGTTCTTATAGTTTCGGAGAAAAGTGGCTGTGACATACGGACGGACAGACAGACGGACAGACGGACAGACAGACAGACATGACGAATCTATAAGGGTTCCGTTTTTTGCCATTTGGCTACGGAACCCTAAAAAGACAAAAATTTGTGACCACTTTTCTATTCACAACTTCAACTTCAACTTCAACTTCAACATTTATTCAGCAAATAGGCCACAAGGGCACTTTTACACGTCAACATTGAATTTACATACAAGCAAAATAATAATAATTATACATCAACAATTATTAAATACAACTACAGCTACCAAATCAAACTAACGTAATACAATTACTTAGAGATGTTTAAGGTCTCTTAATGTCGAATTACATAAAAAAACTATAATAATAATATTAAAATAAAAACAAAACAGATACATGGAAAAAAAATCTAAACTTATTTAGAGGTGTAAATGTCTCTAAGTGTCAGAACTAAAAAATAACATAGTTTATCAAATTATCCTTAGAGATGTATAGGGTCTCCAAGAGTCACAATCCTGTATGATTAACACATTACGAGAAAAAAAAAAAAAAACATACGAGAACCGAATGAGGCGTCTCACTGCAATTAAATTAAAAAATAAAGTTACTAAATATATTCGTGTTAGCTTAAACAGACCCGTCTCCACAAACAGCACCCGTTCACGAGTACGACGCGTATCTCAGCCATCGCCTCCCTCAACCTTCATTCGGGAAAGTGGCGACCCGATCAACGACGCCACCGTAAGCAAAGACTTTTAAGCGAGCATGACATGTTCAAGCTACCGGCCTATATTAATATTAAAATAGTGATAACACTTAGCTGTGAGACACAGCATTTTGTGCTCGTATGTTACATAAAAGACGGTATAGCTTCACATAATTACTAGCCTAAATTGACTTAGAGATGTAAAGGTCTCTAAGTGTCCGAATCATTAAAAATATAAGTATGTACAATAAAATAAAAATAATAAAATGAATAAATACTTAGGGATGTAAAGGTCTCCAAGTGTCAGAATCATTAAAAATAAAATAAATAATTACTTAGAGATGTATATGGTCTCCAAGTGTCCAAAACTAAAATTAAATTAAACAATATAATCAAGCGAGAACATGATTGTCTCATGTGTCAATTCTACTGGACACTAGCATATTTAATTTACAATGAAAAAACAATATTTATTGAACTCTTATCATACTATCGAAATCAAGCTACAGGCTTAAAGGCATCTCTATCGTGTATAAAATCATTTACAGTGTAGTACGCCTTACTTAACAAGGAGCGCTTAATGTGTGACTTAAATTTGGTAAGTGGTAAATTCGCTATGTCAGTAGGGACTTTGTTATAAAAACGTGTACAGTTCCCGACGAAAGACGTACTAACCTTACGGAGGCGGTGGGCGGGCACAGCAAGTTTATGTTTGTTTCTAGTGTTATAGTTATGGATGTCACTGTTAAGCTTGAATTCGTGGATGTTTTTCCGAACATACATAATATTCTCAAGTATGTATTGAGATGCAATGGTAAGAATGTTAACCTCTTTGAATCTCTCTCTCAGAGATACTCGAGCGCCCAGTCCATAGATGGAACGTACAGCTCGTTTTTGCAGCACAAATATTGTCTGAATGTCTGCCGCTTTTCCCCACAACAGAATTCCATACGACATAACACTATGGAAATAACTAAAGTATACCAGCCTGGCCGTCTCTACGTTTGTTAGCTGTCTGATTCTCCTCACTGCATAGGCTGCTGAACTGAGTTTGCCGGCTAGAGTGGCTATATGTGCATGCCATTGCAGTTTTGAGTCTAAAGTGACTCCCAGGAAAACAGTTCGATCTTCAAATTCCAGCGTATCACCTTTTATTTTAATCTTGCTGTTAGTTACCTGCTTGACGTTAGGTAGCGTAAACTTGATGCATTTGGTTTTCATGGCGTTCAAAAGCAAATTGTTTGCCGTAAACCAGTTTACTACGGTAGATAGCGCTTCATTAATGCTATCGAAGCTATTTTCCTTTCTGTCCACTTTAAATATAAGGGAAGTATCATCTGCGAATAACACTATATCATGTCTATCTTGCACAATTTTTGGTAAATCATTAATGTATACCAAAAACAGGAAGGGACCAAGAATTGAACCTTGAGGCACTCCGAGGGCTACCGGGGACCCCGCTGATTGAGCTCCATTAATAACTACTCGCTGAGTTCTATCCGAAAGGTACGATGAGACTAGGTCAAGGGCACTAGCCTTTATCCCATAGCGGCTTAATTTTCTCATAGCACAGAATATGAAAATATAACACACTTATAATATTACCTACTCAGAAAATGTGTTTAAATGTCAGTAAAAGCTCGAATTACCCCGCTTCATTAGATTGCATTTAATTAAAAAGCATCTTTTCAAAGATAATAATAATTACGAGTATCAGTTACTACATTACTGAAATCGCAATGTGTATGTTGTGTTTACATATTATTAAATGTTATAACGAATCCAATGTCAGCGCGGTACAGCTTAGTAAATAACATTCCATAACGGATTACCTTTACAACCGTCTGCATAGCATCATACATATTACAACGTCATACTAATCCATACAAGGATTACTGTCAGTAGTTCATAGATGGCGCTAGTTCATACCACTCGACGCGTTCCAGACGTCGAGACGAGATTTACGGATATCCGGCGGCTTGAAACAATATTTGGCTGTTTAGAATGCCGTTGCCTTCGATTTGTAAATCGTTCAAAGAAACTGGAGCAGATTCCTTTATGGACTCGCTTTGAATGTTTTATTTATGGTAGACTTGTATGTATCTGCCTTTGCTTGGTCCATATAAAAAAAGCAAACTGACAATAATATAATTAAAATTTAAATTGCTTTAGTGCGCTGAAATGTTTGAAATAAATTGTTTTACTGCTTTTACTGCCTTGTTAAGTTATTGTTTTGAAATTTGCGAGTTTGCGAATAATGCTACCTGCCTGCCTGCTTGCCAATACGGCTTGGCAATCTGTATTGTTCTAGTAGAAGGCCGCTGGCGACAGGGAAAGGCCTAACGGTGCGGGACAGGACAATGCATTTCGCAGACACCCGGGTAAAACTAAGCAGACTGGACAGCAAGTTAAAAACGATAAATTTGTTTAGCGGCAGATTTAGAGGCACGATAAATTTACTGTTAGAAAGAAAAGATCGGATGATACATAGGGGTTCATTCGAGCTACTTATATGTTTTGTTGGATGCATAAGTTATCGACTTTTAGGGCCACCCCACATCTAGCGTCTTTCGAGCGTCGGCGTCTCGTCGGCGTCTACAACTCTATGGCCCTGCTCGACGCAACGTCGACGCAACTGCGCAGCGACGTCATTTTCCATAGCGCTGACCGACGCCGACGCTCGAAAGACGCTAGATGTGGGGTGGCCCTTAACGGTACCTACAACATAAATGTATAAATTTAGTAGTATGTACATGATAGCTTATGGTTAATTCAACTCTTGATCTATCTATGTGAAGTAGAGATGGGCGCCGACCCCTAAAATCGCGGCGGCGGCGCGCCGGCAAATAGAGGCCGACGGCGGCGTGGCCATGGATTTTGATGACCTTGGATACCTATTGGCTCCTTAAAATCATTATTTTTTTATGATATACGAGGTAAACGAGCAGACGTAAAACCTAACGGTAAGCGATTACCGTCGCGAGTAAGTGCGTTGCCTATGAGAATACGCTCTTTTCTTGAAGGTTTGAAGGTCGTATCAGTCCTCCACAATCCACATTTCACAGTTTAGCTGTGCAAGGCAGGAACTTTCTGGAGAAACGCACAAGAACTGCCAACCATCTAAGTGGTGAAGATAGAAATCTTGTCGCGAAGGGCGATTGCGGAAAGAAGCGGCAGGGAAATAAATTCCTCGGAGCACTCCCCGTTGTACAAGTAGGTCTAGGTACAAGCCATGGAAAATGCAAAGCGAGTCTACATCTGTATGCAGCGCATAGGAATCAAGCCAATCTGAATTATTACGATGGCAACTGCCAATTTTTCACTCTTAGTTGGATGCAGCCTAGAGGGAGAAGCTGGTACTGGGGTGCCGCCCTGCCCACTGATGAGAACAGTGGCAGTCAATGTCTGGGCAAACCCGTGCCTTATAAATCTGTAGGAAGTGGGCTAGTGTGTAATACTATCTCGATCTGTTGAGCACACCGATGCATTTTTGAGACTAATTTGGCAATTTCTAAAAGGCCGCAGAACTCGACTTCACTCGAGATGTCGTCGAATTAAAGAAGTGCTTTACGCACTGAGCTTTAATTGGTTGAACCGGACATCCGCTATACAGCTCTCCTACTTTGATATATTAGCGGCGCGGCTCTCCCGTCATCCAGTGTCGAGTTGGACGCAAAGAGCTTACCCATTTCCCATGTGCAGAGATGGAAAAGATGGCGTGCAGTAATTCCCCTGGATAGCTTTGACAAGAGACCCGAACGCACGAGTGGAAGGAAGGTGCTCTAACTTCTCGCAAATCCTACCAATGTGCAGCAACTATGCTTTGGCAACTACCTATTACTCTTTTGAAGGACCTGGAGGCAAAGTTAAACTCGTGTTTTAACTTTGAATTGAATTGAAATAATAATAATGCGCTATTTGTCGAATTGTATCCACATATCTATCGTAACTAGATATTATATTGAAGTCTGATGCGCTCCGATAGCGACCCGTAACTCCCGCTAGTTGGCGCTGGAGTGCACGGCGTCACGCCGGGCTTTGGTCAGGCGGCGGCGGCGGCGCGCCGCGGTCTGACGGCGCGGCGCCCATAGCTAATGTGAAGTTAAAAATATGACGTGGGTAGGTTGACTGGTAGAAAATGCCGTGTAGCATTAAGTCCGCCTTTTGTCACGGTATATTTTTTACCGTGCGATTAAGTTTAATTAATAAAAATAGGTCAGAACGACAGACAAAACTCTCAGATCAAGAATATGTTTTCTATGTTCATAATAAGTTATTAATAGGTAGTTATTTGTTTTACAAGGGGGCAAAGTTGTTGTGTAACCGCTCGTGCTAATATTGATACCCGAGCAAGCGAAAGATTCCAGAATTGAACCACGAGCGTAGCGAGTGGTTCGAAAATGGAATCTTGAGCGTTGCGAGGATTTCAAAGCACGAGGGTTAAACAAAATTTGCCCCCGAGTGAAACACAAAATTTTTCACCACACCAACCCGAAGCAGATATTAAATGTAAAATATCAAACAAAATCAAATCCAAATGAATGTTATTAAATATTTATCATCCAAAATCATCATTTAAAAGTCAATTCTACCAGCAAACATAAGAAAACAACTCAAAATTTACATTTGATTACTTTGCCTCACATGTGAATAAAATGCAACTTTGCTATCGGTTTTTGAAGTGCAAAGTAAGCCTTTCCGAGCTGGTGTGGTGAAAAGATTATTATCTAACTCTAATCACAAAGCGATTAATACATACTACTAATTACGCGTAAGAATCAAAGAAAATCTGACAACGTCGGAAATCCTTTTCCTGTTCCAAACAGGAATTACTCAAGTTATGAAGTTCTTGTTTGTTATTCAATCGCGGTCTAATTACGGCCACAACTCCTTTGATGTCAGTCGGTGTATCAATAATTTATTCATAGCTACGACTGCGTATCGGTATGTTTAGCCAACATTGTGCTGTTATCACAGTAGTGTTGATTATTAATATGAAAATATCCACCCGAAATATCCTGTATTAATTGGCCCTTTCCGAACAAAGGCGTAGAATTTGGGTCCTAATTTAAATATCGCCAGAAACGCTTGCGACTTCAGAAATGTCATTCGCTGTCCCTTTTGTTTCAAAATGGGGGCTTTTTTCGTATCGATCCCTCGCAGGTAACCGGGGAATGATTTATTACCGAGCTTGTTGGTTCAAATAATCGATTCCCCAAATGCTTTAAACTACGCGAAAATATACTTTAACTTTGTGGGTTAAAGACGGATTTCGTTTGTTAATGGTTCGCATCTCCAGTTAATGGTTCAAAAGCGTGTAGAGTAGAAATATTTGGACAATAAGCGTTTGCTAAATTTCAATGGGAATTTATAGAGCACTAAATCGGGGAGTCATCGGGTCGGACGTTAAAGCACAGGTAATTCAGGCGTAATCCAAATATTTGGCGCAAATTATTATGACTGCAAACAGACGCCGTACGAAGATACGTTTAAAACGTTCGCTTTTAATATTTTTATGGTCCGTCGAGAGAGTTACGATACGAGTTTCGCAATCTTGGTATAAACATGTACCGATAATACCGACTAAGCCATATTTAATTAAGCTTTGGACCATGTTATCGATAAATAAATATGTATATGTAAACAAGAGTTATTATAAAAGTACTCGCATCTCACAATAACAATTACCTATTTAAATTCTTCGTTTTATCTACTTAGTCTTTGTACAATAGCAGTTGTAGCATCGTTTTATTTAGTTTTATTTGTTTTATCGACACCTGCTTCATAAAGCAAGAAATAAAACATGAAAGTTTTATAAAAAGGTACGGGAACAGGACAGACATTTTGAGCGTCCCCCTGTTGGTCAGACTCCCCTATTCAAGGTCCTTTTCTATTGAGTCCCGGCGTTCTCGCTAAATGTCTTTAAAATGTCACAGTAACTGTGACACTGTGAACCACAGCTAGCTTTTCTGAGAGAGATGGAGACACCAATATACCTATCTTAGAAACTAAAGACGACAGGACACGTAGACAACCGTGCTCTCACAGAAGACACCAAGTATATACAACCTAGGTTCATAATGTACTATGTATACATTGAGTGTACGGTGTCTTACTCTCGCATTCGGTATTTGTATTTTCAGTATTTTGTCTAGTCTCTCATATTTATGGTGGTAAGCCATGGCAAATAAGGTTCATAAATAGTCTACAGCAGAGCAAAAAATATAATAATGACAATTCATGCGACAAGGCACTTCATTTTATGAAATAGATACAATTTCCCTTCGTGTAATTGTGCTGATGTAGGTATACCTACCTATCTCATCTTAAGCTGAACGTAGTTTTGCAAACGGGAACCAAAGTAACCAAACCCAGAAAGAAAAAAATTGAATAACTAACCTTAGTGTTAAAATTAAAACATGAAGTAAACATTTTAATAGAGATTTCGTGTGGGTTGGTTTCTGTTTTCAGAATTACGTCCAGTTTTATTATATCAATGTACTTAATATACGTAGGTGGGCCGTTAAAGCAGAAATAGCGCTGTCGAATGCTACAAAAGTTACAATAAATAATCTTTACAAGGTGTTCTGATTGGCGATAGGAGATAGCGCACGGTCGCTCTATCTAGGAGATCGTTTTATGGCACTTCAGCGTAGTTTATTATGACTGTTACGTTCGACAATAAATATATGGGTGTTTCCGCATTCTGCGGTAGGAGATATATGCGGTGTTATTGAAAATTGCCGTGCTGAATGCAAATACTGCAACACATTGCATTTCATTTGGAACATTTATCACAAAATATGAGTTCTAGTTATTGCATACATTTATTTGTATAGGTATGAGTAGGTATGAGCGTGCGACAGAGTGAGTCATGGCTACGAGTAAGTAATACGGTATTTTCTGTCACCTGTACGGCTACCATCAGTTTGGCACTGACATAAACGCCGTCGTGAACGTAATTTACTTTCTATACATCTCGCTCGTACTCGCATATTAGTGCAAACGAGATGTATAGAAAGTAAATTACGTTCTCGATAGCGTAAATGTCAGTTTTGACACTGTCAGTGTCTCATGGTACGGGCTCAGGTTCCTTTCTTTCAAGGAGTGACTACAGAAGTGTAACCAACATAATTTTAAAATAAATCTTTTACTCGATTTATCATCTTACCGCTTCTAACATCTTAAATATTCCTCAAGCTTATTTTTATTCAAACACATTTTCCCAATTTAAATCTGCTAAGTAAGCGCCTGCCGACAGATAACGCAGCACCGGGCTAAAAATATGAATCGTTCAGTAAAAACGCGTAGGGTTACCATGTGACATTAAGAGGGCCGTAAATCACTGCCACAGATAAACAGAAACGTGAGACCGAACATGCTAAGTAACACCTGCGAATTTTAAGATTCTGATATCGAGTTACGGACAAGTTTTGTGAAAAATTTACCTGTTTTTGTATGAGAAGAAACTTCTAAGCTTATTGTTGTTAGTTTGTCTAGTTTATACAATGTATGCAATTCGTATTCTGACTTGCGTGTCCGTAGTAATCAACAAAATGTAAATTAACCTACGGCTAATCCCATATTAGGCAAATTAGGTATTTTAATTGCCTGCCCTAAACGCTAAAACATATGCAAGCGACAAAATCTCGGCACAAAAGAAAGTTACTAAAAATGCCACAACATACGTCAAGCTTTTAGGACAATAGGTACATACATTCGGACAAAGACATGCAGCGAAGTGCCGCCCAAAAAAGGCGCAACACGAATACTTCAGCTACCATTCTCGGCGTGTGTTTGTTATGTTATGAGTTATCTCGGCAGATTTATCGATGCTGTTCAAAATGTTCAAATACTTTATAACATTCACGCACACTATATACAAGGAATTTGAAAATGTAAATTACGAAACATTAATGCATGCATGATCCGCATTAAATTTCAGAGACATAATATTATTCTTCCGTGTCTGGTTTGAAAAGATACAAGAATATTTGAAGCAAAAGTGCTTGTAAGCGTTATAAAATGTAGTAGATATTGGAAAGATATCAAACGGTAGTTTATCTAACTGTGTTACATGTGTTAACGCTATCGTCGATAAGATTTTTACAATCTTTATATATTTTTACAATCGCCCATTGTTGTATCTATGAGATTCGAATCAAATTCTTGTGTAACTTCTATTTATAATACTAATAGTAATTCACTAGATATGTATCGAGTAATTATTTATGTAGCATATCAGAAGAAGAAATACTTTACTAAACTTTATGGAAGGTTAACAATATTATATTAGGTAGTATAAACTAGTAAGAAGTTTAATCCCTGCAACATATATTTGCTTTTAATTAAAGCTATAAAGTTTATATTCAATGTAAGCGTTTGTTACCATTTAGCATAATATGCATTGGTAAATAAATGAAATTTACATACAGGTCAACAAGCATAAAATCATTTACAGTAGTTACGTGTACTGTAGCCACTGTAGGTCATATTCATAACATAAGAGGGAACGCGATGTAGCTTTAGTCTTCATACAAAAACATTTGATGTAGAGGATCCATACCGAGTACTTAATCCTCAAAATCTAAATGTCTAAATAAAACATAGATATAGATAGGTAAGCTTAGAATAAATTTAAAAGTGGAAAAATTACTGTCTTGGGTAAGACTTGAACTCATGGCCTCTGGATATTCTGGTTATTCTAAGCTTAATAGCATCGGATGGTGTTTCTGCTTGTTAAAAATTTAGATCTTGTTAAAATAGATATAGGTAACTTGTTAGATCTAAAAAAAGTTCTACTGTGTCGATTATTGCTTTTTTATTTCATGACGCCGTGCACATTTTCTCTCAAGATTAAGTATAGAATGGTATCCTGCCGGCCCTTGGTCGTGACGTGCGATGATCGATCAGCACGGCCATGTTTAATTACGCTTATCGCGATGATTTATTGATATTACCCCTATCGCGCGATAGCCGGTGACACCCAAATGTTTACCAATCCACTTTTAAAACGAAGCAATTCTTGATAATTTTATTTTAAATCTAGAAAACGACTGATGTCTATGAAAA
Source organism: Cydia amplana (assembly GCF_948474715.1). Classification (NCBI taxonomy): domain Eukaryota; kingdom Metazoa; phylum Arthropoda; class Insecta; order Lepidoptera; family Tortricidae; genus Cydia; species Cydia amplana. The sequence goes on along the minus strand of NC_086079.1, from coordinate 14,034,631 downwards.
TACCCAAACGTTGATAGTTTTTTTTAAAGTAACTTTTAAATCGACTCTTGATAGTAGGTATTTCCATTTTGTGTGTGAAAACTTTATGTTGGCATTTCAAGCGGCTACTTGAGAAGTTGGGAACTTAGCCAGTTGTATTGTTAATGGGAGTTATTTCTCAAACTAGGTACTTATCGAGAATTAGATAAACGATTAAATTCAAAGCAAAGTTTTAAAAAGTTCTGCCATAGTACCAACTCAAGTTATGTGTCTGGAATGCTTATTGTACAAGTCGCTATACTTAGGTATTTGTCTTTCAGGATTTTTATTCAATAATTTTTAAAAAAAACCTTGGCATTATCTTGGAATAGTACGTAAAAACCTATAAGAGGATTAGACTGGAATAAATCCGCTAAAACATATCAATATAAGTACGCCTAGATATGATTTAGTCTGAACGTGTAGCTTATCTTTATCTTCATATTTTTGAACGTAACAAATATTAGTTTAGTTATCTGTGGTAGATTAACTGTGTGCGCGTGTGGGTGGGTCTTTATTTACGTACGGTCGATACTCGATGCATTTCCTTTAATCACTGCAGCGACTGCAGTAGCCTTATCTGTGGTACTATATGCAAAGAGTCCTTTTCTTTTAATAACATTTGACATGGTGCTTAACAATTACAGAGCGCTTATATATAGACGTAAGGTTAACCAACGTCGGCAGAGGTCATTAATGGATAGGTAATCGCTTAGTTAGAGTATTGTGTTGAGTTAGACCTACCCTTCTCCAAAATCCAGTTCTTCTAATAACAGTAATATTTCTGATGTTGCCCATTATCTTGTCTAATCCCACAATAAGCTAGTTTGACTTCTGTATGAGGTTACATTGCAAAAACTAGCAGCTACGCAATATTTTTTCTAGGCATCGGATTAGTCTGCCCGGCGCGAAACCGGAAAAAACTAAGGTGGAGGAGGAAGATCTCTTATCGCTGGTAGCGATAATCTCTCGCCATGGATATAGTTTTAAATTTATTTGTCTATCGTAAAAGGGCATAGTTAAGTCAATGGGTGGGCCGGTGTGGGGCTTGTATAAATAATTTGATAAATGGTGACGGTAGCGCAGCGGGCGACGGACGCTCGTTATAGTTAATAGTTGCTCCCCTGACGACATGGGATCGCTGCAAGATGTTCATCTGCCTATTAAAATAATAGACGCCATATTGAATCTTGGTTCGAAAAACACCTTTGAATTTGGATCTATGGTTTTGCTTGGCAAGTGATCGGCATCCAGTGTATAATGTAGATAAATGTTAAAATAAATATACGATTTTGGATGCCTGAATGTCACATTTATTCTAGTTATAGATATTAAATAGTGGACAAATTTTATTAAATACAGTTTATAGGTATTTCATTGTAAATTTATTGGCCAGATGTTTAATATGCTGGTTTGTGTCACGCTTAGGTAAAATGTTTCGTATAAGTAGTTATACAGTTATTGTGAGAGTAGCGTTAGCCCAAAAATATGCGTACATTTGCGTTAATTTACGGGTTTTATGACTCTAGGCCATCCGCATTAGCAAAGCATGCTAATTTCCATTCATAAGTAAGGTAATTGTAGGGTTACCACATTTTTGGTAACTAATACTGCTAGTTTTGACTATTCATGAAGTATTTTTTGGCGTGAACAGGCAACCATGCAAGTCTTTCGATTTTTTCTATCTGAATAAATAATACTGAGGACTGCCACATAAGCTATGTTTTCTGGTTTATCAATTGGACAATCAAATAATCTTTTCACATCACATGTATTTATGTGATGTTGACAATTTTGACGGGTGTCAATTTTATCCACAGCGACTAGGTACTATAATTTATATAGCGACTACAAAACGCGGTAACCCTAGGCACGTTACATACAAACGGCGCATTGTCCGCACCAAATGTTTGCCTCTCGAGCGTCGAACCCGCTTTTACCCGCGCTCAAATAAGCACTAATTATATTTAATGCGTTTTACCTGTAATTAGGAGGTGTTAGAGTACGTGGAACACTCGTGTGCGAGAGCTTTATGTGCTGAATGCAAACACGGATGAATCTAATCATTATTGTAAATAGCAGTGTTGCGTAAAACAGTACAAATCATGAGTGTACCTATTCTGTTTACTAAAGCTTTGCAATCGATTAAAAACTCGTTTCTAGTATAATTTGACCTCTACTTTCATTAATCCGTATATTCCGTATACTGATCCGCATGTAGCGGACTGGACAGTAGGATTTTTGAATAGCGCACTTACTGAGCCGGTCGTTTGACTTCAATGAAAACACTATAAGCGTTTGTTTTGTATTTTACGATAAACTTACATAATCCACTACGCCTTACACACTTCACGTTAGATATTTATTTCTGTGGTATAATTCATATTAAGATATAAAGTGTCATACAATAGAACTTTCTAACTATGTAAACAAGTTACTAGTAAATTGACATTCAGTGTCAATTTTAGTATGGCGGTTTGTTTACATAGTTCTATTGACACTTTAAAATTATGAGCAGGGGTCGGACAAAAAGTGCGGATGACGTAAAAATGACGTAATCTTGCACACAGGATGATGTTTGAGTTTGTATTTAAACTTCCGTGTGACATGTAGTAACAAAGTAATATTAATGAAGTAACAAAATAATCGTAAATAAATCCATGGAATTAATAATACAGGTGGTAGGGTGATGTAGTGAATAAAATAAATTTCACGAAACGTTAATTACCATAAGGTATAATTATTTGAAATTAGTTAGAACACTTAGAACAAGTCTGTGGGATCCTCAGATAAATAGGTTTAATAGTCAAAAGTGGGAACAGTAGGTAAGATTAGTAAAAAAAAAAGATAATTTGATGTTATTATACTTTTATAGCTAAATTTTAGCTAAATATAATCGTGAAGATACAATATTTATTGTTCATCTGATTGACAATGTGTCAGTGTCAGTCAAAAACGTACTTACTCATTTCAAGTGGCGATATCGTTTAATAAAGAGGTTGATAAATGATAAGTGATAATTGTTTATGAAAATCAAAAATACTATTTGAAATCATCCTATAAGTGGTTTGACGTCATCCGCACTTTTTGTCCGACCCCTGATTATGAGTATCAAGCTCTGTAAATTTTCATTAAAATTAACTATGCTTTTTGATTGCTATTATGTAAGTAATAAGTACGTACTAGTGCTAGTAGTAGGTTGGTACCTAGACTAACTTTGCCATTTATAACGAGTTACCTAGGATTTAATGAATAAATTATGCGGCATTGCAGTAAATGCCGTAATGAACGCGACCCCATTATCTTACGGATAGGCGTTAATGAATAATCCATTTAATAGACCATACCTGTACAACTTAATGATGACTACTGTAATGTGAACCATTAGAATGGTACTTAATAAACATTTCCGGAACATTAATTACGTATCTTTATTAGCAGTAGTCAGGTTAATTAAGAATTATGTTCATACAAGAGTAATAAAAAAAAAATAGAGGCGATTTTTAATTTTTGCTTACCTGAGTTGTCCTTTGCTCTGCCAACGGGCATACGGCATAGGGACACCATACAGGCATTGATATGTATGTCTAATGTCTATGCTGGTTAAAGGCTTCGGCACACAGGCGCGTTTTCCGGGCGGGGCGTGAGCATTTTGTATGTAAAAGCGGCGCGCCCCGCTCACGCCGCGCCCGGAAAACGCGCCTGTGTTCGTCACACAGGCCTTAACAATAAATTTAGATGATGTCTGTTTGAAAAAAATCTGATTGCCTATAGGTATAAGTATTTTCAAGAAAATCTATTAGTGACCATAGATTTTCTTGGAAATACCTATACCTATAGGCAATCAGATTTTTTATCTTTGTGCCTCTTTAATCACTCTTTCATATTCGCGATAGGGAGCATTAGAGAGGCAGATAGGTAACGAAATTTTGTTATGGACGGTAGGCCCTCAGAGCCCATAGAAATTCATCTGAATTTATTGATGTCATGACATGAACTATAGACGTGCAATTCAAGGAATTCATGGATGTGTGACGTCCCATTATGGCTATGATAGCCAATAAAATAGTAGTTTATGCAACAGTGATATAATAAGGGTTCTTAAAATTCAAGGGTCGAAGTTACAAAACGAGACGTAGTCGAGTTTTGTAAAAAAAGACCCGAGAATTTTAAGAACCAATTATGAGCTGTTGCATACATTACTTTTTCTATGACAGCTGCAGCAAAAAAAAAAAAAAAAGAGTTATTATTAAAAAAAAGAGTTATTATTAAAAAAAAATTGAGTTATTATTTAAAAAAAAAAAGAGTTATTATTGTAAATGAAAACATACCTCTTTCAATCAAGATGATCGGAACTTGTATCTTTAAAAAAAATAAAGCAGTTGTATTATACTCATAAGATGACTGCTAGCAGTCATCTTATGAGCCTATAGACAAATCATTCAAATGACATTGCTTTAGATATCACTGTCAGTCATTTAATTGACACATTTAAGTGCTGGAGTAGAAAAATAGTTTAAAAGCAAACACACGACATAGCGGCGGGAATTCGCGGACACCGCCATGCAGTTAATATCGTCTTCGACAGGATTATGGGCGAGGAAAGTAGGTACTGTAGAGTAAAAGATCGTAAATAAAGGCGTGAGTCAGTCCCCGAGCAGTGGCGTTCGCTCTATTTTCGACTTGCAAATGAGAAAGTGCATCGACAGTGAATAACCTATAGGTGCAGATACTGCAGATATAGGCATGATAGGCATCCACCGGATTCTAGCTAGGGACAGTTTTGTGTAGGTGTGCTGAAGTTATCTATGTAGGCACTAAGCCTTTAGAACGGTGTCTATCTACTGTCTAGTTTTTAAATCCTAAGTAATAAAGTCTAACACAAATACTGAAAATTTAGAAAAATTATGCGTTCTACCTACTGGAATCTTAAACCCATTCGCGTCATAGGTGAGTTTATTTATTTATTAAGAGGGTAATAGGTAGGAGGGGATTTCAATAGGACTAATAGGTATTATATCTTTTGGAACTGAAATGCTAACGCTGTAAATAGGTAAGTACACTAAGTACTTGGTTAATATATTCTATGATATGCTACAAAAACCTATAGTGCACTTACTATGCATAATATCAACTTAAAGTGATAACAGTCCATTTCATAAAGTGGTCAGGCGAAACAGGTAGTTGTAGCACCTGCAGGTTATGTCAACAGCACTCGAGGGTGCACTAAACCGCTGCAGTGGCATTATCTCGACCACTTATCGCTTAAAAACAAATCCGGCTTATCTAAAACTAGACACGTAAATTACGTCGACTTTGAATCAATATCCGATAGGACACCTACCGCTCGTCAGCCAAGCCGCTTGTCCAAACACAACGGGCACTTCTTGCACTACACCTCACCGTCTTTTAGACCACCTAATTGAATCCATGTTATCATTAAAGTATCGATCAGTCACACGAGGCAGTACGTTTCTCAGCGACGCGTATATTTTTACATTCGCTTGAGATATTTTCGATAGTCGTCCAGTTGAACACTTACACTAGCACGGTTAGGTTTTATTAGTAAGATAGTGTTTCACTGTTTTGAATAACTTGTAGTTATGGATCAGCTGAGCGATTGTTTCAAACAATAATAGCAGAGTTTACGAACACTGACGAAAATTACGACGCGCATTAACACCACGGCGCGCGGAGAGGGACTGAGCGACCGAATGAAGTGAATGAACGAGGGAGCGCTTCGGGGCGGCAAAGACTGCGCGCGGGGCGCGGTACGTTTCCGACCGGCATCCGCTAGATGGCGTTAGACGTCGTTTTTCCCCAACCGTGGCAATAGAACCGTACCGTACCGGCACACCGCGATCCGAAGCTCAAGCGTAGAGCTTTAGGAGAGTAGAGATAGATACCTTTTTCTTGCGCTTTAATAATTTCGCCGGCGAGACCGCCCGCTTACAAATTACGAAAACGTTTTCAAATTCATTCTCATCTAACGTTTGCTCACCGATTTATGGGCGTCGCTTGCGTACGCCGATGTCCGGAATCAATTTGCACGAACGCCCGGGGCTTTTAAGATTCCACGTTAGCCAACAATTTCATTTTGTCAATAATCGCGGCGGAAATTAGTGTGTACATTGCATTTACGGAGGTTTGTTCGATTTCCCGGAAATGTAAAAATTCTATTAAGCGTCGGGTTGGGCAGGACGAGTAGGTAATCGAGAATGAAAATCGATTAAAGTTGGTGAAGCCGGGACGTCTATCTGAAGGGTCGATCTGGATGAAACTCATTTTCGGCGGTTCATTCCCTCTGGGTGAAAATAAAGAAAACATTCTGATCTCCTATCTCTCGAAAGCTTTAACTTGAAATTACTATTTCAGCATCAATCAGCAAAATGTTCCTATTTAATGAACGTTAATAGAAAGAAAGCATCTGTGAGACATAAAATGACAAACGTTTTACAGACCGTTTCCCGTACAACCTATTCAGAGTTCACGCATGAAAGTTCCTAAATAAAAGCCTCTGTTGTTCCTTTGTTTTTCCGCAACCCGTGTTCGCATTAAAATCACCTGAAAGATAATTGAGCTATTTATTGCGAGCTACTACGATATGATATTATAATGTACTTGAATAAAACTTATTAATAAAAGGCGTTAGTGGCGCATAAACAAGGCTTGTCTATGACAGATGATACCCGAACCATAAACAATAGAGTGGCCGCGATACGGGAGCGATAGCCGTTGATTTATGGTTTCTGGAACGCCTTAAATCAATTACTATGACGGCTCATAGAGTAGTCGATATGCAGAGATAAAGCGCGATCGTGTGTTCCGAAGTTGGTGTCCCGTAAGGATTGTTCCACACTCTTGTGGAGATGTCTAGACGAGCAACCGAATATCACGAATATGTGACAATATTCGCACAGATTATACGGTAAGTGGGATCTCTCTTCTAGGCACATCAATTTGTTCTGACAATTAATTTCCTTAGGTAAGCTAGGTACTCAATTATGTATAAAGTCTTGAATACGTTAGCAAAAAAAGTATCTAAAAGGTTGTGCGTCAAATACTTACCTTAGCAAGAGTATCATGGGATTCAATGATTCACATAGGAGTCTCAAGTCTCAAAACATGTCTATTCTATGTACCTACGTGGTGCCGCGGCCGCCGCGGGTATAGTGTTAATTAATGTTAGAAACAATTGTATGTATGTATGTATAATGTATATAGTCCTCGCGTCGCGAACCCCCAGGACATAACCATTACACACACACACAAGCGAATAAAAGCAGGTTTTACATTGCACAACAGATTTTAATAAATAAATAAAATTTATAATTTAATCCATTGTAATTATATTTATAACACCGCGGGTTGTGAGGGAACGTATATGATAACACAATAAGTAACATTGAAAATAATAATAGTATCGTGACTGATAGCAGTTGGTTATCGAACAAAAGTTGTCTAATTAAAATTAAACAGAGACAATTAAATTGTAATATACTCGTAAATGCGATACTAGTGTCTGACCTTCCGAGATAAGAATGATCACCAACCAATTCTATTAAACGTTTGCACCTAGATAGAGTAAACGGACAGCAGTTAAAAGAAAATATTTTTAATTTTATGTAAAAATGCGATTGAGATGGCGTAGAAAATTTTACATAAAAGCAGGTAAGAACTTAATTAACTATGAATTATAAAATTATGAATTATGATTCATAAGAAACATGGATTTATGTGTCGATTAAATACAAAGCCCATGAGTCCCATACCTACATAGGCAACACTGAAAATTCTTATAAAATGCTACATAGATATCATACAAAAAGAGTAGGAATAAATTTATAAAAATTTAACTCATTATAATTTTTATTTAACATATAATTCGGTTGGCATTTGTATTTCAGGATTGCTGGCTTTTTGAAAATTGTATGTCAAGAGTTATTTGAATTATGACCCCAGTAATTTTTCGTGTCATAATTTTCTACGACTTCAATTGTGGGCAAGTTATGTTTTTATGGTTCCGTAACAAAAAGGTAAATAGGAACCCTTATTTGCCTAATATAGTTCTTGTATGTTTACACTTGAATTTCAAAGTTGATCGGTTTTGTAGAATTTGTAGTTTTTTAACTAATGATCATAGCATGTCATTCAACAGCGACATTCAAAAATTTACCTACATCGCAAATTCGAGGTTAATAAAAAAGACCACTAAAAAAGTTGCATATCAACAGATTCGTATTCCTAATTCCTATAACACCAGAAAAAAATTGTAGATCAATATTTATACGGTGAAAATGTCGATAACATGTCGATAAATTTTATTTCATGAATTTCATATAAGACCCTGAAGACCCAAACACACCAATCGAGCAAGCTACACATACCTACCATACACAATCAGTATTGAACGGCTAGACAACACAACAAGTAAACTAAGTTCAAACTAGACAAACTCCTAGTTGCGGCTACCAGGCGGCCAGAGGCGCGAGGAGCCATAACAATGGAACGTAGTCGAGCTAGCATTCCCTTCGCATACCCAACATATGCTATATAGACCATCCAGTGTGTTTTCTTCGATGTTACATATTGCTACGAGCTCGCGCTTATACCCGGTTCGTTTGAAGCGATGAATATGTAAGCATTAGCAATAAAGTCCTAGTTAAAGTTTATTTCATTGAAAAATACAGTAAAAAGACAAATAAATAACTTATGAACTAAATACAACTATGAATAATACTAAATTAAAACTAACAATCCTAAATATATCTAAAATAAAACAAGGAATATAAAAACTACTGAAAGAGGCCTCCCCGCGCTACCCCCGGTGCAAAGGTGCCCATCACACTCGCTGCGTTACCGCGTTGAATTGCGATGGACAGCCTTTGCACCAGGAAAAACCCGGAGCGCGGGTCAAGGCCCCTTTCTTGCAGGCGGCGACCTACTTCCCTAAGGAAGGTTTTTGCCTCAGCGCACCAACAACCGGACGTCTCTACGGCTACTGGAACGAAAAGGTAATTAGTGCTGAGTGCTGAGTACTTTTGATGTTTATGTAGGGCCGCCACCTCAGCGGCTGCGCCCGCCGTCCGGATGGTGCGATAAAGGTGTGAGGGGGCAAAAGTGCTTACACATGTAGCGTCCCATAGTAGACACTTGCCTTTTTCCCATGGCACTAGTGTCAGGCCATCAGGCCTTTTGCCATCCGACCGGCTGAGGCCTGGCGGTTCTAGCGTGGAGGGGATGTTTGCCGACACTAATGCCCTGCGGATGATGTCGTTCAAGGCATGGTGTCGTGGGAACCTACCGGCGCAGCGGCAACAGCTCAGTGCGTGATGACCATTACTCTCCACCATAGAGCCGCAGATGCACAAATGAGGTTGACATACATCGCAGCCCAGACGAAGAGCAACGGCCACCCGCAGTGAGTCGTTGTCGAGCAGAGTGCCAAGATTTGGAGATGGGAGGGCGTGTAACCAAGCACCACTTTCAGGCCTCGAAGCTGCGTTTAGTCTGGCCCTATCTGCACCAACAGCGTTTGTCATCAGGGAATCGAAGATCCGCTTGACGCCCACGACGTCCCAACAACGTTGGAGAAATGGTATTTCGGGTACGGACGCACCCAAGTTGAGAGCCCTCCAGGCCGACTGAGCGTCAGAGGCATAGGGTATGGTAGTCCTGTCTCCATCTAAACATAAAATTTTAGAGACAAGTTCTACAACCCCTGCCGCCGACGCCAAGAAGGCTGGAAGACTCACGTCACGAGCGCGGCGTAGTCCTAGGCCACCATTACGAATAGGCAACGATGCCAAATCCCATTGGTCCGTGTTAAGGGATACGTTAAGCAGACACTCAGCCGATTCTTTTAGTGTACGGTCGAAGGAGTCGATATGTTCGGGGTATAGCCAGGTTGGTACGGTGCGGAGAAAATATGTTAGTCTGGGGACGGCGAAGCAGGACCGTAACAGAGTAAGGGACACATGAGCTGATAGGTTTTTAAGCCTTTCTTTGGCGAAATGAAGGAGTTGTTCTCTTATTTGGAAGGCTTCGGGAATGGCTTCAGGAAAAATGGGTGATCCTAGGAGCTTGAAGTTTTGGGTGGACAGCTCTTTTAGTCCGGGAAGTATGGCACTGAAGGAAGGAAAACTCTCCCGAGAGTCTGCGCTGCAAGGGTAAAACTCACATTTACTCGAGTTTACCTCAAGACCCAGTTCCTTTAGAAGTGGAAGAAGCGTCAGTAGGTCTTCACGTACTTCTTCCGGCTTGCCCCCGAGTATGCCGTCATCTAGGTACCAGACGTTTAGTGGAGATCGAGGTGTTGAGATTGCTTTCTGGATACCTAGGCTGAAGATAAGGGGGCCAAGCGGATCTCCCTGCTGAGCACCCACCTGAGAGATTATGGGCGACTCACTGAAAAAGAGTTTGGAATTCGATGAATACGCTTGGTACAGAAAAGGGTATAGTGCTGGAACTTTCTCTTTAACTTCCAATAACATAGAATCGCGCTCTAATGAGTTAAAGGCGTTTTTAATATCAAGCTTGATGATCACGCAGTCTGTATTGCTCGGATTGAGCGTGAAAGTTCTGGTGGCGTGGATGGCTGCCTCGCAACCCAGTTTAGTGGCAAACCCAAGTTGGCGTGGTTGAAGGTAGGAGGCCATTTCATCACGCACAGCACGGCACCCGAGCTTGGCGGTCAAACGGCGAAATACGCTTCCAATAGCGATTGGCCTTATGCCTCCATCCTTTTTCGATAGTGCGCATAATGATGCTCCGTAGATGTATGGGCAGACTGCGGGGTTCAGCTGGCCGCTAAGGAGAAAGTTACAAAGTTTTGTTAAGCACTCTAGTAAACGTGACCCGTTGTCGCTGGTAGAACCAGAAGTGAGCTCCTTCAGGTGTAAGGGGCGAATACCATCTAAGCCCGCAGCAGAGCTGTTGTTGAACGAGCTAAGTGCCTGCGCGACTTCATCTGGCTTGGCAGAAAGGGCGGGGCAAGACCTGTCCGGTTCGGGTGGAAAAAGGAGAGGCCGTGAAGGGGCTGGATGTTTCAGTACTAAACTAGCGAGAGTTTCAGGATTCGAAGGTGCCACGCTATCATCCGACATGAGAATTCGAACAGCTCCCTTAAGATCGCCCTCGTAAACTTTGGATTCAATTGTTCTTAAAACCGAGGGCGATCTCAGGGCCGCTGCGTCGGCTTCGACAAAGAGTGAATCGATCGCCCCAGAAGATTCTATGTTCCTCTTAACTATGGTGGTTAGGCTGCTCGTGCCGTTTTTTTCCGGTGCCTTTAAAGCGGTGTAGGCAAACGATAGCAGTGAAAACCAGTCTGCCGTACTATTGCTATATAAACATTTATCTATGGTGTCAGATAGTTTACCAGCCGCCAAGTTGCGGGCTCCCTTAGGGATGTGGCGCAATACTCGCACGGATTGTTTGAGTATTGCGAGGTCGTCCAGGTCTACACTATTAGTGTTATTAGGGGGGACTGGTCGCTGTATCGTGGGCGTGAGGGTAGGGGCGATCGTTTGTGTTTTGTGTTTGAGTCCTATATGAACTTTCAACCCATGAGGACAGAAGGTGCGCGAGGAGTTAGGGCAGTGGGGGCACTGCGAATGGGTAGTAGACGTAGCCTGCATTGGAAAAAAAAAAATAGCAATAGATTAAAAGATAAACTTAAGTAAAAAGTACAAAGTCTTAAAACTAAATAGGAAAAAGTATCTACTATGAACTAATTAATTAGCAATCAGAAACGATATTATTAGAAAAGGATATTCGAAACATTTTCGGCAAAAATAAATACAAACGAGGGCTACCTATAGAAAAAGGCAACACTAATAAGTATCTAAATATAAAGAACTTAAGTGGTTAAAACAGATTTTACAGTCTTAAATCCGCGGATTGTTTCACAGGAGCGAAATAGATACCTCCGGATGCAGCCGTTTATTTGAGCTGCTGCCTGTACTTGAAATGAAGAACTTACAGTGCACTATGTCCCCTAAGTAGGTATACGCACTGGGTAGATTCGGAGCCACGGGGGGCGTGTAATAACAAAGAACACAATAAAAATCACTGGTAAACGAAAATTTGTGCATTCGCAGTTGTTGATATTTTTAACTGACATTCTTGATATGTCAAACCATGCCAAGCCATGTAGCGGCGCTCTGTTTAGGCTAGGCCTGCTGCCTGCGGCCTCCGCGGAGAAATACCATCCGCTAAGCGATGACTATAAATTGGCTTATTTATTGTATCGGCGAATTTGTAGATATTAGTTAAATTAAATATTTTTATGGAAGACACTGATTTTAGTGACGTGTTTACCGGTTGCCAAGGAGAGAGTCCTAGTTCACTACAATATACTGATGTAACCTACAAGCCTTCGTACTAAACATAAGCTCTTCTGTTTTTGACGCTTGTGTGTTAAAGTTAAAGAGCGTAACTGTAGAAAGGTTTATTGGCACATTGGTTGTTTAGTAAGCAGCAAGTTCGCGGTTGACTAGTTCAGTAAGTTTAGCTTACACGATTTGAGCTAAGATGATTCAACTGAAATAGAATAGGAAATACATGTGAGGTGCTAACAATAGTTTGAAAGGGGACTGTTATTTAGCTAGCTATGAATAAAATAAGCATGGTTTATCTTTGTTGTTGAGTGATTTTCAATAATGATATTGTAGTGATAATGTAGTAAGGTAGTAAAGTAGGGATGCTTAGAACAGTGATTTTATTGAGACCTTTTGTGTCCGACCGAAACAGGTTTTTTTGCCGAAACCGAAACCGAAACCGAATGTTCGGCTTTGGCTCTAGTTTCGGCCGAAACCGAAACCGAAACCGAAACTTTTGAAGACTTGCTAAAATCGTTGATAAAATGTCAAAAACCGCTTTTAAACTCATATTAAGGGGCTGTCAACACGCAATGTCCTTGAAATTTATGTTACTTAAGGGGCTCCGCCACGCCAATGACCTTCGATCTGAATCCCTTAGTTTTCTTATGTTTTTTGTAGCTTACCATAATAACAGCATCGGCAATATAAACTGTTTATACGACAACGAGCACTCGAGCCTGAGGAAGGACCCCCGAAGGACCCGAAACATGTCGCCAATAGCGACTAAAAATTCAAGTGAGTGAAACCGTTGTCGTATAAAATAAACAGTTTAAAATATGACTCACGAATATATATTAATATCGACCAATATAAACTGGTTTTCTGGCCATAACTTTTGTGTTAATTCGTTTAAAATTAAAACCCTAGACACGTTTTACGACACGTCAAAGACGAACCCAAATATGTAGATTTCGTATAAGTAATATCCTTCACAGCAATCTAGATACGAAAAAAGTGTTCTTTTAGACAATGTTTTAAAAAAAACATAAAAAATAGTATCAATTTCTTTCAAAATCCGGTAGACAATAATGGAGATAAAGATTGAAGAACCGATAGCCGTTTGTCTTATCTGTAGTGCAAAAGTAGGAGATACGATTCAAAACTTGTCAAAAATCGATGAAAACCGCAGGCAGCCCCTTTTAAGAAAAACTATTTGATTTAGTAAAGCAAAAAATATATTTAAACCTATGTTAATATTTATTATATTTTAATACCCCGGCCGCACTCGATACATGATTGAACGACATCGGCTCGATAGAAAATAATTGCAAAGATTGGTCTTAAAATCACCATTAAACGGTTCTAATGTCTTTATTACTTGATTTATGTGTCTGAAATTAAAATCAATTTGTCAACACATTTACTTAGGTACACCTAAACCGCTAACGAGTAATATTACACAAATAATCCACATTGAGCGCTGGTGGCCTAGCGGTGAGTAAGAGCGTGCGACTTTCAATCCAAAGGTCGCAGGTACAAACACTACAAACCCCGGCTCGTACCAATGAGTTTTTCGGAACTTATGTACGAAATATCATTTGATATTTACCATTGAGGAAGCCGGACTAGTCCGATAAAGCCTAGTTTACCCTCTGGATTGGAAAATCAGTCTGATGGCAGTCGCTTTCGTAAAAACTAGTGCCGACGCCAATTCTTGGGATTAGTTGTCAAGTGGACCCCATGCTCCCATGAGCCGTGGCCAAAATGCTGGGATAACGCGAGGAAGATGATGAGTTTTCTTATTATTCCCTTGCCCAGGCCCAGTAACATGCGATAGTTCTATCTCATTTACTACGATACAATTAGACAGTGTGCGCGTTTTAGGTATTGACAGTCTCTTAAGACTGCGTCGACCGTTCAGTGGCCCCATTTAGTGGAATTGTGTTTAATAATAAACCGCTTAATTTCTGTATACATAAATCAGTATATGTATTAATATTGTTGTCCTACTTGTTCCACAACTTTTGGTCTTTGTCACATAGTTTAGTTTCATAGAACAAAATACCATTGCGTATGTTTCGGCCCGGCCGAAAGGTTCGGCCGTTTTTTGGCCGAAACCGAAACTACAGCCGAAACATGATTTTTTGGCCGAAACTGGCCGAAACCGAAACCGAAACCGAACCTTCGGTCGGACACTACTTTTCAGCCAAGTTGCCAGCCGAAGTACCGAATGTGGCATACATAATATACATTGAAAATCATCTCGTGATGTACAATAGGTGTAGCCTTTTCGAGTTTTAATGGTTGATTTGCTACAAATTGGGTAATTAGAAAATGTACAAAAAAATGAACAGCGCGACATACACGTTAGAGATACGATGCTTAAACCGAAAAGGATATACACTGCAGCCACTAACCTGAGAGCTGATGAGGAGCTGGAATCTTCGGAGTCCACGTGATCTAGGTGAACTGCAGCGTCTTCTATCACGTTCCTTACACGGTTTTTGAGAGTTCGTATGCCGGCCGGCGAGAATAAACACTATGTAACACTGAATAGTTCAATTTTGGACAATCCACTAGAATTTACGGTGAGAGATATGCAATTTCGATGCGAACACGTTGAGATTTCAAAATGGAGTCAGAGAGAAGATTAAAACTTCGGCGTGAGTTGTCTCGCTTGCGCACAGGTTGCGCGTAGATCTTGCATCTCTTTCTAAGCGGCCACAGACGTAGACCAACGATCTACGCTATCCAATCGGAAAGCATCGTGAATATATTGTTGGCGCGAAAGTTTAAACTACTTATATATAAAACGTGAACATACCGCCCACCAAAATACAATGTTTTGTATTTTAATAAACCTTAACCTTAAGCGCGAAAATGTGTATGAACAATCTTAACCTAAATCTTAAGAATTAATTTAGTTTCTATAACTACTATTAACCTACCTATTATTAAGTTACTAATTAATCGATTTGGTTAGGTAGTGGACATAATTTAGCTAATGGTCGTTTAAGAAGATTTCCATTAGCAGTTCGGATTGTTGCTAAGCGTACAATTCCGTCCGGCCCAGGATGCAGTTCTACTACGCGGGCTAAAGGCCAGTGTAACGGCATTGTATTCTCAGTTTTGATGATTACAACCGAATTAACGTCTAAAGGTTGGCAATGAGAAGTCCATTTTGCACGTTTTGTCAGCGATTGTAAATATTCAGATTTCCAACGCTTCCAAAAGTCTTGTTGAAATCTTTGAATTAATTGCCATCGCCCCAGACGATTCAGTTTTGTCGAAGTGTGATCTTCGTCGGGTACTGCAGTAAGCGGTTCAAGCGTTAGAAAATGACCTGGGGTCAGTGCGTTGGGGTCGTTCGGATCAGAGCTCACGGGGCATAGCGGCCGAGAATTAAGCGAAGACTCAATCTGAACGAATAACGTGGATAGTTCTTCGAAAGTAAGTGTTTGATCTCCGACAATACGATACAAGAGAGATTTTGCCGCTTTGATTTGAATTTCCCACACTCCTCCAAAGTGAGGACTCGACGGTGGGTTAAATCGAAACTCTATGTGTTCTGTGCTGGCAGCTGATCTCATATAACTATTGAGCACGTTATTTGCGCCTATGAAATTGGTTCCACAATCCGAATGAATAACACTCACTCGACCTCTGCGACCCACGAATCTTCGAAGCGCTGCAATAAAAGCTTCAGAAGATAAGTCTGATGCGGCTTCAAGGTGCACAGCCTTTGTCGTGAAGCAAACGAACAGACACAAGTATGCCTTCCCTATTTTAGCACCTCTATATGAACCTAAACGAATGCGAAATGGCCCTCCAAAGTCGACGCCAACTATTGAAAAAGGCTTGGCTTGATTTACGCGAGTTGCCGGTAGATCACTCATGAACGGTTCAAGGGGGACCGGATTCAGTCGATAACATCTGATACAGTTCGATAGACAGTGCCTAATCGCGCGTAGGGGAGACAAGATCCAAAACTGCTGTGTTAAGAGATAATGCAGCGTGTTCGTGCCTGGATGACAGTTTTCGCGGTGGAAAGCCTCAATAATGCGGTAAGTTAACATGGCGTTACGCGGAAGTAAAGCAGGGTGTTTATGATCAAATTCGAGCCCAGACCTTGATAAACGTCCGCCCACCCTAAGGATACCATATTTATCTATGAACGGATTTAATTTGCGCATAGATTTGGGAAGAGGCTTCTTAGTTTGTAAACGAATAATTTCATTATGAAAGTGTTGCGATTGTACGTGTTTAACGATAGGCCTCAGGGCGTTGTGAAGTTCATTGAGATTAAAGTAAGTAGTCTGACAACGCGTTTGCTTGTTACGTAGGTTTCTTATAAATCTCTGACAATAAGCTATAATCCTCTGTACCTTTCTTATCGAAGAGAATTTCTCTAGTAAATCGTCAAGGAAGTGTGTGTCGTCTTGGACGATGAATGCGTGTGTGCGTTCTTCAGCTATAATGTCAGAATTGCCCTGTTCGGAAATATCACTCGTGGATGCATCGAGTGAAGGCCATGTTTCAGGTGGCTGCCTAAGCCACTCCGGTCCCGCCCACCATAGGGAACTGTGCAACAACTCTGCTGGAAACAATCCGCGAGAAGCTATATCAGCGGGATTATCTGCCGATGGTACGTGGTTCCAACTGGCGTCGGGAATCGATTCCTGAATGTGACTAACTCTATTGGCGACAAATGTCTTCCAACGGTGTGACGGCGCTTTTATCCATGAAAGAGCAACGGTGGAGTCAGACCAAGCAAAAATTTTGAAGTTCGGTAATACTGACGAGTAAATTTCTTTTACGTATTTAAGGAGATCTGCGAGTAATACCGCTGCGCACAGCTCCAGACGTGGGAGAGAAACGCGTTTGATGGGACAGACACGACTTTTGGCTAAAAGTAAGTAGGTGTTTACCTTATTATAGACATCGGTGGCGCTTAGATAGACCACAGCTCCGTATCCAGCCTCCGAGCTATCTGAAAACCCGTGTATCTGACAATTCGTCATATTCGCGATAGATAAACAACGAGGTATCTCTACGAGTTGCAGTGATGATAATTGATCAGAAAATCGTTCCCATTGTTCAACAATTTCATCAGGAGGGGTTTGATCCCAGCCTACGCATGCAATCCACAATCGTTGAATAAAGCACTTGGCGAGGAAAGTTAAAGGACATAAGAACCCCATAGGGTCGAATATACGAGCTAATTCACTAAGAATAGTGCGTTTAGTACAAATACGGTTTAACGGTTTCACTTCGAAAGTGAATACGTCTTTGATAGGGTTCCATTTTAAACCTAGTACTTTAAAACTATGACTTTGATCATAGTCCATAGAGACAAAATCTGTCAAACAATGTTCAGCTGGTACCTCTGCTAATAATTCAGGATGATTGCTGGCCCATTTTCGAAGTTCAAATTGGCCTCTCTTCAATAAGCCTATAACTTGACTTATAGTTTGTTTTGCTTCCTCGAAAGATGGAGAACCGCTGACAATGTCGTCGACGTATACATTATGTTGTAGGACTGACTTAGCTAACGGAAACTCATCTCCTTCGTCTTGGGCCAACTGTTTTATTGTACGACATGCAAGGAAGGGCGCTGAGCTAACACCGTATGTGACAGTATTCAAACGGTATTCTTGTATGGGTTCGGACTGGTGAAAACGCCAAAATATTCGTTGATAGTCACGATCATGTTCAGCTATTAGTAGCTGACGATACATTTGCCGCATATCAGCGGTGAAGACAATTGGATTGATACGAAACCGGCATAATATGTCAAGAATGTTCGTTTGCAGTTTCGGACCTATCAGTAAACTTTCGTTAAGAGAAATACCGCGCGCATCCTTTGCCGACGCGTCAAAAACGACCCGCAGCTTTGTTGTGGCGCTTTCAGGGCGTAAAACACAATGATGTGGTACGTAATACCTACCTTGGGACAATTCGCCAATAGGAACTAGACTCATGTGGCCGCTTTTTAAATAGTCCGCCATGAAATCGGAATATTGTGCATGAAGTTCAAAGTTATTTAGGAGTTTTCGCTCTAGCGAGTGGAATCGTCTAAGGGCCGATTCCCTCGAGCCGGGAAAGCAGAGATCCTTGGCATTTTCTTTAAAAGGCAAGGTGACGATATATCTCCCGGTGGGATCACGAGATAACGTTTCAGTGTAATGTTGCTCACATTGGATTTCTTCGGTGGTAAGCTTTGGAATCGCTTGAGGAACGGAGTCAAGCTCCCAAAAACGTTCTACTTGTGAACGGAGCTGCTGATCTCCTTCTGTGACAAAGAATGAGTTCATTTCAGCTGCTCCGGCAATCTTAGTACGACCCATCAAAATCCATCCAAATATTGTATTAAGAGCAGGTGGCTGGAATTCTCCTCCATCAATACTTCCTGGAGTTAGAAGTAGGGGGAAGACCTCCGCGCCTAACAGGACATCGACTTCTCCAGGCAGGTCACATTTAGGGTCGGCTAGTTTCAAGTTTTGCACATGAGTCAATTGAGTCTTATTTAGTTTGGCGTTAGGCATCGGACCGCATATAGTAGTCAAAGTGAGAGCTTCAATATTGAATACCGTTTCGTTATTCACGCCTATTTCTAGCTGAATTGCACCCGACACGGGAGCCCGCAACATACTTAAACCGTTAATAGTTCGTGGAGTTGATGATCGATTGAATCCCAAACGAGCAGCCGCACGCTCAGTGATAAAATTGGGTTGACTACCCGGGTCGATTAGTGCGCGACATGATTGAAATCTCCCAGCAGAATCGCGAACGTTAATCTGGGCAGTAGCTAGCAATACAAACGAATTCATGTGTGAATTTGTAACTAGGCTCGCTTGGGTACAAGTATTTGAAGATTCGACTACGTTGCAAACGTTTTCCGCTTCGTTAGCTTCCGTAGTTTCAAGATGAAGTAGCGTATGATGGCGTTTGTAACACTTTTGACATTTGAAAATGGATTTACAATCTTTAAGGCCATGGGAAGGTTTCAAACAATTAAAACACCAACGGTGTTGTTTAGCGTGATCGAATCGTTCTTGTGGTGGTTTAGAGGAAAACGTCTTACAGTGGAGTATTGAATGGTCTTCTCCACAAAACGAGCACTTGGTAATAGGGGTAGGTGTCGCCGTTTGCTGTACCGATGACGTGGAATGAAGCGTTGTTTCACCTTCGTTTTGATCATCTGCTGCTAACAAAGTCGTTGTCGCTTGTTTTTTCACATTGTTTAGTTTGTCCGAACGCTTATCAAAAGGTTTGCCAGAATAATTGAAAGAACGAGATTTGTCGGCTACCCGAGACTTGTCAACATCACGAGTTTTATCATTTGACGAAAAGTGCGTATCACGAACGAGCGCTTCGCATTGTGAATATAGAAAGGTCTTAAGCGACTCATACGTGGGTAACTCGGCAGTAGTCGGCTGTTTCTCAAACAAACATCTAGTCTTCGAATCCAATTTAGAAAGAAGAAGGTACGTTAGAACAAAGTCCCATTTGTCAGTAGGTAGATCGAGGCGCGTTAGCATGGTTAAATTTTCTTGAAAAGTATCGAGGGTTCTACGAAACTCATGAGGTGAATTCGATTTGAATGTAACATCTAACATTTCTTTCCAACAAGTAAACGCTAAATCACGCTTACCACGGTAACGCCCGATTAAAGTTTCGTAAGCAGCGCGGTAATACTCGGCCGCCACGGGGAAAGTGCGGATGAGTGCCAACGCGTCGCCCGACAGACAAGATACTAAGTAATGCATTCGTTCCGTATCTGATAACGCCTTGTTTTCATGAATAAGTGAATTAAACATATCGTAGAATTCGGACCACAGTTTAACATTTCCGCTAAAGTTCGGAAGATTGATCTTCGGGAGCCGGGCTTGTGTAACGTTACTCGTTGGAGGATACGGCGGTTGACTTGGTTCATCGGGAGGTACCACGAGTTGCCGATGCAACGAGAGTATTTCAAAGTAACATTCGTCAAATTGACTTCTAATTTCATCCTCCCTAACCTCCAAGTCGCTATCGATAACGCTCAAAATGTCGGCATGAGCCTCTTCAAATTTACTTGCATGCTTTTTAACTTCTGAGTAATGTACAAGAAACGGGTCCATGTAAGTTACGTCATTTTTCGCCTGACGCGCAATCTCTAATGCTTTCTTTACGCGGTTAAACGCAAGTGTACGAATGCGACGTAACGCCGGTAGATCGTTGACTGTTAAACCTTCCATTTCTATCGACTTCGATTTAGTTCCTTTAATTGATTTCTTTTTATATAATGCCATAGTTCCGACTGTACCGGTTAGTACCTATAGGTAGGTACGTAATAAGTATTTGTAGTTAAGTATTGTATTGTATCGTAAAGTTATACGTGAAATACTAGTAATACGCCCTAGAGTAGGTACACAATACCTAAAGTAAACAAATCCGTAACGATATAATTTTTATAATATATCTTACAAATACCTATGCACGAATGTGGTTTCAATTTCACTTGCAGCGAAATATGTAAGCACAAAGTAGACGTAAGTACAAATAAAATGTACTTAAAAGAATTCTCTTGAATATACTGTACTACGTACGAGATTTACACGAATAACCCAAACGATAGAATAAGTGAATATAGGGTTATACGTATTGAGATGCACAAATAACTCAAAGAATTCAAACAAGTATTACACCTTATACCTACCTATTCGAAGAAAATGAATATTACGATTTACGATGGTATGCAACGCGACTAAATACAGAAGACGATAATGCAATATGAACTTCTCGAAAATGTAGTGTAAGTACACGGACTTCTCAAATTGGTCGGTTTATACCAGAATGATTTGCAAGTTATTGCAGTATTTCGCTAACAATTGCCAATGTTGTTATATAATCTTATAAGTAATAAGTTGTTCATACACATATACGCCTGTTTTAACACTTGATTTATAGAATTTCAACAAAAACTCAGTAATTGCGCTGCTAGTAATAATACCGGCGGGTAGGTATTTTACGCCTTGGAATGTTGCAATTTGACTCAAAATATTGTAAATAGGTGGGGAATACTTGAATTTGTTAAAGTTACTTTACTAATGATGGAATCTAAAGGTCCCTGGTTTCGGCACCATAAAATATGTAGCCTTTTCGAGTTTTAATGGTTGATTTGCTACAAATTGGGTAATTAGAAAATGTACAAAAAAATGAACAGCGCGACATACACGTTAGAGATACGATGCTTAAACCGAAAAGGATATACACTGCAGCCACTAACCTGAGAGCTGATGAGGAGCTGGAATCTTCGGAGTCCACGTGATCTAGGTGAACTGCAGCGTCTTCTATCACGTTCCTTACACGGTTTTTGAGAGTTCGTATGCCGGCCGGCGAGAATAAACACTATGTAACACTGAATAGTTCAATTTTGGACAATCCACTAGAATTTACGGTGAGAGATATGCAATTTCGATGCGAACACGTTGAGATTTCAAAATGGAGTCAGAGAGAAGATTAAAACTTCGGCGTGAGTTGTCTCGCTTGCGCACAGGTTGCGCGTAGATCTTGCATCTCTTTCTAAGCGGCCACAGACGTAGACCAACGATCTACGCTATCCAATCGGAAAGCATCGTGAATATATTGTTGGCGCGAAAGTTTAAACTACTTATATATAAAACGTGAACAATAGGTATATAATATAGCTACAGTATGCATAAAGGCAATTAAGCTTTCGCATTTGCTCGTGTTTTACTAATATTGCTAACTTTCCACACTTTAGGTAGGTGTTTAGACATAGTTTTTCTAACATTGAACCTATAGATCGTGTGAGGTCGTAAAGTAAACATGTCGGCAGAAGTTCTCTCATAAATTATACTCAAAAAGTGGTTAAAAACGTTATTATTGTGACCAAACCTGGAAGGAGTCTGAGATAACCTTTCTTGGAGCAACAAGAAGATCACAGAAGCACTGGGTGAGAAGTATTTCACTTGAAATCATTGTTACAAAATATGGATAGGCACCGATACAAAACGCACACATAGAAACATTCAAAATAACAGCCAAAAGTTCTCAAAAATAGTGAAAAAAACAGCGGTAATTAAATATCTTACACCGACTCAATGTCATAACAACATGAGTTTGGCGTAATGACGTCTGGTGCGTCAGCTGTCAGTGTCAATCGTAATGGTTGCGTTCGGAAACGCAAATAAGTGCGTTTGAGGAGACTTGAAATATTAACCATTGTAAATAAAAATAATGGATTCTAATAACACTAAAGGTACACCTGCAATGATGACGAGGCGAAAGCTGAGACTACAAAAACAAGCGCAATTAGATGACTGTGATTCAAGTTCGAAGCAATCTGTAAAAAGCTTAGAGCATAATAGCAGTCCGGATACAATAAAAAACGAATCAGACAGTCTACAAATCTTTCAAAGTTTACCAGACATCAATAACACGGAGGATTATGATCTACAGACTCAATGCGACCTTAAGATACAAAAAATTCAAATGGAACTAGAAAGTGCTCATCAAGAAATAATAAATTTAAATGTGGAGAATAAGAAATTAAAAATAGATTTGACCGACATGCACAAAAAAATGATAATGTATAAAAATATGTGTGAAAATATATTAAGTGGACCTAGAAAAGAATGTCTTAGGAACAATGGCACGGATGGAAGTACGTCTAAATATGATAAACTAGAAACATGTAAAGTTAGACTAGACTTTAGCGAAGAAACTACAGGGACAGTAGAAAACTCTCAGTGTGCAGAAGTAGAAAATGACGAAAACATCATTAGAAATAAAAAAATTAAGTACAAAAACAAGCCCAAGTTAAATCAAAAATTGCAAAGAAAAATAAAACGTCAAAATAAAGTTATTAAGTCATTAAAAAATAAAAATAAAAGACTTCAAGTGCATAAATTTACAAGAGATCATAACATGAGGAAATTACAATTAGAATCATCTGTAAAAGGTAGTGAAAAGGAGTGTATACGGAAAAGTGAGGAGCCAGATAGTGTTAAGCCGAACTCAGCGATAGATGGAGGGATACAAAAAGCAGTGTTAGAGAAGCGCAGCTCTAGTGAGGGGGAAAGAGAAAGTCGAACTAGGAAGAGATCAGTCTTAATTTTCTCCGATCATATGGGCGTGGGACTGGCACAGCGAGTCATTATGAGGAACTCTTCACTCTCGGTCACGAATATTTGCAAACCGAATGCAAGCCCTGAACACATCTTGGAAAATTTTACGACGTATTCTAAGGACTTTTCCAAAAACGATACAATAGTTTTTATTCTAAGTAAATTTGTACAAGGGGAGCAAACCCAAAATAATTACACTAAATTGTTGATTAAACTACTTGGCTCTCCGGAGAGGAAATTTAATGTAATAATTAGTAGCATATTGTATGATGGAATTAATGATGTAATAATTCATAAGATAAATCGTAACATAGCACTATTTGCTAATACAAATGAAGGAGTAAGGTTTCTGGACCTGAATTCTTGTTATAAACAAACACGCAATGTTCTTCAGGAACTAATTGTCAACACAGTAAATGTTAACTCAACCAAATTTAATGGATCATCTTTGTTACAGTTCATAAATTGTTCTCATAAAAATGAAACACAAAGCAATAATTATTTTACAAGCAGCTGTCAAACCAAAGACAAAACTTAATATTAGTTCATAGTAATATTCAATGCATTAGAAATAAATACCTACAACTAGAATTATTAACTAAAGAATGTAAATGTGATGTACTCTGCCTTACTGAAACGTGGGCCAATGATAGTCAGGTAGACAGTATGAAAATTGAAGACTACGTTTTAGCATCTTACTACAATAGAAAACTATTTAAGCACGGTGGTGTGGCTATTTACGTAAAGGAACATATTAAAATAAAAGAGAGAAAGGATATTGTAAAGCTTGCATTTGAAATGAGTTGCGAAGTAGCAGCCGTAGAATTGAAGTCGCCAAACATTGTCATAATCTGTGTGTACCGCCCCGAGCATGACTTCCCTATTTTTAAAGACACTATAAAAACTATATTTAATAAAATCACGCGCGAAGGAAAGAAGATGGTCATGGCTGGCGATTTCAATCTCAATATCTTAAAGTCTGACAGTAGAATTAAGCAATTTAAAGACATTTTAATGAACCATAACTGTAAATTACTTATTAGTGAACCAACTAGAATTAAAGGGCAAAGTGCAACATGTATTGACAATTTTATAACTAATTTAGACGAGAAGTTTTGCAAAGCTCAAGTTTTAGAAACGAAGCTATCGGACCATAATGTTATTACTGTAGAAATATCAATGGAGATAACAAAGAATAATAAGTGTGAAAAATCTCCCATACTCGTCAGAAATATGTCCAAATCGAATTATGAATATTTTCATTATCTAATTACTAGTGATTGTGATCTCTTACAGCAAATTGTTTTAAATCCTGACTCAAACTGTAAAATGAATTTATTAATAGAAGCAATAACTCACTATTTTAATATAGCTTTTCCGGAACGTAAAGTATCAAAGCCCGTTTCTAATAATGTAAAATGGCATACAAAGGGCATATCAACGTCAAAACAAAACCTAGAGAAACTAGAAATATTGCAACAGTTTATACCATGCGCTAAAAGAGAATCTCATATAAAAACTTATAAAAAACTTTTGCGTAAAGTACTAATTAGAGCAAAAAGAATAAGTTTATCAGAAAGGTTATATAAAGCCAAGAATACTGTCAAAGAATCATGGAAAATTATTAAAGAGCAAACAAAACAAAATAAAAAAACACATAATCACATTGAAATGATAACTAATGTAGATGGTAAACGCATAACAAATAATGAAGAAATTGCAAACACATTCAATGTATTTTTTTCTTCTGTAGCCGAAAAGACGGCAGGACATCTTAATTGCGACAAACAAACATATATGGACTTTTTAGGTAAGGTTGAACGTCCAAATACACAAATCAAATTTGTTCCAATTGACAGAGTGGAATTAGTAAAGACAATAAAAAAATTGAAGGACAAGCGTTCCAAGGATATTTATAATTTAGACCCTTGTTTTGTCAAAAAGGTATTTTTAGAAAACAGTTACTTACTAGAAATCCTACTTACTACAGTTAATAGTTGTTTAACGCAGGGAGTTTTTCCACAATGTCTCAAGATAGGGAAGGTTATTCCACTTCACAAAAAAGGAGAAATAGAAGACCCTAACAATTATAGGCCTGTTTGCATACTTCCAGCTGTATCCAAAATATTCGAGTCTATAATCAAAAACAAAATAACTCAATATTTTGAAAGTCACAGCTTGTTTAATTCGAACCAATTTGGCTTTCAGAAGGGGAAGTCAACAGAAATGGTATTACGCAAAGTTATCGATTTCGTGCTCACAGCCTTGGACAGATCGCAAAACTGCTCTAGTATTTTTTGCGATCTGTCAAAAGCGTTTGACTGTATCCGCCATGATGTACTCTTATATAAATTAGAGTACTATGGATTCAAACACCAAGAACTAGATTTAATAAAAAGGTATCTTAATAACAGAAGTCAAAAAGTATACATTAATGGAACATGTTCGCGTGAAATCAATGTCAATGTTGGTGTACCGCAAGGGTCTATCCTGGGCCCAATTTTATTCTTAATTTATGTAAATGATCTACCTGAGTGCATACCTAATTACGCTATGGTTACCCTATTTGCAGACGATACACATGTGGGCTTAAAAGATACAGACCTAGCTAATCTGGAACAGAAAATTAAGAGTATCATGATAACGCTTGGAAAATGGTTTAATGCTAACGGAATTATTTTAAACTCTAACAAAACTACAATATTGACATACCAAAATAAAAATAAAATTGACAGCATAAATACTAGTGACATAGGATTAACAAATGTAACTAACACAATATTTCTAGGATATCACATTGACAATAAAATAAACCACTCATTTCACATTGACAAAATTTGTAATAAAATTGCTTCTGGAAATTACGCACTATCAAAACTGAGACCCTTAATAAATCGTAAAACACTTATATCGGCTTACTACGCACTTGTTCACGCTCATCTAAATTATGCCGTAGCTACTTGGGGCAATGCCGTTGGAATACAAAGAATTCTTATATCACAAAAACGAGCTATAAGAACCATATTTAGTTTACGCAAAGGCACTTCAGCCAGAGAATTCTTTATAACGAGTCGAATTATGACAGTAATTTCATTATTTATATTTAATAGCCTGTTAGAAATCCATAGAAGTAAAAATGATTTTAAAACACGGAAGGACATTCACACATATAACACGCGTAATAAGGATAAGCTATGCGTTCCTACGACAAAGCTAATAAAAACATTTAAGCAAGGTATATCCCTAAAAGTTACCCTTTACAACCTATTGCCTTTACAAATAACGAATTTAACATATATAGAATTTAAAAGTAAACTTAAACGTTTCTTTCAATGTACCCCATTTTACTCAATCAATGAATTTACAGATAAAATGAAAAATAATGACTTTCTTGTATAAAATAATTCTAAGCATACTTTTATATACACTCTATGAAATTGACGTACCTATTTGATCATTTACTATGTTAATGATACATTTTGATTTATATAATTTTATCTACCTATTAAGACATTGCATGATTAGTTTTAGCAATGACCTGTATTTGACTCGCTAGATGTAACGTTTTTTTGTTACTTGGCCAAATAAAGAACTTGAACTTGAACTATACAAAGGTGCAGAAACATTCCACCGACAGCGCGATAAATGTCGACAATAAAGCGCCTCACAAGCAACATTGAGAAATGTTCCTTATTTTAAAAGCAATATGATATAAATTTCATACACATTCGTTGTTCGTTTTGGTAATGCATCGGCCACACCTCGTTAATGTAAACAAGACGACGACATACTGAATGTCTTTAATCTCTTAGCTAATTGATTTTTTACAGCTTTTGCAAAGTGTATTCGTTTTTCGCTATAAAGCTTTTATTTTTAACGTAAAGATATATTTTAAAGCACGTACAGCGCGTAAAAAACAGTCAATGAGATTATAACTTGTATTGTTTTTTACATACTTATATATAGACCTAAATCTAATCTTATTTACTCTGAATAAGTACGAGTAGGTACGTAAGTTTGTGATTTTTGGTTCTGTGATTCTTTTTATTGTAATGTAGGTATTAGCTACACACATATAAAATGATACCTTCATTCGATTGTATTAAGCTAATTTACATACTTAGCATTACCTACTATAATCAACTCGGCTTCATTGAATTTGCGGGCCCTATTTATGCAAACATAATTTCAATAGATCTGTCTAGACTAGATCTTACTGTATATAGCCTAATTCAATGAATTTAATCAATTTAGGCGCAGGAAACGTAGGTATGTTAAGTAAGTACATTTAGTACATACTTAATAGCTTTGAGGTTACTATTGTTACTAAGCGTTTTTATTTATTATTGCAAGTAGGTACATGATATGTTCTTTGGATTCCCAGAAATATTAGGTTATTCTTACACAGAAGTCACAGAACACA
This sequence comes from Cydia amplana, assembly GCF_948474715.1. Classification (NCBI taxonomy): domain Eukaryota; kingdom Metazoa; phylum Arthropoda; class Insecta; order Lepidoptera; family Tortricidae; genus Cydia; species Cydia amplana. The sequence continues at coordinate 14,006,732 of NC_086079.1, read as the reverse complement.
CATTCGTCGAGAAATCGGAGAAGAGACGAAACGAGAAGAGAGCAGTATGTATAATGTACCTACTATGTATATAATACACACTCGTTTTTGGCCTGCATCGGAGTTTCTCGACGAGTGTGTGTGTGTGTGTAGAGTGTGTAGATTTGTTGCCTCCGAATTCATGCACTAAATTCATTGGAAACCAATCTTAATATGAAATATAAACTCAACATTACTTATCATTTGAATAATGAGCCAAGGCTTTAAGCTGATGGAATAACTTTAGGACTTATTAATGATTGATAAATTATAATGTTATAAATTTGTCTGCATTATGAAATGTAACCTGTTTATAATAGGGTTTATGTTTATAACCTGTTTAGGAGGGACTAAACTGGAAGCCGTAGGAATAATTCGAATTATGATTAAATAGTTTTGAGTTGTAATATTTCAAGCTACATTTCAACACCATACCTACTTATTATGTTTCTACTTTTAATGTCTTTGTTATGAACGATTATATGTACATATAAGAACCTTTATCAATTCTAAAAGTAAAAAACCAAAGATAATCGGTCGCGTAGCTAAAAGATACTATCGCTAAATTCTCTAAGTACAATAAATCTGCCGATTGAATTAAAAGCACTATGCGGGCGACCACAAAATCAAAGGACGTTTCTTTATTTTTATAAATTTCCTTTTAAGCCTTTTACAACCTTAAATTCTCTAAACGAAACCGCATAGTCTATTGTTGTCACTTGCATGTATAAAGAGACGTAAGCGACGTTGTTTTTGTATTGGCGTCCGCCATTTTGTGAAACGGTTCGGTAACTGTAAATATCAAGTGGGAAACCATTGATTTATGCCAATGCGGGCTACCGAGCGGCTCCATAAACATGTTACAATAGTGATAAAGTGTACGGATCGGAATCGGTTCATAATTAACTAATCTTAGTTAGGCGATTGATTATTTGCTAATCGATTTTTCGACAACTTTGATTTAATAGTCACATGAAACCGACGCCAAAAAGTCGCTCCCATACAATATGTTGCGCCACCTACCGTATATTCTAATCTTATTGTCTCCGATACCCAAAGGTTGTCTGGAAGAGATCGCTCTTAAGCGATAAGACCGCCTGTTGTTACCTCTATTGTCTTTGTTTATGTTACTGTACATTTATTGTAAACTACGAGTTTGGTGAGGTGTGCAATAAAGTTAGAGTATTGTATTGTATGTTACTAAACTTGGATGTTAATGTTACATTTCATGTTATTTCAGAATGTCGATTTAAAATGAGAGCGTAAATTAGATTGTATGGTAGGTAGTCTAGTTCGTGTGACTCTTAGTAGCTTATTAATATTGATAAATTTCACCACATGTTGTTAAGACATCGTGGATTTCAGGGTTTTATTTCTAACTCACGAATACATTCTGGTTATCTTAACACAGAATGTACAAATAAAATGGATTTAGTCTCGACATTGACACACGCTTTTGGGTCATAAAAATCAAGAAAAAACTTACCTACACACGCTCAACTTCACTGTCCTATGAAGGCGATGAAGCGACTACCAGTGTGGTCAGTAATGCCAAATAATTTCAGTGTGGTCAGTAATAGCATAGAGAAATATAATAAGACAAGAGTGCTCACTCCATACATCAGTTCAGACTATTAATTTCAGTGTCGACATCTAGCATCGAGTAGCGGAACTATCAGTACTGCTACTTGACAATAGATGTAGCACCGACCGGAAAGTCTTATGCTGTTGAGATAAGACTTTCCTGTCGGTGCTACATCTATTGTCAAGTAGCAGTACTGATAGTTCCGCTACTCGATGCTAGATGCTAATAGTCTTTTTGGTACTAAAACTGATGTATGGAGTGAGCACTCTATGTATTTTTTTCTCTATGGTAATAGGTACCTACTTTTTAAAACATATTCGAATGACGACTGCAACAGACTGTTGCAGCGTGGCTGGTGCCCCGGTGCGCAAGCGTGGATTGGGGAATGTTAATGTCAATTTCCTTGATAAATTACGTTGTCGCATTGCTGTCGAGATTTGCAAGTTAATCTTTCATTTTATCAAGGAGATTGTCAGTGGCATTGGCCATTTCAACACTGCAACAGTAAATGCTGTTGCTATCTCCATCCGAATCTAACCTTTACCGGAGGGAAGTTGTTATCAATTATCAATTATTTTGTATTCAAATTAAACTCGAATATCAAAATAACCTCGGCAGTAGTAATCCGGTAGGTAGGTTTAAGCAGTGATTGAAATTATATTTATGTGTTGACATTTATTCTTTGGAAGCTACCTACATATGCGGTTATTGCGGTTATTACCTACATGCAATGCTGTAAGAGTGCTTTAGCTAGATGGCCAGTTGCGGATAAACTGCCTCCTTGTAAGGTTCACATCGCTCTTATCGCAGTCCAATTTATTCAATTAGCGATCCGCCCCGGCTTCGCACAGGTTAAAAAATTATACATAAACCTATCTATTTAAAAAAATCGCATCAAATCCGTTGCGTAGTTTTAAAGATCTAAGCATGCATAGGGACAGACAGACCGCGGGAAGCGACTTTGTTTTATACTACATATGTAGTGATAGTTTCGACAAGTATAACCAAAAGTAAAGAGTAGAGTCGTCATAGCTTGAACTAGTTTAACTCTTTGCCAGAAATTAAGTTGTAAAGGTTTGATCGTTGAAAACTTATTTTTAACCAGCTAACTTATTTTTAGCAGCAGTTTGGACTAATACGGACATGTTATTATTAGAATAATCTAATTTTAGAAATTTTAACCCTATTTAGCAAGTTAAATTAGGATCTAAGTGCGGTTACATTTTCCTAAATTACTTATTGGGAGTGCTAAATTCAGGAAGGTATAACAGTAACGCGACCTTTAATGGTCGAGGGTGTTTCATTGCCAAAACCTGGAAAAACCAATTTGTCAGTAGAAAAAAGCCCGAACTTGAAATTTTGTATTAGAGATCGAACCTTCGCGCCTACATCTCAAATTTGCCTACTACCCACTGACATAATTGGATTGGATATTAGCCTTTCCCGTCTTTTCACGACAGTTTTATAGGTTCCACAGACAATAGTAATGAAGAGATTAGTCTCTGGCCCAATTCCAAGCGTTAATGTTGTCTATGGTCATTAATTATGGGTGAACAAGGCTTTCAACAAGGTGGGTCATTGTGTGTGGACATGTGATTACGATTAATTAGCTATTAGTGCATGGACCTATTCGTGGTTTTGTGAGTACGATTGTAATTTAGAATTTGTTCAGGTTCTGTCATTACAGGCTACCGTCGTAAATTGTTTGAATAAGAACATTGTGTATTCCTGTGTAAAAGCATAGAGAAAAAAATACATAGAGTGCTCACTCCATACTCCAAAAAGACAATTAGCATCTAGCATCGAGTAGCCACCGACCGGAAAGTCTTATGCTGTTGAGATAAGACTTTCCGGTCGGTGCTACATCTATTGTCAAGTAGCAGTACTGATAGTTCCGCTACTCGATGCTAGATGTAGACACTGAAATTAATAGTCTGAACTGATGTATGGAGTGAGCACTCTATGTATTTTTTTATCTATGGTAAAAGTGACTTCACGTCAACCCGCTGACAGCTGAAAACCTTTACCAACCTGAAACCTTTATTAAGTTTCAGTCAGAAGACTGATGTTTTGAGCTTTTGAAACTAAAAGAAACAAAACTTAATTTTGGTGTCGCAAAACTGTAAAATTCCGCGGCTATTCATTAATTTACTTCATCTCTTTGTTGTAATAAGTGCTTGGGTCCAACTATTCTGCTCCTAATACATACAGCTATGACGTAAATCAAGACAGTATAATATTAAAAGTGTGTATCTCCAACAAATAGCGTTCCATGGCAGAAAGCTCGCTCTGAGTAATGGGACCGAGAGCCAATAACCAAACCAGCCGTGCCATTTCACATTTCCGACGTATAAGGGTAACAAATTCCGAGCTTAAGTGGATTTAAGCTATGAAGCCTAACGTCTGTTCAATATCTTTGTCATATTTAAGTATCTGTCCGTTGTGCTTAAAGATTACTTCGCCATTACATTAAGTATGTAGAGCTAAAAGTAACTATACCTCAATGTTCAGTCGGCAACAAAAAGGGTGAGAACACTCGTGAAACCTTTCTCTTTTATAAGCAAATTCATTTAGAGTGTGGCAAATATTTTAGAACGCCAACTATATTATGTCTATATTCGTAAAAAACTATGAGGAGTTGTCAGGAACTTTAGAGAGGTTGTTTCACCGCTGCTTTTGATTCTGCGTGATCAATTCGATATTATTTGGGTATTTTTATTAGCACTTTTCTAGTTTTACTTCACGTAAGTATATAGCATTTCCATGTTTATATTATTGTGAACACGCCTGCAATGCCCATAGCAATATGACTGACTCACAAAACCTGTTATCTTGTGTAAATCGTCAATCCTAACCCAGGCGACACTGACTGTCACCCGTCGCTTCCCGGAAAGCTGAGTTGTCAATCGACTACCTGCTGTAATCTGTTAGCTGTCACCGTGACAGATTGACCATAGGAGTCCCTTCACCAAGCAATAATGGTCCTTAATACTTCGTGTTAAGGTTCGTGGCGTTTAAGTGAACTATCTAGAGGTCCCATCGTGTGGACGTAGTTTATAATCCTACCCTTGTTCTTTTCGCGACAGTTTTGGTGTTTAAGGCGATTTAGAGGATTAAAATTGACAATGTATAGTCATGGGTTAGTCTTTTGTTAAAAATATATAGACTGTGCACTGTACTTAAATATTGAAGTATAAGAAGATTAGCTGGATTAAAATATATAATTCTATTAGGTACTGAATGTACTGATTCTATGAATAAGTTAAGACAATGGGGATAAAGGAAAGGATATGAGCACCGGATGAATATTAAATCACACATACCAATGGATTTATGTTTTATGACTAATGGACTGATGCTTAGTAAGTACTTATTTTCTACTGTAAGCCGTTTTCATCTCACTGAATAGGTAGGTTATTCATATAATTATTGTGGATTACTGTCATGTTTATACCGTTTTAGAAAGCGGCGACGAACGATTTTCATTAAATGTTCAATACCTAGTTTAATAAATTGATTCAAATTGTATATGGGTGGTCGACTTCACGCTTACATTTTTTTGATCAGTCGTTATTTAATTAAATAAAAATAAACACATATTCCAACGACCAGCGAGTTAGCGCTAATCTACCATCGCGTCCCAAAAATACCCCCATCCCAATAAAAACAGCAATTACTAGCTGTTTAAGCGGCCACTAATCAAAATGAACTAAATATAACTAACTGGTTCCCGGAACTAATAAACCGGAGTTAGTTTAATTGTTACCACGTTTACTTTTAACCAGGGTTTTAACAAAGAGTTAAGCTGGATTACGTAACATGTGGCATTAAATATAATGATGTATATTTGACTGTGGCAATCGCCTGACAGCTGTGTATATAAAAAAAACTAAATAGTTTATTGAAACAGTGAAACTTATGATTAAACTTCGTAAACTTATAAAGTTGTTGCAAGATTGCCCGTGACACCTGCACTAGGCTATGCCTGTCTCGCAGGATGGCACTTTTCCTAGTTTGCCAGTTTTTATTGATTACCTATAGGTGAACCAGGATCTATTGAGGGTGCGCCATGTTGCGGAATTTCACTGGAACTAATTTTTTCATACTACACTGAATTGTCACCCTATACATGAGAATAACAGCGCCCTCTTGACAATTATCATATATAACTGGTCAGGCTATACATTAGGCGCTAATATGCCATTTAAGTTATTTCACTTATTTAACAATAAATTGCAAATAATATTGCGACCACATTTTCACTGCACTGCACGAATCGTTAAATTTATTTGAACTGAACTGCAAAATATTATATAATTTTTTACGCAACGTTATAATTATCTTACATATTCGAGCGATAGAGAGGCAGGCCCTCTGATATCCTGAGCTTAATTAGATTCGAAGTCTTGATCCATTTTGTATATTGTTGGCCATCTGTCTGTCATCTAACATTAACTTTTCTTTTACCCGTATGACCTCGACAAACCCAGCAGTTTGGCCAGAGACCCTAGTGACTAATGCTCCACATAGCCGCTATGGGTGACAGTACGTCATTGCGAAACACACCGTATAGGGCCACGCGCGTGTCCTATCCTTATTCGTTTGAGTAGGGGAACCAGGCTATTAGACAGCTGAATCGTTTTTGTCGACTTTTAACTTTACTTGCGAATGTCCTCATCGATTCTGTGCTACTCTTGTAGTACTATAACAGTGGTTAATGCTCTAAACAGCCGCCATGGGAGACATTATGTTAGAGTTGCGAAAGATACCGCATACCATACATATAGACATTTTTAATGTTTTTTTTTTCTCAGTTTACTTGTAATGTTAGTGGTTAAATATCGACTTATAAGATATCATTACATAACCACATATTAATAAAAAATGTCGGCTTCGAGTGACGATGCTTTGAAACTGATCTGACACGTCCTAGTGTCTCAACAGAGTGACGGCTACATCGTGTAGGTACTGGCAGCCTACTTTTCGATCTATGTTATGATGAAAACTTTAGATGCGGGATTTTAATCTAATGAAGCCACAATTGTTATGAATGTAGGTAATGTAGGATATTTTTATGGAAGAGTGAAATATGAAATTTATTTTCGATAAGAAGAACAAAAATATATTTGCTACATGTTTATTTAAATACAAACGAACTCGTATTTCCCGTCACCTTACTAACTTTCTACGCAGTTCACGGCACGTCCCCTTACCTGGTCACCTTAGTGTAAGCGGCGTGCCCGGCGCGTGCGCAACTGGTCCAAGGCTAGCCCACAATGTGCGCCAAATTACCCTTAACTCGATAACTGAAGTGGTTATAAACAAACACATGCTAACCTAACCTATCTGGTGATTGGTGGATAAGGAATTCTCTATCATGGTGTTATCAATAGAAGGTTAATTTGTTTTTTTTTTTACATTTTATTTCAGTTGTCATTTATTATATATTTGCGGCATTTGCAGTAGAATCTCTGGGACCGTGGTGCCCAGGGGCCCATAAATTAGTAAGGCAGCTGTCAAAAAAAATCTTCGAGGTCACCGGGGACCGTAGGGCTGGCTCGTTCCTCGCCCAACGGATCGGCATAGCCATCGAAAGGGGGAACGCAGCCAGCCTTATGGGAACCCTCCCACAGGGTGATCTTGAAGAATGCCCTGCCTGGGAACTCAGCCGAGCCGTATTACGCCAAGATGTGGGAGCCGACCTCTCGCTGCCAAGCGTTGTATGGGCGATGCTTGACAGCGAGAGGAACTGGAGAGCTGTGGCCTCTTTCTGCGAAGACATAATTTCGCAGAAGGAGGCTTCGGAACGAGAGCGAGAAAACGATCCGGAAGCGCACCCGCTCCGTCGACGTAGGCCAGGAGGTCGCCCTACCTCCGCCCTAGTAGACCCTTGTGGGGATTGGGGAATCACCCGCTATGGTAGTACCATTGAACGGGGGGCACTAAATTACTTAATGCCCCACAGAGTCTGCAGCCCGGTTGCGGGCTGCCCGCTGGAGCGTCGCAGTTGAATGCACACCGCGATCCCGCGTCGCTCCGTTATAGGCGGAGTTGGCACTCGTTGGGTTTTTAGACGGTAGTAGGTCTCGCCCTTTAGTCCGTCATACCCGTCTTGCTCCCCTCGAGACGGGATGCATAAAAGCATTTTCCCAACGTAAAAAAATAAAAAGGGTGATCTAGCCTAAATATATACATATATACATACTAGGTCACCCACAGTTTTTTAGGTATTAGTTTTAGTTATGTAGGTAGTTTTAATTTTAGGTTACTTTTTATTGTAAGTTTTTTATTAATTATGTTTTTGGTTTTAATAAATAATTAACACCAGTAATTATAATCACCATTAAAATGTTTTAAAGTAATTTTTGATTGGATTGAGAAATAAATATCCTACGAAGTTCAATATTTAAAACTTTCACATTTTGAAAACATAAATTAACTTGCATTTATAGACGGGTCTATCGCGAAATTTATTTTATTACCCTAATTTACCGACGTTTCGACACAGGTTTCGCTGGTCGTGGTCGCGGCTAATAAAATAAATTTCACGATAATGTGAGTTAATATTTATACGAAGTTTTCTTATACAAATACAAAAAAAGACAAACTTAGTCTATGTTTTTATAACGTAGTTACGCATAAGATATGTAAGTACCTATTGTTATCCGGAGAAAATGTATTTTTGGTGGATTATTTACATAATAAAATGAAAAACATCTTAGGGTTCTGTGTTTACGTCCGTTTTCAATTTAGTTAATTTTACCTAATCGAACACGTTGATTTATTTAATAATTTTTATTATATCTACTAGCCCACCCCACTTTTCCCTGAATCCAAAGGTCATCATTATTAAGTATTATGGCAGGCATATCGACGAAGTCATAAAAAATTATGCACCCATATTACGTAACGCATCTACCTAATCTCAGTAATTAATCTTAAGTGTGGCCTGGGTTAATTCTAATCGCTCAACTCAACCTTAACTAAACCAAACTAAGTCTGATCTATGGTAACCCACCAGTTTTATAGATTTCGAGTCACAAATAAATTGGTTCAGCTTAGAAGCCCTACATGGAGCGATGACAACAAGTATTGGTGCCATTCCTCTATATACTAGGTACCAATATTAGCTTTTCGTTGGATCATGTGAATATTGCAAACCAAATGAGACGAAAGCAATGGAACTCCTCAACTTTTTCTGGGTCTCTATATCCCTAACCGCTAACCTGTCTTGTTTCAAAGATTTGAGTAAATTAGCTTTATAACTCCTATAGAAATATTTTAGATACCGCTTTAGATTTGAAAAGACTAGAGAGAAGGTTGAAGGTTCGGTTAGCGGAGAAAACCTGTCAGCGAGCAGAGGCCAAAGCGCAGGGGGGTGGTGGTGACAATTTTTCTACGTCTTTTTACATTGGATCCCCGTGTATACCCCGAACCAAATCTCGAGGTCACGATTCAGTGGTTCTCTCTAGCCCTTCACTCTTCAACTCGGACAACAACAACCCAGCCTGTGGTTTCCTCGCGGGCTCAACTCCCGCACACACGGGTATACAGTTACCACATGTGACACCGGATTTTTTAAGCGTGTTACATACTTACATGTATCGCGCCTTTATTGAGGTAACCGTATACTATCAATTTGAGGTTATGAGAGATCCGAAATCACTTGACCATAACGCGGGTTGTGTTACGGAGTAAAATTCGATATTTATGTTTGTGGGGGAACATTTTTCTTGACTCAAAGACAATTGTCAAAGCTTTTTTGTTCCGTATTTCCATTGCCGATATTATGCTCATGGTGGTATCATAACGAATTTATACAGGGTGCTTCCTGTAACAGGAGCAATAAATTAAACTGTAGGCTGTACTCCTCAAACTGACCAACATTTGTTCAGAAATTTTTGAAAATAACTCATGTTTTGATTTTTATTACACTTTAAAGTTTATTCTAAGACGCAATGTATTGCAAATTTTGCTATGTTTAAAGCGTGACAAGCAACGTCAAACACACTGATGTCAGCGTACATTGAAGGCAATATTTATTTTGTATGAAAAAGAGGAAGTCTAAAAGGATTCATAATTTTTAAAAGTTGCTGAACAAATGTTGGTCAGTTTGAGGAGTACAGCCTTTAGTTTCATTTATTGCTCCTGTTACAGGAAGCACCCTGTATATGTATTTTTATTGTCTACTTGACATTACAATACATACAATATGTATGTACGATCACATTTCAAATAGGTACTAATTATACTTTTAAAATCCGTAACATACGTCCGAATAGATAAAATAAACTTAATAATGTAGAATCGTAAATAGTTAAATCAATATACCTATATATTCAATCGGATTCTTAGACTGCAAATAAAACCAGGCTACATAAATAAAAATCCTTATCAGTCAGATGACATTTAAGGCTCCGTTAACGATTTTAGAGCCAAAATGTAATATTGATAGATTTCGTTGTTGAAATTGTACACATTTTGTTACGTAATATCTAAATAACAAGTATTGGTTTCTATTAGCACGTCTTCTCATATTGCCTTTTATAATGAGGTCTCGAGCGTGCGTCACCGACAATATATGACGAGAAGGGACAGTTTTTAAAAATTCATGAAAAAATTATAGTGGTTAATTATACAAAATAATGTATAAGAACAGTTTCACGAAATGTTGTAGATTGTTTAAGTATCAAAATTACGTTGAAATTAATTCGATTCTCACGAAAAAAAATCACTTGTTTTGAAGTAATTTCTGGTGAAAATTGATTTCGTCTAACTTTCATTTACTCTTGTTCAGTATCATATAACAAAAATGTAGTCTATGAAAGTTGGAGTACAGGATATGTGTAATACAAAATTACCATTTTTAGCAGTTCAAACTTTACGAAATTTCCAAATAAGATCGACTAAATCAGTGCTTTGCGCGCGTTTACCTAAACGTCCATTAGAAAAAAAATCATTACTAATTTAGTGAGTCTGTTTTCAAAAAAATGATCTGTACAAGTGCAAGATAAGAAGAAGTGATAATAGATACCAGTACTTGTTATTTCTATTACACAGCAAAAGGTGTACAATTTCATCGACTAAATCTACCAATTTTACATTTTTGCGACTAAAATCGATACCGGCCTCTTAAGTACCGAAAACTCATATATTAATATTTATATGCCACCTTTTGCATCTACGCTTAAATCATGGCATGCTGATTTAATATTCATAGATCTCAATCAAACCCACAGTTACAACATGTCCTCAATATCACTCTTAACTATGTCAACACATACTTAAGTACATGGCGCCAAATCAAAACAATCAGGACACCCACATCGATTCTATTCTAAAAGCAATCAGACCTAAGCTGAAACAAAAACATATCGAATTTGGACCTTAGGTAGAGTTGTCATTCTACAATGTCGCGGATGCACCAGATTATGTGATCTCGAGATACGTAACAATGAAGTGTATTTCAAGATCACGCTTATGCTGGTTTCCCTGAGGCCAAGGCTAGTCGGCAAGGGAATATCGGACCACGCACATTCGAATTTAGTAGGTATTGACATTCCCGTTTAAAACATAAGAGATCAGAGGGTCTACCGCGAACCACGTTCGACGTGTTACGTCCCTGTCACACTTACGTACGAATTTACAAGTGCGACAGAGAGGCAACACGTCGAACGTGGTTCGCGGTAGGCGCTCTGAAACTGTACTGAAAGCATTCTATTTTGAATTTTATCTACCACTCGCTCGGTCGAAACTTGCTTGTATTTAGTGTAGGTTTTTGGTGCATTTTAGTTTTAGAGCCATCTTGTTGCATTCCAACAGATCGCCTTGCTAATGCGATTGACTCCCGCGCTTTTGCATTCACAAAGATTATAAAACATCGTCACAGGACCAGTATAGCTTTGGCCCCTAATTACGAATAGTTGATATTAATGCCATGCTCAAGATATGCCATTCAGCCGAGTTCTCAGGTAATGGAAGTAATCAGCGATAATTGTGTTGGGCAAACATCTCAATGCACCTGTGTTGAGATGTCCGCATGTCGAATGCCTTTAATGCGTTAATTTTATGTCATTACGTATTATTAGGTATAATGAGAATGACATTGATTACGAAAGGACTTTGGTTAAAATAATCTGTTTAACTTTTAGAGGCGATAATGTTAAACGTTTTTAGGGTTCCGTAGCCAAAATGGCAAAAACGGACCCTAGTGCCGCGAAGGTAGCATACCTTTTGCTTGTATGGCTTTTTCAATATCAATGAGTAACTCGATGCTTAAAGTTATGATATGAGCTCTATTTCTATATTCCTTTCATACTAGACTTAAACTAAACTAGACTTAAATATTACCTTTACCAATAGTCTGTCAGAAAAATTATATGTATAATTTGATATGCTAATAGGTATACCCTACTACCTACTGTATTTATTTTTTGTATTAGGTAGGTACCTACCTACCAGTTATTGTTTTTTGAGGAGTGCTCCAGTCCTAATCCAAAGCTCTATTGCAATTGTATTAAAGTTACCACCAAACCAAACACGATATTCTCATTTAGGCTAAAAAAACTAGATGCCAACAGAACGAGTCGATCTAATTTGATACGCTTAATATCATAATACAAACAAACAACTTTAAATGAATTGCCAATGACCATAACAAAGATAAAAAACCTTGACATAACATTCCGTTTAGCATAAAGGTTTATGATTAACAAGATTTATGAATGCTGATATTCATGTGAATGTTGTAGTGAAGGAAAACGGAATGGACAAATTAAATTATTTAACGAGTTAAATGTACGCGGGGGATCATTTTATTTATTTGTTTAATAATTTATGTTTTGTATAATTGGTTTGCTTATAGTGTGCGGTGACTGTGCAGTGCGCTGCGGTGCGATAGAGCATTATACGGCCCCAGCCGGTTTTTAACTGTTTCTCATGTTTTTTTTTAAAAAGCAAACAAGCATAATAAACTACCCACCTTCCGTAATATCGATGCTTGCAACTACTGTGTTGCCGACTGTGATAAAGGAAATCTTGATTCGTCTTGTTGACGTGACGGGACGAAATATTTAAAAAACTATGTAGTTGTCTGTAAAAAATTGTCTTCTGTCGAAAGTCAGAATTACAGCTTTTAATAAAATACTGAGATGAGAAACGTGTAGGTAGGTACCTAATATAGGTACCTAATAATAATTAAAAAATATGGCGTACAGAGGAAAAAAAAGTTTGAAGTTGCATTAATTTTTTGTCTGGTTCTTTGGTCTGGTCAAAAATAACCTTAAGTAAAATAACCTTGTAAATATGAGTAGCAGATATTATGGCATTTGGCTTGACAGATGTAACTGCATTTTAATGCAAATGGACTTGTAAGTACGAGTATGGCCATCCTTGATATTTATGTGTTCATGTTAAAACAATAAATTAATTTTGTATACTTATTCTTGTGGTGTTGATATGTTACCGTGAGAAAAAGATGAGGAAATACTAATATAATACTTGATATAATATATGTATAGGCTACGGCATCTAAAAGTAAAGCTATGTATCTACATAGGTACCTATTTATTTACATATCTCTAAGTAATATGGACCTACATACTATTTTTAAATATGTAGCTAAAACTGTCAATTGCCTACATGTTACAGAAGTGATTTTGAAGGAGGTGGAATAAGTTCTTAGCATTAAGCTTCGTCGACAAACAGAAAACATAGTTCATTCTGTAATCTTTAAATAAATTTATTTATTATAGCTCAAAATCTGCATTTTTAAGTGTCTACGACGCGTACTCTAAACAGCCTCCGCCAGCAGGAGACGCGATAGTAATCGATACCGACGCGATGCTAACGACTTCACGACCGATGGTTGTTTATTTTTGTGCGCCCACGCCTGGTAGCGATGGGTCCGATTGCGTTGGATTCACACCTACGGATATGTGGAGAGTCATATCATACGCGGTTAGAGCTCTTACACACTAGCGGCGGCCGCTCGGTGTTTTTCCGGCGGTTTGATACTAATCAGCACGACGACGCGGCGACTCCGCGGCGTGTAATTTTGCATGGAAACGCCGAAAAAACGCGCGGCAGAATTTCTTATTTGCCGGATAGTTAGGGATATTTGATGTAATTAGATACGGTGTGTTAGTGAGACAGCGCTATGCACGTATGTATCGTAGCGATGTCCCGCTTGCACACCGGAGCGGCGAGTCCAAAGTGAAAACTCCTTTAGGAACGCGATTTCGCTTTTTTGCGTAGACACGCGTAGATTTGCTGGGCTGCACGATGGTTGACGCGCCCAACACACATTGGCTGAGTGCCCAGTTTTTGGCGAGGAACGGGAGGAGTTGGTCGCCCAGGTAGGGCAAGACCTTTCGCTGCCAGCCGTAGTTCAGGCCATGCTGGGCAGCGAAAGTGCGTGGGAGACTGTGCTCACGTTCTGCGAGCATGTCATGGGAGACAAGGAGGCGGCCGAGCGCGAACGGGAAGTCCGGGCCGAGGCTGACCCAATGCGCCGCCGCCGCATAGGCCGCAGGCGTGCCGCTCATGAGCGGAACCTGCCGCCCTGATGAGAGCCAGCGGGCGGCGGACATGGGGGCGTCCCCGCCCATGACGCTGGCTCCCGAGATGGTAAGCGCGACCTTGTGTCCCGGAAGCGCTTCCACTGGGACGGATATAAAAAAAAAAAAATGGGTATGGATCCTAGTCAGGATAGCCGCTGCGGGGTCGCGGACGCATTGCGCGAGCTTCCCCGTAACCCCGCAACCATAGCGGCGAGAGGACACCATGGGGTTTAGTGGGTAGTGGGGCCTCTTTACAGCCCTGAGTCCCACATAACCGTCCGGGTATCTCCCCGGCCCGGCGGTATGCGTAGAAGCATTCCCCATGTAAAAAAAAAAAAAAAAAAAAAAAAAAAAAAAAAAAAAAAAAAAAAAAAAAAAAAAAAAAAAAAAAGGTACAACCTATGAAAAAATGCGCTGGTGGCCTAGCGGTAAGAGCGTGCGACTTTCAATCCGGAGGTCGCGGGTTCAAACCCCGGCTCGTACCAATGAGTTTTTCGGAACTTATGTACGAAATATTTGATATTTACCAGTTGCTTTTCGGTGAAGGAAAACATCGTGAGGAAACCGGACTAATCCCAATAAGGCCTAGTTTCCCCTCTGGGTTGGAAGGTCAGATGGCAGTCGCTTTCGTAAAAACTAGTGCCTACGTCAAATCATGGGATTAGTTGTCAAGCGGACCCCAGGCTTCGTGAGCCGTGGCAAAATGCCGGGATAACGTGAGGATGAAGAAGTATGATTCAATAAGCGTTTAAGCTTTCTATTAACTTGCAACAATGTGTTAAAATAAGTAGAAATAAGGATATACTGAATACACGTAAATAATTCCCTAAGATAAATCCCACTAGACCTATTAGAATCGCTTTTTCACCTTTTAAAAGCTCAGCTATTTAATTAGAGTATTGGAAGAAAGCGTCTGACACCCTTATTTAATCAACCTGTCTCAGACCTTCCTACCTACATACCTACCAATCTATCTACCACTCTTTTATTTTCAGAACTACGTATCCGCCTTGATTTCTCCTAAATTTTACGACTTTTTGTGTTGGATTGAAACATCTGTTCTAGAACATTCCATAAAGGCTGGATTTAATTAGATTTGCGTCAACTTTTTCGAGCGAATGGTTGAAATTAATTACTGGAGTTATTGAGCTTACTCTGATTTATCAGACACACCTAAATCCGTCTATTGGTAAATTAAATACCTCAGCCCTTAGCTGTTAAATTATAATAAGTATGAATGAAAGTATCTTCTCTACATCATATCACTAATTTATTCTTTATTTTATATCTACTTAAACCTCGGTGACTCGGTCTTAGCTTTGCGGCAATTAAATTCAAATAAGCCAGCTGAGGTGTCCCCATTTGTAACTTAATTAAATTTAATCATGTATTTATCATAAAATAACAAATTAGCGATCAGCGATCGCGAGTGAATGTCCGATTTATAGCATACAAATTCACACCTCAACGACAATGTCAAATGGATAGCTTTATCCATCTTTATCCACGTGATAAAATAACTGTCACTGTTTAACACCGTGGGGAAGAAAGTGACGGACACCGTTTTATCACGCTGTCACGTAGACAAGAACGACCATCATATCCGTACAGTATAAAGCCAAGCCTACACGGGCGCCACTTTACCTACTCGTACATATTATTGGTCTGTACCTACCTACTCATAGCGTTGGTCATATTTGTGGTGCGTACCTATATAAAAACCCCGGCCAAGTGCGTGTCGGACCACGTGTAATGAAATGAATGAGCGTTCCGTACCTTTCATACGATATGTTTTCGTAAAGAAAGTTTTGTGAAATGATTGCCTAGCTCATAAATAAATAACCTTTGACCGGTGAGTCAGTTACAAGCATTTTTTTTTACTTAAGTATATGGCAACCGGGTTGGAAGTAGGGCTTGCATTCCGGAATTTCGAAATTCCGGAATCTCGGACAAATTTTCCGATATTACAATTCCGGAATTGAGACCACTGAATATCGAAAATTCCGGAATTGGATTTAAGTACTTTTATTGGATTTTAATACGTATACTACTGAAAATTTCCAAGAAAACTACACTATGCTGGTGTTTTTAGCCGTCACTGATAAAAGTCTGAAGTGTAGCAGCATGCATTAACATGGCCCGTTAACGTAACCATTTCTTTTTTGATATGCTTAAGCAATTAAGCAAAGTCATATATTTACTTGCCCAGAATCCTACCAACGCGAAACTTTTGATTTAAAATTTATAAACATTTGGATATTTTATTCACAATTCAGAAAGAAGCTTCCTCGATGGAGAATTTTCGGATCCTGTAAAAGCTTATATTCTGAATTAGGAATTTAGGAACTAGTAAGGAAAAATAGCGTAATTTCAATAAGGCTTACGATTTGGCACTAGTCGGCAATGCATAAAGGTAAAATGTACCTATAGCTGAATACCTACTTTAATGCATAGAAAACAACCTTTACTCAGAAACAAATAATCGTCATAACACAATAAATGACCTCACCAAGATCGGAACCCCAGGACCTTCATCTTCGTAAACAGGGCCACTTCCTACCTACTACCGTTATTATTTAGACATTATATAAAATTGGGCATGTAACCGATTTCTAGCATCCGTAGTTTCAATAAATACACCGTATCATTAAAGTAAATAAAAGTGACTATAGTAATATAAAGGTGCAAAGACGCGCACTACTCATTGATATTTTTCGATTATTTATTACAATACTTTCTTTAATAAACGTAAAGTATCAATATTTCATATTTTTTCTTGTTTTTGATTAAAAAATCTAATAAAAATATGATAAACCCTAATTCCGGAACCAGTTCCGGAATTCCGGAATTGGGACCCAATATCGAAAATCAGTCCCGGAATTGGAAACGGTCCGATATTGCAAGCCCTTGTTGGAAGGTCAGATGGCAGTCGCTTTCGTAAAAACTAGTGCCCACGCCAATTCCTGGGATTAGTTGCCAAGCGGACCTCAGGCTTCCATGAGCCGTGGCAAAATGCCGGGACAACGCGAGGAAGATGATGATGAGGTATATGGCAACAACTTTGCCTATCAAATAAGCTGTGTTTAATTTCATAGTAATTGTGTTGAACGTTTTTGGAATTTTCAGCACTTTTTTGTGACACGACTCGCTGGTCATAAACATATAGCGACATAACTAGTCCTAATAGTAAATGCTCATATATATCGGCCTTACAATCGAGTCAAATGGTCGTCAATCGATACTAGCTAACGAACGCTATCGGCCTGTCCATCGCAGATGGCGGCGGCTATATTAAGGAGCTACTCGTATGTACATATGTTTACTACACCCGTCTGAGTATGGCAAATTGAAGTCTGTCTTAGATTGTTTCATGGATTGTCTACCGTGTGTCCCGTATCCCAATTTCCTCAAAATGTCTGGAGAATGTAGGTGTAGGAGTGTATAGTTGTGTGACAAAGGGACTCTTTTTTTAGGAAAAGAGACATAGATAACGCAGAAAAACTAACAGACGTAAAACATGTGTGTGAACAGTACAGACATAAACAATTTTAGATACCGGTGTCATTGGCAAGTACGACCTATGGGGTTTTTAAGGTAGGTAGGCATATTTCCAAATAGGAGAGACTGAGATGTAGGTTAAAATAGACATGCAAGATTTGATTAATTAGATCTGTTAAGTAAGTATGTACCTACTTACTTGATTTGTTCTATTATCAGCGTGTTCAACTGTTCAAGCCTTCGTTTAAGGATCATTAAATGGATCCGACTGGTCTTGCTTTGCGCTATACTTCGTTTTTTTAGCATTAGAAATAAGGTAAACAATCTTGATGTGTCTTTTAATTGAAAAACACATTTTAAAAATAAGTTACGGTAAATATGTAACAATTATGAATCTAATACGATCTTTATAGTCTTCTGCTTTCATAAGTAATAGTTATTGATTTTTAAAAAGTGTTTTTCAATTAAAAGACATGTCAAAATCGCTTACATTCTTTCAAGTTCTTTATAATGCTAAAAAAAACGAACTATAATAATTCCCTGCCATATTACATTCATTATTAACCAATGTTCCATCTCGTCCTTTTTATTGCGTTTGCGCATGTAAGGGTTTATATAATTTTTAAATTAATCAATTTATTTTTACTGTCTTGGTTTAACCAATAAAACTCTATCCAGTATCGCCGCATGACGCAGCATGTCTCGTAAATAGCATAGGCCATTATAATATTGAAATTTTATACTTACATTTGCTATTCATTCTCGTTTAAATATTTATGGCTCACTTGGAGATATGGCAAATAATAACCGTTCACCTACAGCTATGAAAAGTTATGGAGCGACCTTTGGGTATAAGTATGAGCGGTTTATAAATATAAAATATATAAATATCAATTTTATCTGTAACTATATTTTTTATAGGTATATCGTGTCAATTGGTTTTAGCGATTATAGTTCCGATAGGTCTTAAATAACTATGATTATTGCTTTAGAATTTTCTTTAATCGATACCTGGAGTGGATTTACACATTCGCATTAATTAGGTACCTACACAAGTTGTTCTTTTATTATACCTAATTTGTTGATTTGTTGTAGCACGCCATTATGTTGGCAAAAGTGTATAGTTAAAGCAAACTTCGGTTCTTATTCGTTTTAGCCGCAATTAGGTTATCCAATTGTATGAATACAAGCGAGTTTCAAATTACCCCAGGATTCTCAGGTTTCAGGAGAACCCTAAAAACATAGAATTTTCCTCCAGAACGTCTGTCTAGTCTGCCATACCTGTAGTATTTATTGAAACGTCCCACGGAGCCATGTCATCAATAATGCGAGCGCGTATTGAATCACATTATCCTCTACATGTATTTATTTGCCCATGATTTGGGCGCGCGTGATCCGACTACAGACGCTAAACGCCCGCCAATACATTGCTTTTGAATTTACAGTGAATATTGTTTTTTGTAAATAATAAAACTGATATTGGAAAATTAGAAGGTACCTATTTGAAGTAACAAAATTTGGACACCGACACGATAGATCCTGATTCCTGCACGGATATTATAGTCGTGTATGTCTACGTGACAGCGTGATAAAAACAGTCTCCGTCTCTTTCAATCACGTGGTGTTAAAAAGTGACACTTATTTTATCACGTGGATAAAGCCATCCATAATTCGCTTGCAGTTTTTTTTAAATATGTCGATATTTTCTAAGTGACATCCATTTCTTTTGTAAATATTTAGGGGTTAGTCTCATGGTAAAAGTAGTACAGTATGACCTTACATAATTCACCTTTAACACTATTCACAGTATGGCTAATCACCAAAAAAACCACCCACGTAGGTATAATAATTAACATGTAGGATATTCAAATTATTGACCAAGAACGAAAGCATATCAACATAAACATAATATCTTATAGTAAGCAATACTGAAGACACTTAGCTAAATTTGCATGTACGCTGGCGCCTACTAAGCTGCTAATAATGCATGAATGGCCAACCAGACAGGATGTCGATTTACTAATCGGTTTGAGGAAAGATTTATATTCATCGAGTGACATCAGTACTAGATACTCGTGTGCTACCGATAGATTACGATAACTTTTCTTAGATGTCTTTAAATGTAAAGTGCCATTTAAACTACGTATGTATCTTCCATTTTGTTTTTTACCCGGATCGGATTTTTAATGAGCTCATCTGGTGTCATTCAAATAATACTCATTGTCGGTCCTAGATCACTATATAAAGTGCCCTTTAAACTGAGATACATATTTTATTTTTTATCCGTACCGGATATTTAATCAGCCCAGTCAGTGTCACTGAGATAATAATTCCTAGATGACTATATAAAGTGCTCTTTAAACTATCTTACATTTTATTTTTTATCCGTGCCGGATATTTAAAGAGCCCAGTCGGTACCATAACGGTGTCATTAAGATAATAATCCCTAGATCTTTATATAAAGTGCCCTTTAAACTATCTAACATTTTATTTTTTATCCGTGCCGGATATTTAATGAGCCCAGCCGGTGTCACAACCGGCTTAATTGTCGCGCAAATTATCCCGGCCCGGGCGTAATTTGTGGCCCGGTACTGCAGTTATCGAAATTAAAATTACCATCGTTAATTAGATTTATTAATGAGGGGATTGTCTAGCCTGTTTAAGAAGGTCTAATTACGAGAACGGCAACTGTAAACAATAATTTTAAGGCATATGTTAGAGAAATTTCGAGTCTTTGTTAGGAAATGTTCCTCTTTGGGCTCATTTGCGTACCTAATGGTAATGTAATGACAAGTAGTCGGACGTGTAAAAGTATACATCTTTGAGCATTTAAATTGGCAGTATGTAATATACACACCTGGAAATGAAAATAAACTTAATACACAGATGTAAAAAAAATGTTGGCAAGCAAGAATTTTAAGAGAGACACTGGTTTTTTTCTAATAAAACTTAAAAAATGTCTCTGATACTTGTTTTGAAGTACTTGAAGGAATGTCAAAAAAAAAACGGATAATGACCAAAGTATTGTGACTATTTGAGAACGCCATACATGTAAATCTGTGACCAATTATCCGACTCATCCCGAGATTACTCCGACCCCGGCGCGTGCGTTCGGTCTCGCTCGATTACACGCGTAACCATGCGTTGTATACCGTGAAATCTCTTAATATCGCCCTATTATACTCGGAGGTATGTAGATACGGTCAAGGAATGTGATTTTTTACTATTTAGCCACCTTATCACAGCGACAATAATATGAGATCTCTAGCGGGTTAATTCCTATTTGTCCCCGCCTGGCACAGATGGAAATTGGTGCGTTTATATGAATCATTCCCACCTGATGACAAATGGGAATTATCGATAAAAAATAATAAATGTAAGATACAAGTAATTTAGGTACCTAAAAATGACACTTTATAGGTATAGTGATTGTAGCTTGACATGTGTTTTTTTTATCTGAATATTATGATACTAGCTGCACTCATTGTGTAACTACCCGGTTCAACCGGATTAAAATAATAATTGAAAAGTTATACTTAATTTAAGTACCTATAGTTAAAGGATTTTATATTTTATATAAGTACAATACAACACGGGGTGTGTGGCTAGTTATATTCATAATATTATACATTTTAACTTCAGCTTTTAATCTGCGCAGATTATGATACCTTTGTTATTTTACATAAGTTAAATATTGGTACGATATTTTAACATAATGTCCAATTAATTATTACCGAATAAATCAAAGTAAATTCGCCATCAATTACAATAACGAACGTTTAAATACATGTCCGCTACGTCCCAATTCACAATTGGCTGATAATTCACCGGTAACGCTGATCCCATTAATCGGTAATTGTAACCGGATACCGGTAAATCATCGGTAATTACCGGTTACCGGCTCGTTGGCGAATTAGCGGTATTTCAGTGCGGTTTTGCATACGTCCTCAGGGTTTGATTAGGTCGGATATTTAAAACAAGATTTAATTTGTGTTTAATGAATGTTCTAACAACATAACACCATTGAAGAAACAAAGGTAGCTCTGCACCGACTTTGTAGTCGCCAAGTGTAGTCACTATAAGCATGTTTTCATAAGAATTTGACGTTTGTGGTGCCTGTCTTCACTTTGTCACTTGCCAGGGCGGTGGTCTGTAATTAACAGTAGAGTAGAGACTGGAGAATTATCTTGGACTGACTCGATATGCACAGAAAGTTGAATTGTTTAATGATGAGCTTTACAGCTTTTATGGATGGCCTAAAAGATGACCTGATGCTCCAAGTTGAACAAAGAAAAACGCATTTAACCGATTTGCAAGACCGAAGTGATCTCAAAAGTGCTCCGTTTATAAAGTTTTGCACGGAGCACTAAAAAGAAGATAAGTATTATTATTATTTGTGCAACCTTAAAATTTCCCCAGAAAAACTTTTATTACTGACAAAACTTTTTACATTTCGATGGCGGATGGAACTAAAAACATTTGCCAGTATTTAAAGTATTTTAACTGACTATCTGTAGAACTTATGAGTCATACGAACCCGCCACTAAAAAGCCGCTCCCATACAATTTAAGTTACTCTTTTATTTTACAAGGGCATGCTTAGATTACATACACTTGGCACGAACAGGGACGTAACATAGGTATATGTATAACATGACGTGGAAATTTTGTATGTAAAACTTCTACTTAAGTACTCTATTTTTATGTATTATAATTCCTAGCAAACGAAAACTAGTACCTACCAGACATACTCGTAGATACTTATATATGTTACTTGAATTTGTTCATGCCCAATTTCATGTTATTTAAGAATGGCGTTTTAAAAGGACAGAGTAACTCGATTGTATGGTGGCGGCTAGTTACTTTCGTGTGACTCTTGGTCATGCCTTTGCTAAAAAAAAACAACGGGTTGCACTCAGGGAGTGCCGGCAGGAAGTGAAAACTCAATGACTATTGCAAAATGCACTATGTATAATTGAGGTTAACGCCATCTAGCGTTAGCGTTAATTACTTGAAACCCACACTGATGTGCTTAGACATCACTGTTAGTACTCTAGTTATATTAATACCAGTTAGAGCGAAACTCACTAGATGGCATTTAAATCAATAAAGAATAACTCAATGACATTACATGTAACAGTTTTTCGATCAGGTCACGTGTCCATCTTACGGTCACGTGATCGTCTTACGCTGTCTCGAGTTTAACATTTTTTCCCCACCTCAAAAAGTGCACAGCGCCACTAAAGAAGTTTTCACTTCAAAAACAGTTCACATTGTGGACAGTGGATACAAGATGATTTTTGCATTTTTGCATAAAGAGATATACAGGATGAGGGTGATAACAACTATATGCAATCTGGGGTCAGAGTTGTACAGGGCACATTGGCGCCAACACGTATCAGAGATCAAATTATGTCAGTGAGGCAGCGCACTAAGTAGGTTCCTAATAAGTTATATAGTATAGAACATAAACAGCTAATTTTATCGGGCGTGTGATTAGGTCTCACACTTTTTCTAAATTACAGTTTTTTTATGAAAACCAGATACTTAATTAATTTCTGTGATCATTACGTATACTATTCCTTCTCTTATGTCTTCAAAAAAAAAACTTTTTTCTTGGTGTTATTATGAATAACAATTTGAGCGGGGACAAACTGCAGTGATAAAAAAATACATTAAAACATGCTTCTGCCAGTCCGTAAGTACCTATATACTTATGCATGGAAAAGAAGAGCATATTTTTTGTATGTTATGGCTCCTCTACACGATGGCCAACGCCGGTCAATCCAAGGGACGCAGCCATGCGGTAGAATGAGATAGCAATATCACTTGCTCCCTCTAACGCATAAATGCGTCCCTTGGAGTGGCCGACGTTGGCCCATCGTGATAGAGGAGCCATTACACGTAAAAACATCTACTCCAATATTCATCAATATCGATATTTTTATTACAAAATAATAGGTAGTGTAGTGAGGTGAGGAATTAATAAAATTGTAATGGTAAAACGAATTCTGATAAATACTAATGAACGGTCGGCTCTATCTACACCATTAGTGCAATTTATTGAATTTAACTGTCTGATAAGGGATAAAAGAGGCCATTGTAGGTACTTATTGAAATAAATAAAACTCCAAAGATTAAATTATTATATTATGCAGAATTTATTTATATGAGTCTACAGGGTCGCATAATTTATTATTCAATGCTCTGACTATCAAATGTAGTGTTTGTTAGAGACATCTAATTTTGACTAGGTACTGACCTTTTCAACATGAGGCCTCCGCAATATGACTCTTATGGCAGAATCACTATTAGACGAACCAATATAGTTTTATTGTGACGTAATACCATTTCGTGTAAATCACGGTAATTCTATGAATAACCACGGCCTGTCTCTCTGACCCTGACTATTCGACTTGTCCCTAGTTCATATTCAGTTGCAAAAAATTTGGTAATAAAACAACTACAATACATCTATTTGTCATATTATAAAAAGTTTCTTTTTTTGCATCCTTTTCCTCTTCATTACATTGTAACTACAACTTAATGAATACTTACCTATTTTCATAAAGCGTAAAGTTATACCCAATTTGTATGCCGAGCCCACTGAACAAAACAAATGTCCCAGTGTATCGTCCCACATGCCTGTAGCGTCGTATGCGCATACAAGAATGCAGCCGTCTGTTTGGAATTCATTGATTTATCTGCATTCGAACTAAATAATAGCCGTATCGTATTACCTAACAAATGTTTGACTGTTTTGTGTCCCAACGTTTAACTTTCACAGACGCTTCGCTGCTAGGACAAACATATGTATATGTAAAAAAACCGGCCAAGTGCGTGTCGGACTCGCGCACGGAGGGTTCCGCACCATCAACAAAAAATAGAGCAAAACAAGCAAAAAAACGGTCACCCATCCAAGTACTGACCCCGCCCGACGTTGCTTAACTTCGGTCAAAAATAACGTTTGTTGTATGGGAGTCCACCTTAAATCTTTATTTTATTCTGTTTTTAGTATTTGTTGTTATAGCGGCAACAGAAATACATCATCTGTGAAAATTTCAACTGTCTAGCTATCATGGTTCGTGAGATACAGCCTGGTGACAGACGGACGGACGGACGGACAGCGGAGTCTTAGTAATAGGGTCCCGTTTTTACCCTTTGGGTACGGAACCCTAAAAATGTTCATGAGATACCTACATGGCACATATTATGTTAGCTGATCAAAATATAGATTAAAATATCTACAGGTTGCAGGTCTATCATTTAAATGAGACGGTTTACAGTGACAAGTTACGGTGTTGGCTAAGGTTATGTTGGAGGTTATATTGTTTGCTGAAATGAAGGTACCTACTTAAAAACTATACTTAGTTATATAGTCTATAAGGTAACCACCACGAAAGTTGGTACATATCTATTCTCACCAAAGGCAAAAACCGTCTCAGTTATATTGTGGTAGAGCTATATTAAATCTTAAACTATCTAAGTATATTTAATACACCTTTTTGTTCCAATTTAGCATCTTAATATTAACTGAACACCAAATATCAGTATGAAAACTATAACTTTTAATGTACCATTCATAAGTACGCCTGTAATGAAAATAACCTACAAAAAATTGAGGTCACTATTGTTTACCCAAAGCTCCCTACTGCTACTACAGTTTACCATCCAAATATTTCACATGACACCACCTCGATTATCCAAAACTGTTGTAACCAGTATCCAGTATGTGCTGAGCAAACGTAACTCGACAGGCCAGTTACCATCCGCTGTTCACAAAGCTCATGACTTACAATCATGCAACCGGTGGAAGGCTGAGCTCCGAATTCTGAATGTCCCCTATACCACCACGGCGACAGGTGCGACAATTCGACAAATGTCACTGTTGCTGACGTCACGGGCATCCATGGGCTACGGTTACCGCTTACTATCGAGCGGGCCGTATTCCTGTTTGCCACCATCATTGTATTATTAAAAAAAACTTTATTATATCGGCGAAAAACAGGTATTTGAGAGTTGAGGTGAGCGTTTTGAAGGAGTAGTAATAACACCCAAAAATATGGGCTAACTTTATGGCTTGAGTGGCTACGATAATTCAGTTGGGAGAGCAAATAACTCTTGGAAGTCTTGGATGACAGCAGGTAAGTATGCATGAACCTTACATGCTCCTACTCGCCTGGAGGCGAATCTACCTAATAATGTTTCGTGACTAAAATTTAACATTACACGCGCAGTACTTGATTTCGGAGCCCGGATACACTGAGAAAAAGTGTACAGTCGAGTAGAAAATGTTTAGTGAATAGTTTAGTTCGTGTTTGTTCTGTTTGCGCAGGCGCGTCCGCATCAACTGATTAAACAAACAAAACGACTGTACAGTGTACACGTCGTTTTTAGAGAAAATGCCTTGTATTGCACCTTACAATAAAATCCGGAAAATATCTATAGTACCTACACCATGCGTTTACTGTTTAGGTTTTTTCCCTGAAAACAATACATAGTATTCGAACACATTCATAATTACGTTAATGATGGTTGATAAGTGGTATTCCAGTCAAGTCATTTCATTCATAGGTCTCTAAAGGTAAGCACAAATTAAAAATTTCCGACAGGGGCAATGCCCTTATTTTTGTTTGCACAGAATAATATGGGGAGTATTACCAGATTTTATTAAAATTTGAATAATAAAAGATCAAATTTAACAAAGATTTGCTAAGTTTTATGACAGGGAGTGAGCATTTTAAGCTCGCGATAAGGAAAAATATCATCGATTCCCATAAATCCTCCAGCGTTTAAAATGTGGAAAAATTGCAAACAGCACACGTAGGTACACCGCACGCAAAGAATACTAATAGTCGCGATCGATTGAATAATTCATTGGATTGCTACACCGTACTTTAATCATAGACTGGCGATACTGGAAAGCTCTTTAAGCATCTAATGATACGAGGTCCAATAAAACTAATAGTCCAATATTTTTATGGAATAATAACATCAATAAATTGCTCTGATAATTAGTTTAAGATAATTTATAAGTATGTTACGATTCATAAGTGCTTGTTGCTAGGCCTACATGAATAAAGTATATTTTGACTTGACTCGACTTGACTCAGTATGTAGGTACCTAATAAAACTAATAATACAATAAGCACGAGTTTGATAAGTGTAAATAAGTACAGTATGCTCATGCTGCGATTTGATAAGTATTTTCTCTTTTTTGGGTAGAATATTGGTTTATAATTTATTCATTTCATAATTTGACTGTCTTGAAACAAAATGCTGCCTAATCAAAATTTATCAAATAACCAAAAATTTACGAATTACTTGCAGCTAATCGTTAAAAAAATATTTGGTGAAAAGACATACAAGTGGGTACAAAAATAATGAAAAGTGTTCAAAGATATATGTCATGATATCACTTCTTATATATATCGCCTGGTAGGTTGATGTACCTACGGTAGTATAGATTATCGCAGACTATTATTTTCTAATCCATGTAAAATACTCGTAGGTCTCCTAGACTATAAAGTCTAGAAGAACCTATGTACAGTCAGCATCAAATAGACAGTGACGGTCAAAGTGGCCAAATATGTCGTAACGCACATTTGTTACCATACAAATAAAGGTGTGTCACGATATATTTGGCCTCTTTGGCCGTCACTATCTATTTCATGCTGACTGTACCACAAGGTTTAAGTAGCAAATGGTTTAAAAAGTTGGTAATACTGTGGTATTACCAACTTATTAATACTTACACGAAGTTTCTTGACGCGAAAGTGAATGGCACATGTCGTTGAATTATTTACGATTTTAGCGATTTTGAATAATAACAGGGATTAACGGCATTATCCACAGACATATCGATATAGAATTTACAAGTGCCGTGATTTGAATACAAAATCAAGTACCTAAGCCAGATACTAAGGAAATAGGTACATCTTAAGTGATTCTGTGGGCTGTGACGTTACTATGTAACTACATTTGTTAACTGATGTTAGTTTTTGGGCGTTTTTATCGATGTGATGTGATATATTCTGTACATATTTTGATATTCTTAAATTTTTAATTTAGACCGGTAACGGAAAGATTTATTCCATCAAATCGCTATTATTGGGTACTCTGCATGTAAAGCCGAAAAAGTAGTAGATTAATTGAGCTCGACTTGTCTAATGTTTTCAATCTATGAAATAAGCTGCCTACGCTACGTGTAGAACACAAAAAATATGTAAACATGCGGTGAGCCATCGGCATATGCCGAGATAATATGTCTATGAATTTTACATATAAGTTGATGCAAGTCAAACCAGTCTTATAAATATTTCATAAGTTCAGAGTTGCTATTTGTCGCATATAAAATCAATGTTAATTTATGATCTATTACTTATCTATCGCAGTAGATTACCATTTTAGACACCTTTTTGAAAGCTTGTATTAATTTAATGAATCGTAAATTTCGCTTGAACTGACGTTTGTCGTAATTCAAAACGCTTACAATTACCATTTAAATTCAATCTTAGCGTGTTTGCTTAAAGGGCTGAGACTTATTAAATAAATGAATTGATATATTATGCAATTTTATATGCATTCATAATTGTAATATTGGTTTATAGCATGGTACTATAAACGTATATTCACAGAATACTCGTATATTATGATTTATATATATATATATATATATATATATACCTACAGGTGTGTGCCAACAAAATCCTTTATTGTTCGATATGCTTTGTTCAAGTTAATCAAAATAACACCTACAAATAATAAATATCTTTGTTATGAGTTATGAATAAAATCATAACAAAGATCATCAACATATAACTTCTAAGGACCTTTCGGTAAGGGCAATGCGGGTAATTGCGTAACCAATGTTACCCCAATGGGCCTGTTTACACATTGATTAGTGTTTAGTGTAGAGTTAGAAGTAGAGGCCCCAATGTGAAGGCGAGCGACACTTTATCCCGCAGCCACACTTCCCCTTGTGATATGTAGATATTTGCCTATAGAGTCTGTACGGAAAGAGAAGAGTCGTGAAATGTATGGGACCCAATACATTCGATTCTACGACTCTTCTCTTTCCGCACAGACTAATCAAGTTTTACACTATGATATTAAGTACCTACTTACATCATTACACAAAATCATCCCATCCCACATTGCTTAACAAACATGTCAAAATCATGCGGCGCCACGCCGTTAAGTAACAAGTATCCGAGAATAAAATGTTTATGTCATCGTAAACCCTTTCAAACAAAAACCTTGAAATGACGCGTAGGATGCGTCTTCAGTTTCCAAATAAAAAACGCTTTTAATATAAACGAGTTGCGGTAACACATTGTTTACTTATCTGGGATTTATTTTATTTCAAATATTAACATACATATTGAAATTATTTGGAAACATAGATGAGGTATAGTTTGAATCCAGTTGTTATAAAAAAATGGAAAATGATTCCTTTTCTTTTATTAATTCCGAATGGGAATATCGTCGTATAAAGCAGAAAAAGTGATGTAGAATGAACCATCGCGCACATTTTTATTGAAACAGTTATTGTTCTCCGAATTTCCAGTCTCAAAATCCAAAGCAAACAACTCTCATGAATAAAAATAATCGCATAATGGCGTGGCTCAACGTGGCGGATTTAATAACACGAATAAAATCGTTTTAAAACAAGTGAAAACGGGCATTTTGTTACGACCGGCCAGTGACACTAAACGAGCTTTTTTAAAAATTACGTTTCATTCCACTCAGATACGTATGATATTTATATACAATGTATGGTAATGCAGTCATAAAATAAATGTTGTACCAATCTTTGCCAAAACGGAATTTTACTGCCGTGTTTTTTTTCAAACGTTGGTGGAGGTCTAGTTCTTGGGGGCGTCTAATACTCGTAGTGTTGTGACAACAAAGCGAATTAGAGAGTTCGGGTGAATCGGGAGCGATGGCGACACTAGACCACCCGGGTAAAACTCCTACTGGGAAGGGGACTAATCGACGGGGTGTCT
Source organism: Cydia amplana (assembly GCF_948474715.1). Classification (NCBI taxonomy): domain Eukaryota; kingdom Metazoa; phylum Arthropoda; class Insecta; order Lepidoptera; family Tortricidae; genus Cydia; species Cydia amplana. The sequence goes on along the minus strand of NC_086079.1, from coordinate 13,977,064 downwards.
ATTTTGATTGAGACGTAAACAATTCATAATTATTATTTAGAGTATCCTGCCATAGCCTGCCACTATAGAAAATAAGCAGGCTAAACAGTCGTGTGATTTTCGAATGCGCAAATTTATTCCAACGAAGAGTGCCTAAAATCCCAGACGTGTTGCTTCATGTCACATTGTCAGTGTTATTTTGTAGGTAGATAAGTTACTTAGGTACATATATATAGTAAGTGAAATTATACATTTAACAGTAGTTATTCTCCAGTACGGTTACCATCAGTTTGTCACTGACATAAACGCCGTCGAGAACGTAATTTACTTTATATACATCCCGTTTGCACTAATATGCGAGTGCGGGCGAGATGTATAGAAAGTAAATTACGTTCTCGACGGCGTTTATGTCAGTGACAAACTGATGGTAGCCGTACTGTGTCCCGATATCCGGCGACGTGAATAAAACATTATCTTTACAACAGATGTATTTCAATGCCTGTCGAGATATCAGCTTTTAGAATAATAATAATAATATAATCTACTTTATCATTCGGTAATATTTCTTGAAAGGAATTATTTATTGAGCTACTTCGTAATTTAGACTAAGAGTGAATAATAGACTTATATTTGGCGCGCCAGCCAATAAGGCCATAAAATCAAACAGGAGGCCGATTCTGATTCAACAATTTGTTAAGGTTTTGATTTTGTTTTATTAATACCTTGACAATCGCTCACCCTGATTGGTCCCCGCGCGATTGCGTCCTAGAGTCGTGTCATTTTTGAAATTTCACTCGCATTATCGGTATGCGTGAGATGCGCTGCGAGCCGCACGTGGCAAGGTCGTATTAGATTATCGTCGTTAGAATTGGCCTCCTAGATCGACTATCTGTGAATGAGTAGTTTTATGGCTGAGCGTCCTAAGTAGTTAAAAGTGCTTGCTAGACGTTTTGTCGGTCAATAAAACAGTAAATTACGGATGGCGCCTACGTTAACGAGCCGATTAACGTTGAAAATGCTTTGATTGGCATCAACGAGTACCTCTACTAGGTACACACGGTGTTTATACAGCAGTGTTGCTTTGCGTACAGCACGAAGGAGGTTGACCTATTTACTCGTATGTGTACTAAGTATGTAGGTACTCGGATGATGACTGCGGCAGTATTAATGTTGCAATGTTACTGCTGCGGCGTTAATTCTGGAGCCGTCACTGTCTACCTCCTTGATAAAATGAGGTGCAAATTTAAAGTGACATTGCCCACGTCAACTGCGCAGCAATAAAGTAGCAATAGTATTGCTGCTACAGATGCCATCCGAATGTCACCTTATGGTACCATTCATAAAGTAATATGCAGTATGCACCAGTACCTAACGCTGGTGCAGTCTGGACACGAACGGTACCTTTACCTTAATTTGCTTAAACTCTTTAGTTTGTGGGACCTAAACTTGTCCTGTTTTGTACAGGGACTAGGGGTCATCCATTAATTACGTCACACGAATTTGTAGGTTTTTTGACCCCTCCCCCCCTCCTTGTCAAACTTGGCCACATTTGGCAAACCCCTCCCCCTAGTGTGACGTTACATTTTTTCTACGAAATCGCTAAATTGAATTAAGTAGGGGAAACTGGGGAGGGTTGATCACCCCTTTTGTTTTTAGCATACATTTTCTTAACTATTTGTAGTATTGAAAAACTTTATACACCATACGACTCAGAATTTATCTCTTCATTAATAGTTTGAATTAGAACAGATTTGTGCAATAAATTAGATCATTATTTAATGAAAACCCATACTGTTGACTTTTACCATGTGTCCCCTATGTAAGGGAGACTTGTTTACCCCTGGTCGGGAGCCTTGATCCTAGGGGGATCAAGTGACCCTGGTTCTTGGGACACATGGTAAACATATTTTTACCATGTCTCCCCATACCAGATTCTCATTGATTATATAACTCGGACCGCTATTAGCAATGCATCCATAATTTGTAAAATACACAGCAAACATATATATATTGCATCTTCCATGCTTTGAAGTTAGTATTTCCGGTAATCAGATGTCTAAGCCGAAGGGATCAAGTCTTCCAGATTTGGGGACACTTGGTAAAAAGATTTTAAGTGGGAATGTCATATTTCGAGGGTAGTATCTACATTAATTTATTCACTTTATCTACAGAAAATTAATATATGAAGATATCAAACACATATTAATCCATAATCTTATACTTTTAAAACACAATGTAATCGTATTATCCATAAAACAACATAAAATAGGGAATCAATTTTTGTACCAAAAAAAAACAAAAATCTAAGTTATTAACATACAATTTCTTGTAACAAACTCATTTTTTTAAAGTTCTTATGAAGGTATTTTTAGCGTCAGATACCTACAGCAATTTTAATTTTTTTACCCATCACTGGTCGTTATTGTTTACTATAATAAATAAGTTTAGAAATTTACTGCTCACGTTTCGAGGACGGTGTTTGAGCTGCATAATCCTAAAATCCTTTCTATGGACCGTCGGTCCTATAGTACATAAGGTCGGAAAGCCATTGAAATAGCATTTCATCCATAAAAACAAATATCGCCGGTTGAAAACCAAATATCGTTATAAGTGTTTTTTGTCGACCGAGTAACATCCCCTGTGTGTAAAACGTTTAACTTGATAAAAAAGACCAAGTACGGGTAGTTCGTAAAATGTTGATGTCAACTTTAGTCAGTCTTTTCAAAGGCCACGGGGATAATTCCGTTTTCGGAGTCGGTTGTATAATTAAAAACTGAATTATACGCCATTAAATTCCGTTTTAATAAACAATAATCAGTCAAAAACCTTGAAAGTTAAAATCAGTGTTTCTCTGGTCGTACTTTCGCGGCATGATTTACTAAAGAAAAGAAAATATTTATGATAGCTCTATGAATCATTTTGTAAGTAAATTTATTACAATGTATACTTGATCGCTTTGGGGGTGACATGATCCCGGAATCATATCTCCCCTGAAGAAAAAGACAAAGTCTCCCCATACATAGTAAGATTATAAAACGTGCCGTACTGGAAACATGTGTTCGCGTATATCAATGTAATCCAAGTTAATCATCACTTCAATAAACAACAAATAAAATAAGCACACTCACTAACATCATTTCCATCTCATATTATAAAATAAATCCAGTTAAAGCTTACCGAAAATTGAATATAGTACGCAGAAAATCTTTCACCGTCCGCCATTTTTGAACCACTGACTTTTCCGATACAGTGCCATGACAGAACGTGAAGTTAGGAACGAATTAATGAGTGTTCCCAGCGCAAAAAATTGTATCTCGTTTGGTTTGATTAAAAATGAAGTTTACCAAGTGTCCCCTAGGGATCGACCCTCCCCACCCTCACCTAAGTACCTAAGTATTATTAATATTTTATCAAAATATTTTTGACGATATAAATATTAGTAATTTTATAAACCAAAACTGCTTAGGAAAGAAAATTAAACGAATAAAAACGATTATCGTTTTAAAAACTTGATATTTAAATATACAGCGAATAAAATAATTTAAATAAATTTTCGGTTACTGATGAAGTTAAAGTGACGTCACAAGGTTTGTGTTTCCCCCCTCCCCCATGTCACAATATGTCACATTTTCTTGACCCCCTCCCTCCCCCTAAACGTGTGATGTAATTAATGGATGACCCCATATATTAATTAACGTTGCCTGGCAGTGCGCATGTGACACCCTTTGAGCTTCCCCGATGATTAAATAGATCGGTTCTTGATTACCAGTATTACACTTCAATTTTAAATGACTAAATAGCACAGCTACCATAAATATTAGCTTTTTGTGTAAAAATGCGGCCACCGGGGCGGAAAGTTAGTCATTGTTGGCCTGCTTTTGGAATGTTTAAGTGACAGTTAAACGTAAAAGGCAAATACTTGAACAACCGGACCACATTGTTGCAATGAATGTTTGCTTTTTGTTCTCTCTAAATGTTCGTTTATTTTAATTTTTAAATGTAGGTGGTGAACTCAAGTAGGTACTTTAGGGTCATTACTTTTCAAGCTACTAGGAGGTCGCAGTGAGTGAGAGATTACAAGTAAGTATGTACAGTCGACGTCAAAGAGATCTTTACGACTAACGTTACAAAAAATTATTTACACGACTTTATTGTCATAGCATTTAGGTCGTGTAAACATTTTTTTGTTACTTTGGCTGTAAATTTCTCTTTGACGTCGACTGTACATACTAGGTAGCCCTGGTACGTGAACTCCCCGGGGGTCGCCAGTGAACACATCATAAAGAAAGAAGTGCCAATACTGTGAAAAATTCGTGACCAGCGAAATTGTTCACCACGTTGGCGATATTCTTAGCTGGTTTTAAAAGATGGGAGATGGAAAAGATGTCAGAACTTTCTCGCCTAATTATTTGATGTCAATAAGAGCTTATTTAGACGATGTGAGAACTCGCATGCGAGTTTCATTACATTGCGGGTTTTGATCGGTCGGTTGAATTGGACGTAACCAACAGTCCGCAATGTAACTAAAATCGCATGCGAGTTCGCGCGCCGTAAATCAGCCTTTAATGCAGGTAAACCTCTTGACAGTGCTTCAATGTCATGTCTTCAAAAACACGTAAGTAAGTAGGTATTTAGGTCTGTTTTCGCTTTCTGTTCTTGGGTAGTCGGGAAAAGAATGAATTGAGAAATGTGACTCGCAGTAAGTCCAGTCTCAAAATAGTAATAAAAGATTTGCGAATGTCGTGCGTTTGTCGTTTTACCGCGGCGGCGGCGAGTCGTGACAGATTGGTCCGATTGCCTGGGCTGGCGCACGCTATAATTGGATTAAAACGAATATTCGCCAGTTTAACTTTGTGGTTTATTGTGTAGAGTTCCATGGGCAATTAATTTTGGATATTTGATCACCGTCCTCATCAATTTCATTAGCTAAAAGAGGTTTACTGCGGGATATACCTAAAAGTAGGTCATAGAAAAAATATCCTACAATTTTCAGTCTCTTGTCGCACATTATTCATCAGACTGTCAGTCGGCCCATTTTGTAATAGGCCTACCAAAGATACAACAAAAAGGAGATTTTTTCTTTGCTAAAATTTGGGAACTGATCCAGCAAGTACCTTTCGTGTATTATTAAGGCCACCGTACGAGTATAGTACAAAAACATAAAATGTACTGCATCCAGACACCGCAGGGAGTCAGAAATCTGGTCATCCTGATGTATTTATTCAATGCACTGTTGCCACACACATCCATTGTATTTGCCAAATGTATTACTGCAATTCTGTCATAATGGTTTCAAAAAGGGACAATAAGTATTTTGTCTGTGTGAAGTATGAAGTTTCCATTCAGTAAATTCTGCGCTGGTCTTATTATTACCAAAGTATCTGGATTGATGAACTAATTAAAAAGAAAATACTAGCTTACAATGTGGCAGCTAAGGCTTATTTAAATAGTAGTACGCAGTCAAATAAGGAGTATTGGCAAGGTGCGAAGTCGGTGGAGGGGGAAGTGACGCTGATCGTCACAAACACAGGTAATCTTATGGAATGGCCGCCATTAGTACTAGCGGCAGCCGCTTGAACTAATTTTACTCCATAAGATTTAACGTAGAAAGTCTGCCAACATGAGGGCAGCACCAGTCGAAGTGCACCTAGCGAATATGACTCTGTATTAGTCCATACACATTTCCAAGTGAATGGAGAAGAATGAACAGGAAAAAATAATGGTACAAGAGGCAGTCATGTAATGTAAGGGACAGGGTTTCGGTAATTCAAAATGAACGCATATTTTCAGCTAGTTTACCTACTATACCCACCCTATACGGAATCCGCGTGAACCTTTTTCAACGCGTTGACCGCAAATACTGGCTCGTTAAGCCGCGTCACTATCAGCTCTCGTTACCGAGTCGATGTCTCATTTTATACGGACTTCCAGAAAGTTTCTCAAATCGTCTCTTACCCTCATCTCATTGCGCTTGCATTGTGCAGATAAGCATGATTTTTATTTTTTTACTTTCGTGGCTTTCTGTCGTTAAATTCTTTGACAAATACTAAATAGTCGATGCCTTAAAATGCGTACGAACGTCAGCGTTGTAAAAATTTAAATACCACCATCCCTATAAAAGTCAATTTTATGCCAAAAATGTCTTACATCATTTTGGAAAAGCGCTGATACTCTTCAAACTGTTGGATCGATTTCTATTAAACATAGCTAAGAACCAGCGCAAGGAAAACCGCATCGAAATCGGTTCATCCGTTGAAGAGCTACGATGGCACAGACATACATTGATGTCAAACTTACACCCCTCTTTTTACGTCGGGGGTTAAAAATAGATAGGTGTAGGTACCTAGCTGATAAAAAATTGACATGCCCGATATTCATATGTTTTGACTGGTTTGCTGCGTGTCTACCTTCGCTTGTGGCTTCGGCTGTCTACCATTTTTATCAGTTCACTGGCTTGGATAAGGCAACCTTTAAACTTATCTGACACTGCATATTAGCCACATTTGCTTACAGCTATTTATGAGAAACTAGTGTAGTACTTTTCGAGTGTGAGAAACTAGTGAAGTCTAGTACCCAAATACATAGTACCTATGCATAAACATATAAAAGAATGTTATCTTATGTTTTATGACCAGGGCTATAAAGTGGCTAAATGCAACTTTCTCTACAATTTGTGAAGAATAAAGAGATCCTTTACGAGTTGACGCGGTGAAAATTCATTGATTACTAACTAGGGTGGGCGAAAACAGCATATTCTTACTTGGGAAAAATGAAATAAACTTTGTAACAACTCATCCCAATTTTTCAAGTAGATATATATACCTCGACACTTTACTTTATGGTTAATATACTTTGTCAGATACCTTCGTTAGTAGTGTCACTATCAGGATCCTCGTTACCACGACTCGACTCAAGTCTCGTTTTATTGCACCGACGTTCAGGAGCCATTATTAAGTAAGTTGGCGACAGTGTGATTTCGACGGGATCTTTATTTCTTTTGAATTTCGTACTGCAAACACGAACCAGTCCACGTCAGCGTTTCCCCTTCTGTGAGTTTTCAATGTATTTTATACGAATGCGACGTTGGTTTTATTACAAGCTTTTATTTAAGCCCTGTTAGTTTGTAGGAACCTAAATATTTATGCTAGTGTGGGTCAAATCATGCAAGCTAAATTTAACCCACTTCCTTGCATACATATGTAAATCGGATGACAATGCAATATTATGATGTCATAAAGCTGATCTGATGCTGGGGACAGAAGGTGGCCATGGGAACTCTGTGATAAAACAACACAAACTATTTGTTGTTAGAATTGTCTCGATGAAAGAAAAGTACAGTCAGCGATAGCCAGTACCAAAAATGAGATTAAGTATTGCAAACTTAGTATGGAATGTCCTGTTATAGTCTTGGGAGGGACGCCCGAATGGAATCAGATGTGCTTTCAATTGCTTTTCTACTTAGTAAGTAGGTAAGTGAATGTTTTTAGATGGGGCTATAGGCTAAAGTAGAAAGAGGGCAGCGAAATGAACATAGGTACCAATATACATACATGCCGCTTACTATGTTGCTCGCACTCACTAAAGCTTACAATTAGCTACCTATCTGAACACTTAAGGGAATTCAAACTGGTTACTGATAAGGTAGTCGCGTCGAAGTTAATAGGAAAAGTGTCACAAATTCCTACTACTATTACCTATCCGTTCTCTCTGCCATCTGACTGGAATTAATATAAAGTCACATTTGTATAGCCACGTTCTCGCCGTAAAATAAACATATCCATTCCTATCACCAGCAGGTGCTCCATGTAACCGAACACCACGTGTGACTTAAAAGTGAAAAATGCTGTGGAAACTTGAAATGACAGGGTTGTTACTCCCGTAGCTGTTCAATCGAACCAGTATAAGATTACCACGAGATGCGTAAAAAACCATTTGTGACCGGAGCGTCCGGAGATCATATTCTGCTGGTTTATTCGAGGCGAATGATTATTGAAGCGACTGGATACAGGGTTGCCTCAAAAAAATAAGTTCCCCGAAACGGTGGCTAGGAGACGTGATATTTATCCTATTTGTAGTGATAATATTAGTGCGTCGCTTCTCGGAAACGTGTCGCTGACATATTAATCGCTAATAAGCGGAGGTGTCTCTCTTCGAGTTTCTCGGAGCGCGTCTGTATTTGACTCACGGATTTCGAGAGAAAAAGGGGATGGGAGGGTGCTGATTTAGGTTGAGTATGTATTTTTGGGGACGAAGGAATAACAGCGATAATTACGCAATTACGCAATTACGCTGAATATACTGGTATTTTCACCTCTCACTCAGTTATTTTTCGGGTGTATTCTAAGGAAGCCCGGTGGGTCCGGTAGGCTACCTTCACCTCCAGATTTTTTAAACGATTTTCTCTTGATTTTTCTAAGGAGATCATTTAAGAATCAGTCCGTAATTATAAACACGTTTACAACAAAGATACAGTTTGTCAGTCAGAGCACTAAACTAGGCGTACCTGTAGAACAATATGACTGTACCTATAAGCTATTAAGTACGTAAGTAGGTTTATAAAGGCTATACTGATATATAAATAGTAACTGTATAATTAATATGGTTAAAAATAGGTAGCTATAGTAAGTAGACGAAAAGTTAAAATTACTTTAACTGTACTCTGAATCGTGCTCAAATGCCTACATATTCAGCAAGAGGGTTTGAATGTTGATGAATTATAAACGTACATTGCCACAAATCTCATTCCTGTTAAGCGATAAAGCGTGTTAAAAACCAACAACGGAAGCAAAATACGAGAGGGAACCAAAATCATAAGCAAAATATATCAATTTAGAGTTAGGTAGGTACCTATTGAACGTGATGTTTATTAAAAAAACATTATACCTACATGTATAATATTTTTCATGTATGTGGCCGTGGTTTTGATTTAGGCATTAACGTAAGTGATTTCCATACGACCTTAAACGTCAGAGGGTCAACTGGGAGACTTTATTGGCTAAGCTTTGTGAATTAAGTAGACAACTCAACTTGACTGTTAAAACTTTTTAAGCTGTCCTAAGTCCTATAATGCGGCTTAACGGGTGCTGAAATGTTATTAGCTTTACTTAAGTATAAGGCAAGTACATATTTACATGTTACACTTACACATACTACTTGTGAGTATCCGTGTATGTTGTAAGTTGTAACTCAGATACTGTCAAAAGTATTGACGTAAACTCAACGCGTCTGGGGGAAAACGTGATGTGGCGGGGATGCTCACAGAGACTCAACTCTCAAGTGTTTGCTATAGTTACGTACTATTACATATATGGGTCATACACATTTTATAGTATGGTTAATTCGATCGTTCACGTCTTTTCTATAGACATCGCAAAGTTAAGAGGGTCAAAAGCTACAGCGTACAGTCGGGATACATTTTTTCATTACCTGAAACGGCTGAAACTCATATAAGAAAAACGAGGTATGGTCGTTAACTTTTTGTTAATTTTAAAAAATGGAACGTTGTTTCGTTTCACGCAATTTGACAGCTTGATCAAATTCGAAACGCGTAAACAAAACAAACGAAAACAATAACGGAAACGTAGCCAATTCAATAACCGTTGCGTTTCTTAGGAAATCACAAAAAAGTCTATCCATTATTGTGAGGGCCGTGTGTAAACATCCGAGTGGAATCCAAACGCCCGGACGCCATATTGTTGTTTTTTGCGTTGGCGGGAGATTTATTGGTCGTGACGAAGCATTGACTTCCTTTCATAGATTTCGCATCATGAAACAGTAAATATATAGCAGTTTATACATTTCTACGTCCAAACATGTATCCACTCCCTTTTTTCTACATTCATACCATTTTACAGATTTTATACTACAAGAATTTCCAATGGCTGTACTTAACTACTGTGCAAGGGACAGTAGGTAAGTACCTACTACCTACAGCTTGGACGCCACTGTAACCAGAATATGTTAGAATATTTAATCAAAAACACTAATAAGATGATATTAAAAAGCGGCGTTCGCTTTGTTCTCTATCTACTTTTGAATTGTGTTGCGAGCACAAGTAGTTTTTAACATGCTCTATCTAGAGTGTATGCAATCTATGATTGGTAGTGACAAAGTCAATTTCACGGCTTGGGTCGCTCGGTATGCGAACGCCTTATGATGGAATTTGGCAAGGGCTTTTAACTCAAATAGGCCTTAAGTAAACAATTTACCTGCCAATTGTGATGAATCGCTCACATCGTGGCCTTTGAAATAACAATTCTGCGTAGTGAAAGATGTTTTTATAAATGTGACAGTTTTGCTATATTGCGTTAACGGATTTTTAAAGGGTCGTATTCATGATGTTTATTGACAGATCATTATATTTTAGGAAGCTAGTCTGTGTGGAAAGAGAAGAGTCGTGGAATGTATGGGACCCAATACATTCCACAACTCTTCTCTTTCCGAACAGACTCTAACTTCGTTTTTCCAACATTGTATTACATTTGGTACGCACTAATAATAATAGAAACTTACTTATTTATAATACCTATGCTTACGAATTACGAATATATTTCGAAGTCAAATATCTTTCCTATAAAGGTGAACCGTTGTGTGACAAATTTCTCTATTTGGCTCATAAAGTCTATTATGTTGGTAGGTAATAAGGTAACATTAGTCATATCACGGTTATGTTATCATGAAACCCGTCATATACTCGCCATATCACAGGATATTTTAAAAACGTCTTGAATATGGCCCAGGCATTGTGAATTGTCAGTCATTGACTGCTTAAGCCATTTTAAAGCATTTTAAGGTGATGCATGACGCGTTCTTAAAATGTTGCGTGTCCATTTTTGGCGCTGCAATATTTAATGATGATATTAATTGTTATACTGCCTCTAAAGGTGCCTAATGTTGGGAGTAAATATTCATTTATTTCATTTCTTTTGGAAGTTTTTGAATAAATTGTTGGATAGATCCTTAAATTTCTCATTTAAGGGATTTATGGTTTAAATATTTAGGTGTTTGCATCCCTAATTTTCAATGTTTTCGCAGTCCATATTTTTGGACCCAAACTGCAAAGTATGAGTTTTCTATAATTTTATTAGTTTCATATATTTTATAATCAGTAATTTCTTAAGAAACTACATACATATAACACAAACATTGTTATAGATAACATTATAAACAAAATTTTAAAGAACGTGTGTCACTGTGGGCAACGATTTATATACAAAGTTATAGTTTCAAATTCAACGCTTTAAATGCGTTACGTATTTTATGCGTTGAATTACGTATTTATGCATGCGGGCAATAGACGCGTAGACGCGTCCTGGCACCAACATATGCCATTACTGAAGAAATATGATGTTTTTCAGCTGAGCAATGAATGACTTAAAGCCTCCGTGGCAGGCCTGGAGGGGTGCCAATAAAATAGTTTGTAGTCAGACTTTCCCGACGGCCATAACTCTGGGCTATAAATGTCCCGGCAATATCAATCGTTTGCATATCGTAGTTTTCCGGTTTCAACTAATTTTTCCTGTGGACAAATATTTACTACCGTTTACGTACTGACATTGACCGTTGACCAATAGGTAAGTTCTGATGTGGTTATTTCATCTAGGTAATAAGTAAATTGTTTCAGCTGTAAGCGTGAAAAAGTAAGAGACAGACGGACAGAGTTACTTTCGCATTTATAATATTAGTAGGGATAGGGATAGTAAGGATTATTGGTTTATTAAAAAGCTTTTTTCTTAGAAACTTTTTTTCAATGTCATAATTATTTTAATTTACTGACACAAATATACCTAGGTAAAATAGAAATAGATTCAAAAGTATTTTAGACATTTACTAAAGTATATAGATACAGGTATAATGTATAATTATACATTTATGGGCAAAAAAGATGGGTCAAAAACGGAGTCTCATCCTATCATACGACTCCATCGGGCGCCAGCAGCTAAAAAGACACTTGAAACATAAAAACGCAAAGGGTCGTCTAGACAAAAAAATCAGTGCCGTATGGCAGCCGGCGGCTGTTTAACTTGCGACTTTCTCATTTTATTCAAAATAGGACGTATCTTCGTACGGTAATGTTGTAGCTTACGCTTTTGTGTGCTCGCCTCTTCGTTACCCTGGAGTGGTTCTAGTTTGTTTTTTACAGCGCGTGACACCACGAAAGCCCCGCTTTGACTTCGAATACATTTTGAATACCTATCAAGTGAGGTTTGATGGCCAATCTCGGCGACATATGATCGCTTGTTTTCAGCAAGTGTAGGTACTATGTATGCTTTATAAAATACGTAAGATGATTTGGTCTATTTTGGATAAACAATCTCCATGACGGAAAAATCAACAGAGAATATATAGAATAGCCACAATGATACCCAAAAGCCACAACGCAGTTTAAATTGTCGTTTTTTTTTTCAAAACGCTATGTAGAAATTATAACATTTTAAACACGTACTCTACTATCGTGTTTTTCCGTTCCACGGCTGGTTTTGTGGAAAAGCTCGGGAAATTTTTACATGATAAAAGTGGAATTATAACGCTGAAAAGAGTTTTAAGCGGCCATTTCGTTCTTGTGCAAAAGTAGAGGATTTATCTTTATTAAGTTGACACAAACGGAAAATTACATTTATATTTTTAATAAAAGCGGTGCTTTAAGCATACCTATCTGAAAATTGTGGAAAATACATTATTGTTTTCGTTATGTCAACATAAAACATATTATATAAAATAAATAAATAAACTAGGTATGAACTAACAGACTCGTCAACGCTAAATTAATAACCCTTAGGTTTATGGTTAGGTATATTAAATTAGGTTCCATAAAAACAAACCGTCGTAAAAATATCCAAGCTTGACAAATTATTATTCACTTTTGTCTTATCAAAGTTTACGAATCTTCGTTTTTCAAAGGACTTTAAAAGTCCTTTTGAGAGGGCACCACGCATAACTCGCGATAACAACAATACTTCATAACTGAGCTGTTGTTCACATTGCTATTCCGCTCCGAAACCAGTATGATATTTATCCCCAATTGGGTAAAACATACCTTTTTTTTATTAGAAATAGGTAAGCATTTGACCACAATCTCACCTGATGGTAAGTGCCGATGCAGTCTAGGATGGAACATAATTACCTAAAAGATGTCTATTCACTCTCGATTTAAAAAGATCCAAGTTATAGTGGATTGGGAATAGATTTGCAGGAAGTGAATTCCACTCCTTAGCCGTTCGCATGATAAACTGGTATCCCATATGCCATATGCTGGAAGCTTGCTCACCAAACTTGCGTGCCAGACCCGGTCGAATGCTTTAGAGACATCGAGAGATACCGCAAGGGCTTCACCGTGCCTCTCAATAGCAATTGTACCTTTAATTGTAACAATTCTCAAGCTTTACATTTATTTCAAATTTGGAAAGGGTTGGTTCAGGCGAATATTCTTTATACAGTCAGCATAAAATATTATAATATAGTGACGGTCAAAGTGGTCAAATAATCGGTACAAAAATCCTTGTTTATATGGCAACAAAGGCGTTTTACGATATATTTGGCCACTGGCCGTTACTATCAATTGATGCTGTTGTACTGCGTGAACTGCGATTATTGCTGACCCATTGTGACCGCCTCATCTACAATGATTATGGTCTTGCCCTAAGAATTCACTGAGCTGCAGGACTGTTTTGACCTCGGGAAACTTTATCCAGGTAAAAGTACATAATATGTATGATATTTCTCGTAGCTCATACTTTTACCAGTCTCCTCTGAGGCTATGCTCTCGGTATGTGTCAGTAATGATGCCAGAGCGTCTCCAATGATTTATTTTACACAATGTTTATATTTCGACTCCCACAGGACCAAGTACACAATTTAACGCGCTTACACTTTCAACCTCATCTTGTAAGTCATAAGCTTCAAACTCGTATATTTTAGAAAACTGTCAATTCCGAACTTGACAAAGATAAGCGTGCGGACATGATATTCTTAACTTGTAGTAAGTAAGGTTGAATTTGTTTAAGAAAAGATGTTATGGTTAAGTTTTCCGGAGTGGGTGGTGCGACAATGGATGCGCGTAGGCATCGGGTGCATGCGTGCGATGCGCAGCCACCTTGCTTGCCGTTTTATGGCGGTTTTGCCATTGGAATACAAAAGGATGTATGTCATTATGGGTCTTCAAGAGATATATGACTTTTTGGTGGCTGGAGGCTGTAGCGATTCTAATTTCGATTTCAGCTGTAAATATTGGAGACGGAGTTGATTAAGATTAAGCATTTATTTTCAAGACGTTAAGTATGTAGAATTGCGGATGCACCTTTAAATTTGTAGTTACATAATTTAAAAGTTAACAAAACTTAGTGTCGCTCCTCTACGTAGTACAGTCAGCATCAAGTGGAGCGGATCAGACTACGCATCAAAATGTATGTACTATTCTAATACCCTATCAAAGAAATATAATAATATCTCTATAGTATCGTGCGTTACTTTTGAACGCGAACTGTAAAAATATAGGTACCTCTATTTGGAAAAGTACCTATTCCAGGGTGTCAGATACTTTTGGAGCATTGTGTCATCTGTTACTATTGACGCTGTACAACTACCTATAAGAAAACTATTTCTACATATTTGAATATGGCAATATCTCTAGAAAAAAGTGTCTCTAATGTAACAACTTATGATATTGACAAGTCACAGCGATACAATGATATTTGTTTAACATTCGTCCAGTCACGCCGGCAGTAGAGTCATCCAAAGTCTCAAAAATTATACATCTGTCCTTGTCCAATGTACTAAAGGCGAATGAGAGGTCGATCTTGTCAAAAAAGGCTTGTGGGTGGCAATCAGTTATTCCTGAAATTTAAACATCTTGAGAAAACGCTGTCGGCCTGTCTCCTCGACATTTTGTATTTTTTGTATCATCGCATCTCATTCAAGAAATGTAATGTAAAATCAACCTTAATTTGTTTTATTTAGGGTATAATTTTCAGATGAAGTAATATAGAGAAGTGAGGTTAAGAAAATAAGCAGTTGAAATGTGATTGTCATTGTTGAGCTTGCTGTGGGCAACTACGAAGACTTGTGGGAGTTGTGGGGTAAGTCGAGTTATTTGTGCGTTCGAGTTTGTGGTCTGTATGGGCCTTGCATTCAGGTACAGCGTAATTTGTTTAACTCACATTTGTAGACGGGTCTATCGCGAAATTTATTTAATTACCTTTATTTACCGACGTTTCGACACAGAAAGAAACCTGTGTCGAAACGTCGGTAAATAAAGATAATTAAATAAATTTCGCTATAGACCCGTCTATAAATGTGAGTTAATATGTGTTTAAAACGCGAAAGTTTCCAATTTGTTTATTGTTTGTAAAAATTGTGTTTCCCGTTATTGAACACGCGCGAAAAAGTGAGAAGAACAATCGGGAACAAATCACATTGTTCTATTACATTTTAAATTCATACACTACAATACTGTACCTATGACATATCTCCAGTGGAAGACTTGGTCACTTTTTCTTTATTAGAATCTATTTCAGTTTATAACATGGTTTGCCATTTATCTCTGTAATAGTTATCTTGTCAAAATCCAAATAAAAAATATCAATTCGGACTCAGAGACAAATGTAAGTGAGCAAACTTTATTTTCAAGCCTGTAAGGGCGTCCAAATTCTTTAATTATGTCTATTTGACAAAGTCATAGATATCTATAATACTATAAATACCACGAAAACATGAACATTTTCTTTATGTGACAAACTTTCCAACCACAACTGATAAAACAACGATTGCAACTACAAATGTTAGTCTGCAATGCATGCAAACGCCAAAAACGTTAATAAAAAAACCCCGCAAATAATAAATTGTACAAGTATCTCGCACGAGTGACGTAAATGCACTGTGAAAAATGATCTCACCTCCACCGAAGTTTTTGTTGAAAAATTGTGCTGCAAAAATTTCCGCATCAACTTTTTAGTCGTTCCATTGTTCTCCGCGCGTGCTGTTTTATTAACTGAATTTACATGCAATTTATGTTACAAAGGATGTGCATTGGTTACGTTTTTATACATAATACTGAGGTAGGTATTGGACAAGTGTTTCCGGAGTGCGACTTTTATAATGGTTTATCTTCACTTTTAAAAATATCTTACGTAGAGTTTACGTAGACCATTTAAGCTAACTTTGCACCGACTTGAATATAACAAAGTGATGCAGTGCCATTATAAACGTCATATTTTCGTAGAAATTTGACATTAATGATGACACTATTGTCATGGCAAACGCTATGCAGAGTTAATAGCTTAGTTCGACTAACCTCAGTAGGAAATAAGATATAAATTACAAGTATACCTATCTTATCTTTCTTGGATGTTAAACAATAAATCATCAAACAGAGGGATGCGGATGATAGAATAAAGATGGCTACAAAAAATACTAATTTATCTATCACTTGTAATCAATTTAGAAATCAGTAGTGCAATATGATCGAGTGAGTGCCCATCGAATTCCACTGGTATCCCCGATATGAGTTTTTTACCGTCCGCTGTCGCCCACATCCTAACTAAACTAACTATTAGTCAAACACCCAGCAACATGTTTGTTTTGCCGCGGGTGGCATATTGTCCGTGTACGCTCGAAATAGAAGGTTTGCTTCAAAAAATATAAACTTCCTAACTCTTGCGGTAATCTAAATATAATACAGGGTGAATCAGGAGACGTGAGCACGACTCATGAATCATCCTGTATATATGGGTTTATTTTGTCTAAGGTTCCCGATACAAAATTCTGAAATATGTATAATCTATTATTCAGTCGAACATCATAAGACTGATTAACGCATTTCAAATAGTTATTTAGAGAGTATAGGTAATAGGTAGTTACCTATTCTCTAAAATGTATACAATTTAAATACCTTCTTTTGGTATAGTAGTTTGTACTAGATCAGACGAAAATATAATTATTTTTTATTGTTATTTGTTGTGGCAAAGGAATGTATCAGTCAATGAAAAAAGCGTAAGACAACATTTACTCTAATTTTTATATCATATGTTAAAACATCTTAAAACACGAGGACCACTTTGTCGAATAAATTAGCTATTAGTATAGGTATTTTGACAAAACAAGAAACCAAGATGTGTCATTTACACGTTTACAATCTCGATAAACGTATCGGTAATAAATTGTTATTATAATTAGTCGGTGCAAAAACGGCGGGCCGTAAATTTCGGCTCGTTGCAAAGGGGCTCTAATAGAATCATTATGGGTGTCGTAAAGTGGCCGGTACTCCGGGCTGACGGTTGGGAGTTGTTGTATAATTTCTAGCTAATGTATCGATGGGATATATTTCTACAGTGCTTGAATAACTGAGTATCTAATAACCGAGTGCCTGCAAAAACAAGTATATTCTGAATAAAACCTACTACCTAATAAACAGATCACTGACCGTGGAAGCTTTAACGAGAATAATCAATTTAGATATGATAATGTTAAAGCATGTTTTGGAAATTTATTCCTCGTAATACTAAATATGTATAGTTATACGTATATATATGTCACTTATATTGGCAGTGGATGTAATTAATGTAATGAATCTGGACTGATTTCATTTATTTTATGCTTTAGATTTAGATCCTAAAGTTTAGAAAACGCAACGTATACCTAAAACAGACGCCACTTAGTGTAAGGCCTGAGTGGACGCTCGAAGCGGAGCGTTCGGCGGGGCGTGCAGCGTGGCGTCGAGCTCCCAAGGGATTTGAGCAGCGTGCACTAAGGCCGCTCCTATACGCTTGCATTTCTTTAACATGCACGCCGCACGCCCCGCCCCGCTGCACGCCCAACTCGAGCGTCCACTCAGGCCTTAGTGTAAGTGTTGCAATATTGTCCATCTTATAGCTTATTTCGTTGGTAGTTGATTAGACACAAGTTCACTTAAAAGAATAACATTCCCATTAGCAAATAATAAATAAAGGAATTATAGACCTAAATGCTTATTGGATTTGTATAAAGTAACCAGTCTTAAAACTCTTAAACTACGGTATTTCACATCTTATCTTTACTTTAAAACCGAGTTCCATTCGAAAACCGTCGGTAGCATTCCCACCTATTAGTTTTGCCTGAATTCATTTGCATACAAATTGCTGCAGATATTAATTTGTATTTGTACCAATCCAGTCCCAGAACCGTCTCAACCTGCATAAAGTTATTAATGGTTGAAATACCAATCAGCATAACGCCTAATGGCGTCTGGAGGTTATTTTTTATAATGTACTTAGCATTAGCAGTGATAGCGCGATATTAAGATTAAGACCGCAAAAAATAAGAGTAGGTACCTACAAATAAAATAATATATCTTTGTTGGGTTTCGATCTACCTTCTCATATAGTAGGTATATCTCACATCTCTATCGGCTGTAGAGTCTGACCAACAGTTATATCAACAGTTATTTAAAGGTTAATTAAGAGTAAACTTACACTTTTAGGCTCGCGTGAAAATGGAGCAACAGCGCTATCTGAAATAACATAAAATTATTTAGATTCTTAAAATTCCTACTTAGCATCTCAACACTCAGTAAAGCGAATCAATGGCCAAGAATATAACAGTACTAAAGTGACTAAAGCTGTTTGGTCACATATAAAACAACAGGCATTAAGTTTAAATCCTATAAACACTGCGCACTGTTACACCAAAATAATACCTACCTTCTTAGATAAATGATAATGGACGTATATTTTGAGGTACCTTTATTTCAATTTGGTCTCAAGAGCATTGCATCGAAAAGGACTACAAAATAAATACGTTTTTGTGCAGCAGCTGACGCCGCGGGACGCCGTTTTTTCGATCATAAATATCAATTCACTCAAACCAACGAAACACATTTGTACTTATTTAGCTCGGAAGGGACGCCACGGACACTTAAAACTTCCTGCGCAAATTTCTATTATTATACCTACTTATTACTAACATTAACGACTCAAATGAAATACGAGAATTAAATGCTTGATTTATTATGTAAATGCAGTTAAATTTAAAACCTCTCGGTTCGCGCGTTCGTGTCACAGCTGCAAAATGGACAATAAATTATACGGTTTATGTAAACCTTGAACGAATGTGAACCTTCGCGATCGGAAATGTAAAGCCGAGCCGAAAATAAGACGAAATAGAAGACGTAGACGTGTAAGCGAAATGAAATGCAAAACGAATCAAACAAGCCGCAAATTACGTTAACTTAATGCTGTTTGTGTGCGTGGAATCAAAGCGTAAATTATTAGTAAACACGGCTTCGGGAGGCACATTCAGAACCCGAATATGATATCAATTCGATTTATATATTCACCCGTCTCCTTCATAATATAATATGTACAATGACATTCTAGAAAACGAGCGGGCGATCGCCTTGCATCCTATGTATTTGTATCATATTATAATTTTGTTGCAAAAGCATAATGTTAGGATAAGCCAACCTAAGATAACGTCAAGCGCATTGGACTTATCCAAATCACCAAATAAAATGGTGCGCTCTCTTACAAGCGCTAGCTAGTACGTAACGATATTCATATTGAATATGTATTAAAACATGGCCCATCTAAATACGGCCCAGGAAGGAACGTTTAAATTGCACGTGCTCGCCGCCATCTTGGCGTAGGTACATAAAATGGCGTCGCTGCGAAATGGCCGGCGTGACCGAAGCTTTACAGAATTTCCAGATTAATGACTTAATTGTCCAAGTTTAACTGTTAAACGGTTAAGTTTGAATGGGCGAGATGGTGGACTGCGACACTTTGCAGTTCGAGTAATGAACGTATTGGGCGGTTTCAGCCACTTTCAGGGCACTTGATTACAGTACGATTCAGATAGGAGATTCAATTCATTTTGTTTCAACGAGTTAAAACTTTATTGCTGCTTTTTACCCGACTGGTGGAGAAGAGAATTTATCTTAGCGCACTTTGCTGAGTTTTACCAAGTTTTACCGAAGAAGTTTATTGTATCTATTTACCTACATCGGTATTTAATATATGTAGGTATATATTCTTTCCATACGTGCGTATTAGATTTTTGCTTATCAGCCAGGATAAATATTGTAAATGCAAAAATGTACAAGGAAACCAAGTCTTATCTAACAAGCTGCCTTCAGCCAGACTACTCTGGATCTAGTAAACCAGTAATCGTAACTCGTAAATAGTACGCTACTTTATCGCACTGCAGTTCGTACCAGCAACTGCGGCTCAATTTCAAACCTTATTCCTTATAGATAAGATTTATTAAAGGTTGTGTCCAAGTTTAGGTAGTCTAGGTCCGCACAAGCGATTCGTTCTGAGTTATCGCAGGTCAGGTCGAGTTGATAGCGTTGTTTTTATACCCTACTGTTGAAAGGAGGTTACTGACATAAGCCATAAGACATCTTCAGTGTAGTTCTTAAGTGATATATTTTTTTTAATCTCAATAAAATTAACACTGAATGAAATTTGCTCTGTTTTGGGGAGACAACCAGCAAACCAGGAATCTAGTATTTAAATAAAAGTTGCAGGGCTATGACGTTTGTATTTAAAGGCATGAGATGAGAGCCCTAGAGAGTCCTACCTACTCTTGCTTTTCAAGTGTCTGCGGGGCCTAAGCGAATATTGAATTGAACATCGTATTTATGCATGCGTTGCTATCGTTCGAATAATACAAGAATTATTATAATGGTCAATAGTCAATAGTCAAAATATACTTTATTCATGTAGGCCTAGCAACAAGCACTTATGAATCGTAACATACTTATAAATTATCTTAAGCTAATTATCAGAGCAATTTATTGATGTTATTATTCCATAATAATATTGGATTATTATACAAATCAAATTTAACACAAATTTAAGAATTTCACAAAAGGGTCGTCAAACATGAAAAAAAATTGTATAAAAAATACTAGTCTAGAATGTTTCTAGAATAAAATCTAAATGTCAAATAAATAAATAAAAAACACAAAAGAAGTACAAACATCGGAATATTTGGAATATCAATTTCCTCATCATTAATCAAATATACCTAATAAATAAATAATCATTTCGAATAACAATTAATCCCACATTGTTTTATCATTCATGTAGTCTTGTGTGGTATAATACGCTTTAGAAATAAGTTTACGCTTTACATAATTCTTAAATTTATTAATAGATAATTCAGTAATATGGTTTGGAAGTTTATTATAAAATCTGACACAATTACCCATGAATGATTTTTTAAATTTATGGAGCCGAGTGAAGGGCACTGCGAGCTTATGTTTATTTCTAGTATTAATATTATGAATTTCACATTTTTTTCTAAAATTTACCATATTTTTATGTACCTACATACAGAATATTCTCATAAATGTATTGACAGAGCACTGTCATTATGTCAATTTCCTTAAATTTATCTCTAAGTGAGTCTCTATGGTTCATTTTGTATATTGCTCGAATAGCCCTCTTCTGCAGAACAAAAATGGTATTTATCTCTGAATCACCACCCCACAGTAAAATACCATATGCCATAATGGTATGGAAGTAACTAAAATATACTAATCGAGCTGTTTTCACATCAGTTAACTGACGGATTTTGCTCACTGCAAAAGCTGCAGAACTCAGTCTATTCGAAAGAGTAGCAATATGGGGACCCCACTGGAGTCCATCCATCTAAAGTTATAATTCCAATTCCTCTTCCTTCACAATGACACTTGTTTGCACATGTCTAACGTTACTACTAGTGACAAAACTGACAAACTTAATACATTTAGTATTTTTCTCATTTAACAATAAATTATTAACATTGAACCAATTTACTACTTTTGAAATAGCATCGTTTACATCATTGTAAGCTTGTTGCTGTCGTCTGCAAACAATACTATATCATGGTGGGTCTTTACAAGGAATGGCAAGTCATTTATGTAGATAAGGAATGTGTGGTGTGGAAAGCTTAATAAATTAACTAAATATGTACCGTTATCGGAAAGTGGCTCAGTTTATCGTCCTTATTATAAACCCTTAGCCACGAGTAAACGACCACCATTTTCCATCATCAAGTCTGTTTATGCGAGCATTCGCTTTAAGAAAATCATGACCTCGACACCTGTAACAGCTGTGTGTTCTCAAAGACCACGCTCGCACTGGTTTCAGATAGTCTAGGTAAGCGATATCAACAGGGACCTAGCTCGCGATTAAATCAACTGATCGGAACTAATCCTGTCGACGAACCACACATTACCTTATCGTAGGCGTATTTTACAAACAAATCCAGTCTAAAACAAACCCTAACCCTAAGGTTATTAAGCACTAAATCTATTACTAATTCCCTGCACACACTTTTACAAAGCTCAATCAAGTTAGAATTATGTTAGTAGTGTTTTAAGGTTGAGTTTAGTTTGTCAGGAGGTTGAAGTAATTATATACAGGGTGTTGACACCTAGCCTAGACGTAGGGTACAGATTAAGGCACGATACGACTCCGATACGATCTGGAATACTAAGTGAAAGGGAGATTATTTTAATAGCTCCTTGATTTTGATTGTATTTTATGTGGTAGTCTACGATATTTGTAAATAAGTACTAGTTATTTAATTGTAGATTGAAGGTGCTGATTAGCCCAGCATAGTTTATTGTTATTACTGCATATTGTAAATATGCATAAATAAATAGAAATTGGCAACTTGTTATTCAAATTCAAGGAAATGGTGAAGAATTCAACTTCGATATACCTATTGACAATTCAATGTGTGCTTATTTATAGACTTTAGTTTAAAGAATTAAATACATATTAGCTTACCCGCTTACTCAGGATTTTATCTTAAACATTAAAAACTATTTCAAACAGCCAAACATTCTGAAAATGACGAATTAAGTAGTTTAATTAAATGTGAAGTTTGTAATGACTTACTGAAGGTATACTTTTTGACAGAACTGTAGGCATCAGACATAGGTACTGAATGGACGTCAAAACCGGTCTATTAGTTAACTAAGAACATTTTGCTTATAAATCTTATTATATTTGGCCGCCTCAAGAAAAAAAGAAAAACATTGGGTAACTGAGCTTATGAAGTCCTCATAGACCGTACTCGCATTATGGAATAAACATATAAGCATGCAATTTTCCACATTTTCATAAAATTCTAAACTTAAGGAGTTTAAGGCGGGCTTATTCGACGATCTAATTTACTTGAGTATGCCTTAATTAGACGTCTGGCTTGTTCCTCGGTATAAAAGGTCATAAGTCTCGATGTGTTCTGTAAGACATAGGCCTTTTTATATAAGATAACCCTATTTTGCACTCGATTCTAAAGGATGTAAGTGCTTTAAGTTTTCGTAAGAGAAAGGCCTTTTCCTAGACATGCTCGTTACGACTGTGCCTGAGGAGAGGACGGTAATAGGTGAGTCTGAATCTAATTAATTTTCAACTTATACACGTCCAATTTTCTCTAGGGTTTGCAAAAACTATGTAATTGGTAACTGAGACTTTTTAATGCCACATTTATGTGGCCTTGTTTCTCACTCTGTAATGCATATAACGCAACTAGCAATTTAAACATCCAAGATTACTGCAACTTGACTAGCCAAAACAGAAATCCTTGAGAATAGCAAGTAAAGTAGGTACTAAAACGTCTAAAACGTACCTGAAACTAGTACCTCGAACTTATTACTTTCGGATAAAATTGCAAATTAAATAGAAAGGTTTTGAATCGGCCCAACTTTTCTGAAGTGGTTTTAAATATTCTAGCCATCCTAGGCTGAGTAGGACCTACTTAGCCAGTCCAGCATCGTTCCGTACTCCTATTAGGTATTACAAAGTATATGTTCAAGTTAAGTTTTTGGATATTTTGCTATATTTTAAAAATAAGTTCAGTTTGTGAATACGATTGGATATGAAATGTCCCGTGGAAAGTTCTACCATTTATGGGTCAAAAACGTTCAGAAAAACATGTTCATGCATGTTCTCTCTATGGACGTTACAAAAGTTAACAAACTTGGATACATTTTTCTAAGATTTTCATTAAGAATATAGCTTAGACGTGGAAACTCAATAAGTTTAAGTATTTATTATTAACTCACTTAATCAAACACATATCAGTGGCACGCAGGCAGACCCTCAATTAGTCCCTAAATTAACCATGATAACTCCTTACCAATTAAGTGGTAGACCTATATATTAGCACCAGAACTAAAATATGAAGGAAGTTTATTGACGGACAAATATTCGGGTCTAAAAATCTTTAATTGTTTCAATACTTGAGGTGAGGTGAAAAAAATAAATATATTTTACTTAAGTAATATGTATTACTAATATTAGGTACCTTACCTTACTGGAACCTACAGTCATCGTAACACATATAATGGGTTCACTTGCCACATAAAAAAGTCGTATCCGTATAAGATAGGTAGTTAATTAAGCACCTGTAGTATCAATTTACGACAAAAATTAAAAATTGGTAACCGAGCACAATCAATAAAAACATCCTTAACGACATTCCACAGACTGTCATTGGGCCACCATAAAAATATTAATAAACAAACGAACTGTCACAGATGCTATCGGCTGATATATGGCTACGGACCGCGGACAAATGTTCCCATACATGACTCCTTGCTTCGTTCCAATTGCCTAAAGAGCACGGGCTACTTGAAGATTATTGAGAACCAGTATATACGCATTCCGAATACGATTAACGTCTAAGGGTCTTGAGGTCAGATTAAAATGGTTCTTTCGAGAAGCAGACTCGTCCGCCACTGGCCAGTGGCTTCGACTATCACTGCACTTGATAATCAACCTTTTGAATGGATAAATAAAGTTCAATGTTGAAATTAAGTGTGCAATTGAGACTTTACCAAAAAACTGTTCATCATGTATCAAAATCGTAACGATTTCGGGTTTATGTTGAATTTGGAATGCATTGCTGCTTTAATAAGCTTGTGTTTGGACCATTGTGTAGGAGACAAGTATTGGACAGATGTTTGGATGGGTTGCCGTCGTTGATGGACGTATGAAGGCGATGTGAACGAAAAATGAAGCAATAAACGTAGATGAATCAAAAAGTATGGATAAGGAACTTACATTTTTAGGATATTTTGTTCTCAGATGGACCTAAATAGCGACCGAATGGGCACCACAGATTAAACGAGGCAGAGGTAGACCAAAAAGGAGATGGCGAGAAGATCTTTACTCATTTTGTGGCGATTGGCGCGAGGCCGCAAGCATGCACAAAGCGGTGACGAGTCGCGGAAGATATTCCAGCAATGGGAAAGATACGAAATTTGATAAATAAGTACGTTACGAAGTTAAAATCGCAGGAAGATGACAGTTTTCATGAGCAAAAAGATAAAAATAAAAACAAAGATAATATGCGGCTTTGTATGGATATTATAAGTCGTCCGTATTTGGTAAGTTACTACATATGCCCTGACTTTTTATATGCGTAGCGCTTTATGCCATTTACAAATACGCGTCAACGTTAACATGCGTAAAGGCTTAGTGTGGTTATTCCCAAAAATGAACTGCCGAATCTATAACATATTCCTATAAGAGTAATCGACATAAAGTCGTGTCGCATCGATCCCGCGATACCATCGACACTCGACAACGACACGTAGGCTGCGGGTGCACATATCACCAGCCACCACACATAAATAATCATACTCAACCAGTACTGTTACTACGCGTTAAAAACAGGGAGCCTACCTCGTAAAGAAAAAAAAATCGTTATCGTCTTGTATATTTGAGCGATAGAGAGGCAGTTTTTCGATATTTCGATATTGGAGGTAAGCCCCCCGGGGGCCGGGCCTAGCCAAGATGGCAATCGTACATTGACAAATGCCAAATCACCTTTAAGTTGTTGTTGTGGTAGATGTTTAGGTATACATTTCCAATGTCCAGTAGGTACCTGTCTAAATGCAATTTAAGTAATCGTGATTGATAAGTATATGAAAACTGTTAAAATCCAGGTTAAATTACTTTAACTGTGCTACCCATATCGAGTGACCATGTAGTTAGATATTTTTGTATTAAAACATAATTTATTATGTTATCGATGCCTATGGAATGTTTTGACAATATTATTTATTGTTTATTCATGTCCATACTTGACACCAGGGTCGGCTTAATGGCTGTGTTTCGACACTCCACTGTTAGGAGTGAAAGCGGCTAATAAATTTGATGACGATGGAGATGGCTCAGGGCCCGATTCGGATTTTGAACTAGATAACTATTAGATATCTATTAGACATCGCCAAGATACGATAACGATATTTTTAAGATGTACCTATTAGCCTGTCAAATTTGACATTTCCGCGATTCTGGAGATACTCTTGAACTATTTCCACAATGTCTAAATCGTCTCGTTGTGTATTTTTAGATGTCAGAACGATTTTGAAGTGACATTGGTTGTCCGAATTGAGCTGCAAAAGATATCTAGTTGAAATCTAAACTACCACGTATCTTAGTACATAGCGTATCTTTCTCTTCTCTAGAACGGATCTTGTTTTCCGAATACCGCGGTCATTCTTAAATTTCACTCTAAACCAAACAAAAACTTATAGTTGAAGAAAGTATAATAGGTAGGTGCTTCTTCGTAGAACTTCTTGCCAACTAAATTTTATGTAGGTACTATAGGTACTACTTAGGTAGGTATTATAGTTAGTTCATACCTAGACAATTTTTATGAAGACTATATTGACTATATGTATCGGCCAGAATTAGCCGGTGGTCTCTCCCAACCTTAATACCTCAAGCAAGAACAGTACTTACCTAACTACCTATTCCAGTTTGAATCAAATAAAACAGTAAAATAAAAGAGAAGTAGAAATAGGTAGTAAAGGTCAACAAACTACCGAAATGTCAGTTACAGTTGTAGTGCATAATTATGCACTACAACTGTAACTGAAGGAAAATAATTATTTTCCTTCGTATTTTCACGGAAACGTACGATCGTGTCTTGCTATTTCAGTCAGTCTCGGTACAAAAAGTACTGAGGTTGATTGAAGTAGCATGTCAAATACGAATGTTTACGAGAAAATACGAACAAAAAAAAAATTATGTCGCTGTGTTCACAAGTTACATACACGTAGAGGAATTACATTTGTGGACCCCCAGGCTTTTATGAGCGTGGCAAAAAACCAGGTAGAAGCTGTTTTAAAACGATCAACTTACAGACGAAATTGCAAGTTGTAAGAGCTTTCAAGAACATTATAATAGGTATATCTTTTCACAACATCTGAACGTAGTTTTGCTCATGTTTATCCAAGTAGGTATTGGTTTTAAAGCCTCACAGACAGATACAGAGACAGAGAGATAGTCTCGCCCATCGATCAGCCGCTAGCCGCTAAATCCTGATTTATCTCTTTTACTTACAAGTAGGTATGTCTCTTTATAACTCAATCAAATAGGTATATGTACAAGCTAATTTGAAACGATCAATTTACAGGCAAAATTGCAACTTTTAAGCTGCAACTGGGCTTTTAAGAACATGCCCCTTAAACCTTTTCACCTTTCTTGGTAACAAACACAGACGAAATCCTGATCTATCCCTTTTATTTACAATTAGATATGACAAATTTCAACTCAATCCACAACCCAATGCAGCTAATTTTAAAACTACTAACTTCCAAACTAAATGACAACTGACTAACTGACAGCTTTCAAACCCTCCCTTTTCACTACGAGTACAACATCTGAACGTAATTTTGCTCATCTTTGTGTGCTAAGTCTCGCTTTGAAAGCCCCACAGACCAATAGTCCTGCACATCGATCAGCCGCACGCCGCTAAATCCTGATTTATCTGGTCGACTACATTTTTGTTCGTAAGTGGATTACCGGCTACGACCGAGTGTCTGCAACTGTTGTTTAGTACGGGCGGAATGAGAACATTCGGACTGTATAACGGATTTAAGTAAGGAAATAAAGATCTAATATAAGTAAGGCTAACTGAGGTTATGGGGTACAAATAATAATTTATTTTATGATGCAAGCTTTAAGTTTTATTTTAACATTTCTTTTCATAGTCATCAGGTCATCACATACGAATTGAAATCAAAAATATCCCTAAAATGGAAAGAGATGCAAAAATATTTCACACATCCCCAATGGGGTGATATCGCAGTAGGGATAGGTAGAATCATAGGCGAGATTTTGGATTTTTTTTAACGCCAAATTGAAGCTTTCTGGCTCTAAAACACTATACTGTTATTTATTACTGTCGTATCGTATATAGGTATAATAATTTGGTAAATAGACAATCAGCTAAAATTATAGCTCTTAATACTATATTTTTGTGACCTGGGTCTTGTTTCAATTAAACTTTGTAGCTTGTATTAAGGACATTAAGGTACGAACTCCCTTATTCGGCTCTAATTATCAGAATGAAATTTCTGCGTTTCTTAATGATCATAAATCATTTGGTACCTACCGATAAAGTTACTTATGTGTTCAAAGAACAGTTGTCATAGGTACCTATTGAGAACAGTGTGGTCTCATCAGCAGAGAACTATCTCATCATTAAATCAACCCTATGCGCAGGAGCAGTGCCCTTACTGTGATTATGGGCGTCATTGTTATTAATTATTTATTTATTACTCCTGACTTGTGAGGGACGCTTGCAGTGTGATGAGAGGAGCGGAAGCGGGTCTAGTTGATTCCCTTTTTGAATATAAAATTACGCTCGAGATTCACAATTCTGTATAGTTCTTGTATAATTTCTTAGACCAAGGTTCTGTATTTCTAAAACATATTACTATTATAGTCACACATATTATAGACAGGATGGTCATTTTTATACTCTGGGGGATAAATAAGGCAATGACTCGCGAAAGTGTAAATAATATTTATTATTATTTCTCATATACATATTAAGTTTTACACGGAGTTGGCTTAGCATCACATCACAACTATCGCTAGATTAATTAGGACAGATAGTTTTGCTATACTGCTTCAGCTACCGCTGCAAGCGTACCAAAAATCCATATAAATGTTCACATGTTTCGCGAAGTGTTAAACGTATAGCTTCATCGCTACGCAACGCTAAGCTTGTAACTATTCTCGCTATCTTTATCACTATGTCGCGACGATAACCGGGATTGAAATAAATAACAATTTGACATCCCGTCTCCGCGCTAACTAGACATACCTACTCGTAAATCATGCGAGCGCCGGAGATTTGTCACATGGAGTCCTGATGGCGTAGGTGCACCAATGACACTGTTGACTTACAATTCTTATACCTTATTCCAAAGAAATAAAGTCCACCGGTGATCAGTTAAGATTGGTGCTGCTTTGTCGCTGTTAATTGCCCATACATCAACCTTATTGCAATGGGATAGGTTCTACAATTGGTCAATAAAGTTTGTTGCTAATATGTTGTAGGTACGGCTATGTCGCAAGACTGTTTCCCATAGAGTTGACACGTGAGAGCGTAGCGCATAGTTACGCACTAATGACTAATGAGGCGTCATAATGATATATTAAAAAACCGCCAAGTCCTTCAAACTGCGGATTCATATAAGTTAAAATTCGTTATGGTGTTAGAAGTTACAGGACGTGCCAAAAAAAGCATGTAGGAAAGCATGTCTTTGCCATTTAAGAGCCTGTACTTATACCTAAACAATCAATCTTATTCAACAATATATGTTTGTGAAAAATCATTACATATAGGTATCCGAAAAGCTGTCAGCCACCTTACCTTTGCTTAATATTGAAATGATTTTTTCACCTCAGCAGCTCGAACAAGGGTACTTTGCTACTTAAAAACAGTGAGCAAAATCGCATTTTGCTCACTGAGTGAGACAAAATGACATTCAAGTGACCTTAATATTCAAATGTCATTTCAACATGCGGGGTCTAATACAAGTTCGAAATACTTGGATTTTATTATCTCTGTCCCTTTCACGTCGTTAGCAAAAAGAAAGAGACAAAAAATTTTCAAACGACATTCAACGGTATATTGACGGTTTATAATAGACCCCCGAAAAACGTCAGAACGCATCGTTCCAAAACACATACAAGTATGAATTCTTAATATGTAATTAATGAAAATAAAGTTTCAGATTTGATAAAAACACTATATTTTACGTAATTTATTGTACGATTAAAATAATGAACTCAAAAAATACACAGTATATCACGTAAAATAAATAATTATACTTTTAAGAAACTCTACAATATAGTTTACAAATAGTAAGTATCCGTAATTCGGACCGTATCTTACAATGTTTTTTTTTTACAAAAAAAAAAGTTGCCGCAATCAATTGATGGTCGTTGTTTTCATATATTACCTATTTTACTGAAATTTACTACGTTTGTTTGTTTGTTTTTGTGTTTGATTGTGGTAATTATACTTAATTGTAAGTATATCTTAAGAAACATGACTAAATAGGTAAGTGATGAAGAAGGATTACATGTTTTCGGGTTGTCTAAATGTTCTCACTGCTGAGGTGAAAAGTTTTATGAACTACACGAGATCAAAGTTATTTACATCTCGTGCGCTTTTGAGTCCCTTACTACGCTCAAGATTCTAAATTAGATTCACTCGCTACGCTCGTGAATCTACTATAGAATCTTTCGCTTGCACGGGACTCAAAATAAGCACTCGAAGAAATATCAAACTTTGATCTCTTGTTGTACAAATAACTATTGTTTGCAGTACAAAATCGTGTAAAAAATAAACCTATTTTTTAAACCAGCTGGGCAATTTTAATAACCAACTTAGGTAAGTCTTTGTTCTTAGAATCAGTATGCGCAATGTGTTCGTAGTAAAATTTTGGTGCAATTACCAGGCATTCCTCTACAATATATTTCACCGTGGGTTGGAAATCTACGTGTCCCCTAGCGGGCCCCTACCTCATTACTGATGTACATTTTTGTGAATGAACCTGCCTTCAATTCAATTTCTCAATACCCCCTTTGGAATGTTTAAAACGCTTGTGTTTGCAGGCGTCGGGGGCGAAAAGTCGACCTGTTCTTTCTTTCTTTACCGGAGTGTTTTATAATGGAGTGCTTTGGCAAGAAAAAACTGCGTAGTGAGCAAGTAGTGGTTAGATACAGTAAAGCCCTGTGGCGACCATATACTAATACATAGATACTTAATGCCATGAGGTATTAATCCGACCTTTGTACCTTTTTTGATGTGTTTGAAAGAAAGAAATAGTAAATTAAGCCTCTACATAAAATTATAAGGAATCTACATAATAAGCTCGAATTTTGAGCTCTGGCAAGGCTTTATCCATGCAAGGTGCAAGGTTTTTGATATTCGTTTAATTAGTAGCAAACTAGTGGAATATTCTGCTAAATAAACAACAATAAAGCATCAATAGTTTTTAGTAAACAATATAATAAGCAAGTCAAACAAGAATAATTAACGAGATAAATTTACTGAAACAATTTCAGCCAAATTTTATCGAGAGCCTTACGAAATAAAATAAAAACTATTCGCACCCGCCCGCGCCCTGGTGTACCGCAAAGTAAAACATCCCAATAACAGTAAAAGGCAAAGTATCAGTTTACGGAATAAATATGGCGTCGTACGTCCCGTTCCACGCGTACTCGTTAATGGCAGGCATTAGACAATGAGGATCGCATTACATCTACATAGGCTTACATCCAGAAGGGTCTAAGTTGGGCCCACTGACATGAAACGTAGGGTACACATTCAGTAGGTAAATGATATAGACTGCTTCGTACCAGTACCTATTAGTAAAAATACGTTTTTTTTTTGTGTTGAAAATAAAAAGATTTAAATTCTTTACGACAATGCATGGTGACCCTACAATTAGAACATTTCCGTCAAATACCGATGTCCTTTGCTTTATCCGTGACAAATATCAACAATTTATTAGGGAGTAGATTAATTAGTTCCTTCCTTCTCAGCATAGATATTCACCCAATTACACTTCTTTTTGAACAGCTATAGTGACATTAAGATATGTATAAACACCTATAATTTCTTACGGTATTTTAACACGGAATAGCTATGGGCGCCGCGCCGTCAGACCGCGGCGCGCCGCCGCCGCCGCCTGAACAAAGCCCGGCGTGACGCTGTGCACTCCAGCGCCAACTAGCGGGAGTTACGGGTCGCTATCGGAGCGCATCAGACTTCAATATAATATCTAGTTACGATAGATCTGTGGACACAATTCGACAAATAGCGCATTATTAATATTTCAATTCATAAATTCCTCCAGGTCCTTCAAAAGAGTAGGTAGTTGCCAAAGCATAGTCGCTGCACATTGGTAGGATTGGCGAGAAGTTAGAACTTAGAGCACCTTCCTTGGGGAACTCGTGCGTTCTGGTCTCTTGTCAAAGCTATCCAAGGGAGTTACTGCACGCCATCTTTTGCGTCTCTGCACATGGGAAATGATTCATCGGTCGGACAAGCCGATATTCTGGGTAAGCTCTATGCGTCCATCCAACTCGACACTGGATGACGGAAGAGCCGCACCGCTAATATATCGCAGTGGGAGAGCTGTGTAGCGGATGTCCGTTTCAACCAATTAAGGCACGGGTTTGCCCACACATGCAATACCAGTACCAGCTTCTTCCTCTGGGCTGCATCCAACGAAGAATGACGATTTGGCAGTTGCCATCGTAATAATTCAGATGGGCTTAACTCCTTGGCGCTGCGTACAGATGTAGACTCGATTATGACGATTTGGCAGTTGCCATCGTAATAATTCAGATGGGCTTGACTCCTTGGCGCTGCGTACAGATGTAGACTCGCTTATGACGATTTGGCAGTTGCCATCGTAATAATTCAGATGGGCTTGACTCCTTGGCGCTGCGTACAGATGTAGACTCGCTTTGCATCTTCTATGGCATGTACCTACTTGTACAACGGGGAGTGCTCCGAGGAATTTGTTTCCCTGCCGCTTCTTCCCGCAATCGCCCTTCGCGACCACATTTCTATCTTCACCACTCAGATGGTTGGCAGGTCTTGTGCGTTTCTCCAGAAACTTCCTGCCTCGCACAGCTAAACTGTGAAATGTGGATTATACAGTAAGCCTGCGGTATTTACAGACTGATACGACCTTCAAACCTTCAAGAAAAGAGCGTATTCCCATATTAAAGGCCGGCAACGCACTTACGCGCGACGGTAATCGTTTACCGTTAGGTGTTACGTCTGCTCGTTTGCCCCGTATATCATTTAAAAAAATAAGCTTTTAAGGAGCCATAGGTATCCAAGGTCATCAAAATCCATGGCCACGCCGCCGGCGTCACGCCGCCGCCGGCCTATATTTGCCGGCGCGCCGCCGCCGCGCTTTTAGGGGTCGGCGCCCATCTCTAACACGGAAACACAAAGATGGTTAGCGGGTGGCGTGAGTAATTTCTTGTGACCACAGACGATTGCAATTCTCATCATTCGTAATATGAACCCACTGACCATCCAGCCTCTAGACATAGCATAGTCGCGCTACCCCCTCTGCCACACATACGGTAGCGTTACTCCATCTTCGAGTCACGCCTACACCGCTTACTTCAGTCGGCGGACCGGGCACGGTCTAGAAACTTCGGTAGCTCGAAGAAGTTTTTGCTATCAAAAATGCATTATTGTTGTGTCAAATTGTGTGGCAAGAACACTAAAAACTCTGGTGTACAAAAAAATGGCATTTCATTTCACAGGTAAGCCGATGTTTTAGAGATTTGGATAAAAAAATATTTTAATTTAAGCGTCTCATCAAATTTGACAGCGCTTGAAACTCGATGACGTCTTTTAAGAAAGTCTCTTTCTATCACGCTGCATCCGTATACATCCTTTCTTGTCTTTTATTACGTGACATTCCTAAGCCCAAACTAGTGATGTCCATATCCATAGAATGTGATTGTTTACTATTGATAAGGTCATTCAATTCAAATCGCATAGGTATTTGCGAAAAATTCACTATAAAACAAATAAATAATATGAGAATTACACTTACGGTCAGGTACCAATTTCCCCTTGAACATAACCGATATTGTCAATTCAGCACTACATAGGTACTCGTATTACTTTTAGCGATTATAAAAACATTGCAAAAATTTATCACAAGACCAATTTTATACAAAAACACACGGTTGCAATTTAAAATGCATTATTTTGATTCCATTTTTGTTGAGAATAGTGGGTGCCGGTTTAACTTTTTAATTTTTGCTTTTTTTCTGTGTACGACTGCCAACATGGCAATGATACTTGAACATTCGGCCAAATAATTTAAACCTCATTTAGTTAGATTGTGTTAAATAACATTTCATTTACATAATAACAAATCAATATTTGATTTAAACCATGTAATAACTCTTAATAGAATTATACAGGATGTTTTTAATGGGTGGGTATAGTAGGATACCGCGAATACAGGATGGATTTTCTTTTTGGCTCAGTGAGGGCAGCTACCAGATCCCGTACTGCTACGAGAAAACGGTCTTAAGAGACCTTCCCTCGATTTTAAATTAATGAAGATTGGCATTTACAGATTTTGGAAAAAACATACAGGATACGAGAAAAAGGTCATTTTTGACAAACTTTTTTTTTATGCCAATCGATCCCATTCCTATTGAGGATCAAAAGCTTGTATGGGAGCAAAAAAAAATTTCATGCTAGAAAAGCCACAAATCGAGGAAAACTTTTCCCATAATATTTGAATGAAAATGAAAACTTTTATTTTTCACATGCTACTTTTGTATGCCAATCGATTCCATTCCTATCCAGTATCAATAGTTTCCTAGGGGTCGACTTACGGTAATGTACTAAAAAGCCACAAATTGAAGAAAACTTATCCATACATTTACTATGGAGAAAACGTGAAATTTAATTCACAGTTTTCTATCTGGCCAATCAGTCCTGTCCTGTTACATTTAAGAACCATAATACTGTATGAAGACATTGCTGTACGAATGATGGGCGAGGTAGAAAATTGTGAATAAAATTTCACATTTTCTCCATAGTAAATGTATGGAAAAAGTTTTTATTAATTTGTGGCTTTTTAGTACATTGCCGTAAGTCGACCCCTAGGAAACTATTAATACTGGATAGGAATGGAATCGATTGGCATACAAAAGTAGCATGTGAAAAATAAAAGTTTTCATTTTCATTCAAATATTATGGGAAAAGTTTTCCTCGATTTGTGGCTTTTCTAGCCGGAATTTTTTTTTGCTTCCATACAAGCTTTTGATCCTCAATAGGAATGGGATCTAATTTGAAATCGAGGGAAGGTCTCCTAAGACCGCTTTCTCGTAGCAGTACGGGATCTGGTAGCTGCCCTCACTGAGCCAAAAAGAAAATCCACCCTGTATATAAAGCCGCAACTCGACTGATTAATTGACATAATTGCTCTCCCAGAAGGGGGTTCCTGGGGTATTTGACTTTGATACGGTCGTATAGAGGGGGTGGTTTGGTGACTTCCAGAAAAATCCGACTTTTGGTCACTAAACGGTGACAGATACGTGGGAGATGCTCGACCAAATGTCATAGAGGGACGCTGACAGTTTCTGAAGCCGCCATTATTTTTTCAAAATGGCGGATTCAAAATGGCGATCATTTTTCAAAATGCTCCCAGCGCGCTAAAATTTTGGTCACGAAAACTCGGGGTCACCTAGCTGTATTCCTATGGATTTTTTTAATAAAACCAATATGGCGGTAAAAATGGCCACTTATTTTTTATGAAAAGCTTCAAAGGTGAGAGATAGGTGGGGGGTGCTCGACCAAATGCCATAGAGGGCCCGAGACAACACAAATTGCATTTAAAAAGTTTCAAAATGTACTAACTAACATAAAAACACCTTGTAATACCATGGTTGCAATAAAGAATTATGATTATGATTATGATTATGAAAATGGCCGTCTTTTTTTTTTTCAAGTTGGTCTGAGCGAGTTGAGATTTGGCATGCGGCGAGCTTGGGGGCCCAAGATTAGTATGTGAATTATTTTTTGAAAACACTCAAAATGGCGGCGGACACGGGCAAAGGAAAATTTCCAAGTAGGTTAAGCGAACCCGAAGGGCGAATATCAGGCTGGGAGGCCGAAGGCTGACCCGCCGAAGGCCCGAAGCCTTCACCCCGACTCCCAAGCGTGCAACCCTCAGTAATTTAAAGCGAGGCCGAAGGGCGAGCTGCGTGAAGAAGTGCTTCCAAGCAGGGATGTTGCGAATATCCGCATCCGCATCTCGTCTCGTCTCGCGCTTCTCTAAATCCCATAAGACGCCTTTTTACCAATAGTTTATTTTTAAATTAATTATATAAAGCAGATACACCTGCTAACGAAACCACAACGTTATGGGTTAATGTTTTCGAACGAACGAATCAACATAGCATTCAAAACATGCTTGCATATTATTACTGTTATTACATTATTGACCGTGATTGACAATGTTATTATTCAACGTGTCACATCACTAGCGCCCGGCAGATATTACTGTCTGACGCCCACGTGTGTTTGAACGGACCAATCACGGCACGGGACTCGCTCACCTCGTCCCCCGCACCCCTGTATTTTTGGCAGCATCGGTTTCATGAAAGAATTGGCCTAAGTTGAGTCTAGAGGCTGGATGGTCAGTGTATGAACCTTATTCAGAAGAACAAAAAGGTATATTTTTTAAAGTAATTGAAAGTAGGTACGAGTTTTAGTCAATATTATCTTGTATTGCATGTAAGTTATATCTGTAAAATTAAAATGTGCGACTACTCTGTCCGATTTCTCTAACCACAAAAACAGGGTACAAAACACTGAAGTGAAGAAAAGCACCTACCTATACATGTTATTATTAAGTCTAATAATAATCTAATCTAATACCTTTAAACGAGCAATTCTTGTATATTTATTTATATATACATTTCGGGGATCTCGGAAACGGCTCTAACGATTTCGATGAAATATACTATATGGGGGTTTTCGGGGGGAAATTTACTATATGGGGGTTTAAAAAATCGATCTAGCTAGCTCCTTAATATCTTTAGGAAAACGCGCATTATTGAGTTTTTGTATGTTTTCCGAGCAAAGCTCGGTCTCCCAGATATGTATTGTATATTATAAACCGACTTAAAGATTCACCTAAAATCACATATGTAATGACATTTGCGCACTAAAGCTTTAGGTACCTAAGGCGGGCTGCTTATATTTATATAAAAAAGTTTATTTATACGTTTATTTTAATTACTCCATCTGGCAGTAATTACCCCGGTATTCGTATCTAATTGACCGGACTACGTAAATAGTCTAATGCACAAACAGTACTAAACGCATCCGTACCTGCCTTCTAAATATAGTCCTGGAAATGCACTGTTCGTTTCCATTTCAATAAAGCCATAAACGTTCACTGACTGTAACAGTAAATTCGACTTTATGACTTTAGGGACAAGCTACTTTTTGGAAGAAGGATTAGTATAAGCAGTTTTTAAAGTTACTGATTTGTAAATAGAAAGGATCGGGTAACGCTCTCTAATGACGCTGCATTATTTTCGTTCACATACAGTTTGCAGTGCATGATTAATTAATGTTAACGTTAATCATGGAATGATCGCTTAGGATTCGCGTTTTAATAAATAAAACCTTACCACCTCGAGCTTGATTATTCTTGTTTGGATTCCAGTGAGTTTCCAAATATGTATGTTAAAATTAAATATTTTCTGAAAAAAAAAACATTAAAAAACACTGAAACAAAATAGGAAATTTATTTCGACACTTCAATTATCTTCATTTTTACTTTATACTTACAAACTTTTTAGAAAATTCTCACCGATTCTCTTAAAGTGAGTTCTTTGAGTGAAAAAATCGATGCAGAGGCGCAAGCGTAGTTACACAATCACATCAATATTATAATGCCCTTAACTAACACTAAACTTAATCCCAATTCTAATTTCTATAAACAAATCTCCATTCATATCTTCATAGGTGTGTACCTACCTATATGATTATAATCACCTAATGTTAAGTAGACAACAATTGAGTTAAAATTCAATTGTCCACACGGCCAACTAAGAAGATCCTAACTCACATAATTTTCTATTGAAACGGGTCTATGATGATTATATATATTGTGTGCTCAATCTTCGATCTCTCGTCGAAGACAACACTGATTTCTTACCGAGTGCGATCTCCTTTGTACAGTCGACGTCAAAGAGAAATTTACAGCCAAAGTAACAAAAAAATGTTTACACGACCTAAATGCTATGACAATAAAGTCGTGTAAATAATTTTTTGTAACGTTAGTCGTAAAGATCTCTTTGACGTCGATTGTACTAGTATAAGTGTGCACTACGAACTCACATTTGTTGCTAAACATCTAGAGATCTTTCTACACTGGTTTGGCTCAAACAATGCGCTCGGTACGAAAGTAATAACATCCCAAAGCAAAGATCCCTCACGACAATGCCTCCAAATGAAATTACCTTTAGCAATCGACTGAGCCGATTATGGGCAATCGATTCCATATCGATATTACCGGCTTATCGATTGTCGTCGGGTACAATTTGTTCCGTGGGAGTAACTGGCTGTTTTAAATAAGGGTTTATTATACTGCGTAAATATGTTATTTTAATGCCGCAAATTGAGACTGTTTGTATTACTAATATACTTACCTAAAATATACAGAGAGAAATTCAGTCAATACAAGTGTACCATTGACAACAAGTGCTGTGTTAATATTATGCATACATATATAAGCACATTATTATTCCTTAAAAATGCACCGATTATTGAATTTTTATATGTATTTTGAACAAGTGTTTGATCCTAAAAACACGGCAGCTAATCGATGCCAGGCAATTTATCGCCTAAATGAGAAAAAAATCATAATTATGAGTTTAGGTTTAGACAAATTAAAATTATTGAATGTGTTTACATAATAACACTTTAAACTCTCGCGTTTTGTACACATATTTAATTACACAAACGGGTCTACCGTGATATAATTTAATTGTTTTTACCTTTAATTCCGTGACCACAGCTGGTGCAAATCAGCTGAAACGTCGGAATTAAAGGTAAAAACAATTAAATTATATCACGGTAGACCCGTTTGTGTAATTAAATATGTGTTTACATAAATTCACCCATTATCGAAATCTACGATCATATTGTAAACTGAACTAGAATCTGTGCGCATACTTATCACTCAAATCTCTGAACCGTATCAGGTTAGGATCCCATTCAAATGATACGTCCTTTACATTCTAAACTAGTGCCATTCTAAAATAAATCTTATAACATGCTGGATAAAGTTGACAGTTTAATATCGAGAGTCATGAGGATGGGAAATCAGTCGAATACATAGTATTTTGAGCACCAATTATATGGAAATTTCAACGTAATCCTATTAAAGGTTTTATCTCCGTCTCATTTTACAGTGGGCGAATTGGGTAGGTTTCTATAATATAAATGTATCAGGTACCAGTAGGATGTCAATAAAATCCGTGGGTTAGGCAATCAATTGCGGTTTAGGTATACCTACTCTTAAGGATTAAGTTCAGTACCGAATCAATATAAAAATGAATATTGCCTGAATGTAATGCATTTAAAAAATATGGTTATTACATGTTACAGTCATGTACCTATATATTTTTTTCGATTAGTTGCGACCAATTTGATTGGCGATGACCTTTTATTAAATGCAACAAACAGCAACATATTAGCAGGATTAAAAAAAAAAATTTTTTTTGAGACGTTGTGAATGTTGTGATTTGGCAAAATTCTTAGTCAAGTCGTCTCAAAGCCTTGGGGTCGGAAATTTTAAGAATAGGAAATCTAAACCATCAAAACAAAAGGAAAGCCGGTCACCATTCCATTCGTTCATTCCGCTCGGTTCAGTCGGTCAGCGCGGAAAGGAGCTGTCTCCTTATCTGCATCTTTATGCGCGACCCGATGCTCCTGCGCTGATAATGGACATAGAATGGGATAGAGTTAACTGGTGCTACGTCCAAAAACGTCCAGCCCTAGTAGCACGGTCGCATTTTTATCATTTATCACCATGCCTGTCACGTTCTAACAAGTATGTAAGTGCGAAAGTGACGGGCTTAGTGATAGTGGATAAAAAATGGAACCGTGCTGAGCCCGCTGCAATCAGTGTTTGTGAGAAAATTATTTATGCGGAAAAACAAAGTTGTTACTTATCATTAGGGCTTTGAAAGCGGAGAAGTGCAGGATTTTAGATACAATTTCACGTCAGTGCAATATTTCAAAACGAGGAATATAAAGGCGAGTTGTAACTTTCCTTCTCGCCACCACCATTTCCATACAAAGTAACTAGTATTCATTGCTTTTTTATTCGATGTTGATGTTACAAATGCAATCCAAATAAGCGATTCCATTTATTAGTGATTGTTTAGTGATGTAAATGTAGCAGTTATTAATTCAACAAGTGCGTTAAATAAAAAAAAAGCTTACTACATCAAATATCTACTGCAAGAAAATTCAAGTCTGAATCTTTATGAGTAAATATTCTTTAATGTAGATAGATATACCCTTTCTTGTCATTCCTCTGTGCCGGCATCTCGCGGCCTATCGTGCAAACTATCGCAACCGGGCCAAACATCTAAATTAATTAAATACTGCTCAGCATTCGTATTTGTATTTATTGTGGGTGGATGCTGTCTGGCGAGATTTACGGCGTTCGAATAGCCTTCCCTTTTGTTTGTTTACGTCAGCATTGGTAGAAATTTAATTAAGAAACTTTTTGTTAGGGCGTAAAACGCCCTTAAAATATCTTAACCATACATCCAGGGCAACATAAGTACATATTTAAATTAATACTATGTTTAAAAAATAATTTTAACGCCTTATTACTTTTACATAACAAACAGACATCTTTATTACAGACAGACATCTTTATCTAATTTATTACAAACATCATTAATTTATACGAATATACTCCAAAATGGCAATATACACTGGTAGGTTTTATATGTAGGTACTTACATATATCTACTGATAGAACATATCTTTCTCGTTGCCACAATAAAAGCCCTGCAACAGTAGCGCGATAGCTTTTGCTTCCAACATATACAGTGCTCTCATCTGGTTTGATGCCACCATGAAAATACAATGTCACTTAATAAAATAACAACTTAATAATGATAGTATTCAAGCCAAATGTCAGCATTTAACAACTGCGCTATCCAAGGTCTCAGCTCAAAGGTTATCGGCAGGAATTCAAGTGATAGAGTTCCCCGAAATCGTTTACCGTAACTCTTAATAACTTGTGCGTATGCATAATAAATAGAAATAACTTACGGTAATCTCCTGCAAACCAAGGCCTTTTTGGATTTGAGAACTGTTTTAAATGTCGGAGGTGAACATCAAAGCTTTTTAATACGAAAAGTTAATTATAGAGTTTGTTTGAAATATCAAAGAAGTTTTAAGAAATGTACCTATAAGCTGATTTAGCGTTTTCTCCGTTATCTTTCTAGGTACTCGAGATCTGCATACCTATTACTAGAGTGTAATATGGGCTACAAAAAAGGAAATACTATAAAAAACTAAACATAATAGGGCTAGGTGCTGATAACCTAAATATTTCGTATTTTATGAATATTTTCGAAAATTTAAATACATACCTACATACACTTAACTTGTTTTAATCTTTATCTTGTTTAAACACTAAACTAATCAATTTAAAAAAGCAGTCTAATCATGATTCCCTTATACTTATATTCTGTTCTAAAATAAACGCTATCACTTTTACATAAGGCTCTTCTTCCCGAGATGATCCGAGGAACGAAATAATTAGGGGCCCAAACACGTAATCAAATGGGTGTTGAATGGAGTCAATAACGCGTAATGATAATGATTGTGGAGGTGTGAGCTGTCATTAAAACTCCCGCTGGGCTTT
The DNA here is from genome assembly GCF_948474715.1 of Cydia amplana. Lineage (NCBI taxonomy): Eukaryota > Metazoa > Arthropoda > Insecta > Lepidoptera > Tortricidae > Cydia > Cydia amplana. The sequence goes on along the minus strand of NC_086079.1, from coordinate 13,935,333 downwards.
AGGCTCATCCGAAACCAGTTAATTCGAAGACTGGTCTTAAGGGCGAGACATCGTCTGCTGAAAATAAAATTGGACAATGTCGGGTTTTGCAATCATCAATGTTACAAATTGGCGAAAGGAAATCTGCAGTGAAAGCATATAAACCTGGAAATCTGCGTTTTGGTTTTAGCTCGGTGCATCATTTTAACCATATTATTGTTCCATGTACGGTTTTTTTTTTTGCAATTTCAATTTAGCGGTAAGAAAAATTAATTCGCTATATGACACGCAGGACGTATTACGCATATAATTTATTTTACAATGTACCTACTATTATATTTACAATAGCTACAAACTGCGAATGAATCTCTGATGTGTTTCTATTTACGCAGGATGAAATAATCCGAAACAAACACAAATAAATAAATAAATCATAATTCCATGAATACACTCTAATCCTTTTTTCTTTCAAACGTGACTTTAAAGTTTTAAATAAGTAAGAAAGTCACAAAGCTTTGTCAATGTTTACAGAAGATTACCATTTCATCCCGAGGGCACAAAAAATGTCAAAGCCCATAGTTGGGCAGTCAATCGTAATCCTGTCAACTGTCAAAACATTTGACACGCCTTTACCTGGCCCGCGGGAAGGCATTCAAATGTAGGTACATGTTCAATGAATAATGCTTGAATTATAATTACTAAAACAACATGTTTTGACTACATTTGAATGTCATTTATTTTTGGTATTTCCATATCGGGGCGTGTCAGCTAAACTTATGTTACTTATGCGAGTTGTCGGTCTAAAATATGTGGTCTTTGAGACGTTAATATCCGTTTTAAAGTTTATTTTAAGTAGGGTAATTCGCCAGTAACTGGCCACTGTTAGTAATTGGCCACCAAATGAATTCTATTCACCTATAAACAGAATTCGTTTTAGTATAAGGTTTCAATAACTGGCCAGCCTTCAATAACTAGCCGCCTTATAATACTAAAGCGAATTCTGTGTATAGGTGAATAGAATTCGTTTTTAGTTTAGGGCGGCCAGTTACTAAAAGTGGCGACTTACCCTATTTACATATTTGGTAAATTATTGACATTTCATTCATTATTATATTTCGCTAGCAGATCTTTAAAAAATACTCTTTTTAAGGATATACATACTGCTGTAACAAAATCTTCAAATTTCAAAACACCTGGATACATGATTAGTGTGATGCTGTTACCTAAGTAGGTAGCAAATGAAAACCCGCGTTAGACCCGTGTATAAATGTGAGTTAATATGTGTTCAAAACGCGAAAGTTTTAAATATTATACCAAATGAAAAGTTAATTTTATGTATTAGCTAACGCGCAAGAATTTGCAGGCAAATGTGTGGTCTAAATCAGAATGAGCAAACATGTTGTTATATAAATACATTATTTACAAAGTCCTCCAGCGAGTAAACATTAAAACACTCGCTTATCTCCCAAGGGACCTAATATATCCTTCAACACAAACATCCTGGCAAAAAAATATGGCGTCAAGTTTTTTGCGAAAGATTATCAATCCATTTGTCGATAGGACTGTTTGTTCTACGTTTCTAATGTGAAATGTCGCCTTGTCGTATCCGGTTGGCACGATCTCACAGTGTGATAGTTTTTTGTTTCTTGGTTATCGTTCGGGTCGGTTGGTACCTGGCCTGACCGTGGTTTAGTAGGTTTTGGGCATGTTTTGGGAATTGTACTAGAGTGCATGTGGTAGAAAGTCAAGTGTATAAATATGGTAGCACTCGATATCACAAAAATGTGTCCTACTTTTTAGGGTTCCGTAGCCAAATGGCGAAAAACGGAACCCTTATAGATTTGTCATGTCTGTCTGTCTGTCTGTCTGTCTGTCCGTCTGTCCGTCTGTCCGTCTGTCTGTCCGTCCGTATGTCACAGCCACTTTTCTCCGAAACTATAAGAACTATACTGTTGAAACTTGGTAAGTAGATGTATTCTGTGAACCGCATTAAGATTTTCACACAAAAATAGAAAAAAAACAATAAATTTTTGGGGTTCCCCATACTTCGAACTGAAACGCAAAAATTTTTTTTTCATCAAACCTATACGTGTGGGGTATCTATGGATAGGTCTTCAAAAATGATATTGAGGTTTCTAATATCATTTTTTTCTAAACTGAATAGTTTGCGCGAGAGACACTTCCAAAGTGGTAAAATGTGTGTCCCCCCCTGTAACTTCTAAAATAAGAGAATGATAAAACTAAAAAAAATATATGATGTACATTACCATGTAAACTTTCACCGAAAATTGGTTTGAACGAGATCTAGTAAGTAGTTTTTTTTTTATACGTCATAAATCGCCTAAATACGGAACCCTTCATGGGCGAGTCCGACTCGCACTTGGCCGCTTTTTCTTATTCCTGTAACACAAAGAATAAAGAATTATTAAAATTCTTTGAAAGCAAGGCAAGTCACAATATTAGAATGCTTATGTTACCTACTAGAAACTCAAATTGGAAATACAAATCTATGTTGTTTATTGAATCATATCTGAAAAGGTCATCATATAGATTAGGTAAAGTTAGAATTATTTTATAGGTAGCAATTCCAATAACGATTTCAAAGAACTATTAATGCGTAATTTAATATTCCGCGATAAATTCCCGGACATAATGTCATCCCGACAGAGATGCGATTTATTTGAAATACTTCTATTTAAAATGCAAATACAAAATGCAAAATACCTATTTTGTATTTTGCATTTAAATGCCTTTTAGTAAAAAACATTTTGTATTTTATTTGAAATACTTTTAGAGATGTATTTTGCATTTTAAATATTAATTTCAAAATGCAAAATACTTTGTGATTAAGTTTAGTCAACATTACCATTCAAACAAAATGAAATGAACGAATGATGCTTGTATTGCCGAATTTGACCGATAGAGGGGCCTGCTAGCCATGCGCGCCCTTTTTTAACAAGCTTTTATTAGGTCGACCTGTATGGAACTATGTAATGGAATCTAAGGTAACTAATTCAACCATCTTCCAAGGATCGTAGCGTCATGAAAATTGGCAGCTGTATGTAGTTCTGATGACAATACAATAATATGGTACTATCGAACTGATCTGATGATGGAGACAGGTGGCCATAGGAACTCTCGACCTGTATGTAACTAATGGAATCTAAGGTAACTAATTTAACCATCTTCCAAGGATCGTAACGTCATGAAAATTGGCAGCTGTATGTAGTTCTGATACTTCTGATGACAATACAATAATATGGTACTGACTGTCGAACTGATCTGATGATGGAGACAGGAGGTGGCCATAGGAACTCTGTGATGAAATAACGCAACCTAATTGTGTTAGGGGTTTTTAGAATTGTCTCTATGAGTATTAGTTGTCTGTCGTAAGAAAAGTACAGTCTGCGATAAAAGCTTGTACCAAAAATTAAATTTTTGCCAAAAACTTATTTCTTCTTTGGTCAGAGTGCGCGCCTTATAGCCGGTTTAGACTCGCGGCTCGGCTCGTGGCGCATCTCGTGGCTCGCCTCGACACACTCGCGTTCGGCTTGTGATTCGGTTATAAACCTTATGCCGTGCCGTTAGTGTTTAAATTATATTAGCTCGACGAGCTTGCGAGCCACGAGACGAGCCGCGAGCCCATTGATACGCGTACTGATAAATATGACCAAAATGTCATGCATAAGGTGCCATGTTATTAGACGTTTTTGTTCGGCTCGGCATTGTGTCTCTATTTCTCATGATAAATACCTAAAATAAATAAAAATATCTGAGATTTGGTCAAAAGGTATTTTATTTTGAAAAAGTATTTTGAAAATACCTATTTTGCATTTAGCATTTGAAATACAAAACGCAAAACTATTTGGTATTTTGCATTTGAAATAGTAAATCTGAAAAGTATTTTGCATTTTGTATTTAAATGCTTTTTTAAAACCATTTTGTACATCTCTGCATCCCGATAAATAATCAGTGGAATGCACGTTTCGACATTTAAGTGACCAAAATCGATTTATCTCTTATTACAAATCTATTTCATGTGAAAAACGATGATATGTTGAAGCTTTATCTCATTGCAAAAGTTTACAAATGGAATGGTGATAATTACCACCTAACCCAAGTGTGCCTTTGTTGGCATTTTAATGAACAAGAAAATGGACTTTCAAAGTCAAGATACGATTTTAAGTGTTTGCACAAGATAGTGATGAAATGCGTCTTATCAAGAATAGCATTTTTTTTAAATTATAAATGGGGTTACTCATGGCCACAGACTAGCCGAGGCGAAGACGTGGCCTACGGTGGAGCGAGCCTGCCCAGAAGGCGCCTGTTCACCCTTGACACAGTATAATAAAGAGTACTCTTGATTTGAAGGCTGCCGGTAAATTTTTTGCCGTTAGTTTTTTTGTCGACTTTTTCTGTTTGTACTTACATATTCTGTTCGTACACACCTAATTCCTGAATATTATTACTTTAGTGTGCGAATAAAAGTCACCTCACACATCACCCATCGGTATCACATAGCTCTGAAATCTTATAAGCATTGTTCGAATTGGGCCTTGGGTTTTTATACATTTCATTGAGATAATGTAATCTCAGGTTCAGTCTTGATAGGTTAGTCAAATTTTAGTAAACAAAATTCGTAAAACAGATGCGTATTTCAGATAAAACGGATAAAATCTAATATCCAAGGCAAGAAACCATGAAAGATCATTGAGATATCTTCCCACACGCCTCCGCAGCACTTTCATACAAAAGTCACGATAAGCAGCCATTGCCGTTATGTATGTAGTGATTTTTATGAAAATGCGGCGCTCACAGCGGCTTTATGAAACATCGACGGCGGCATAGGTATATTATATTACATATGCGATATTTACATCAGATACCTTCGTATTATATTTAGTTATACAATTTCGCCTGGTTTTGTTTGTGTTTTGGTTTTGTGTTACGGTATTTTTTAAATGCTTAAGTACAATAGGTATCATTCGTTGCTGTAATCAGTTTTGACCTACATTTGCTATTCGGTTCGGTGACAGTCGGAAATAAGTTCAGCCATTTTGTAGATAACCTAGGCAGGACCTATCGGTCTGTCGGTGATAAATTATATAAAAGTGACTTATTATTTCCTTTTATAGACCAGACTAAAGAAGGGATATAACAGAGCACTAAGATTGGGCAAGATTAAAATTCTGACTGAATCCTTCTGCACAGACCCACATACCTAATCATCATCTTCCTCGCGTTGTCCCGGCATTTTGCCACGGCTCATGGGAGCCTGGGGTCCGCTTGGCAACTAATACCAGTAATTGGCGTGGGCACTAGTTTTACGAAAGTGACTACCATCTGACCTTCCAACCCAGAGGGTAAACTAGGCCCGTATTGGGATTAGTCCGGTTTCCTCACGATGTTTTCCTTCACCGAAAAGCGACTGGTAAATATCAAATGATATTTCGTACCTACATGTTCCGAAAAACTCATTGGTACGAGCCGAGGTTCGAACCCGTCACCTCCGGATTGCAAGTCGCACACTCTTACCGCTAGGCCACCAGCGCTTCACAGACCTACATACCTAATATTCCAGGCATATTCATAATGTATGTACATGTACGTGCGAGTTCACCCTTTGCGGCGGCTGGCATCCCTTTGTTCTTTGCTTCGCCAAAATTTATGTATTTCTTACTCGGCTGCCTGGAAATGGTTTTATTACCTCTTGTTTGATTTCTGATGACAAATACGTAGGGTAGGGCAAATACGTTTATTGGCCTTTTATTACATTGTTATTTTCGTATAGGTAGTACTACCTAGCTTTTATTGATTACAGCAAGGCCTTCGACTCCCTACTCCACAGCTATATATGGGAAGCGCTGAAAATGCAAAACGTCCAGAACAAATATATAAGAATAATCAGCAATATATACAAATGCATAACAGCAAAAATAAAACTAGAAACAGTAGGAGAGGAATTCAAACTGAAAAAAGGAGTGAGACAAGGAGACCCGCTGTCACCTAAATTGTTCTCAGCAACTTTAGAACAGGTATTTAGAAACTTGAACTGGAAAGAATATGGTTTAAAAATAGACGAAAGGTTGCTGAGCCACTTGCGATTTGCTGATGATCTCATACTTCTCTCGGAAAACACAGATGACTTGCAAGAAATGCTACACCAACTTTCTTATGAAAGCAGAAAAGTGGGACTGGAAATCAACACCGAAAAAACTAAACTTATGACAAATGGACAAAGAATTGAAATGGAAATAAACAACAACATAATAGAATATGTAAACGAATACACATATTTGGGACAAATAATTTCTCCAGAACACCAGAATGACAAGGAAACAGAAAACAGAGTGTGTATTGCATGGAAAAAATACTGGTCATGGAAAGAGGTTATGAAGAATCCGGAAATCCCACTAAAATGCAAAAGTAAACTGTTTAACTCTTGCATCCTCCCTAGCATGACATATGGTTGCCAAACGTGGGCCTTAACACAAAAAAATAGGAAATCCCTAGAAGTATGTCAACACAACATAGAGAGAAGTATTCTCAACATCAAAAGGAAAGACAAAATAAGACTAAGCACCATAAGAAAAAACACAAAATTAATGGATGTTTCCTATGTAACAGATAGCCTTAAATGGAAATGGACCGGACACATGCTCAGAGAGCCAGGACAAAAATGGTCAAAAATTGTTACAACATGGTACCCCAAAGACGGGAAAAGGAAAAGAGGCAGACCTTACCGCAGATGGGAAGACGACATTAGAGCTATCGCTGGACCAACCTGGACATGGACAAGAAGAGCGACTAACAGAGAGGAATGGAAGGTCTTAGGGGAGGCCTATGCCGGGAGGCAAGTCGACCGATGTCAACTATGAACTGATTTGATAAATGACAATCAAATTTAATTTAATCTAAATACAAATTTAAATAATGTACTAAATATGTTTGACATGTCTATTTTGACAAATATTCAATAAGCAATGTGACAAAACTACAAAATTGGTCGAAATAAAAGGCTATTTTATTTTATTTATTTATTTTATTTTATTTTCGTATAAACTTGTATAATGTTAGTCTACATTGTTTTATGTATTATACTTTAAAAAACAAAACGTTGCCATATCGTCGTCTGAAATGTACATCTTAATTGGAATACTTACGTGTGTTAATATACAAGGTGATAGTTGTCATCTTTACGAGTAGGTAACGACTAACTAACTTCGGTCTGATATTTAGTATATTCTCGGCATGGAGATTCAATTATTGTTTGCTGTCAGAAAATGGCAAATAAGCATACCGGGTACGAGTAAATGAGCTCGAACTCCCTTATGTAAATACGGAACATGTGCAACTCTATAGCTATTGAATGAGACAAGTGCCCACTTGAAATGTTGTAAGTTATGGCAAACGACCAGTTTTTGTGGCCCGACTAACTGCTGATATCTATATTATTAAATTGTACAACGGGACTTCTCCGAGACCACGGGGACAACGCCGTCCTCGAAACGTCGGAGGTAAGTCTTAAAACTTAGATACGCGATTAAGTCCCGTTGTACAATTTAATAATGTCTAAAAATCGTGAAAGTTTAAATCAGTGATATCTATATTGCTTAGAAATGAAGTAGGTATAGCCTGACCAGTAATATATGATAATTGTCAAGAGGGCGCTGTTATTCTCATGTATAGGGTGACAATTCAGTGTAGTATGAAAAAATTTGTTCCAGTGAAATTCCGCAACATGGCGCACCCTCAATAGATCCTGGTTCACCTATACCTACATATGTTTGTATTACGCCGTTATGCTACTTATTAGGTAAGTTGTCGTAAAGGTATGTTTGACTGGTCTACTTGTTCTTATTTTTCTGGTTGCATCCTCAGCTACTGCTTCGGAGCCCAGGGTCTGGTTGAACCATTGGTTTGTGTCTCATCCCTTGTAAGAGTCGCAAGTCAGCATCTTCAGGGCTTATACCTACAATAAAACGGCGTTCAACAAAGCGATGCAACTTTGTATGTATGACTGTGTACTAAGGATAAGGGTACTGATTGACGGTACACTCGGTGTGGCGGCGCTATAGATGGCGCGTGTAATTAAGACGGCGCACGCGCTGCCCGTTACTACGGGATCCGACTACGCCATTTTGGGAATAGGGTTGCCACTGTTCATCTGACAGCCATACCCCACCTTTTTTATGAAGGCATTTCATTTCATTTCATTTTTTATTCAGTCACAATTTACATTGTATATGAATATAAATTATAATTAAAATTAAAAATTTAAATTAAAAATAAATAAAAAATAAAAATAAAACTTAAATAATATCATGCAACTATAACAATTATTTACAAACTTAATAATATTTACAAATTTGGTATGTAGGTTGTAGGTTTAGTCAATAAAGATTATTATCATTAATAAAATCCTGGACAGAATAATAGGACTTCCTTAAAAGAAACGCTTTAAGCCTTGCATTAAAAATACAATGATCTACTATGGATTTCAACTCGATCGGTAATTTATTAAATAATTGAATAGCCTGGACACAAGCAGCATGCTTCGGTATATTGAACTTGGCTATAATCTTATTGGGGATGTCTTTTCTTCTAGACAAGAGCCTGCTCTCTCTTTCGCTCTGGTTTTCAACCTGATGTAAATGTTTTATTAGATCAGAGAGCAGGACAAGAATATACAGGGACGGCACTGGCAAGATTTTAAGTTCGGTGAAGTGATCCACGCAAGAATCTCTTTGCGAGATTCTAACTATGGTACGAATAGCCCTTTTTTGCATCTTGAATGCAGAGTCTGCATTGTATTTATAACCATTGCCCCATAGTTTAATGCTGTACCGAAGCTTTGACTCTACTAACGAATGATATACCATCTTCAAGTGTTTTATTGTAAGTTCGTCTCTCAAACTACGGAGCGCATAGCAAGCAGAACTCATCGACATGTTTACATGATGCACTTCGTGTTTCCAGTTTAATTGTGAGTCTATATGTATGCCCAAAAATTTAACCACATCTACTTGATTTATACTGACTCCATTTAACTTAACATCTAAAATATCTGACTGTCTCGTTGTCGCTGAAAAAAGTATTGCGCTTGTCTTCTTGGTATTTAATGTCAAATTGTTTATTCCGAACCACGTATTGAAACCCATAAGAACCGCGTTTACTGCTTCATTGAGTTGTTTTATACTACTTGCCGAAATTACTGCATTTGTGTCATCGGCGAAAACAACAACCTTTACATGCGGCATTTGCTTATTTATATAAGATATTAAATCGTTTATAAATGCAACGAAGAATAATGGACCCAAAATCGAACCTTGCGGTACTCCACGTCTTATGTTGATCATATCGGACTTGTACGCTTTCTCGGTGCCGCATTCAATAGCCTTAAGTTCGACATACTGTTTCCTGTTAGTGAGATAGGATTCATACAGTTTTAAAACCTGTCCCCGAACTCCATAGTACTCCAATTTTTTTAATAGTATTTTATGATCGACCGTGTCGAAAGCGGAGCTTAGGTCAAGGAACAGTCCAGCTACTTTATCTTTATTATTTATTGCGTGTACCACATCTTCGATTAAGGCGTCCGTAGCTTCACGAGTGCCAACGCCTCTACGATACCCAAATTGTCTGTCTTGTAACGCATCACAGCGGTTGAGGTGATTTTGCAGGCGCGATTTCATAATTTTTTCTAATATTTTAGACAGAGTTGGTAAAAGTGATATGGGTCTGTAATTCTTTGGATCACTTTTTATTCCCTTTTTGTAGATTGGCAGCACTTTTGCTATCTTTAATTGCTCGGGAAATCTACCTAGCTCAAAACATTTATTAAATATCTCCGCAAGTGGCTCGGCCAGTAAGTCCACGTTGTCTTTTATAACTGTTATGGGAATTTCGTCATATCCAACAGAAGATTTGGGAGCCATTTCCTTTACCAGTTTCCAAACTTCATAGGGAGTAACTATGTCAAATTCCATGTTGTGTTCGATTCTTTTAGTGCAGTCTTTAAGCAAATCTACTGCCTGTAGAGAATCGTTGGCAATATAGCCGTTACTGTGGTCAAAATAATTCGAGAATATATCAACTTGTTCCTGTGGATCTACTATAACTTTGTCTGTGCGAAGTATTAAAGTTTCTCGTGTTTTTGTTCTTGTTTTATTTCTGTGTCTGTTCACAACGTTCCATATTGATTTACTGATATTGTCAGCCTTAGCTATTTCCCTTTGAATCGCAAGCCTTTTCGCATTTCTAATTATTCGTTTGTAGATGGTAATGTACTTAGACCGATAACTTATTAGACTTATGTCACAACTTGATTTGTCCACTGTGTTCAAGAAACGCTTCATTTTGCTAGATGTCCTAATACCTTGAGATATCCACTGAAAATCTGAGTTGCGCGTACTTTTTTTAACAAAGCTGCTATTGTAGATTCTACCCATTTTGTCAAAAAAATTGTCAATTTCCATTCCACTCCACGTTTGCTTTTGCAACTGCTCTCTGAACACTTCTTTATTGGCATGGTTAAAAATTCGTTTTTCAGTGTACACGTGGGCATTAGCTTTACCTTTCAAATTTTCCAAGGCCAGATTACAAAAAGAACCTGCATGTCCGTCGGCTAACGCGTTGTGGTCTGTTATAACAGATCTTATACTAACTGGTGATAAATTGGATAATATATTGTCAATGCAAGACTCATGTAGATTTCTTTTGTAGGTTACATCGGTTACAAGCGGACTAAAGTTGTACGATTTTAAAAGCGTTATAAATTCCGCCGATTTATTGTCACATTTTAGGAGATCTATGTTAAGGCATGGGTTTTGCCTTGTGGCCTTGTAGCCCTGACCCGTGACATGAATTTGCTTAAAAGTGACGGTCGAATGGCAAGGTTATCTACATATCTATAGGTACCAGGATCACCTAAAAAACCTAACCTAAAAAAGCCCGCGCGGGCCGCAGGTTGAGCATTAAGACTGCTGATCCCTCCGAAGCGGTTTACCGATTGCAGCCTAAAAGCCTAATCACAGTTTGGCGATGGCTACTTAACTCCAAGAAAAGACTGCGTATGTTTATTTTTATTAAAATTGGTCACATTACAATAAGTTACGTCGTTTTTTGCTTTTAGTTACCCACTTTAACCAGTAGGTAATCTAACTTTAAATAAAAATATTTTTTGTTGCTGAAAATCAGTTAATATTACCTAATGTTTTACAACACCTGTAGCACCTAAAACATATTTTCAACAGACCGATATTTAAAAATATAATTTTAGTAATTTATTAAACTGAAAGAATCAACTGTCAACCCTACCCTCATTCCGGATGCTGTGAGATGTAAAAAACCCCAGCGTCGGGTGTCAAGTCAGGTTCGTCAAGCGCATGATCACCTGATCACATTTGGAATGGTATTCTTTAACATGGCTACACCAAGCTTTTGCTGGCTTGCTTTTCCGGAGTAGATTTCTCATCTGTCAATCAACTGTATAAAGCTGTTGGTTTTCCATGTATGTAATAAAAAAACACAACGGGTTGCACTCCGGGAGTGCCGACAGAAGTGAAAACTCAATGACATCTTACGTCTTACGTCTTACGCTCTCGCGAGTTTAACATTTTTTTCCCCATCACAAAAACTCAATGACATCTTACGTCTTACGCTCTGGCGAGTTTAACAATTTTTCCCCATCACAAAAAGTACATAGCGCCGCTAAAGAAGTTTTCACTTCAATAAAAATCTAAATAAAGTAGTGGGTTTATTTTTTTTAGCAAAAGCATACTAAGTATCTCTATTTTATATCTTAACTTCAAAAATATTTTTTTTTATTAATTAAACAATGGTGAACATATAAGATGATATTTCCTTTACGAGTAAAAAAAAGCTTTAGTTTGTAAATTTCAATTAGGTACCTGCAAAAATCCTTCGACATTCATCTGGCCCGCTGCTGGCCTGTCGAAAAACACTGATAATAAATATTAACATTTCAAAACCACTTCCCACTTATGTCTTAAAAATAATTTTAATATAATAGCTGAATGTAACGTGACACCGAAGTAACAATAATTGTCGCACAAGGCAGTAACATTACCTATTATCATCACTCCAAGCGTCGTATCTGTCTGTCGCATTTGGTTATATAGCCGGCCTGGGAGGTCTCGGCTTAGGTATCTCGAATGTACGCAAACTGGTATAAATAATACCTATAAATATAGTCGTTACATAAATCAAAAGGCAATAAAATTTTGGTAAAGAAACATCAAAAGTTTCGAAAAGATAGGATTACATTAATATATTTTATAATTGATTTAGATGGGTTTGGATTTACTGGTGTATGATGAAGTGTGGTTTAGGACATTTGCATTTTACTCGAGAAACACATAGAATTTTTGAATTTGGATACCGTAAGGGAATGTCGTGAATAATTTATTAAATTACGGTATATATTTTTTTTCATATTTCACAAGATTGAGCGTATGTTAGTAGGCAACTGAAAAAAAACTTAGTAGGTAGATTTAAGATTTGGAATTTTGGATATCATTAGTTCAATTCACTGACCATCCAGCCTCTAGACTCAACTTAGGCCAATTCTTTCATGAAACCGATGCTGCCAAAAATACAGGGGTGCGGGGGACGAGGTGAGCGAGTCCCGTGCCGTGATTGGTCCATTCAAACACACGTGGGCGTCAGACAGTAATATCTGCCGGGCGCTAGTGATGTGACACGTTGAATAATAACATTGTCAATCACGGTCAATAATGTAATAACAGTAATAATATGCAAGCATGTTTTGAATGCTATGTTGATTCGTTCGTTCGAAAACATTAACCCATAACGTTGTGGTTTCGTTAGCAGGTGTATCTGCTTTATATAATTAATTTAAAAATAAACTATTGGTAAAAAGGCGTCTTATGGGATTTAGAGAAGCGCGAGACGAGACGAGATGCGGATGCGGATATTCGCAACATCCCTGCTTGGAAGCACTTCTTCACGCAGCTCGCCCTTCGGCCTCGCTTTAAATTACTGAGGGTTGCACGCTTGGGAGTCGGGGTGAAGGCTTCGGGCCTTCGGCGGGTCAGCCTTCGGCCTCCCAGCCTGATATTCGCCCTTCGGGTTCGCTTAACCTACTTGGAAATTTTCCTTTGCCCGTGTCCGCCGCCATTTTGAGTGTTTTCAAAAAATAATTCACATACTAATCTTGGGCCCCCAAGCTCGCCGCATGCCAAATCTCAACTCGCTCAGACCAACTTGAAAAAAAAAAGACGGCCATTTTCATAATCATAATCATAATCATAATTCTTTATTGCAACCATGGTATTACAAGGTGTTTTTATGTTAGTTAGTACATTTTGAAACTTTTTAAATGCAATTTGTGTTGTCTCGGGCCCTCTATGGCATTTGGTCGAGCACCCCCCACCTATCTCTCACCTTTGAAGCTTTTCATAAAAAATAAGTGGCCATTTTTACCGCCATATTGGTTTTATTAAAAAAATCCATAGGAATACAGCTAGGTGACCCCGAGTTTTCGTGACCAAAATTTTAGCGCGCTGGGAGCATTTTGAAAAATGATCGCCATTTTGAATCCGCCATTTTGAAAAAATAATGGCGGCTTCAGAAACTGTCAGCGTCCCTCTATGACATTTGGTCGAGCATCTCCCACGTATCTGTCACCGTTTAGTGACCAAAAGTCGGATTTTTCTGGAAGTCACCAAACCACCCCCTCTATACGACCGTATCAAAGTCAAATACCCCAGGAACCCCCTTCTGGGAGAGCAATTATGTCAATTAATCAGTCGAGTTGCGGCTTTATATACAGGGTGGATTTTCTTTTTGGCTCAGTGAGGGCAGCTACCAGATCCCGTACTGCTACGAGAAAGCGGTCTTAGGAGACCTTCCCTCGATTTCAAATTAGATCCCATTCCTATTGAGGATCAAAAGCTTGTATGGAAGCAAAAAAAAATTCCGGCTAGAAAAGCCACAAATCGAGGAAAACTTTTCCCATAATATTTGAATGAAAATGAAAACTTTTATTTTTCACATGCTACTTTTGTATGCCAATCGATTCCATTCCTATCCAGTATTAATAGTTTCCTAGGGGTCGACTTACGGCAATGTACTAAAAAGCCACAAATTAATAAAAACTTTTTCCATACATTTACTATGGAGAAAATGTGAAATTTTATTCACAATTTTCTACCTCGCCCATCATTCGTACAGCAATGTCTTCATACAGTATTATGGTTCTTAAATGTAACAGGACAGGACTGATTGGCCAGATAGAAAACTGTGAATTAAATTTCACGTTTTCTCCATAGTAAATGTATGGATAAGTTTTCTTCAATTTGTGGCTTTTTAGTACATTACCGTAAGTCGACCCCTAGGAAACTATTGATACTGGATAGGAATGGAATCGATTGGCATACAAAAGTAGCATGTGAAAAATAAAAGTTTTCATTTTCATTCAAATATTATGGGAAAAGTTTTCCTCGATTTGTGGCTTTTCTAGCATGAAATTTTTTTTTGCTCCCATACAAGCTTTTGATCCTCAATAGGAATGGGATCGATTGGCATAAAAAAAAAGTTTGTCAAAAATGACCTTTTTCTCGTATCCTGTATGTTTTTTCCAAAATCTGTAAATGCCAATCTTCATTAATTTAAAATCGAGGGAAGGTCTCTTAAGACCGTTTTCTCGTAGCAGTACGGGATCTGGTAGCTGCCCTCACTGAGCCAAAAAGAAAATCCATCCTGTATTCGCGGTATCCTACTATACCCACCCATTAAAAACATCCTGTATAATTCTATTAAGAGTTATTACATGGTTTAAATCAAATATTGATTTGTTATTATGTAAATGAAATGTTATTTAACACAATCTAACTAAATGAGGTTTAAATTATTTGGCCGAATGTTCAAGTATCATTGCCATGTTGGCAGTCGTACACAGAAAAAAAGCAAAAATTAAAAAGTTAAACCGGCACCCACTATTCTCAACAAAAATGGAATCAAAATAATGCATTTTAAATTGCAACCGTGTGTTTTTGTATAAAATTGGTCTTGTGATAAATTTTTGCAATGTTTTTATAATCGCTAAAAGTAATACGAGTACCTATGTAGTGCTGAATTGACAATATCGGTTATGTTCAAGGGGAAATTGGTACCTGACCGTAAGTGTAATTCTCATATTATTTATTTGTTTTATAGTGAATTTTTCGCAAATACCTATGCGATTTGAATTGAATGACCTTATCAATAGTAAACAATCACATTCTATGGATATGGACATCACTAGTTTGGGCTTAGGAATGTCACGTAATAAAAGACAAGAAAGGATGTATACGGATGCAGCGTGATAGAAAGAGACTTTCTTAAAAGACGTCATCGAGTTTCAAGCGCTGTCAAATTTGATGAGACGCTTAAATTAAAATATTTTTTTATCCAAATCTCTAAAACATCGGCTTACCTGTGAAATGAAATGCCATTTTTTTGTACACCAGAGTTTTTAGTGTTCTTGCCACACAATTTGACACAACAATAATGCATTTTTGATAGCAAAAACTTCTTCGAGCTACCGAAGTTTCTAGACCGAGCCCGGTCCGCCGACTGAAGTAAGCGGTGTAGGCGTGACTCGAAGATGGAGTAACGCTACCGTATGTGTGGCAGAGGGGGTAGCGCGACTATGCTATGTCTAGAGGCTGGATGGTCAGTGGTTCAATTGTTTTTTTTTTACATTTAATAACAAGTTTGTATAGTCCTCCAGCATATAGTCTGTTCGGAAAGAGAAGAGTCGTGGAATGTATTGGGCCCCATACGCTCTAACTTTCCTCTCTTGTGGTGCATCCCTCTGCTAAATAATGCATGTGCAAATTCCAGACATGACAGACAAATATGGCCGAACCTAGTGACAAAATGGAGTGCGGGAGTCGCGGGAGGCAATATACAAACTGTCAAATCCGGAATGGCGGCCTTATGTCTCCTGTCCCCATTTGTAACTACTGGAGACTGTGGCTATCTAAAGCATAGTTTTACTATCTATTTTTTACTTTATCCTGACAATAATAAGTGTGAAATTCCTATGAATAAAACAGAACAGTTTTCGATATATGATTATATAATACAGACTATTTTCGCCTTTATCTAAGAGTTGATAATGGTGACTTTGCATTACGTGCCAGCGTTGGCAACTTGAGTTGAAACTATCTACAATTTGCATATTTGTAAGTTATTTTGGCACTAAATTCAATCTTAGCAGTGTTTTACTGGTCCGCGATTTGCATTCGTGAGTCAGCTTACATATTGAATTTTAAGCGGCGCGTATAAAAACGTCGGGCTGTCAAAATACTTAACGAGACGCGTACGCGCATTCGAACGATTCAGAGCGGCCATTTCGATCTTAGATTTATTGTAGTTAAAAGTCTTTTATTTGAATAGGTAGGTATATCTTAGATAAATGATGAAAAAATACAACCATAATTTGCTTGTTTTATACCAATTAGGGACGGTTTAGCAGTTTTAGCATAGGTAAAATTATCTTGTTTCCATAACTCTTTTTTACTCATTATCTTATCACATGCCTTACTTATCATGCCTTCATTATCAAACAAGTTTAAAAAAAGCTTATCACAGCATTCATATTATTTTTCTGCATAAAAATAATATATTTCACAGGCTTACCATCTTTGGTCCGAGAAAAATCTTTTCACTACTTTTTGCCGCTTCTACCCCGTCTGTGTTCACTAATTTATTCCGAAGTTTATTTAAGCGCGCGTTTCTTTGAATAACAATCAACATGGAATAAAACCACGCAAAAACAACCCTTCATCTCGTTAGTTGCTGATGGGAGAATAAAAACTGTTGTGATATTTAATTGCTAGTTTTTTGGTCTACAGATGTAAACAGGCAGTTGTAAAAAGCTAATGTTCTAATACTGCTACTAAACTTATACTTATTAAACTGCCTTTGTAAACTTAAAATGATCTTTGTTAGAAGGAGCTTATTATCTTTCTTATTACAAACGTTTGAAGAGTTAGATCAGACCAGATAGCTAGCACCAACATTAAGTGTGTTGTTGAGCACAGTACCGAGACTAAAAAACTTTGGCACATACTTATTTTAAATGATGATTCAAATCTCTCGAAACTTTCATTGTAATAAATACCAGTCTAGAAATATACGTACCTAGCACTAGAAATATAAGTACATGACACTAGAGTACAGACGTATAGTTTAAAAAGATCATGAGCTTAGGTTTTACTAGAGATGAATACAAAACCATTTGTGAATAGTCAAGTCTCATGACAAGACTAATATATTCTGTAAACTAGTTTACCATAACTTGGTTATGGAATCCGTTCTAGGACTTGTGGGTTGTGACTTGTGAGTTAGAAGTTCCAACTTGATTTAAAAGTACCTAAATGGATTTTAAAGTTTTTCATTATTCTCCTTACAAGTCAGGTTTTATTAATTCAGTTATTCTCGTTGTTTGACATTAAAAAAAAGTGTTTTTGTGTTATTTTGCTGTCCAGCGGTTCGTGGAAAGCACATAATTATAGATATTGATCAAATGCCGCAAAATGCTAATCAAAATAAATGCAAAATATCTAAAATAAAGTTTTTGGGTCATATAAGCCTGATAAATTAAATCAAATTATGCCAGGAATTATATCATTAAACCGGTTATTTAATTTCTTCCTTCATTACAAATCCGAATTAAGATATTTAACGGTTAATCATAACTTAAACATACTCTTTCTTGCACACCTAAAAATTAAAGACGGAAAACAGTACAATTACGAGCTTATAGAGCTTAGACTAGAGGACAATGGGCAATTATCGCTAAAAGCTTAAGCTTAATAAGATTGGGTTATGCGTCTGAAATCTATATATATAAATGCAAGTGTCCTGACTGACTGACTGACTGACTGACTGACTGATTCATCAACGCAGAGCCGAAACTACAAAAGCTAGAAAGTTAAAATTTGCACACTAGGTTGAATTTATAAAGTGTACAAGAGATAAGAAGCGATTTTGAAAAATTCAACCCCTAAGGGGGTTAAAAAGGGGATGAAAGGTTGTATGGGGTGCAAGTTTTATTTTAAGCGAGGAATTTGAAACTTTGTAAAAATGTACTATATTAAAAAACAAGAAAATTAATTTCTGCGTTTTCGAAAATTCATCCCCCAAGGTGGTGAAAAAGGGGTTGTAAGTTTGTATGGAGATCAAATATTTTTGTGAGTGTTGGACTTGAAACTTTGTATATGGGGATATTATTATAAGACGGGAAAAGTAATTTCAGCGTTTTTGAAAATTCATCCCCTAACAGGGTTAAAAAGGGGTTGAAAGTTTGAATCCATTACAAATGCTTTGAAACTTCTTAGAAAGGCATAATAGCCGATGACAAAAAAAAGTAATTGCGACGTTTTAGGTAATTCAACCTCTAAGGGGGTAAAAAAGGGGATGAAACTTTGTCCTGGGGTGCAAATTTTATTTTAAGCTAGGACCTTGAAACTTCGTAAAAAGGTATTAAATTAAAAAACAAGAAAACTAATTTCAGCGTATTTAAAAATTCATCCCCCAAGGTGGTAAAAAGGGGGTTGTAATTTGTACGGAGATCAAATATTTATGAGAGTGCGGGACTTGAATCTTTGTATTTGGGGATATTATTAAAATACAGGAAAAGTAATTTCAGCGTTTTGTAAAATTCATCCCCTAACAGGGTTAAACAGGGGTTGAAAGTTTGAATCCATTACAAATGCTTTGAAACTTCTTAGAAAGGCATAATAGCCGATAACAAAAAAAAGTAATTGCAACGTTTTTGGAAATTCAACCCCTAAGGGGGTTAAAAAGGGGATGACAGTTCGTCTTAGGGTGCAATTTTATTTTAAGCTAGGAACTTGAAACTTTGCAAATAGGTATTAAATTAAGATACAAGAAAACAAATTTCAGTGTTTTTAAAAATTCATCCCCCAAGGTGGTAAAACATGGGATTAAAAATTTGTACGGATATCAAATATTTTTGAGAGTGCGGGACTTGAATATTTGTATTTGGGGATATTATTAGAAGACAGGAAAAGTTATTTCAGCATTTGGTAAAATTCATCTCCTAACAGGGTTAAAAAGGGGTTGAAAGTTTGTATGGCGTTCAAATTTTATTTTAAGCTAGGAACTTGAAACTTCGTAAAAATATATGTTATTAAAATACAAGAAAACTAATTTCAGCGTTTTTGAATATTCATTCCCTAAAGTGGTGAAAAAGGGGTTGAAAGTTTGTATGGATATCAAACATTTTTTCGAACGCGGGACTTGAATCTTTGTATTTCGGGATATTATTAAAATACAGGAAAAGCAATTTCAGCGTTTTGTAAAATTCAACCCCTAACAGGGTTAAACAGGGGTTGAAAGTTTGAATCCATTACAAAAGCTTTGAAACGTCTTAGAAAGGCATAATAGCCGATTACAAAAAAAAGTAATTGCAACGTTTTTGAAAATTCAACCCCTAAGGGGGTTAAAAAGGGGATGAAAGTTCGTCTTAGGGTGCAAATTTTATTTTAAGCTAGGAACTTGAAACTTTGCAGAAAGGTATTGAATTAAGATACAAGAAAACAAATTTCAGCGTTTTTTAAAATTCATCCCCCAAGGTGGTAAAACATGGGGTTGAAAATTTGTACGGATATCAAATATTTTTGAGAGTGCGGGACTTGAATCTTTGTATTTGGGGATGTTATTAGAAGACAGGGAAAGTTATTTCAGCGTTTTGTAAAATTCATCCCCTAACAGGGTTAAAAAGGGGTTGAAAGTTTGTATGGAGTTCAAATTTTATTTTAAGCGAGGAACTTGAAACTTCGTAAAAATATAAGTTATTAAAATACAAGAAAACTGATTTCAGCGTTTTTGAATATTCCTCCCCTAAAGTGGTGAAAAAGGGGTTGAAAGTTTGTATGGATATCAAACATTTTTTCGAACGCGGGACTTGAATCTTTGTATTTCGGGATATTATTAAAATACAGGAAAAGTAATTTTAGCGTTTTATATAATTCATCCCCTAACAGAGTTAAACAGGGGTTCAAAGTTTGAATCCATTACAAATGCTTTGAAACTTCTTAGAAAGGCATAATAGCCGATTACAAAAAAAAGTAATTGCAACGTTTTTGGAAATTCAACCCCTAAGGGGGTTAAAAAGGGGATGAAAGTTCGTCTTAGGGTGCAAATTTTATTTTAAGCTAGGAACTTGAAACTTTGCAAAAAGGTATTGAATTAAGATACAAGAAAACAAATTTCAGGGTTTTTAAAAATTCATCCCCCAAGGTGGTAAAACATGGGGTTGAAAATTTGTACGGATATCAAATATTTTTGAGAGTGCGGGACTTGAATCTTTGTATTTGGGGATATTATTAGAAGACAGGAAAAGTTATTTCAGCGTATTGTAAATCCCCTAACAGGGTTAAAAGCGGCCAAGTGCGAGTCGGACTCGCCCATGAAGGGTTCCGTATTTAGGCGATTTATGACGTATAAAAAAAAAACTACTTACTAGATCTCGTTCAAACCAATTTTCGGTGGAAGTTTACATGGTAATGTACATCATATATTTTTTTTAGTTTTATCATTCTCTTATTTTAGAAGTTACAGGGGGGGGGACACACATTTTACCACTTTGGAAGTGTCTCTCGCGCAAACTATTCAGTTTAGAAAAAAATGATATTAGAAACCTCAATATCATTTTTGAAGACCTATCCATAGATACCCCACACGTATGGGTTTGATGAAAAAAAAATTTTTGAGTTTCAGTTCGAAGTATGGGGAACCCCAAAAATTTATTGTTTTTTTTCTATTTTTGTGTGAAAATCTTAATGCGGTTCACAGAATACATCTACTTACCAAGTTTCAACAGTATAGTTCTTATAGTTTCGGAGAAAAGTGGCTGTGACATACGGACGGACAGACGGACAGACGGACAGACAGACAGACATGACGAATCTATAAGGGTTCCGTTTTTTGCCATTTGGCTACGGAACCCTAATAAAAAGGGGTTGAAATGTTGTATGGAGTTCAAATTTTATTTTAAGCTAGGAACTTGAAACTTCGTAAAAATATATGTTATTAAAATACAAGAAAACTAATTTCAGCGTTATTGAATATTCATCCCCTAAAGTGGTGAAAAAGGGGTTGAAAGTTTGTATGGATATCAAAAAATTTTTCGAACGCGGGACTTGAATCTTTGTATTTCGGGATATTATTAAAATACAGGAAAAGTAATTTCAGCGTTTTGTATAATTCATCCCCTAACAGGGTTAAACAGGGGTTGAATATTTGAATCCATTACAAATGCTTTGAAACTTCTTAGAAAGGCATAATAGCCGATTACAAAAAAAGTAATTGCAACGTTTTTGGAAATTCAACCCCTAAGGGGGTTAAAAAGGGGATGAAAGTTCGTCTTAGGGTGAAAATTTTATTTAAAGCTAGGAACTTGAAACTTCGTAAATAGGTAGTTAGGTAGTAGGTTTTATTAAATAGAGGACATGAAAATCTTCTAAGGGGGTTTAGAGGGATTACATCGAGGACAATTTTATTCAGTTAGGGGCTTGAAACTTCGTAGGTTGTGAAAGACAAGTCTCATGCGTTGTATAATATTAATAATTAAGAAATGATTAACCGTCCTACCGCAATCTCTTGCTGCATAATGTTCTAAGCTAATGTAGAATATATAACCACCAATATACAAATCCACGCGTACGAAGTCGCGGGCAACAGCTAGTATATACATACAGGGACATATATCTATAAAGGAGGTCGCTATGCTAGTTAATAATGCCACCGATATTCCGGTCCGGTATCACATCAAAAACTAGTATCTCCATACGAGTGTAATAAGTAACTTATCTACGCGTTTTTATATACGACAACATACCTACCTACGTGAAATAACTAGGAGTCTGGCAATTTTAATGGCAATCAACATGAAATATAATTTGCATACAATTGAAACCAGTTGTGATCTCGTTATATTAATATGTTGTATTCAATTATATTTCGTGTGTATTAAGACATTTAAAACGTCAGTTGCAATTGGCTTTTTTAATGTCTAGCCGTGTGTCTGCAGTGCCAAATATAGTAAACTGGTTTGGGTAGACATATTTCTAAACAGACGTCTCATATGCTCCCAAGCGTAGGTAGACCTAGCTAGATCTACCTACTTACTTAAATTTTTATTGCAATAATTAATTGATGGTAATTGTATATTACCTTTAAAGGTAATAGGTTACAATCTATTCATATTTAAGCTTTTTTGAAATGTTTTTTATCAAAACAAAAGATAAACCTGTGTTAGTTAAAGGTAATTTGACATGACTTTTCACAGAAATGATTACAACAAAGTTTGACCACGCCAAAGTAGAACATACGAAAATATCACTAATGTCAATAATAGGTAATAGGTACATAGGTATTAAAAAGTAGTTTCGAGCGCCTAAAGATTACAGTGTACATCGGGAAAGCATAAGTTTGTGTATAGGGTGCCTACCGGGCGTTTAAATAATAAGTCCGTTGTAGACACACTATGTATAATTTAACAGTTTAAGCACAGTTACAAGCATGAAGAAAGCACAGGCACAAGAGATAGGAAACACAGATTACAGTCAGAAGAAAGGAACACGAAAGAAAGCGAAATAACATAAAAATAGGCGTAAGCACTGCACTCGCGTACAAAGCGGATCGGTAGCAAAAGGGACATGCATTCGCCGTCGCGGACGAGATCGCACTGCCGGAGCGGCGCGAGCGCCGGCCGCTGTATAGTCCAAACCGGTCACGTGGTATGTTGTGCAGGTTGTGTTATTCCCAACTGCTCGCGCAGCGAGGCCAGTTAACCGACTGCGGTGGGGAGGTTTATGCGTTGTAAGTTGCATTATAAATATTATGCTGTGTGCAGTGATCGCCACACTACTCCCCCGCCGAGACCGTTGCTTGCTACGGTCGATAGTAATCTGGAAAGCGCACTGATCGACCGCAGCGCGTCTTCCTGGTGGTAGCAGGCTCCACAGGGGCCGGTGTAGCAGTGGTTGGAGTCTGGATTGGGCTGGAACCTTTGGAGTCATCATCTCTGGTCATGTATGCCGGTTTGAGTCGATCTATTGTTACCGTATTCTCTTTACCTCTAAGGTCGATCTTGAAGGTCTTGTCTCCTCGCTGCAGCACCTTATATGGACCTGTGTATGGGGAATCTAAGGATCTCTTGGCAGGTCCCTGACGCAGGAATACGTAGTCTGCAGTACTCAGGTCTTTTGGTACGTAGAATGCCTTCTGAACGTGCCGAGATCCTGGTACTGGTTTCAAACTCGAGATGTGGTTCCGTAGTCTGGATGCAAAGTCAGCGTAGTCCACCGTGATGTCCGACGTAGGCGTGAAGAACTCACCGGGCAGGCGCAGGGGCTCCCCATATACAAGCTCGGCTGCTGAAGACTTCACGTCATCTTTCCAGGCGCTGCGGATGCCCAGCAGCACCAGTGGTAGTACCTCGGTCCAGTGAGTATTGGTGTGGCACATTATGGCCGCCTTAAGCTGGCGGTGCAGGCGCTCCACGATACCGTTGCAGGCCGGATGGTACGAAGTGGTCGGGCGATGCTCGGCACCCAGGATAGCTGACAGGGCACGGAACAGTTCAGATTGGAACTGCGCGCCCCTGTCCGTAGTGATCTTCTGAGGGCAGCCGAACCGGGCCACCCAACCCGCGACAAAGGCGCGGCGGCAGGTCTCTGCCGTGATGTCAGGCAAAGGGTATGCCTCAGGCCAACGAGTGAAGCGATCGATGAGCGTGAGGCAGTACCTGTAACCAGAAGAGTATGGTAATGGCCCTACGATGTCCATGTGGACATGGGAAAATCTTTCAGAAGGAGTAGGGAAAGGAGATATGGGGGAGGTGGTATGGCGCGAGATTTTGTTTCTCTGGCAATCTGCGCATTCTCTCGCCCACTGGCGGCAATCTCTTTTAATTCCTGGCCAAACGAATCTTTGTGTCAACAATCTGGTAGTAGCTTTGACACCTGGATGGCTCAGATTGTGCATAGCGTTGAACACTGGTCGTCGGAAAGCATCAGTGATGTATGGTCTTGCACTTCCTGTCGAGACGTCACAATAGAGCTGTGCATGAGCGCCTGGTAGCTGAATTTTCTTTAAATTGAGTCCTGATCCATTTTGTAGAAGGTCCTTCAATTCAAGGTCATCATCCTGCGCTCGTGATAAGGCTTCGTAATCTATGGGCCCATTGATCTCCTCAACTCTGGAAAGCGCGTCTGCTACCACGTTGTCTTTCCCGGCTACGTAGCGAACGTCAGTACTAAATTGGGAGATGAAATCAAAATAGCGAAACTGCCTGGGGGAACAGTTCTCTCTCGTTGAAGTGAATGCAGACGTCAGTGGCTTATGGTCCGTATAAATGGTAAATGGCCTGGCCTCGACCATGTGACGGAAATGGCGTATCGATTCGTAAATGGCCAGCAGTTCCCTGTCGTACGGACTATACTTTTTCTGTGACGGCTTGAGGTGACGAGAGAAGAATGCGAGAGGTTCCCATGATCCTTGTGACGCGCGTTGCTGCAGCACGCCTCCGATCGAGACATCCGAGGCATCAGTGAAGATGGCCAGCTCGACATCTGTCTGTGGATGAGCTAGAATGGCAGCCTTGGACAAACCTTCTTTGCATGCTGCGAACGCCTCTAACATCTCAGGCGTCATCTCGATTTCTTGGGTCGGCTTCTTCTTCGGCCCACTCAGAACGACGTTCAGCTTTGTTTGCAGCGCTGAAGCACCTGGAACGAACCTTCGATAGAAGTTAATCATCCCGAGAAATCTACGGAGCTCTTTCACGTTTTTGGGGACAGGGTAATCCAAAACCGCCTGAACCTTGGACTGGAGTGGCCGGATGCCTCCTGCAGACACTTCATGGCCAAGGAAGGTGATCGATGACACACCAAACTCGCACTTTGCAGCGTTAATGAGGATTCCATAGTCTGACAGCCGCTGAAACAGCTGACGTAGATGTTCCTGATGCTCCTCCTCGTTTGCAGAAAAGATCAGGATGTCGTCAAGGTATCCGTAACAATAGTCCATGCCTCTAAGTGCCTCGTCAATAAATCGTTGAAACGTTTGTGCAGCGTTTCGTAGGCCAAACGTCATGTATGGAAACGAGAACAATCCGAACGGCGTTATTATGGACGTCTTGGGAATGTCAGGAGGGTAGACCGGAATCTGGTTGTATGCTTTCACCAGGTCAACCTTGGAGAACACCTTGCTGCCAGCCAGTTGTTGAGTGAAGTCCTGGATGTGCCGTACTGGGTACTTATCTGGGATGGTGCGTGCATTCAAGGCACGGTAATCACCGCATGGCCGCCAACCGTCATTCTTTTTAGGAGCTAAATGAAGCGGAGACGACCACGGACTCTCAGACCTTACTGCAGTACCATTCACTCTGTAGTATCACGTCGGGGTCACCAGTATAGGGTGCCTACCGGGCGTTTAAATAATAAGTCCGTTGTAGACACACTATGTATAATTTAACAGTTTAAGCACAGTTACAAGCATGAAGAAAGCACAGGCACAAGAGATAGGAAACACAGATTACAGTCAGAAGAAAGGAACACGAAAGAAAGCGAAATAACATAAAAATAGGCGTAAGCACTGCACTCGCGTACAAAGCGGATCGGTAGCAAAAGGGACATGCATTCGCCGTCGCGGACGAGATCGCACTGCCGGAGCGGCGCGAGCGCCGGCCGCTGTATAGTCCAAACCGGTCACGTGGTATGTTGTGCAGGTTGTGTTATTCCCAACTGCTCGCGCAGCGAGGCCAGTTAACCGACTGCGGTGGGGAGGTTTATGCGTTGTAAGTTGCATTATAAATATTATGCTGTGTGCAGTGATCGCCACATGTCAACCTGTGAAAAAATATAAAGATTTAAACTAACACGATTCTCACTCATACTTTTATAACTACCACGGGACTTCATCGCGTAGACTTCGCGTTTCTTTATGATTAAGTCTTACACGATTAAGTCCCGTGGTAGTTATAAAAGTAAAAATATACAGGTTCGTGATCTATTCAAAAACATGTCTGTGGCAGAAAAGTCCATTAATAAAATAAATAAAACATTTCTTATTGGACGAGTGGCGCCTGCCCAAAGAAACAATAACAAGATTAATAGTTCCCGCAAACTTATCTATAGTTTATATTCTTTCCGCACGAAGAGGCAGGCAATGGGCACGTTTATCGCTAACATACAACATTTATCTTTTTCTCACTTCTACACCTGTTATAAATATACGAGATATGCGAAAAAGTAAGGGCCCGATTCTGATTTTGAACTAGACATCCATTAGATATCTATTATCTATTAGACATCACCAAGATACGACAACGATATTTTCAAGATCTACTGCCGTATTCGAACTTCAAGATATGCACAAGAGACGACACGTACTAGATCCATTCTAGATACGTTATAGTTTAAATTTCAACTAGTTCTCTTTTGCAGCTCAATTCGGGCAACCAATGTCACTTTTTCGTTAGATACATAGTTAGTGTTAGATATCTATTAGATGTGAATTGGATCTGTAAGTCATATCTTGTGGAAATCGTTCAAGAGTATCTCCAGAATCGCAGAAATGTCAAATTTGACAGGTTAGATTTTAAACATATCGTTATCGTATTTTGGTGACGTCTAAAAGATATCTATGTAGTATCCCAACTAGCAAAAATCACGCTAACAACAGTCTCTAGACTACAATTTTTCGCTCTTATATTGATTTTATATCATCGTATAAGCCCGGATTTGGGCACAGATTATAAGCGTATATATTTTAATATCGTTCTAATATCAGTCTAATTGAATGCTGTTTGCACTCACAGTAATCTTTTTCAAAACTAAATTAAGCTGCCTTAGCTAATATCGCTTTTACGTAAGTATCTTGTAAGCCTACATCTACATAGGCTTATATTGGTCGAACGTAAGTATCTTGTAAGCCTAGATATGTAGGCTTATATTGGTCGAACGTAAGTATCTTTTAAGCCTACATAGGCTTAAATTGGTCGAACGTAAGTATCTTGTAAGTCTACATAGGCTTATATTGATTTGTTTGTAAGGTCACACAGAGATTTGAAACATTCTATTTGTGATGTATAAATATACGGGTGAAATTAACTGCAACGTGACAAAAATATATTAGTGTAAGTGTTTATGAATTATGTTAACTATAATAACGTGCTGTTTATCGTCGTGTGTTTATGTTACGGTAAGTATTCACATGGGAAAATATTATTTACTGTAAAGTAGACCCTGTTTTACACTTCAAACTTCATGCGCCTATTCAAATATGGTATTTGAATATTTTTATAATTATTTTATTTCTTTATTTTGTATTATTGATAGTCAGCCATTGCTGTAGGTGTATTTTTCAAGCGCACTATTAGAGTCTTATAAGTATTCTGAATACAAATGATATGGCCATGTTGAATAAATTAGGGTTCCTTGCTTTACTTATACTTACAATAGTGTTCCCAAAAACGATTTAAGATCAAACCATCTTATATTGATCTTCACTTTTGTAATATAAGTGTCTTGATCCTATATCACTCCAATATCTTACTAAAGTGCTGCTGTTGATCTTATTATAGCTTTGAATAAGATCAGAAAAGTACGTACTTACAGTGTTCTTATGCTATGCCGATATTAGTCTTACATTCTTACAATAGCATTTAGAAATCTAATATAAAATTACATGAACTTAGAGAATGGGGATATAAGACCAGGTACTCTCAAGTTCAATGATACTTCGTAAATGTTGTTGTAAGAGCAAGAGGCTTAAAATAGTATTATGCCATGTTGATATTAGTGTTACATTCTTACAATAGCATTTAGAAAGTCTAATATCATCATCTTCCTCGCGTTGTCCCGGCATTTTGCCACGGCTCATGGGAGCCTGGGGTCCGCTTGGCAACTAATCCCAGTAATTGGCGTAGGCACTAGTTTTTACGAAAGCGACTGCCATCTGACCTTCCAACCCGGAGGGTAAACTAGGCCCGTATTCGGATTAGTCCAGTTTCCTCACGATGTTTTCCTTCACCGAAAAGCGACTGGTAAATATCAAATGATATTTCGTACATAAGTTCCGAAAAACTCATTGGTATGAGCCGGGGTTTGAACCCGCGACCTCCGGATTGTAAGTCGCACGCTCTTACCGCTAGGCCACCAGCGCTCTTTTAGAAAGTCTAATATAAGATCAAATGAACTTAGAGAATTGGATATAAGACCAGGTACTCTCAAGTTCAATGAGACTTAGTAAATGTTATTGTAAGAGCGAGAGGCTCATAATAGTATTATGCCATGTTGATATTATTGTTACATTTTTATAATAGCATTTAGAAAGTCTAATATAAGATCAAATGAACTTTGAGTATGTGGATATAACACCAGGTACTCTTAAGTTCAATGAGACTTAGTAAATGTTATTGTAAGAGCGAGAGGCTCATAATAGTATTATGCTATGTTGATATTAGTCTTACATTCTTATAATAGCATTTAGAAAGTCTAATATAAGATCAAATGAACTTTGAGTATGTGGATATAACACCAGGTACTCTTAAGTTCAATGAGACTTAGTAAATGTTATTGTAAGAGCGAGAGGCTCATAATAGTATTATCCCATGTTGATATTAGTCTTACATTCTTATAATAGCATTTAGAAAGTCTAATATAAGATCAAATGAACTTAGAGAATGTGGATATAAGACCAGGTACTCTCAAGTTCAATGATACTTAGTAAATGTTATTATAAGAGCGAGAGGCTTATAATGGTATTATAAAATGCTCTTATATACATATATAAGACTAGGTAATAAGACTAAACTTACTAAAGTGCGTATTAGCTTGTCTAAGACTAATATAAGAGCGATGATATGTTCAAAACAAAAATAAGGGCGCTATAAGCTCACTACTCTTATAAAGTGCTCAATCTGAGACTTTTTTGCTAGTTGGGATACTATATATCTACTTAGATGTCTATTTCAAAATCCGAATCGGGCCCATAGCATGTCCAATTTGACATTTCCGCGATTCTGGAGGTACTCTTGAACGATTTCCACAATGTCTAAAACGTCTCGTTATGTATTTTTAGATCTCAAAACGATTTTGAAACGATCTTAATACGATAATTTAAATTAAAATTGACATTGGTTGCCCGAATTGAGCTGCAAAAGATATCTAGTTGAAATCTAAACTACCAGGTATCTAGTACCTAACATATCGTATCGTTCTCTTCTCTAGAAAGGATGTTGTTTTCCGAATACCGCGGTAAATCATTTGTATGAAAAGCTCTTTCATATTAGTGCGATAGAGAGTCCTAAAGCGTTTGGTTGTCGTAGCTTGTCATGTTGGCTAGGCCCCCTGGACCGTTACACTTTGGTTTTTCAATCGGCGTTTGTCGATATACTCTTACTATTGTCATCTTGGCCACGGCCTCCAGGCTCTAAGACCCTAATGACTCGCGACCATTGGGTGGTTCTCAGGTTCTAGAAGATTATACTCTCTCGAACGCTCCGGTAGTGGCGGGCCGTATGCTTATTTGCCACCGTATAGTATTAATATCATGAGTCAAAAACTTAAGACTGCGTAATGCAAAAAACAACAAAAAGCGTCCGATCCGCCTGATTTATTTGCTTTATGCAATTAACAGGGTCAACTAGAGGTCACCGCTGCGAGCGGCCTCTATTTTATTAGATACATGATTTGCGGTATGATTTATGATATTGTACCTCGCTCAAGTACAGAAGCACATTCAGATAAGTTCAATATGATACTAAATTCATATTTATTGCACAAGTGCGGGCGCAGAGCACTGATGGCGTCATATATTTTGAGATATTTTAAATTAGGAGCAATATACAACTTCAAAACCGGAGGAATGCTATGTGTAAAGAGAAATTAAAAAATCGGTTAGCTACTTAAACTTTTAACTCATTATCCGAATTAACTTGTGTAAAAGTACCAATAAAGTCGTCAGTCTTTTCAATATTATGAACGTCATATATACAGGTATTTATGAATATGTTTTTTGTGTGGCAGTTTTAAATAACTGTTATAAAGATCAGCTATTATTTTTTTAACCTTTAGTGGAAGGTGCCTGTTTAGAATAAGATAAAGTAAACTTATATTATTTGCGATCCTGTAAAATTATTAATATGTCACTTTTCTACTTTATAATCGTTGTATTAATAAAAGTTACTTTATTATTTTTACATCATCTCACTTACAAAAACTTTTTTAGAAATTGCCGTGTGCTCTAATTCTGAATAAACAAGCTCGTGCATAGCTACTGCACTTTACGAATGACGAATGTATCAACAGCATCACTATTAATTAATTGACCATAAGTAGACCTTACGTATTTACAATAAGGGTTACGTAGAGTTCATAAACCGTGTAGACGACGACGGTACACATTAATGTTACTCTTTCCTTCTACCATAATTTATGCTTGTTCCCAAGGTTAAGAATGTTCCCAAATCGAGTAAAAGCGATAAAGCACCGGTTCCACAGCCACGTGCGTCCGGCGATATGTCGCTCATCGCTGCCATAACGCACGCCTCATCGTGCAAGGACGTAACTTCACAAGTTAACGCATATGCGCATTTATTGGCAAGAATATATGCGCAAAGGACGTATCTGCCAGTGCTGTTTCCGCTCTGAGCGGTTTATGTTTCAGCGGGCGCAGGAGTCATTCTGAACGCTATCGAGCACAGACGAGTTGATCGAGTCAACCAATATTATTATAGGTGGTAACAGAACACTGATAACAGTAGTAGAGAGATCTCGTAAAAGTGGTTTGTCCTTACTCGACTCGCCTGCGCGTGTGTGACCAAAGAGAATATTCAGTCAGGACGTTAAGGCGGCAGTCGATGATAGGTCAAATGCCTCATGTGTTCAGTGTCACACATTTGTAAAGGTAACAAATCAAATCATTGTAGAAATGGAAAGTTTTCTGGAATATCGATGTCAGCAGGCAATTAGAGCACTTTTGCTTAAAATCTCTAGTAAAAGTATATAGCAGGCAGAATGTAAGGTACCGTAAAATGGGGTGAGTAGGGTCAAAACTGATAATCAAACCTCGATAACATTTTATTTTTACATTACATTACATGTGCAAACTGAATGGTGTATATAATAAGTGTTCCGAACGTTCGTATTTTAGTTTTTATTTTATTTTGGGTAGTTCCATTTCATAACTTTGACGATAAACAGGAAATCCCACCTCACCCCGTAGTCCCTCGTAATTGGGGTGAGATGGGATTTCATACAAAGGTGATTTTGGAAGATTGTTGGATCGATTTTTTTTTATTATGAGTATTACTATAGCTACATTTTAAATTGGAATACATTATTTTGTAGCAGTAGCCTTAAAATTCCATCTCATCCCCCTTTCATCCCTTCTCTCCCCATTCATAACCCAACTCTCCTCGCGAACCGTACTCACCCCATTTTACGGTACCTAGTGTTCAAAATGATCCGGTCCTGAAAATATAGAGGATTCTTTGTGTTATTTTTTAGCGTAGCCTTAGTTACTTTTATTGTAAACTGTAAGTATAACTATGCGTCTACCTATCAAAACCGTAAATAAGCACGAAATGTCTTGTCATAAACTAAGCACTGCTATTCGCAAAATATTCGTAGGGAAATTGGTGCTAATTTGGCTCTCCTTTTCTTCAAATGATACTCACTGTACGTATAGGTTATTTATTATTGGTGGTCAAATTTATGGTGGTCGGGTTGGTTTATGAATTGTACCGATAGCGATGCCTATTAAGGCTATCAGAGACCGTTTCATTCAGACTTCTCGGAATCGACTCTCGAGATTTATTCAGTCAATAAAGATAGCCTGCTGACTACCGGCATAACTGTCATCATATTAGATATCAGCATAATTTGATAGTGGCGCCTTGTGTGGCCTTTTTACATTGCCAGGTCTAAGGATGAACTATTTCATAAGCAGAAATTAAACCTACTTATGAAAATCTCTGTAATGATTTTCACGATTACACTTTTATTTTATGTTTACCAGTCGGAAGAAAGGAAGGTCAGATGGTAGTCGCTTTTGTAAAAACTACTGCTAGTGACAATTCTTAACATAAGTTTGCCCCAGGCCACCCTAATTAAGTGTCAAAATGACCAGGAAGATAATATTATGTAGTTAGATTTTAGGGTTAATATTTAGGGTTAAGGAACCCCTATGTTGCGACTCTTTGTCCGTCTGTCCATCCATCTGTCGCATTGGTAAAATTATTATAAGGTAATTTTGTGAAAAAAACAAACTTTGAAAAAACATGTAATAATATTCCTAGATGTAAGTACTCAAGACAAATAGACACACAGTAATCGAAGAAACTTAATGTTGAAAAATAATACTTCGCCTAAGAATTAATCCTGACCACTGCATAGCATTTTTTCAACCAAGCAATCTAATTAATAGCCTGACAATCTCCAGTCCAGTATAGAAGTCAGACACCATCAGATTATCTAATAACCGTTGTTACTTGTAGATGTCACACGTCACAATATTAATAGCGTTAATTCTCGATGTCAGCCGCAATTCGTCTTGACAGATCGCCCTCCCTTAGGCAGCCATTCTAATATTACGACCCGTATTAATAAAATATAAAGGTACCAACTGATGTTTGGGACCACTCTTCAATATGTCCCCCAATTTCTCGATGACAGCTGGATTTAATTGCAAAATATTCTTTTGTTTTTATAGAAACTTCACATGTAATGAGACCACCATTGATATTATAGCAGGATCTGATGAAGAAGTCCGAGAGACGTTGAGAGAATTCTTCAAAGCATAGTGATTTGGGTGTTATATTATAGGTACTCAAGTACCTGTAGAAACTCGAGAAATATATACAAAGACCATCAAATTATGGCATTTTTGAAGTCTGTTCTTATTTAAAAAAATATTAACATTATGAAAATGCCCCTCACTTGTTTGAACGGTACCGTTAGGCACTTTTCGCGCCCTCTCGTCCGGGTATTTGCAGTAACTATATCCGCACGATGCGCTTGCACAGCCGGCTCATCTCACGCGGATTAATCACTTATGCGAGCACCCATTAGGACCCATAGTTGAGTGATAGCTAACGTGTGTCCACTTCAGATGGAAGCAGCAGTAAAAATTTTAGATACACAACACTGGACAAGAAAGGAAATTGTGCCTGGAAGTGTTATATGAATCTTACAATAAGTACCCACGTACAAAATATGTTTAACTATAGTACAACTATGTATATGTAAATAATTGAATATACTTTTTATTCTTTTCTTTGCTAACTTTGCACTGGCTTGAACAGATCCAAATGAAGGAGTGTTACATCATTTTTTTATAGAAATACGTTACCACACTTTGTCATTGCAAATGCCATGGAGATTAAGCTTGGTCTGACTCTACGAACCTCATATCTTCCTCTACAATAAGATATGAACGATTTATTCCTTTTATTTTTATAACCCACTCACGTAACTGATAAAAGTTTTGCTTTGTCGCACGCAACATTTATCCGAAATACACAAAAGGTATAATTTTTGATGAGTTTAAATTGTCTCAACGTATCGATCGTTCCATTTATCCATTACCCGTAACTCTACACCGCAGTAACACTATCCGCCGCAATTGGCAGCATTCCGCGCTGCTCTTCATTATCGTCAAGCTTCGCAAATAGGGGGTGATTAGGAAGACAAACGTCGATAACCGAGAAGTGAGAGACGATAAGCGAGATCTGTTACACAAATGATGATATTCGCAGAAATTTGAAGCGACTAATAATTCCTCCTCCTCCCACCTGAGTTATTTTAAAGCTTTTTTTTACAAGCTTTTATTTAACTTGCCCTGTTAGTTCATCATCTCCTAGCCGTTTTCGGCCACAGCGACTGCTTTCTACTGCTTAGAGCGTCGCTGGTGCGCTCTCAGGTGACTGACGTAGCCAATCTTTGCAGCAAATGTGGCCACACTCGCTAGTTATATGTATGTTAGTTGGTTAGTGTGGGTCAAATCTTGGAAGCTAAACTTGACCCACTTCCCAATTTCCAATTGAGCTGAAGTTGTAGTCCTGCCATTGCCTTAATAATGTAAAGTAATTTACCGTTTACTTGAAATTAATCGAAAAGTTATCTGTCGTGTTCGAAAAGCTACGTTATATCTTCTTGTCCCACAAAACACACACTATTAACAAAGAACAGTTGAAAAGGCAAATCAAACCAGAGACAACATTATTATACCTACAGTTAGGCCGTTATGTACACTTAATACAAAAAAACCGTATTTCCACAAGTATTGCTCAGAGATAAGACGTTTTGGATACCGTGGTAGATGTGTGCGGACGCCATTGCAGACGCCGTCCACAAACACACCGGGCAAACACGTGTGCCGGCAGATTTCATTTGTTTCTGCTTATTCTGCAATTAGCTAAATTAGAAATGGACAACTCCCTTTGTTCCTTATTACCCAAGTTAGCTGTACTTATCGAATGTATACCTACTGTTACAAAGCTGATGGACTCTTTCAAAAAGTGTTCGACTATAGTGAGACACCTATGAACGATGTATTGGTGCCACATTGGTGCGATCGAGAGGGAATGCGATCGAGTTCATGCAGTCGCTAGCGTAAATGTCAAATGCCAACTCATGGTAGCAGCCGTGCTGATCTTTCAGTGAAGTGTGAAGTAATGTCAAATTAACGTTCTACTTTCAATTGACTGCTCACCGATGATGTAAGCAACAATTTAGAATTGGCACAAAGTTTGTTTCATTATGTATTCGAGTAAACAAGCAGACTGTTTAGTTCAGGGAAAAGCGGCTATATTATTTCATATTCACACCCGAGTTCTTACGGTTACCAATCAGTCCAGCACTCGCCTCACGGCCGTACCATTTAATCGTGATATCTAACTACGCATAGGTAGTAATAATCAGACATGGAATCATTGGGGGCAAAATTAAATGACAGGGAGTTCCTATATCGATAAATTATCGATGCTACTCCCATAAACTATAGTGATCGCTCCCTACTTTGTTCGGAGGTGTTTTTTTTGGAAGTACTATCTTGGAGGCGCTGATAAAACAGGTTATTCAAAGCATGCCGACTTCAAATTATCGGCAGGACCAATGCATTGTGAAATAGTTAAGATCATCTCTTTATATAATTTAATATCGTATCGATAGGTCAGTTTAGTATCGATAGTTGAGTTTATCGATATAGGAATTCACTATGTCCTATGTTCCTATGGTCCTATGAAATTGGCCCACGATTCAAAAATAAATCGCAAATCAAAATGATTTTTGGCTAGAATTCTGGCCCTCCACTTAAATTTCCTAAACTTTCTGGCCCCCTATGAAGAAAGTTTGCCCACCACTGACCTAGCTGTTATTTAATTTTGGCCCTTATAATCCGATTTCATCGATAATAATGTATTTCGAGGACAGAGTAAGACAGGTGTGCGTGTGTGTGACTCTGTGAGCGATGTGAATACAGCGCCGGTAGCATGGCTCACGCCCGTTCACGGTACACATGCAACACAAACAAGGCACGCTAACATTGACTCGGTGCGTTGTTAACGCGTAAACAAACAGACAATCCAACTTAGCAGTTTGAGCGCAGTTCCGTACCTAGTAAGTACCTAGTAGGTATCGTAGGACATAATATAACCTGCCTTTTGCCCTTTTTAGGGTTCCGTACCCAAAGGGTAAAAGACGGGACCCTATTACGGCTATTACTAAGACTTCGCTGTCCGTTCGTCCGTCCGTCTGTCACCAGGCTGTATCTCATGAACCGCGATAGCTAGACAGTTGAAATTTTCACAAATGATGTATCTCTGTTGCCGCTATAACAACAAATACTAAAAATAAAATAAAATAAATATTTAGTGGGGGCTCCCATACAACAAACACGATTTTTTAGCTCTATTTTTTGTTGATGGTGCGGAACCCTCCGTGCGCGAGTCCGACTCGCACTTGGCCGGTTTTTGTCATACAATAACATTTTAATATATCAGCCCGCGTCCCTTGTCCACCCACAGCATGCAGAGAATATCAAGTTTCCGACGCATTTAATATCACTGCATTTATTATTTAGCGGAGTATAAAAATTATTAGACTTGTATCACGATTATTAACGTTTTCAATCGAATATGTTAAATGTAAGTAATAAATACATATCTGTGACTGCATTGAAGCAATAAAAAACCTAATATGACAGTTAAAGTTGATGTTTTAGAAAACATCAACTTTAACTGTCATATTAGATTTTTAATGCACTTAGAAGTGCACTCAAAATGCTTCAATACTTGCTAAATGGCTACAATGTGATATCGCATCGCGTTGTGCGGAGCGCAGGTGCTGCAGAATGTAAGGAAAAACATCATAAATCAATATTATTACTCAAGTCGGTTTGGTTTTTACAACGCAATATCGATTTCTAATAAGATAAGGGCTTTATACGATTTTAGCGGTCTACAGAAGTCAGTCATTTATTTACAGATTCTTTTACATCAATATCTTTGTAATGTAACCTGCTTAATTCATAAGAATTTTGTCACTTCTGCTGAGTGGCAGCGATAGGCTAATAGGGACCTGGGACAGTAATAACTACTAATACTACAGTACAGTACTAATAGTATAGGTCCCATGAGCGTCATTAGAACTTTTAAATTGATCTCATTTTAATATTCCTCGCAGCACATCTAGCCCGAGCAAGGTACTCTGGCTTACAGGTAATCTGGCTTACAGGATTGTATAAGTAGGTATAAGGAGACACTTCGATTGACGTCAAAATGAGTTCAAATTGAGATCAATTTGTTAAATTCGAATGCCGCTCCAGGTCCTGTCCCTGTCAGAGGTAAAGCGAGGTTAGAAAGTCAATGTTCCTGTGTATTTCAGTCGAAGCTATTAGACATTAAAACTAATAGCTTTTCTTGGTTGCTACTGCTACTTATGGTCCATAAAATAGACTAATAACAATAATAACACAACCTTTTACTGCACCATAACACTAACACCACCCCGACATTCCTAGTGTCAACTGCAAATCTTGCAATCCCTCGTGTGGGCGTTACAGAAATGCCACTCCTGGAATGTTTCTAGCAAAAATGTACCCTAATCCCTTGCCCTACAGTCTGTAACTAAATGGAGAATAAAGTTGCGAGGATATTTGCGCCTACGCCGGTAGGAGCAAACAAAACAAGGCAGAAACAATGGCCTATGTTTATTGAGCTCATGTAAATGTTGTTGTGGGCTGACGTGTTGCTAGTGCGACCAACTTTAAGTACTTACCTACAATACATTTCTGGACCAATCGCTTTAGGGTGTTTTGCGACAACGCTGACCCTGGAAAGCTTAATCATTTAGTAATACGAAAGAACTTTTGAAAGCTCTTCTGCTATACGTAGCAATCATCATAATACTATCTGCTAATTCTTGCGACTACATTACAAGTGCTTTTCGTCAAAACGCAATTTGCCAAAGAATTTTCCGTTTTATCTTGCACAAGCAGTTTGTTGTGATACATGTGAGCTTTATATTGTTGTCTAGTTTTGGCTGTATCCAAATCTAATGCTCGTCGTCATTATCTGCCGAAAAGAAGGATCTAAGTATCTAATAATTACAGAAATATCCATCTGATTCTGCATTTTCGTATTGGTTCTTGCTAAATTGATAACCTTTTACTAAATTATTTTCGAACGCTATTAAAATAACCATAATCTGTGAGCAGTCTGGTCGTCTGTCCGTCGAGAAATGATGGTATTTTGTCGTGTGGTTGTCAGGTCTCATTTTGAATTTAAATGTCCGTAGTTCCAAATATGTATGTCAATCAGCCAGTCAGTCAGTTGGTCTACGTCAGGTCGCCACGGAGGTTGCTACCCACGACAATATCTTTTCCACACAATAGGTACAGAAAAATTTAACTAAGTAGGTTTATTAAGAAGGCTTCAAATTTACCTTGAGTAAATGACGGATTTTCTTACTAATCAAGATTAATATGAGCAACATACTCCTAACATGAATAATATGGTGTCACTACATAGTCCTTATTCACCGTATGTTTAACTTGCAAAGCCGCAATTCGGAGAACACACACGGATATTATCATAAGCGAAAGTTTTCCCACTTAGCACATAAGGGGCGGATGTCGCCCATGAAATGGAAGGTAATCGAATGACTATGACATACAAATGTATACCTATGTCAAAATTATAGATAAAGCTTAAGCTCAGTTATATGTGAAGTCCTCCATTTCCTCCAGCGTGAGTAAAACTTACTTATAGGTACTTACGGGGACATTGTCTGTAGTGAATAAGGCGGATATCAAATTGCATCTTAAAGAATGACTGACGCTAGACCGGGCCAGGGCCGGACCGGAGCTTCAGGAGCTTCGTTTTCTACGGAAAGCACCAAGTGATCACCGATCAGCCGCCATATAAAATGACATGTCGGACACCCCAGCCTGGCCACGGCCCGGTTTAGCGTGAGTCATCCTTAACTGCACTACTCCTTTAATGACAAGTGACAATTTAACCGACTATAATTAGGTTACTTTTTATTTGAACACGGTACAATTGTGGCCAACCAACCGTCCGGCGGGCAAGTTAATTCCTGACCTCCCAAATACCCGCGGTACATGCCAGTACTTTTAAAAACAGCCGAATTACTATGCACGGATGCATTGATTGCTGCAATATAAACCCGACCGTGGGACGCAGCGGGCGACACTACGTACTGTGCATACGCAAACACCTTCAAAACCCTTGAAATAATCTCGCCATAAGAGCCTACAATGTCTAACGTACTTAAGACCTTTATTATCGACAGAAGCTGCGAGTATCTTCAAAACCGAAACGTCATATGAGATTATAAGCTCGATTGTGACATATGATTTTGTTGGCGTAAAGTTAAGGTTTTTACATGCAGAGGGAGTAAAAAAATGCAGGAGAGGAGCTACGGGGGTATTGACTGGCGAATTACTTTGATGTTTAAGGATATCAAGACCACCTAGCGATGAGTTGATATTTTTGGAAGGTACGACGAGTTGATTCGTTGGGGAGGGTTTTGTACACAGGAATAAAAACGTTACAACTATGTATAAAACAAACGACCACGGTTTAAGGCGACTTATGTTATAAACTTTTCAGTACTTCCTATGGTTCTTAAATTTTAACTAAAAATATTAGTCTTCGGTATTCCTTTTGTAACCTAGAACCTAGCCATGTTATTTGTTTATTACTTAAATATATAATAACTAAAAGATAAAGTATTGAGCAAAATGTATAATATCGGCGCAGGCGACTTCTTCAAGATAGCGTTTACCAGCCGCCTTAAATTTGTACTTACATAGTTCTTAAACAATATTAACTACCTATGACGCAATTTTATCTTGCTAATCTACCTGTACCTGTCATAATATTAGCGAGTACAGTGTAAGAGTGTGTAGTTTGTCAATAATGATTTAATCGCTCGTTACTCGCTATCGGCGCCCACATGGGCGCCCGCGTCGGGGATCGCTATAATTTTACTAAGCATCGTAGAGAGGACATTTTGTTTAATGTAACTAACATAATTGGTAACTTTGTGATAACATCAAATCAAACAATGCGAATGATCGAGGAGATATAATTAGCGATTGAACCTCCATTCAAGTATTTTCCGTGATGATTACTCGTGTCAGAAACATCATAGAATCATTGACTTTATATCTCAGGACTGGCTTACGTGCACTAAAAATGGTACTAGTTCAGCGGTGTCACTCACGAATTCGAGCCAATCGTGTAGTCTAACGCAACTAGTTTCGACCAATCGAGCGGCCGCGCGCGAGTGATGCGAACTCATCAACTAATCGCGTTGCAGCGTTTTCACACCGCTGTACTGGCCCCATTCATATTCATACTCCATTCTTATTGCCCGTAAGGCTAGTCCTGAGATATATGTGTCAATGCATAGAATTCGATGATTGCTAGCTGTTCTTTTTACACTGCTGCCGGTGAGTATATTTTCCAAGAGAAAACTCGTCCCAAAAATAATTCATCCTTTGCTATTCGCTGATTGTCACCTGACTGACCTTAACCTTAGATATAAAAAGATGGCTGAAGTAACTCCGGATTCATGTTTTGAGACACTCATGAATGACCGGTCTGCATGGCCATAATCTATGTCAGAAGCTTGTCCCGCCCACTCACATGTCACGGCTCAGCAGTATGCAAATAATACTTGACTGCGTAACATCATTCCGCTAATCAGATACGACCATGTACCTAGTGGCAAGACGTAATTAATGCAGTTTTGCGGGTCGGATATATCCAATACTTTGTAAGGATGCTTAAAAATTTAAATGTTACTAGCGACGCCTTAACATCACCATGTATAGTCATCTAAGAAATGCAATTATGCGAGTAGGGAGTCGGCCTATAAACTAGTACCACACTTTGTAAGGGAACTTAAAATTTTAAATGTTAGTAGCGACTCCTTAATGTCATGATGTTTGTAACACCTTGTTCAAGCAGATGACAACGGACATAAATAAGGGGCCTTATGAACTTTATCGATCTTGCATCACTGAAGTGACAAAGATGGAAATACGTGACAAAGATGGAAGATGGAAATATACGAAGTAAAAATCGGAGTCTAGTGGGAGAACACGCCAGTGTAGTTTCTCAAAATGTATCTGTATTGTATCCTGTCTAGCTTCTTAATCCATAATAAAAGTTTTAAATAAAGGCTAAATAGATGCTAATAAACTGTAATCTTGGTCATATCTCATTGCTGCTTGATTAATTCAACATCTGTTCTACACTGACAGATTTATAATTGCAACAACACCAATACAAAAGACAAATGTCGTATACGCACTATAGATCAAAGAAAAAAATCGACAAGCGACGTAACTATGTAACTAAAGTCTATTTTTTTATTCGGTAGACTGAAATGACAGTTAATAGTATGAACATGAAATGTCATTCCATACTATTAACTGTCATTTCAGTCTACCGAATAAAAAAATAGACTTTATGTACCTGTCTGTAGCTTTACATGAAGTAGGTATCTTCATGTAAAGCTACAGACCTTCATGCCTTTTAAAACTGGACGAAAGGATGCAAATTATGCTGCCCGCAATTTATCTTGTTGTGTGATATCGATGTTTTTAATAAGCTACATCTAAATTAACGAATCTTTCAAATTGAATTTTATTCATGAAGAAATAAAGTCTAATTTAAGAATTATTCTTTGAGGATATATGAGCATTTGAAACGACTTTTGCTGATAAATTATAGAATTACATTGAGTTGTGGTTGCATTGGATTTGACTTACCAAGGCCGCGTGAAGTACCGTGAAGGTCACGATTAGTCAAATACGTTATCTGTAACAAAATATTTACATTAATGAATTACCTAGATACATACCTACATGCAATTTTAACATTTGTTTGAGTTAAGGGTTAGACCTGTGTATAATTTCCTTGAGTAAAAAGTATTATATAAATTCAGTCAGTTCATGAACGTCCTAATAGCTATCCCTATACTAAAAAAACCCCTAAAAAGGCGAATTTCAGTCAACAAAATTCCGCTGAAAGCCAAACTTACTTCCAACTAGTTTTATTCTGCACTGCATCCCGGAGGGTGGTCTCGATGTCCTGTTTATGGGTAAACAGGCGTTAACGAGCTCACAGTTCAATGGGTTATTAATTGTGAGAGACACATTGCCTGGGAAAACGACGAGCTAACATTAAACTGACTCGAACAAAAGGGAAAATGTTCAACTGCCGTATTCGAACTTCAAGATATTCACAAGAGACGACACGTACTAGATCCATTCTAGATACGTTATAGTTTAGATTTCAACTAGTTCTCTTTTGCAGCGCAATTCAGGCAACCAATGTCACTTTTACGATAGATCGTGTTAGATATCTATTAGATGTGAATTAGATCTCTAAGTAATATCTTGTGGAAATCGTTCAAAAGTATCTCCAGAATCGCGGAAATGTCAAATTTGACAGGTTAGATCTTAAACATATCGTTATCGTATCTTGGCGATGTCTAATAGATATTTATTACAAAATCCGAATCGGGCCCCAAATTACATTTTCTATCCAGAAGTTATAATAGTACTATGCAGCAAAACGAAGCGTATTAAGAAGGTGGATTTTTTTTTATATGTAGTTAGATACAGTCAGCATCAACAGAAGCGGATGAAAAAACGCGCCATAACTATTCTGCCACCCTCTAATTCTTTTTTAATAGAGTAATGTCTGTTTCAAAATTATTTGCTTCTCACAGTCTAATTATTACCTACACATATAGAGACATGTCTATTTTGTTAAGTTATTATTGTTATATTTTTAATAGAAATTTCTGCAAAATAACTTCATATTCATTGACGTCCTAAGCAGTGTGTCACACGGCCAGCGCGGTTATTCCGTTTAACGAGCGTCCGGCACGACTCCGACACGACCGGCCGGCCGTAACCGCATCCGCTCACGAGAACATGTCGCCGATACAAAGTAACGCAACAATAGCAAACGGCCACCACGAAAATATCCTTCTGGAGATTTATGGCCTAATACAGCAGAATCGCAAATGGCTTAGCTTTGTTTAGTTCTAAAATCGCTGAAAGATTTTTCAATTTCCATTTCGTAATACATGCCAAATGCAAGTGTCGTAATGCAAGGTTGCTAAGATATGATGGGACAGATAGACGAACTAGTCTATAGGTAGTAGAGCCTTTACATATAGAACCCAGAAAAAGCGCGACATAGGCCTCTAAAGCGCGCTTAACCCTTCCGAGTAATTAGCACGAATCACCCGCGCGGTCGGGAGCTAGTAATTCGATTTGTCATGGGTTATGGCTCAATCACTTTAATATGATGAAGATAAAATGAATTATCTTTATTTTCAGGCAACTATTGGCCCATAGATATATGTACCTTATAAGTAGTATACCTTATTATAAAAAGTATCTTAAAACTAAAAAACATACCTAAATTTATAGCTACGATGTATTTCGCAATCCGGCAGTATCAGGGAGCCAACCACTGAACTGCCGGAACTTGACACTCTTCGGACAAAACTCCTTTATTCACATAAAGGAGATTGCTAGACGTTCAGTCGGAACGCTCACCACAAAAATTACCTCGATTCGAATAATAGTCAGTAATGTTATCCATTTTTTACAGGTTGAACTACGTTATCATAGTTTGTCCGAAATGTGCGATATGCGCTTAACTCAATCACATTCCGAGTAATTAGCTCGCATCACCCGCGCGGCCGGGAGCTACTAATAATTCGATTTGTCACGGGTCAAACTGTGTTTATGTTTACGTCTCCCTCACTCAGTTAGTCGGTATCTAATTGTTCGGTCAAGCTTTTAAATCAGCGGTCGGCAACCTTTTAGTAGCCAAGGGCCACATAGTAGTTAACGAAGTTGACGCGGGCCGTACTTTGTTAATATTTATGACTTTATCAGACATTGTCGTTTGTCAATATTACATACAAAATAGCCAGCGAGACTCGCGGGCCGCAGGTTTCCGACCGCTGTTTTGAATTATCGAGAGTAGAGATTTATTTACATCACGCTGAAGACATATTTTTAACCTTTGTCGTCGAGTCGAAATAACCCAAAAGTTGTTAGTTTTTCGAAAAAAAGTAAATGGTAAGTACCATT
Organism: Cydia amplana; assembly: GCF_948474715.1. Classification (NCBI taxonomy): domain Eukaryota; kingdom Metazoa; phylum Arthropoda; class Insecta; order Lepidoptera; family Tortricidae; genus Cydia; species Cydia amplana. The sequence continues at coordinate 13,891,629 of NC_086079.1, read as the reverse complement.
CTTTCCCCGTTTAATTCAATCATACGTTTACTACTACACCTACCTATAGTACGAGTACATAGATATAAGAGCACTTATAAACCTACTCGTAGTTAGTTTTCTATATTTCCCTGTCTCCCTCCGTTTTCCGTGTAGTTTAGTAAGCTAACATTCTCGTCGCCGTCAACTGCAGCGATATCACTCCAACTTTAGTTAGTAAAGTTCTAAATGGCGCCGGTTAGTGTCACTTGATATTAAGGCTTGCAATGGAAACTTGGTCGCCTACCATCACATTCCTTTATGAATTGTAGGTACCTACATACCTATGTATTATTTAAGAATCTTTATCACCATATTTTTAGCGCGACATTAAGAGGATACGGGAGCTGAGATTTAAATATTTTAGGTAAACATACCCGTCTCGCTAATGGAAGCGGCTCCTAAAACTAGTGCGATAAGGACATGGCGAAAAACCCTGCATAAAAATCTCAGAAAATGAGGTTTCGTACTCGACTGTTTCCTCCCCCAAAACTTAACTAAATGTGACGAAATTTTGACATCTAAATGGTAATGAAATTATCTTTGTCGGACCGTTTTGCTTTTTTGGCTAATTAATATCAGTTTTGAATACTACGCCTCTCATTGCGGCATAGTCAATTAGGCCATTTTGGCCATATTTGAAGGGCTCTAGCGCCTTAAGAAACAAAAATATCAAAAAAAGCAAAACTGTGTTGAAAAAATCATTGCTCTAGCTTCAAAACCCACGGAGGAAACAGTCGAGTACGTTTGTATGGAGAATTGACCACTCCTGTTGGCTCTTAATGCCGACTGCATTACTGCCGCAAATGACAAAGTCAATGTTGCTGCCCGCATTTTTGACATTTGTGGCAGCAATGCAGTCGGCAGAAATATCGCGCTAACTTACTGCAGTAGTCATGCTGGTGTGGTCTGACTGAATCCGAACGGTAGCTTAACTGTGATTTATTGCACCAGAAAAGTTTTATAATAAACCGCCGCGGCGCGCCGGGTGACGTTGATCAGTCTGTCAAGTGCGGACGGTGCAACTGGCACTAAATGTTGTGCGGCAGGATATACAGAATACCCTTCATACGAGTATACCTATATACACCGCGTAACCCAATTTAATTTTACCCCCGAGGCTCGCAAAGTACGCTTTCCGGAAGAGTTATAATAACGTTCAAATGTCCCTTAAATGTGTCATAACTCGAGTTAAACTTGTTAGCAAAATGTGTCGTATCGCATATTAAGGGACCTCAGGGCAATTGGCGCTTACGTTACTTACTCGTAAAACTTGCATTTGTTTTAAAGCGTCGTTAACAATTCCGTAATAAGGTTCCTTTTAACTCGCACAAAATTCGGTTTCTCGGAGTAACGCTCCGGAACGGGTAAAAACTCCTTATTACCCTACTTGCTTATTAATTAAGAATCTTAAGTGCCTACGTGGAAAATTTAGACTAAGATAGAAGGGAGATAAAAGTGAATGCTTTTAACTTGAGTCCCATTTACAATGTCTGCTGGGATGTTATGCGTGCGTTTTAGAGGAAAGCGCCCATTTCTCGTACACGCATAGCTAATTGTTCCCTTCCTGGATAATGACACGGCTAATACTATATTTCTACCATACAGTAAATAATATAAGTATATATATATATATATTACAGCCATACTTAATTACAAATGATTCAGTTGTAAGTCAGATTGGCGGTCTACATTTCTGTTTGATTAAGAGCCAACAGGAGTGGTCATTTCTCCATACAAACGTACTCGACTGTTTCCTCCGTGGGTTTTGAAGCTAGAGCAATGATTTTTTAAACACAGATTAATATTGTCAATATCTGTGTCGGAACGTTTTGCTTTTTTTGATATTTTTGTTTTTTAAGGCACTAGAGCCCTTCAAAAATGGCCAAAATGGCCTAATTGACTATGCCGCAATGAGAGGCGCGCTATTCAAAACTTATATCAATTAGCCAAAAAAGCAAAACGGTCCGACACAGATAATGTCATAATCATTTAGATTTCCAAATTTGGTTACGATTGGTTAAGTTTTGGAGGAGGAAACAGTCGAGTACGAAACCTCGATTTTTGAGATTTTTACGCAGGATTTTTCGCCTTGTCCTTATCGCACTAGTTTTAGGAGCCGCTTCCGTTAGCGAGACGGGTATATTTACCTAAAATATTTAAATCTCAGCTCCTGTTGGCTCTTAAATACGATGAAGAGTCATTCAAGTGATTTTAGTACATTATCGTTATTCTTCGTTCGTAAAAACTAGTGCCCACGCTAATTCCTGGGATTAGTTGCCAAGCGGACCCCAGGCTCCCATGAGCCGTGGCAAAAAATGCCGGGACAACGCGAGGACGATGATGATGATCGTTATTCTTCGTTCGAAAGTCAAGTGGAACAAGTACACGAAGCTTTTTCTCGAAATTAATCGAAAATTACGTGGTTGGCCCGTTCTAAAAAAATTTTTGGGTTTTATCGTTTAAATTGTGTAGGGCTGTAGGCTCTACTTATATTAATTCAATTCCTAATTTTCTCGGGATCCAAAAGGGTCAAGAATTATACCACCACAGAAAACCCAGTTAAACCGCACATTTCCCTATAAACATTCTCCATTGCTAAGGTTTTGATGCGAAATGGATAATGATGTTAGTTGTACAAAGATACATATTCCCTTATTCATTTGGGCTATGTTTGAAACCTTAATCAAGGACGCTCATGAAAGTAAGATACGTGCAATCATTGCGGATCTGAGCCTGTACATACTAAATGTTTTGAAACAGTAAGTAAACAGCTGGCATCAGCACCGCTTAGGGTGAATCAGCAGAGTCAAACGAGCTTACAGGGCTATTTGCCTCAACTTCGCCTCCCCCCTGTAGTCTTCTCTTCCTAGTCTTTGCTGCAGGATCTGCTGGCTGGAGTTACCCCTAGTATCAGTATCAGTAAGTAAACAACTGGCATCAGAATGTCCTGTTCTTTGGTTTAGGTATGTTATACAAACTGCGCTACATGGTGGGTAATTGCATTATGATCACTCTCCTCAGGCATAAGGGGGATGATTCGAAGGAAAGATGCGAAAGGCTTACGAATACGGATAGGTACTTGAATTAACATTTAATTGAAATAACTTTAAAGGAAGAAGGTGCGGGCCCGGGCCGAGGCGTCCGACACGTCATTTTCTATGACAGCTGATCGGTGATCAACTGATCACGTGGTGCTTTCCATAGAAAACGAAGCGCCGGGAGCTCCGGTCCGGTCTAAATGATAAATGAAATGAAATGAAAGTTTATTCACGAAAACATATGGTACAGTAGATGTTATTAAGTGTACATATTGACCCATGATATGTTCGGCCTTATGGCATGTGAAAATTATTTGTATTGACATAGTTCATGCATGTCAAAAGAAAATACGTTACAAAATGTCGCGTTTACTAAAATATTATCAGAAATTAAATTATTAAATACAAACATCAAGTTTCAAGCCTCAATCTACAGTCAGTTAGTCATTCATATTCAGCGCATACGTTCATCAAACTATTATAGTTAAATCTAATTTCCTTACTTAATATAAAAAGATTACATGTAAAAATGAAGTAAAAAATAGAATTTATAATGTCAAAAGTTTACATGTCAAAATTAGGTAAAAATTGGAATTTATAATGTCATAGTTTACATGTCATAATGAAGTAATAGTTAGAATTTATAATTAAAATTAGGATTTATAATGTCAGAAGTTTACATGTCAAAATGAAGTAAAAATTAGAATTTATGATGTCAAAAGTTTACATGTCACAATAAAGTAATAGTTAGAATTTATAATTAAAATATTCATCAATATTATAAAAACTTGCATTACACAATATATTTTTCAATTTAAATTTGAACTCGTTAAATGGTAGCGTCTTTATGTGTGCAGGAATTTTGTTAAAAATTTGTATACACATGTGATAGGCGCTTTTTTTTCTTATTTTAAGGTTATAGGGCGGTAGTGTCATTTGGTACTGTCGAAGAGGTCTATTATTTATATTATTAAATGGCGGGAAGAGTTCTAGATTCTTCTTCACAAAGACAGCTGCTTCGTAAATGTATAGACTTGTCAGTGTTAATAAGTTAAGCTTTGCAAAATCAAGTCGGCACGATTCTCTGCGACCTTTACCACAAATAGTTTTAATGCACTTTCTTTGGACTACAGATGCACGTTCTATTTCAACTGAGTTTCCCCATAAGAGGATCCCATATCTAAAAATGGACTCGATATAAGCATGATATGTTACGAGAGCTGTTTTTTGCGAAACCGTTTCTTTGAGTCTCCATAATACATATATAAATTTATTAACTTTCTTACATACATTTTCTACATGTCGTTTCCAATTACAGTGAGTGTCTAAAGTGATGCCTAAGAATACAGAGTCTTCTACTTCTTCTATTTCGATGTTGTCATGTAAAATTTTTATTGTCTGTGGCGCTGCTTTGTAGGATCTAAACTGAATAAATTTTGTTTTGCTAAGATTTACCTTTAAATGATTTTCGCTAAGCCAACCGATGACATCGTTCAATGCAGTATTTACCTCGCGTTCATATGAGTCTGCATTGGTACCTTTGATTAATATTGTGGTATCGTCAGCAAATAGGATGCAATCATGTCGGATACATTCAGGTATGTCATTGATATATATTAAAAACAATAACGGGCCTAGAATACTGCCTTGTGGCACCCCGTATGTATTAACTTTATACTGGGACTTGTACGATTTCAGCTTATTGTTTTGAACCCTCTCAATTTGAGTACACTGCTTTCTTTCAGACAAGTAACTTTGAATCCAGGAATATGCGGGTCCTCTAATTCCATAGCGTTGGAGTTTGACTAAAAGACGGTGGTGACAGACGGTGTCAAAAGCTTTGGACATATCCAAAAGTAATACCCCAACTGGAATGCCTTTGTCTATACAGTCCGTAATTAAGTTATTTAACTTAAAGCACGCTAATGTTGTAGACTTTTTTTTTCGAAAACCGTTTTGCTCGTCCTTTAAAATGTTAAATTTGTCTAAGAAACGTTCGATTCTGTTGTACATGGCTCGTTCATAAATTTTTGCCACGACTGGGATTAATGTAATAGGACGGTAATTTCCTAATTCCGACTTGTTACCTTTTTTAAATATTGGTTTGACAACAGATTTTTTTAATATCGTAGGGAAAGTGCCTTGTTCGAAGGATTTGTTAATCAAATGTGATAGATGGAATGCCAGTATTGGTGAAATACTCTTTATGATTTTGGTCGGTATTTCGTCAAATCCAGTAGAGGGGGTATTTTTAAGAGAGCATATGATTTTATATATTTCACTCGGATCAGTAGGGGTTAGAAACATACTGTTTTGTTGAGATTTAAAGGTTATTGGCTTTGGGAATTGTTGGATGTTATTAGACGTTTGGTTTATATTAATATAATAATCATTAAATTCCTCTGCAATGTCTTGAGGCCTATGTAATTGGATGTCATGCCTGTCTGTAATACTAGTTATTTCTTTTTTGGATGTTTGATTGTAACTACCTTTGATTACGTTCCACGCAGCTTTGCATTTATTTGATGAGTTTGATATGAATTTAGTATTTTGTATTTTTTTCGAGTGAGAGATACATTTTTTAAGTATACGTGTATAATTATGTAGCCGTTCTTTATTTAGGTCTTTATTTTGTGTACTTTTTTGATATTTAAGGAACAGTTTTCTTTTCGTAACACAACATCGCTTAAGTGATTTCGTAATCCATTTCAGCTTTCGATTTGCGTTAGATATTTTTATTTTTATTACAGGAAAGCAAAGATTGTGGAATAGTACTATAAGATCATGAAATACGGTAAAAGCTTTATTTGAACAATTTTCATCATAAATTTCAGAGAATGAGAGCTGACTGACATGATTTTTAAATATGAGGATATTTTCTTCGCTATAGTCTCGTTTCGTAGAGTACCACTCGCGTATGTAATTATTTATTTTAGTGGGAAAAGTTACGATTTGAGCTGTGTTATGGTCTGAGAGGCCTAATTGTACAGTTGTCCCTTCCGCCCTTCTAGCGTGATTCATCCTTTATACGGAGCCCTTTTGGCGTAATGAAGCTTAAGGGTCCGTTGCACCAAACTGTTCGCTAAATTTCGTTGTATAAAAAGTTTCGTAATAACTCGCCGCGGCGCGCCGGGTGACGTTGATCAGTCTGTCAAGTGCGGATGGTGCAACTGGCACAAAGTCTCTAAAATATCACAACAATTTTTGAATATGAGAAGGATAACTTAGTATTGCATTCCTCTGTTACATATCCATAGTAATTAAGACGGGCAGGGGCAGCCATCTGACCCTTCTTATATGCTAAACTATTCGTATCTACTAATGTATGTAAAGCAGGGGTCTAATCGGGCCAAAGCCAACTTCTCAGATATGGTGATTAGCTAAGCGAGCCCAAACTGACGAATGTCAAATTTGCTAAATTATACCTACATACATATCAAATGTGTACCTAATTGTGCAGAGGGAGAGAGAGAGAGAGAGAGAGAGAGAGAGAGAGAGAGAAGGAGGTGTCTATTACTTATCAAACATTAATGTTCATATTTTCATACATGAAATCTATGAAGTCTATGAAAAATGTGCAAGTAGATAATATTTGTATGACTCGTGGATTAACGTTACTAAATATCTTATAAATATTACTTTTGCTTGTACAGATTAATTGACTTTCCAGACATACAATATAGATTTATTATAGGTACAGGTGTTAATAAATTCGCCGCTACGATATTTGTTAACTTGATATAGTGGTTTGCGATCATATTCTATTAATAATAGAATTTAGCATGTTTAAATTATATCTGTGCATCAGACTTTAGCAATCTGACCGCGTAACTTACAACATATTATACAGTGTGGAAAGTTAAGTCGGGCCCTGGAGGGAAACTACCTAAAATCCTTAAGCTGGCTCATTTTACTTAATGGAGACATTCCTTTATTTTTTTAAAGAAACAAAACTGCATTCAAAGTATTTTTCTTTTTTTCTTCAATTTGGCTTGTCTAAAAAAATCTTGAGTACTAAATATTACATTTTATGGATATTTTGTACGACAGACGAGTTTAAGACCTAATATTTCTAGGAGAAATGTAATCATTAACATTAACTGTATCGACTAGTAGAATAAAATTGCGAGTTTTTATTTTTTGGAATTTTTAGTCGGTTCGAGTCCCGGGCGAGGCAAGCGAGTTTTAGAAAATCTTTGAATGCAGTTTTATTTCTTTTTAAAAATAAAGGAATGTGTCCTTTAAGTAAAATGAGCCAGCTTAAGGATTTAAGGTAGTTTCCCTCCAGGGCCCGACTTATCTTTCCACACTGTATGTATGTAGTTCCTGGCTGAATAATGCTCTGACTAGTTATACCAACAGAAGATAGTATCAACAGAAGCATAATATATTCATTCTTTTGAATTTGCGAGTGCCGTGCCGGGAACCTTTTCTTGACAAATCCTTCGAAATCAGACTCCCAATCGCAATACGACACCCCAAAACCGGCCATTACTAGGAACACTCCGATTGTCACATGAACGCATTATGGAGTCCCACGCTTTGACGCGTCATTTGACGAGTTGACAGTCCGAAATTGTTCCCTTCATTTATTCACACTCAATTTGATCCACGTAAATTCTATGGGCGTTTTGATGAGAAAGCTAGGGATGCCAAAAGTATTCTTCACAATAAATAATTTTGATATGTACTTATATCGACATAAAGGCATGAAAAGCAAGTTATTTACAAGCCGCGCAATTGTTGAAACTACCACAACCACTAGTTTCAGAAATTACTTACGGGGTCGTAATTATCATGTCACAAAATTTTACCACAAATACGAAAAAAACCGGACAGTCAATCGTTCCTATGCTAATCAACGTTGCATCGTTATTAAATATGGAAGATGATCAATAAGACATTATATATAGACAATCTTCTTTTTTTTTTCACGTATGAAAAGAAAATATAAATAGTCAATCCATAGTTCGTGAGCGGCAACGTAGTCTTCATTAAGTACATAGATACAAAAACAAATCAGCTACAGGCGTAGGTACATTAATTAGGTACCTAGTTATAATACGACATGAAATATGTCTAGTTTATTAAGATAATGAGTAAGTTCTGTAAGTACATAATTATAACATTTATAATGTGTAAACATTTCACGTGGATAATAATATCACCGTTATTTCACAAACTTTTTGTCAACACATTTGTTACCGGGATTGAAAGAGAACTATAATTTGGAGTGTTTTAAGGACGAGGGAGACGCGAACAATGTGCACGTACAGAGGTCCCATTCAAAACACGTTGGGGTTGAAAAAAAACAAGAGTGACACTTTTACAATACAATTAGAGCTGTCATTTCAGCTGGACGGGGTAGGAATTTACATGACAATTTGGATAATGCCTTACTTAATGATGTATGTAGTTAACTAAAACACTTTTTACGCTGCAATATTGAATGAACGAGAATATAAAGGACGGAGCAGATATTATATAAAATGGACCCTTGCTTTCTGACTCCTTAAAGTTTAAAATTATACTAACTGTTTAAGGCTTAAACAGTTAGTATAATTTTCAAACATTTTAAATGATACTATGAAATTCTTAAGGAAATGAAGTAATTGAATTCTTTTATCGACACAGTTATGATAAGGAAACAGATATCTTTATAACAAAGCGATAGAGAGCGTGTTCAGTTAATTCTGAACACACTCTAAAGTGAAGTATTTCACAATCATACCAAATCATACTTACATAAGTACCTAGGTATCATAGTAACCTTGATAGCTATTACCTATATATTTTTAAACCATAATTTTAAATGATACCCCACTATAATAACCGTGCTAAAACTAAATTTCACGATTATCTTAGTGACAGCCCTACATCCTTGATGCCAAGAAAGGGCGTTCCACAATGGCCACATCACAATATTGTGATCAAGCGGTATTGGCAAACAATTGGCGCATTAAGGCGCCATTCAGCGTCCTCAAACGCTACTGTTCGAGCATTTCTTTGTTAGTGGCGCGTATTCACATTGTTGGACGGCATAAGAATAAACTTCGGATTCGGGGGTCATTTAAATTATTTTGTTTTCGTTTTTTGTGATGGGTAGGGTGGTTTACGATGTAGGCCGTATGTATTATATGTGTGGTATATAAGTGTGGTTCAGAATAAATAAGTGACATATAATTAGTGTGCTAAAATATTGCATGTTTGACGAAGCTGTTAATTAATATAGCAAAATTGCCTACTTCGTGCAAGATTTTGTAGTATCGTTTGCAGATGTATCTGCTTGACAAAAAAATTAATATTCAATTACCAACGCAGATAACAGCGTTTTACTGTGTCTGATAATTTATCTATCAATTTATTTTAAAACCGTTCTTGCTCTCACCAATAATAAGTATACAACCGTACTGTGTTCGTTCGACAATGGAGACAGTACGAAGACGCGCAGGCGCACATTTTTTGCGTCACATTAAACTACATTCACGCCCCTGTCGTGCGCGTACGCCGGTCCCGCGATGTCACTGTAATCTTAACATCTGTCCTTAAAATAAATAATCCGAGGGCCAAGCATGCTCAATTTAGTATGAAGTGTTCCTTATAATTTTAAGTTCTCGGTTGCATCTACTTTTCGGATTTCAGGGTCCGCTTTTCCACTTTTTATCGTCAACTGCACTGTTTTTGGTACCTGTTTTACAAGAATATTGGTGCCGTACGTCATACCTCGTAACATTTTAGTTAACTATCATTTTTAATTCTGTCATTCTTTGACTAGTCAACCCCTATTTAATTACACCTACCCTTATTTAACTCTGACCAGATATAAGCATAATGAAATACAATAAAAAACGGTATAAAAAAAAACAAAATATATTGCTGAAAAATGTAGAGTAAATACAAAATCGCGCCTTGCGTCGCTTTCTGCAACTCTCGCATCATGCTAGGCACTTTAAAAGGATTTAAATCGGATTTGAGACACCTTTGTGTGCTTTCTTAAGAATATGGTCCTGTTTTTATGACATGTATGACGGGTAAGGATTGTAGTAAAAGGTAAGGAAAGAAAAATCTAAAAAATGTAGCCGGGTACCTCGAGAGATACTGTTATGTAGTGTTTCATTTAGGTACCACTTCTATGATAAAGTTACGCTAGTTAACGAAAGAGATGGACTTTTTCTAACTTCAGTATTTCATGGATATTTTTTTCTGGAGTGAAATGTGGTCTTTTTATCACGTAGTTATCTATAATTTCGCAAATATTTGATATTTACGTATGTATGTTTTAACACGGGATGAAAACAATCATGCTACGATATTTGTCTGAACTGCTTTAGCACAACAATCAGTCCGAAAGATCGCTCTAAATCAAGACATAAAACATAATTAACAGTTAAGTGGAACGAAAACTTAAAGATACTTAATCAGACTCAAACTCATTGATATTTATGTGCTCATAAAGCACATTACCCGAATTAACAAAGCAAATGGTGTCCAAAAATAGCGGCAATTAATATCGCCGGGAGACGTTCGTGATGACGGGTTAATCTGTTCGCCAGAACTCGCGGGAGTGAATCACGCGCACCTATTCTGGCGCATTCCTTACAAATTGAACTGTATTAGGATTAAAACAAAATCCATGATTTTGTCTATGAAAACTATAATTATTAATCTGCATTTTCTTTTTGTGAAGTGGCGGAGAAAAATTTGAAATGCAGACCCTGGACTCCGAAGTCTTGATATACCTAATATTATATTATACTACGTATATATTATCAAGTGATAGGACAGTAATTAATTTAACATTTTTGGAATCTCAAATTGACTTGTGAATTACGGCCCGTGGTATTACGACAGTAAAGCTAATTCAGCGGTTCTCAATCTTTTTTTTGAAAGCGAAATACTTGATGGAACCATACAATACGGTGGCGTGGCGGCATAGTAAAATTTTTCGAGGCGACTAAAGCATAGTGTTCTAAATTCTTGCGGAACCCCTGCAGGGGTGTCGCGGAACCCTAGGGTTCCGCGGAACACACTTAGAGTATAACTGAGCTAATTCAATACTTGTGTAAAATGTTGGTCTGCCAAGGAAGAACAATCGAAGCCATGTGATTTCTTTTACAAGAGAATGACATCGGTAAATTGCCGAATTTATCCAATACGAGTATGTTACGATCAATCGATAGCCAAAGTCGCCAAATATATTGCAACAGTGATACCTAAGGAATAAGGATGTGTTGCGATAAATTTGTCTACTTTTGCTGCCACTATCCATTTGATACTAACTATATCTAATTAATATATCACAAAATCAAATTAAACAAGAATAGTCTCTCACACCCTTGTATGCATCACACCAACGATCTCAGTCACGATCTCAGTGACGTTAATAACTTAATCCCAAGGAATTAACACAGAATTAACAATTATTTCAAACAGAGCAAAACAAACCACGGAATTGTGGGACAGATGAGTGCGATGACAGCTTGACTGTATGACAGAAAAGCGTGTCAATGGACGTCGGACTTTACAAGTGTGGTAAGTATCTAATTTTAATCACTTGTTGATATGTATTATTTTGGATGTGTATGTGTTTATGATATTATATATACGTTTATACATATGGATAACAAAAGTAGCTATAGGGTGGAATCACTTCTGTCAGCATCGAGCCGCATTTTGTATATGAGAAATCGCTCGTTAGTATGAAGATGCGTACGCATCGGAAAGCTGAAAGCATGCGTACGCATCTTCATACTAACGAGCAATTTCTAATATATAAAATGCGGCTCGATGATGACAGATGTGATTCCACCCTTTGTTACCTATAGGGATTCACTGATTGTGTAGGTAGATCATTTTTTGTAAGACGTTGTTTCTACCACAACAGATAGGTCAAAATTATAATCTAAATCTCTTTATGACATAGGTAGGTATACATAATAAATTATAAGACTACTAATAAATTATGACAGATTCTTGAAAGTTAGCGAATACGTACATTGTCAAACTCATGTTAAGGATACTGAACACATCTACTAGATCGAAACAGTCTAAGGCCATCCAATGTTTTATACCGAATAAGATTTCTCGATTCTGTACCTGTACCTTGTCATACTAGACAGTCAATACGAAAGCCGCTATCTGATAATATTGCCACTGTGACAAAACTAAAGTACGAAATGCTACAGAAATCAAATTCCTTGACCGTACCGTGATCGTGAAGCTATTTGGAGAATCGTTTCACCGCACGACAGTTTCCCTTAGAAAGCAAATCACACATATATTTTCCCACAACATTGTATTTAACCGCATATGCTCATGACGGCTGACAACGGCCACTTTCACTAAAACGGTTTTCACACTGTCCGATCCGATATCGGATGTCGGATACGAGTACAAAAAAGTAAAATTCTGAAAAGCCTTTTTCAAAAGAAAGTGTGAAGAGTCACAGGAACCGTCGCCACCATAGAATGGAGTGAAAGCTTTATACCTAGGCCATAAGGCTACACACAGTATGTGGCCTAGGTATTACATACTTACAAAACTTCTACTCGCTCTATTTCCTTTGTATTACAATTTTTATAACAAAACCTATAATACCAGACATAGATATACAGGGTGCTTCCTGTAACAGGAGCAATAAATTAAACTGTAGCCTGTACTCCTCAAACTGACCAACATTTGCTCAGCAACTTTTAAAAATTATGAATTCTTTAGACTTCCTCTTTTTCATACAAAATAAATATTGCCTTCAATGTACGCTGACATCAGTGTGTTTGACGTTGCTTGTCACGCTTTAATTAAACATAACAAAATTTGCAATACATTGCGTCTTAGAATAAACTTTAAAGTGTAATAAAAATCAAAACCTGAGTTATTTTCAAAAGTCGCTGAACAAATGTTGGTCAGTTTGAGGAGCACAGCCTACAGATTAATTTATTGCTCCTGTTACAAGAAACACTCTGTATGTGATTTAAACGTTCATGCCAAGTTTCGTGTAATATTCAGCATGATGTACGGCTCCTATTTTGTGCTGTTTGGCCTTCGGCCATTTGAAGAAACCTAACCAACCTAACCTACCTATAACAAATATAGTGATATAAAAAGTGGTCATTTGGCATTGGAACTAGACATTCGGGGAAATAGACACTCGTGGAACTAGACGATCAGGAAAATAGACATACGTGGAAATATACAATCAGGGAAATAGACATTCGTGGAAAACAGACATTTAGGGAATTAAACATCCAACCGAACCGATTAAAACGACAGCGAAATTTAGGTTGTATTGGAGCGGCTTATTGGCGGCGGGTTCAAGAGTTATCCGATATCCGATCCGATATCGGACCGGACAGTGTGAAGACGTTGAGAAACGCTGTACCAATAACGCTCTCGTTGACACACTACAAAATAGAGCAAACCAGAATGTTATACGACAATGTGCGATGTGGAGCAAATGTGGTTATAGGCCGATGACAGCTTTATTTGATGACAAAGCTTGAGGAATTTGAGCATTTATTTAAGAGAAGTACTGAGAATCAACGCATTTGTACCCGTCTAAAAAACAATGCAAATACTTTTTATTGCACATATCATTACAGAAAACAATACAAAGACTACAGAAAAGAAGAGGTCAAACAACAGGTCTTATAAAAACCTTATGATTCGGGTTGCAACTTTCAAATTTGAAGAACTTGGATTTGGGTTTGAATTTTGGTACACGTGTATACTTATGTAAAATTACTACTTATACCTACTTGTAAAATTACTACAGTAAGGTAAGTGAGAGAGTATTAGTCATTTAGGTGTAACGGCCAATTTAGCCAAGAAGTCACCCTAAGTCTTCTGGGTTCGAATCCCGATGCGAGCATATATTTTTGCCATGGCCAGGAATAGTTCCCGAGATGGATCTAAGTATAAATAAGTATTTACTTACAGAAGTATGTTACTTTTTGGATGTCTTTCGTAGAATGGTGTCCCGGAGATTTGGGAGGAGTACTTACGCGGAGCCGAACCCAAGACGTTGAGGACTTTTTTGACATTTGAATGAAGTGTAAGGGTACACTTATTTGATGTATTATTATTACCTACCAATATGAACAACCAACACACCCCGAATATTATTATTGTTTGTATGAATATTCCAACTCGTAATTGAAAAAACCGGCCAAGTGCGAGTCGGACTCACGCACGGAGGGTTCCGCACCATCAACAAAAAAAAGCGGCCAAGTGCGAGTCGGACTCGCCCATGAAGGGTTCCGTATTTAGGCGATTTGTGACGTATTAAAAAAAACTACTTGCTAGATCTCGTTCAAACCAATTTTCGGTGGAAGTTTACATGGTACATCATATATTTTTTTTAGTTTTATCATTCTCTTATTTTAGAAGTTAGGGGGGGGGGGGGACACACATTTTACCACTTTGGAAGTGTCTCTCGCGCAAACTATTAAGTTTAGAAAAAAATGATATTAGGAACCTCAATATCATTTTTGAAGACCTATCCATAGATACCCCACACGTATGGGTTTGATGAAAAAAAAAAATTTTGAGTTTCAGTTCGAAGTATGGGGAACCCCAAAAATTAATTGTTTTTTTTCTATTTTTGTGTGAAAATCTTAATGCGGTTCACAGAATACATCTACTTACCAAGTTTCAACAGTATAGTTCTTATAGTTTCGGAGAAAAGTGGCTGTGACATACGGACGGACAGACAGACGGACAGACAGACGGACAGACAGACAGACATGACGAATCTATAAGGGTTCCGTTTTTTGCCATTTGGCTACGGAACCCTAAAAATAGAGCAAAACAAGCAAAAAAACGGTCACCCATCCAAGTACTGACCTCGCCAGACGTTGCTTAACTTCGGTCAAAAATCACGTTTGTTGTATGGGAGCCCCACTTAAATCTTTATTTTATTCTGTTTTTAGTATTTGTTGTTATAGCGGCAACAGAAATAGGTACATCATCTGTGAAAATTTCAACTGTCTAGCTATAACGGTTCGTGAGATACAGCCTGGTGACAGACGGACGGACGGACGGACGGACGGACGGACGGACGGACGGACGGACGGACGGACGGACGGACGGACGGACGGACGGACGAACGGACGGACGGACGGACGGACAGCGGAGTCTTAGTAATAGGGTCCCGTTTTTACCCTTTGGGTACGGAACCCTAAAAAGGTAGTCATAAAAAATATGCAAACTTGAAATTCCACTATATCGCCATACTAAGCTTCTCCAAAAAGAAAAAGTTAGTCCATAAAGCTCCAGCTGTTAAGAAACTAATGAAACTATGCGGTAAAATGTAAATGCCAGGAACAAAACAAGCGGGTGCAATATTACACCTCATCCGTTCGGATCTAAATATACGCACGGTGCAATACGAATAGTGTTGTGCTATTGTGCCGCGGGAATATAAAGTCAATAGAGTCTGTGCGGATAGAGAAGAGTCTTGAAATGTATGGGATACAATACATTCTACGACTCTTCCCTTTTCGCACAATCTCTACGGGTTCGTGTGGCATACGGATAAGTGTGACTGGCCTTCAAATTGGGGCCTGTTTAAACCAGGGATCGGAACCGGTTTTTTGGAAACACTTTAAAATAACCATATATTTCGAATTGTTTTATGTTCCAAATGTAGGACTCAGTTGTGTTGTTTGGTAACGACTTCGTATTATTAGATTGCCCCATTAGAAATTATATAATTAACAAAGAACGAAAAAATACCGAGTTCGTTCCCATACAAAAAAATACCGGTATCAGAGCCCTGGTTTGAACATTGATTTGTGTTTATTGCATTTACTATTTGCGTTTAGTGGCAATGGCTGAGAACCTTGGATATAAACTTGTGACATACCTGATATATTTTCGATTTACATATTTGTGTTTTTTTATGCCATTCGATTAAATAAAATCGTATAAAAATTAAAAAAGTCGTACTTGGAAAGTAAAGTGCCCTAGTGCAGAAACCTATCACTTTCTGCACACTTTTTAGAACAACAATGACCTAGTTCAGATCATCAGAAATGAAAAATAAATTAATGTTGTGTTAATGCTATATTAACGTCAGAAAAATGTAATTGCCGTGAATTCCCATTTCCCATGTCGGAAATATACTGGCGCACATAAGCGGGAACAGTCCCCGGGGAATGTTCACGTAAATGGCACACCACTAGCTGCGTGCAATACGAACCTTTGAATAACAAATATAACTATACAATTTGCCACACCATATACAGCTTTACCTACAACTAATAAAGTTATGTTTTGCTTGTAACTGGATTTATGAAGTCCATTTATGATAACAGAATAAAAAGTTAGAATGTTCGAAATTTAAATATCACTGGAAAATAACGTTACTATGTAAGGCCTACAGTGCTTCACAACAAATAAAGACTTTAATCTGATTTAGTTACGGTTTATTTTCGCTAGTTTAAAATAAATGTTTATATGAAGTTAAGTTCGGAAATGGCGTCGATGAACAAATTTATCTGTGTGGATGCAAGCAGATATACACAGGGCTGTTCCATCGCTTATCGTGCTCATTGCCTCAAAACTACTATAGTATTGGCAAGGTGCGAAGTCGGTGGAGGGGGAAGTGGCGTTGATCGTCACAAACACAGGTAATCTTATGGAATGTCCGCCATTAGTACTAGCGGCAGCCGCTTGAACTAATTTTACTCCATAAGATTTAACGTAGAAAGTCTGCCAAAATGAGGGCAGCACCAGTCGTGCACCTAGCGAATAATAATTTACGATTATGCTTATTGAGGTAACCCGACTGCTAGATTCGGACCATGCCCATTGCAATGTCATCACTATGTCAAATTTCTATGAAAATATGTCGTTTACAATGACACCCCCTCATTTGTTCTGTTCAATTCGGTGCATAGTTACCTTAGACAGACTATAATTCCGATGGCAAAAGAGGTACCTAGAGAATGTAGAGATAGGTAGTAAAATTACTACACCTGTCAACGTTCAAATCGCTCAAAGGAAAAAAGGGTCCCATTTATCCTTTTGAGGTACGAAACTATTAACAAAACAGTTAATCAAACCAAGCAAAGGTATTGAATTGCATTAAATAGCCTCAGGGTCTTCAGCTAAAACTGAAACCCGGAATATCTGACAAACAAAAGGGCTTTCGGTAGTGTCAGTTTTACTTGGTTTAAAAAAAGGTACACCTATAGCAAAGGCTTGGCAAGTGATGTAAATAGTAGCACAGACAACCAGATTGATGGATAAGTAAACAAGATAACCACGCCTTGTTAGAATATGTTGATTCCCTTATACTACACACTTATAAATGTCACATGTACATAGTATTTTCTATAACACATACGACCTTTTGAAAATACAGATTTAACTGGGTTGTAGTGATTTGCTGATAACGAAATCGTTGTCTAGACATGTAAGTTCCTTGTATGACATATGTTATAGCGTTTTACAAATTTTATTTTACAGCTATAATTTCGAATATCACACGGATAAAGTTCGAATCTAGTCAAGTTGAAAGAGCAGAATGAAGTTTGTCTTGTTATCTAACTCGATT
Organism: Cydia amplana; assembly: GCF_948474715.1. Classification (NCBI taxonomy): domain Eukaryota; kingdom Metazoa; phylum Arthropoda; class Insecta; order Lepidoptera; family Tortricidae; genus Cydia; species Cydia amplana. Next base: position 13,874,013 of record NC_086079.1, on the reverse strand, counting down.
TATTTGCAGTAGTAATATAACTCAATAAATAAGGTTTTGAACGTAAGTTATGTTCCCTACCGGCCAAACGGAACATTTATTTATTTCATTTCTGCGAGAGATCAAAGTGATTGCTAAAGCTCAGCGATATGGAGAAATACGAGTGTGCGTTTATTAAATTGTGTTTCATTAAATATGTTACATCCGTATCCGAATTTAGCGCGAAATTGAGAAAAAGTCATGACCTTTGCACGATTTAATGGAGGTTCTCTACCGTCTTTTTTATTGGATTAAACGACTCTAGTAAAATTGCAATAAGCGTGATATTAAATTTCGTTGTTGTGTTGCTGGTAAATTGTTAAATAGGCAGTACAACTATAAGTAGTTCGTTTTTTTTATAGCATTAGAAATAAGGTAAACAATCTTGACGTATCTTTTTATTGAAAAACACGTTTTAAGAATAAATAATGGCAAATATGTAACAATTATGAATCTAATACGATCATTCATATTCTTCTGCTTTCATAAGTAATAGTTACTGATTTATAAAAAGCATTTTTCAATTAAAAGACATGTCAAGATCGCTTACCTTCTTTCTAATGCTAAAAAAAACGAACTCTAAAGTTTTTTTTTTATTCGGTAGACTAAAATGACATTTCATTCATGATGTTCATACTATGAAATGTCATTTTAGTCTACCGAATTAACCGCCTAAGAACAGGAGTTGGCAACTGCGGCCACCACTGGTACAAATGGGTCTGGAGCTCCTCTCCTGCCTGTAACTGCGAGCACCTCAGACCATCAACCACATCATTCCAGAATGCCCTCTTACTAGATATACAGGCCACGTAGACGATTTTAAGATCCTGTCAGAAGAAGCAATCGCGTACCTGGGAAGGGCAAAATTCTAGTTATGTTATAAGTGTAATCCAGTGACATGTACATATGCCATACGATAAATAAAAAGTCTACCGAATAAAAAAATAGACTAAGTATACTGTGCAATGTTTAACCTAATATTTTTTCACTAGACTTATATCGACCGGGATAGCGGGATATGAACCGTGATTACCTTTTGTATTGTTTTCGAGCTTCAGTTACCCGTGAACAAGATGCATGTAACTGCGTCGAAATATCGGGAGCTCGAAAACAATACAAAAGTTAATCACGGTTCGTATCCCGATTCCCGGTCGATATAAGTCTAGTGAAACTAACCGTGAATCATTGAAAACTGCTAATATTTTTTATAAATTTTTCATTATTATATTTTTTATTTTTTGATGGTAGCTTTCCCACGCTGAGCTTCAGTTCGGATGTGATCTAAATTTTCGGTACAGCCATGTCATGACTATTAAGCACTTTACACAAGTAGGTACCACAAGTGTCACGAAAGCAAGGATTGAAAGAAACGTTTCATTGAGATCGATCGAGCGTGCGGTGATCCATCATTTAGCGCATGCGCTCTCAAATACATCCTAATTTATGCGCGTGCGACCATATTTAATATTGTTGTTTAGTCATGTTCTTTCTACATAAACCTATTTAAACCAATTTCAAACAAATAAAGCTACGTATACATACTTATAAACAGGACATGAAGCCATTGAAGGCGTACCTGAAATAAAGAAAAACAATTGATTAAATAAATATTATTTATGCTTAAATGCAGCTGCTCGAAGCAAGAATTTCAGTAATAAATAAATTTTAGAATCATCCTGGAGAAAGAGACAAAATATATTTCGTGGATGAATCATCATCTATATATGTATATGCCATTTGAATTTGACCTTCCAATCTAGGAGCCTTCAAGCCATACTGGGGTTCGTCCGGTTTGCTTGCGATGTTTTCCTTCAACGAAGAACGAATGTAATTTCGTACATATTATGGTATTTCCCGAAAAACTCATTAAATTTGTACGAGTTCGGGTTTTGAACCCGCGACCTACGGATTGAAAGTCGCACGCATTATTGCTAGGCTAATGATCTATCCTAATTAATGGGTAAATAACCGTCAATAAAACGTTTATTTTACCTTAACCCTCCAGTATTTACATACATAGTTACTTGTAGGTATTTTATTTCTGTGGCCCATTAATTTCTCATTTATTCTAATGCGTAAGTGTTTATTGTCTTAAGGACGAAGTGTTTACTGGGTGGAAGTGGCCGGAACTCCTCAAAAGGCCGTTTGTCACCGTCTAGTTAGGCGGCGCTGATAGGGTTGCCATCAAAAATATATCTATTCATAAAATTATCATCAACAACGCAGGAGAAATTAAAATATGGCAATGAACGGACCGGACCAGACTCAGGGGACTATATCTATATACCTACTTATACACCATACCATAGATTATCAATCCATTGAGTTAGAAAGTGAAAAATCTTGTCTCATTACTTACTTTTTGTAAGTTGTATAAAAGTGAATCACAAAATATTTTCTTCGGGTTCTTAGTCAAAATGCAGCAAGCTCCTTAAAAAAATATTAAAATTGTTTATTTTGGACCAACATAATCCATAATCTAAAGCTTCTTGCGATTGCCTGTAGCCCATTTGTAAAATTCTTCACGCCAAAAGTCGTATCATAACGTACTGCAATATGTATTGTATTAATTGCAAAATATGAATGGTAGGTACTTACTAATCTGTCATTTTTGTATAAACTTGTCAAAAACTTGTATGTGATCTACATCGATCATTAGCCAACCCTAGTGTGGGACGTGTCGTAATCGCCAGTTATCGTAATAAAGTTATATTAAACAGTTGCCGACCGCTGCTCATCCATCACCGCTGATTGGCCGGTCGGCGACAGCGCGCGCCTATTGGGTAATGGTCGCACGCACTAGGCGTTCGCAACCTTTGGCCCTGGGAGCGCTGACATTAGAACAAAGTCAAAGTCAAAGTCAAAAAATATCTTTATTCATGTAGGCCTAGCAACAAGCACTTATGAATCGTAACATACTTATAAATTATCTTAAGCTAATTATCAGAGCAATTTATTGATGTTATTATTCCATAATAATATTGGATTATTATACAAATCAAATTTAACACAAATTTAAGAATTTCACAAAAGGATCGTCAAACATGAAAAAAAAATTGTATAAAAAATACTAGTCTAGAATGTTTCTAGAATAAAATCTAAATGTCAAATAAATAAATAAAAAACACAAAAGAAGTACAAACATCGGAATATTCGGAATATCAATTTCCTCATCATTAATCAAATATACCTAATATATAAATAATCATTTCGAATAACAATTAATCCCACGTTGTTTTATCATTCATGTAGTCTTGTGTGGTATAATACGCTTTAGATATAAGTTTACGCTTTACATAATTCTTAAATTTATTAATAGATAATTCAGTAATATGGTTTGGAAGTTTATTATAAAATCTCACACAATTACCCATGAATGATTTTTTAATTTTATGGAGCCGAGTGAAGGGCACTGCGAGCTTATGTTTATTTCTAGTATTAATATTATGAATTTCACAATTTTTTCTAAAATTTACAATATTTTTATGTACATACAGAATATTCTCATAAATGTATTGACAGTGCACTGTCATTATGTCAATTTCCTTAAATTTATCTCTAAGTGAGTCTCTATGGTTCATTTTGTATATTGCTCGAATAGCCCTCTTCTGCAGAACAAAAATGGTATTTATCTCTGAAGCACCACCCCATAGTAAAATACCATATGCCATAATGCTATGGAAGTAACTAAAATATACTAATCGAGCTGTTTTCACATCAGTTAACTGACGGATTTTGCTCACTGCAAAAGCTGCAGAACTCAGTCTATTCGAAAGAGTAGCAATATGGGGACCCCACTGGAGTTTAGAATCTAAAGTTATACCAAGAAAAACTGTACTATCAACTAATTCTAATTCCTCATCCTTCACAATGACACTTGTTTGCACATGCCTAACGTTACTACTAGTGACAAACTTAATACATTTAGTCTTTTTCTCATTTAACAATAAATTATTAACATTGAACCAATTTACTACTTTTGAAATAGCATCGTTTACATCATTGTAAGCTTGTTGCTGTCGTTTGACTTTGAAAATAAGTGAGGTGTCGTCTGCAAACAACACTATATCATGGTGGGTCTTTACAAGGAATGGCAAGTCATTTATGTAGATAAGGAACAGGAAAGGCCCCAATATTGACCCCTGCGGTACACCCATAGAGACCAATGACCCCGGTGATCGCTGTCCACTCACATCGACCCTTTGTATTCTACCATTTAAGTAGGACTTAAGTAAATTCAGTGCCGATCCTCTAACTCCATAATAATGAAGTTTCCTGATTAATGTTTCATGACAAACGCAGTCGAAGGCCTTAGACAAATCACAGAAGATACCTAAAGCATCTCGTGACTCCTCCCAGGCATCTAAAATATGCTTAATTAGCTCAACACCAGCATCGGTTGTTGAGCGACCCCGCGTAAAACCAAACTGCTTATTATGCATTAAATTATTAACGTTAAAATGTCGTACTAATTGAGAAAGAACTAATTTTTCAAAAATCTTGCTAAATGTTGGTAGCACAGATATCGGTCTAAAGTTAGTGGGGTCAGAGCTGCTACCAGATTTAAATAAAGGAGTTACTTTACTATGTTTCATTAAATCAGGAAACTCGCCGCAATCAACACTGTTGTTAAATATAACTACCAAGTCAGGCGCTACAATTTCTACTAAGGATTTGACAGCATGGACAGAGACTCCCCAGAGGTCATTAGTTTTTTTGACATTAATTGATTTAAACGCCTTTATTACATCTGAGGTAGAAACATGTTCAAAATGAAGGTCTCCACAACACTCTGGAGCGTTATGTTTTAATAATGTAACAGCAGATGAGGGTGATGAATTTAAATCCTTAGTTGTGGATACTGGTACCTCGGTGAAAAATTTTTCAAATTCTGTAGCTACTTCTAAATTGGAATCTATAATTTTGTTATCAATATTTAGTTTAATTTCTTTAATTGTGTGTTTCGAGCGACCAGTCTCCACATTTATTACTTTCCAGGTTGCTTTAATAATGTCGGAACTACTTTTTATTTTCTGACTTAGATAATTTCGCTTAGCTATATGACAATCTACTTTAAACTTCTTCGAATATTCCTTGACATGTTCTTTAAATTCATCACTCTGATTAAACCGCCGTTCCTCATACAAGGCATACAGTTCACGTCTTCGTTGATGTAAGTCCGCAGTAGCCCACTCACTAAAAACTGATGCACCATTAACTACGACCGATTTTGAGGTGAATATCGCATTATAATGTTCCATAAAAGTGTGAAAGAATGAATTATACATACTATTAGGACTCATATCGGAAGACAAAAAGGGTAGCGCCTGAACTAAACTTTGCTTCATTCTTTCCACGCGGTCCGAGGTTACTGGTACAAAAGTTATTTGTTTTCTCATAGTATTTTTCCTTAATGCCTCAAATACCATTAATTGACCTAAGTGGTCTGATTCTAAATTGCTGATAACTTTTTTAGTAATAGGAAAAATATCAGTGAAAATATTATCAATACAGGTTGCACTAGAGGCAGTCACTCTAGTGGGCTCCATAAACATGTGGTTGAGATTACAAGATTTGAAAAGATTCAATAATCTACAAGACATTGTTGAATTTTCCAAAATATTTACATTAAAGTCGCCGCATATAAGCAATTTCTTACTAGAAGATGATATTTTAAGTAGGGCAGATTCCATTATGCTTTCAAATAGTTCAAAATTACTTAATGGCGGCCTATACACACAGACAACAATAAATTGCTCCAATTCTACTGCACTTAGTTCTATAGTCCGTTCAACAGACATGGATACAATGTCCTTACGTTCCTTAAATTTTAACTGACTATTTAATATAATTAATGACCCACCATGTATGGAACTAAGTCTGGTGAACGAACTTCCCGCCTGGTGATTATTAAATTGAGGCATTAATTCATTATTATTTAACCAATGTTCAGTAATACATAAAATATCAATATTAAAATCATTCAAAAAAAGTTCAATCTGTAAATCTTTACCTCTAATACATTGAATATTTTGATGCACCAGGTGGATATACTTTCCATGTTTGCAGTATTTTTCATTATATTTATTTAAAACTAAATTGCCAGAGACAGAATCTTTTGTCTTAACAGCTAGTTTAAATCATTGGTTATGACTGGAACCAATTCCATGTTCATACTGGGCTGCTCAATAGGAGCAGAATTGACTGCCAAATTCTTGGCAGAAATGTCAAGTAAATAGGATAGCGATAAAGCTATTTGTCTTTTGTAATAATTTGAAAGGCAATACTTGCCTTTAGTCAAAAACACCATAGGCATATGGTATTTACTAACAAAATTGTTAGTGTCAATTATCCTAAACTTACTACTATATGTACAAAGATTATATAGAGATATATTTAACTTATGTCTAGTGGTATTTTCTGCCTCTGACATTTGCTCACAATAGGGGAATGTGAAAAAAATAATTTCATGCACTGCCAGTGAGTTTAACTGTTCAAAGTATTTAATTAAATTATTTTTGTTCACATTACCCCTATTCCCCATAAGAATAAGCAGTGTTGTCTTAGAATTAATATTACTGTCATTTAAAATTTGTCTTAAGATATTTTCAAAACTACTATGAGGCAGACAGTTGCTGATTGTACTAAGTCCCTTTAGGTAAAAGTTTAAAAATGAGCCCATATTGCTTCCAATTTCATCACAATACATAATAACATTAGGTTTAGGTGTGCTTTGTTGTGTAGTGTGGAAGGAGCTATTATCATTTAATTGCTGGTGTGGTAAACCGTCACACAGGCTTGGGTCAAGTACACTGGTCGACAAATGTTCAGTCACTTGCCTACAAGCACATGACTGGGCATTGGTCAGTGACTCAAACCGCTCTGAATTAAGCTTAATCTGGGATATTAAGTCATCCATGGCCAAAGAATATTCATTAATCACCTTTTTCGAACTGTCATTTATTGTTTCTAGGGATTGTATTGAATCCTCCAAACTCTGAATTTTTAATTTTAAAGTCTGTGTGTCGGTTTCATATTGTAATTGACTATTTTCTAACTGAGCAGAATACAAATCTAACTTATCCACTAAATTAACATTAATTTTACAGAATCTCAGTTTTTTTAAAAACAATTTGTTTATTTTTGACAACTTTTGTTTTTTTTTCATGAGTCTATTTAATTTAATATATTTCTTTAGTTTGTTTCCGCTGCAATTTACTAACCTTGGTGTGGTAGTATCATTGGCTAAAACTGTAGTGGCCACAGGGTTTTCAATTGGTGCGGCAACCAACTGAGAGTCGGGCCGGACCAGTTCTTCGAACAAGGTCTGAGTGTGTGCCGCTGCTGCATTGTTTTGGGCCTCCTGTAGCTCATAGATTTGTTCGTGGGCGTCGTGCAGTGCTCTCTCCAATGAGTTGATGTCCTTCAGGGCCTGCTCATACGCAGCACTACACTCAGTGAACCTGTCAACCGTCTCCTGAAGCCGGGCCCGCTCTGAATTTACATTATTGTAATCAGTTTCTAACGCACACAGTTCCTTTTTCAGCTTATCATTGCTATTAATTACTAATAATAGTTCCTTCTCACTGTCTTCCCTTTCACTGAGCAATTGAGCACAAGATTCCTTGGATATTTTCAACTCCAGCAAGGTAAGTTGGAGTTTATCAGTCTCCTGCTGGCGAGCCGCTGCGGCTGCTCTGCGGGTTAGCATTGTAGATGGTTTCGCAATTTGTATTAAACCCAAAATAAACAAGGAATCGCTTACTCACGCCAAGCGATATTTAGGTACGTACTTACATGAAATAGTGACGATTGACTGTGTCTACACTGTGTTCTAACCCTGTACAATGATTATTATAAACACACTTGGTAAATACTAGTGATAAAAAATCCAGAAAGGATTCCAAGGCGAACACAGGTTTCAAATTTATAACCTCTAACGGCTACAAATCTGAGATATTACAAGACACTTGTAAACGTCACTAAAGCACTTCACTTATTATTTATACATATAACTTAATGTTAAAACTATTTAATTCACACTTATAATGCTTAATATTACATGAAATATTATTAAAATTAAAATAATTACAAGGGACCTAGCAAAATCAGCTGCTTATCGTTTGACAGCCGGGGTTGCCGCTGACACATATACTAAACATGACAAAAATATTTACTTTGTACATGAGTGCGAAGTCGGATATTAATTTCCTGCTACCTTTCCAGGGTGCATTAAAGGATCCTTAGGTTCGATCGGCTTAATGTGAAGTTATATTATAAACGTAGGCGTATTAAGTATACGTTTCGTTTAGTTAATAATTTAAGTGTTTTGCAAATAAAATATGCATTTCTATTGTGAAGAATAATAAGTCGCAGTGGAATTTCGTGGAATATATTTGATACATAAAATAAGATGACTGACGGTTGATTGTACAGACATTACAATAACAACGGTTTCATAGCAACCTACCAACACTTCCTCTCAAGCAACCGTCCATCATCATATGAACAGCCACAGCATCATCAAGCACTCAAGTCTAAACCTAAACCAGTCACACACCTTTCAAACTTAACGCGGGGCAATGGCTTAGTTAAGACATCGGCCAAGTTATCTTCAGTCGGGATGTACTCCAACTGAATCAACCCCTCATTGACGCAATGACGAACGAAATTGTACCTAATATCAATATGCTTCGTCCGCCGGTGAGAAACAGGATTGTTCGCCAACGCTATGGCGCTCTGGTTGTCTACAAACAACTTGACACTCTTAGAGTTCCCCGTTTTGAATACGTGACTCACTAACCTCTGGAAGTATACAGCTTCCTTGGATGCTTCAGACAATGCGACAAATTCTGATTCACTTGAAGAAAGTGACACGCAGCTCTGCTTTCTGCACTCCCAGGATATCATATTCGGTCCAACTTTGAACATGTACCCCGAATAAGACTTTCTGTCTCTAATGTCGCCTCCCCAGTCAGCATCAACGTAACCTGTAATTAAATGAATGTTACGTTCACCTTTTGACTTCCGAAATAGAAGGCCTAAGTCACACGTTCCCTTTATGTAACGTAGAACACGCTTAGCCGCCTTCATGTGTACAGATCGGCAACATGAATTATATTGAGCTAAGAAGCTCACAGCCGCCGAGATATCGGGCCTCGTGTTGCAGGCTAGGTAATTCAATGCACCAACCAAAGACTGGTATCGTAATTGTTCTTGGCGATTCAACTCCTCACCACCCCCATCTGCCAAAACCTTATGCAGATCCAGTTCCAGCGGAGTTTTCACTGGTTTGCATTGATCCATACCATGATCCTTTAGAACGGTTTCGATAAACTTCCTCTGATGTAAGAAAAACGTACCTTCTTTTCCTCGTTCTAAATTCATGCCTAAACATTGGCGAGCGTCCTCCAAATCCTTAACTTTGAAGTGTTTTCGCAACCCGCTCAACAATGCCACTTTACTTTTAATATTTTTAAAAAATATTACAAAGTCATCCACATAAAGACATATAAAAATATCGTCTTTAAAATATAAACAACTATCGTACTCGGAACGTTGAAATGACATTGACAGCAAAACATCATTGACTTTTTCGTTCCACGAGCGACTTGCTTGTTTAAGGCCATATATTGCCTTCTGCAATAAACAAACCTTTTGTTTCTGACCTTCGCTGTCAAAACCTTCCGGTAATCGCATATAAACTTTTTCGTGTAAATCGCCATTCAGAAATGCAGTATTTACATCGAAATGATGCACCTGTAAATCATTTTCAGCAGCCAACGCCAGCAATAACCTTAGAGTTGACCTTCTCACGACCGGTGAAAACGTTTCAAAATAATCTACACCGTATGACTGAGTGAAGCCTTTTGCGACAAGTCTGGCTTTGTATGTCAGGTTTCCATCGGCGTCATACTTGTACTTGTAGACCCACTTGTTTCCCACTACTTTGGCTTCTGGCGGTTTATCAACAACCTTCCAAACGTCGTGCTCCTTCATGGACTCCAACTCACGTTCCATTGCTGCTTGCCACTCATGACTGTCAGGTCTCTGTAATGCTTCCTTGTATGACCGGGGCTCTTCCTCTACATTGCAGTACAGTCCGCTATGTGCACTATGCAACCTATTTCTTAGAGGATACCTAGGTTCTGCCTCATTGTGCACATCAGCCGCTCTTGGTTCTTCGTTACGATCTTCAATGGTCGGTTCTTGTCCAGAAGCTTCATTGAGTACATCGGGCTCAGCTGTACGAGTAGTTTCCGCGCAAGCTTCTACAGGTACATCGGCTGCGTTCGAGCTCTCTACCGCATCTTCATAGAACTCTTCTGCCATTGACGTATTCGGAACCGTCTTCGAGGAATGACCGATCTCCCATACAACAGCATCGTTTCCATCTTTAACAGTCCTCTGAGACGATATCAACTCTACATTTGAACCAGTTTCTGACGCCTTTAAATCAGAACTTTCAATAAATGTAACGTCTCGACCTGTTATAATCTGTCTAGGATTGCTAAGATCCGCAAAGCGATACCCTTTAGTATCTTCGCAATAGCCGACGAAAATATATTGCTTTGCCTTAGCGTCCCATTTCTTTCTCTTCTCCTTCGGAATATGCACATAGGCCGTTGAACCAAAGACTCTTAAATGATCCAACCTCTGTACTTTCCCTGTCCACAGTTCTTCCGGAATCTTCCCATTGTTGGCGCTATGAGGCAGTCTGTTTTTGACGTATACCGCTGTATTACAAGCTTCCGCCCAAAACTTCCTATTTAAGCCTTTATCCATAAGCATGGTCCGTGCCATCTCCTAATCGTAACGTAATCGAACGCAGGGACCTTTCCGCGACTCCGTTCTGTTCAGCCGTGTAGGGAACCGTCAACTGGTGCCTTATTCCCTTGCTGGAAAGAAATGCATTAAAATCTTTATTAACGAATTCGGTACCATTGTCCGTTCTCAATCGTTTGACTGTCAAGCCTGTCTCATTCTCCACATGCGTCACAAAATCCTTAAAGTAGCTTAAAGTTTGCGACTTTTCTTTAAGAAAATAAGCAAACATTTTCCTAGTGAAATCATCCACAATGACAAACATGTAATGAGCACCCCCGTAAGAACGTTCCGACATTGGTCCACACAAATCGGCGTGTAATAACCCGAGTTTGTCATCTGCTCGTCCTGCTTCACCCTTTGGAAAAGGTAATCTATGTGCCTTACCTCTTATACAAGCGACACAAGGTTCCATTACGCTTTTACCTCCAAGCTCGATCTGTGGAAGCTTCCGTAAATCACTCAGATTCACATGCCCAAGCCTCCGATGCCAAAGCGCCAACGAGTCCTCAACTTGAACTGTAGCCAAAGCCCCTTCTACAACAGGAAAACAGTCATCCACCTTATAGATACCTGAGACTTCACTAGCAGTCATCACAAGTTTACTCGTAATTTGGCCTATCGACTGGTGAATCATCCTACAACCATTAAGATCAAATATCACCTTCCACCCATTCTGTACCAACTTCGATATCGATAAAAGATTAACTTTCAAGTCGGGTACATAGTAACAATCTTTTATAGGTAACAAAACTCCTTTTAAACTTACCATAATGTCACCCTTACCCTCACTTGACATTTTGTCATCATTCGCACATGTCACAACATTCTTATCAGTTATCATAAAGTCTCTAAACCAGTGCTTCTTGTAACTCATGTGGTTCGACGCACCGCTGTCCAGATAAAATGCCGAGGGGCTGAAGGAATCATGTACCGACAGTGAACAGTGTAAAGCAACTTTCTTCGACTTTGAAGAAACCGTTGATACGCCTTCGCCATCCATTTCCTTTACCAGCTTCGGGCAATCTGACTTCTTGTGACCTTTCTGGCCACATCTGAAGCACTTCAGCTTTAAAACTGAATGTTGACCTTGCTTCTTTGCTAATAACGCCGAATTCGCAACTGAGGAATCTTTCGAAGAACTCTGGCCGGAATCCTCTTGTAACAGCTTCTGACGGACATTTTCAGAGGTAAGCTTCATACCTGAGTGTTCTAAAGCCATTCGCAATGGTTTATACTCATCTGGTAGACCTCTCAATAGCACTACGGCTATCAGATCGTCATCAAAGCTCTGATTAATCTCTTTTAGCTTCTGAGCGTGGCTCATCACGGATGCAACATATTCATGCATAGACTTGTGATTTTCTAGCTTTTCATCCAAGAGATTATTCATCAAAGAGATCCGCCGGTTAATACCTTTATCTTCGAATATGCCTGCCAACGCGTCCCACACCTCCTTAGCGTAAGATAGATTTTGCACATACGGATACAGATGCGGCTCCAGATGTAGACATATTAACGTGAAAGCCTCCTGATCCTTCTCTATTTCTGCAGTATCGGTCAGACTGTACGAAAGGGGGGGCTGGGACTTAGATTTTTTTTTGACAAAGTGGTGTCATTATGACACTATTTTTAAATGATTGTAATGTGTAGATCACGTCAAAATAAGCATCTTTTATTGGAAAAACTTTTCTCTAAAATAAAAAATGGCCGAGTTAGACGCGACCAAAGATTGATGTTTTTAAAGGGAGCTGGGACTTGTAAAATTGTATTATTATAAAAACGTCGGTTCTGGCGCTTCGCCGGCCGCTGCCGCGGCACGTTCGCTTCGCTCGCTCGGCTCGCGCGCTGTATGGTCGCAGTTCTACCTAACACTCCTCCTCGCTTCGCTCGTCGTCGTACCTACTCCGACCTGCCTTAAAAGCCTGGCCTGCCTTAAGCTCTATCTCCGCCATTTTCAGTTTTAGTAAAAAGTTTTCCAAGTAAAAGTTGCTTATTTCGATGTGTTCTATACATTCAAATCATTTAAAATATATGTCATAATGACACCACTCTCAATGAAAATTCCCTTTAAAAATATCAATCTTTGGAGGTGTCTAACTCGGCCATTTTTTATTTTAGAGAAAAGTTTTTCCAATAAAAGATGCTTATTTTGACGTGATATACACATTACAATCATTTAAAAATAGTGTCATAATGACACCACTTTGTCAAAAAAAAATCTAAGTCCCAGCCCCCCCTTTGCTACAGTCCAACCGCAGTATCTAGATTCTTCGGTAGTGTTGACGTGTACTTGAAGCATTTTTCGCGAACGAGTAGCATTTTAATTGCGAATTTCCATGACGTAAAATCTTCTAATCCGTTTAATTTGGTAACAGAAAATTTTGTAAACTGGGACATGACCTGAAGAATAATAAGTCGCAGTGGAATTTCGTGGAATATATTTGATACATAAAATAAGATGACTGACGGTTGATTGTACAGACATTACAATAACAACGGTTTCATAGCAACCTACCAACATATTGTCATACCGTAAAGGGTAGGTAAAATTACGCAAATGTTGGACTCCAATAAATAATTGATAATATAAAAAAAATTGTAAGTATGTATTTTTTGTTGTTAAGTATATTTTAAGTAATTATTAAAATCCCTGATTTGTTATTTCTACAGTTCTAGAGAATCATAATTCTAAAACATGTGTGATGTCATGTGCCTAAATCGTACTGGCAAGGCACAATCGCACTGATTAAATCCCGGAAGCCTGGAGGCACCATTACGGTGCGGTCAGGCCCTAACGAGCGACGGACTAATGCAATCACCAATCACTGACGATCTCGGTTAGTGCTGGAGACTCGAGTTTGACGAGTCCTCTGCTTTTAGACTCGATTCAGTTTTTCAGACTCTTGTAAAGTGATGTAGAAACTCAGTTTTCAGTGAACTCTTAATTTTTAAACAAAAACATTCAAAATGCATTATTTTCATATAATTTCATTAAGCGCTGAGTCTCGTAAAAAAGTCGAGTAAGGGCGCCACCTAAACGATATTTATATTATGTTGTCCAATTTTTTAGGATTTATGATTATTGTATCGTTAAATGCCACTACATACCTACTTAGAGTATTAAATATGTTAAAATAATCAAATTGATCTCTTACATAGCACTGCTGAATTGCCGAAGGGAAGAATAAAGCATATCAGTATGTAAAATGTATTACATATTACACTTAACTAATTTACCACTGAACACGAATAAACGTGAAGACATTTTGATCAGACTCATTTTCAGTTTGAGTTTCAAACTACTAGACGGACACTACTGGCTGTTCATTAGAAAACACCGTAACTTAAATAATAACACATGGCACTTACGATCTTCTATAACCAAAGCATTCTTTGACCACCTCATGTTTGCTTCACAATCCAATTCTACATCATCTACATGTACTTCGACAAAGGTGTATGTTACTTGAGCGTTGAAGACACATACACCATTTTCACAACGAATCCAGTTTGATACGATTCTCGCTTCCACACCTCAAACTTTACCTTAACTATTAACAAAATGCAGACGCTGGCAGAGGAAGTTCAATCTTAAAACGTGAGACATAGGGTTTATTTTTAATTCAGTTTATATTATAACTGGCTAGTAGAGTTCTGACAAGTTTATCGAATGAACGTGTTTGGAAATTGAATGCAGTTTGTTGCAGTAATTTCTGGTAGTTAACTACAATGTAGTACGAGTAAAACTAAATCTAATTCTGTCTATAAATGGTTGAATACCCATGGTAGAGTCTTGCCAATCTGACAGAAGTGACAAGACAGATCAATCTGACAGTATGACTACTAAAGTTAACACCGGAGCAAGAGTAGGGTCACCAATGTCACCATATGAAAGAATGGAATAAGTAATCTGACAAAACTCCGTACATCACCCTAAACATCATTACATTTCCTAAGCGGTTAATTACTAGGGCTTTCAAATACCGGACTTCTCACAATACCGGTATTAATACCGAAACTGTCCTCATCAATACCGGGATCCCGGGATCCCGGTATTGGATATGAATCGCTTAAAAATATATAGTTTTATTAAAAAGGGGGATTAGAAAGGCTCACTGGAATACCAGATATGTCCTAAAAGCTATTACAGCAATAAACAATCAATGCCGCCATCTGCAATAATTTTATTTCACACTTCAGGTTGGCAATAATTTTATCCAATTTGTTGACTTCACCTCACCAGTCACATTTGTAGTCCAACTTAACCAACCAGATAACATTTTTTCAAATTTCCGTCAAAATTGGTTTGCCATTATTACAGTTATCCTTGCTCTTTCGTTTATTTATTGATAAAATTATGAGAACTAACCAATACCGGGATCCCGGTATTGGATATGAATCGCTTAAAAATATATAGTTTTATTAAAAAGGGGGATTAGAAAGGCTCACTGGAAAACCAGGTATGTCCTAAAAGCTATTACAGCAATAAACAATCAATGCCGCCATCTGCAATAATTTTATTTCACACTTCAGGTTGGCAATAATTTTATCCAATTTGTTGACTTCACCTCACCAGTCACATTTGTAGTCCAACTTAACCAACCAGATAACATTTTTTCAAATTTCCGTCAAAATTGGTTTGCCATTATTACAGTTATCCTTGCTCTTTCGTTTATTTATTGATAAAATTATGAGAACTAATTATGTCAATGTTAATGTCACTATCATCATATTCATCACTCACATAACTTCAGGATTCATCCACCACCAACCACCAAATATTTATCTGACGCATTAGGCAACGATCTTGTTTCAATAATAAAATGCAGGCTAGAGACCAGTTAGAGTTAGACCAAGTAAAGTCTGCAACGATTTTGATAGCATACGCAGTACGCAGTGCAGGTCACGTACGCAGTGTACGTCATAATTTCATAGAAGTTAGACGTTTAATATAACACTTGCATTGCGCGTGCTATCAAAATCGTTGCAGACTTTTCTTGGTCTAACTCTAGATGCGTCTGACGTTTAGTAAGCTTTTTGATACAGCCGAATATAATGGATTTAAAGGGTTTATACTGCGCATTTCCCTCATTTTTTAACATACCGGGATCCCGGTATTGCCTTTAAAAATACCGGTATTGAAAAATGCGTTTAAAAAGACGGGATCCCGGGATCCCGGTATTGGAAGCCCTATTAATTACTCCACTGTTCTGTGAAGAGTTAGTTTATTGGAATAGTAGTCAAAAAAATCTTACATCAACTGATTACCCTTACGGCCATAAAAAAATACACAGTTTAGTGCGTTGAAAAATAAGCTACCTTTTTTCTTCGCCGCTAGGAGAAATTGAACAAGTTTAGTTCGAAGGAAGTAATCCATCTCGAGATGTCATCGCATCGCAGCATTTATCAGCGGACCCAATAAACTCATATCCCGATTCCCGACTTTGTTGATGTGTAGAGGAAAAATTAATAATGGAAAGAAAGGAAAACTAGCCAGCCATTATTGTTTAAATTATTGAAAAAAAAAGTCGGACACGCGTTGTGAGTGGTCGCGATGTCGCGATCTCACACTAAATTATAATGGGAACAACAACCACTTCTGGGTAGGCTCGCTCCGTCGTAGACCACGTTTTTCGCCTCGGCTAGTCTGTGGCCATGAGCACAGAATAAATAATAGTACTAAGTACAGAAGACTCACTCTCTAACAAAACGCGTCTGTTACGATCAGCACAGATATGGCCGCTAGGTGGCGACAGCGCCACGCGCGGCTTATGGCTTTCCCCAAAATTGGGGCCGAACGAATGTACTTTTAGCTACCTGTAGCAAAGCGACGAAATCGCGGAGTGAGACACGCCTGCCATGAGTAAGCCCATTTATAATGAAAAAAAAAAACCAATGCGCCTACCTACCTACTAAGTGCCTCCGTGTCTGTGAGGCTTTGGCGATAGCTGGCGCGATCCGCGGAGGAATGATCAAAATGGCATGTCGGAGTGCAAGTTGTGTCGGAGGCCATCTCCTTTTAGATCATCGTGCCAACCAAGTTAGTTTTAAGTAAGTAATGCAAACTAAGCGCTCGGAGATTTCTATAAAATTAGTCTTTAATGCAAAAAAGGCGCAAAATATTCGCATATTGGAAATTCAGCATTGAATTTTCGCTACACATGACGTTCCGCTACGACGTTCTGTATATCGTTCGATATGTCGTGAAAAACGCGTTTTTGTCGCACGACAGATTCTAATAAAATAACCCGCGACGCTCGGCGTCATTATCGGCATATTTTAGACGGGGCCGTAAAACACGCTGTTGTGTTAGCGAGTAGTACAGTCAGCACACGGGATTGTTACGCTTTTTAGGGTTTTAGCGAAATTGGACATTCCATAGCGTAAGTATGTAACAACCAATTCAGCTAGGACCCTAAATGGCGTAACAATCCCGTGTGGTGACTGTACCTACCTAGTGGAAAATCAATCACCCCTGACCGCAGCGTAGGTTCATTAATTATAAACAAAAATAATTTTGAAATGCGCATAGCCTCCATCGACCTTCAAGAAATAAGTATTAATTACTTACCATAAATATTTAGCCGCCAGATTTCGTTAGACAGCTTTACTTGCATAAACCTCCAACCTGCTGAGATTCCTCTAGGTAGACCCGCGTCTCCTATGGCCCGCAATATAACACAGAAAAAATACAGTATCAAGTAAATATGAAATTTGGGTCCGTGAATTGATACGACGTCGCCGCCTGGCAGTAATGGGTTTGGACGGGATTCAATTTGGCTGACGCGGGTCTGCTGGATTGTGTTACGTGTAAAAAATGACATTTGATCGTAGCTGATGACGTTTTGAGGGCGAGAAGTGGGACACCGGGAAAAGTGAGGTTGTCCAATTTTTTGACGTTTGATATGGGGACATGGTGTGTACACTGGTTTATTAATTTTTTTTCTATCAAACGGGGGTAAGACTATTAAGGCGACAGGAAAAAAATACTTAGGACACTGGAATCTCGTACATTTTCGTCCATATTGAGAGCAAATTTTCGCTTAGCATCAAGTGGTTCGTAACCTTGCCGGGATCGTTTTGGTGAAAACAAGATACTTTTAAGTAAGATTTTTAAATAAAAAATGTTTAATGCTGTTTAAGCTTTTCGGTGAAGGAAAACATCGTGAGGAAACCTGCATACATCTGCGAAGAAATTCAAAGGTGTATGTGAAGTCCCCAATCCGCATTGGGCTAGCGTGGGGACTATAGCCCGAGCCCTCTCGCGCATGAGAGGAGGCCTGTGCCCAGCAGTGGGACGTATATAGGCTCAAATTATTTATTTATTTTTTTATTTAATGTTTTTTTAATAATCTGAACGCTGTATAATCAGAGAATTCTATAAATCAAAAAAAAAAAATCAAAAAATCAAAACGTTTATTCTGTAAATAGGCTTAAGCTAGCTCTTTTACAAGTCATCTTATAACTATATATATACAATGTTCTACTTTAACATAAATGCATCCTTATCTTCTACAAATTCTTTAACAGAATAATAAGCTTTTTGTAACAGCTGTCGTTTCACAATTGACTTGAATTTATTCATTGACAATTTCGTAATATTAGATGGTAACTTATTATAAAAGCGCACACTGTTCCCCATAAATGACATATTATTTACTCTATTTAAACGTAATCTTGGAATGGCCAATTTATTTTTATTCCTAGTGTTAAAATTGTGTATGTCACTATTCAATTTATACATGTCAATATTTTTTCTTACATACATTATATTTTCGTAAATATATTGGGAAGCAACAGTGAGAATATTGATTTCTTTAAATTTATCTTTGAGAGACACTCGTGTTCCTAAATTATATATGTTACGTACAGCACGTTTCTGTAAAACAAAAATTGAATTAATGTCAGCGGCTTTGCCCCATAATAAAATGCCGTAAGACATGACGCTATGAAAATATCCAAAATACACCAGCCGTGCTGTCTCAACATCTGCAAGTTGACGGATTCTTTTAACTGCGTATGCTGCCGAACTTAGTCTACCTGCTAGTGTAGAAATGTGCGTACCCCACTGTAATTTTGAATCCAAGGTTAAGCCTAGAAAAACAGCTTTATCTTCAAAATCTAAAATTTCTTCTTTTAAAACAACCTGTGCGTTACTTGTATGCTGGACATTAGGCAAAGAGAATCTAACACATTTAGTTTTCTTGGCATTGAGAAGTAAATTATTTGTAGTAAACCAACCAACCAACTACAGAGGACAATACATCATTTATTTCATTGAAATCACTCTGTTTCCTTTTTACTTTAAATATAATAGATGTATCATCTGCAAAGAGAACCAACTTATGCTTTTCATTAACTATATAAGGCAGATCGTTTATATATACGAGAAATAAGAATGGGCCAATAATAGATCCCTGGGGGACGCCCATTGAAGTAATAGATCCCGACGATTTAGTTTTATTTATGTCCACTTTCTGAATTCGGTTTCTAAGATAGGACCAGATGAGATCAAGAGCCTTACCCTTTACGCCATAGTGGTTTAGCTTGCGAATAAGAGTGTCATGATCAACACAGTCGAAGGCCTTCGACAGATCGCAAAACACGCCTATTGCATCTAGTTGTTGTTCCCAAGCTTCAAATATGTGTTTGATTAAGGTCGTGCCTGCATCCGTCGTTGACCTGCCCCGTGTAAATCCAAACTGTTCTTTATATAATAGTTTATTAACGTTAAAGTGTGATAGCAATTGATCCAGAATGATTCTTTCAAAGATTTTACTTATTGCCGGTAGAATAGAAACAGGTCTAAAATTTGTAGGGTCTTTTTTTGATCCGGATTTAAATAATGGAATGACTCGACTGTGCTTCATTAGATCGGGAAAAACTCGTATATCAACACATGTATTGAAAATCATGGCCAAGTGAGGTGCAATAGCATCCACTATCGATTGTAAAACTTTTACCGATAGGCCCCAAATATCTTCTGTTTTTTTTACATTTAATGTCCTAAACGCTTTAATGACTGTTTGCGGTGTGACGTATTTAAAACCGAAAATCGTCGAGCATTCCGGCACATTTGCTTTGAGCATATTTTCGGCCATAGAGGAGGACGAGTTAAGCGATCTAGTCGTTTCAATGGGGATATTTGTGAAGAAACGTTCAAATTCATTTGCGACATCTACATCTGATTTAATTAATTTATCACCTACTTTCAGAGAAAAATTAGGATCACGTGATTTCGCTTTAGCAGTCTCACTACTAATAATTCCCCACACGGTTTTGACTTTGTCGTTTGAGTCTTTTACTTTACGTGCAAAAAATTTGGATTTAGCCATGTTACATACATTTTTAAATAATTTACTATATGATTTAACATATTCATTGAAATTGGGGTCACTATTTGATACCCTTAATGCATATAGTTCATACAGCCTATT
This sequence comes from Cydia amplana, assembly GCF_948474715.1. NCBI lineage: Eukaryota > Metazoa > Arthropoda > Insecta > Lepidoptera > Tortricidae > Cydia > Cydia amplana. The sequence continues at coordinate 13,853,731 of NC_086079.1, read as the reverse complement.
TCTAGATTTGTGGATTCCAGGAGTAGCCCACTCATCAAAACTTACCCTATCCTTGCGCTTAACTTTTTTAACTTTAAAACATGTGTTAAATTCAGTTTCTATACAGTTAAATAATTTTGAATAATACAAATTAGGGTCCTCTATACCTGGTTCTAGTAATTCAAGTTGATATTTAATGTTATTACTAAAAGTTACCAACCTCCCTTCTGTGACCGGTCTGTACAAAATTTCAAAGGGTAGTTCATCCACCTTACCACTGAAACATGCTAGTTGACCAAAGTGATCAGAGCCTAACTTGTTAAAAACCAGCTTATCAGTCGGGTCCTTCGTGCAGAAGATATTATCTATGCAGGTTGCAGTGGTGTACGTAACTCTCGTGGGTTCACAAAAAAGATTTACTAAGTTGTAAGACTTAAATAAATGTAATAAACTGGATGACATGTTAGTATCTTCTAGCAGATTTATATTGAAATCCCCACAAACCACAATACATTTTCGGCTATTAAAAACTTTATTTAGGGCTTCCTCCATTATTGACTCGAAAAGAGTGAAGTCCGCAGACGGCGGCCTATATACACAAATTATTATAAAATCTTATACTTCCAAAAAAGTCTGATAATACTGACCATGCACCTTTTCATGGTCTCAAATGTCTCAATTCAACAGCCACTAGAAAATCTCGGGATGTTTTGAAACGTGATGTTTCTATTTGTGAAGAGCGCTGCTATAATTTACAAAGATACCTACAACTGTGCTGCCCAAGACCACTTTAACTTTGAGCTCCAGTCACGTACACTCTTTAGGAATCTAGGGGCCATATTGTACTACGGAAGAATTCTAGTCGAGTTCTCTGATACATGAGTGTCAAAAGGGACGATACTTGAAGCACGCCAGTCATTCTGACAAACACTCAGAACTTCCGTTTATTTTACAGAAGAGGCGTGTTTTGACAGTGTTTGATTCACTTTTAGTCACGGACAAGTAATATAAAGAAGATTTTTTATTTATTTGAAACAACAAGGCAAGGAAGGAAAACATCGTGAGAAACCTGCATACATCTGCAAGCTATGCAGACTATCTTGACACGAGTTGTCTCTTTTCTTGTTTATTTTTCTAGTTGCAGTTGCCAGTAGGTATTTCAACACCATTCAAGTTGAGTCGAGAGAGTTGAGTGTCAATACGCATTTTATGTATTTAGATATTACCCTTCTTTATAAACAGAAATTCTGACATAATATACTTAGCTATTATATTATTGAATCATCCAAAATATTATGCATCTCATATAAACTTGACAATTGCATTAGACACCCTACTTATTGAGTTTGTGAATTTAAATCATATGGCGTCACGCGGGGATTTGGGGGACATGGCGGGAAAGGGAACTGTCAAAAAGTTTTATTGGTTTGATTCGGCTTGTTAAGGCCGTGCATCGAAAAATAACAGGATCTTAGAAAGGTGGCAGTGGCTAGCCCCGGAAACAAACAGTAGTGATTTTCGGATATATGTTTCTTGACTATATGATAAGAGATTTCGTAGTAGTCGAAACACGAATGCTTAAAATTTTCTCGATAGAAAATAAATCCAAACTTACGTGTTCATTTTTCGGTTTTAGCTTCGTGCAACTAGAAAACACATCCATATCCAGCACAATCCACCTTACAGCAAAGGTTTTCATCTCGTCTTAACTTTCAAAGAACTAAATATTAACTTATTATCCTTTACCGATGGATTTATTATCGATTTTTGATTTTATGAATTCAACAGCAAACGCCCATTTTACGCAGTTCGGTTTCTCTTTCTGTCATGCGTCAAAGTCATAAATGCATCCTTTATGCCAGTAATGTTAGATGGCCGTCGTGCCTCAAAGAGGTAAGACCTATGTCACTTCGCGCAGCGCTCCGAATTACGTAAAATTTTAATATCCAATAAACGTTGAGTCGTAACTCCATTGAGTAGTAACGGAATCGGAGGTAAACCTATGATGGTGCCTTCTTACAGGCCTATACGTTACGCATGTGTGCGTGTTTGCTTAGCTACGTCATGCTACGTCGAAATCTATACTCTTTGTCAGTTACAACGGGTTAGGAAATTTCGACAGATATTGAAATGTATCGGTAGCTGTTTGGTATTTAGCCATCAGAATCTAACCGTAACTTTTTGCTTTATTTTTGTTTAAAAATAAAATATCTATAAGAATATATTTTTTGCTTTTTTTCTATTGTAATGATAAAAATAAATCTAGTATGTTTCATGCTCAAATAATTTAAAATAATTGAATAAATATTGAAAACTAATTGATATTATTCGTTTTAATTATTATATTATTAAGTTTGTTTGAAAAAAATATTTTATTTCAATAATACGAAAAGTTATTATATTTAAGTACCACTAAAAAAGGTCCCTACTTACAAAAACTCACTTGCACGGGCCGGGGTTCGAACCCGTGACCTCCGGTTTGAAAGTCGCACGCCACTACAATTTCACATAAGTAATTTACAATGACATGATACCGTGGAAAAAGTGAATATTACAATGTACTTGTGTTACTATCATTTTATAGTTTATTTTGGCTTGACAAGGAGGAATGAGAAAAACGTGCAGAGCGAGAGGATTAAATCTCTCTGTCCCTTTCTTAAAGTAGCCAATCCTAATTATGACATCTGTTTTGATATTAATTCTTTGAACATAATTTGTCGATGTTCTTTTTTAGGGTTCCGTAGCCAAATGGCAAAAAACGGAACCCTTATAGATTCGTCATGTCTGTCTGTCTGTCTGTCTGTCCGTCTGTCCGTCTGTCTGTCCGTCCGTAGGTCACAGCCACTTTTCTCCGAAACTATAAGAACTATACTGTTGAAACTTGGTAAGTAGATGTATTAAATAGAAAAAAAACAATAAATTTTTGGGGTTCCCCATACTTCAAACTGAAACTCAAAAAATTTTTTTTCATCAAACCCATACGTGTGGGGTGTCTATGGATAGGTCTTCAAAAATGATATTGAGGTTTCTAATATCATTTTTTTCTAAACTGAATAGTTTGCGCGAGAGACACTTTCAAAGTGGTAAAATGTGTGTCCCCCCCCTGTAACTTCTAAAATAAGAGAATGATAAAACTAAAAAAAATATATGATGTACATTACCATGTGAACTTCCACCGAAAATTGGTTTGAACGAGATCTAGTAAGTAGTTTTTTTTTAATACGTCATAAATCGCCTAAATACGGAACCCTTCATGGGCGAGTCCGACTCGCACTTGGCCGCTTTTATATCATCGAGAAAGATTTTTATTTAAAAAATGTGTTGAATTTATATGTTTTATTTATGTTTTTTTGGCATAAATTTCATTACTTTGACAAACGTTTTGATGTGATGTGTGAAACGAACCATGTGATCAACGATTTATCTAATAAAACTTCATTTAGTCGAAAAAAATAGTTGTCTACTACCGGGTGGAAAAAAATTATGGGCCCTGGAGGGAAAGTGCCTTAAAACCTTAAGTTTGCTCATTTTACTTAAATGAAACATTATTGTTTTTTAAAGAAACAACTGCATTCAAAGATTTTTGAAGTGAAAACTTCTTTAGCGGCGCTAGGCACTTTTTGAGGTGGGGAAAAAATGATAAACTCGAGACAGCGTAAGGCGATCATGTGACCGTAAGGTTTAGATGGCATTTAAATCAATAAAGAAAAACTCAATGACATTACATGAAAAAGGTTATAATCTTGTACGGGCTGAAATACGAGGATCTCACAGTATTATAACTTTATACCACTCAAATATAATTCAATAAAGCTACATCTTGATGAAATCGCTAATAAAAGTGAACTCTAGTACTGGTGAATAAAACTCAAAATATCATGACCAAATATATTTAGATGCGAGGTCTGCAAGGTAACTTTACAATTTCTATTCGAATTTTAAACAATTAACGCTATAAATTTGAATTTCGAATTTTAAACAAGCTCACTGACCAGCAATTTCGGAACCAAAAGTTTTCAATAGAAAGGAGGATGGGTCAATTATACATAGTGCTGCAGACATTTTGGACTAGTCATTGAGTTTTAACTTCTGTCGGCACTCCCGGAATGCAACACGTTGTTTTTTTTAAATTCGCTTAGTCGCGCCCGGGAATCGAACCTACTTTTTCCACACTGTATAAAATAACAAAATGCTTTTCTTCTGGTAACTTAAATGTTCTATCTATCTTGGTGATATGTCAATGCAATCAAATAATCTGAAAAAATAATAATAACCCAATTTATGAATTCCGTTCCTTCAGAAAAATGCGAAATGTACGTACAATTTTTAGGGATATCGTACTTTTCCCAGAGACAAATTTAGTTGGCTAAGAGACATTTTCACTGATCCAAATCTGTACTAAAAATCTAACATACAATGATAAGGACTTAATCGTTTTAAGCTCAAGAGTGAGTTTTCCTAAAGCATTTTCTAAAAATTATGTCTTTATTAACGTTAGGAGTGCACTGCAGCATGTCAAATGTATGCCAAAATGTCAAGGGAGAGAACAATAAATTAAGTTTCAATTCCACTTCCACTCATCAGCAAAGTGATATAAGTATATCAGCAGTTTAAAGTTATTTTAGATAACAAAATTAGCGCATCAAAAAAATCAAAGTGCATAGAAAAAAAGTCTCCTGAGTCATAATAAAATTGATGTCTCTTGGGTCACCAGAAAAGTCACCAGGGAGAACGATGACCCAAATCACATTTAAAAGAAAAGGTAAATTTTGTGTACTACCTACGAACATTTTTCAAAAAACTATGTTTTTATAACATATTAGACCCAGGATAGATCTAATACCTCTTTTCGTACCCCGGATAAAAGTAACTGAAACGTTACGTTATTAGGTTCACGATGCCGCGTTGTGCCCTTGCCTTCGTTGCGATATGTTTGGTAAGTCAGGAGACTTAAAAAATGAGCCATGATTTTGGGACATATTAACAAATATTTTTTTGAATAGGTATATATTAATTTTAGCGGACTTTAATAATTTACCAGTTAAATTAGATGTAAATACCTTTTTAGTTAATCGTTAATATGATATATTAGTAGCAGTAAAACACTTTATTGTACAAAAAGACACATAAAACATGAAAAAACACATCCTTCGTATATGGTAGAATATATTTTTCACACTTATAGGTAAAAACCAAAACCGATACGCGATTGGGATACGCTCTTTTCGTATGGGATACAAAAAAAAATTCTCCTGGGTCACCAAGAAAAATCGACATATTAAAATAATTCAGTTCGTTTTTAAGTTCTAGTCAGATTGACTTTTTGGTTATTTGAGATAAATTACAATAACGCTTAGATTTGAAAAACATGATTTTCTATTTTGTTGCGATCGACCCGGGTAATAAAAATACGGCGAATTTGAACTTTTGTTTGTTGTCGTTGTAAAATGTATTAAAAAATAATGTAGGCACCCCTGACAATTTAAATTCAAAATTATCCAGAAAAAGCGGCCAAGTGCGAGTCGGACTCGCCCATGAAGGGTTCCGTATTTAGGGGATTTATGACATATTAAAAAACAACTACTTACTAGATCTTGTTCAAACCAATTTTCGGTGGAAGTTTGCATGGTAATGTACATCATATATTTTTTTTAGTTTTATCATTCTCTTATTTTAGAAGTTACAGGGGGGGGGGGGGGACACACATTTTACCACTTTGGAAGTGTCTCTCGCGCAAACTATTCAGTTTAGAAAAAAATGATGTTAGAAACCTCAATATCATTTTTGAAGACCTATCCATAGATACCCCACACGTAGGGGTTTGATGAAAAAACATTTTTTGAGTTTCAGTTCTAAGTATGGGGAACCCCCAAAAAAAATTTTTTTTTTTCTATTTTTGTATGAAAATCTTAATGCGGTTCACAGAATACATCTACTTACCAAGTTTCAACAGTATAGTTCTTATAGTTTCGGAAAAAAGTGGCTGTGACATACGGACGGACAGACGGACAGACAGACAGACATGACGAATCTATAAGGGTTCCGTTTTTTGCCATTTGGCTACGGAACCCTAAAAATGAGTGTTTCAAAAAGGCACCCTGTATTCCTTACATACCTAAATAATCTCTTATTCAATAAAACATATAATTACTAAACACTGTGATTTATTTCAAATAAATGCAAATCGATCGGATAAAAGATATTAATACCTACCTATACAACAATGAATACGAGTACAGTCAGCTGCAATAATATGTTACACACCGAAGGCCGTTTTGCGGTAGATAGATGTTAGATCTTATTTGTAGAGCCATAAGAGCGTGTCACATATTTTTGCGGCCGTCGAAGAGTAACATATTATTGCAGTACCTATGAAAAATTCGAGGGTTAAAAAGCATTTCAACCAAAGCATTTATAATAATAACGACTATGGACGCCTGCAACCCCAGGGGTATTGTAACCCCATAACAATAAGGTTGAAATTTGCATTTAGTGACCGCAAAGTCAGGTGAGCGTAATCAAGTAAATCTCTTTTCATCATATTTTATCAAAAATAATCTCTTTTCTGTTCTTGTGCTATTTTCTTATTATCAATACTCTTAACTTATATGCTATATACGCTGCTGCTTCTATGCTGTTAACATCTTCCAAAACAACAATAAATATTCAGGTTTATTAATTAATTATTTTATTGTTTGCTATTATGAACAAGTAACAACGCCATCTGTTTCAATTTTTTCCGAATTTAAGTTTATGGCCGACCGCAGCGACCGCGTATAATGGTAGTTAACTTCTGTAACGTTAGATGGTGCTAAAAGGTCACACAAACTTCACGTGCGGCGCGAAGCGTTTCCATGTGTGCGTGTTAGCGGGGAGGGAAGAACTAGCGGGCGTGGTTTACGAAGCGCCAGACGCGGCTGCAGTAGGCCCTTAACTTCTATCTACCTACTTCTTACATATATTACCTCCTCGAGCACACGACCTTATTATACCTTCATATTTGACCATAATACAATTTTAGTATATATGTATAGGTATGTCGTAGGTATATTATGTAAGTAGTATGTTTGTATATATGTCGGCGGCAGATCGTAAAATCGGGCATATCGAGATATTCCTAGGCATATCATGAAACGCCGCCATTTCATGATCTGACTAAGATTAACCCAGGCGTATCACGATTTGCCTTATAAAAGAGGCGGCAGATCGGTCAGATCAATGTATTCGTTGATATTCCTAGCTTCATACCAGGCGCATCGTAAAATAATTGATGAGATATTCCTAGGCATATTATGAAACGCCGCCATTTCATGATCTGACTAAAATTAACTCAGGCATATCACGATCTGTCTTATAAAAGATTCGGCAGATCGATGGGAGCAATGTATTCGTCGAATTCCTAGCTTCATTCATACCGATCGCATCGTAAAATAATTGCATTTTTTTTGCCACTGGTGGCGCTGCATTTTATATGGCGCTGCGTCCGAGTCCAGTGTTGCCAGAACGTACCTTTTATTACAAGTTTACGTTCCTTTTGAGCCTTGAGGTTTGCTCGATATGGCTGGTGGTCGCTAGGCAGATCATGAAAAGCCGGCGTTTCATGATCTGCTTAGGAATATCACCCATTGAGGTTTGCACGATATGGCTGATGGTCGCGCTAGGCAGATCATGAAATGCCGGCATTTCATGATCTGCCTAGGAATATCACCCCTTGAGGTTTGCACGATATGGCTGGTCGTCGCTAGGCAGATCAGGAAATGCCGGCGATTCATGATCTGCCTAGGAATATCACCCATTGAGTTTTGCACGATATGGCTGATGGTTGCGCTAGGCAGATCATGAAATGCCGGCGTTTCATGATCTGCCTAGGAATATCACCCCTTGAGGTTTGCACGATATGGCTGGTCGTCGCTAGGCAGATCATGAAATGCCGGCGTTTCATGATCTGCCTAGGAATATCACCCCTTGAGTGTGCACGATATGGCTGATGGTCGCGCTAGGCAGATCATGAAATGCCGGCGTTTCATGATATGCCTAGGAATATCACACCCTACTTATTTGATATGCCTAAACGTCGCTAGGCAAATCGTCAAACGTTGATGTTTGAACGATATGGCTGGTAGTCGCTAGTCAGATCATGAAATGGCGGCGTTTCATGGTATGCCTAGGAATATCTCGATATGGCCGATTTTACGATCTGCCTCCGACGGGTGCATTACATTTTTTATAATTACTTTTTATATATTATAGTTTGATATATCGTTATTTCATTTGCCGGCCCAAAGTGGACTCTAACAGCACAGGACAGAGCTAACTGGCACTCTCTGGAGGAGGCCTTTACCTGAGAAGGGGTTCTTGCTTAGTGGTATTTTAATGCAATTTTAATTTTAATTTAGTGATACGTAATAATGACATTAATTACGAATAATTTTTAACTATAATAATAATGTATATTTCTTTTAAATTTTAAATTCAAATCTAGATACTACATTGTAACTACTTGCAAGAAATAAAAGGCTTTTTTATTTTTTTATTTTAATTTTTTATTTCTATTTATTTATTTTATATCGTTATTTCGAATAACGTAATGAATGGCATACTACCGTAATACCTAATTAACGGTACACATAATGTTATTATTGGTATAATGGTCATAAGGTATATTTACACTTCGTCTAATATACATTGCCACAATTATTACATCCTCTAATGCATATTATTTGTTATAACAAGTGATATCGCATAATTATTTGTGTGGCATAATAGTTGCATGACATAAATGGGTTAGGTTAGGTTGGAACTGCGACTCCACACAAACGAATAACTACCTAACAAAAGGAGGGTTAGGTTAGGTTAGAACTTTGACCCTCCGTAGAATGAAATATGTACCTAGCAAAAAAGTGGTTTAGGTTAGGTTTGAACTGCGGCCCCCGCAGAATCGAAAACCATGAAAAAATTGGTTAGGTTAGGTTAATAAAATATGTAGCAAAAGAAGTAGGGTGCTAATTTTTTTCGTCAGGCATGTTTACACTATGATAATCTGTATTTAATTATTGGGTCTGCATACTAGATATGAAAAATATGTAAATTTTTATGTTATTATTAAATGAAATATGACAAAAAATGTTATACAATATATGTATTTATACTTGATAAAATTGTATAAAGTATTATTACGTTATACAAAAATATAATATAACAAATGTCATTATATCACATGTGTATATATTATTTAAAAATTATATTACAATAGGCATTATAACAATGACAGTTTAGATGAAATCCCAATATAACAAAGGAAATATATAATAAAAATTACATTATAACATATAATAATATATCAAATGGCGTTATAACAAATGTATGATAGTTTTTTTATAATTATATTAAGCACTAGCTGTGCCCGCGGCTCCGCCCGCGTGGAATTCGGTCTGTGTCAGTAAGCTAATTCATCCCTAATTTCTCTTTCTCTCCCCTGGAGGCGGAACTTGAAGTAAAGTTGACAGATGGATACGATTAGCGGACTGAAGTCCAGATAAAATATTTTACAATTAGGTAGGTATTTACCACTAAACAAAACTACACTCCAAAACCAATAGTCCGCCCTTAGTAGTAGTAGTTCGCCCTTATTCCAATATTAGACGTGATTTAAACGACACAGAGTTATAGTAGGTGTATAACGGACCCCTGCGTGGGCGGGCGCGATGTGTAGCCAACGCGCCCAATGAGGTGAAGGGGTGATTTCCCCAAGAGTCGGGTCCGAGTCCGGACGGCCGCTGGCGAGGTTGCGGAAGAGTACTTCGGCGTTCCTTATAGCAGCGAGGCGGCAACAGAGGGGTTTTAGTGGGTAAACCTGGGGTCTCATTAGCTCACAACAGGGAGTCCCACATAACCATCCCGGCCCGTCCCCGCGCCGGGTGGTATGCTTAAAGCATTTCCCCTCTTAAAAAAAAAAAAAAGGTGTATAACGGACAATACAGTACTACTTTTGTATTTTTACGTTCTTGAGTGTACCTATCCAAAACATGTCCATAGCAAATATCATCCAATTCTGTCCTCCAGTCAAATCATTCTGAGCATGAAAAATTAAGATTTATACACATAGAAATCCATACTTCCTAACAAACTTTCGAATTTAGGTCTAATATTATATTAGTTAGAAGTAAGATTACAGGAAAGGAGAATATTATAAATATCAAAAACTTGAGGCCGAGTATTTACACTTTATTTACAGTTATGTTTATGTATGCACAACTAAATATCTACATATATGTATGTACCGGGGATTACTTTTAACAGTGTAAAAAAATGTTTAATTATAAATTGGCCTAAGTCGTAGTCGCTTGGTAGGGTGCCCAGAATGCCATCTTTATTAAAGTAGGGCTTAACCCTTAAAATCGTATTAAAAACGCGAGCGCAGCGAGCGCGAATTTTTTTTGATAGAAAAATAATTGAGAGATGGGAGTAATGTTGTCAGGGACACAGCCGCAATGGTTTACGTGAAACGTTGGTGTGGATATCTAATGCGAAAGCCGAAGGCCGAGCTCCGCGTAGGGCCAAAGGCCTGAAGCGTCCAGGATGTCAGTGCTTAATCACAGAACAATGGTATCAGTGTCTAAATGCGAAAGCCGAAGGCCGAGCTCCGCTTAGAGCCGAAGGCCCGAAGTGTCCGTCGTAGTAGTAGTCGCTCGGTAGGGTGCCCAGAATGCCACCTTTATCAAAGTAGGCTTAACCTTAAAAGTTAAAAACGCGAGCGTAGCGAGCGCGAATTTTTTTGATAGAAAAAATTGAGAGAGGCTATGTCAGGGACACCGCCGCAATGGTTGAATTTTGGTGTGGATATCTAATGCGAAAGCCGAAGGCCGAGCTCCGCGTAGGGCCGAAGGCCCGAAGCGTCCTGGATGTCAGTGCTTAATCACAGAACAATAGTATAACTGTCTAAGTGCGAAGGCCGAAGGCCGAGCTCCGCGTAGGGAGGAAGGCCCGAAGCGTCCAGGCTGTCAGTGCTTAAACACAGAACAATAGTATTAATGTAGGTTAATGTGTGTGCTGGGCTCTCCAGTACCCGCTGATGCACCGCAGTACTTACCGTCGAGCGCGTCTGTCGTGCGAATCCGCTGAGCGGTCAACCGTTCTTCGCACTGCGTGAACGTCTCCGATTCTTCCTCAGATTCCTGAGACCGTGCTACCTTGTAACCTCAATACGTTGCGAGAATTTCGCGAAAAATTAGTTTTTTTCGGATAGGTATGGTAACGCGTTTAAAATGCAAGTCCCAAATTGTTTGACATTTACAATTACTTAATACCTATTTAAAAACTTTCGCGTTTCGAACACATATTAACTCACATTTATAGACGGGCGGGCCTATCTCGAAATTTATTTTATTACCTTTATTTACCGACGTTTCGACACAGGTTTCACTGGTCATGGTCGCGGCTAACTGATGTCCCAACAAAATGTCAAAACAGAGATTTGTGCAACTACCCGACGAAAAGTGTATGAAAAAGTTTGGGGTAGACATCATATTTTCAAACCACCCACTTCACATAATGTTAATTATTGTCAATAAACCCGCGCTAGACCCGTCTATAAATGTGATTTAATATGTATTTGCAAAGACGTTTGACATTGACTAAGAAAAATGTTGTTTTTTTTACAAAGTACATTCACAAAAAAAAGTGTGCACCACTTTCTTAAGTTAGCGCCATAAGATTCAGGTGCAAACATAACTTAATTGAGTGTAGTGGCCACCCCCCCTTTTAGGGGTTGAATTTTTCTAGCCTAAAATAGGGCCAGGGAGTTTCTTGACAGATTAGTAAAGTTTGCATCAAAATCCGTTCAGCCGTTTTCACGTGATGCGCGGTCAAATAAACAGACAAACAGATAAACAGATAAACAGACAAACAGACAAACAGACAAAAATTCTAAAAACTGTTGGAACGTGTTCTGTTATCGATTCTAAGTATCCCCAACCAACTTTTTTTCGAATATCTTCCATGTACAGACTTTCGACCCTCTTCAGCTTTATTATATGTATAGATTACACACTCGCCTCCGACATATATACGCATGAATTGTCTTATTGTTGTAAGTAGATTTATTTTATTACAATTTCTAGCAACGAAAACTTGTAACAGACATATACACATATGTTACTTGTATCTTCATGTATGTCAAAATCATGTTATTTCAATATACTCGTATATGTATTTTTAAAATGTGAGCTTAACTACGATTGTAGGTGGCGGCTATGGGCCCGATCCGGATTTTGAAATAGACATGTATTAGATATCTTTTAGACATCACCAAGATACGATAACGATATTTTTAAGATCTTAGGGCCCGATTCGGATTTTGTAATAGACATCTATTAGACATCGCCAAGTTACGATAACGATATCTTTAAGATCTAACCTGTCAAATTTGACATTTCCGCGATTCTGCAGATACTTTTGAACGATTTCCACTTAGAGATCTAATTCACATCTAATAGATATCTAACACGATCTATCGTAAAAGTGACATTGGTTGCCCGAATTGCGCTGCAAAAGAGAACTAGTTGAAATCTAAACTATAACGTATCTAGAATGGATCTAGTACGTGTCGTCTCTTGTGAATATCTTGAAGTTCGAATACGGCAGTATCTTAACGTAGTTAAGATTTGGAGAAATGCAACTAACGGCGCGATTCGGAAAATGAATAAGAGATTCACTAGATATGAAATAGTAAAGATATGTGACGTTCCACGGCAAAAGGTACCATTGCCCCGGCTGATTATTGGAGCGGCGTTAATAATAGCGTAAACCCCAGCCGCCATAAGGTACCTTTTGCCGTGGAACGTCACATATCTTTACTATTTCATATCTAGTGACTCACTAATTCATTTCCCGAATCGCGCCGTAAATTGATTGTTTCAAGAGTTATCCATGCCGCCAGAAGTTCTTTCGGATGGGGTCGCATTTAGCCTGCAGGTCATCCTGTCATTCCGTTAAAGCCTTAAACGTTAACTTGACAGGAAGGCACTCTGGGTAATTACCCAAGTGTGGGGATAATCCCTGTCACACCCTGGAGTTCAGTTTAAGCCTGCGTGACATAGAGTCTTACAACAATTTGAAAGGTTTACTTGTTTATTGTTTACGTGCCCTAAAGTAGGTAAGGTGTATTCGGATAATTCCGGAAATCGGGTAATCCCGAAAATCATTGTAAAATCACTCATAAATTCCGTTGTAGTAAGAGTCAGCTTTCGGAATTATCCGCCACTATTCGTCAATACACCTTACTCATTTGAACTAGTTTTCGGTAACGTAGGTACTTAGGTATTAGTTAAGTAAACTGCAAACCGGAATTCTAACATTAAAAATATGAATGAGATTTGAAATTACTGTGCAGTGCCACTTCTTCGTTCGTATGTTTCGTATCGAGCAAGTTGAATTTTGAGTACCAAATGGCAAATCGAAATCGGATATGTCAAGTTCGAACGCACCTCGGTTGTTACGCGTGGTGTGTGAGTATAGGTTACTGCCTCTCATGTCTTTATAAGATTAGAGTCCTAATGAACCCTTCCAGTTCGAAACCGCCTGCCGCATAAACTAAGCATTCCATTCACTTCCCCACAGAAAACTTCCCAATCCACACACGTGAGCCAAATAATAACGACACCAACATAGGAGCACCAAAAAATACTCCATTACCACCCTTATTGTTAAAAGTATAGAAATCTATGCGGCTGCGTGGATATCATTGTGATACAAACTTAAGCGCTCGGATAAGCTGTTCAAAAATACCCTCAATAGCATTAACATTAAGAGTCAAAGGAAATACCAGATTAAGTTTGTGTTGTGAGAAGGGTCAGTAATTCTCAAGGCATAAACAACGATATAACGCGCATTAGTGTCTAGGAGTATGTCGCGCTGATGGCCCATTGAGGTCGTCCTTGGATTAGTTATGATATGACCCAATGTAGGGTCTGAACTTGTAACAGATAGTAAAGAAGTTGGCTCTGAGCGTTTTAAGGAAAATTGCTGTAGCCCAGGTGGTTTGGCATGTATGAACTTATTTCATGGAAAAAAAGGAGGCTAATAGCACAATAGGTATATGTAATTTTGTTTCTTTTTAATAAATACTTTTCATAAAAACAAGCAGCTTAGAAAAATATCCCCGACGTAAACGTATTCTTGGTAGATCAACAATTGATCAAGAAGAATGAAATAATGTTCACCCTCTCTCACTCTCAACACGAGACAAGTTAAAATAACTGTTGCGTTAAACAACAACGTGAACCGCATGTTTTTTTAAGGGAATTACGAAGTTTACTTAACGAACTTTTTCGTCCTAATGGGCCGCATCTGGTGATAAAAAAGTCGACGCCAGCCCTTGTATGCTAATGTTAGGCCCCATACGCACTAGCGGCTGACCGCTTAGGCGGTTCGTTTGAGCGGCCAGCCGCCTGACGCGGTTGATATAGCGGCTGGCCGCCACAGCGGCCAGCCGCGATGAAACCGCGATACAACCGCGTTAAGCGGCTGGACCGCTCGGCATCTTGGGTCTATTAACAAAATTTCTCTGTGTCGAAGTTCATGGCTGCGCAACTCAAATTAAACGTAAGTAAGTACCTACAAACTTTTTGGTAATGGTTTGTCGGGGTAATGGGGTAATATAGAATGCTCCTGGGACCCGTATCCTTTTGGGCGGTCATGGACATCCCCACTGTCTCCCGCTAACGGTACGATGAGTTTATCACGCAACTAAAACTACGCTAAATTACACAACAAATAAATAAACAATACTCCTTTTACGCTAGACAGAGATGAACACTAATAAAGTAATACAATAAGGTTACAGGAACTTTAAAATAACACTTGCACTGCGTGGGCTATCAAAATCGCTGCAGACTTTTCTCGGTCTGACTCTATCTACATACTAAATAATATTGTAGTGGACGGATACGTCGGCTACAAACTCATCGGCGGCTCGCCGCACCTTGAACCGCCAGTGCGTATAGACAAGTTGGCGGCCAGCCGCGAAGCGGGCCGCAGCTCTTCATTCAACCGCCGCGGTTGAAAATTTGTGGCGGTTAAGTGCGTACGATCACAAGCGGTTGCATATTAAATTGGAAAAGCGGCTGGCCGCGCGGTCAGCCGCCCCCGCGGTTAACCGCTAGTGCGTAAGGCCCCTTACACTCGGCGACAAGGCAGATGGTATTGGGAGTTACCTTGACGGAGATTCATGGACTTTTGGCATCAGCGGCAAGAGGTCTTCATCATCTCATAGAAACCTGGTATAGTAATACTGAATCGATATAGGTAATATTTAATATTTTGTGAGATTTATTGAGCGAGATTCATTTCGTTAGATATCAAAATTCTAGTTAAGTTTATTTACATAGGTATTGTAACAGTCAATGCCGCCAGCAGCCGATGTTTCTGCACCAGAAATGTCACTGTTACCGGCTGACAGAACATATGCATAAAGTTTAAGAACAAGTTATTAAAATAAAAATCGGGCTCATGGCCCCAAAAACTAAGGTAAAATATAGAAAATAGAATTACAGTTACAAAGGAAGGTCCTTTTCTCAAACATGCACTGAAATGTCGTCGCTCCGGGCGTTATATCAGGCTTCGAAGTATCACGTTTAGGGCGGAGCAACTCCAGAGAACTGTAAAGGAATTTCATACGAAATTGAAGGCCTAGGCCGGGAAGTAATTTTTTTTTAATTCTAATGTAAACATGGGGTCTGTGTCCATGAACAGGCTAAACAGCCGAATTATATTTTTTTTTTATATTTTTAGTGAACGAATCGTTATCGGACCAAAATATCCGTGTTAACGCTTGTTATACACGAACGTACTGATATTAAGAATACGAATCTGTATGATTCAATGTGTTGATGAATAAATTTAAAATTTTGTCTATACGTAAGTCATCAGAGACCATAGACAATATTTAAAATCCTCTGCATTTATTTTATTTATAGAAATTGAGATTCTTATTATCAGATTGTGTATAATGGCCCTAATAAGGTCTATTCGAACACACGCAAAATACGGACGACTTCCGTAAAAAAAAACAATTATGGCGGGATTGGAAGGAAAATTAAAAAACTTTTGTTGTGAAGTTAGATTTTTATTATAAAGATTATAAATTTGTTTTTTTTTTGAGTGGTGTATTTTTTTATTTCATTGCATGTTTGAGAAAAGCACTATACATGCCTAGCCGTGAAAAGGTCTTGCCGGCTTCGTATCACTATCCGGCCTCCCTACGGTCGGCCGGCTATACCTACTCACCCGGCAAGCCCTTCTTTCCCGGCGTCTGCAGTAATGTACTATTAGAAAACAGAACAATAGTCGACTAAACTTCAAGTCTCCATTCCCACTTTCAACAATTTTAAAATAAGTATTACACGTGAAAATAACTTGGTACCAGCTAATTAACAGACTCGAACAATGAGCCATCTGACGGAGAGAAAAGGCTCCAAGTTTCAAACTTTATAACGATATTCGAAGGAAATCTTTACTCGTACCTCTTTACAAGTAATTAGAAAACTCGACCTTGATGTGTTGAGATAAAGTTTAATTCTTGGTGTGGAGGCATGATGCGTACTGATGGCGGTTCTTTGCGTCTTGTTAGAAAGTAACGTTAATTGGCACTTAAATAGATAATGCAAGATTTAACTAAATCGTAATTAAGTACTTATTTAGTTCATCGCTGTAACGAAGCTACGCTTAAGATTCAGTAATTATTTGAACTTCCACTAAAATCATTGGAAATATAAAATTATTGGCTCAACAACCGAGATACATTTACGATTTTTTATTTTTGAGGCTATGAAGCGCTAGTGGCCTAGCGGTAAGAGCGTGCGACTTGCAATCCGGAGGTCGCGGGTTCGAACTCCGGCTCGTACCAATGAGTTTTTCGGAACTTATGTACGAAATATCATTTGATATTTACCAGTCGCTTTTCGGTGAAGGAAAACATCGTGAGGAAACCGGACTAATCCCAATACGGGTAGGGTTACCAGATGACAGGAATTTTCCTGACATGTTTGGCCTTTTGTCAGGAATGGGGACGGAACACGAAAAGGTCAGGATTTTTTTGAATTGATAGACTTTATTATAAAGTATACCTTTTTATTTACTTAAATTAATAAATTAATCAAAAACATTGTAAAAAAATAATACATGAGATCCACTCAACTTATCAATAACTTCATAATTATTAATTAACAAATCTTTAATCAAGCATACATGACGCGCGCGGCTCTGCTCAATCGGATGGCCATCGCTAACGGCTAGAGACCCCCCCCCCCCGTCGTCGTCGTGAAAAATATAAATGTCAGGAAAAATATTCGGAAATCAGGAATTTTGTCAGGAAATTCTAAATTTGTACCTAAATACGGGCCTAGTTTACCCTCTGGGTTGGAAGGTCAGATGGCAGTCGCTTTCGTAAAACTGGGATTAGTTGCCAAGCGGACCCCAGGCTCCCATGAGCCGTGGCAAAATGCCGGGACAACGCGAGGAAAATGATGATATTTTTGAGGTTATGTAGTTTAAACTATGAGTAAGACACAATAAAAAAAGTTCTTCGGATTTTTTAAACTTATAGTAACCCTATACTGCTCTGATGCGTCCTCCGGCTTCTCTTTTAAAAACTACGATGTAATAATTTTTCCAACATGTCAAATCAGCTTTACGGCACAATCCCCAATAGCTTCGCTACACAAAAACAACATTTAATCCAGTGAAATACAGTCGTTGTCGACTGTAAACCTGTCACGTAAAGCCGGGTCCACATTTGTGACAAACCGCCGAACCGAACACCGTGGCCGTGACAGAGCCGGGAGTTTTTACCGATAGTGTGGACGGAATTTGTTACACGTACAAATGTTACGATCAGTTATCCGTTCAATTCTCCGAACAAAATATCCGTACACCCAAACATTGTACGTACTGCCTCAATGTGGTTATGATAAATGTGGACGATGTTTTGGTTTTGTTACGGTCAAATGACACGCGGCACGGGCCGATCCATCCAAAGTCGGTCTGTTTCAAAGGATGTTCGGTACGTCTCGGTGTGCGGGAGAGGTCCACACTGCGCGATTTTTGTCACGCGTACAAGCACGCGTGTCATCACGCTAGTACCTACATGGGATTGATGGATCGGGCGAATGCACGTCTTGACAAGACAACACCCGCTCCCCCGCCCCTCGCACGTATCCGAGAAATCATTGCAACAATATATTGAAGGTGGCAATTTGTGTTGATAAGTATTTAATTTAAGTATTAATACGCGGCATTGAAACGATTCGATTCATAAAATATGCAGTGGAATCAGGAAAATGTTTTGAAATTTATAGAACTTTATCGCAATAAGGAACTATATACTGTGGGATCCTAAGCATAAACTATACTTTAACAAAATTCTAAAAAATGATGCTTGGGCCGAAATATCAGAACAGATGAATTGTGGTGCATCCGTTCAAGACTTAAAGAAAAAAATGGAAAGTTTACTTGGTCAATTGAGAAGAGAGAAGGGAAAAACAAAAGAAACTACAACTGGACAAGGTATTTTTTTAAGGATTATATTTTAGCACAACTAATATGCCATGGATGTTTTAACCTGTTTCATTAATAGAAAGTAGTTAATAATGATATATTCAATAGTGGTTGAGTAGGTATAGCTTAAAACATGTAATAACTAATAGTAATATATTCTGGAATTTCAGGTGCAGATGGTTGAAGTTTCAAAATGGCATCCATCGGTTGTAGAGGACCATCCTAACATTTGTACGCGTAACAAATGCCGTCCACACTATCGTTACAGACATCGGGCTTTGTCACGGTCACGGAGCTACCACCAGCGTCCGATCCGATGCAAACTTCCACCCGTCCAAACTTCCATACGTAACAAGTCCGCGGCGACATCACAGTGTTCGGTTCGGCGAATTGTCACTAATCTGGACCCGGCTTAAAAACCCCAATCTCTTCACGCCATTTTGCAGCCACTGAGCCTTGCGCCGTAAAACAGTTAGGAGTTTATTACCTAGAACGCACTGCCGTATTCGAACTTCAAGATATTCACAAGAGACGATACGTACTAGATCCATTCTACATACGTTATAGTTTAGATTTCAACTAGTTCTCTTTTGCAGCGCAATTCGGGCACGGGGCAACCAATGTCGCTTTTACGAAAGATCATCAATAGATAAAGATCAATAGATATCTAATATCTATTAGATGTGAATTAGATCTCTAAATAATATCTTGTGGAAATCGTTCAAGAGTATCTCCAGCATCGCGGAAATGTCAAATTTGACAGGTTAGATCTTAAACATATCGTTATCGTATCTTGGCGACCTATGTGAACTTGGCACCCGACCTTGACCAATTTTTTATTTATATTTTTTTTCTTATAGTATTTTGTTTGTAGTTGATTGTAGTTAAAAGGATTTTATTTGTAGTTGCCCCAAAAAAAAGTTATGGGGGTGAGAAAAATCCCAGCACCCCACTTTTGAAATCTTATGCTTTAATTGTTGATCCTGGCTTAGAATCGTTTGTAGTTGATTGTAGTTCTTTTATTTTTATTTGTAGTAGCCAATTATCTCCAAAAAATAAAAAAAATA
This sequence comes from Cydia amplana, assembly GCF_948474715.1. NCBI lineage: Eukaryota > Metazoa > Arthropoda > Insecta > Lepidoptera > Tortricidae > Cydia > Cydia amplana. Next base: position 13,834,133 of record NC_086079.1, on the reverse strand, counting down.
AAAAAAAGCCTTATGAGCCCGTTGATGTCTTTTCCCGATAAAGAGCTTTTTGGTGAAATTAAACACGAGAGCGCGTTTATGTCTTTTACAAGAAAAGGACAAACGGTCCGTTGTACCAAACCGTCAGTCACCCTTAAAGTATTCTCTTAAAGTTATAATATAATGGTAATTACACACCATCACTACTAAGTGACGTTGAACAGTCTGTCAAGTGTGAATGCTACAACTGACCCTAAGTATGATAAAACTTGATAAATCCCACACTGTGTTGATTGATTATGGGTAAAATCGTTTATACTGTTTGTAGTTATTTGTAAATCTTTTAATTTCATTAGTTGTTGCCAAACTAAACGACTAAACTTTGTTTTAATTTCACTATGAGAGCTTTTTCAGGACAATTTAATAATATTTGAAAAACTTGGAAAATCGTAAACGTTTATGATGGATTCTGGTTCAGAATCGTTTGTAGTTATTTGTAGTTCTTTTTATTTCATTTGTAGTTGCCAAACAACCCCACAAAAATCGATTCGATTTCACTATGAGAGCTCTTCTCATGACAATTCAATAATATTTGAATAACTTGGAAAATCGTACACGTTTATGATTAATTCTTGTTCACAATCGTTTGTAGTTATTTGTAGTTCTTTTCATTTCATTTGTAGTCGACAAATAACCCCACAAAATTCAATTCGATTTCACTATGAGAGCTTTTCTCATGACAATTCAATAATATGTGAAAAACTTGGAAAATCGTAAACGTTTATGATGGATTCCGGTTCAGAATAGTGTGTAGTTATTTGTAGTTCTGTTCATTTCATTTGTAGTTGCGAAACAACCCCACAAAAATTGATTCGATTTCACTACGATAGTTTTCTCATGACAATTCAATAATATTTGAAAAACTTGGAAAATCGTTGACGTTTATGATGTATTCCGGTTCAGAATCGTTTGTAGTTATTTATAGTTCTTTTCATTTCATTCGTAGTCGCCAAAGAACCCCAAAAAATTCGATTCGATTTCACTATGAGAGCTTTTCTCATGACAATTCAATAATATTAGAAAAACTTGGAAAATCGTAAACGTTTATGACGGATTCTGGTTCAGAATCGTTTGTAGTTATTTGTAGTTCTTTTCTATTCATTTATAGTTGCCAACCAACCCAACAAAAATCGATTCGATTTCACTATGAGAGCTTTTCTCATGACAATTCAATAATATGTGAAAAACTTGGAAAATCCTAAACATTTATGATGTATACCGGTTCAGAATGGTTTGTAGTTATTTGTAGTTCTTTTCATTTCGTTTGTAGTTGCCAAACAACCCCACAAAAATCGATTCGATTTTACTACGAGAGGTTTTCTCATGACAATTCAATAATATTTGAAAAACTGAGAAAACCGTAAACGTTTATGATGGATTCAGGTTCAGAATCGTTTGTAGTTATTTGTAGTTCTTTTCATTTCATTTGTAGCTGCCAAACAACCCCACAAAAATCGATTCGATTTTACCACGAGAGCTTTTCTCATGACAATTCAATAATATTTGAAAAACTTGGAAAATCGTTAACGTTTATGATGAATTCCGGTTCAGAATCGTTTGTAGTTATTTGTAGTTCATTTCATTTCATTTGTAGTTGCCAAACAAAACCACAAAATTCAATTCGATTTCACTATGAGAGCTTTTCTCATGACAATTCAATAATATGTGAAAAACTTGGAAAATCATAAACGTTTATGATGGATTCTGGTTCAGAATAGTGTGTAGTTATTTGTAGTTGTTTTCATTTCATTTGTAGTTGCCAAACAACCCCAAAAAAATTGATTCGATTTCACTACGATAGTTTTCTCATGACAATTCAATAATATGTGAAAATTTTGGAATATCGTAAATGTTTATGATGGATTCTGGTTCAGAATCGTTTGTAGTTATTTGTAGTTCCTTTCATTTCATTTGTAGTTGCCAAACAACCCCACAAAAATCGATTCGATTTTACTATGAGAGCTTTTCTCATGACAATTCAATAATATTTGAAAAACTTGGAAAATCGTTAACGTTTATGATGGATTCTGGTTCGGAATCGTTTGTAGTTATTTGTAGTTCTTTTCGTTTCATTTGTAGTTGTCAAACAACCCAAAAAAAATCGATTCGATTTCACTACGAGAGCTTTACTCGTGACAATTCAATAATATTTGAAAAACTTGGAAAATCGTTAACGTTTATGATGGATTCTGGTTCAGAATCGTTTGTAGTTATTTGTAGTTCTTTTCATTTCATTTATAGTTGCCAAACAACCCCACAAAAATCGATTCGATTTCACTATGAGAGCTTTTCTCATGACAATTTAATAATATGTGAAAAACTTGGAAAATCGTAAACGTTTATGATGGATTCTGGTTCAGAATCGTTTGTAGTTATTTGTAGTTCTTTTCATTTCATTTGTAGTTGCCAAACAACCCCACAAAAATTGATTCGATTTCACTACGATAGTTTTCTCATAACAATTCAATAATATGTGAAAAATTTGGAAAATCGTAAATGTTTATTATGGATTCTGGTTCAGAATCGTTTGTAGTTATTTGTAGTTCTTTTCGTTTCATTTGTAGTTGTCAAAAAACCCAAAAAAAACGATTCGATTTCAATACGAGAGCTTTTCTTATGACAATTCAATAATATTTGAAAAACTTAGAAAATCGTTGACGTTTATGATGTATTCCGGTTCAGAATCGTTTGTAGTTATTTGTAGTTCTTTTCATTTCATTTGTAGTCGCCAAACAACCCCACAAAATTCGATTCGATTTCACTATGAGAGCTTTTCTCATGACAATTCAATAATATGTGAAAAACTTGGAAAATTGTAAACGTTTATGATGGATTCTGGTTCAGAATCGTTTGTAGTTATTTGTAGTTCTTTTCATTTCATTTGTAGTTGCCAAACAACCCCACAAAAATTGATTCGGTTTCACTACGATAGTTTTCTTATGACAATTCGATAATATGTGAAAAATTTGGAAAATCGTAAATGTTTATGATGGATTCTGGTTCAGAATCGTTTGTAGTTATTAGTAGTTCTTTTCGTTTCAATTGTAGTTGCCAAACAACCCCACAAATTAGAATTGTATTCTAGTGCCAAAGCTTTCTTATGACAATTCAATAATATTAGAAAAACTTGGAAACTTCGTCACTTTTATGATTGATTCTGGTATAGAATCGTTTGTTAATGAATTTAGTATTTTCTTTTCCTTTATAAAAGCAAAATAACGGGAGAAAAAATAATTTCACTACGAGAGCGCGTTGATGTCTTTCACAAGGAATTGGCTAAGTTAGGAAAAAACTTGATAAATCCTACAATTTCCTCGTTGATTATTGTTCAGAATCGTTTGTAGTTATTTGTAGTTCATTTCATTTCATTTGTAGTTGCCAAACTACCCCACAAAAATCGATTCGATTTTACTACGAGAGCTTTTCTCATGACACTTCAATAATATTTGAAAAACTTGGAAAATCGTAAACGGTTATGATGGATTCAGGTTCAGAATCGTTTGTAGTTATTTGTAGTTCTTTTCATTTCATTTGTAGTTACCAAAACACGCCACAAAATTCGTTTCGATTTCACTATGAGAGCTTTTCCCATGACAATTCAATAATATTTGAAAAACTTGGAAAATCGTAAACGTTTATGATGGATTCTGGTTCAGAATAGTTTGTAGTTATTTGTAGTTCTTTTCTTTTCATTTGTAGTTGCCTAACAACCCCACAAAACTCGATTCGATTTCACCACGAGAGCTTTTCTCATGACAATTCAATAATATTTGAAAAACTTGGAAAATCGTTAACGTTTATGATGTATTCCGGTTCAGAATCGTTTGTAGTTATTTGTAGTTCATTTCATTTCATTTGTAGTTACCAAACAACGCCACAAAATTCAATTCGATTTCACTATGAGAGCTTTTCTCATGACAATTCAATAATATGTGAAAAACTTGGAAAATCATAAACGTTTATGATGGATTCTGGTTCAGAATAGTTTGTAGTTATTTGTAGTTCTTTTCATTTCATTTGTAGTTGCCAAACAACCCCACAAAAATCGATTCGATTTCACTACGATAGTTTTCTCATGACAATTCTATAATACGTGAAAATTTTGATAAATCGTAAATATTTATGATGGATTCTGGTTCAGAATCGTTTGTAGTTATTTGTAGTTCTTTTCATTTCATTTGTAGTTGCCAAACAACCCCAAAAAAATCGATTCGATTTCACTACGAGAGCTTTTCTCATGACAATTCAATAATATTTGAAAAACTTAGAAAATCGTTGACGTTTATGATGTATTCCGGTTCAGAATCGTTTGTAGTTATTTGTAGTTCTTTTCATTTCATTTGTAGTCGCCAAACAACCCCACAAAATTCGATTCAATTTCACTATGAGAGCTTTTCTCATGACAATTCAATAATATGTGAAAAACTTGGAAAATCGTAAACGTTTATGATGGATTCTGGTTCAGAATCGTTTGTAGTTATTTGTAGTTCTTTTCATTTCATTTGTAGTTGCCAAACAACCCCAAAAAAATCGATTCGATTTCACTACGAGAGCTTTTCTCATGACAATTCAATAATATTTGAAAAACTTGGAAAATCATTGACGTTTATGATGTATTCCGGTTCAGAATTGTTTGTAGTTATTTGTAGTTCTTTTCATTTCATTTGTAGTCGCCAAACAACCCCACAAAATTCGATTCGATTTCACTATGAGAGCTTTTCTCATGACACTTCAATAATATTTGAAAAACTTGGAAAATCGTAAACGTTTATGATGGATTCTGGTTCAGAATCGTTTGTAGTTATTTGTAGTTCTTTTCATTTCATTTGTAGTTACCAAACAACGCCACAAAATTCGTTTCGATTTCACTATGAGAGCTTTTCCCATGACAGTTCAATAATATTTGAAAAACTTGGAAAATCGTAAACGTTTATGATGGATTCTGGTTCAGAATCGTTTGTAGTTATTTGTAGTTCTTTTCATTTCATTTGTACTTGCCAAACAACCCCACAAAAATCGATTCGATTTCACTACGATAGTTTTCTCATGACACTTCAATATTATGTGAAAAATTTGGAAAATCGTAAATGTTTATGATGGATTCTGGTTCAGAATCGTTTGTAGTTATTTGTAGTTCTTTTCGTTTCATTTGTAGTTGCCAAAAAACCCTACAAAAATCGATTCCATTGCACTACGAGAGCTTTTCTCATGACAATTCTATAATATGTGAAAATTTTGATAAATCGTAAATGTTTATGACGAATTCTGGTTCAGAATCGTTTGTAGTTATTTGTAGTTCTTTTCATTTCATTTGTAGTTGCCAAACAACCCCACAAAAATTGATTCGATTTAACTACAATAGTTTTCTCATGACAATTCAATAATATGTGAAAAATTTGGAAAATCGTAAATGTTTATGATGGATTCTGGTTCAGAATAGTTTGTAGTTATTTGTAGTTCTTTTCATTTCATTTGTAGTTGCCAAACAACCCAAAAAAAATCGATTCGATTTCACTACGAGAGCTTTTCTCATGACAATTCAATAATATTTGAAAAACTTGGAAAATCATTGACGTTTATGATGTATTCCGGTTCAGAATTGTTTGTAGTTATTTGTAGTTCTTTTCATTTTATTTATAGTTGCCAAACAACCCCACAAAAATCGATTCGATTTCACTATGAGAGCTTTTCTCATGACAATTTAATAATATGTGAAAAACTTGGAAAATCGTAAACGTTTATGACGGATTCTGGTTCAGAATCGTTTGTAGTTATTTGTAGTTCTTTTCATTTCATTTGTACTTGCCAAACAACCCCACAAAAATTGATTCGATTTCACTACGATAGTTTTCTTATGACAATTCGATAATATGTGAAAAATTTGGAAAATCGTAAATGTTTATGATGGATTCTGGTTCAGAATCGTTTGTAGTTATTTGTAGTTCTTTTCGTTTCAATTGTAGTTGCCAAACAACCCCTCAAATTTGAATTGTATTCTAGTGCCAAAGCTTTCTTATGACAATTCAATAATATTAGAAAAATTTGGAAACTTCGTCACTTTTATGATTGATTCTGGTATAGAATCGTTTGTTAATGAATTTAGTATTTTCTTTTCCTTTATGAAAGCAAAATAACGGGAGAAAAAATAATTTCACTACGAGAGCGCGTTGATGTCTTTCACAAGGAATTGGCTAAGTTAGGAAAAAACTTGATCAATCCTACAATTTCCTCGTTGATTATTGTTCAGAATCGTTTGTAGTTATTTGTAGTTCTTTTCATTTCATTTGTAGTTGCCAAACTACCCCACAAAAATCGATGCGATTTTACTACGAGAGCTTTTCTCATGACACTTCAATAATATTTGAAAAACTTGGAAAATCGTAAACGTTTATGATGGATTCAGGTTCAGAATCGTTTGTAGTTATTTGTAGTTCTTTTCATTTCATTTGTAGTTGCCAAACAACCCCACAAATTTGAATTGTATTCTAGTGCCAAAGCTTTCTTATGACAATTCAATAATATTAGAAAAATTTGGAAACTTCGTCACTTTTATGATTGATTCTGGTATAGAATCGTTTGTTAATGAATTTAGTATTTTCTTTTCCTTTATTAAAGCAAAATAACGGGAGAAAAAATAATTTCACTACGAGAGCGCGTTGATGTCTTTCACAAGGAATTGGCTAAGTTAGGAAAAAACTTGATCAATCCTACAATTTCCTCGTTGATTATTGTTCAGAATCGTTTGTAGTTATTTGTAGTTCTTTTCATTTCATTTGTAGTTGCCAAACTACCCCACAAAAATCGATGCGATTTTACTACGAGAGCTTTTCTCATGACACTTCAATAATATTTGAAAAACTTGGAAAATCGTAAACGTTTATGATGGATTCAGGTTCAGAATCGTTTGTAGTTATTTGTAGTTCTTTTCATTTCATTTGTAGTTACCAAACAACGCCACAAAATTCGTTTCGATTTCACTATGAGAGCTTTTCCCATGACAATTCAATAATATTTGAAAAACTTGGAAAATCGTAAACGTTTATGATGGATTCTGGTTCAGAATCGTTTGTAGTTATTTGTAGTTCTTTTCATTTCATTTGTACTTGCCAAACAACCCCACAAAAATCGATTCGATTTCACTACGATAGTTTTCTCATGACAATTCAATAATATGTGAAAAATTTGGAAAATCGTAAAGGTTTATGATGGGTTCTGGTTCAGAATCGTTTGTAGTTATTTGTAGTTCTTTTCATTTCATTTGTAGTTGCCAAAAAACCCTACAAAAATCGATTCGATTGCACTACGAGAGCTTTTCTCATGACAATTCTATAATATGTGAAAATTTTGATAAATCGTAAATGTTTATGACGAATTCTGGTTCAGAATCGTTTGTAGTTATTTGTAGTTCTTTTCATTTCATTTGTAGTTGCCAAACAACCCCACAAAAATTGATTCGATTTAACTACAATAGTTTTCTCATGACAATTCAATAATATGTGAAAAATTTGGAAAATCGTAAATGTTTATGATGGATTCTGGTTCAGAATAGTTTGTAGTTATTTGTAGTTCTTTTCATTTCATTTGTAGTTGCCAAACAACCCCAAAAAAATCGATTCGATTTCACTACGAGAGCTTTTCTCATGACAATTCAATAATATTTGAAAAACTTGGAAAATCATTGACGTTTATGATGTATTCCGGTTCAGAATTGTTTGTAGTTATTTGTAGTTCTTTTAATTTTATTTATAGTTGCCAAACAACCCCACAAAAATCGATTCGATTTCACTATGAGAGCTTTTCTCATGACAATTTAATAATATGTGAAAAACTTGGAAAATCGTAAACGTTTATGACGGATTCTGCTTCAGAATCGTTTGTAGTTATTTGTAGTTCTTTTCATTTCATTTGTACTTGCCAAACAACCCCACAAAAATTGATTCGATTTCACTACGATAGTTTTCTTATGACAATTCGATAATATGTGAAAAATTTGGAAAATTGTAAATGTTTATGATGGATTCTGGTTCAGAATCGTTTGTAGTTATTTGTAGTTCTTTTCGTTTCAATTGTAGTTGCCAAACAACCCCACAAATTTGAATTGTGTTCTAGTGCCAAAGCTTTCTTATGACAATTCAATAATATTAGAAAAATTTGGAAACTTCGTCACTTTTATGATTGATTCTGGTATAGAATCGTTTGTTAATGAATTTAGTATTTTCTTTTCCTTTATGAAAGCAAAATAACGGGAGAAAAAATAATTTCACTACGAGAGCGCGTTGATGTCTTTCACAAGGAATTGGCTAAGTTAGGAAAAAACTTGATCAATCCTACAATTTCCTCGTTGATTATTGTTCAGAATCGTTTGTAGTTATTTGTAGTTCTTTTCATTTCATTTGTAGTTGCCAAACTACCCCACAAAAATCGATGCGATTTTACTACGAGAGCTTTTCTCATGACACTTCAATAATATTTGAAAAACTTGGAAAATCGTAAACGTTTATGATGGATTCAGGTACAGAATCGTTTGTAGTTATTTGTAGTTCTTTTCATTTCATTTGTAGTTACCAAACAACGCCACAAAATTCGTTTCGATTTCACTATGAGAGCTTTTCCCATGACAATTCAATAATATTTGAAAAACTTGGAAAATCGTAAACGTTTATGATGGATTCTGGTTCAGAATCGTTTGTAGTTATTTGTAGTTCTTTTCATTTCATTTGTACTTGCCAAACAACCCCACAAAAATCGATTCGATTTCACTACGATAGTTTTCTCATGACAATTCAATAATATGTGAAAAATTTGGAAAATCGTAAACGTTTATGATGGGTTCTGGTTCAGAATCGTTTGTAGTTATTTGTAGTTCTTTTCATTTCATTTGTAGTTGCCAAAAAACCCTACAAAAATCGATTCGATTGCACTACGAGAGCTTTTCTCATGACAATTCTATAATATGTGAAAATTTTGATAAATCGTAAATGTTTATGACGAATTCTGGTTCAGAATCGTTTGTAGTTATTTGTAGTTCTTTTCATTTCATTTGTAGTTGCCAAACAACCCCACAAAAATTGATTCGATTTAACTACAATAGTTTTCTCATGACAATTCAATAATATGTGAAAAATTTGGAAAATCGTAAATGTTTATGATGGATTCTGGTTCAGAATAGTTTGTAGTTATTTGTAGTTCTTTTCATTTCATTTGTAGTTGCCAAACAACCCCAAAAAAATCGATTCGATTTCACTACGAGAGCTTTTCTCATGACAATTCAATAATATTTGAAAAACTTGGAAAATCATTGACGTTTATGATGTATTCCGGTTCAGAATTGTTTGTAGTTATTTGTAGTTCTTTTCATTTTATTTATAGTTGCCAAACAACCCCACAAAAATCGATTCGATTTCACTATGAGAGCTTTTCTCATGACAATTTAATAATATGTGAAAAACTTGGAAAATCGTAAACGTTTATGACGGATTCTGCTTCAGAATCGTTTGTAGTTATTTGTAGTTATTTTCATTTAATTTGTACTTGCCAAACAACCCCACAAAAATTGATTCGATTTCACTACGATAGTTTTCTTATGACAATTCGATAATATGTGAAAAATTTGGAAAATTGTAAATGTTTATGATGGATTCTGGTTCAGAATCGTTTGTAGTTATTTGTAGTTCTTTTCGTTTCAATTGTAGTTGCCAAACAACCCCACAAATTTGAATTGTATTCTAGTGCCAAAGCTTTCTTATGACAATTCAATAATATTAGAAAAATTTGGAAACTTCGTCACTTTTATGATTGATTCTGGTATAGAATCGTTTGTTAATGAATTTAGTATTTTCTTTTCCTTTATGAAAGCAAAATAACGGGAGAAAAAATAATTTCACTACGAGAGCGCGTTGATGTCTTTCACAAGGAATTGGCTAAGTTAGGAAAAAACTTGATCAATCCTACAATTTCCTCGTTGATTATTGTTCAGAATCGTTTGTAGTTATTTGTAGTTCTTTTCATTTCATTTGTAGTTGCCAAACTACCCCACAAAAATCGATGCGATTTTACTACGAGAGCTTTTCTCATGACACTTCAATAATATTTGAAAAACTTGGAAAATCGTAAACGTTTATGATGGATTCAGGTACAGAATCGTTTGTAGTTATTTGTAGTTCTTTTCATTTCATTTGTAGTTACCAAACAACGCCACAAAATTCGTTTCGATTTCACTATGAGAGCTTTTCCCATGACAATTCAATAATATTTGAAAAACTTGGAAAATCGTAAACGTTTATGATGGATTCTGGTTCAGAATCGTTTGTAGTTATTTGTAGTTCTTTTCATTTCATTTGTACTTGCCAAACAACCCCACAAAAATCGATTCGATTTCACTACGATAGTTTTCTCATGACAATTCAATAATATGTGAAAAATTTGGAAAATCGTAAACGTTTATGATGGGTTCTGGTTCAGAATCGTTTGTAGTTATTTGTAGTTCTTTTCATTTCATTTGTAGTTGCCAAAAAACCCTACAAAAATCGATTCGATTGCACTACGAGAGCTTTTCTCATGACAATTCTATAATATGTGAAAATTTTGATAAATCGTAAATGTTTATGACGAATTCTGGTTCAGAATCGTTTGTAATTATTTGTAGTTCTTTTCATTTCATTTGTAGTTGCCAAACAACCCCACAAAAATTGATTCGATTTCACTACAATAGTTTTCTCATGACAATTCAATAATATGTGAAAAATTTGGAAAATCGTAAATGTTTATGATGGATTCTGGTTCAGAATCGTTTGTAGTTATTTGTAGTTATTTTCATTTCATTTGTAGTTACCAAACAACGCCACAAAATTCGTTTCGATTTCACTATGAGAGCTTTTCCCATGACAATTCAATAATATTTGAAAAACTTGGAAAATCGTAAACGTTTATGATGGATTCTGGTTCAGAATCGTTTGTAGTTATTTGTAGTTCTTTTCATTTCATTTGTACTTCCCAAACAACCCCACAAAAATCGATTCGATTTCACTACGATAGTTTTCTCATGACAATTCAATAATATGTGAAAAATTTGGAAAATCGTAAACGTTTATGATGGGTTCTGGTTCAGAATCGTTTGTAGTTATTTGTAGTTCTTTTCATTTCATTTGTAGTTGCCAAAAAACCCTACAAAAATCGATTCGATTGCACTACGAGAGCTTTTCTCATGACAATTCTATAATATTTGAAAAACTTGGAAAATCGTAAACGTTTATGATGGAATCTGGTTCAGAATCGTTTGTAGTTATTTGTAGTTCTTTTCATTTCATTTGTAGTTGCCAAACAACCCCACAAAAATCGATTCGATTTCACTACGATAGTTTTCTCATGACAATTCAATATTATGTGAAAAATTTGGAAAATCGTAAATGTTTATGATGGATTCTGGTTCTGAATCGTTTGTAGTTATTTGTAGTTCTTTTCGTTTCATTTGTAGTTGCCAAAAAACCTTACAAAAATCGATTCGATTGCACTACGAGAGCTTTTCTCATGACAATTCTATAATATGTGAAAATTTTGATAAATCGTAAATGTTTATGACGAATTCTGGTTCAGAATCGTTTTTAGTTATTTGTAGTTCTTTTCATTTCATTTGTAGTTGCCAAACAACCCCACAAAAATTGATTCAATTTCACTACAATAGTTTTCTCATGACAATTCAATAATATGTGAAAAATTTGGAAAATCGTAAATGTTTATGATGGATTCTGGTTCAGAATCGTTTGTAGTTATCTGTAGTTCTTTTCATTTCATTTGTAGTTGCCAAACAACCCCACAAAAATTGATTCGATTTCACTACGATAGTTTTCTCATGACAATTCAAAAATACGTGAAAAATTTGGAAAATCGTAAATGTTTATGATGGATTCTGGTTCAGAATCGTTTGTAGTTATTTGTAGTTCTTTTCGTTTCATTTGTAGTTGTCAAAAAACCCAAAAAAAATCGATTCGATTTCAATACGAGAGCTTTTCTCATGACAATTCAATAATATTTGAAAAACTTAGAAAATCGTTGACGTTTATGATGTATTCCGGTTCAGAATCGTTTGTAGTTATTTGTAGTTCTTTTCCTTTCTTTTGTAGTCGCCAAACAACCCCACAAAATTCGATTCGATTTCACTATGAGAGCTTTTCTCATGACAATTCAATAATATGTGAAAAACTTGGAAAATCGTAAACGTTTATGATGGATTCTGGTTCAGAATCATTTGTAGTTATTTGTAGTTCTTTTCATTTCATTTGTAGTTGCCAAACAACCCCACAAAAATTGATTCGATTTCACTACGATAGTTTTCTTATGACAATTCGATAATATGTGAAAAATTTGGAAAATCGTAAATGTTTATGATGGATTCTGGTTCAGAATCGTTTGTAGTTATTTGTAGTTCTTTTCGTTTCAATTGTAGTTGCCAAACAACCCCACAAATTTGAATTGTATTCTAGTGCCAAACTTTCTTATGACAATTCAATAATATTAGAAAAACTTGGAAACTTCGTCACTTTTATGATTGATTCTGGTATAGAATCGTTTGTTAATGAATTTAGTATTTTCTTTTCCTTTATAAAAGCAAAATAACGGGAGAAAAAATAATTTCACTACGAGAGCGCGTTGATGTCTTTCACAAGGAATTGGCTAAGTTAGGAAAAAACTTGATCAATCCTACAATTTCCTGGTTGATTATTGTTCAGAATCGTTTGTAGTTATTTGTAGTTCTTTTCATTTCATTTGTAGTTGCCAAACTACCCCACAAAAATCGATTCGATTTTACTACGAGAGCTTTTCTCATGACACTTCAATAATATTTGAAAAACTTGGAAAATCGTAAACGTTTATGATGGATTCAGGTTCAGAATCGTTTGTAGTTATTTGTAGTTCTTTTCATTTCATTTGTAGTTACGAAACAACGCCACAAAATTCGTTTCGATTTCACTATGAGAGCTTTTCCCATGACAATTCAATAATATTTGAAAAACTTGGAAAATCGTAAACGTTTATGATGGATTCTGGTTCAGAATCGTTTGTAGTTATTTGTAGTTCTTTTCATTTCATTTGTAGTTGCCAAACAACCCCACAAAAATCGATTCGATTTCACTACGATAGTTTTCTCATGACAATTCAATAATATGTGAAAAATTTGGAAAATCGTAAAGGTTTATGATGGGTTCTGGTTCAGAATCGTTTGTAGTTATTTGTAGTTCTTTTCATTTCATTTGTAGTTGCCAAAAAACCCTACAAAAATCGATTCGATTGCACTACGAGAGCTTTTCTCATGACAATTGTATAATATGTGAAAATTTTGATAAATCGTAAATGTTTATGACGAATTCTGGTTCAGAATCGTTTGTAGTTATTTGTAGTTCTTTTCATTTCATTTGTAGTTGCCAAACAACCCCACAAAAATTGATTCGATTTAACTACAATAGTTTTCTCATGACAATTCAATAATATGTGAAAAATTTGGAAAATCGTAAATGTTTATGATGGATTCTGGTTCAGAATAGTTTGTAGTTATTTGTAGTTCTTTTCATTTCATTTGTAGTTGCCAAACAACCCCAAAAAAATCGATTCGATTTCACTACGAGAGCTTTTCTCATGACAATTCAATAATATTTGAAAAACTTGGAAAATCATTGACGTTTATGATGTATTCCGGTTCAGAATTGTTTGTAGTTATTTGTAGTTCTTTTCATTTTATTTATAGTTGCCAAACAACCCCACAAAAATCGATTCGATTTCACTATGAGAGCTTTTCTCATGACAATTTAATAATATGTGAAAAACTTGGAAAATCGTAAACGTTTATGACGGATTCTGCTTCAGAATCGTTTGTAGTTATTTGTAGTTCTTTTCATTTCATTTGTACTTGCCAAACAACCCCACAAAAATTGATTCGATTTCACTACGATAGTTTTCTTATGACAATTCGATAATATGTGAAAAATTTGGAAAATTGTAAATGTTTATGATGGATTCTGGTTCAGAATCGTTTGTAGTTATTTGTAGTTCTTTTCGTTTCAATTGTAGTTGCCAAACAACCCCACAAATTTGAATTGTATTCTAGTGCCAAAGCTTTCTTATGACAATTCAATAATATTAGAAAAATTTGGAAACTTCGTCACTTTTATGATTGATTCTGGTATAGAATCGTTTGTTAATGAATTTAGTATTTTCTTTTCCTTTATGAAAGCAAAATAACGGGAGAAAAAATAATTTCACTACGAGAGCGCGTTGATGTCTTTCACAAGGAATTGGCTAAGTTAGGAAAAAACTTGATCAATCCTACAATTTCCTCGTTGATTATTGTTCAGAATCGTTTGTAGTTATTTGTAGTTCTTTTCATTTCATTTGTAGTTGCCAAACTACCCCACAAAAATCGATGCGATTTTACTACGAGAGCTTTTCTCATGACACTTCAATAATATTTGAAAAACTTGGAAAATCGTAAACGTTTATGATGGATTCAGGTACAGAATCGTTTGTAGTTATTTGTAGTTCTTTTCATTTCATTTGTAGTTACCAAACAACGCCACAAAATTCGTTTCGATTTCACTATGAGAGCTTTTCCCATGACAATTCAATAATATTTGAAAAACTTGGAAAATCGTAAACGTTTATGATGGATTCTGGTTCAGAATCGTTTGTAGTTATTTGTAGTTCTTTTCATTTCATTTGTACTTGCCAAACAACCCCACAAAAATCGATTCGATTTCACTACGATAGTTTTCTCATGACAATTCAATAATATGTGAAAAATTTGGAAAATCGTAAACGTTTATGATGGGTTCTGGTTCAGAATCGTTTGTAGTTATTTGTAGTTCTTTTCATTTCATTTGTAGTTGCCAAAAAACCCTACAAAAATCGATTCGATTGCACTACGAGAGCTTTTCTCATGACAATTCTATAATATGTGAAAATTTTGATAAATCGTAAATGTTTATGACGAATTCTGGTTCAGAATCGTTTGTAGTTATTTGTAGTTCTTTTAATTTCATTTGTAGTTGCCAAACAACCCCACAAAAATTGATTCGATTTAACTACAATAGTTTTCTCATGACAATTCAATAATATGTGAAAAATTTGGAAAATCGTAAATGTTTATGATGGATTCTGGTTCAGAATAGTTTGTAGTTATTTGTAGTTCTTTTCATTTCATTTGTAGTTGCCAAACAACCCCAAAAAAATCGATTCGATTTCACTACGAGAGCTTTTCTCATGACAATTCAATAATATTTGAAAAACTTGGATAATCATTGACGTTTATGATGTATTCCGGTTCAGAATTGTTTGTAGTTATTTGTAGTTCTTTTCATTTTATTTATAGTTGCCAAACAACCCCACAAAAATCGATTCGATTTCACTATGAGAGCTTTTCTCATGACAATTTAATAATATGTGAAAAACTTGGAAAATCGTAAACGTTTATGACGGATTCTGCTTCAGAATCGTTTGTAGTTATTTGTAGTTATTTTCATTTCATTTGTACTTGCCAAACAACCCCACAAAAATTGATTCGATTTCACTACGATAGTTTTCTTATGACAATTCGATAATATGTGAAAAATTTGGAAAATTGTAAATGTTTATGATGGATTCTGGTTCAGAATCGTTTGTAGTTATTTGTAGTTCTTTTCGTTTCAATTGTAGTTGCCAAACAACCCCACAAATTTGAATTGTATTCTAGTGCCAAAGCTTTCTTATGACAATTCAATAATATTAGAAAAATTTGGAAACTTCGTCACTTTTATGATTGATTCTGGTATAGAATCGTTTGTTAATGAATTTAGTATTTTCTTTTCCTTTATGAAAGCAAAATAACGGGAGAAAAAATAATTTCACTACGAGAGCGCGTTGATGTCTTTCACAAGGAATTGGCTAAGTTAGGAAAAAACTTGATCAATCCTACAATTTCCTCGTTGATTATTGTTCAGAATCGTTTGTAGTTATTTGTAGTTCTTTTCATTTCATTTGTAGTTGCCAAACTACCCCACAAAAATCGATGCGATTTTACTACGAGAGCTTTTCCCATGACAATTCAATAATATTTGAAAAACTTGGAAAATCGTAAACGTTTATGATGGATTCAGGTACAGAATCGTTTGTAGTTATTTGTAGTTCTTTTCATTTCATTTGTACTTCCCAAACAACCCCACAAAAATCGATTCGATTTCACTACGATAGTTTTCTCATGACAATTCAATAATATGTGAAAAATTTGGAAAATCGTAAACGTTTATGATGGGTGCTGGTTCAGAATCATTTGTAGTTATTTGTAGTTCTTTTCATTTCATTTGTAGTTGCCAAAAAACCCTACAAAAATCGATTCGATTGCACTACGAGAGCTTTTCTCATGACAATTCTATAATATTTGAAAAACTTGGAAAATCGTAAACGTTTATGATGGATTCTGGTTCAGAATCGTTTGTAGTTATTTGTAGTTCTTTTCATTTCATTTGTAGTTGCCAAACAACCCCACAAAAATCGATTCGATTTCACTACGATAGTTTTCTCATGACAATTCAATATTATGTGAAAAATTTGGAAAATCGTAAATGTTTATGATGGATTCTGGTTCTGAATCGTTTGTAGTTATTTGTAGTTCTTTTCGTTTCATTTGTAGTTGCCAAAAAACCTTACAAAAATCGATTCGATTGCACTACGAGAGCTTTTCTCATGACAATTCTATAATATGTGAAAATTTTGATAAATCGTAAATGTTTATGACGAATTCTGGTTCAGAATCGTTTTTAGTTATTTGTAGTTCTTTTCATTTCATTTGTAGTTGCCAAACAACCCCACAAAAATTGATTCAATTTCACTACAATAGTTTTCTCATGACAATTCAATAATATGTGAAAAATTTGGAAAATCGTAAATGTTTATGATGGATTCTGGTTCAGAATCGTTTGTAGTTATCTGTAGTTCTTTTCATTTCATTTGTAGTTGCCAAACAACCCCACAAAAATTGATTCGATTTCACTACGATAGTTTTCTCATGACAATTCAAAAATACGTGAAAAATTTGGAAAATCGTAAATGTTTATGATGGATTCTGGTTCAGAATCGTTTGTAGTTATTTGTAGTTCTTTTCGTTTCATTTGTAGTTGTCAAAAAACCCAAAAAAAATCGATTCGATTTCAATACGAGAGCTTTTCTCATGACAATTCAATAATATTTGAAAAACTTAGAAAATCGTTGACGTTTATGATGTATTCCGGTTCAGAATCGTTAGTAGTTATTTGTAGTTCTTTTCCTTTCTTTTGTAGTCGCCAAACAACCCCACAAAATTCGATTCGATTTCACTATGAGAGCTTTTCTCATGACAATTCAATAATATGTGAAAAACTTGGAAAATCGTAAACGTTTATGATGGATTCTGGTTCAGAATCATTTGTAGTTATTTGTAGTTCTTTTCATTTCATTTGTAGTTGCCAAACAACCCCACAAAAATTGATTCGATTTCACTACGATAGTTTTCTTATGACAATTCGATAATATGTGAAAAATTTGGAAAATCGTAAATGTTTATGATGGATTCTGGTTCAGAATCGTTTGTAGTTATTTGTAGTTCTTTTCGTTTCAATTGTAGTTGCCAAACAACCCCACAAATTTGAATTGTATTCTAGTGCCAAACTTTCTTATGACAATTCAATAATATTAGAAAAACTTGGAAACTTCGTCACTTTTATGATTGATTCTGGTATAGAATCGTTTGTTAATGAATTTAGTATTTTCTTTTCCTTTATAAAAGCAAAATAACGGGAGAAAAAATAATTTCACTACGAGAGCGCGTTGATGTCTTTCACAAGGAATTGGCTAAGTTAGGAAAAAACTTGATCAATCCTACAATTTCCTGGTTGATTATTGTTCAGAATCGTTTGTAGTTATTTGTAGTTCTTTTCATTTCATTTGTAGTTGCCAAACTACCCCACAAAAATCGATTCGATTTTACTACGAGAGCTTTTCTCATGACACTTCAATAATATTTGAAAAACTTGGAAAATCGTAAACGTTTATGATGGATTCAGGTTCAGAATCGTTTGTAGTTATTTGTAGTTCTTTTCATTTCATTTGTAGTTACGAAACAACGCCACAAAATTCGTTTCGATTTCACTATGAGAGCTTTTCCCATGACAATTCAATAATATTTGAAAAACTTGGAAAATCGTAAACGTTTATGATGGATTCTGGTTCAGAATCGTTTGTAGTTATTTGTAGTTCTTTTCATTTCATTTGTAGTTGCCAAACAACCCCACAAAAATCGATTCGATTTCACTACGATAGTTTTCTCATGACAATTCTATAATATGTGAAAATTTTGATAAATCGTAAATGTTTATGATGGATTCTGGTTCAGAATCGTTTGTAGTTATTTGTAGTTCTTTTCATTCCATTTGTAGTTGCCAGACAACCCCAAAAAAATCGATTCGATTTCACTACGAGATCTTTTCTCATGACAATTCAATAATATTTGAAAAACTTAGAAAATCGTTGACGTTTATGATGTATTCCGGTTCAGAATCGTTTGTAGTTATTTGTAGTTCTTTTCGTTTCATTTGTAGTCGCCAAACAACCCCACAAAATTCGATTCGATTTCACTATAAGAGCTTTTCTCATGACAATTCAATAATATTAGAAAAACTTGGAAAATCGTAAACGTTTATGATGGATTCTGTTTCAGAATCGTTTGTAGTTATTTGTAGTTCTTTTCATTTCATTTGTACTTGCCAAACAACCCCACAAAAATTGATTCGATTTCACTACGATAGTTTTCTTATGACAATTCGATAATATGTGAAAAATTTGGAAAATCGTAAATGTTTATGATGGATTCTGGTTCAGAATCGTTTGTAGTTATTTGTAGTTCTTTTCGTTTCAATTGTAGTTGCCAAACAACCCCACAAATTTGAATTGTATTCTAGTGCCAAAGCTTTCTTATGACAATTCAATAATATTAGAAAAATTTGGAAACTTCGTCACTTTTATGATTGATTCTGGTATAGAATCGTTTGTTAATGAATTTAGTATTTTCTTTTCCTTTATAAAAGCAAAATAACGGAAAAAAAAATAATTTCACTACGAGAGCGCGTTGATGTCTTTCACAAGGAATTGGCTAAGTTAGGAAAAAACTTGATCAATCCTACAATTTCCTCGTTGATTATTGTTCAGAATCGTTTGTAGTTATTTGTAGTTCTTTTCATTTCATTTGTAGTTGCCAAACTACCCCACAAAAATCGATGCGATTTTACTACGAGAGCTTTTCTCATGACACTTCAATAATATTTGAAAAACTTGGAAAATCGTAAACGTTTATGATGGATTCAGGTTCAGAATCGTTTGTAGTTATTTGTAGTTCTTTTCATTTCATTTGTAGTTACCAAACAACGCCACAAAATTCGTTTCGATTTCACTATGAGAGCTTTTCCCATGACAATTCAATAATATTTGAAAAACTTGGAAAATCGTAAACGTTTATGATGGATTCTGGTTCAGAATCGTTTGTAGTTATTTGTAGTTCTTTTCATTTCATTTGTAGTTATAGAATTGTCATGAGAAAACTATCGTAGTGAAATCGAATCGATTTTTGTGGGGTTGTTTGGCAACTACAAATGAAATGAAAAGAACTACAAATAACTACAAACTATTCTGAACCAGAATCCATCATAAACGTTTACGATTTTCCAAGTTTTTCAAATATTATTGAATTGTCATGTGAAAAGCTCTCATAGTGAAATCGAAACGAATTTTGTGGCGTTGTTTGGTAACTACAAATGAAATGAAAAGAACTACAAATAACTACAAACGATTCTGAACCTGAATCCATCATAAACGTTTACGATTTTCCAAGTTTTTCAAATATTATTGAATTGTCATGAGAAAAGCTCTCGTAGTGAAATCGAATCGATTTTTTTGGGGTTGTTTGGCAACTACAAATAAAATGAAAACAACTACAAAGAACTACAAACGATTCTGAACCAGAATCCATCATAAACATTTACGATTTTCCAAATTTTTCACATATTATTGAATTGTCATGAGAAAACTATTGTAGTGAAATCGAATCAATTTTTGTGGGGTTGTTTGGCAACTACAAATGAAATGAAAAGAACTACAAATAACTACAAACGATTCTGAACCAGAATCCATCATAAAAGTTTACGATTTTCCAAGTTTTTCAAATATTATTGAATTGTCATGAGAAAAGCTCTCATAGTAAAATCGAATCGATTTTTGTGGGGTTGTTTGGCAACTACAAATGAAATGAAAAGAACTACAAATAACTACACACGATTCTGAACCAGAATCCATCATAAACATTTACGATTTTCCAAATTTTTCACATATTATTGAATTGTCATGAGAAAACTATTGTAGTGAAATCGAATCAATTTTTGTGGGGTTGTTTGGCAACTACAAATGAAATGAAAAGAACTACAAATAACTACAAACGATTCTGAACCAGAATCCATCATAAACGTTTACGATTTTCCAAGTTTTTCACATATTATTGAATTGTCATGAGAAAAGCTCTCATAGTGAAATCGAATCGAATTTTGTGGGGTTGTTTGGCGACTACAAATGAAACGAAAAGAACTACAAATAACTACAAACAATTCTGAACCGGAATACATCATAAACGTCAATGATTTTCCAAGTTTTTCAAATATTATTGAATTGTCATGAGAAAAGCTCTCGTAGTGAAATCGAATCGATTTTTTTGGGGTTGTTTGGCAACTACAAATGAAATGAAAAGAACTACAAATAACTACAAACGATTCTGAACCAGAATCCATCATAAACATTTACGATTTATCAAAATTTTCACGTATTATAGAATTGTCATGAGAAAACTATCGTAGTGAAATCGAATCGATTTTTGTGGGGTTGTTTGGCAACTACAAATGAAATGAAAAGAACTACAAATAACTACAAACTATTCTGAACCAGAATCCATCATAAACGTTTATGATTTTCCAAGTTTTTCACATATTATTGAATTGTCATGAGAAAAGCTCTCATAGTGAAATCGAATTGAATTTTGTGGCGTTGTTTGGTAACTACAAATGAAATGAAATGAACTACAAATAACTACAAACGATTCTGAACCGGAATACATCATAAACGTTAACGATTTTCCAAGTTTTTCAAATATTATTGAATTGTCATGAGAAAAGCTCTCGTGGTAAACTCGAATCGATTTTTGTGGGGTTGTTAGGCAACTACAAATGAAAAGAAAAGAACTACAAATAACTACAAACTATTCTGAATCAGAATCCATCATAAACGTTTACGATTTTCCAAGTTTGTAAAATATTATTGAATTGTCATGGGAAAAGCTCTCATAGTGAAATCGAAACGAATTTTGTGGCGTTGTTTGGTAACTACAAATGAAATGAAAAGAACTACAAATAACTACAAACGATTCTGAACCTGAATCCATCATAAACGTTTACGATTTTCCAAGTTTTTCAAATATTATTGAAGTGTCATGAGAAAAGCTCTCGTAGTAAAATCGCATCGATTTTTGTGGGGTAGTTTGGCAACTACAAATGAAATGAAAAGAACTACAAATAACTGCAAACGATTCTGAACAATAATCAACGAGGAAATTGTAGGATTGATCAAGTTTTTTCCTAACTTAGCCAATTCCTTGTGAAAGACATCAACGCGCTCTCGTAGTGAAATTATTTTTTCTCCCGTTATTTTGCTTTTATAAAGGAAAAGAAAATACTAAATTCATTAACAAACGATTCTATACCAGAATCAATCATAAAAGTGACGAAGTTTCCAAATTTTTCTAATATTATTGAATTGTCATAAGAATGCTTTGGCACTAGAATACAATTCAAATTTGTGGGGTTGTTTGGCAACTACAATTGAAACGAAAAGAACTACAAATAACTACAAACAATTCTGAACTAGAATCCATCATAAACATTTACGATTTTCCAAATTTTTCACATATTATCGAATTGTCATAAGAAAACTATCGTAGTGAAATCGAATCAATTTTTGTGGGGTTGTTTGGCAAGTACAAATGAAATGAAAAGAACTACAAATAACTACAAACGATTCTGAACCAGAATCCGTCATAAACGTTTACGATTTTCCAAGTTTTTCACATATTATTAAATTGTCATGAGGAAAGCTCTCATAGTGAAATCGAATCGATTTTTGTGGGGTTGTTTGGCAACTATAAATGAAATGAAAAGAACTACAAATAACTACAAACAATTCTGAACCGGAATACATCATAAACGTCAATGATTTTCCAAGTTTTTCAAATATTATTGAATTGTCATGAGAAAAGCTCTCGTAGTGAAATCGAATCGATTTTTTTGGGGTTGTTTGGCAACTACAAATGAAATGAAAAGAACTACAAATAACTACAAACGATTCTGAACAATAATCAACGAGGAAATTGTAGGATTGATCAAGTTTTTTCCTAACTTAGCCAATTCCTTGTGAAAGACATCAACGCGCTCTCGTAGTGAAATTATTTTTTCTCCCGTTATTTTGCTTTGATAAAGGAAAAGAAAATACTAAATTCATTAACAAACGATTCTATACCAGAATCAATCATAAAAGTGACGAAGTTTCCAAATTTTTCTAATATTATTGAATTGTCATAAGAAAGCTTTGGCACTAGAAAATTCAAATTTGTGGGGTTGTTTGGCAACTACAATTGAAACGAAAAGAACTACAAATGACTACAAACGATTCTGAACCAGAATCCATCATAAACATTTACGATTTTCCAAGTTTTTCACATATTATTGAATTGTCATGAGAAAAGCTCTCATAGTGAAATCGAATCGAATTTTGTGGGGTTGTTTGGCGACTAAAAATGAAATGAAAATAACTACAAATAACTACAAACGATTCTGAACCGGAATACATCATAAACGTCAACGATTTTCTAAGTTTTTCAAATATTATTGAATTGTCATGAGAAAAGCTGTCGTAGTGAAATCGAATCGATTTTTTTGGGGTTGTTGCGCAACTACAAATGAAATGAAAAGAAATACAAATAACTACAAACGATTCTGAACCAGAATCCATCATAAACATTTACGATTTATCAAAATTTTCACGTATTATAGAATTGTCATGAGAAAACTATCGTAGTGAAATCGAATCGATTTTTGTGGGGTTGTTTGGCAACTACAAATGAAATGAAAAGAACTACAAATAACTACAAACTATTCTGAACCAGAATCCATCATAAACGTTTATGATTTTCCAAGTTTTTCACATATTATTGAATTGTCATGAGAAAAGCTCTCATAGTGAAATCGAATTGAATTTTGTGGCGTTGTTTGGTAACTACAAATGAAATGAAATGAACTACAAATAACTACAAACGATTCTGAACCGGAATACATCATAAACGTTAACGATTTTCCAAGTTTTTCAAATATTATTGAATTGTCATGAGAAAAGCTCTCGTGGTAAACTCGAATCGATTTTTGTGGGGTTGTTAGGCAACTACAAATGAAATGAAAAGAACTACAAATAACTACAAACGATTCTGAACCAGAATCCATCATAAACATTTACGATTTATCAAAATTTTCACGTATTATAGAATTGTCATGAGAAAACTATCGTAGTGAAATCGAATCGATTTTTGTGGGGTTGTTTGGCAACTACAAATGAAATGAAAAGAACTACAAATAACTACAAACGATTCTGAACCTGAATCCATCATAAACGTTTACGATTTTCCAAGTTTTTCTAATATTATTGAATTGTCATGAGAAAAGCTCTCATAGTGAAATCGAATCGAATTTTGTGGGGTTGTTTGGCGACTACAAATGAAATGAAAAGAACTACAAATAACTACAAACGATTCTGAACCGGAATACATCATAAACGTCAACGATTTTCCAAGTTTTTCAAATATTATTGAATTGTCATGAGAAAACTATCGTAGTGAAATCGAATCAATTTTTGTGGGGTTGTTTCGCAACTACAAATGAAATGAAAAGAACTACAAATAACTACACACTATTCTGAACCGGAATCTATCATAAACGTTTACGATTTTCCAAGTTTTTCAAATATTATTGAATTGTCATGAGAAAAGCTCTCATAGTAAAATCGAATCGATTTTTGTGGGGTTGTTTGGCAACTACATATGAAATGAAAGGAACTACAAATAACTACAAACGATTCTGAACCAGAATCCATCATAAACATTTACGATTTTCCAAATTTTTCACATATTATTGAATTGTCATGAGAAAACTATCGTAGTGAAATCGAATCAATTTTTGTGGGGTTGTTTGGCAACTACAAATGAAATGAAAACAACTACAAATAACTACACACTATTCTGAACCAGAATCCATCATAAACGTTTATGATTTTCCAAGTTTTTCACATATTATTGAATTGTCATGAGAAAAGCTCTCATAGTGAAATCGAATTGAATTTTGTGGGGTTGTTTGGCAACTACAAATGAAATGAAAAGAACTACAAATAACTACAAACGATTCTGAACCGGAATACATCATAAACGTTAACGATTTTCCAAGTTTTTCAAATATTATTGAATTGTCATGAGAAAAGCTCTCGTGGTAAAATCGAATCGATTTTTGTGGGGTTGTTTGGCAACTACAAATGAAATGAAAAGAAGTACAAATAACTACAAACGATTCTGAACCAGAATCCATCATTAACGTTTACGATTTTCCATGTTTTTCTAATATTATTGAATTGTCATGGGAAAAGCTCTCATAGTGAAATCGAATCGAATTTTGTGGGGTTGTTTGGCAACTACAAATGAAATGAAAAGAAGTACAAATAACTACAAACTATTCTGAACCTGAATCCATCATAAACGTTTACGGTTTTCTCAGTTTTTCAAATATTATTGAATTGTCATGAGAAAACCTCTCGTAGTAAAATCGAATCGATTTTTGTGGGGTTGTTTGGCAACTACAAATGAAATGAAAAGAACTACAAATAACTACAAACCATTCTGAACCGGAATACATCATAAATGTTTAGGATATTCCAAGTTTTTCACATATTATTGAATTGTCATGAGAAAAGCTCTCATAGTGAAATCGAATCGATTTTTGTTGGGTTGGTTGGCAACTATAAATGAATAGAAAAGAACTACAAATAACTACAAACGATTCTGAACCAGAATCCGTCATAAACGTTTATGATTTTCCAAGTTTTTCTAATATTATTGAATTGTCATGAGAAAAGCTCTCATAGTGAAATCGAAACGAATTTTGTGGCGTTGTTTGGTAACTACAAATGAAATGAAAAGAACTACAAATAACTACAAACGATTCTGAACCTGAATCCATCATAAACGTTTACGATTTTCCAAGTTTTTCAAATATTATTGAATTGTCATGAGAAAAGCTCTCGTAGTGAAATCGAATCGATTTTTTTGGGGTTGTTTGGCAACTACAAATAAAATGAAAACAACTACAAAGAACTACAAACGATTCTGAACCAGAATCCATCATAAACATTTACGATTTTCCAAATTTTTCACATATTATTGAATTGTCATGAGAAAACTATTGTAGTGAAATCGAATCAATTTTTGTGGGGTTGTTTGGCAACTACAAATGAAATGAAAAGAACTACAAATAACTACAAACGATTCTGAACCAGAATCCATCATAAAAGTTTACGATTTTCCAAGTTTTTCAAATATTATTGAATTGTCATGAGAAAAGCTCTCATAGTAAAATCGAATCGATTTTTGTGGGGTTGTTTGGCAACTACAAATGAAATGAAAAGAACTACAAATAACTACACACGATTCTGAACCAGAATCCATCATAAACATTTACGATTTTCCAAATTTTTCACATATTATTGAATTGTCATGAGAAAACTATTGTAGTGAAATCGAATCAATTTTTGTGGGGTTGTTTGGCAACTACAAATGAAATGAAAAGAACTACAAATAACTACAAACGATTCTGAACCAGAATCCATCATAAACGTTTACGATTTTCCAAGTTTTTCACATATTATTGAATTGTCATGAGAAAAGCTCTCATAGTGAAATCGAATCGAATTTTGTGGGGTTGTTTGGCGACTACAAATGAAACGAAAAGAACTACAAATAACTACAAACAATTCTGAACCGGAATACATCATAAACGTCAATGATTTTCCAAGTTTTTCAAATATTATTGAATTGTCATGAGAAAAGCTCTCGTAGTGAAATCGAATCGATTTTTTTGGGGTTGTTTGGCAACTACAAATGAAATGAAAAGAACTACAAATAACTACAAACGATTCTGAACCAGAATCCATCATAAACATTTACGATTTATCAAAATTTTCACGTATTATAGAATTGTCATGAGAAAACTATCGTAGTGAAATCGAATCGATTTTTGTGGGGTTGTTTGGCAACTACAAATGAAATGAAAAGAACTACAAATAACTACAAACTATTCTGAACCAGAATCCATCATAAACGTTTATGATTTTCCAAGTTTTTCACATATTATTGAATTGTCATGAGAAAAGCTCTCATAGTGAAATCGAATTGAATTTTGTGGCGTTGTTTGGTAACTACAAATGAAATGAAATGAACTACAAATAACTACAAACGATTCTGAACCGGAATACATCATAAACGTTAACGATTTTCCAAGTTTTTCAAATATTATTGAATTGTCATGAGAAAAGCTCTCGTGGTAAACTCGAATCGATTTTTGTGGGGTTGTTAGGCAACTACAAATGAAAAGAAAAGAACTACAAATAACTACAAACTATTCTGAATCAGAATCCATCATAAACGTTTACGATTTTCCAAGTTTGTAAAATATTATTGAATTGTCATGGGAAAAGCTCTCATAGTGAAATCGAAACGAATTTTGTGGCGTTGTTTGGTAACTACAAATGAAATGAAAAGAACTACAAATAACTACAAACGATTCTGAACCTGAATCCATCATAAACGTTTACGATTTTCCAAGTTTTTCAAATATTATTGAAGTGTCATGAGAAAAGCTCTCGTAGTAAAATCGCATCGATTTTTGTGGGGTAGTTTGGCAACTACAAATGAAATGAAAAGAACTACAAATAACTGCAAACGATTCTGAACAATAATCAACGAGGAAATTGTAGGATTGATCAAGTTTTTTCCTAACTTAGCCAATTCCTTGTGAAAGACATCAACGCGCTCTCGTAGTGAAATTATTTTTTCTCCCGTTATTTTGCTTTTATAAAGGAAAAGAAAATACTAAATTCATTAACAAACGATTCTATACCAGAATCAATCATAAAAGTGACGAAGTTTCCAAATTTTTCTAATATTATTGAATTGTCATAAGAATGCTTTGGCACTAGAATACAATTCAAATTTGTGGGGTTGTTTGGCAACTACAATTGAAACGAAAAGAACTACAAATAACTACAAACAATTCTGAACTAGAATCCATCATAAACATTTACGATTTTCCAAATTTTTCACATATTATCGAATTGTCATAAGAAAACTATCGTAGTGAAATCGAATCAATTTTTGTGGGGTTGTTTGGCAAGTACAAATGAAATGAAAAGAACTACAAATAACTACAAACGATTCTGAACCAGAATCCGTCATAAACGTTTACGATTTTCCAAGTTTTTCACATATTATTAAATTGTCATGAGGAAAGCTCTCATAGTGAAATCGAATCGATTTTTGTGGGGTTGTTTGGCAACTATAAATGAAATGAAAAGAACTACAAATAACTACAAACAATTCTGAACCGGAATACATCATAAACGTCAATGATTTTCCAAGTTTTTCAAATATTATTGAATTGTCATGAGAAAAGCTCTCGTAGTGAAATCGAATCGATTTTTTTGGGGTTGTTTGGCAACTACAAATGAAATGAAAAGAACTACAAATAACTACAAACGATTCTGAACAATAATCAACGAGGAAATTGTAGGATTGATCAAGTTTTTTCCTAACTTAGCCAATTCCTTGTGAAAGACATCAACGCGCTCTCGTAGTGAAATTATTTTTTCTCCCGTTATTTTGCTTTGATAAAGGAAAAGAAAATACTAAATTCATTAACAAACGATTCTATACCAGAATCAATCATAAAAGTGACGAAGTTTCCAAATTTTTCTAATATTATTGAATTGTCATAAGAAAGCTTTGGCACTAGAAAATTCAAATTTGTGGGGTTGTTTGGCAACTACAATTGAAACGAAAAGAACTACAAATGACTACAAACGATTCTGAACCTGAATCCATCATAAACATTTACGATTTTCCAAGTTTTTCACATATTATTGAATTGTCATGAGAAAAGCTCTCATAGTGAAATCGAATCGAATTTTGTGGGGTTGTTTGGCGACTAAAAATGAAATGAAAATAACTACAAATAACTACAAACGATTCTGAACCGGAATACATCATAAACGTCAACGATTTTCTAAGTTTTTCAAATATTATTGAATTGTCATGAGAAAAGCTGTCGTAGTGAAATCGAATCGATTTTTTTGGGGTTGTTGCGCAACTACAAATGAAATGAAAAGAAATACAAATAACTACAAACGATTCTGAACCAGAATCCATCATAAACATTTACGATTTATCAAAATTTTCACGTATTATAGAATTGTCATGAGAAAACTATCGTAGTGAAATCGAATCGATTTTTGTGGGGTTGTTTGGCAACTACAAATGAAATGAAAAGAACTACAAATAACTACAAACTATTCTGAACCAGAATCCATCATAAACGTTTATGATTTTCCAAGTTTTTCACATATTATTGAATTGTCATGAGAAAAGCTCTCATAGTGAAATCGAATTGAATTTTGTGGCGTTGTTTGGTAACTACAAATGAAATGAAATGAACTACAAATAACTACAAACGATTCTGAACCGGAATACATCATAAACGTTAACGATTTTCCAAGTTTTTCAAATATTATTGAATTGTCATGAGAAAAGCTCTCGTGGTAAACTCGAATCGATTTTTGTGGGGTTGTTAGGCAACTACAAATGAAATGAAAAGAACTACAAATAACTACAAACGATTCTGAACCAGAATCCATCATAAACATTTACGATTTATCAAAATTTTCACGTATTATAGAATTGTCATGAGAAAACTATCGTAGTGAAATCGAATCGATTTTTGTGGGGTTGTTTGGCAACTACAAATGAAATGAAAAGAACTACAAATAACTACAAACGATTCTGAACCTGAATCCATCATAAACGTTTACGATTTTCCAAGTTTTTCTAATATTATTGAATTGTCATGAGAAAAGCTCTCATAGTGAAATCGAATCGAATTTTGTGGGGTTGTTTGGCGACTACAAATGAAATGAAAAGAACTACAAATAACTACAAACGATTCTGAACCGGAATACATCATAAACGTCAACGATTTTCCAAGTTTTTCAAATATTATTGAATTGTCATGAGAAAACTATCGTAGTGAAATCGAATCAATTTTTGTGGGGTTGTTTCGCAACTACAAATGAAATGAAAAGAACTACAAATAACTACACACTATTCTGAACCGGAATCTATCATAAACGTTTACGATTTTCCAAGTTTTTCAAATATTATTGAATTGTCATGAGAAAAGCTCTCATAGTAAAATCGAATCGATTTTTGTGGGGTTGTTTGGCAACTACATATGAAATGAAAGGAACTACAAATAACTACAAACGATTCTGAACCAGAATCCATCATAAACATTTACGATTTTCCAAATTTTTCACATATTATTGAATTGTCATGAGAAAACTATCGTAGTGAAATCGAATCAATTTTTGTGGGGTTGTTTGGCAACTACAAATGAAATGAAAACAACTACAAATAACTACACACTATTCTGAACCAGAATCCATCATAAACGTTTATGATTTTCCAAGTTTTTCACATATTATTGAATTGTCATGAGAAAAGCTCTCATAGTGAAATCGAATTGAATTTTGTGGGGTTGTTTGGCAACTACAAATGAAATGAAAAGAACTACAAATAACTACAAACGATTCTGAACCGGAATACATCATAAACGTTAACGATTTTCCAAGTTTTTCAAATATTATTGAATTGTCATGAGAAAAGCTCTCGTGGTAAAATCGAATCGATTTTTGTGGGGTTGTTTGGCAACTACAAATGAAATGAAAAGAAGTACAAATAACTACAAACGATTCTGAACCAGAATCCATCATTAACGTTTACGATTTTCCATGTTTTTCTAATATTATTGAATTGTCATGGGAAAAGCTCTCATAGTGAAATCGAATCGAATTTTGTGGGGTTGTTTGGCAACTACAAATGAAATGAAAAGAAGTACAAATAACTACAAACTATTCTGAACCTGAATCCATCATAAACGTTTACGGTTTTCTCAGTTTTTCAAATATTATTGAATTGTCATGAGAAAACCTCTCGTAGTAAAATCGAATCGATTTTTGTGGGGTTGTTTGGCAACTACAAATGAAATGAAAAGAACTACAAATAACTACAAACCATTCTGAACCGGAATACATCATAAATGTTTAGGATATTCCAAGTTTTTCACATATTATTGAATTGTCATGAGAAAAGCTCTCATAGTGAAATCGAATCGATTTTTGTTGGGTTGGTTGGCAACTATAAATGAATAGAAAAGAACTACAAATAACTACAAACGATTCTGAACCAGAATCCGTCATAAACGTTTATGATTTTCCAAGTTTTTCTAATATTATTGAATTGTCATGAGAAAAGCTCTCATAGTGAAATCGAATCGAATTTTGTGGGTTTGTTTAACGACTACAAATGAAATGAAAAGAACTACAAATAACTACAAACGATTCTGAACCGGAATACATCATAAACGTCAACGATTTTCCAAGTTTTTCAAATATTATTGAATTGTCATGAGAAAACTATCGTAGTGAAATCGAATCAATTTTTGTGGGGTTGTTTCGCAACTACAAATGAAATGAAATGAACTACAAATAACTACACACTATTCTGAACCGGAATCCATCATAAACGTTTACGATTTTCCAAGTTTTTCAAATATTATTGAATTGTCATGAGAAAAGCTCTCATAGTAAAATCGAATCGATTTTTGTGGGGTTGTTTGGCAACTACAAATGAAATGAAAGGAACTACAAATAACTACAAACGATTCTGAACCAGAATCCATCATAAACATTTACGATTTTCCAAATTTTTCACATATTATTGAATTGTCATGAGAAAACTATCGTAGTGAAATCGAATCAATTTTTTTGGGGTTGTTTGGCAACTACAAATGAAATGAAAACAACTACAAATAACTACACACTATTCTGAACCAGAATCCATCATAAACGTTTATGATTTTCCAAGTTTTTCACATATTATTGAATTGTCATGAGAAAAGCTCTCATAGTGAAATCGAATTGAATTTTGTGGGGTTGTTTGGCAACTACAAATGAAATGAAAAGAACTACAAATAACTACAAACGATTCTGAACCGGAATACATCATAAACGTTAACGATTTTCCAAGTTTTTCAAATATTATTGAATTGTCATGAGAAAAGCTCTCGTGGTAAAATCGAATCGATTTTTGTGGGGTTGTTTGGCAACTACAAATGAAATGAAAAGAACTACAAATAAGTACAAACGATTCTGAACCAGAATCCATCATTAACGTTTACGATTTTCCATGTTTTTCTAATATTATTGAATTGTCATGGGAAAAGCTCTCATCGAATCGAATTTTGTGGGGTTGTTTGGCAACTACAAATGAAATGAAAAGAACTACAAATAACTACAAACTATTCTGAACCTGAATCCATCATAAACGTTTACGGTTTTCTCAGTTTTTCAAATATTATTGAATTGTCATGAGAAAACCTCTCGTAGTAAAATCGAATCGATTTTTGTGGGGTTGTTTGGCAACTACAAATGAAATGAAAAGAACTACAAATAACTACAAACCATTCTGAACCGGAATACATCATAAATGTTTAGGATTTTCCAAGTTTTTCACATATTATTGAATTGTCATGAGAAAAGCTCTCATAGTGAAATCGAATCGATTTTTGTTGGGTTGGTTGGCAACTATAAATGAATAGAAAAGAACTACAAATAACTACAAACGATTCTGAACCAGAATCCGTCATAAACGTTTATGATTTTCCAAGTTTTTCTAATATTATTGAATTGTCATGAGAAAAGCTCTCATAGTGAAATCGAATCGAATTTTGTGGGGTTGTTTAACGACTACAAATGAAATGAAAAGAACTACAAATAACTACAAACGATTCTGAACCGGAATACATCATAAACGTCAACGATTTTCCAAGTTTTTCAAATATTATTGAATTGTCATGAGAAAACTATCGTAGTGAAATCGAATCAAATTTTGTGGGGTTGTTTCGCAACTACAAATGAAATGAAAAGAACTACAAATAACTACACACTATTCTGAACCGGAATCCATCATAAACGTTTACCATTTTCCAAGTTTTTCACATATTATTGAATTGTCATGAGAAAAGCTCTCATAGTGAAATCGAATTGAATTTTTTGGGGTTGTTTGGCGACTACAAATGAAATGAAAAAACTACAAATAACTACAAACGATTCTGAACCGGAATACATCATAAACGTTAACGATTTTCCAAGTTTTTCAAATATTATTGAATTGTCATGAGAAAAGCTCTCGTGGTAAAATCGAATCGATTTTTGTGGGGTTGTTTGGCAACTACAAATGAAATGAAAAGAACTACAAATAACTACAAACGATTGTGAACAAGAATTAATCATAAACGTGTACGATTTTCCAAGTTATTCAAATATTATTGAATTGTCATGAGAAGAGCTCTCATAGTGAAATCGAATCGATTTTTGTGGGGTTGTTTGGCAACTACAAATGAAATAAAAAGAACTACAAATAACTACAAACGATTCTGAACCAGAATCCATCATAAACGTTTACGATTTTCCAAGTTTTTCAAATATTATTAAATTGTCCTGAAAAAGCTCTCTTAGTGAAATTAAAACAAAGTTTAGTCGTTTAATTTGGCAACAACTAATGAAATTAAAAGATTTACAAATTACTACAAACAGTATAAACGATTTTACCCATAATCAATCAACACAGTGTGGGATTTATCAAGTTTTATCATACTTAGGGTCAGTTGCAGCATTCACACTTGACAGACTGTTCAACGTCACTTAGTAGTGATGGTGTGTAATTACCATTATATTATAACTTAGAGAACACTTTAAGGGTGACTGACGGTTTGGTACAACGGACCGTTTGTCCTTTTCTTGTAAAAGACATAAACGCGCTCTCGTGTTTAATTTCACCAAAAAGCTCTTTATCGGGAAAAGACATCAACGGGCTCATAAGGCTTTTTTTTATTTTTTTTATTTTTTGGAGATAATTGGCTACTACAAATAAAAATAAAAGAACTACAATCAACTACAAACGATTCTAAGCCAGGATCAACAATTAAAGCATAAGATTTCAAAAGTGGGGTGCTGGGATTTTTCTCACCCCCATAACTTTTTTTTGGGGCAACTACAAATAAAATCCTTTTAACTACAAACAACTACAAACAAAATACTATAAGAAAAAAAATATAAATAAAAAATTGGTCAAGGTCGGGTGCCAAGTTCACATAGGTATCTTGGCGATGTCTAAAAGATAACTAATAGATGTCTATTACAAAATCCGAATCGGGCCCGCAGACGTTTTTACACTTTTTACGAAAGGATATTCAGATAAAGGATGACTCACGTTAGACCGGGCCGTGTCCGGGCCGGAGCCCCGGTGTTTCGTTTTCTATGGAAAGCATCACATGATCACCAAGTCATCTGTCATAGAAAAGTAAGCGCCGGAATCTCCGGCCCGGACACGGCCCGGTCTAGCGTGAGTATTCCTTAATGGGTGGTGAAAACCGAGTCAGTCGAGTAAAACGTACGGAAGACACTACTTTTATACGAATAAAAGTCAATCCCTACTATCCCTGTAAGTATCCCTTCACTTAAACTGCTGAACCGATTTAGATTAAATTTGGAATCATCTTTCCGCGCAGTAGTCGCAGGCAGAAGCTAGTTTTATATAAACCTGTATTTGTTTGATACAATTAAATCAAATGCCAATAAGATACAATTCAGACTGTACCTCCGCTCTTTAGGTGTTAACGACGTTGTTTTTTAAACTCCGAATGCACCCGTTCCAATTAGCTGCCCCGTGTCACATCACACACGGCCGATATAGCCAACGAAAGGCCGTATCTCACAGTGAAACGTGTACGAAGATACGGCTGTTTTAAACCAAGAGTAAGAGATACGTTTCGCGTTCTCGGATTTTTCGTGTTGTTTTCATTTGTCACGCGCGTTTCAAGCAAGTACTACAAGCCTTTTAGATTTTAGGCAATAAAAGGTGGCAAGGTACCTACTCATGAACGCGGCGTTTGTGAGGATTTTGTTTATGATTCGTTTTTTTATCAAAAAGTACCTAATCACAAAGCCATTATACTTAGACACAACTTGACCACCATTCTTCACCACTGTTTATCTCAAACAACATAGTTTCCAAACCTGTTTACACTAAGTACGAATGTGCACACCCTCATAAAGGAAGCTGAGCACCTACGAGCGTAGTATTAGGCCATAAAAGCACAATAAAATCGACGGGTGGATTAATGTTAACGTTAACGGCGACGGAACATCGATGCGAACGCGGAGGAAATAGACATCAAGCGGTAATTGATTGGTACAAGTTACGAGCGATTTAACCAGTTCTTTGACAATACGTCGACAGGCAGGGTACTGAAATGATATGGGCAATGAAATGAAATGAAAAATGAAATGAAATTTATTTCAGGCAACTAGTGGCGCATACATAAATACCTTAAAACTAGCATACATCATTATATTATTATAAAAAAAAACTAAACACTAAAAATCACATAATGATTGCGCTGAACCCCGCAGTGTCAGGGAGCCGGCCGCGGAACCGCCGAAACTTGACACCCTTCGGCCAAAACTACTCCTTGGTGAACTACAAAGTACTTTCTAGTACAATACTAGAAAGTTAACTACTAGGGGTTTTTAGGAGGTATCCTTAAGTGTTACCCAAGCCACTTGGGTAAAGCCCGAAAATTAAATCAACTGAGGGTCATGTCAGAAGTGATAATGCAACAACTAACATTACCCAGCCAGTGTTGGGTTGACCTAGTTGTGTACACGCCGAAGGGTTATTCCCACTAGTTACCACCAAGTTGTTACCAGTGGTGGAATAAAAATTCCCAGTAGTTACCAGTGGTAAAAGGTGGGAAAAAAATTCCCAGTAGTTACCACTAGCAACAACTAGTGGGAATAACCCACGCCGAATATAGATTAATGTTGTTTATATTTTCGGACTTTACCCAAAAGGCTCGGGCGGAATACTAATTATACCAGGGTAAACTTGAGTTTAATTAATCTTCTAACATTACCCTAACATATATATATATATATGCCCAATTACGAGTATATACTCGTAATTGGGCATTTTCACTTAACTGTGCACCTTTAACGGCCGGTTAGCAATCGTTACAAAACTGACGGTCAATGTCAGATCCCATACCTATTGTCAGGAATATACCTAACGGTTAAACGTTACTGAAACACGACTTAAGTCGTGCTTTAAGGTGCACAGTTAAGTGAAAATGCTCAATTACCTAGGTATACCTTATGTGTGATAACACTGATAACTGACATTATTACCAAGACCTCTTTCTGTTTTAAGACTAAATCGCTTTAATCTTTAACCTTAAGCCAATCGTCAAATGCCATAGAAAGCACATCGTAGCCCATCATTGAGCCATAATGGCTACCTGGCGCGGCCGGCGCGCGAATACGAGCATTATCCGGCGACCGGCAAGGCACGGTTTACGGGCCACCTGTTCCGGTCGATCGGGGTATCCTTAAGAAAGTGTTTAAAGATGTCTCTTTCTCGAAGATATCGTCAAAAATCTATTTGACTTGCATCGCTCGTGACTCCATACTTGAAGTCGCGCTTGATATATGGGTCAAACAGAAAACTGTGTTCACGTCTTTCCTGTAGACATACATAAGAGTTAAGGGCTATAAAGGTTAATTTTCTTATTTAACCCTTATCCACGTGAAAAGGTCCTCCTTTTATTTAGAGAACTATGATAAAATCATTACTTACATGCCCACAAGATAATGGAGTCGCGTGTGTCATTGCAAGTCATGCAAAGCGGCCAGGTAATTTCTGGTGTGAAACTTGGACAGTGACTCCAGAAGGAAAAGTTATTAGTGACGGATAAAATAATTAAGTAAAGATTTTTTAAGAACCAGGCTGAGCGACAAAATTAAACGCATGATAAGAAACCCTCTTTGTCTATTTCTCAAGACAGCTTGAAGCTGTGATGTCGCGGACACTCCATTGAACTCATCACACTTATACTTATAAACTCTACTACTTATGTATTAGGAAACGCACGATCTAAACGCATGAAATTTAGCTATTTTAAAGAAACTACTGGAACACTAACCTACTAAAATAAATACATCATATATAATCGGGCATGAAATTAGCAATGCAATAAGTACATGTTCAGTAAACCATAAGATCCGCTCCGCATGTTGATTCCGGTCGATCTGCACTAGCAGTACTAGCACCTATCCATTAGGGCGGACCGCCGGACCCTCTCGGGTCAGTGACCCCGCCTGCCCACAGAAATGAACCCGAATCTGCATTCTAATACCAACGTTTGCTTTCAGGGTGTTTTGGGCTGTACCACAGGTCTGACATGGTATCAACAGTACAAATTTACTTTCATGCTATTCTGTAACACCGTTCCTAAACTACCGTAGAGAAATACCCGAACTTATATAGGTACTATCTTGTGTAGGTACATGTACTCGTATTTGCATACAACAGTGATACCTACGCTTCCGCCACAAAAAAAAAAATTAACTACGCAAATAAAAATTAACTACTACCAACAATTAAGTCTAAACATATACATATGTTGCTTCTCTAAAAGGAAATACATATACCAAGAAAAGTCAGCAAATAAAAAAAAAACTATTTGCGATAACGACCATGATATCCAAGATGCATTCACGCATTCAATTCTATCTACTAGAAAACCCTCAAATATTCCGTCACCAAAACAATATTCAAGAAGTGCCGGAATAAAAGAGCAGGAAAACCTCGCATTGTGAGCCAGTATTATCCGGAATTTACCGGCCACCTGTAACGTCCGTGGTTAAATTTTCAAGCCCCTCCGGGAAGTGTTTGTGCATTTTTAAGCGAAGGGTGCTGCGGCCATTTTTGTTCCGTTTTGAGTAAGAAGTCTCAAGTAGTCTTAGAAAATGCAAGGCTGTATGCAATTGTATGTTTTGTGTTATTGTTAAGTAGGTAAGAGGAAATGGAAAAAAATACACTAAATAGTAGGTACGTAGTGCAAAATTCTCAGTGAAATATTGTATACAGGGTGCTTCCTGTTACAGGAGCAATAAATTAAACTGTAGGCTGTACTCCTCAAACTGACCAACATTTGTTCAGCAACTTTTGAAAATAACTCATGTTTTGATTTTTATTACACTTTAAAGTTTATTCTAAGACGCAATGTATTGCAAATTTTGTTATGTTTAAAACGTGATAAGCAACGTCAAACACACTGATGTCAGCGTACATTGAAGGCAATATTTATTTTGTATGAAAAAGAGGAAGTCTAAAGGATTCATAATTTTTAAAAGTTGCTGAACAAATGTTGGTCAGTTTGAGGAGTACAGCCTTTAGTTTAATTTATTGCTCCTGTTACAGGAAGCACCCTGTATAAGTAGGTGTCATTAAGATTTCATATGGGAATGGTGGTAAAAATATAAATCGTGGGAATGGTGGAAAAAATTTCAAACAAAAACTAGAAATGACTAGAAATTCGATCAGGATCCGATAGATCATGATACATAGACAAGAAGTTAAATTGGTTAAAAATTGATTCGACGTTATCGAGTATTCTACTACTCTATTGACAATTTAATTATGTTCATTTTTCTAAAATTTACAATGATACCTAATTTTAATTGTATATTATATTTTCGACATATCCATTGTATATAATAATGTAAATAACGCGGCTGTGACAATGTATGATCAATACAAATAAAGAATATGAATATGAATATGAATTTTCAGTGAACATTTTTATAACTACTTTTGACAAATCTTAGAAATAAGTTTGTTAAGTGGGTATTTTCAAAATGATTGAAGTATAGGTAATAATGTTAAGAATATAATTTAATACAAAAACATTTTTGGTTAGAGCTGCGGAAACTTTCTTTCAAAATAAAACTTTCCTCGCTAATATATTGTCAATGTCATATCTCACAAGAGCAGTAAGCAATGGACATAACAATATCCGGGCGAAAAGCCTCGCTTCCGACCTTTTTATACAGCCGCGGGCAGCGGCAGGGTTAATAGGACTTTCAGAGATAAGGCGGAAGACATACGTTGTGATTGCTAGTGTTCATTGGATTATGAAAGAAATTGGATTAAGGCCGGATAGGAGTTTTCACGCGACTTTTGGTGTATGGGTAGAAAGTTATGATATACGTATACGTGCAATGAAAAACAATGAAACTCGTAGATATAAATGTAATTGAACTCAAAGCTTATTTAAACTGTTGTGAGACATACTAACATTGAATAATTTTACGGTTTAGACTCACTTGTTTTAAGTCACTCGCGCGACATGTTTCGGAGAGCCTAGGTCTCCTTTCTCAAGCACTAACAGTGCGAGCAGCGTTCACGACGGCGGTGTATCGCGTACACCCGTAAAATTATTCAATGAACTCAAAGCTGTTTCCAACCCACATGCTTTTAAAAATAATTTAAGGTCATATTTGCTAGCTAAATGAGTTTATTCCGTTGAAGGGTTTTTTCAGTGCAATGATGAATATATTTTTCTGAAATATGTAATATACATATGTATCGTAAAAGCGATAGCAAGCGATCCTTGTAGGGTTTGCACGACGGATCCGAAATGTATGGGAGGATCCGCGGATCCGGATCCAGATCTGGATAATTTCATACATTTCGGATCCGGATTGCAAACCCTAGATACTTGGTAAACGTAGGTATTCAACGCGCTTTATTACATTACTGTCAATAAGTGTTGGAGCACCTCTGTGCGGTAAGCCCGCCGGGCCTGATTTATTCGGGGTTCACGTAGACTAATCAAACAAACAGACAGACTGGACAACGAACGATACTGCACGCAACCCGCTGAAATATACAATACAAATTTACTTTCATGCTATTCTGTACTATTACTACTAAGTACTACACATATCTCAATAAAAGATAAAATAACAATATAGACAAAATGAAAAATAAAATATTATCCCTTAAGGTGACAGTCTATTTCCAACCGCAGCTGCACTACTGTTCATTTTACTATGGAAATTGACAGTAACAGCGACGCGTTCAGTACCAGTAGTGCAGCTGCGGTCAGAAATGGAATGTTACCCTTATACGCGCGGCACCGCCATCGTAATATTACAGATTAGAAACATTTAATTATCATAATTTTTAGTAGCCTAGCTTTTACACAACTCTGAAATGAATACTTTTTTTACCACTGGACATACTTACCTGCCTGCTGGAGATACCTGCCCAGCATCAACGAGTCCGCATCCCGAGAAACCTTAAGGATGACCTCTCTCACATATATATTACTCTGTGGCGTAGTATTAGCAAGTTTAAGCCTACCTGCCGACCTATCTCCGAGCCGCAGGGGTCCGAAAGCCCCCAGAGTTTACTTCTTATCTGCATTTTTCATTAGTTCTCCTATGGGCTGACCTCTGTGCCACAGAAAAATGAGTAGTATGTCCAAAACATCGAGTGTGTTTTTGTAACTATGTTTTAAAGGTCTACTAAAAACAAATGATTTTAAATATTTCCCATTCATTTTTGTTTATTTTTTTAATCAATTGTAATACTGCTCATATCATTTATACCCACGTTTATTGAGTAAGAACAGGTGTTTCTGATCACATTTCATATTGTGTAAACATTCGGATGATGACCGCAACAGCATTAAACTGACGTTCGGATGTCAACTGCAGCTGCATTACTGTTGCGGTACCGGTTTGATTCAGATTACACCAGAATTACTGCTGGAGTATTGCAGCGCGACATTACTGCCGACTGCGTTGCTGCCGATAATGTAAAAATCGATGTCACTGCCCGGATTTTTGACATTTGCGGCTGCATTGCAGTCGACATCAATACCAAGCCGCAATACTGCAGTAGGTAGTAACGATGGTGTAAATATTTTGAATCGGAACGGTACCTTTCCAGTATTCAGGGACAGAGTTGTACTACTTCATTCCATTTACTGTGCCTAACGAAGCTTTGAGAACGTTTTAATTAATGTTGGATCACGTTCGGGATTCGTTTGTTTTACTTTATAGATTTACATGTTATACCCTTTTAAAACAAGAATGACGAACGTTGTGTTAAGTATCGTGGTACTTGTAACATTCTTCTGATTCTTCTTCTAAATGCATGTTCATACGAGCTTAACTTTATATGAAATGCGTAAATAAAGTAAACAAAAGCCTAACAATTGTGATACCGTGTTTGGGTTCCGTGGAACAAAAAATAACACGTTAAAATCTATGTAAGTAATTGTATAGTGTACTCGTATACCTACCAACACATTGTCAATACGGTTGCTGCTTCTGTGGTGATCTTTCAACTGGGAAAAATAAGTTATCTAGATCACTTTCGTATAGACGGCGATTATAATTTAATTCCAATAATGATACATCGATGAAAGTAAGTACTACTAACTAGGTAAGTTTACTTTTAATGTTACGTACCGTGTTGCACAGTGTTTCTTACCTATCTAGTTTATTTTAAACTTATTCTATTAGAAGCATATTTAAGAACAATAAATATTCAG
Source organism: Cydia amplana (assembly GCF_948474715.1). Classification (NCBI taxonomy): domain Eukaryota; kingdom Metazoa; phylum Arthropoda; class Insecta; order Lepidoptera; family Tortricidae; genus Cydia; species Cydia amplana. Next base: position 13,793,121 of record NC_086079.1, on the reverse strand, counting down.
TTTCTCGATAGTTTTTCAACTGTCATTAAAACATTCTCCACATTAGGACAAAACAAATGTACTACACTTTGCTTAAAATAAATCCAGGCAAACACATGGGTAGACGGGGGCATAACTCAGGCGGACCCGCGATATTTCACTAGCCGGCTTAGCTGACAAATCGGAGGTCGAACTTTACCTGAACCCTTTGACTTTCTGCTTTGGCCATACCTACTGTTGCGAGCAGAGTTCGTCCGGAAATTGTATAGGTATGTACATCGTTTCAGTAAAGACTTTTAGGGCACAGCACCACAGTCGATCTACAAAAATAAATGTTATACAGGGTGCTTCCTGTAACAGGAGCAATAAATTAAACTAAAGGCTGTATTCCTCAAACTGACCAACATTTGCTCAGAGACTTGTAAAAATTATGAATGTTTTGACTTCCTCTTTTTCATACAAAATAAATATTGATTTCAATGTATGCTGACATCAGTGTGTTTGAGAACTGAGAACTCGCGGTTCGCCAAAAATATCAATTGAATGCAGTCGTCAAAGGATCGAAAACCGCGTACGATTTATTGCAAGGTCTGTGGAGCCCTTAACTGATACTGTATCTGTGGTAAGCCGAAATATTTCCTGTCAAATGTCAAATGCCTATATTATGTGTATTTTATTTTATTTTTATCTTGCTAATTATTTCAAAATGGTAAATTTAAAAACGATATTATAAAAGTGTAAGCCGAGCACTTTCAATTGATACCAAACTCGACCATACTTTCTTGCAAATAAAATGACCAGAATAGCAAGACACCTCACAAACAGCTTTTTGGCCTTCTAAGCTCTTCTAGCTCAATAACCCCTTGATCGAGCCTGCTCATAATTTAATGACTAAAATATAATGCCCTCGACTACACGTTTACCCAATTTCATTTAAATTAGAACAAATTTACTTAAGTTATTGTGTATCAAACTATCTTCTGACAGTTCAGCTTAAAAACATCGAAATGCCGGGACGTGCCGCTAGCCAGCCGCGTGTTCAAAGTTGAATTGTAAGAACTTCGCTTCGCTTAGCTCGCTCGTTCGAAAACAAAACATGAGTTATTTTCAAAAGTTGCTGAACATTGTTGTGAATGTTGGTCAGTTTGAGGAGTACAGCCTACAGTTTAATTTATTGCTCCTGTTACAGGAAGCACCCTGTATGACAATTTTACAAAGATCGACCTAGTCCCTCAGTAAGCTCAGTAAGGCTTGTGTTATGGGTAGGTACAGTCAGCAGCAATAGTTTCTAAGCGGGCGAGGTGTTCAAAATGATCTTGACGCGACTTTATTGTTAAGAGAATAAGAGCGCGTCAAGGTAATTTTGAACACCTTGTCCTTAGCAACTATTGCTGCTGACTGTATTAGACGACGCCCTTATTTTTAATAAGAATTGTATTACTTATTTCGTTGTTTTTGTTTAAAAACCCTTTATATTTTATCTTCCTTATTACCTGAGCCAAATTAACTTTTCTTTAAATTCTTCATTAACCTGAAAGCTGAAAGGCAGACGACTCAAGAACCGTTAAAATTAACAAGTTCGAGTTTCAACATTCATAATTAACCAAGCAAGAAAGAAGTCTAAACATGTCGATGGTATATTGCCTTAGATGGTAAGTAGCATTAATAATTAGTTTGGAGTCCCAAAGGTCATCAACCCTCTTCAGCCTCGTACTCGATATGACATAAGTAACATAAATGTACCTTAAGATAGTCCCTTTCATCTGAACATGGCGGAATTCGGGCCAAAAGCAAATTACAGGCAATCAAACTTGGCCGAAAACTAAGTTGCTGAATTTCGGGATATCTCTCCGTAGCCCCGGAAATGAGGTGAGCTTCCGGCAGGCCGGCACTTCCGGTTAGTTTCCGGTCGGATTTTGCCGGGTAAGTTATGTTATAGGAAGTGGGTATTTTTTATTTCGCACTAGCACTTTGTGGATTGCAGTGTGGCAATGTTTGATTTATTAATAAAACAAACGTGAGTGAATTTATCAGTAGGTATTTGTTTTTGTCTATCACATTATTGATTGGTCCATTTTGATTGGCACAAATATTGAAACATTAAATTGAATTCCGGGATGATACCATTTAGAATTCAACGTACAGTCGCCACCAAACTCGTAGATTCATAATCGTACTGTCACCATCATTAGTAGCGGAAATAACAACGCACCAAAAGTATCTGATATTAGTTCAACAAAATACAGATACACATATCTATCTCTAATGGTTTTAACTAGGTGTAGAGGCATATCTCTTCCCATGAAATTATTAGAGAATCTTAGAAATACCGATGATTTTTAATCGGTGATCAGGAACATCTTTTTCTAACTCAGTAATTGATGTAGATCACGTTGAAGTCGTAATTACATAGGTATAGGTACTTATAACCCTTAGTCTCATGAGCTATTTATTATTGATAATAGCTGTACTATGCTGTTCTACCACGCATAACCACCGTAAGTGAAAACTCATTAAATTGTATTTCGCAATTTATACCCACGTTACAATTTTTTTCTATAGGCACAATTATTACATACGCATGTTGGCACAGAATAAATATTAGTACTAGGTACAGAAGATTCACTCTCTAACAAAACGCGTCTGTTACGATCAGCACAGATATGGCAGCTAGGTGGCGACAGCGCCACAGAATAAGTAATAGACAGCGCCACGCGCGGCTTATGGCTAGCCACCAAAATTGGTATGGAACGGATGTACTTTTAGCTACCTGTAGCAAAGCGACGAAATCGCGGAGTGAGCCACGCCTGGTGTTGGAGAAAAATGAGAGGATAGAGTTAGTGATGAGCTTGTAAAATTTTAATTTCAAACAGTCTGTTGCCATAAACATAACTACGATCCCAGTTTTTACAAGACTGTTTGAGTGCCGAAGTAGCCAAGTGCTGTACTGTTTACAACGGGCCGTAGATATTGCTTCTTGTTAAAGGCAAGCGTTCGCCTCAGGAAACCATTATAAATGTAGTCCCTGTGTTCTCACAAATGTAACAGTTCTCAAGGTCATCTTTATTCTGGGTTTAGGCTTTAAGTTGACTCCAAAAATTTAAAGTGAAATGTACTAAAAACATTTTATTATCTCAGATAATCTCAAACCTTAAACTTTATTGTAACAAAACAAATAAGGGTTTACAGACAATAAATTTGTCTCGAGCCGAGTAGGAATAATATCGAATTACGAATATTTACTTGAATATATTACAGCAAATCGTAAAGAGAATTGTAAAATTCTATATCCAGTTCATTTCACACTGCGTTACAAAAACAATTTGCGTTTATTTTTAAAACAAGCTTCCTTAACTTCAAGCTCACAAAGTCTAGTCTTGCTTGGTTTTGTGTTTGGGAATGGCAGAACTATAATATAGCATTATTATGTCCGAAGTTTTACGATCCGATCGACGTCACAGTGCGAATAAAAGAGCAACACTATATTTTATGCGTCGACGCAAGGCTTAAGAGATTTGCTATAGATTTTACAGTCATACCCAATCATACGTAGGTGTCTAACTGGTTGTAATTCGTATGTTAGAAATGTGGGTCGTACCAATGTGTTTCTCTAGACGTAGGTATGTACGTAGTATCCATAATGTTAAATGTACCTACTACTTATAATTTCATATATAATTTAGATTTTTCGGATGGCAGTTGTTTTCATAAAACCTACTGACTATGACTACTAGGCCGTTGACAAAGTGAACTAAGGACCTGGCCAATATCACTGCGAACTGTTAGATGACGCCACAACAGACGACTTGTCATTGTGGAGAACCTTTATTTCATCTTTATGCCCAATTACGATACTATTAGATATACAAGAAGACGAGAAGTTAGGATTTAACCAGAAAAAGCTAAGATAAGCTAAGATTTCTCATGTCTCGTTCCACACGTTTATATTATTGTCTCCTTTGTGTAAATAAAAGTGCGCGACATGGCCAGGGGGTTTATTCATACAGCTTATGTTTGTGGACTCGAGAACTGGTTATGAACTGTTCGCTAGAGTATATTGAGCCTTTTTACTGACTAAGAAATATAAAGGTGTGTGCAGTGTGCACTTTGCACTCTCTAATCCGCATTTGCGATTTGGGGATTATGGACAATATCTCAATGACTTTATAGACTGGTGTTGATGATGAGTATGATGACAATGCTAGCATCGTATACTCTTCAATCCAAAGACGGACTGCTGAAGAGCGTCATACGAACTTGTATAATAAGTGCAAGGGACTTACTTAGGGTAACATCAAATCAAGTTCACAAATTAATAAATTTGTATTTTGTACCTGGAGGAGGAATCGTGATTGGTGTCAAAGGGGACAAGATGCTGTGCGCGCAATAAATACTTAGCCAATTATTTCACAAGACGATGTCCTGGATAATTTTACCATATCAAAATACGCGCACAGTGTTTTAGCGAACATTCCTTAAACTGCATCTCGTTTGATAGCAGTTTTATTCCACGACGTCAAATGTCTTCATCGCACTATTTGCATAGAAAATGGCGGCCACAAGTACAACATTATTATCCGTGCTCGCAGCCCACTAGCGTCATCTAGCGACATTCTTACACCCAATAGGTGTATTTTACTACGTAAGAAAGACCAATAAAATTCTACTTTTAAAGGAAATCAGCATCAGCCTTATGTGATGCTAGTTTCTTTTTAAGTATTTCTCTATTATATGTATTTGTAGTAACTTATTTTAGTTTTTTAAGGATGATCTCGCTGTTAGACGTGCAGTTTCTAAACCGGAGGTCGCGGGTTCGAATGCCTGGCTCCTATCTGATGAGTTTTTGGAAATTATGTACGAAATATTATTTGATTTGACGTCTAGATGTTTTTGCAATTAGAATTTCTCATAGGCGATCAACTCGCCGAGCGTTGTGAACACTCTGTGCCGTGATGGATCGCTCCGTTCGATAGCTATACTTTAATATAAACAAGGTCCCCTTTCGGCCCTAAAGGGGGGTGTTTTTGCAGAATCGGAGGAGAAATTAACAATCAATCAAATTGAGTGTCTTGAGTACCGGGGTTTGATTTGTGCCCGTTGTTACACGGCACCAAGTTAATAGGGCAGTATCTTAAGTTGTGCCTATTTTATAATAACATTCGTATAACAATTAATAACTGTCGCTAGGAAACAAATCAAATTATTTTATGATAATACTTAATTTAACTTGTTTTATTTCAAGTAGAAACACTAAGTAGTAAATAAAACATGTTTAAATCACTACATAGTACCTACAAAACAAAGTCGCTTCCCGCTGTCTGTCTGTTCCTATGTATGCTTAGATCTTTAAAACTACGCAACAGATTTTGATGCGTTTTTTTTAAATATATAGAGTGATTCAAGAGGAAGGTTTATGAATAATTTGTTACCCCGTGCGAAGCCGAGGCGGGTCGCTAGTATTATCATAAAATAATTTCATTAAAACTAAAACTCGTAAAAAGGTACTGTATGATTAAAAGAAGATCTTGGTTGTATGTATAATGGAAGTGCAATGCTCAATCCATTTCTCCAAAATGTCGAGTTTCGAATAATTGCTAGAATCTTAATTTATTTCACAGTTCCAAGAATCCAAGAGTCTCCTGAAAAACCGTGAAAAAGCCATATCTTTCGATATTTGTGCTTAAGTACATCTCTTAGTACCTACCTAAACGTATGTAAGTATGTATACGTAAGTAAGTACCTAAATATTATTTATTACACCAATAATTAAATTTTACATAGGGTAGGTACATGTAAAACAACAAAGAAATATATGTATAGGTACATATATACGAGTATGTATTGATATTAATAGGTATTTGATCCATAAAGTATAATATCGGACCACACACGGAGCATCAATAAGTTTATTCAGCCATTTCAGCCCTATCTTCACGTGTGCGATTAAACTAGTATTTATACAAAAGGACGTATCTTTTTTAATCAAAGACGACACATTACGTCCTTATACTCTTGGACTATTTGCAGTGTTTGTGGAAGATGGTCGTATGTCAGTATGAAAACGGTGTTACATACGACATCATGTGACTAGGCTTGCTAGATAATGGTGCTGTGTGGGCACGTGTGTTGGATTACGTGCGCGCGCGCTGGCGGTATTCATAGGCCACTCAATGGTTCATAATTGTTGTAATGTTGTAAAAAGGGTTTATAATTATAGTGATTAGAAAGTGGTGTAAGGTATACTAGTCATTAGGGTGGTACAAAAACGGGGACTACGATAACAATGTTGGTTGCTGAATAGATGCCTACCTAAGTAGGTAGGTACCTAACTACATATGGTGGATACGAAGTTTGATAAATTTAATTGAGATGTACATTAGGTACATATATTATTTTTGGCTTTTATTAAAGCGGTTATATGATAATGAAACAAATTATATCAATGTATGTATTAGAAGCTGATAATTAACTCTTTTTCTTCGCGTACCTAAATTTAAACCTATACAACCAATGAATCTACACAAAAGCTGAAAAAATGTTCAATAAAGAAAAAATACGATATTAGGTATGTCTATCTAATGCGTCTTTTGGTTATCTAATTTTCAACAAACTTAATAAATCCATGAATTAAGTATTTATATTTTATTTTATTTTATTTTATTTTATTTTATTTTTATTGGTTTACCAGTAACTGTTACACTGACGCATACATAAATTTATTAAATCCTTAATAACTAAGAGCTTAGTGTACAATAAAATTTAGGTAAACACTGCATGCAAATTTAAATGTATTACCAACTAAGTTTAACTAAATTCTGACTACGAATAAAACAAAACACGTGGTTTGTCTCACGTCAGATCCCGGCTTCACACATCAGCGGACCAATGATATCCACTTGACATAGATGTTTTCTATTTAAGTATGTACTTTTTTTAAAGCCATAAATAAATACTTTAAGAAACTTGCCGTTCAGGAGTCCTTTTGAAATGAAGATCTGAAACAAAAACAAAAATGTTAGTTTATGTGGGCGAATGTCTATACAATTATAACTGTCCTGTATATTGCTGAATTCGGTGATCATTGTAATATACATCATAGATATCTATCTAGATACATAGATAGAATACTCTTTATTGGCACACCTCAGTAAAATATACAAAATAAAAAACAATTGATTATGTACATATGTGCAATTTAACGGTTCTTAATACACTCATATTATTTTATTATCAGCGCATATGAACGCAACTGCGATGAGATTTTTCACAAACTCAATTGGCGGTTGCTGTATGAGCCCAGAACTATGTCCAAGCCGTCCGTTCCATTCCTCTCAATTTCCCGCAGCCCCTATTGCATAATTACAAGACTAATTTGTGCAATTTGTCTTGTCCAGGGGCGTTATTTCAACTGCCCACCGAGCACGACAGTCAGTCCTGGGTGAATCTCAAACGTGGCACACAGACATACGGCCCGCCATACTTTTCGCAGGCCAGTCAGTACTTTTTTATACATTATCTGGAATTCGTTCAAAAAAGTATGATGCTATAAAATCTGGTTCACGTAAAAGGATCGCTGGAACTCTCTTGGAATAAATATAAAACTATTTGGCACTCTTCTTTATTATCTATTAATACCAAAGCGAACAAGTCTTCAAACTCCAATGAAAATCAAACAAATAAAAATTGCAGAGCTGCGCAACTTTTTAATAAAATTGCAATTTATACCCGATCGAGATTCTTGTGAAGTTTCCTCATTAGGTAACTTCAGCATCTTAGAGGAAAACAAACGGAATCTGGGAGTCGTCGGTGGAGCGGCTCATTTGGAAGGCGGACTAGATAGGTATACTTATTAAAGGGTGTTTGTGTTTTGTTTTTCTTAGATTGGCCAGTATAATAGTTTTCGATTATATTAGGGCTCAATTAAACAGTGCGAGAACTCGCAAGAAGTTTCATTATCTATACTGCGGTATTTGATCGGTCGGCTGAATTGGATGTAACCTCAATAGTCCGCGATGTAGGTAACTAAAATCGTATGTGAGTTCGCGCGTCATTCATTCCTATATCCTATATACGAAACATAACTCGAGATATAGTTTAAACAGGAAATTTAATAATTAATTATTTATTGTAGCATGTGCCAAATTCCAAATCTATGGTAACGCAGTGCATTGCAATAGAGTTGGAAATGTTGGAATTTGGCATTCTATGCGTTGGAATTGGAATTAATTGGTAATTTGAAACATTTAGTCGGTGAAAGATAAAAAGTGGGGCTTGTATGGAAATTTGTTAATCAAACAAGGAAAGACACAATTTTATTATTGTTATAAATGGCAGAAAGCGAATGCCAGTAAACTCCAGTTTACTGAACTTTCTGACGAAGGAATATGAATTTTTGGGTTTTAACCTCTTGTATGTACCTCTTGTAATAATTGGTAAAACACGGTATCAGTTCATTGATCTCTTTATGCCAATTCACTAACGGAATAGGTACTCATTAGTACAGATTTTGTGTCTTACTGTGTTTGTTGTTAAAAAGAGACCTAAGGGTGTTGTCGCTTACACCATTTTAGAAGGTTTTTCAATACAAATGGTCGCACCTCGGGACGGAAACGCCAATGGCCGTAAGGTCCATTTTTGTACTGAGTGACACAAACATCCTGCATAGGTACCTTTGTTTTATCCTTTGACTTTCACGGTCTTTGGCTGCTTCTTCAATTAAAAACAATAATTAATGAGTTGTATCATTAACGTTTCCAATAGGAATGTTCACTTAGTGAGACTTTTAGTTAAGGTATTGAATTCTAGCGATAGTAGTGTTTGGAAATTGTTCTGATTGCTGTACTATTAGTCTAGGTACAAATTATAAGTTTAGGTACAAATTATAAGTTTAGGTCCAGCAAGGGGATCTTGCTTTCGAACAATCTTTAGAATAGGACTTAACATTTAAAATAACATTCAAAATGGAAGAGCGGTAGAGAGACAGATAACGGAATTTCGATTTTCGTTTTTCGCGTTAGACCCTCAGGCACCTTGCATTGCATTTTTTCCTAAAATTACATATTATAGATCGCTTACCGTAGAATAAAGTGCACACAATACGCTAATAATAATTGTATTATTGCGTGTTGTATCTATTTATGTGTGTAGCTCTATCTTTTACACTTTTAAGAAACAGACTCATAACCTAATAAAATATTACTGCAATACAATGTTACCGTGTCTGAGTTTATTGCCCCTTCCTGTCTAGACATTTTAGAAACTTAATCTTTTGAGTACTTTCACGTTTTAGTCACCTATTGGTTGAGGTCATAGAACATATTATCTGCTTATTGGCTTCAGCTATATTGAATATTAAATGGTCGCGTCACTCACATTTTTGAAGTCGAGTCTGCGTGGCTCTATTTGAAACTCCTCATTAAGGAGTGATACGATACATGTCGAGATAGTCGAGTAATCTTCGACTTAAAAAATATCAGGGAGCCATTGTAACATCTTTAATGCCTGTGTTTCACGGAATTATATATGTTAATGAATATATAGCCAGCATGTTACATTTATGCAATGCGATCGCTATTGTCAGTTTGACTAATAATTGACCAATTTCTTTAAATTCATTTGCATTCATCGAAGAACAATCCATGATATAATGAAGTGTTGAGAATTATATGGACGTAAAGGCATAGGTAGGTATTACCTATAAATTAAATTGCACCCATTTAAAACACTTCATTGAATGAGCGGCGGTATCATGGTCCAATTTTTATCACTTGTCATATCATGCGTCACTTTTGCACTTACATACCGACTTGTTAGATCGTGACAAGCATCATGACAGATGATAAAAAACCGGCCTTACACCTACAGGCAATTCAGGCATTCTAAAAATTAAATGGTGTGTCAGTTTTCAGATCTTTATGATTTATAGGAGATTAAACGTAGTCACAAAAATGAAGAATGAATGTGGCACGGCTCTTGACAAGTAACATAAGTCTCAGTACACTTCCACTCCGATTAGCCACAATTTTCCTCAATCCCAACACATTCCTACAAAAAAATGTAAATCTTTGTAAAAGCAATCAATCAGCGCGCTCTCGCCACTTCGCGGGGACACCGCACGAATATCTAATTTTGTTTGTTACCCCCTCCCCGGTCTCCCCTTAAGGGAGACACGCCACCCCAAATCCACGCGGACGTTTTGATGGATCACCCTTAATGACAGGCGGCGAGGGAGGGGACGTTATCGATATGATGTTATCGATGGATAGATTACGTAATTGGGTCGAGGGTTATTATTATGATTGGAAGGGGAAATGCTTTTATAATTTACAGCGTTTTTTTAAGTAATGTTTCTTGTTTTTGTTCTTTCCTGTTCAGTTCGACTGTGTTATACGCTTCGTTGGCATATCTTTTCTTTAGACTAATACAAAGGGTTTCGTGTAAATAAATAGGCCCTATAATTATTTGGAATTTGTTTCCCTCTATTTGAATGTGCTACTAAAAGTTTTGTTTTTTTCGTATCCCAAAGCTCTCGGAAGCTGTTGACTAAAATATTTGTTTATTTGAAACTAAAACATTGCAACGGATATGATGTGTCAGTGTCAAAAGTTAAATTTCTTCAACCAGAAACGTCTCGTTTTTGGACTTTCGCCATCTTGATACTCTTGATAGTTAGTCTCGTGTTTAATTCCTTTGTTTTTTGCTCATTAATATTGTTTAAAGTGTAATATCGATAGCTTATTATACCTACAGTAAACTAATGTGGTGGTGTGCAGTGAATGGAGGATTAATCTTGAAGCGCGTTTAACCACCATTTTGGAGTCAACGGCCGGTTGTGCACGTGCTTCTTGTAAAGTCCGCTATCGCTTAGCGAATAAAATCACCGTACACTGTCTTGTACTAACCGTACAATTTCAATCGTATTACCTTGCTCCTACGATACTGGCGAAATAGTCCCACTGGGTTGAAGCCATAATTTAAAAAAATATGAATGAACGTCTCTTTTTTACACGGACAGATCATATCCATAGCAAATCCAGATCAAATGTATAACCTATTATTACAATCAGAATACGCTTCACGGGTCCTTCATTGCGATTGCTACGCACAGAACCTAAAACACATATCAACCGGTGTGAATAGTGATGTTTTATAAATTTGTTTCACCGTTCCTAATACGCAAGCGTGTACACCAACAAAATTTAAATGGAATTATCGATACCAAAGATCGATGGCGTGTGTCCCACGCCTACGGCCGCCGCCCCAGCATATGCGCTGCTCGCCGCATGAACGCCACTACAATTGTATTATACATTACAACTGCTGCCAACCTGGCGTTCCTGCCAGTTTGCCTGAATCATGCTTAAAATGATATATGCCAGTTTCAGATATGCCATGCTTGTCATTATATGTGACATTTTGATTCTGACGCAAATGACGCGATAGGTAGTTTACATTGTTATTTTATCTATCTATCCATCTAATCTATCTAATCTAATACCTTTAAACGAGCAATTCTTGCATATTTATTTATTTATTTATATATTTATATACAAATACAAATACAAATAATTTATTGAGAAAAGTATAGTACAGTGGTTGCTCTTAAAGACTAAGAATTTATAAAGACAAGTGATTTACAAATGCCTGAACTAGGATTCCCTGTGTTTCAGGCAGCGAAGGACAATATTAACTATTTATTAATTATTCACTTAATTATAAACTATAAGTAGTACACAATATAAGTCTTATTACCTAAACAAAAAAGTAGGTTCTTAAGTATTAAAAATCAGAATACAGTAGGCAGTAGGTAATCATTTTACGACTATTAGTAAGTTCTCTGTATCATCGTACGTCATTTTTTGAAAGGCGCGTCGTAGAGTATTCTTGCAACAAGCATAGCTAAGTGGGTATAAGTCTAGTGTTGCATTTAACCTGTTGTACAAAAATGGGCCCAAAAAGACAAAGAATCTAGATGAAAATACGTATTTTCTTTGTACGGTTTGCATGCATATAATATCTTTGCGCCTTTTATTTCTATAATCAGTGTTGAAAGGAGTTCTGGCGTGCTGCTTTAGTACTGTGCTTAATATATATAATTGACGAACAGTTAGTACTTCACATGATTTATAAAGGAGGTCAGTAGGGTATAGGAATGGGCGGGAAGTGGCTACCTTTAATAAGGCTCTTTGAGCTCTTTCTAGGGTTAGTAGTGTAGTTTTAGCTGTGCCACCCCAAGACGAGATGCAGTAAGTTAGTATCGATTGACATAGCGCAAAGTATACTTGTTTGATTAAATTTGAATCAGCGATTGAACGAAGTTTTTTAAATATAAACATTAACTTTCGAACTCTATTGCACAATGCTTCAATGTGATATTTAAAAGAGAGGGTTTCGTCTATCATGACTCCCAAATACTTGATTTTGTCAGTAATAACTAGAGATTGACATGAGCAGAGATTATTCGAGTTTTCCTTACAGTTATGTGCGTAAAGTTTGAGGTTATGTGCGACCGGATCTGTTTTCCGCATGGAAAATCTTATAAAATTCGTTTTGTCGGAGTTCAGTGTTAGTAGATGTAGTTTTAGCCAGTTAGTTACAGCATCAAATCCGCGTTGAGCGTACTCGTAGGCCTCGTTTGTTGACTTTGCGGAAAAAAGTAGGGCAGTGTCATCTGCGTAGGAAATGATTTTTCCACTATCTATTTTTAGGTTGCATAGGTCATTAATATAAATCAAAAATAGGGTCGAGGCCAAAACGCTGCCTTGGGGCAAGCCAAAAGGAGTGTTTTCTAAATCGGAACTTATGATGTTATCTATTTTTACGCATTGAGTACGTCCGTCTAGGTAGCTCGCGATTAATCTATGCTGTGTTCCTCTAATACCTAGTGTTTCGAGCTTGTGCAGTAAAATGGGAGTAGAAACAGTGTCAAATGCTTTTGCGAGGTCCAGGAAGATGCCAATTGTCTTGTTACCCTTGTCTAATTCCTGAACTAAATAGTCAGTCAATTCGTGTACAGCATCTGCGGTTGATAATTTTGGCCTAAAACCAAACTGTGTCTTTGCCAAAAAGGCATTCTTCTCGAGATATTGTACAAGTCTGTTATTAATATTTTTTTCTAGGATTTTGGATGTCGCTGGTAACAGAGAAATCGGTCTATAATTTGTTACTTGAGCTTTGCTACCAGATTTGTGGATAGGGACTACAACGGATTTTTTCAAACATTTCGGAAAAATTCCTTCAGAGATGCATTTTTGAAATATGTGTGTTAGCGGTGGAACTAGGATGTGTCTGAAGGTCTTTATTATTTTGTTCGAGATGCCATCCCAACCAACCGCGGAATCCTCTTTTAAGTTCATGATAATTCTGTCAACCTCAGTTTCATCCCTATTTAATAACACAAAAGATTTGGAAGATTTGTTTGGTTCGGATAGCAATCTTGAAGGGAGTGGCGATGAAAATCCCTGGACTTTTTCAGCCAGGTTTTTGCCTATTTTAACGAAAAACTCATTTGTGTTATTTGCAGCCAACAATTCGGACGGACCTGCTTGCAGCAAACTTGCGGATGATTCACGTTGTTTTGCTGTGTGTGTTACGTTTTTAAGATGTTTCCAAACTAATTTACTGTTTTTTCCAGCAATTTCCAGTTGTTTTTTGTCGTAGTTTGTTTTTATGTTTTTCAGTAAGTTGGTACAAAAGTTACGATATCTTTTATACGTCAGTTGCAATATAAGATTGTCTGGATTTGCTTTAGCTTTCAAGTGTAGTTTATCCCTGTGTCTCATAGATCGAAGAAGTCCCGTGGTTATCCATGGTTTTTTGTTAAAATTCTTGCTATTTAAACGTGTCTTATTAGTGTTACGTAAAATTGCTTGCTGGACATTTTTGGTCAAGTACAGCATACTATTTTCTGCATCAGCAGAATTATAAACGGGGCCAAAGATATATATGTATATATATTTCGGATATCTCGGGAACGGCTCTAACGATTTCGATGAAATTTGCTATATGGGGGTTTTCGGAGGCGAAAAATCGATCTAGCTAGGTATTATCTCTGGGAAAACGCGAATTTTTGGGTTTTTATGTTTTCCGAGCAAAGCGCGGTCACCCAGATATTGTTTATTACATTTAATAAGAATTTTACGACACATTTCATTTAGATTGATGGATAAAAAATAATTATTAAAGGAGCGATATATTTTTATAATTGCATGCTTGTGTATTTATTACAATGGCTAATACTTGTACCTACTGTACTTAGAGTAAAATTAAGAATATATTTATAATATTCACATAGTATAGGTACATACAGGTTATGTCGATAAATCCATACCATTTGTAAATAGAAAACACATAGTTACTTACGAAAATGGGAAAATATAAACTGCATTACCTACCCCGATCAAACAGGACGGTAAAACGAAGAAACAAACAATAATATAAAATGTACCCAAATTGATATCTAATGGACTGCGTCACGGAACAATCGAATGCAATTATACAAGCAATTTGTTCCCGGCTTCGATGTATAGTCTAAGAGCGGTTTCGCACTACGTCCCATCCGAATCCGATCCGAACACGTGAAAATATGGGTCTAGGAAACTCGGACCGAATTCGGATATTCGCTTACGCACTAGTCCTATCCGCATACCCCGCCCGCCCCGCTACCCCTCTGCTCGTACGCAGCTCGGCTTTAACTCGGACGCAGTGCGCGAGCGTTCATACAAATAATACTAACGCTACTTCGGTCCGTCAAAAATCTTCTCCGGAATGGAGATTCTAGAATGACGGAAAGAAATCGGATGTAGTGCGTAACTTACCATAGAAATAGTTCTACGGCTACAACGGACCATATTTTCACGGGTTCGGATCGGATTCGATCGGACGTAGTGCGAAACCGCCCTAACTGTTGAGTATTAAAACCAGTCAAGTGCGCGTCCAGTATGCGGTTCAGAAATAATTTATTTTTTCTTCATTAGGTATCTGTGGGATAGCTTGTTTTGAAGGGCGAACTTTACCGACATAGCCAGTAAAAAAAAATTAATTACCAGGGCGGCCTATTCTAGGTGACAAATACGTATCTACTCGTATTTCGATACATTATTTGAGTTTCTATTGGCGTTGTTTTTATCAACGATTGCCAGCTGATTGATAAGACCCCCTAGTAAGTACTAAAACATCTCTGCTTGTTACGAAGCGCAAAATTGACCAATATGGCCGAATTATGCATGATGTGGCAGAACGGTGCCAGGTCAAGTCACAGTGCGCTGTTCACATTCATATGTTTGGAGTGAAGTGGGGACGCAAGGATTTCATTTACCTATATAACCCATTAAAGGTGACAGTCCATTTCCAACCGTAGCTGCACTACTGTTCATTTCTATGGAAATTGACAGTAACAGCGACGCGTTCAGTACCAGTAATGCAGCTGCGGACAGAAATAGAATGTTATGTTACCCTAACACTATATGGCAGCCGATGCTGGCTGAAGTGGCTGAAAAAGGTAGAGATCTGGTCTGAACAAGCCTGGATTCTTTATACCACCACCCACCATCACCAGCCTCAAATACTATCTATTAAAGTGCCAAACCAAATTAAAGGCTGCTCCGCACGTGGGGACGTGAAATTCGGGGCGTGCAGGGGGCCAAACGCATAATTACCCCTGGGACAACCTGTATAAAGCTCTCATTACCCCGTGCGTGCAGGCTGGGGGACGTAAATACACTATTTTCATGAAACATGTCGATATTGTAGGCAGTTTATAATTTAGGAACGATTGCATTTATAAACACATTTTTTTGTTAGTTTTGTTACTGGAAACCTTACCATATATACATACCATACATAAACAACGTGCCAAACAAAAGAATAGCTGAAATCTTCGAAGTGTTTCACCAGAGAATGAATCCACCTCATCGATCTGGCCGACGTCCAATGCTACCATCCTAAATTAAAAAAGACATATGTCACTTACAAATCTCTATACACCATGTCTTTTTACAACAAATCAGCTGCTAGAAACCAAAAGGTCACAAGTCGCTACGGAAGCCTTATGGTGATACGACCTTTTAAAGTTGCAATATGATGCCTCAGAGCCTACATTGTGGCTACGCGAAACCATTGTGCTACGCTGTAGACCCGCTACGGATTGCTACGAATCGGAAATGTATTGTATTGTACGGTTTTTTAATTGAAACGAGTTTTGCATTGACGTGAAATGTTAGTGTACTTTTGTGCTTCAATGTCATACGGAAACAAGGCGTAAAGGAATCAGAAAAAAGGAGGCGTATTCTGATTGTATTAACAGGTTATAAATTGGATTTGTATTTGCTACTGATAAGATCTGTCAGTGTCAAAAGTGAGGTATCTAAATAGATGCTAAACAAGGCGTAAAGGAATCAGAAAAAAGAAGGCGTATTCTGATTGTATTAACAGGTTATAAATTGGATTTGTATTTGCTACTGATAAGATCTGTCAGTGTCAAAAGTGAGGTATCTAAATAGATGCTTGCTAATTTAGTTGGTTTTGGATACTTTAAGTACCTATTAAATACCTACAATTTTTCCTGAATAACGTAAGAAATTTTCACCACCTTTAAAGTTCAAAGTAAACAGCTTTGTCCTCTTACACACATGTTTGAATCGATCTTGCAAAATCAAACATACATACAATATACAGACTGACTGAGGAAATGCAATACATATATTGAAAGCAGAGCACTACCCGCAAAAACGTGCCCCCAGGGGCACCGCCCCAGACGGCACGGGCGGTTGTTTACCACCCGTGACGAGGGCGATACATCAAATACTGTGTACCTATTGCTTGATGCATTGCTTGGAATTTTATAAAACTTTTAGCTATCCTAGTTTATACCTAAACGTATTTTTTTTTAAATATAGGTGGAATGAAAAAGTACTGCCTCGGAAAAAACTCGAAATCGCGAATTGTCTCTTCCGCTCAGCCAATATTTTCTGGTCGGTTTTGATCTTAATTTGATACGACCCTGAATATCGCTCATGCTGATTGGAGCATGCGAAATAAAGTGAAAGTCGTCGACCAAGGCGATCGTCAAGGTCGTATCAAAACAAAAACAAATTGTTAAATCTGAATTGGGCTCCGATTATAAATCAAAAGAAAAGAACATGGCGAATAAAGAAAAGGAAGAAAAATACCCTTATTACTCGCTTAGCTATGAAAATACAGTTGATTTAAGATTTAAGCCAAAGGTCACGACACTGGCTAAATAGCAATCTGAATCAGAAAGCCTGCGGATAATTCACATAACTACAGATTATACAGATTGACAGTAGGCATGCTCCATTATAGAGTTTCTGTGATATTTCCATCTAAAATGTTTTACGATTTACCGTAGTAGGTAAGTGGTAGTCCACAAAATATTAGTAGTTTACTAATGTACTTACCGAATTCTCACTGTCTTACAATGATCGATGTTTGGAGGACAAAAATCCGCTGCCAAAAAGCCGCTCCCATACTAAATACATATGCTTAAATTACATGAATGGTATGAATAGTGGCATGAATATTTAAATAAGTAATACGTATAACGAGTACCTACTCTGTATTTGCTGCTAACAATTGTTAAACAAAAAAATTGAGCTAGTAGAAGTTGTGAATGAAAAATTTCTACTCGCACTAATTTTTTGTAAAACTTAGTTTTTAGCAACAAAAACAAGTGCCAGAAATATATATACAATGTTACTATGATGTTACTTGAATGTTTATTTTATTTCAGAAATTATTATTAAAATGAAAGCCTAGACGTCGATTTGTATGGGAGCGGCTAGGTTAATGTGGCTGATGGCTCTTAACAAAAATCACGCAAAACTATATTGTTAGGAATAACACATGTTGAATATATTATAATAAAGGTACCTACATGGTTAAAGACAGAATCGTCCCGAGATGAAAGCCCATCTCTACAGAAAGCTCTACAGCCGCATTAACTCGTGACGGCTTTTTTTATGTAAATGCTCGTCTCGTGCTTTTGTCGACGAAGCTTTGTGGAAGTTAATAATAAGTGTAGTAATCGTGAAGTAAGCATTTTTGGGACCATCTGGGTTTGACAAAAAGTTCTTACATTAAAAGTTGGTGGGCACTGGTCTTGGATTATTACAAGATTTCCTTTTTTTTTTAATTTTCTAATGTTAAATAGTAAGTATGTTTTAGTTTTAAATAAAAATTACATATTCATCGACATTGACGTAATTATAGGAAAATAAATCATTTTATTTGTATGTATTTTTGTATAGGTACTCACAGATAGGTTTGTTTATTCTTATACCTCGTACAAGTATCCTTATCCTATATTTCAGCTACCTTCCGACAAATTGAATTTTACAATTTAATGAAAGCCATATATATTTTTTTTTTATATGTATCTCCGAAGAGTTTGTAAGCCTCTCCACGTGTAGGTGGGTGCGAATACTTAGTATTAGGTATTTTTGAATAGCATTATAAAATATGTTGAAGAATGGGTACCTATACCAATAGCAACGATATGCTTTTAGACACATATGCAACCAAACATCTAAAAGCAAAACTCATCATAAAATAATTCTCACTTACACTAATTCCATTTAATTACACATAACAACTAATCCTTCACATAAAACAAAACAACACACTATCGCTAAATCTCCAACAATTAGGGATAACCACTGCAACCACTCTCTGAAAAATCGACTTTATTACCACGGAATAAGTTTTACTATAGCTTATCATGCTCAGAGCGATGCAGGTAAAAATGCGGGTAGTAAATCAGGAGGGAATATGGCCATAAATCAGGGAGGGGCGAATGCGGGCGTAATTAAACAAGGTGAAGTGTGAACCGGCGTTGGTGCTCGGCTAGAGCTGAAGTGAGAAGAGAATTTCAGACGTTACCTTTAATTTTAAATGAGGAATTGCCTGATTAAGTCAGTATTTTTGGAAAAAATCATTTGTGACATGTTTTAATTCTTCCATGTTACTTTTCTTTGATTAATCAAGAAGATATACTCATCAAAACATTTTTAACGCGCCTAAACTGCGTTATTGTTTTACACGGTCCCAGCCGCCTTCTATAATTTCCATTAGACATCTCAATAATAGGTAGAAACCATCGATTCCCTAACATGAGTATCCACTGTTTTATACAGTTAGTGTAGCGACGCGGGTACTTATGTTGGGCAACTTACTGTACCATAACACTCAAGTCAGGCATGTACTCGTAAATATATGAAGAGTTTAAAATATTTCAATAGAATACCTATTTGCCAAGTGGAAGAAAAGGAGTATCAAATGGACATCTTACTTATAGAACCTATGGAGTATGATAGACACCTAGGTATATAAATAACCTAAAGGAACTCATCAAATTAGGCACGCCAAGCTCTCATAAAAACACGATATCAAATAAAAATAATATTCCATCAGCTCAAAAACTTCACAAATTAATCTCGATAGTACACGGAGATGAAAAAAGCATATTCATCATTATCGCTGGCAATCAGTCAACGCCGGCGCGACATCTGGCGATCGGTGTGTCAACGCGGCACTTCATACGTGAAATTGCAGTTAGTATCGAACTAATTGCAGTGCAGAGGGTTCTGAAGATGATTTTTTTGTGATAAAAGAGGCAAACGAGCAAATCACAAATCACCTTGGCAAGCAATTCACCTGGAAACCTGCAACACAAGAGGGGCTGCAAGTGCAATGCCGGCCTGATGGGAGTACGCTGTTATCTTGAAAGTTTGAAGGTCGTATTGGTCCGGAAATACCGTGGGCGACAGTTTTACAGCCATAAAAGTTACAGAGGCCATTGACTGTGTAAAATGACCTTCTCTTAAATTATAATACCTAACGATGGAGTTCACCATTCATTTCTATTTTTCAGGTAGATCGGCGGGACTGAGAAGAGTTTTTAGACTCAGAGATCACCTGCTCCAAGCTTAGAAAAATTTAGGTTAAGTTAAGTAATAGTTGTAGTAGTAGTAGTAGTACAAAAGTGGCAACGAGGATCAATTTTACCTCTTAACCTTGGCAACTGAATATAATTATAAGACAAAGAGAAGAGTAAATAAATACACTCTCCCCTATTATCTGAAATATTATATATTTTTGTGATTAGCTAGAAAAGACAACCCAATACTATAACATAACTGACCGCACGCAGTGGATGAACAAAACACAATGAAATATCGATGGTCACTTTTATCTACATATTTTATTCTGCACGATCCTTTTCTATAAAATCGCGGACCTCTAACACCGCAACCAATATTGTTTACCGAAAGGACTGCTCAAATACACAAAATAGCAACAATACTATTGTTCGACCAACTGTGTCCCACACATTACCTACTGCTCACAAGCGATTCTCAACCCTACTATAATTATCATACAGGCTATTAAATATGATTAATTAAGTTTGTATTGTAGGACGTATGATAAATGAGTTTGCAGTAAGCAGATGTATCGGCAGCGTCCGTCATATTTGCTCTGCGGACAAACAAAATGGCGTTCTTGCGCTTTTATTTAATAAATGGTCGCTAATTGAATTTGCGCCGTTCATTTAGCAAATGGCAGATTAATTAGTCTGATGACATCCAATCGGATTATATTGGCGCTATCAACTAATATTATTAATTTAATTATAAACGGTAAGTACCTAGGCACCTGTGACGTCGTTTTATGTTTCATCAGAGTAATTTGAATTAGGAGGTATAATAAAAATACATTTATTCGAACTTGTATCAATTTTAAGAATCTTAACTTATTTAGCTTAACATTGTTCGCCCTACCATTGACTAGCAGAGAAGGCTTTATAGCATTAACTCCTCTTTTGTTCTAAAGGGACTGTAGACGAAAGTGTATTTACTTAGATATAAAATGTTATGATGACGCCCTTCATGTAAATAGTTATATACAAAACTTAAATTACATTTCTTTTTGATTTTACAAACTTACAACGAATATATATTAAAAAAGTAAAGAAAGAAGAAATCCGAAGATCCCTAGATAAAGTATGAATTTTTACGAGGAATTTGTAGATAAGCCGTAAATCTAGATCGTGACACCAGCCACGTCTGGAGGATAATGTTCTTAGCTTGAGTTTGTTATATAAATATACCACATAAAAATTGAGAGAATGTCTTAAAAGTAACAGTACTATTCAGATTACACCAGCGTCACTGCTGCAGTATTGCAGCGCGACAATACTGCCGACTGCATTGCTGCTGCAAATGTCAAAAACAAAAACGATGCCCGTAGTTTTTACATTTGCAGCAGCAATGTTACGCCGCAAACGGAAAAAGGCTACGTATATGATATTTTTAATAACCCTCCTAATCCTCTTAATATATTACCTACATCATTTATTATACTATGTACTTATACCTACTTAATTATTTTGTTTGATATTGTGTGCTATTTCTGAGTTTAAATAAATAAAGTGAAATTAGACTCATAAAATAACATATTACTTTGCCGAAACTAAAGCCACCGATGGTATTTAATATAATACACACCGTACCTAATTGGATTTTCAGCAGAAATGGTATCTTAAAATATCAAACTGCTGGCATATTTTCATTTGAGGAGTGCTCTCTAATGGCATATTAATTATTATTATTATTATTAATTATTATTTTATTTATTAAGTATTTGTTTAAAAATGAACTTTAATAGTTGCTATATAGGGCTGCGCATGCGGTAAAGGGTTAAGTAGATACCTAAGTTTAAGTTACCTATCAACTACCTAGCTTGCATATACATAAAGGAGCCTCGTCTGCCAACAAACCACTCTGTGGTTTGGCAGAAGAATATATGTAATTAGTTGTAAGCAAGATCTCTGAATAAACGTTTTATTTATTTATTTTTATTTCTTATTTAAATTGATTCTAATAAGCTCTTTGGACATTCTGATATTTTAAGGAATTATGAAAATTTCAAGAGTCTGAAAATGAAAGTTTATTGTTATAATTCTCTCCTTGTTATACTCTTAGAGGAATTTACTTCTTTAAAAATGTAGCTCGTAGGTCCGGGGTCCGGAAAAATGCGGAGTAATAACGAAGAACCTCATGATATTAGGATAAATTTTCGATATTTTTAAAAGTAGCATCATATTTGCACACGTCAAAAACATTTCACCACCGACATCACCGTCCAAAATCGCCACTTTCAACATTTTTCGATATCGCACAAAGGATTTCGAGCTGCCGAAATTTAAAATTATTCCAAAAATCCGAGCGTCAATTGTCGACTGAAACCAGACTGATCCGGTTATCGGGATCGCTAATAATAATAGTGTCCCTATAATCCCCCGTGATGGATGACAGAATCACCCCTTTTAATTGCCACCGACTGCACGTCACGTCATGTCAGTCACGGGGCATTTTCGATTTATATTAAAATAAGTTCGATTATATATTGTCCCTTTAGTTTTGTAAGGAACGCGGGGAATATGTAATATAATTTATGCGGTGGGGCGAATTATTTACCATTTAGTTATGAGTCACGGCGTAGGTGGCGAAAAAAAACTCTTTTATAGGGTTTCGTATTCTTTTTATAAAGGTGATTGACTTACAACTAATACGCTTAATATGGCTTAAATTGATTTTTTTAGGATGATCTAAATGACTTTGATTGGAAATACGCAGTTCGATTATTTAATTAACTACATTCATAAATTATACATTTATTTATTTTATTTAAACTTTATTGCACATAAAATAATAAGTACACACGGCGGACTTAATGCCTTAAGGCCATTCATACATAAAATACACGTACATTAATAATTTATTTTGCTTATAATAAAATGAAAGTAACTACTCAGGTGGTTATCAAAGAGCACCACGTATACAATGTTAATTATCCCGACTATATTTAATTAAATAATATATTAGGCAGCATCGGCGTTAATTGTACAATGAACTTGAAGAAAAAAACAGTTTAATGCCCGTTTCTTATTTTATTTCATTTCATTTCATTTCGTTTCATTTCATTTATTTAGTCAGTTCAGTTTAGTTTATTTATTTATTTATTTATTGGGTGTGAATGTGACCTACATTGCCACGTGTACACTTAAGTACATCTTACAATCAAAATTCATCTTTGTTACACGAGAGCTGTACCTAAATCACACATTATTTACTTGTAGCGCTCGTTTCGCGCGATAAAACACAATTTTCCGGCTTGGGGATGAAAGACTCACAGGCCGGAATATCACCACAGATAACATTTATCATTTTGCATGATGGATCGTCGCAGGCGCAGCCTGGCTGACAAAAAAATATGTATATATGTTTAGATTATACGACATAGCTTTTTTTTTGCGTATTTTTCGTTTATAAACAAATCTTGGAATTCGCAGATATATTTCAATTCGTTTTCGACAGAAAATTACACGTATCATCTTTTGATAAATCAAGACAATATTTTTTGGTACATTTGTCGGAATAAAACCAATAATTTGAAATTACTTTTTATGGTACAATAAAAAAATGTAGTTTAGGTAGGTCATGAATGACTTACGTACTCAAAAAATAGTTTTTTGGGAAAATATTTTGAGCTTTATGCAAAAAAGAAAACTAAATTTTGAAAAGTAACCACTTCAGACTGGACTATGATGATATTTTTTTTATGAAACTACTAAACATATGTAGTTACCCGTTTTCATTTCACTTAGCTATATCTAGTGCTAACAGGATCCCTAGACCATAACCACTACTAGCTCATGGCATGTCTTGTCATTATCAGCTTAATCGTCCAGCAGACTGGCTGGACAAAGTCCGTCCGGCGCAAATTGCTGCAAGCACGAAGCCGGCAATTTCCGGCTTCTTCGCTACTTCTGTTGAGAGCGTCGAAAACTATTAGAATAGTAAAACAAACGACGGTGCAAATAAATACACAAAGAGATGAATAAGTAAATCTAGTTTTATTAAAGCAGACTTGGTAGTTTTTTTACTTTTAATTTAAAATACTGAGAGGTTTTAAAAAAAAAATCTGTATACGTAGGTACATACACTTCTTAACACCGTCAAAATTAAAAAATGTGCTACGTTGCTAACAGGATCCCTAGATCATAACCATTACTGGAAACCTAAACTAAAATAAAATAATTAAAATAAATAAAAAAAAATTGGCCCCTTTGGCATGGTGCAGAGGACGGTGGCATTATTTCACCGCTGTATTGCGATGCTTACAAATTTTAGTTTTACACTAATTTAGTAGGTAGCAAAAAATATAAAAGTGCCTACTACTACTACTTTACTAAGTTTAGTATAAAGTACTCGCCTGTTCGGTGTTCGGTGTACTAAAGTACTAACCGACATTTAATTTAGTTCTACGGGCCAACGCTGCCCGAAATGTTTTAATTTTCCTCCTGCCCCTTGAAAAGCGGCACGGGTACACCTCTCCCATTTTTTATTAATATTCTGGTGTCACCCCTACTTATCTGTTCGCCCACTTAAGCAACCCCAACATTTCACCGCTATCACACCGAACCACACACTTTACCCAAAAAGTCAATTTTTACAAGGGAAACCTCAGCTTTTAGGATGTTTTAAACCACAGAGGTGGCGGGGATTCATTTTTTAAGCCTACGAAATGGCCCGGAAGCCGTTTCTGTTTTAACATTTTGATATGATTTTCATCTTATCCTTAGGCTATCCTTGATCGTGGGCACTAGAGTCTGTGCGGAAAGAGAAGAGCCGTGAAATGTATGAGATCCAATACATTCTACGACTCTTCTCTTTCCGCACAGAGTCTAATCATGCAGAGTTCGGGTAGCAGGTCACGCTGATTGGTGGTTAATACCAAATGTTATCAGGAGTCGTCTCGTTAGGCATCTCGCTCGCACTTATTGGTGCCCGTCAGATTAAGTACCTGACGACACGACTCAAGATGAAACCCATATATGATATATTTTTTTTAAATAGAATCGGCCTTCACATTACTTACTCTTTGGAATTACTCGTTCGAAGAAATGACACCGTATAAGTGAGGCTTAGAGGGAATGCTTTAGATTTTTGTAATGGGGCATTTGCCAAATGGCCGGTATGATTTCGCTGAATTGTCTTTAGTTCAAGATTTCAAATTGTACGGCTTGAACAAAGAACAAAGTTATTCATATGTTTAACAACGTGGGTACTTACGGGTACCGGGTACCCAGTAACTTATTAGTCCTATTGCTTTTAAATATCTATATTTTTTTTCATCTTTAAAAAAGAAGCAAGTTTAATCTTTGTTTTTATGTAAACGTGTTGTAGACTACTGTACCTACTGTTGTTCAAAATCTTTTTCTGAAAGAATTGGAGGCCCAAGATAGGTTTGAAAGCGCTAAGCCATTAAAATAAACAAGGAACTTTAAGATTCTGCACCACGACGGTCTCAAACAGGCATATAAAGCGCGTGTAAAGTGGTCATCATAATCCTTGACCGATTGCGATTTACAAGGTTTAACCCTTTAAAAACTCGTACCTATCTACACTCCATACACTATAATTGTATTCCTATGTATTTAGTTGTGAGGAATGGGTAGCTAAGTACGGGCACTAACATCAGCGGTTTCTTCGATAGATACGATAAAAGCAAGAAAGAAAGAAAAACTCTTGAGAGACGGGCAGACAAAGCGACCTGCTATGTTTTCCAGTCCAAAAAACATTTTCGTAGCAACTTGCCCATTTTGAAGATGTTTCCATATGGCATGAAAGCGTGTAATATATTTAAAATGCGATAACAGCGTGAAGAGGGGTTATTAATAGCCACGGTTGAATGCAGGCTTTCAGAGGCCTAATGTTACGGTGACGATGCAAGATGTTAAGCGATGGGGGCTGTAGGCTTGGGAAAATATGTGACGTCCCACAGATAAAGGTACCTTATGGCCGTTGGCGCTTACGCTATTATTAACGCCGCTCCGCCGCCGCGCGCTATTATTATTGCGGCGCTATGCGACGTAAGCGCCAACTGCCATAAGGTACCTTTTGCCGTGGAACGTCACATATGGTTTGGCCCGTTTATTTGAGCAGATTTATATACATTTACGTAAAATTACACATGTTAGACGCCGACATGTATTTTCCTCGATACTTAGTACCGACAAGGAAGCATTATTTGCATGAAGAATGGAAAATGCCATTCAGATTTAAGGATGACTCACGCTAGTCCGAGCCGGGGCGTCCGACATGTCATTTTATATGACGGCTGATCGGTGATCACGTGGTGCTTTGTATAGAAAACGTAGCACCGGAAGCTCCGGCCCGGCCCCGGTCTGATCTAGCGTGAGTCAACCTTTAACCCTTTATAGGGCAAGGGTCTCAAAAAAGACCACCCTATAACATCGTATTTTTGTATTTTTTTCTTGTACACAATTTTTTGTGCTATAGATTGGCGATGAGGCTTCAATTGAGGATTTTTTTGAGCCTTGCCCGCTAAAGGGTTAAGGATCTATGATAATTATTTTTGATAATAATGTCTGTTATGATTGCACCCTCCTTCTCTGATATCTGGTTGGGTCTACAACATAGACGTGTTTTTATAGGCGTGAAAATTTCACGGCTATAAAAGGCTTAATTTAATCAATCTTTGTCTTGTAAATTTAAACCGTATTGATTTAGAAATTGCTTGCGATAACAAGTTCACTGTACTCACTTAATTAGCACTGGTACTTTTTGTCCCCGAAAAACCAGGCTATGATTATTGATTATATTATATCTCTTTTCAAAATCAAAACTGACTGTACAAGCTATCACGAGTTATGAAGCCAATAGCTTCCAGCATCACAATCACCAAATTCTTCCAACGAAAATGAAGCCAATCAACCCGAAACCAATCCGAAACGTCGAGGCATTAGGTCAACAAATCGGCGATAAATACCGACAAATCACGGAACCCGCGTAATTTAATTGCGAACAATGCGCCGTGTTTGGATCGCGTGCGGAATTCTAATTCGAATACATATGTACGAGTAGCTGTAGATATTGCAGTGCGAGACGAAGCTGTGCGCACGACCATTACACGTTGTAAATCTATATGAAATTGTAAGCTTAGTTAATTAAAAATAATATTTTTTTACTATTTCGATATGTAATTGTACTCATTCTTTAATCATCTCTAATGAATTGCAACACCTATTAGACATAGTTAGGTACGAGACCTAGACTTATGTAGGTACGATGTGTGTTAGTTGGGTGCTGTTTTTATAAAGATCAGAAATCCTAAAACATCCGAACTGACAATATACTAAATCATATTTGCCCAAGCTCAAACAAAAACCTTGGCTTTCGCTGTATCATTACATTTTCATAGATAGATACCGTTTTTTTAATCACTTAGGTACTCCCATCAAATATAAAATTCCTCGAACACTGAATGAATTAATGAACGCAATAATATGATACTTATATAAAATTTTAATGTTAGGTATTATCCTTGCGGTAAGGTTACTTCGGTATTTTGCTGGATTATGAGATTCTAACCAAGAAATACCGGCTATACAGCACGGCATAAATTTCACCGCAATAGCGTTAAACACGAGAACGTGACCGGGGCGGGCGGTAATCGCCAGCACTCGTGCTAAGGGCCCTATACTAGAGCCCCGTAATACACAGGCTGCGGCTTAGTGACAGCGGAAAGCGAGGCATACACGTATGGCGTTATTCATAAACGGCTGCTAACTTAATCAGTTGATGATCGTCGTTTGTCCCTATCTGTCGTTATGCCATAGAAAGGGACTTAGCAGACGTTTATGAATAACGCCAGTACACGCTAGTCGGATGGTCACATCGAAGTATAATTCATCTACGGGACAGCCACTTAATGTGGATTTTTAAGAATTTCTAAATACGTACATTTTAGGGATCGCTACAGTACTTTGTTACCACCATTTTTTGGGTTCAGGGCTGAGAGCCGCGCTGCGTTCCAGTACCAGCGGTTAGTAGAACTAAAAAGTGCAATTGCCATGCATGCAGTCTTAATCCTAACACAATACGCGTTGATATCCTGTTTAAATTTTGCAAGGGCTTTATTCCATTAACTTGTACCTAATCAGACAGTACCATCGAAAAACAGAATATTCTCATGTCCGACGACCAGTATGGCGTAACTTACAGAGTGAGACCTAGCCTTAGCAGGAGAGATTGCATGTTGCGTCTGGCATCACGAGCAGATCCTCCGGCGTGTTTGCATGGAAGCGCTGTTACATGTCGAGAATAATGCAGATTTGCTTGTACATGGTCGCATCAACTTTTATTGCGATATCGGGCGAAATAATCTGACACAGGTAGGGCTCCATGTTATATGTAGAACAGTAAAGGCTTGATTTAAGACTTATTTAAGTGAAAAAAATAAAAATCCTTTTTGAAAACTGAAAGAAAAACTCTACCCCTCGTACTTACACGTGTATTAAATGCGTATTGTTAAATGGAGTTCATTTTTCCATTCATTCCCAGGCATCTTATTCTGAACAACAAGCTTTTCTATTTTCCTCTTTCCTTTTATTTTTTGACATCGACTTAAAAACAAATAAGTAGGTAGGTACGCAAAATTGCTTTATCATCTGAGCTAAATGTGCTATAAAAATACCTTATTTAAATCATCCCGAAAACAAATAGCAAATGACAATAACTTTCAACTCAACGTCACTCTCCATAAATATTGCCAACCATTTCCTTAGAAAACCTTTGCTTTCACTCTCATTTCGCAGGCGTCGGGAAAAGACAATCAGCAAAGAAACCGACAACAACAAAGAAGTATTACCTCCCCGCAAAACGACATAACTGGCAGTAAGACTCTACCAAGATCGGCCATTTTGTTGAAGAATGAGTGAATGAATGAGCGGAGCGAGCGGAAGAACGAGTGAACGAGTGCCGACGGGGGACGCATAGCAATGCGTACTTCACTGTATTATGTGGATTGGGATTTCAATATTCAATTTTTATACGTTACGTGAATTTAACAGGGCATTGAATAGGTTTTCGTTTTGAAGTTTTTGTTTTGTTTTCCGTTTTTTAACATTATCTTGCGCGGAATTTTGTTTTATCTAGTGCGTGATCTGATTGTAATTATTTATTTATTTAAACGTACAAAAAATTAAAATTAGAAAAACATGATATCCGCGCTTCTGGGTAGGCACTTCCATCTGGCTCACGCTTACGCTCAGTGAGAGGAGAGAACTTAACGTGTATTACATACTTACATAGGTTGAATTTGATATTATCCATATGTGTAACACAGGTAATTATTTTACTTTCGGAAGTAAGAGGACTAGAAATATCGTTTAACTTCGTCTAAAATTTATTCGTATCGTTTAACTTCGTCTAAATATCCGCAGCCCAGTAATACCTTATATCGTCACGGTTAATAGAAACAAGCTAACAGGGCACAGAAATCAAAACAGGCTGACCAAAATTTAATGTAAATACTCATTACCATAACATCGCTCCAGTAAACACAAAGAGTGATACAAAAATAAACATTACCTTTTACCTAATTTCATTACCATGTTACACCTCGGGCCGGCAATGAGCCAATCAGGTCTGCCCACGTGCGGTAAATACTTATTACTCTAGAGATGCCCCTATTAGTGGTTTTGGCCGAATACTTAATATTCGGCCACTCTCTCGGCCGAATACCGAATATTCGGCGACCTAATATTCGGCATGAGATGCGAACATTGTGAGTCATAATTATTATGAAAGCTGTTCGCCAACAAAGCACAACGTTTGCTAAGGTATATTTTGCTAAGGTATATAACACATAACTAATGAATGTAGTTAGGGTAAATGAAAACAGACCCATGATAAAAATAAAATATTTCATAATCAACAAATGCTTAAAAAAGGGTCTTCCTATTTAACAACTGTCCAATAATACATTTTAAATATGAAATATACCTTTTTTTTTGTGTATTTTTTCTTTTTAGGTAGGGGCCACAGATATTCGGTATTCGGCCAAATAGTAGGCAACATTCGGCCGAATACCGAATATTCGGCAAAGTGACCGAATAGGCCGAATACCGAATAGTTGCCGAATACCGAATAGTTGCCGAATATTCGTGGCATCTCTACTTATTACCCCACCTGATTTATACCCGGCAAATTGAGGAAATGAGAGGGTTTCGTAAAGGAAAAAGTTACGGTGAAAGATAAGCGGCTTGGAACTCAATAATGTTGAATCTGAAGTCATCTCCGCTCGTATTTCATTCCTTGGATATTTAGGCATAAATGTAAATTATTTTCCGATTGTGAAGCCTTAAAAAGCGCCTTGCCTTTCAAAAATTGCATTTTTACTCGAGAATTTGGACGGGTACCGCCGTGGCGGGTAGCCTAGAAGTCTAAGGTGTTAACTGAAGACAACGGTTCGATTCCGGCCTCGAGCACGCAAGGGCTTGGTCACTTTTTCTTTAGTATACGAGTATGACATCAATTTCAGTTTATAATAACAACGTTAGCTTAAGTAAGAGTCTGCAACGCGCATGTAACACCTCTGGGATGCAGGCTACGGTTACTGTTTAACACCAGGCGGGCCGTATGCTTGTTTGCCACCGAAATGATATACAATAAAATAAAAAACTTAAAGTTTCCTCAATTGTTAATGCCATATAAATTAGCAAAATCTATACTATAGTAAATATGTGGCAAGGCTTTTTTATGCAAAATATATAAATAGAAAAGTGATTTAGACCAGATTTTTTTTCCAAAAAGTGAATTCTTCTTCGGGATACCTAGGTAGAGTCTGTGCGGAAAGAGAAGAGTCGTGGGATTTATGGGACCCAATACATTCCACGACTCTTCTCTTTCCTAACAGACTCTAATACTTTTAGGTACAATTGGAGCTGAGTTGCAATGCACAAAACAAAATACAAAAAGTGTACATACAAGCGGAGTGTACGGATGGATCCACGTAATAAAATAAGTAATAAAAAAAAATTATCACGCGCAACGGACACTATCTTTATCACGCTGTCATGTAGACAAATACGACCACCATATCCGTCCTGAGGGTCGTACAGATGGTCGGATGATCATCGTCTTTAACCTAAGGGCCTGGCTAATCATACATCATCAAAGGCATGTGATCTTGGCTAGTCACTGATAACCATTTTTTTCATTCCTTCACTATCACGATCACGAGTGTATAATTAACTAACTTGGTTCACGTTAAAGCGCGCTGCAGCACGGTGATGAGGTAATTGCCTCATTACCGTGCGGAGCGGGAATGACAATTTCCTGGCTCGTATGCTACAGGGGTTAAGTTTTACAAAACCGCTAGTAGCCATAGTGAATTCTTCTGTGTTAATTATGAACATAAGCAGACGTAATTACCTACACTGACGTTTCGTTTTACACGTTTTTATTGGAAATATATTTACTATTTCCCAATGATGGTTTTTCAATGCCCTACATATATTTAAAATCGTTCCTGTTTATCTTTTGCTCATAACTTAAGAAAAAGTACGCCATAATGTTTAAAAACACCATAAAATGCATGCTTTCCAACTCACCTGATCGCCGTCTCGCACGGTCCGTCCGTAAATATTTACTTTTCCGTGCACCTTCCAACTGTCCACAAAGTACTACATTACCGACCTTATGCCAAGGGCGTAAAGTTCTTTTATGGTTGGTGATTTCACTGTATAAGTCCATCGACACGGCGTTTGTTTGCGTTGTTTAAACGCCGGTTAACTGTTTAACGATAGTTTCGATCGATATTTTTAACGCACGTTATTTTATTATTATTATGCTAAACTTACGCTTTTAACTAGAGTAATGAAGTATAATGCTAAGAATATAATCCTTATAATTATAACTTACAAAATTCGAATAAAGTACAAAGTTAATACACTAAATTTTCAGTTCGTAATCGTATCGTAAATATAAATCGCAAAATCACTAATTTTAGACTTCCTTATGCCATCGCAATAAAAAGTAAAATCGTAAAACGGTCGATCGAGTCGAAGTTCATTCACGTTCACTCGCGTGACGTAGACGTGTCGTAGGGCGGGCGGACGCCGCGGTCGCCGGCGAGCGAGTGAGCTGGGCGGACGGGTCTAGGGCGGACTCTGGGCGGACATTCATTCATTCATTCATGAAGCTTACTGTGTGAAAGTAGACCAGTGTATCTGAACTGTAGTTGGAGATACTTGGTATGTAGATAGGGGTTTGATTAAAATAGAGATATGGCAGCCGAGTATAACATGCTTGAATAGATAGGAAGGTATAAGGATTCATGTATAATTCAAATATTAAATATAAAGAAAAGTAACTCTTTTTGTGCAAAAAATATCTGTAAGGACGAAAAATCTAATTAAAACATAATGTTACTATATAACTTAATGGCAAAAAGTTACTTATTTTTTTGCTTATTTTGTTATAAATAGGAAAGTAGGTATATATTTATTCTTAAAACGCAAAAGCAACGTGTTTCGAAGGCCAA
This sequence comes from Cydia amplana, assembly GCF_948474715.1. Taxonomy (NCBI): domain Eukaryota; kingdom Metazoa; phylum Arthropoda; class Insecta; order Lepidoptera; family Tortricidae; genus Cydia; species Cydia amplana. The sequence continues at coordinate 13,760,712 of NC_086079.1, read as the reverse complement.
GTTAAAAGTTTTAAAAATACCTACATTATATTAGACTATAAAATACAAGCTTAAAATACGTTAGACTCAAATAGTAAACAAATATACACTGGATCTATAGACTCGGATTTAGGTTTGGAAAAAGCCATGATCCATTACTTAAAATTACAATGATATGTTTAGTTATCTATCAACATAAAGGGTTGGAAATAGGACATTTTAGGTATTAGGAGCCCCGATCAGTATTTTCAACAATATATAACCAAGCAAAATCAATAAAGGCAATAATATAAGTTAACGAAATCGGAAGCCCTAACGAACGGCATCAGGAAGGAATAATGGATTCGCTGGAGTCATCCAGACTTACGGTCTGGCAGCAAGTCAAAAACCGATCCCAATACGGTTTTATGACGTAAACGGCAACTGAGACATTGGGCATTTTATGGGGCAGAACTCAGACTTTTTCGTGAAATTTGATTGGTAAATAAGAAACCTAAGAAGGTATATAACTTTCATCATTTTCTATAGAACAAGTACGGTCAGCAGCAGAAGTTGCTAAGCGGGCGAGGTGTTCAAAATTACTTAACAATAAAGTCGCGTCAAGATCAACACCTGGCCCGCTTAGCAACTATTGCTGCTGACTGTACCTAACCTACAACAAAATAATTACGAGTTGCGTCCGTGACAGTGTGGCCAGAGATTGCAAGAATTATATTGGCTAATTTGATTTTTAAAACACATGTCATATCTATAGTCGGACCAAGCTTTCTGTGCACGGGCAACTCAATTTTTTATAATAGGTAATATGACTTTTCTCAAAAAGGGACAGCAAAGTCGACGTTGCCGGTTAAAAAATAGGTCGCGAAGTGCGTAGTTTATGGTCATTCAAAAAATTAAAAAGTTAAAAACCTTGCAGTCTCGATTTCGGGACTGCAATGTTGCATTCAAATTCCATTATTTAACGAGTTCCAAACTTTAAATGGCAAAATCCATCCATAGGTCCATTAAACAGCCAAACAGATGATCAGCACTTATTATTATAATGTTGGTACCGCGACTATTTAGGTGTCTCAAATACGTTGGCGTATTTTCAGCAGAAAAATACACGTCTTTTCTTTCTGTAAAATATTTATATTTCTTGCACCATTTTTGAGAAAAGCACTATATATGACTCGGCTGGAGGGCTACTTGCTGGCTTCGGATTCAATTAAACGGACTCCCAAGGTCGTCCGTCCTCATCGTCAACGAATCCTGCCTGCAAGTAGCTACTTCCGAACCTCGACAATAATGTACTATTAAATGATTCGTACTCTGGCGATATATGTACTTGATATTTGTAATCTTTTACTCGTTTCGACACACTCAATTTAACGATTGCACATCTATCGTACACATTGTCCATTCAAATACTTATGCGTACACGCACTCAATCCAGTTGCCCTCGCGCTTTATGGCAAATAAAACATTTACGACCGTGATTACATTTGGAAGGGCTCTTGCTATTGAGTTAGTGAGTGCTTGTTGCAGTTTTTAGGGCCCGCGCTTCGAATTCAAACCATCAATGTTTTTTAATTATTAGCAGATTGAGTGTGACGAAGCATTAGATAGTTTAAGAAATGTTTAAGACGTAACGTCTACTGCAGAGGTAATTTACGTTAACTTCGCAACTTTTTTTTACATATTTTTGTTTATTGATGCAATAAAGAAAAAATTACCTAGTTACGTTTGTGTTTTGTCACGGTGAAGTCAATCTATCGTGATCTTTGGTTGTGAAATGAAAATGATGAAAAATATGGGATTACCAACCTATACCTTAATGATCCTAGAAATGCTTACTTAAAAGTAAAAATATGAAAATGTTGGCCTAATTTTCTAATTGTGAATTGTAAATCTACAGATTCCGTAACTTACAGCATTTTATTATTAGAAAAGCTTAAATACTTCTCAAAAGGAATGAAATGAATATATAATTATGAATCTCTTTTAAATTACGCAATAATTTACACATAGATTATACAAACTGCTATTTTCCACTCATTAACTTAGGCGAGGGTTACTATTTTTTTTTTACCCGTAGTTCCAATTCGTTCCTAAACGAGACCCCCCATGACTTTTCAACCCACTTGCTTAAAACAACGTCACCTCATAATATAACATTAACGTCATTTACGACCTTTTAAACGGACATACTTTTATTGCATTTCTAACATTTAATGATCCATTAATCTTAGAGTTAAAACGTCGCATGCGCATTAGAAATCGTATAGTTAGTTACGACATTATTCTTTTGAAGTTGTGAATGCAGGGGACAGTTACTGCACTTATTTAGGCGTCATTAGAAACGCATAAAAACGTGTCAATGGCTCAATGGGAGTTTTAGTGCTTTATTCAATGGGGCCGTGATTTGTACACGCTTATATTAATAAGTGTGTCGTAAAATCTTTGATGTTTTGAATGAATAAGTTCGTCCATATTACCTACCTATCTATAGACGTACTGAGAAACTTAGAATTTAACTTTTTTACTGAGAGAGCGAATACGCTGTGAATAGCAGAAGGAAATCCAAGGAAAAATGTCATCTGATACTGATACTGATACTGATACTAGGGGTAACTCCAGCCAGCAGATCCTGCAGCAAGGACTAGGAAGAGGAGACTACAGGGGGGAGGCGTAGTTGAGGCAAATAGCCCTGTAAGCTCGTATGACTCTGCTGATTCAACCTAAGCGGCATCGAGTCAGTGGAGGTGTCAGCGTCACCTCACACCGGCTAAGCCTCAAACGCGAAATCAAACAAAGTACGCGCGCAAACCAGCTTATTACGCAACAACCCCTGCCACCCCTCCGTAGGCGCCCGCAGCCTGCCCGAGACACCGGAGCACCCAGTAGATAGGACTGGAGTGTAGGGTTTGCAGTCAGGATAGTAGGAGAGACGGGAAATTTTGAGCCGACCCGAATACAGGCATCGTGAAGTCAGCATGGGGTAGATAGATACTATACTTGGTGTGTAATAAATACTTGGTTGTGAGGGAATATGACTGCTTTTTCTTCCTGTCTTCTTCATGTCTTCTTCTTCATCTTGTCTTTATTACGTAATCTCTGATCTAATCAAAGCGTGCTAGGTCACTTGGGGCTCCGTATTAGATATCCTACCGCTAGTGCCGCCACCGTTTTCCGTTTCCTCTGGCTCTGATTCCGTGTCCGTTTCCGGTTGTTTGTATATTTTTTTTTCAGCTTGTTTTTTTTTTTAGGCTGCTTCTGTTTTCAGATATGTACTCCCAATAGGATCGGGGTCAGTACCACTCACTTACTAAAGTATAGTGTCGAATGTCGTGGTTAAGTGAGTCCTCCCACAAGTCAAGTGAGTGAGTATCGGGCGTCCCTCCTTCCTCTCTTTCTCTTTATATTCCAAAGCTGCGTGGAGTGCTGCGTTTTCTTGTTTTCTTGCGATAATGAAGAAGGCAGGTAGTGGTCATTAAGTTTCTTGATCGACGACCAAGTATGTGCTTGCGTAGCGTACGGTGAGCTTCGGTAAGGTGGACGAAGGATTTTGTCCTGTTGTATAAGTGTAGTGTAGCACAGGTAGCGCAGCTTGTAGATATAGGAATTTCTAGGGGGACCTTTTTTTTTCCCAGGAGGCACGAGTAGGTAATATCTACCGGTTGGTATAATGGTTGACGTTTGTTACATTATTACTCAGTAGGCACAAAAAGAAAATCACAACTTGCGAGGTCCTTTCATCATCATCTTCCTCGCGTTGTCCCGGCATTTTGCCACGGCTCATAGGAGCCTGGGGTCCGCTTGGCAACTAATCCCAGTAATTGGCGTGGGCACTAGTTTTTACGAAAGCGACTGCCATCTGACCTTCCAACCCAGAGGGTAAACTAGGCCCGTATTGGGATTAGTCCGGTTTCCTCACGATGTTTTCCTTCACCGAAAAGCGACTGGTAAATATCAAATTGCGAGGTCCTTTACTTTATATAAAATAATAATAAAGATAGATAGTAGTTTAATCACGCTAGGACATACAAAACTGGATTTTAGCACTGCACAACACAGACACTTCTAACACAATAAAACCGCAAAAACACAGAGTTTGCACATCAGCATATTACATATTTACTTCGAGCATGAGAAAATTGCACTATCACTTTGATTTAAAAAAAAAAAACACACAAACGAAACAATTCAATAAAAATTACAGAAAGATACGTATATTAATAGAGTTTCACTTGAATTGATTGTTAAACCTGAACATTATTTGGTAGTTAGGGCTAAAGACCCATGAGTCCCATGACACCCTCTTCCCGTTCCGGTATCTTAACTTCATATTTCTCAATGCAAATATTCCATTTACGGTTATACTTGGTAGGTATCTCTTAGTTTGCAATTCATATATCGACGATATAAATATATAAAACAATTGTATGGTATTATTTTGAAGTCTCTACCAGCATACCTGTTACATTCCTTCAATTCCTCGCGCCCCGGCGTGGTCGTGGTGAAAGTAGCCGTGCCTCGTACCCTTTTTTTTGGCATTTATTGCAACTGCACATGTTGTGATGGGCTGTAAGACCCTTGAAGCCGGATAGTATAAAAAATAATTCTGAAGCGGTGTCCGCCATTACTTCTGCGGGCCTTTGTATTTTGATTCGTTTCTTTGAGCCGACTGTCTTGCGTATTTTGCTCGCCTTTTACAACCCTTTACAATCGCCCAGTATGTCTCGCTGTACATTGAAATCAGTGGGTTCCGTAAGAGGTCCCTTCTTTCCCTTTTTAAGCTACACCCACCTACAGGCATAGGCATCTTTCTTACTCAATTACCTCTATCCTAACCCAGTCCAGTTGTTAGGAATAAAATAAAGTTGCCGCTATAGGTATACAGTAGGCACATGAGACCGCCACGACATTATCTGAAGTAACAACTTCCACCAACCAAACTCGTGCGAAGGAAAAAAAATGTGTACAAGCAGCGTCCCTCGTGAGTCGTGACGCATGTTAATTTAGAACAAAATTGGAATGGTATTGTAACGACGAAATTAACATAGAGTTCGTTTTATCAACTTGCATCTTTCGGTATACTAGTATGTAGTTGCCTGTTTTGGGGCAAGATTGAAGGTAATCGTCTACATTTGCTCGTAAAGAGACAGCAACATACAGGTACTCAACATAGTTCAAGTATTGCTTGTACTGCTACCCTGCTTAAAACAGACAATGCAATTATACAGAGATTCAATCCACATGAGCATGTTATTTGGAGGTAAAATGGAAATCTCTCACCAGATAACTCGTACTCATGTCTCGACTTCGCTGAGGTTTACTTCGGCGTATGCGCAGTGATTTTACACATTTTAAAATAATAAAAAATACGTTAAACCGGCATTTATCGGGATGAGATATTTTAATAGAAATGAATAGAATCATAGAATTGAAACCGAAACACATAAAACGCGCGCGGTCATTTATATACAAAAAAAAGGCACGGTCCGGCCCGGCCCGCACATCTGGCGACAAAATGGTATAGCGTACACCCTTGTAAAACACCCCGGGACGCGTCCGACCTCGGTGGCGGTCAAAACAAAACTCCGGAAATCCAAGGAAAAATGTCATCATTCATTTTTTTATTATGTTTTTATTCTTTCAAAATTAAAGAAGATAATAGATAAAGATAAGGATAAAGATAAAAAAATCTTACTTAAACTTGGCTTGTTTGCTCGCGTGTTTTTTCTGCGACATTTTTGGGTTAAATATCACTAAAACTATTTCTGTATTCAACTTTAATGCAAATATTATGCATCTTGTATGTTGCGTAACTATCTTTAGTAGCTATTACCCCTAAACTTTGAAGCAATTTCAAACTTCCCCGTTCCCAACGGATGGCGCCACTGGCGTCTCAAAGTTATTTAGCAAAAGAACCTTTAATCCTGCATCTTATTCCAAGGATATAAAGGTTAGTATGGTAGATCGTCACAGATAGGTTTTAGATGTAATAAAACATTCCTATCAGTCTAAGCAAAAAGCGATGCTTGTACAAAGACAGGCTGTGTTAATACTCATTGGTTGCGTGAACTTGGACTCGGAAAGGAAATGTATAAGTGTGGCTGCGGGATAACAGTGGCTGGCCTTAAATATAAGAGAAACATAGTTTATTTTGCACGGGGAAAGATAAAGCGTATGAGGCATGTCCATATGTATTGTTAAATTAATTTTATTTACCTATGCATTCGTTTTATTTTTAGTATTAGGTATCACTTAGGTAAATTTAGTATTTAACATATTTCTTTAAGTATCCCTTACTGTTTATTTTCCCTACAAGTGTCTCTCAACCCACGGTACCTAACCTTAATACATTCTCGATCTCTCTCGAGTCTCGTCGTCTGCAAGCAATCTGAATGACACCCCTAAACAATGCTTGCCAACGTATCGGCCAGGATAAACTGGTCCCCAATTACGTATAGCTATTACCCGTTTAAAGCTCAAATTATACTAGACAAGATGTTTGTGAACAGTGACGCAGAACGGATAAGTTTGTGGTCGTATATTAATATTATCAATGGCCGCCAGGCGGGAGTTATCGATGGGGATTAGATTAGTGGAAGCTAGAGCCAGGGTAACTTTAAACTTAATTAATTTTGTACTCGGCAGAAAGTGCAAGCGATATTACGACATTACATATTTAATTTGCAAAAAAAATCAATAAGTAATGGGGCCTGGAAAGCTTTGGTAGCTATTATGACTGTAGGTATAGGATAGACATATCCATTATTAAATGAGCAATTTGTGTAGGTAAGTCATTTTGTAAACCACTGCTTGGAAACAGCTTTACCGTTTTCGATGACATGTACCGTAGCAGTAACTATTTACTAAAATTTAGTAGGTACCTTCTTTTAATAAAATTTTATATTACTTACATATCCACCTAAAAAAATAAATGTATTCAATATAACTAGACTCCCTACGGTAACACTACCAGACATAATGTTCCTACATACCTTTTACGACAGGGACAGTAAGGGGTCTCCGAAGATATTTTATGTATCGAACCAACTACGGAGCTCCATGCTAGGATGTTCGCATAGGTAAGTAAATTATACCTATCCCTATTCAAAATACGAACGCTGCTTACCTAATCTAGGGACTAAGACTCATCTGACTACGTTAGATGGAGGGATCGAGGGTACTCAACCTTTTGACCGCCAAAGACATAGACCGACGCGCGCGGCGCCAGCCCAATATCAAATAAATATAATTGATACCTATTATTAATATCATATAATATCAACCTCCGTATAAATGCCGGCAAGGTTCACGATGACGCGCCAAGTTAAACTTCAGTTGATGATAACCAACGATACTGTACCTGGAAACAAAACAAGGAGTCGTGAGAAACAGTGCAAAAGTCGTAAGTAAATATTATTTAATAATTGAAATAACTCTGCAATTAGGTACTCCATATAAAATGAAGTTATACGTAAATGTGGTGGTGATCACAGATATGACACATCAGCTAAGATTTAGATATTTATGGAAAATAAGTACACATTTGACTATAAACTTTAATCTGAAGGTAAATAGGTAATACTTAACAACCAGAAGAAGATGCATAGTAGAAGTGAAGTACCTACTACCTATTTATAGGGTACCCTGTCTTGATCTCTATGCTTAATCTCGATAACTATTTAGACCAAAAGAGATTGGTTTTCATTAAAAGTGATTAAAAGCAACTAGACAGCTTGTTTTTGCAATGCAAACAGTACGCTGGCACTCTAAAACCCCCTACAAATTCTAATATGCACCTATAATAACAATATTATTAACCAGCAGGGCATCCTGCACCCAATTTACTGCACTCGCAACCTCCAACACCCTCCCCTAATCCCTGACATATTTTTAATTAAATCCCTCGCCGTGAAGATTTGCGGAGCTTCCCGCTACAACAACGAACGGATTGCGGCCTGTAAACGAATTATATCGGAGATTTAATAATAAACAGGACGGACATGGTCATGTGTGGACTATAAATAATAAAAAAAAACAACGGGATGCACTCAGGGAGTGCCGGCAGAAGTGAAAACTCAATGACTAGTGCAAAATGCACTATGTATAATTAAGGTTAACGCCATCTAGCGTTAGCGTTAATTACTTGAAACCCCTAAGCATATCACTGTTATTACTCGAGTTATATGAATACCAGTTAGAGCGAAACTCACTAGATGGCATTTAAATCAATAAAGAAAAACTCAATGTCATTACATGTAACAGTTTTTCATGTAATGTCATATTGAGTTTTTCTTTATTGATTTAAATGTCATCTAAATGAGTGGCCATCTAAATCTTACGGTCACGTGATCGTCTTACGCTGTCTCGAGTTTAACATTTTTTCCCCACCTCAAAAAGTGCACAGTGCACAGCGCCGCTAAAGAAGTTTTCGCTTCAAAAATAATAATTTGAGCCTACATACGTCCCACTGCTGGGCACAGACCTCCTCTCATGCGCGATAGGGCTTGGGCTATAGTCCCCACGCTAGCTCAATATGCCCAATTTGGAGTATAAATACTTACAGATAAAACATTCTCATTTCGCACTTAGCGAGAAGCAAACACAGACGAAGGCACAGAATAAATAATAGTACTAAGTACAGAAGACTCACTCTCTAACAAAACGCGTCTGTTACGATCAGCACAGGTGCAGTCAGCACCACGCGCGGCTTATGGCTTTCCCCAAAATTGGGGCCGAACGGATGTACTTTTAGCTACCTGTACCTGTAGCAAAGCGACGAAATCGCGGAGTGAGACACGCCTGACGAAAGTTAGTTGCTTAATTAAGTTACCGTGCGGGACTATACCAGCAAACCAGCGTTACAGCAGTAGTATTGCAGCTGGAGCGCAACATTAAAATTCAAATCGTCAAATTTAAATTCATTTAAATTTTCGATAAAAAAAATCATTTTGGCCGTTTCCTCTGCAGCAACGCAGTCGGCTGCATTACTGCAGCGTGATATGACTGCCGATTACATGTAAAAATGGACGTTGCTGCCCGGATTTTTAGGGTTCCGTAGCCAAATGGCAAAAAACGGAACCCTTATAGATTCGTCATGTCTGTCTGTCTGTCTGTCCGTCTGTCCGTCTGTCTGTCCGTCCGTATGTCACAGCCACTTTTCTCCGAAACTATAAGAACTATACTGTTGAAACTTGGTAAGTAGATGTATTCTGTGAACCGCATTAAGATTTTCACACAAAAATAGAAAAAAAAAAACAATAAATTTTTGGGGTTCCCCATACTTAGAACTGAAACTCAAAATTTTTTTTTCATCAAACCCATACGTGTGGGGTATCTATGGATAGGTCTTCAAAAATGATATTGAGGTTTCTAATATCATTTTTTAGGGTTCCGTAGCCAAATGGCAAAAAACGGAACCCTTATAGATTCGTCATGTTTGTCTGTCTGTCTGTCCGTCTGTCCATCTGTCTGTCCGTCCGTATGTCACAGCCACTTTTCTCCGAAACTATAAGAACTATACTGTTGAAACTTGGTAAGTAGATGTATTCTGTGAACCGCATTAAGATTTTCACACAAAAATAGAAAAAAAACAATAAATGTTTGGGGTTCCCCATACTTCGAACTGAAACTAAAAAAATTTTTTTTTCATTAAACCCATACGTGTGGGGTATCTATAGATAGGTCTTCAAAAATGATATTGAGGTTTCTAATATCATTTTTTTCTAAACTGAATAGTTTGCGCGAGAGACACTTCCAAAGTGGTAAAATGTGTGTCCCCCCCCCCTGTAACTTCTAAAATAAGAGAATGATAAAACTAAAAAAAATATATGATGTATATTACCATGTAAACTTCCACCGAAAATTGGTTTGAACGAGATCTAGTAAGTAGTTTTTTTTTATACGTCATAAATCGCCTAAATACGGAACCCTTCATGGGCGAGTCCGACTCGCACTTGGCCGCTTTTTCTAAACTGAATAGTTTGCGCGAGAGACACTTCCAAAGTGGTAAAATGTGTGTGTCCCCCCCCCCTGTAACTTCTAAAATAAGAGAATGATAAAACTAAAAAAAATATATGATGTACATCCACCGAAAATCGGTTTGAACGAGATCTAGTAAGTAGTTTTTTTTTATACGTCATAAATCGCCTAAATACGGAACCCTTCATGGGCGAGTCCGACTCGCACTTGGCCGCTTTTTGACATTTGCGGCCATAATACTGTTGGCAGTAATGTCCCGTTGCAATACTGCAGCAATAATGCTGATAGAGTCTTAGTTCGAACGGTAGCTTACTTATTGAACTAATATAGGTACATATATGTACAAACAACTGTTTATGTATGTCAGTACATACAAGGATAAACATGTAAATGACGAAAATGATTGGGTAGTAATGTGACTAATATGTACTTACAGTAGTTACCTACTACAAGTGAAAGAGTCATTTACGACTTACGTCCACGTCCCAGACATCGTTTTAAATTCTCCTGTTGAATACTGAGTATCTACTAATAAATAACAATGGCATGAATTCAGTCATTTATTATTAAAATAGGTTTTATGACATTTACCTACCTACTGGTAAATAAAATATAAAATCATTTCTATTCACAAACTCTTTATCACGGAAAATGTTACACTATTGAAACTAAATAAAATAGTGTAACATTTTCCACAAAACCATTAACTGTAAAATCGTATTTCCAATGGCTAGTTACATTTTTCGCATCACGGCGTGAAATAAAAACCATTCCAGCATTCAAAATCGCCAATTTACTATTTTCGATGAGCAATGTGCCTCTAACTGAGTGAACGTTGCTATTTCAAACTCGCAGGCGCGTAAATCGCTGAAGCGAGTTGGAGGTTGGAGCAAATGTTCAGATACGGCTGAAGGAAACTGTATTGTTTGGATTAAATTGAAATATTGTGAGACATGAATAAGCTTGGAATACAATGTTGGTTGATTTTCAATGAATAATAACAATAGATTGCCTTTATTTGTTCCAGGCTGCTTGATGTTGTTGTTAGAGATCCGGCCGTTTCCAGTTTCATAATTATTATTAGATATGATAACTTGATGAGATAACAGAAATATTAGAATGAAGAAAATATGTTAATGTTAAAAATGTAAATAACTACTGTGCGCCAAAATAAAGGCACTAATAAAATACAAAAAATGCATCGGCCGGGAATCGAACCCGGGCCGCCCGCGTGGCAGGCGAGCATTCTACCACTGAACCACCGATGCTACGTAAGACTGTTTGAAATAAACCTTTTAGTGTTCTTTGGTATTCATGGCCATAACTTTACAAGCAATTTATTATATTGTATCTCTTTCTTTTACAACGATTACCAATTTAGGCAGGCTTGTAGAGCGTTTATGAAGAACGCAATTATTCTTTTGTTTTAACGTTTTGAGGTATTTTCAGTTTGTTTTTTGTGGACGAACTTGATTGCCCTCCGCTCCGTTGTGTGAGGGAACAGCTCTATACGTACTATATCTAACTATAACCCGTACACAATAAGTGAGCACACAAGAGCTATATCTCCGGAAGAGATACACCCGCCGGATCAGGAAGCGCGTGCTAATGCAGCCAATGGAGACGAGATAACAGCTGCGATGATGTATGTATGCCTGATATGATTTCTAAGGTTAAGTTATAAATGTATCATACTCTATTTCGTATAATTATAATGTTACATAAGTATTCAACTGTAATAGTCAATTATAAACTGAAATAGATGTCATATTCTAAAGAAAAAAAGTGACCAAGTGACTGGGTTTAGTGGGACGTTAGCCGCGTAAGGTGGAGACGCCGGTTCGATTCCGGCCCGGCAACCGTAGGGCTTGGTCACATTCTCTTTATTAGTGTGACTACTTAGTACACAAATCAAAAAATATTTAATCTTTTTTTTTGTTCTTACAGTCAATGTCTAGTCGCTCATTCTACCTACGGTAGAATCTGCCCGTAAATTTTCAATAGGCTAACAATAGGCTAATTTAATTTTACCCTCAATAGTAAAACGAACGGTTACACTTACACGTTAACTGCGGCGGTAGCACGGTCGCATTTTTATCGCTTATCACCATGTCTGTCACGTTCAAGTTACAAGTACATATGTAAGTACGAAAGTGACGGGCATAGTGACAGGCGATAAAAATGGAACCTTGCTGCGCCCGCTCTGAACAAAATTATACTGACTGGCTGTACCTACAAATAAAAAGCTTCAAGCGCTTTATTCAACATTCTCAATGAAAGTAAGATAAAAGAGATCAGTTTTACCTTTACCCTGCATACGCAACTCGTTACTGATTAAAGCTTTTCATTTTTATACACCGTGTTCTGTTAAAAACTATACGCCATTAAGAGAAGTGTTAAATCGCTATTGAGGTGCGGGTATTCAGGGTGCCTTTTCAGACAGACAGACGCTTTTCAGGCAAGCTCTGATTGTGAGCGTCGTCGCTTTGTGTGTATTGACTGTATTGAATTGTGTAAGGTTTCCCTAAGGTAAATAAACGAGTAAAATTTTAGAGCATTTGTGGGAATGTTTTAGCTGATTACGTTTTTTGTCGAAGAGTTTTACAAATCAAATATTTTATGTGTTGTTAAAGAAGTCGTTAACATTTATGACTAAGGAAAGTGACACTAGATGTCGTTGTCTATAAGACTTTTTGACTGATTTAGTTTATATTTCCCCTCTAATTCTTAATTATGATATCAACTTGGATAGCTTCATAATTAAAAGTATTGGCAAGGTGCGCAGTCGGTGGAGGGGGAGTGGCGCTGATCGTCACAAACGCAGGTAATCTTATGGAATGTCTGACATTAGTACTAGCGGCAGCCACTTGAACTAATTTTACTCCATAAGATTTAACGTAGCAAGTCTGCCAAAATGAGGGCAGCACCAGTCGTGCACCTAGCGAATACTCTATCATCACTTTCACTCATTGTATCACTTTATTGTACACAACACAGGTTTACAAAAATAAATTACAATGATGGAAGAAGGTAAGTACTCTGTTCTTGCCAATCTTAGACAGCTTGCTAACTTTTGTTTTCAACGAATATATCCATGCTTTCAGCTACTTCCGAATAGTTAATATTTATATAGGATTTAACTTAGTTTAATCTCAACTTATCTCATCCATGCCTGAGATTTCTTCAAAGATCTACTAAGACTCCGCGTTAATTTCGTAAGCAAAGTCTAAGTCCCCTTAAAAGTGCTTGCATAATAGACGAGAGTGCAAGACACGTTCAGGGCTAAAGGGTTTATGTCGAATGGCGTTAAAGGGTAGTTAGGACTTTGTGATAGTAAGTGGCGTGGGTGTTCGCTGCAGCGGATTAGCCATAGTCTCACCCCGTGTGAGCGGGCAGATGTACTGGATTGGGGATATCCAGGGGCCTAGCTGTATAGGTTGCTATGGCTGTCAACGGTTTGTGTTTGCATGGTTATAATATTTTTTATTGTAGGTTTTAAGCAAGTTTTATACTTACTTGCACATGAGCTCCGCTTCCTGCAAAAATAAATCCGGCATTTGTATTTTATGAATACTTAAACAGTAAATAACGTAGGTACAAACTCTCGAGCACATTTCTAGTGACATTAGCTACCAAACTACCAAACTTCCCGTTTCGCAGTCCACCAATAGTGAATAGTGGTAAGATTTTAATCTTATGTAACAAATTGAGGAGCCGATCGGATTAATGGGCATCTCCAATATGGGGAGGGTATTAAGCCGCTGATTGATCGAGGCTGCGGGCACACGTATTTAATTAGAAGTAAAGTCAGATTTTTTGATATCGGTTTAAAGATTCTTTATTCTCATAAGAATTTTTACAATTCACTTAAAATGAGAACTTAAATACATATATACATTTTATTTACATACTTTGTCACAAAAGGAGCGACAGACATTGATTAAAATTAGGTACATTTTACATTTAAAATTACACAAGCATTTTATTATATTGCCGGTAAGTATGATTACGTATTTGTATTAGGGGGTAGGCTGGTGGACAACAGTGCGCGCAATACACGTACGTAGATCGCTGTTGAGAAACATAGAATGGTCGCGACTAGATGTGGCCTCGATGCGTGTTATGATACTTGGGATATGGTATTTCAGATATTTTTTATTATTATTTTTATTTTGTCATAATATTAAATATAGTGTAATTATTTAAAACACATTTCATTGTTATTATTTATATGACTAGATTTATGTATTACGCGTGTTGATATATTAATATTGTTAACAATGATTTAATAGTATAATTTCTAGTATTTGTAAAGGCTTAAAATGGTGTAAAGTAATAATTTAAAAAACAGAAAGTTGATTTTTATAAATTTTAATGACTAGAATAATATATTACCTACTACGTGTGTTTGCATAACTGCATAACTATTATTTAACAAGCAAAAATATTACTTATATATTTATTATAATTATATTTAGTTTAGGTACTTATTTAGATTTACCGATAAATATAGATTTTGGGTAGAAGAAAACATCACACTTATCTTATTTTACTTGATAAAATAGAATAGTATGCAATAATTCTTTTGAAATCCCAAATAGTTAATAGTTCTTATAAAGTAGGTATGGACATGTTTTTTTTTTTTATATATCGGCTTTGCATTTATTAATTTTTGATATGTAGTTTTAGCCTGGTTTTAAAAATGTTTATAGCTTTTGTTTCCTTTATATTTGTTGGCAGGCTGTTATACAGTTTTGCGCCATCATAGAGAATGCATTTTCTTCCGTAGTTTGTTCTTGGTGTACGTAATATAAGGTCATTAGCATTCCTTAGTTTGATCTTTTGGTGGTGGTGTTTTTTTGTTAAACTAATTTGCACATGTATGTTGTTGGTAATTATTTTTCTATTCATGATATTGATATATTCATGAAGACGGGTCAAGACCGGGATACTTGGAAAAAGAGGGGAGGTCTTTAGACAATCTAGGCTCATATATAAATAAATAATAACATGGTGTCGCTTTCGGTGACTATGGATGAAATGAAGGCCAATTATTAGCTAGGTACCGATTTGACCCCCATGTATAAAATTCTAAAAATCGTCAATTTAGTGTTTTTATTTTGGTGATTTTGTAAAATGATTAAAATTTCAAAAAACATTCGTGTACTTAAGCCGAATATGCTATAACAAAATAACGGTCAGGAGACCAATCTATTAACTGAAATGTTTTTTAATCGTTATCAGTAGCTAATCGTTATCGGAGACAAATTTCGATCAGTTAAGTCACCGATACATACCTAGGTATGGGTCAAATCGGTAGCTCTTAAGGTCTTAAGGTAAAGGATATGGTGGAGATATTCGCTGTCAAGGGGTAAAGTCTCGGTATCTCAGGTGGAGCGGTGGGGTAGTATCCCGGAGTCGCGAGTTCAAGTTGATTTGTAGGGTTCCGTACCCAAAGGGTAAAAACGGGACCCTATTACTAAGACTCCGCTGTCCGTCCGTCCGTCCGTCCGTCCGTCTGTCACCAGGCTATATCTCACGAACCGTGATAGCTAGACAGTTGAAATTTTCACAGATGATGTATTTCTGTTGCCGCTATAACAACAAATACTAAAAACAGAATAAAATAAAGATTTAAGTGGGGCTCCCATACAACAAACGTGATTTTTGACCGAAGTTAAGCAACGTCGGGCGGGTTCAGTACTTGGATGGGTGACCGTTTTTTTGTTTGTTTTGCTCTATTTTTTGTTGATGGTGCGGAACCCTCCGTGCGCGAGTCCGACTCGCACTTGGCCGGTTTTTTTCTACTTTTCCATTATCTGTAATCATTCTCTCAACGTCCTTTATCATTAGCCTTCGTTTCATTCATACTGAAATAAAATCATCCTGATTGAAATTAGTGGTTGAAATTAAAATAAATGTTAACTTTCTCCACCGTTAAAGTAAGTTAAAATGGGGTAAGTAATTTCCTGTTTTATACATTGCGACTCTGCAAGTTTTTTCAAAATATTCTGTAATGTATTTTCCTTATTATTTTCTCCCCATGGAAATGAGAAGACTAATTTCCTACAATATGGATAACGCTTCCCCGAATAGAAAACAGTAACATTGTTATCCAATGTCATTAATACAGCTTTAAAACATACACTGCAGCTGAGGGTATTGTAAAAAGCTTTGCAGACGATATATTGTATTTTCGCAATTTACCATGAGTTGACAATACTGTCCTCCTAACATGTCTATAATACATGAAAACACGGTCGATAAAACCGTTTATGTGTAGGTACAAATGTCAGATAATCCATTGTCATAATCAAAAAAATAAAGAAGATTAATTGTAGGTAGCATTTTAATATAATTTTGTTATTAATTGTTTTCGGTTTTAATGGAGTATTCTTTATTTCTTTGTAAATAAATGATTTTTCTTTTTTTATAGGTTTATTTTTTAACTGTATACTCTCTTTTTAAATATATACATCGGTGTATATATTTAAAAAGAGAGTATTTTAAGTTTATTTCTTCCATAAACATATTTACTTTTTAAAACTCTCTCAAACAGTGCAAGCTATCTTTGATAGCGCATTCGGATTGCTTACAAAGTTCGTTGGAGCGATGTTCAACTGTTTGTCGAATCGAATCAGCGCCGCGCCTGCAACAGCACGTCCGCAAACAGCAAACCAATCCCGGGAATTTCCCGCAATCCCGGGAATTCCGGGAATCCCGCAATCCCAAGCCTATTTACAAACAGTCCGATGTCAATAGGAAATATCGTTGTAGATAAGATGTTCTGACTCTAGTGTCGTTACTCGTTTTGTTTACACAATAGTTTTATGGAAATGGAAATGTATTTAAATAAAGTTTTTTTACCCAGTCTTATACAAGGTGCTTCCTGTAACAGGAGCAATAAATTAAACCAAAGGCTGTACTCCTCAAACTGACCAACATTTATTCAGCAACTTTTAAAAATTATTAATCCTTTAGACTTCCTCTTTTTCATACAAAATAAAGATTGCCTTCAATGTACGCTGACATCAGTGTGTTTGACGTTGCTTGTCACGCTTTAAACATAACAAAATTTGCAATACATTACGTCTTAGAATAAACTTTAAAGTGTAATAAAAATCAAAACACGAGTTATTTTCAAAAGTTGCTGAACAAATGTTGGTCAGTTTGAGGAGTACAGCCTACAGTTTAATTTATTGCTCCTGTTACAGGAAGCACCCTGTATACCTATACTTATTTGAGGAGTGTGTACCTATGTAACTCCGAACTCGAACGCAAAGGGTCCTGCACCTAATATTCTGCTATTGCTAAGTTTGATTTGAAAACATTTGATATAGGTCATCATCATAATTTAAGAGCGTGGCTCTTGTCGGTGGAGTATGCGCTAGTTTTCGCGGTCCTCGGCTAGGTTCTTTAGGTCCCTGTAAGACACGACATTTGCCTTTGTTTTTAGTTGTTGTGTATAGCTTGCTCGTGGTCTTCCTCTTCTTCTTCTAGCTTCGATCTTGCCTTCTAATATAGTTTTAAAGAAAGTGTCGTGTCTTATCAAGTGACCTATCATTCTACCTCGTCTATTCTCTATGGTCCTCAGTAGGTTTCTCTTCTCTCCAACAATTCGCAGCACTTCCTCGTTCGTTTATATAGGTATTAATCAATAATTAGGCACACGCATTTATTTGTTTTTATAAAATATTTTATTTCCAATTATTTTTAAATTTCCCGTGATTAGCTCCTATATCTAAAAACGAGTCGTACCTACTTTTACATTTATAATATTGGTAAGATAACCCCAATGCATCCGTGTACCGGGGTGTCTGAACCCCCGAGGGGTAAGGGAATTCACTTTTCTAGTGAAAACTTATGCGTGAATAGGTTTTGATTGCGATATTCAGCAACATTGTGCTATTTTATGTAACTGTACCGCCAGTAACACGATGAAATACAAATTTTTATTACTATTGCAAAATGTATTTCTGGGCGCATAGCATACGAATAACTTAGCCAGTTTATTTGTAAGCAAAGGGCGTATTTAAAATTCAAATATTTGACTCCAATGCAACCGATGCTATTGAATTTGAATGTCACGCGGATCTCATCAGCATCATCATATCAGCCCTTTATCGCCCACTGCTGAGCATAGCTAGGGCTCTCTTCTAGTAGGTACGTCACGTGTCCCAGTCCTAACCTAAGCTAATCTCATCCAGAAGTGACCCGCAACTTTCCGAATGTCGCCCAAACCCACAAAAGACGCAAGGCTCTTCTTTCATCCACGGATCAAGTAAGTAGTAAATAAGTATCAAATGCACTGCTACCCAACGCTTTATTACCGAGGAGCCTTGATCAAGTTTTATCAGTTTCATATTTTTACTAACCCGGAAAATAGATTTCAACACTTTCGCTGTGGCAAATAGTTAAAACGCAGTTAATCATACTGCATCAGGCCGAATCGAACAGTTGCCGCAGTGAACATGTTAAAAGTGTAAGAAAATACACTAGATATGCGGTAGTAGCCAGTGGTATCGACTGCAACTCAGCATCCCAAATAAATACTACCACTGTAAATACGAACAAATATTTCCTTCACATTTCTCTCAATCCAGCTGACACTTGTTTCATTACGCTGATATGAAAATTAAACATGCCGTAAATTAATTACTTTCCGCCCAGTCATAAGCAATGATTGCGCGCATTCAATTATCATTACGCTTGAGCAAATGAACCGAGAAAATCGGCATTTCCATGAGCTGTAGGTACATATTTTTTGTGCAATATCGTGTCTGAGTGTAGACAATATTAATGGAACGTCAAATTATTTTCGAAAGGACATTGCCGTTGGAGTATACATTTGTACATAAAACAAAGGGCAATTTTGTTTTTCTTTGAATTATTGTTTAGTTTATAAATAACTCCCTAGAAGTGTAAGGTAAACGTACTGGTGCTCGACGCGGTCCCATGCAGTACATGTCATCTTGAAACTTAAGTCATTGTCAATAGAGGTGACAGCAGGGTGCCATCTATTGGGCATTAGCATGTCGAGCACTAGTACGTTTACCTTATAAGTATTTCTATCGGGCACTTTACGCGATATAAAAATAGAAGAATCTTATTATTTATACTTCAAAATGCCTTCAAATGAACCTCACGCTTATTTCTGCGGACTTTCTAAATTTACCAATACATTCTATGACTCTTCTTTTTCCGTACATACTCTAAGCGAAGAAATGCTTCAGTTGTGACGTACCTAAATCTTTATTGTAGAGTGATCATCTTGATCACTGTTGGATCAGAATTGGCAAAACTCAGATAACCTCCAAACATCTGAAAAATTAGCAATGGACCCCTAAAAACCGAAACGTTCATTGGCTTCAATCGGTCGATACCACGATACCTATCCAGCATTCTACTATTCGCCGCCAAAAGACCATATATCACTCGGTAACTCGTACAGAGATTCTACTATTCGGTATAGTTAGCTTCAGATTGCTATTGCTAGTTAAGCGCGTACTCGCCAAAGACGAACCAAGCTTGTGTGATCTCCGAATAAGTATAGTATTTACAGAACTACAGTTACAGAACTGGATTTAAAATGTATACTGGTTTTGAGGCAAATCGACAGGTTGGGAATAACACCCGTACATTGCTTTATACGAGTGTGAATTGCATCCGTTTGAAACCGGGGGAGTAGAAAATATTCGCACGATCAAGCTTTTTGATACTCTTTTTGCGATTGCGTCGTTTTCCACGTACCTGTGCTCGGCTATTATTGCCCGAAATTCGGAGTTAAATGCAAGTTAAAAGGCATATCATTCGGCAGTTTGAGCCGTTTGTATCTGACTGCGGGAGGGAGTAAAGTTAAGTGTTATATCAATAAACCTTATAAAACAAAGTCCCCCGCCGCGTCTGTCTGTATGTATGTAATGCTCGGGATAAATTAAAAAACTACTGAACGGATTTTCATGCGGTTTTCACCTATCAATAAAGTGATTCTTGAGGAAGGTTAAGTACCTAATATTTAATTTGTTACCCGTTCGAGGCCGGGGTGGGTCGCTAGTTTATTTATAACAATGGCAATATTGTGCCGATTTAAAAGAAATGCATTTACATTCGGTAACTTTACAGTCCAACAGACAAGTCTTACCGGAAGCACGAAGCATAATAAAAAGAACCGTTTCTTTGTTGTTAATGCTCTTCTTTATGGCATGAGTTGTTTAATAATATTTTTTCAAGAGAATTAGGGTTTAAACAGAAACGATACAAGGAGGTGACTGATATTGTCAAATTGTCATTCAGTTTTTAATAATGTTAGCGCTGTTAGCAGCACCGCCACATTCGAGCCAACCAATGATGTATGGGAACGCAGCCCTGCAGCTCCAGGATGCCAACATGTACGGCGAGATCAGCGGCCAACCAGAAAGCGCGATGCTGGCGCCAGAGTTTCGCCTATGCAACGCATCTCCAGGCAGCGCGCCGCAAGCATCTCTCTCAGGGCTGCCAGATCGTAGAATTGGATACGAAATTCGTATAATGGATTTTTTTCGTATCTATTACGTATAGGTGGTCAATCGGTATAATTGGATACGAAAAAACATCGATGTCAAACTACTGACAATACTTCATAAAACAGTGTGTCAATACTGTTATACAATTCAATGGAACCGTACGTCAACGTCAGGGCTATAATTGCGAAAATCGAAGATCGCAAATTGCGGGCGTCCCTCTCTGTCACTCTTATTACGCCTTCACAGGAGTAAAAGATAAAGATCCTCGAAATTTGCGAATTTCGGTCTTCGCGGTAAGACTCTAGTTTTTAAAATATCGATTTAATATGAATCGATTTTTTTTGTTTATGTATTCTCGTATAATGCAATCGAATTTCGTATAATTGCAGGCACTGGATCGCATAATCAAAAATTAAGTACTGGCAGCCCTGATCTCTCTCTTGCATTCTAACCACCAAACCTTGTAAAATACTTCTATTTTATCAATAAAAGTTTGATTGATTGATTGAATACCATCGCGCGTGTCCTAGACAATCAATTACGAACCTTTTTTCTACAGTTCACCATTAAAAGAATGGTAGTTAATTTTATCATTCGTTTTATTTAAATAGCGCCAAAGGGCGCAAACAAATAATTTTACGATTTTACTAACCCAAGATTCAACGGATGACTCACTCATTGATATTTAAACTTCCGGAGCTTCGTTTTCTATGTGAAGGACCACGTGATCACCGATCTGCCGTCATAGAAAATGACATGTCGGACGCCTCGGCCCGGGCACGGCCCGGGCACGGCCCGGTCTAGCGTGAGTCATCCTTCATGGACTTGTGTTCGAAATAAATGATTTTTGATTTACAAACAACATAAATACAGTGTATTACTAAAATAAATTAAAAAAAAAGCGGCCAAGTGCGAGTCGGGCTCGCCCATGAAGGGTTCCGTATTTAGGGGATTTATGACGTATTAAAAAAACTACTTACTAGATCTCATTCAAACCAATTTTCGGTGGAAGTTTGCATGGTAATGTACATCATATATTTTTTTTAGTTTTATCATTCTCTTACTTTAGAAGTTACAGGGGGGGGGACACACATTTTACCACTTTGGAAGTGTCTCTCGCGCAAACTATTCAGTTTAGAAAAAAATTATATTAGAAACCTCAATATCATTTTTGAAGACCTATCCATAGATACCCCACACTTTTGTTTTGATGTCCCCCCACAGTTTGATGAAAAAAAAAATTTTTGAATTTCAGTTCTAAGTATGGGGAACCCCCAAACTTTATTGTTCTTTTTCTAATTTTGTGTGAAAGTCTTAATGCGGTTCACAGAATATATCTACTTACCAAGTTTTAACAGTATAGTTCTTATAGTTTCGGAAAAAAGTGGCTGTGACATACGGACGGACAGACAGACGGACAGACGGACGGACAGAGAGACAGACAGACAGACATGACGAATCCATAAGGGTTCCGTGTTTTGCCATTTGGCTACGGAACCCTAACTAGCTTAAATCTAAAATAGGCCCTTAAGGCATTGTACCAAGGATGCTGGCGACATTTCCTCGCTGTATCGCAATGCTGATACGTTGTGCGAGGTAGCCGCCAGCTCTTCGGTCACCAGTTACGTCAACCAGACGCTTCGCGATTTCTGCGAACAACAGTTTTTTGATTTGATTTGAATAATTATCCGGTGGTGTGGTGTAATAATTTCCATTTATGTTTCTCTATCTACTTTACGACAAAGCGAGTTGCAGCAAAAAATGCAGATAAAAAGAAAAAATCGTATTTCTACTTAGTCTTCAGAAAAACCGTAGAACTTCATCTTGCATCCATTCCTCAGATAAAGCATCTTATTTAAATATTCTTATGCAAAACACCGCCGCGCTCGAATTTATGTAAAGCTGGTTCGAATGCAGGAATTAATTCCGATTTATGCTAGTTTTCTGCATGCTACAAAGCGGGAGGAGGGATGATATGTCACCATTTGAGCAGCTTGATGCAAAGATTACTTACCTACTTGGTAAGTATTTACGTACTTTCGTGCGAATGTTATGATTCTAATGAATTTGATTTATCGTAACCTTTAGCAGGCCTACGGTAACATTAAGTTTTAGGGCCAATCTCCAGCCAATCTTGCGTAAAACATTTTGTAATCATCACAAAACATTTATTGGTGTTAGCTAAATTTACAATGAGATCACACTTCGCATTTTATTCAAAGTTGCCTCATTTAACCGCTTAATATCAGGCAAGCCGCGTGCTTGTTTGCCACCGACGTGGTACATATACCTAAAGAAAAATATAGTCCGGAACCATTTTAGAATCTACATATATACACACGACATTGGATCAGGCAGATCAGGGAGTCTAGCCAAGATGATGATTGTTTGCGCTATCGCAAACGATTGGCATCTTGGCTAGGCCGCCAAGCTGCTCAGATGACGACATGGCATGATGGCATCGAGGTACAGTTTCTTATTAACTATAGCAAGCTGGGAACGGGCCATTAGTTTCACTAAGCATGGCGGAGTAGTAAAATGAACTAATGAAATGGCTATTTTCTCAAATTCATAATATTTAATTAGAGCTTGGTTCATTTATAATCTTGCCGTACCTATTTACGGGGTTTTCCTGTTTGAAATAACACACTACATTTTTCATTAAACCCAAATAATATTGCAGGCGTAGGTACCTAATGATATCAACAAATGTACTAATGCCCTTAATCTCATCATATTTGTTATCCAGCCAGCCTATTATGGATAGCTTTATCCATCTTTATCCACGTGATAAAATAATTGTCACTGTTTAACACCGTGGGAAAGAAAGTGACGGACACCGTTTTATCACGCTGTCACGTAGACAAGAACGACCATCATATCCGTACTGTACGGCTATGATGGCCGGCTCTTTATCATTTGTCACCATGGCTGTCACGTTCTAACAAATATGTAAGTGCGAAAGTGACGCATAGCATGACAGGTGATAAAAATACGACCATGATAGCTGGTCTGCCAGCCTATTATGGATAGCTTTATCCATCTTTATCCACGTGATAAAATAACTGTCACTGTTTAACACCGTGGGAAAGAAAGTGACGGACACCGTTTTATCACGCTGTCACGTAGACAAGAACGACCATCATATCCGTACAGATTAACATGTGTCTATCCAACTGTCGAATAAACAATAATATCTGGGTGACCGAGCTTCGCTCGGAAAACATATAATAACTCGGAAATGGGCGTTTTCCTAGATATAAGACCTAGCTAGATCGATTTTTCGCCCCCGAAAACCCCTATATACCTTTCATCGAAATCGTTAGAGCCGTTTCCGAGATCCCCGAAATATATATATATAAATAAATAAATAAACAAGAATTGCTCGTTTAAAGGTATTAGATTATATACTAGCTTTTGCCCGCGGCTTCGCACGCGCAGGAGAGTTTTTTAAATTTCACCCCTTTAGGGGATGAATTTTAAAAAATCCTTTCTTAGTGGACCCCTAGACCTTAAAATAAGGAACCTACTTGCCAAATTTGGACTTTCTAGTCCCAGCGGTTTGGGCTGTGCGTTGATTTAAGTCAGTCAGTCAGGTCTTTCACGTTTATATATATATAGATTTTTCAATGACTTTTTGGCAAAACGCCATTTAACTTTTACCAGTTTTTCTCATTGTGAGAGTTTCATAATTCGGTTAACTTTTACCTAGCTTATTAACAAAGAAAACAAATTGTTCCATGCAATACATTTGTATCTATGACCAGGATCCCAACTTTAAATTCTTGTTATGAGATTGTCAGTGACAGATCAGATCATATCCATAGGTAACCGTTAACACTACCCAAACGTTCGGCAAGTTCTTACTCCATAATTGGCTGTTATACTTCAAAACTTTACACAGGGACATAGTAAACACGCCACGTAGTCGCTAACTA
This sequence comes from Cydia amplana, assembly GCF_948474715.1. NCBI lineage: Eukaryota > Metazoa > Arthropoda > Insecta > Lepidoptera > Tortricidae > Cydia > Cydia amplana. The sequence continues at coordinate 13,736,318 of NC_086079.1, read as the reverse complement.
ACCGCGAGCGTCCAACCCTTCAGTTTTTACCCAAGCGTTAACTATGATCAAACGAAACGATGTATCTTTTTTACGATTTTTAATACACTTACGCTCTTCTGGTACGGGGTGTATATTATGCTTTGCTAGACTACGTCATTTGTCATGGTTAACTTATCTATTACGGTAATAATGTCGCTAAAAGGGTGAAATGGACTTGACAGGCGGGAGGCGTGTTAGTCATAGAGTTCAAAGGTTGTATGCCAATCAAAGAAATATAATTTACTTAGTGGTAATGGAACACATCCGCTAGATAAGCCAGAGCTTATTTGACTTGCATATTTTTCGCGATTTATTCTTAGCTGTTTCGACATACGCAAGCCGCTGGTGAGAAACGAGTTCTACCTTTATGGACCACCACTGGTTTGTTCTTATACTCGCGCTACACATGAGTAAGTTTTTACGAAAGTAACTAAGTATACCTGAAAAAACCTAGCGGTAAATATTAAATTAATATTTTCATACACACTTTTCAAGAAACTTGAGAAAATGACTCTAAATTATAACTCGTATTTATTGGAAAATGTTTAACCATAACAGAAGAGAAGCCAAATAATTAAATTTTCCCAATATTAATGGCATCAGCATCAGAAACTGCACCCGCCGGCATCATAAACGAAGCAACACGCCCGCTTGATTAGTCTGCATAATACCGCCATTTTGATAGAGGCACCAGTTTGAATACTGCACGCTCCATTTTGAATTAAAAGCAAGCACATATGACAATAGCGCTTTCTCCGCTACTCGTATTGAAGGTTCCGGTCGGACTTGGTATTATTATTACCATGTCATTGAGCACTCAAGGCAAAACTATCAGAACAGAATGACAAATTTACAAATGTGACGTTTGTCTTAGAAATTTCATTTTAAACAACCAGAGGAGTTTAATACTGAGGAACAGGAACTCTTTATCGCACATGCCAACATCATTATTGCAAGCTAGTTGACAACAGTCATCTCAATAGAATACCGACTTCCTTTTAGATTTTGAAACTGACCTAGAGGTCAAAGATGACCTGCTAAATAATATGAATAACGTATTTTTATCGCAAGAAAATTGTTATTAAAAAAGTTATGAGGTTTTGCATGGTCGGTGTCGGGTGCGGTTGAGTGTCTTGATTTAATCATAACCCAAATCAAGAGTGTTTGCATAATTTTTCAAGTGAGTAAGAATGGTAATTTTATTTTCAAAGTTTTTGTTATTTTGTATGTTGTTTTCATGTTGTAAACATTTGGAAATGGAATAAAATTAAATTATGAACGTTTTTGCTGCAGCAAAATAGACATAGACATAGAATTTTTTTATTTAACACCACATTGAAAAATGTTTACAGGCAATGCTACAAAACATTACAAGCCTCTAAACTTAAATAGGCACAAATTAATTTGTTTACATGTAGATATAATTTTTTTTAATTATGGTGCTAAAAAGGAGCGAACCTCAGCATGTGTTGCAGCAGGCTTACCTACTACAACGCTGGTTTTCAGGCCGACCCTTCGTACAATACGAATTTGCTTGCTGTTTGTCGGAAACTGTACGGCTAAGACGATTTTAGTTTGTGTAGAAAATAACATAGGTATGTATATATATATATATATATATATATATATATGTTTATGTTTATGTTTGTGGATGTATTTATAAGATTATACTGTATGATACTATGACATATGTGAAGATAGGTTTAATGTTTAGGCTAAATAAATACGTTGAGTAATAAAGTATATATTGAGGAAATAAATAATATGAATGTAATAATTTTACTATAAGTAGGTACTGAGATTAACAAAGTTGAACGGCGCATAAGTACGATTTCGACCACTACAGATACGACGGTTTTACTCTAGTACCAGGAGGTAGCGTGCTTTGAAATTCTAGAAGTTGTTGTTTGAGTTTTAATTTAAAAGTACCAATTGTATTTAAGTTTTTGATAGGTGGCGGTATGTTATTCCAGCATTTTGTTGCTGAGTATTTAAAGCTACCTTTGAAAACGGCAAAGTGACAACGAGACAGTAACAAATCTTTGCAAACCGATCTGATTCCATACAAGCTTGACCTGCTACCGCGAAATGTAAACTTATTAAACAGATATTCTGGTTTAGACGTTTTAAAAACACCAAATAACAGAGATGAAAGATGCAATTCTCTGCGCAGTGACATTTTAAGAATACGTGCTGAGTTCAAATATGGCGTCACGTCCAAAGCAGTAACGTGCGCAGGCGTTTTGCACTCTTTGCACCATCCGGTCTGTACTAGCTAATAAACGTGGGCCATAAACGACATCAGCATAATCAAATTTAGAGAGTACAATGAAAGACAAAGCTTAATTCGCAAATCAACACTTAGGAAATCGCGAATCCGATAGAGTACTTTAAGTCTGTAAAATGTGTTCTTCGCAATTTGCGCTATGTGACCCTCGAAACGCAATGACTCATCCATCAATACTCCCAGATTTCGCGCTTCCGACACACGTTTTACCTCATTTCCCGAGATAATGATAATTGGTTGATGGTTTTCTACCTGTTTAATCTGTTTCTTGGAACCAAAACACATAACTTTGGATTTACTAGGGTTTAACACTAAACAGTTTGACTTGGACCAGGCTGTAATATTCTCAAGATCTTTGTTTAATGAAAATAAAATGTTGATGAAAAAAGGGTACCTATGTTCTTTATTGTATACTGACTACATATACCTATTATTTTCCATTACGACGTTATATTGTTATCTATAATTCGGTTGTTTGCAGAGTAGGTGGTGCTTAAATTTATCTTTAATCCCGGGGTCGTGAGTTCAAAAACTGATTTTTTCCTTTATTTCTGTACATCATTTCTTCTCCGGTTTTTATATTTACCTGACATCTATAACTACTCTCTACAAGCCTTCAACTACCTATTAAATGTGAAAATTCTGAATAATAATCAATTCACTAGTGACGTGAGTTTTATTTTAAAAACCCGGCCACACAAGAGTTGAACTTATATATCCAGATTAATAATTATATTTAAGTACTTAGACTTACTCGTACGCCATGACCAGAAGCGCCACGGGCAAGGGGGCTAACTCACTTATGCCCCCGCCTGATTCGATTCCACACTTATTGACTGAGGATTGTTCCATTAGAAACTTAAGCAGCCGTTTCAAACCTTATTCCATCGTAACAAGATGCACTTTTCAGTCAAATGTCTCGTTTGTTCCACTGCAGAGTTGCATTACCATCGCAAGGCCTTTGCCTCAAAGAGATCATTAACAAATTTAAATACTGCGTCGCAATCGAGGAGTAATTTAAATACTAATACATACATGCACGGTTTAGAGATTTTAAAGTTAATATTTAGGCTTCGATATTAGGTATTTATGCTATATCAGATATGTACTTATTCCAATTTTGTCAATGATTATCGGGATGTTTTAAGCCAGTCAGAAAAAACTAGGATTATACATAAGCGCATGTCAATTTTACGTAAGTGGTTCGTTTTATGTTATTTGTCCTACAACCCAACTTAACAGGATACTTCGCTCATAACGCGGAACTTGAAACGAAAGTCGTAATAGAAAATGTTCCGGCCATTCTGCAAAGTTCCGTCCCAAAGGTCGTTAAACTAAACTAAAAAAAATAAAGACTTCTAAAATAACAAACAAGCTACGTGTCCAACTTGAATGAGGCTCATCGCAATCATGACTTCGTAACCTTCAGAACTGTGTCTTTGTAGCTTTGAAAATAAAGTGCAATTTAGTTAATCAGATGTAGGTTTCTGTCAAAGAAAAGTGGATCATGCTGGGCCGCCTTAACTTTTTATCAAAGAAAAGTGAATTTTATTATTCTGTCATAAGGTTGATTTTTGTTGCATGTTGGGAAGGTGAGGGTTGAGCCCCACGGGAGAGTCCAGTAAACGAGTTAGTCATGACGTTTCATTTGTTTTCGGAATCGACTAGTGGCTTCGTTAATGATGTTTGTGCAGATGCGTAGTTTTCACACTCCATGGATTTTGTACAGTTCAGTTAACATCCATTGGAACTGAAATTTGATGGAATTCAAATTTAGATTAGGATAAAGGTACCAGTACGATATAGCATCATAACACGATTTGAACCACGTCCGAGAGTCTGTTTTTGTTAAAATTTTGTTTCCTTCCGTAAAATCAGTGAATGATGCAATACTATGTTATTAATAATTATAGAGCTGATCTGACAATTCACTCGGATGGCAAACAAAAGAACTCTTATTTACAAGACTTTCTTAAACATATTGAAAATGCGCTCATTATAAACGTCTATAAGAGTAATTTATTTACGAAGGTGTCCAAAGAACAGTCGGTAATAAAACATTACATTTATTAGTAAAAGACCTGTCCAAGAGATCGCGTCAGTACGTAAACTTAACTAACATTATAAACTAAATCGAGATCAGGATAGGAATAACAATATATGTATTTTTCAGTTCGACCTATTAGTACATAAAATTACGGTCACCTAAACGTGAACCTAGTAAAAGCGCGGTCCCTAACACTGACCACATTTTGCCGGCCCGTAAAACACCCGTGACGGCCGTGACTACATCAAACTGCCGTAAACGACACCCTACTGAACGCCAATAGCGATAACCGTGCCTTAAAGCGAAACGTCTTATAACTACCCTCGCTTAAACGTTTATACGACCTTTTGTTTTTGTTAAGCTATTCGCCATTGATTTACAGTAGTTTTAGCGACATAAGACTTATATTTTAGGGAATATAAAGGGATATAAGGCGTTTTAGAATAGATAGTGAGGTAAAACAAGTGTTGGGGAGGTTTTATGGAGTGTTTAGGTATTAGTAAAGTGGATAATGTCAATATGATGGACTGTAAAGAACTGTTGTAAGATCTTGGGTAACACACATCGACAGTTACAACCCGAAAATAAGGATTTCCCTAAATTACCAGTGGATAGCAACACTACAAATATAACTATACGTCATTCATGATTAATAAAATACACCGTAGGTACTTCCTTAAGAACTACACCAAAATTGTTGAGCTAAGCAAACCATGAAGAAGAGAATAAGACGTTATAACCATCGTTAGTAGATTAGTGTTGAGTTAAAATATCGCTTGCGCGTGAATTGTGATAAAATGCGCTCTAGATCGCTATTGCCATGACAAATAGCAATCCGAATCTAACATCCTGCGGCACACACTACAAACATAGACATAGTCTAACTTTAATAAAAGCTTTTACTGACAGACAAGCTTTTTTACACGGAACTTTTTTAGTCTGCGTCCATCGCGCGACTAGTGTTTGTTTTGTGGCCTCGAATCTATCATTACACCTGCGACATTCGATGCGTTAAAGTCTAGCTCTGGTACAATCAGCGTCAAAGTTTACGAATATATCGTGTCACACTTTTGTTATCCTATAGAAAAGGATGTGTATTATGATGCTGAACTGTACTGAGCATTGAGTTGAGTGTCAGACATGATCGAATACTGGTGTTTGCAGATTTTTTTTTAAAGTTGGGAGAATTTTAAAAACTTCTGAATAATTTAGATTTAGTTTATTATTTATTCAAACATATTACACAGTATTACAGTTTATGGGCTTCAAGGAAGTTTTAATTTTAAACAGTCTCCCGCAGGAATCGAGTTCTTTTTTGAAAATTTTTTTAAGAGTCATTCAACCTTTACCCAGCGTGTCTTTTTTTAAAGCAAATTATCTATCTAATTATATTTTTTCCGTCGAAATAAGCAATACCCATCTTTTCTTGATTTGGTATTGCGCGTGGCTTCACTATTTAAAATAAGCCCATTTTACCAAATCGGCATCGTTTACAGCACAATGATTCCTCAAAGGTTCAAAGATCGCCATATTTGTTCCGTATATTTGTTCTACCCAATATCACGGGCCGATGCCCGCCAATATTGACCGGCGGATGGAACATATTCTAACGTTTCCTATTTTTTATTGCTTACCGTTATTTACATGTGATAGAGGTAATATACATGAAGGGTACACGGAAAGAACATGTCTAGTATTTTTTTTTTTTCAAAGTAAGATTTTAATCTTAAAATGTAGAGCTCTCAATGAACTATTAGTTACAGCTTCTGCTACCTCTGTAATTATAAATATGTATAACTCCTTTTTTTCTCACTTTAAAAACACCCACACTCGAAAATTATATGGATAATTAGTAATTACCTATGTACATCGTTCCTTTCAAACCGCGATAACTCAAAATGTTCTCAAAGTGACTATACATGTTCTTTCCGTGTATCCTTCACATATAGAATAATTTTCAATCTTCATATCTTCATACGTACCTAATAGGTACTTACACATTCAGCGCATTTAGATTTTTTTTGCTGGAATTTTGATGTAAGTTCTACAATCTAATCTCACTGTCGCCAGTAGAAAGCACATGACATTTTTTTCAAAGTAATAATCGGCAGAAAGACACGTCTGCCAGTAGTTTCCATTTTATTGTAACCAATTGATGCTGTTAGCAGTTGGCTCGGGTTTAAAAATAATATCTCGCTGTAGTCGACTTGTAGTCTTTAAAAAAATAATATTTTCTTTCTTGCAATTCAAATCTTTTGTCCGATTTAAACTAATACAGCTGCAAGTTCAGAAAGTTTCGATGCAACTTGAAGTTTTGCGCAGCGCTGCAACGTTGACAACCCTCGTTACCATAAACAGTAGCTTCTATAAATGACTTACGGCACACACAGTTAAGATATTACTAGTCTAGAATATTGAGTTCCTGTAAACAGCGCATTTGTGTATAAAAGTGGAAAACAAATAGCGGAATTTTGGACGCTATCATGGCCTAGGTTTAACCTGCTACAAACCAGACCAGAGCTCAACAACACTTCGTTATAATGGATGATCGGTGATCAGGTGATACTTTCTATAGAAAATGACGCCTCGGCCTGGACCCGGACCGTTATAGGGTGAGTCATCTTTCAATGATTTCAATGGCTTAAAACGGACTTTTAAGTCAACTAGTTAGCTATTAATTTTATATTTAAAGTCGATAACCGTACCTCTTGACCCTCTTGTACTTTTAAGGCCTGTGCACACCGGCTGCGTGTGCGTGACGTGCACGTGCGCGTGCAGCGTTGTAGTATACAGATCCATATGAGAGACGGCACACCGCTTGCGTGACGTGTGCGTGTGCGGCTCCAACGTTGCACGTCACGCACACGCAAGCCGGTGTGCAAAGGCCTTTATAGCATGTAGACAGTCTAGTTGTAGTTGTAGCAATTGCTCAGTTAAAATACTGGCAGTAATATCACCACTGTTAAAATAGTTCCCAACGAGTTGTCGCCTTTTCCTCGAATTGTTTCTGTGTGAAATTGACCGTCCTTTTGTTGCGCTTGCGATTGCAAACTGGCGCCTGTGTTATAATGCGAATATGAATGCGCGGGCTGTTAACGAATTTTAATATTTCAGAATATCCAGTCAAATAAAGATTGACTGGTTGTAACGAATTTAACGACGACAAAAAAGTAGTGTATCCAAGAAATGTACTAATTGGTAAATTATATTAAAATCATCGTACCAATTTTGAAAAAAACTTTACGTCCCAAAAGTAGTTTAGTAGAGTTATTATACTTATTATTTTTAATATTTATTTATTGTTTCAATCTAAGAGAAAACTACCTAGCTGCATTGCATACTAATTGAACTGCTTACTATGCCAACGCACTGAATATAATATACAGTGGCTTGCAAAGGAAAGGACGTGAAATTGTCAGGACAAGCTTTTATACCATAACGCTAAGACAATACCAGCCCGACGTCCAAAAATCGTCACAAGTTTTATTTCCCAAGCGCAGAAAATGAGTATTTGCACACACATTGACGCTCGAAAAGCGTAGGCTTGATACTTGATAAGCATAATCCTGATCAAAATTTTATCTTCCGCCCAGCAGATGGCGGTGCTTCCTCTTATTGCCCTGACCGCGGACAAAGCCTGGCCACTGAACCTTAACAAATTTTAATAACAAAAACAACTAAAATAAACCTTAACTCTTTGAGATACAGACTACAGCGGGCGCAGAAAAACTTCGTCCGTATTTTGAAATATGCAACTAGTTTATCACGCAAAACGACCGTACGGTTGCATTGAACTAATATAGACCTTAAATTGAGGCGATAAGGTGTATTTCAACAGTATTAGTAAGTTGGTAGTCGCTTAATATTCTAGAAGCTGACCTGTGTCACGAGACACGTAATTCGAGGCAGGATTAAACGCCTAGGGAGAAAAGTCATTTATTAAATTAGATAATATAATGAATAATTAAGGAGTATTTTTCATAATTCTAGCTCAGTCACTGAATTTTAACCCCACCTAGTTTAAAGTTAAATTAGCACTATGTTATACGCTAATTTATTCATTTATATGTTATACATGTAAAAATAACTTTAGAATTCATTTATCAACCACTATTCAAACAAAAATAAAAGCTTTTACCTATAACACATTTTAGTATTTTATTTAAAATATTATAATTAAGGGTTAAGATGCCTACGCGTTTGGGCACTTTCTGTTTTGCGGGTTCTTAAGGTTCTTTTTACTACATAGAGGACGAATACCGAAGCGTGATGCTGACGTACCGACCGAATACAGGAAGCAAAGCGTAGCACGGTACCTACCTATAGTTTTTCAGCGTTTTCCATTTAAATTCTTAAAACTCTGACAGTTTAACTCTACCACCCGCTCTCCAAAACACTCAACTTTGATTCTATTAAACTTTCCCGTAACTTGAGTAAAAACGTTGCAGTTCAGTGCAGGGGATATGCAAACGGTTTTCTTCGAGTAACTTCGGGGCAGTTCGGGAAGTTAGGCAGTCAGATTGATTTACTAGCATGATTCGTGAACTACGCCCGATTGGAATTCAATTTGGTGAGGTGGCTTTAACTGGCTTTATGACGCACAACTTGTGATATCGCGGTGACCGTCGTCTTAATACTCGTGAATGGTACCGCCCAATTTGAACAATGCTTTTAAGATGTCACAGTGATACGATACCGATCTGTCGACCAAACCACTTCAATTGGAAACTGATAGATTGGTATATCGCGGTGACATCTTATAAGCATCGTTCGAATTGGGCCGGTAGACATGTTCATTGTTCACACCATTCGTCAGTTATGCATCCTCTACTTAAAAGTCCTCGTTATTTTCTTTCATGTTTTATATTATATCACTACATAGTATGAAACAAAGTCGCTTCCCGCTGTCTGTCTGTCCCTATGTATACTTAGATCTTTAAAACTACGCAACGGATTTTGATGCGGTTTTTTTAAATAGAGTGATTCAAGAGGAAGGTTTATGTATAATATGTTAACCCGAGCGATGCCGGGGCGGGTCGCTAGTATGCCTATAGTCTGATGTTTTCAATAAGTATATAGTAGGTGTAACGCGAACAATAATTGATTTTGTAATGCTAATAACTGCTTTACTTTGTTGTCCTAATTTCCTAATTAGGACTCAGTTATAGGTAGTACTTTTACTACGTAGTAAGTACTACATATTTACTATAGCGTTCATTTAGTACGATTTTTTATATTCTCTCAATTTACCTATAAAGATACTTCAAGTGGGCCACCCGATTCGCGTAAAAAGTAACTACATAAGTAAAAGTAAGTCATCTTCCTCGCGTTGTCCCGGCATTTTGCCACGGCTCATGGGAGCCTGGGGTCCGCTTGGCAACTAATCCCAGTAATTGGCGTGGGCACTAGTTTTTACGAAAGCGACTGCCATCTGACCTTCCAACCCAGAGGGTAGACTAGGCCCGTATTGGGTTTAGTCCGGTTTCCTCACGATGTTTTCCTTCACCGAAAAGCGACTGGTAAATATCAAATGATATTTCGTACATAAGTAAAAGTAAGTATTAAAATTTATCTTTTAATGTTCTTATTCCTTATTCTTATGGTGCGTTGATGTTCTACGTTGACTTTGTAAAGTAATACCGCCTTGCCTGATTATGTCAGTGAGACTAATGGCTTTCGTGCCCTATCTTCCATCTTACTCGGCTCTATGAGGGGAAGTACAAACTCATTTCGGAACCATTCTGAAGCAATTATAAATGAATCGAATACATTCGTGTTTATAATCCAGAAGCACATTTTTATGATATAATAATGACGGTAAGAATTATTGGCGCCCATGGTCAATACACATCTCTATTTGGGAAAACAAATTGGCTCTCCTAATTCTTATTTATTTATTTATTTATTTATTTAATCTTTATTGCACATAAGAAAACACACTGTACAAAAGGCGAACTTAATGCCATAAGGCATTCTCTACCAGTCAACCAGTAGTCTCCAGAGTGGCGCCAAAAGTATTGGATCAGACTATGCGTCAAAAGTGTCTACCATTCTCTAAGGGAACTCTAAAAAGCAATAAGAGCTGTGAGTGTCCGCTAACGTAATCACGCAGGTGCGACGACCGGCGGAACCCGGGGATGCACTGATTCGATAAAACTTCCACTCCACTATAGAGAAATATAGTAAGACAAGAGTGCTCACTCCATACATCAGTTCAGACTATTAATTTCAGTGTCTACATCTAGCATCGAGTAGCGGAACTATCAGTACTGCTACTTGACAATAGATGTAGCAGTACTGATAGTTCCGCTACTCGATGCTAGATGCTAATAGTCTTTTTGGTACTAAAACTGATGTATGGAGTGAGCACTCTTATGTATTTTTTTCTCTATGACTCCACTGTGAGACGCTCAGCGCTCAGGTACTGTATCCTTTAGTATTTTTACTAGGTACTAAGGTGGCGGGTGGGTGGCGGCCAGCGATGTACAATATTACATACCCATAGACTAGGAATCCTCTAGACGGAGTTTAGAGCAATTATTTCATGAAACCGATGCTGCCAAAAATACTGGGGTGCGGGGGACGAGGTGAAGCGAGTCCCGTGCCGTGAATGGTCCGTTCAAAGACACGGACGTCACACAAAGACACTTTGACTCGAAGATGGAGTAAAACTACCGTATATTTGTGGCAGCTACTATGCTCAGTCTAGAGGATGTCTTGTCAGTGTACATACCATACATACCTGTATGGATTTCTCGTTTGACTAGGGAACTCTAAAAGGAGAGAAGAGCTGTGAGTGTCCGCTAACGTAATCAAGCAGGTGCGAGGCGCCTGAGGGCCTACCGCGAACCACGTTCGACGTGTTGCCTCCCTGTCGCACTTGTAATTTCGTACGTAAGTGTGACAGGGAGGCAACACGTCGAGCGTGGTTCGCGGTAGGCCCTCTGGTAGGCCGCGCGGTGGAACTGCGGGAAATGCATTGATTCGATCAACGTTCCATTTGTTCCACTGCGCTGTGAGAGCGCTCATTAGACCATTTCAAAGGTTCTTTACTTTCAATGCAAGTGTCCCGTTTTTATTCTATTCTCGAACAAAGAAGTGTAAAGTAGTGGGAAATAGTGTTACCGCAAAGGATATTATGCCATTTTGATAATTATTGTAACGAATAAAGTACTTTAAAACAATTGTGCTATTTTTGTTTAACATTAAAAAGGTAGGTATAATATGATTACTATGATTAGCAATCTAAAAAACTGTTAGAGCCTTCACATATATTCACATATGTTTGCGCGCTTTGTAGTGTAACGTACATATGTCTAAAAAAACTGTCATTATTAGTTAAACTATGGATTAACTGTAGCCTGCGGTATTTAAGAACGATATATACTCTTCAAACCTTCAAGAAAAGAGCGTACTCCCATCTTAAACGCCGGTAACGCACTTGCAATCCCTCTGGTATTGTAGGTGACCAATTGTGTAAGGCCTGAAGAAGATGAATACTTTTGGTGCTGACTGTACCCTTTATCTTATATTATGTTTCTTGTAAATTCAGAGACCAATCAGATTAATAGGTACATGTCGTTCGAAAAGCGACCTTTTGAAACAAAATATATTGATGTGACAAATGTCTATTGCTAATATGTTTCTGTGATTATAGGATAGCTCTTAACCAACTATTAAACGGTCTCAAATTTCCAGTTGCGCTAAACTAATATATATGTCGGCGGCCGATCGTAAGATCAGGCATATCGTGAAATTCCTAGGCATATCGTGAAACGTGAAAATCTTTGACCCGCTCCCTGAGTCGACGGAGCCCCGACGGCTCCTATTTCTGGGCAGTTTGCCCTTCGGGCATCTAAAGCAACCTAACGAACCTATCCTACCTATATATTGGTTTAATGTCACTATCGTCAAAACATTACACAGGAACATTACGATCTGCCTGATCTTACGATCGGCCGCCGACATATACCGGGTGGCGCATTCAGATCGGTCAGTATGGGAAAATCTGAAACTATAAGACATACGACGATCTCTTCTTAGGAACCATGTCATCGATTTTAGTAACAAGAAAAACTGCATTCATACATTAAAAAAAATGTGTACTCAGCTCGGGAATCGAACCCGGACGTTTTGAAAAAAAAATCTAAAATTATTTCTATTTAGATATCGATTGTGTAGGTCTTAAGCAGTAAATGTTACTATGAAACATGATGTCTGAAATGAATAAAATGCATTGTTTTCATATCCTTTAATTTATTTTAGTATGTTTTCGAAATGGCCACCATTTTTTTCAATACATTTTACATAAAAAAAATTTAAATGTATGAATGCAGTTTTTCTTGTTACTAAAATCGATGACATGGTTCCTAAGAAGAGATCGTCGTATGTCTTATAGTTTCAGATTTTCCCATACTGACCGATCTGAATGCGCCAACCTGTATAAATCATACCTTTTCCCATACAATAAGTGTCTGAAGTAGCTAATGGGGTGACAAAAAATTAGGTGGGTATTAAAGTACCTAAATAAATTATTATGTCGAAAAATGTCACGCCTCACATTCACGAGGCGCAGAGGTCACCCGGTATATATAGTTACATATGTAGATATGCAAAAAGCACTCACCGCCATATTGTATGGCTACGAGATGCTACGAGTCCCTCTACGCCGTAGGCTTTCACGTAGAAGCTACGGGCAACAGGAGTGGAAAAGAGTGGAGCTGAAAAAACAGACCTCGGAATGTTGTCAATATTAAAATGTATAAAAACCAGTCGATTCTTATTTCATGCAAGGTGAAAGGTAACATTAAATGGGCTATCAATCCGAATTACGATCAAGAAGTTTTCCCAGTTTATCTCTAATATTTATAACCGGTGCAGGGCCAAAACATTTTTTTTTTTATTTATTACATACACACAACCATCGTTACAGGCTAGGTACCTATCCTAATTCGACAGTATGGAATTTGACACACAAGAGTATACAAAAACAACATAGGTACATTATTACAAATTACAGTAACACAAAACATATAAAGTGGCCTTTGTGAATTCGTTCAAAGAACAGAAAAACAAATCTAACTCAATCGCTACTCGATTAAGGGTTCGAATTATTTACATATTTAAATTTAGTTTATTTAACTGGGTATTTGAGGTAAAATGTAGTTAGAGCTATAAGATTGCACTAAAAAAATACTTATAAGAATTACATAGTTGTGATGTATAAAAGCATTTCAGCGCAAAATTATTGAATTAAGATGAGTATGACCGAATACAAACCATACGTATAAAAACTCCGAGGCCTGCTGAATTGCTGATAAAAGTACCTATGGGAGAAAATTAGGGGAACCTTTGACGTGTTGCGATAATTAAATTATTTATATTTTTTTATTACTTAATTTTTTTCTTCTTTTTCAAGCTGACGATCTTTTAGTTAAAGCATTTTGTTTTATCCTTTTGTGTAAAGTAATATTATGTATTTTTCTTTAAGAAAATACTGAATCTGAATCTGTTGCAGCGTAAATCAGGCTTAAAAATAAAACGGCTCGGTAATTCGTGGTAACTCGGTTGGTAAAACGTCAGGTTGTTATTTCGTCGTCGTCCGAGACAATTAGTTTTCCTTTTTCCTTTATTTTGGAGCATTGTGTTATCGATTTCAGCTTAATAAAAAAACTTCTCCACACGTTCGTTACTTTGTTGCATTCAGCTGATGGCCGCTCCAATATCGGCGATGGGAACCTGTAACATGGAATGTTGGTGGCGACCTAGTTTTCACAATGTCCCACGGACAAAAGGCACCTAGTTTTTTGTGTACAACTTGCGAATAACATATTGTGAAACAAATAGTGATTTAAGCAATAAGAGAGAAAACTTGATCTTCTCTGCATGCGAGTGCTGATTTTTGGCTTGTTTAGTTGGAAAGAAGACTTTAAAAATATTTCTTATAGTTTTATTTTAGTTTTGTGCGTTAAATATGAGTCCAAACTTTGCCTACAATTATTGACTCAGCAGTTTTTTTTAAACTTAGTACTGCATGTTTTTTTCTCAAACAACGAATATAACTGCCGACTTAATAAAGAGTTGCAATCAAAATAACGTTATTATTAGATGTAAAAATGTAAAGTTGCATCTTATTTGTATGGACACGTTCAATGAAAGATCTTTTACCTCATCCTTATTAGTAGGAACACTACTTATAAATAACATAGCAAAATAGTTTCTAGTTTAGCTTACAATGACACTTATCACCTGCGTTCATACAAAGGTACTATAGACATGGCGTTGTGCGTAATTGGCGAGCATTATTCTGGCGAGGGCGCGAGGTGTCGGCGGAAAGGGCACTCCGCATATTGCGGTCACACAGGGGAGGTTGGCTACAGAAGGCTTGCTACAAGTTAAACTTAGCCTTTATCGCCTGCGTGTACCTATGTATATTGGCGAGGGCTCGAAGCGTCGGCGGAAAGGGCACTCCGCATATTGCGGTCACACAGGGGAGGTTGGCTACAGCAGGCTTGCTAGAAGTTAAAGTAAACTTTTATCGCCTACGTGTATATTCGCGAGAGCTCGAGGCGTCGGTGATAAGGACACTCCACATATTGCGGTCACACAGGGGAGGTTGGCTACAGCAGGCTTGCTAGAAGTTAAACTTAGCCTTTATCACCTCCGTGTATGTATATTGGCGAGGGCTCGAAGCGTCGGCGGAAAGGGCACTCTGCATATTGCGGTCACACAGGGGAGGTTGGCTACAGCAGGCTTGCTAGAAGTTAAACTAAACTTTTATCGCCTACGTGTATATGTATTCGCGAGAGCTCAAGGCGTCGGTGATAAGGACACTCCACATATTGCGGCCACACAGGAGAGGTTGGCTACAGCAGGCCTCTCTACAGGTTTAACCCATAACTAATCCCCTGTGTGTCTACTGGCGAGGGTTCGAAGTGTTCAAGTTTCAATTGGTGTTTTCTATAAACGAGTAGCGTACTGTAGACCTTTGTTGAGTAGAGTATTTTCGTTTACATTTAATAGCGTGGCGGGAGAAAATTCGTGGGCAAAGTTGCAATTGGAGTGACGGCTCACGCTTGTTGCGTGCGAGGCGTGAGGCGAGGGTGTATAGGTTGAAGTTGTTGGAGTTTTGTTGTAGATGGCGCTGTAACTTTAGATGGCTTTGGAAGAAATTCGGTTAAATTTGGAGCAACTGTGCAGCAACACTGTGCAACATGGTAACATTAGGTAGATATTAGGTAAAATGTTAGGACGTTGCACAGTGATGCTCCACAAAAGTTTACTGCGGTGTGGATGCACCTTATACATAATAACCGAATTTCTCCGTGTGTTGTCCGAATTGTACGTGTGGGTGTGGGTGTTAAAAAATAGCACGGAGTTTCGTAGACCTTGCTTGGCTTGAATTCTAACCAATAATGTACATTATTAGCGGAGTTCACAAACATATTTACAAGCCAAGGTAAAAAAAAATAAAGCTACTAACTATATTTTGTAAAATGTGACAGGTAGTAAGGAAAGGTGTAATCGAGAATGAGCCTTTTTGGAAATATGGTATTTTGGGTCTAGTTTCTTATGAGAAGAGGGGCTTTCGAAATTAGAGTGTATTGACTAATAGTTCGTTTTGAGACTAGTGCATTCGCCACCGGAAAGGAAATTTTCCCTTGAAAGGTTTTACACCGCCGTATTCCAAAGAATAAATACAACAAAAAGTACAAAACTCACTGGCGCAAGGTGTCATAAAATAAAGCGGCGTTAAATAAAGTCGGCACCAATGCAAATATTATGCAAATTGTTTCAGTTTCGAACTTGTTCTTTTTCGCGCCGGGGGCCGCAGTGGCTCCCCGTAAATATTGACTACCTCCTATAGATGTCGCGTTTTGATAACAAGATGACGGGTGACAGAGACGCATGGAAGACTGTCCCATATAGTAAGGAATAATGTCCCATTTTAAGGCATGTCCCGTTCCCTTTCTCGCTCACTAGACTGTGAGTAATTTGACATATTCAGTGCCAGCGCGTGCTACGCGCTACGAGCGTAGCCGATAACACTAGAAAAACCTTATGTAGCGAAAAGCGACTACGAACATAGAAGCGGCCTAGTGCGTCGCTGGAAGTAAATGTGTCAGTGAGTGAGTGTGTGCTTAGATCAATCACAAGCCGACATCAAACTTCCTTGCCCTATGTCACACCTTAAGAGCATATACATAATTTCTGAGTTAAAAATGCGTTAATCAAACTATTTGAGTGTCTAATTTCGCCTAATATTATCGTGAAGATGAATCAAATTATCAGACACCACTGAATACTAAAAAAAATATTACCCAATTTTGCAGATATTGTAAAATTTTTGCAGATATTTATTACAAGTCGTAAAAGTGGACACAACTAAACTGACCAGTCTCTACTTATATTCATCTTAATAAGCTTGCTCCGTCTAGTGGCTAAGTATTCTGATCACTGGCTCCAAATCATACTGTCACTTAAAAAACGACACATGTACATATAATACCCTAAGTACATAAGTCCTTATTTAACTAATAGTGCAAAACGCTTTTTCTTTTTCATATAAATGTACAAAAAGGAAGCGTAATGTGAATGGCTGGTGTAGATTGCGCTTCAGTAAAACTGCCTTTTTTTGCTTCCTACTGAAGTGGGGATGGCAACTGTCAAAGGTTTGCATAGATGGCGCTATCATAGCTTGCCCCATTTTCTACGAGATTTGGCTTAAAGGGCTGGTATCCAGGGCATTAAAAAAAAACAAAAATTTGACACAATTCTAGGGATTGACAGGGCAAGCTATGATGGCGCCATCTGCTAAATACTTCGACCGGCCAACCCCATTGGTAGAATGCAACAAACGCTCTCGATCTGTTTCTCAGGGGCGAAATTGATCATTATTTTTTCACGTCGACATTTTTAGCCACGACACGAAAATTGCCATACTTAGTACCTATGTATGTTTAAACCAAATATCCCGTTAATGAAGAAACTAAAGTCTACACTAGCCTTCTACAGATACACCAGCCATTCTTTAATTTTTTTACCATTAAATGCCACTACATTCCAGTTTGGTTTATCAAAGGCAAATTCAGCATTCGTTACATTTTTGATTTAAGTATGTTCATATTACAAGTTGAAAATGAACACATATTTGCTTGAAAATACTAACCGACTACAATTTAAAAAAATAGTATACAACTTTTTCTTCATTAGGAACAGTACGAAACTCAGACTCTATAAATAATGGAATACTTAATTACAAGCTTCAAACCACCACAGACAAAATGACATAATTTAGGAATAAATCTCAACAATACTTAATTTGCCGGCTCGATCAGGCCGGCAACTTTTCAAATAAATCAGGGTCCCGATTATTTTTAATTATGAAGAGGGACCAAGTCGGGACCAATTATATTTACAAACAGGAGGCTGATTCTGTTTTACAAGCTTAATTTACCACTATTATGTATGTTCGGGTCAAATCTTGCAAGTAGTGTTTGCAATCCGGATCCGAAATGTATAAAATTATCCGGATCTGGACCCGGATCCGCGTATCTTCCCATACATTTCAGATCCATCGTGCAAACCCCACTTGCAAGCTAAATTAGACCCAATTCCCATTATTCGATGGAGTTGAAACTTCAACACACCTGTGTAAATTGGGTGACAATGCGATATTATGCTATGATCGAGTTGATATGATTATAGACACAGGAGGTGGCCACAGGATATGATAAAACAACGCAACCTAATTGTTTGGTTTGTGGGAATTGTCTCGATGAGTATACCTGTTACAAGAAACGTACTTACAGCCAGTGATAAAAGCTTGTATTAAAAATTAATTGTTGACAAAAAACTTATCAATTTGGTATTAGTTTCATGTTATTTTGATACGACCTTGAGTTAGCGTGAGCCGCTGCACCCATCAGACCTACCCTGTCTAACTTACGTACGAATCTACAAGTGCGACAGAGGCAACACGTTGAACGTGGTTCGCGGTAGGCCCTCAGCGTGAGCTGAGCGATTTTCATAAAATGCAATCAGGAATTGTTTCATAAAGCATCGCGTGAAATGCCTGATGAGATGAGCAAGTTCGTATCAAAATATTATCAAATCCTTATCAAATTACTCTAACAGAATTGGCCTTAAGGAAGACCAATTATAAATATTATAATTACAAACAGGTACTCACAAACACCCTCTCTTGAGCTGTTTTTTCCTAAAATATATTTCGGCTGTCTGTTTAGCGAGAAATGTAGCCTTTTATAAAAATTAACGTTACTAAGACAAAAGAACTGCTACGAGAAATGCTTAATTATGCTTGGATTTTAACGAGGATGCGATATACATAGCTTTAACAGAGTTCTCTTTATATTTCCTATTGCCCTACGTGGTTATTGTATTAAACTGTTTAGACGACAACGGTTTCACTCACTTGAATTTTTAGTCGCTATTGGCGACATGTTTCGGGCCCTTCGGTGGTCCTTCCTCAGACTCGAGTGCTCGCAGCGACTGCAACTCGTGCACTGATCGCGCCGCCCGCCTCGTCGCTCGTTGCGCGCGCGCTGACAGGGGGCGGGGGGCGCGGTGCACTCCGCATCCGGACGGGAGTTGTCAGGTGAAGGTTGACCTTTGTCGTCTTTCTAAACAGTTTAAAATATGTCTCACGGAAGTTTAATATCGGTTATTGTATTATCCACAGAAGTGACCTTTTTTATAAATGTGACTGATTCGTTGACGGACATGAAGACAACTCAAAAGTTGCCCCGAAGAGAATCTCCGGAATAAATCCACGGGAAAAGGTACCTTATGGCGGTCGGCGCTTACGTCACGTATATTTAAACCTAGCACCGCATTATAGTATGGGAGCGTCATTAATAATTATAATAGCGTAAGTGCCAACCGCTATA
Organism: Cydia amplana; assembly: GCF_948474715.1. Taxonomy (NCBI): domain Eukaryota; kingdom Metazoa; phylum Arthropoda; class Insecta; order Lepidoptera; family Tortricidae; genus Cydia; species Cydia amplana. The sequence continues at coordinate 13,717,054 of NC_086079.1, read as the reverse complement.
AGGTACTTTCCCGTAGAACGTCACATACCTATTATGTATCACAAAGTTTCTCACGGATGCCGCATCGTCTCGTAATCTTCCATTATTCTTCAGTCATCTTCGCATGTAATTGGGATTCCTCGGCGAGCGGGCAGCCTCGGTAGTTAGCGTAATAGATGTCCCAGAATATTACTCGCGCGAGAAACTGGGATCAGTGAATTACGCAACCACCGCGGGTGCCAAGCTAGAAACTTACATAAAAGTAAATTACACAAACCTCAGCTAGAAACGATTAATAAATGACCATAATATAGGATTTCACTTTTAAAAAAATATTCAGATTTCCCCTCTCAACCCCCTAAACTCCCCTTAAAATAAGAAATATGCCATTTTGACTTATTTACAGTGTTAGTGCTAGTAGTATCCAAATATACATAAGGTACTCATGTCCGTCAAACGATTTTCGAGAAAAACACATTTTACCCATTTGCAAGACCGAAGAGATCTCATACAGTAAATATTGGGGAGAGGTGTTGAGGGTATCAAAGGAAGACCATTGATTTATCTCATAACTTAGAGAAACGGAAAAAAAATCTTACAGCTATGAAAAGGGGAATACAAAATCCGGAGTGTTTATACAACATTGGCGCATCTTAAAAACAGTCAACACACCAAGTCTTACGTCCCGCGGTTGACTGGATACAGTAAACTTTATAGCGACATGTTGATTTCCTCCTTTGATTTGTTTCACAGTTGTAGAAAAATTGCAAAGTTTCCTACAACTATGAAAAGGTAAACAAACTTCATACCTACAACTGTGGTGCATCTCAAAAACAGTCACCACAAGTCATACGCTCGCGGTTGACTGGACACGGCAAACATTGGGGCGAGGTGTTGATTTCCTTCGGGACCGCCATCTTGGCGGTGGTAGGTACTTTTAATATGCAAATGTGTGAGACACTGCGAGTAATGAATTGGTGCGAAGAGTACTGTTAAGGTACCTATAGTATTTTTCGAATACCTTAGGTATGGTAGCAACTGTCATCTCAATACCCTCAATTTTTGGTATGAAACGTAAAACCTAACATATGTATGTGTAAAATAGAGACGATGACACATGTTGAATTTTATAACAAAATCTAGTAAAATATATAGCAAATGAGCAATTTATCACAATATTGTGGATATTTAAAAAATATATGGAAACAGTACCTGAAAGTTTCGATTTTTTTTTTTACTTCCTAAAACGAAATAAGTAAGGATACCATTCGATTCCTCACATTTTATCCAAAAAAAGATTGTATGGCAACTTTATACACAAACGCAATATTTCACTGACAAAATCTCAATTTTCTTGTTTTGTTCATACTTCAAGATGGACTCTCTGTGACCTTGACGTCACGGTCACATATCGTTTTGTTCGGGGCGTTTCGCGAGTGAAGTACGACGGTCGGACTTTGACTGTCATTTCTGACTTTTGTATTGCTTTGATGCAATTGGTCCCATATAGACATTTGATCCTAAATACAAACCTGATTGATTGATAGGTACCATAAATGAAGATTAGTCATCTAGCCTTTGGGGCGTCGTAGTGATTTCAAATTAAGTTTGCCTACACAGTGTGGTAACACTGGTAACCTCATAATCTTAGTAAAAGCTTCATAAAGTGGACTCTTTGTGTGGTAGTCTACGATAAATGTCAAACGTCTCTGTCGCTCCCGTTATTTAAGGATCAAGTGAAGGAGACAGTCAGATGGCATTAAAGGATTTTGGAGGCTTAGTTGAAACAGCGTTGGACATTATGGCATGCAAATTAGGACCATATAGATTACTTTAACTTATATCTGAGGCTTGCTTTGACTGAGAGCGGCATTCCAACTATAAAAATCTAATATGGATTTGACATCATTGCTCTCGGTGCTTTTCGCTCGCTTTAAATACAAGCAAGATGCACTGCGACTGTGAATTACAAGTAAGTAGTTATGAACAGATTTTTAAAATATGAATGATTCTTCGAAAAGACGAAGAGGCTCAACACGTTTGGTTAAGTTAAGAATTAAATCATAAAATAATCACTGGAATATTCTGAAAAAGTTGTAAGTTGGGTGAGAATGCAATATTATGGTACCGTCGAGCAGATCTGATGATAGACACAGGCGAGGGGCCATAGAAACTGTGATAAAAGAACGCAACCTAGGCTTGGATCGGCCTCCGACTATCCCAATTATCAAGGACACATAAAACATTACATCGTAGTTACCAGCTAAGCAACATTCATAATAAAACTATAAATTCCAGGGGCTGCCAACTTGTACGGGATTATAGCGGCATCCGGCAGGGGTGTCCAACCGTTCTGCAGGCGGCGCACGTGCGCTGCAATTTGGAGGGTACACCGTAATGAAGTGGGGTTGCGCGCCCCTGCCCGACGGGCAATAGGCTTGAGCGTATTGGAAGCGAGGATACTTATTAAAGTGCTTACATTATTTACCTACCTTTCTGCCATTTGGCCATATCACCTCGTACCTTGTTGTACCTTATACCTTGTCACAGTGACAGTAGTATGAGGTCCCTAGTGACTTCCATATTGATTGTCACTCAGACAAAGTATGAAATGGTACAGAAATTAAATTCTTTGACTGTACCTGTTTTGAAGCTCGAAACACGATATAAGGTGACCAATATACACGAAAAATTTGGCAAAAACAAATTAAAACTGAAAAAAGAAAACTTGAGTAGGTTAGGAGTAGTGTACTTAGGTAGCGGAGATGATAATTGTTAGATACGCATGCAGTCATTTCACGAATTAAAGTTCACCTTGTATATTACTCATCCTATAAAAAAAAATATTTTGATCTAGCTTACCTTTTTGCTCGCACTGGTGAACAGGCCGGTACAATCTGGAACAAAAGTGCAATTTATACTTCTTATTTTATTCACGACGTGCGTGACTGTGCGGGACTGACCCGTCACGTCAAGCGTGGGGCAGACAACTGTATGCCAATTTGTAAGTGTTTTTTTTTTATATATATAAGATTGTGTACAATCTGCCATATAAATTTGAAAATAGATAGACTGCCGTATTCGAACTTCAAGATATTCACAAGACACGACACGTACTAGATCCATTCTAGATACGTTATAAAGTCTATTTTTTTATTCCGTAGACTGAAATGACAGTTAATAGTATGAACATGAAATGTCATTTCATACTATTAACTGTCATTTCAGTCTACCGAATAAAAAAATAGACTTTAGTTTAGATTTCAACTAGTTCTCTTTTGCAGCGCAATTCGGGCAACCAATGTCACTTTTACGATAGATCGTGTTAGATATCTATTAGATGTGAATTAGATCTTTAAGTAATATCTTGTGGAAATCGTTCAAGAGTATCTCCAGAATCGCGGCAATGTCTAATTTGACAGGTTAGATCTTAAACATATCGTTATCGTATCTTGGCGATGTCTAAAAGATATCTAATAGATATCTATTACAAAATCCGAATCGGGCCCAGAGACTTCAGTTAAGCCGCTCTAAACCTATATCAGGCCAATTCAAACTTATTGGCTAATTTGAACGTAAGAGAGACACAAAACGATTTGATGGCGAATCGTGAGGGTTTGTCACCTTGGCTAGACCGCCCGTTTTCTTTATTGTTCAAACTTCTCATCACGAGATACAAGTGACATTTCCTTCAACCCCAACGCTGACTCAATAAACTCGGCAGCGCCGTGACAAACAAACGAATCGTTTTACAGCCGCTTTACGACTCGACGAGGTAATTCGTTTATGAGTCAGTGATTCAAACTGAGATGAGTTCGTTGAGGGAATGCCAAGATAACAACTATTGAATGAATCGTCTGACAAACAGGATTCGAACGCACACTGACATCAGAATCAGTGCCCCCGCCAAGTCGAGCAAAACAAAGAGGCACGGCCGTACCATCCTTTTCTCGAAGCGATTCAAGCCATTTTCGACGTCCTGTAATTTTGTGCTGGCTGAAGCTAGAACCCTGAATTTTCAGTAATATATAGGGCTTAACATTCTTAAGATATATTCTCAAAAACATTCAATTTGAACTAGTAGTTTAAGAATTATTGTACGTCAAAGTTCCTTATTTTCGACACTGACACACTCACTCACTCACTCACCTACGATCATCATAATTCTAAGGTACTTCTAGTATACCCACAAGCTTCAAATTTTAAACATAATTAGTTTTCAGCTTATCAAGCCATAGAAAACCTAAAAATATTGCAATATCAGTCACGTTTTAAAGATCTAAGAACTGCATAAGTAAGTTTGTAATCCTATATAAATATATGCTATTACAAAGTTACTGTTGCAGTTCCTACAAATAGTAGGTAAAGTAAAGGTACACTACGATGTACGATGTGAGTATGAATGAAGATGTGTTTCTTTATGATATGTGTACACATAGTATGGGTATGAGTACCCGAAAAGAAGGACTGCCTACAAAAAGAGATGAGATCCCATCAAAAACATTACATGTAAAAAGGTGCAAGTCTCGCAACGCTTCTACTACAATAATATGTGTAATGCTCGAACTGCAATTAGCGCTAGCGTTATGTTCAATTAGAAATATTTTTAATACGTGACGATGATCCTTATGTCATTATGCAGCCGTGCGATGGCCAAGTCATTATACGTATTACAAATTAAAGATATATATTTGATACAGTTTTAACACCCCCTGGCACTGATTAAAATAACCGACTTGGTTTCACATTACATCTCAAAACTTTTTTCTAGTAGAAGCATTGCGAGACTTGCACCTTTTTACATGTAATCTTTTTGATGGGATTATATTTGAATCGTGTTATTTAGTTATCGTGCATCTCGCCCTCGCCAATGCGTTTACGGCCAAGTACGAGAGAAATATACGATAACTAAATGTTGATGAGATTTCATTCAGTCGGTGTCCTTACATAAGTATCCACGTTTTTATACAACTAGTTAGGCGATCTGAATAGTTGGGGCACTTACTGTAGAAACAATACAGTTTTTCTATAAGTGCACCGCAACTGCACCTGGTTAGTATATTGCGACGCGGGCGGAGCGCAGGACACAGGACACTTATTCATAACAAGTTGGTATTAAATCTAACCTCCCTGAATCCGTCCCCTGATTTCAGCTGAAAGAAACCCTAACAATATAACCGACTTTTCCTTAAATTTCGCAGTAAACTTATTATTCCTATCTCATTGTCCCAAAACGGACTCCTCAGGGCTACAAAAGGCGAGTCCAGACATAATGGCTTATTCTCCTCGTTATATCAATTATTTGTTTAATTAAGAAGGACAATAGGACGGTTCTTTTTGTTTCCGGATATTTCTGAAGCAGGGAAGATAAGTTGCGGTAATTTGTATTGCTTTGGTATCGTGGATTAAAGTGACTAAGAGCCTGAATGTGCACATAATATATTAGCATGTATAATAGAATATATGTACCTAAATGTAGTGGCCAAAGTCCGAAAGGCTAATACGAACTTACATTTAATGTAATTTTTTAGGGTTCCGTACCCAAAGGATAAAAAACGGAACCCTATTACTAAGACTTCGCTGTCCGTCCGTCCGTCTGTCACCAGGCTTTATCTCATGAACCGCGATAGCTAGACAGTCGAAATTTTCACAAATGATGTATCTCTATTGCCACTATAATAACAAATACTAAAAATAACATAAAATAAATATTTAAAGGGGGCTCCCATACAACAAACACGATTTTTTTGCTCTATTTTTTGTTGATGGTGCGGAACGCTCCGTGCGCGAGTCCGACCGCACTTGGCCGGTTTTTTGTTTATCATTCACCTGTGTGTCTCTCTTGCCAAGTACGAGCGAAATGCACGCACGAATGAGAACAAAATGATCATCTAGATATCGAAATATCACTTGGAATTGGCCTCCGAAATTCTGGTTTTCATTGCTTTGGAAATTTTACGTGCCTAATAGTTTTAATTAAAGCCAAAACTGATGACGTATTTTGGCCTTTGATCAGTCAGTCTTAGCAGCATCGATGGTCAAATACGAAACGAAAAACGATCACATAAACCGCAGGTTACGCATGACTCGGTAAGAGCGTTTTTCAATTGAGTATTAATGCCAAAAAATTTAATGATGTTTTGCTGATTTTCAAACGCACAACTTAATCTGCATTTCCACTGAGGCGGTCAGGACAAGTTGTAGTCCAGCAGAGCGGAGATGAGATGTGGATTACAACTAATGCTATTGACTCCCACACGTAGTGATGGGTAGGACATCAATTTAAAATGAGTTTGTATGAGTACCTCATTTTCTAAAATGAGGTGTTACAATGTCTTACTTCAAATGAGGTGAGGTACTAGCATATTTTCAGCGACGACTATTCCATTAATTCCAACGGCGACAAGACAACATTTTTGCGGTACGAAGTACTGCGACAAATTAACAAAATGAGTGGTACAAATGAGGTGCCTCACGAGTGAGCGACTCAACACTACCCACACGTCTCCTCTCATCTCCGCCTCAGCTCAGGGGTAAGCAGACAGACGGAGGTTGCAGTCCGTCTGTACCGGCCCTTACATAAAAAAAGAACATTGAACTGCAAGCATCGCATGCTAATAAAAACGTATTTGGAATGGACTAGTGAGAAACTTATATGGTAAATAGTTCATTAGGTGTTAATGTTACGTGTAAGTTTTTAAAAACCCTTTTAAAATCTTACATGTAACATTAACACCTAATGAAGTAAACTTAAAGTCGCCGTATAAAAAGAAAGCTTAATATTTAAGAGAAAGTCGAGGTGTAGAACTGTAGACGGCCGTAATTCCTAAGCCTAATTACACATGAGCGCGACTTTAGTTAGGGTTGGCAGCTGACTATAGTTTTTTTTTTATTTAAGTTTTCGTAATTTTTTTTGGATCGGAAAATATACCTTCTTATGTTTGAAGTTTTGCTTGGGCTATTATTTTGCGTTAGGCATCTTAAGGTGCTAAACTTATTTTATTTAGTAAGAAAGTGTATTTATTAAGTACAGATAATAAGATGATTGTCGGACTTGTCTACGTGACAGCGTGATATTGATAGTGTCTGTCTGTTTCACAACAATTATTTTATCACATGGATAATGCTAGACGCTGACGCCTAGATTAAAAAAAAAACCTATTGTAAATCCGATTGAAGATTTCTTTGTACAGTAGTCTCGATTATGATGAATACGTATCATATCCTCCTAAGGCCCAAGGTCCTACCTATAGTACCTATTCAGTTAGATGTACCTAATTTATACCATGTTCAATTGGAACAGAGTCGCTTTTGCTTTGTTTCGTTCAATTTTCAAACAACGCAAAATAAACTCAATTTCCTAGAGTTTAGGTTCAAATTTCAGTGGCAAATCTTGGATGTATCGTTTGTATGGCTGGGCCTTAGGAGGATATACAATTAAGTGCAATGTTAAATAAGTGCAATGCACTTAATGCATACTAAACAAATTGAAATTATTAATTTACAAAACGCATTATTCTTATTTCTGCGGCAGTAAGAAAAAAAAATGTGAATACACAATGCTTAACAAAAAAGTTAACCAACAACCCATAAAAGTTGTACTTACAACCCTATAAGGGTGCATACAGAATGGTGAGAATATTTTCTAGATAAAGTGCAGTTTTAAGGAATAAGTGTTGCATGAATTATGTAATATATCCCATAGGGAAAATTGTATTACCATTATAAACTGTATTCCCTAATAGCTAAGTGTCACAATTTGGGACGCTATGCCGCACCGATTACACTTAAAAATTACCCTTCCAGTGATCGGTTTGTCAATTAAACTTCAATGAAAAATCCTATTAAAGTGACGGACTGTCGGTGAGAAGGTTGGCTTTTAAAATAAAAGTGGGTAGATGTGTCCGTTGTGACACTTGTGACTCTAACTTTGACGGCAGTACTAGCATACAGAAGGTTAGGTAGCATTAGGTAGGTTTCAGAATATTCCAGTTAACCTATTTTTCGTAGACAGAATTGATTCCAGCTCAAGTAGTCTAAAACCTCATTTTGCTACTTTAAGTAGATACACTATTACTATCAAGCGATCAATATTTATGGTTTATTTGTCTGGAATTTTTACTCTAGTGTGTTTATAATAGGTAGGTATTTATTCCTGAGTTAAAGATGTTTTTTATGTGTTTTATTACTTATCAATTTCTATCTAAGTTTCAATATCGTCGTCTAGTACCGACACAAGCTTTATTGAGCTTACTATGGGATTAAGTTGATTTGTGTAAGTATGATTGACAATTTAAATAAGCAATATCAAAGAAATGCAATTAGAGTGTCCGTTTAATATACCAATCTTTAAAAAAATGATCAAAAGCATAATCTAGACATCAATGAAAAGTATCCAACGAGACAGCACCTTAAGCCAACTTTAATTAATCATAAGATTTTCTTTTCCTTTTCCCACCGAGAGCGTCAAAGCGTCGAAATCTCGCAATTAACACACAAAGACATTAATGAACGCTTTCTTCCTCCGCCGCGACGCGATGCGCTGCGCTCCGGCGCGCCGCACCCGCCGGTGCGCACCGCTCCTAATTAACTTTGCGTTTTTCAGGTGTTTTCAAAGTAGCTTTCGACTGCTACCAATTTAAAACGTCTTACATCATAATTACCCTTTTTTAAATGAAACTCTATTTCATAAACTTTAAGGTTTATTATGGAACGACTTGTATAAGGATTTAAGAGAAAATGGAAATGTCGCGTTGGAAATAGTTTCGTAGTCTTGCGTTTTACTTCTGTAAATTAAAGTTTTGTTGCCAACACGTTTGAGGCGGGATTTTCCTTTGCTTATTGAGCATGAAATTGTTTTTTGTCAAATGGAATTTGTTTTGATTAAGTACATGCAAGTTTGTGTTACGACTGGAGTAGGAACTTTTTACGCTGGAATCTGTAATTAAGAAATTTAATTTTAGTTTATTTTTGTGTAGAAATTACACACACATTTGAATTGTGCTAAATTTTACCTGTGTTTACAATAAAGTTTTTATATTAGAGCGTTTATTTATTTTCAAATCAATTTCAAGTCTACAGTTTTGTAGATTTGACGGCATTTCTAGTTAAGGTTGTAACAGGACCTTTTCCATAAAACCGAAAATCTAAAATCATCAAATATATCTACATTGTCTTGTCCAAAATGAAGCATCTGAAAGTCTCAAATGATGACCCTGAAATACTAAAATATTCCTTGAAACGAAACTTGACTCCCCCGATTTTAATGCTTGATGCGATGTCACGAATACCAAATGGAGGTATAATTCCGATTGCTCGCAGAGGACAGGCGAGTCGAATCGGTCAAAGTAGTATAAAAGGCTCATTTACATGGTTTGTATGAGGTTTTCGTACGAGTACATACTTCAAGTAAATGTCAACATCGTAAACATAATGTGAAGAACAATAACTGGCCTACGATAATCATCGGTGTGTAAATTTTCATACAATTGGAGATTTGGGTTACAGGGAGACCAGTGTTAAGGATGAGTCACGCTAGACCGGGCCCTGCCCGGGCCGAGGCATCCGACATGTCATTTTCTATGACGGCTGATCGGTGATCATAGCTTTCCATAGAAAACGAAGTGCCTGAAGCTCCGGCCCGGACCCGGTCCGGTCTAGCGTTAGTACACGGCAATCCCAAAATTCGACAGGAACAACATTGACGGACTCTTACAAATCATTGTCGTTGTGCGTGCGTGTACGTGTACAATTTACATGATGATATTTGTTTCTTGTGTTACGATATACTTACGATATACATACTTATATGTTCGAGACGAGAAATTCGTTCCGTGAGAATGGGTGTAGGTACGTTTAAGTGGTCTCTCCGAAAATAAAGAGTCAGACAGAAGGATACGACTCGCTCGTTAGTCATTCAATAGGAATACACACTGGAATGCTGGGAATTGGCTGAAGAATGCCCGATTTGTGGGACATTAGCCGATAGCAGGAAAATTTTAAATGTTTACAGAAATAAACGTCCATTTAGTTTGGTCCAGGATTGTACTAGGTTAGTAGAATTAATTTTTCACATTTTTGAGGATTTGAAATAATTTCATAGGAACTTCATCTTCATATACCCTGCACGTTAACACTATTATATTATATATTGGTTATTTTAGTTATTTGAGAGCAGAGATGGGCATTAATCGATTATTTTTTTAGTTAACTAATCAATCGATTAAAAATATCAATCGTCATTTTTTAATCGCGATTAATTTAGTTGCGATTAAATTAGTTGTGAGAATGTACAACTAACAACTAAATTAGTTTTAGTTTCAATCGACTAAATTTCACGGTTAAATCTATATTAAAACTATGTCATCGCTGGTTTTTGCATTTTTTATTTAACTTGCAATATGTAACTAAAAGTTGGTATGTATGTACATTGGAGGTACTCGTATGTTGTACCTGTGTTGGTTTGGGTAGAATCTTGCAGCTTTTTTCGAAGCAGATACCTTCAACCGATTGAGCTAAAATTATGTATACACGTTTAATTTGAAATGCTTGAATGACAATGTAATATTATGGGCAATAATATAACGATATATGTGTAGTATATATCGTTATATTATGGATACAGTAACGATAAATAGCGAAAAACTGCAATGTTTACAAGTCGCAAACAATAATGTAGATTGGTGCATTAAGTTGCATACTTAAGTTGTACACGATACTAAGTAAAAAATTAGACAAAAAAATTATCAATATTCTGCTGTCGCTGTCAATAATAAAACTCTTTTTAGTGTCACGCGGCGACAAAACAATGGGATAATCCTACTTACCTGGAAGTTGTTTATTGCATTTTGAAGCAAGTGCCGACGCATTTTCTAAAAAAACCACGTTCTATTTATTGCATGAGACATCTGCATGTTGTTTATTATCTATGCGGTCTAATTTGTTTTCAACGTGTGGTCATTAAAAATATTTCAACCTCTTTGTAAAGAACTCTCAGCGTTAACTATTGTACATTTTCCTTGCGTCATTCTACATTCAAATATATAAATCAACATACATATTTTATTTATTAGGGCTATTGCCAATATATTGAAGCGGTAGCAAATTGATCGATCAGGCTACTCGATGTAAGACTCATACTCATAAATTCATACTCATAGATGGTTTGAGGTCTCTAGGTCATATTATATTATATATTGAACATGTTGTCATGAATTATTTTAGATTCTAGGTGCTTATTACTTATTACGGAAATTCTATTTACCCTTAGATAAGAGAAATTTTACACTCCATAAAAATGGTCAAAATATCGCAAGTAACACATGTGCTATTTCATTTTTATACATGCGTTAAGATGTCCTAATCTGCTGGCTGTCAACATAGCCATACCGAGGTTTTCCATTTAATTTGCTTCTAACATTAGTCGTGGAAAAAATAGTCTAACTAATTAGTCGATTACAAAAATTAGTTGTCCGTAATCAATCGGCAACTAATTTAGTTGCCAACTAAATTAGTTGCACTCTATTACAACTACGATTGATCAGTCATCGTTTTCAATCGTCAGTCGCAATTAATTCTTTTAGTCTTAATCGTTAATCGTTAGTCGATTACATTTTGCCCATCTCTGTTTGAGAGTTAACTTGAGATATGTTATACCGTCATGGCTTTTAGTTGCTACACCACGCACTTATAGCACATAGCCAAGCAAGCTAAATATGGATACTAAAGTGATTTTTTCCTAACTTAAAATGTGCTTCGTTGACAAATCCAAATATAAACGCTGCCACATTAAAAAATAACTGAACAAGTAGTTCTACCAAATGCTTTTACAGCAGCCCCATAATTTTATTACAAGTTTTTAACAAGCAATATGTCAATTTCCACCCTCGCAACATAATAAAATTACTTTCAATCGGAGCCGAACGAAACATACAGTAAATGAAAAATAAACACACACAAAGTAATGTAGACTTTATCCGTTGCTAATAAGTTTCGAATTCAATTAAGAAAACTGTATATTAAGTTGATTCGTTTTGTAATCAATCGAAATGGACATCAATGAATGACTGCCGTATTCGAACTTCAAGAAATTCACAAGAGACGACACGTACTAGATCTATTCTAGATACGTTATAGTTTAGATTTCAACTAGTTCTCTTTTGCAGCGCAATTCGGGAAACCAATGTCACTTTTACGTTAGATAGAGTTAGATATCTAATAGATGTGAATTAGATCTCTAAGCCATATCTTGTGGAAATCGTTCGAGAGTATCTCCAGAATCGCGCAAGTGTCAAATTTGACAGGTTAGATCTTAAACATATCGTTATCATATCTAGGTGATGACTAAAAGATATCTTATAGATGTCTATTTCAAAATCCGAATCGGGTCCTGTGTCTATGAGCTGCAGCATTCCTAAAATTACCACAACAATTGTCTGTAACATGATCGCTTGAGCTACATATTAATCTGTTAATAAGTTTTTTTCAAAAAAACTTTATTACCTTTTATTACCTTTCCCATTTTCCGATAATTTTACAACGATAAGTATGAATATTAATGTATCATTTTTCACTCTTTTTACCTTAGCCCGTACCATGAGTCACTGTGTCAAAACTGACATATCGAGAACGTAATTTACTTTCTATACATCTCGTTTGCGCTTATATGACCCTTGGTCTCGTTTCCCAGTGGGGGAGGGGACAATCTGGTCGCGTTCAATGCCTCCAAAACGCAGGCGTGTCTGTTTTCCGCAAAACGGAGTCCATTCGAACTGACTCCTTCTTTCCGAGGTGCATCTGTACCTATTACTGACAGCCTGGAACTCCTCGGCGTGGAGTTGAGTTCAGTCCTCAACTTCGGCACCTTCATTGAATCTAAAGCACAGACTGCGGCCAGAAAGCTGGGCGTCCTAAATAAGGTGAAGCGATACTTCACACCTGGGCAGCTTCTAACACTTTATAAAGCTCAAGTCCGATCGTGTATGGAGTATTGCAGCCACCTGTGGGACGGCTCAGCTAAATTCCAACTCGCCGCTTTAGACTCAGTGGAGCGCAGAGCCAGAAGGATGATTGGTGACAAGAAGCTAACGCGTAAGCTTCAGTCTTTGGCCCATCGGCGAAAAGTCGCCAGTCTGTCGGTGTTCTACAGCTTGCACTTCGGGGAGTGTGCTCAAGAGCTACACGAGCTTATTCCACCGTCCCCATTCTACCATCGGACTTTTAGACGCACGGCCGGTTTCCATCCTTACTTGGTAGATATTCCACGAATCCGCACGAAGCGCTTTGCTTTCTCTTTCCTTATGCGCACTGCCAAGGAATGGAATTCCTTGCCGGCGTCTATATTTCCGAGCTCATATAACCCGGCAACCTTCAAATCAAGGGTGAACAGGCACCTTCTGGGCAGACTCGCTCCATCGTAGGCCACGTCTTCGCCTCGGCTAGTCTGTGGCCATGAGTAAGCCCATTTTTAATAAAAAAAAATATGCGAGTACGAGCGAGATGTATAGAAAGTAAATTACGTTCTCGACGGCGTTTATATACTTCACCACCAAACCTCATCACCACGTTACAACCTCCGAACAGATTAAACCTTGTTTACGGCGCTATATTCAGCGCTATTTTTCGCTTATTTACGATCATGCGATCGCGTGCGCTACAAGCGCGCTTGCTTTGTTCCTGTCCCATAAATCCTAGTTACGCTATGTTTGAATATTAAGTGCTAGGTGGGAAATTGGGGATTGTGCAGTGTACTGAAACTACTGAATATGTTAGTGTATGTTTATAGCCGAATACACCTTTTTTAAGTGGACGACCGCCCCGAAACCGCCTTCCTTATTTTCTTTTCTGGGTATTAACAATATTGAAAATATGTTGACACAATTTGATGTATATCAACCATATCCCCCATACCCCTTCGTTAGATTTTTTGAATTTTTAATTATTATGAGAGCTAGAAATATTTTTCACTCCTAACTCTTATAATTACCAAAAACTCGAAAAAAATCAAAGGCCATCGCTATATGGTTTTTATAGATGAAGTTGCATAACAATATTATCTTTAATGTTAATATCCAGGGAGGTAAATGGGGACTACGTTTGTATGGAGAAGCCGTCCCCTTTCCACTTAAGGTCATAAGAACAAGGTCACATCCATATTCATGAGTCCTCGTCTACGTCACCCTCGAAAGATGTCCGTCTTGATTTCGATGAGTTCCCTCTCCTCTTGATCTCCTCTTTCGATGAGTTCCTCTTTTCAAAGTTGGCCCAATCTAACTGGAGTTCGTTGTTACTATTCATATTAATATCAATGAGAAAGTAGCGCTATCTATATATCCCTACCCTACCACGAGTTTGTCACTGACATATTCGCTAGCGACTGCATAAACTAACTCACAATGCATCTCCCTCTTAATGACATTGTTGCAAACGAGATGCACCGTATGAGTTGGCGCAGTCGCTAGCGTTTAAGGCCGTGTAAAACTCATGGTGAGGAATACAGTTGACTTTCATGATTTTCACTGATAAACTACCTATCGAACCTATTTAGATAATATTTAGCATGTAGAATTTGTAGACAGCATAATACTTGTGGATGGATAATGCATGGTACATTAACATTCTGTGACATAACCAAATATTGGAAACGATAAACGATGTCGTAGTTGAAACGCTACATGGCCAAGATTCCCCAGAATATTGCAGGTAAGTAGTTCAGTTCAACTTCAGTATAACTTATATCTTTCACTAAATAAGCTACTTTTTAAATCGCATTATGGATGAGCAATTACCCAGTAACCAGAGCCGCTTAACACCTTCAGAACACGGCCCTTAATGAAGTATTGCTTACAGGATGCAACCGTTCCGCGAACGTAACATGACCGTACTATTACAACTATAAAGACTTATCTTATCACACACACGCAGGCAAATATCAACTCTATTACTTAATAATAGAGTCTTGAATGAAACGACTTCCTAATTCAGTAGATATGCAGAGCTATAAGATCGAACATTAATAGAAATGGACAGGCAAATGACGACTCTGCAGAAATAAACATAGGGTTGAGATTTAAGTGGTTGAGGGGAGGCACTCGGTTAAGACTGCTTCAGGTTTGAGCGAGGTGTGAAGCGCCCTCTGGTGTCGGGTTGCGTTGAAATTGGCACTTTTATAGTGGTGATATTTTATAAGCATATATTTGCAAGTTTTGTACACTGAACAAATAACAGAAAAATATAGCTTGTTAGCGGTTTTTTTCGGTTGCATCAGAATGGAGTGTTGGGTTGGTGGGCCCGATTCGGATTTTGTAATAGACATCTATTAGATGTCTTTTAGACATCGCCAAGATACGATAACGATATGTTTAAGATCTAACCTGTCAAATTTGACATTTCCGCGATTCTGGAAGATACTCTTGAACGATTTCCACAAGATATTACTTGGAGATCTAATTCACATCTAATAGATATCTAACACGATCTATCGTAAAAGTGACATTGGTTGCCCGAATTGCGCTGTAAAAGAGAACTAACTGAAATCTAAACTATAACGTATCTAGAATGGATCTAGTACGTGTCGTCTCTTGTGAATATCTTAAAGTTCGAATACGGCAGGGTGTCATTGCCTTACCTAATACCAAGATAGTCATAAATAGAGTTGGAAACTTTTAAGCAGCGGCTAGAGACCTTTTTTTTTACTTTTAACTTAGGAACTTAGACATTGATATCTTCCAAGGGACTGGTAATCAGTAGGCCCCTTAAGGGACCCACTGATCCACAGAACATGAACAGTCCGCCGGACGGTATCGGCCTGTCAGTTGTTCGGAACTGTCAACTTTTTGTTCTAACTGACAGGCCGATACCATCCGGCGGACTGTTAATCAGTGGGCCTCTTTAACGGCTGGTTCCTTACTCAAATTCTTATACCTTTACATATTACACATATTATATCAAATATAATGTGATGTAAGTTACTTTTCCACTTTAATTTTTTTTATTACTTAATTGTAGTTTTCCGTTGCGCCACCGCCTCTATATGTATAGTATATGCTCGAATCTTCATCACGATTTTACATACCATAATTATTATTTACTTCTTATTTTCTGTAGGTATGTCGTCCATACTACAATTTACTTAGTCAATATAAGAAACTTCAATTTACGCTTTAACAAAAACCAATCCGTAATGACTTTTAGATCAGTGGAAAGCTTATTTAAATACACCCCCTTATTCATAAAATTTTACAGGCCTAATTTAGATAAATTATGTTTTATCCCTTTCTTACAAATACATAAGTCAAAATGACAGATGAGGACAAACGATTATTAGCTAATTGAGGTTTGTAGCGCGTTTATGAATAAGGGGTATTATAGTATGTCACTGCCTGACAGGGATGTTGCGAATATCCGCATCCGCATCCGCAACCGCGGAACTTCCGCATTATTTTCAACATCCGCATCCGCATCCGCATAAAATCGATGCGGATTTAATGCGGATGCGGATGTGGAACAGGTCGGTACAGGAACGTCTTAGCATGCTAGACTGCTAGGCAATTTAGTCATTAACCAAAAAACCTATTAGAAATGAGCAGTCAAGCGTGAGTGGGACTTAATGTACGGAACCCTTGGAACGCGAGTCCGACTCGCACTTGGCTGGTTTTTTGAAATAAAAATTCCTAAAATGTAATATTTGACGTTTTTTATGGTACTATCTTGACATCCGCATCCGCATCCGCATCCGCATCCGCGGATGTCAAAAAATCGGCATTCGCAACATCCCTGCTGCCTGATATCTTGCACAATGTTTAGCTACAAAATTTTAAGATCCAATGCTTTTCTTCCAGACACTTTAAAACCACTGCGAAAATGCTCTGAGAGCTCCGTATCCACATCTGTAGGTATAAAATAAGACGATAATAACTACGTAAAGGGTGAGGTGTGCAGACGAGGGACACAGCGAATGAGGGAACAGTGAGTGCAGTTGACTTTTAACCACAGAACAAGTAGAATGGCGATGCGAGCAGGGTACGTGTCGCCGCCGGTTATGAGCAAACGCTCGCATGCTAGTACTCGCCCGCGCTGACCGAAAAACGTAAACATGCCTTTTGTTTTTACTACCGTTGCGCGAGAAATGTGGAAATGTGGAGAGGAACGAGCGGCGACACCGGTTCCGATACTAACTGCGCGCGATTGCCGCAGTGGCGTAGCTAGAAGATATGGCGCCCGGGGCAGGCACCAAATTTGCGCCCCCCCCCCCCCAAACGAAATGAACTAATGAAAGGGCTACTTTTTTACTTATTCAAGTTTACTTTTATTTAGACAAATACAGTGTACGAGTATATGTGTTTATTTAGTACATCGGTGGCTAACAAGCTTACCCATCTGATGGTAAACGGTCACCGCATCCTATGGACGTCTACACTCTACACTCCAGGGGTGTGACATGCGCGTTGCCGACCATTTTAAAACTTATACACTTCTTTTTTGGAGATCTCCCTACTTGTAGCCTCTCGAGAAAAGGGAACTTATTCAAGTTATTGTGGAATGAGCTCCCTTTTCTCGACAAATTTCCTCCCACCCGCTGCTGGCTGTGAAGGAAATTCCTCTTAAACCGCACAGGTGGCTAGTTGGCTACGAAACTATTGGACGTCACTGATGGAGATGTCAACACCGAAGCTCCCAATACTCCCTGATATGGGAAGGGTTGTGCCTTGAAAAATTGGGTTTTCTTAGCGGTAAACGCGCAAAATTGAGTCTTGGTGGGATTGATTTGGACTAAATTGGCCCGATCCCACACCGAAACTCTGGATAGAATGCTCTCGATACCTGACACGTTTTTCACGACATTCTAGTATTAGAACGAGGGATGTTGCCACGGCATGTGTTATACAGGGTGGTCCAAACCTTGACGTCCTTGATAACCCATGACGAGAGGATTCTAAAAAAAATTTTTGGACCTCAAGGTATGGACCATCCTGTATACAGACTAGCTAAAAAATAACTGCATTCCCGTTGCCAGGGAGGTTTTGGGATTATACTGAGTAACTTTTACTATGGGAGTATGGAATCAACCCCTAAGTCGCGAAAAAAAAATTTGGCTGTTTCATACATTTTGGCTGCTCCAATTTCTATGGGAGGGTAAACTTTTTTTTCGCGATTTCGGGGTTGGTCCCGTAGTAAAAGTTGTTCAGTATAATCCCAAAACCTCCCTGGCAACGGAAATGTAGTTATTTTTTAGCCATCCTGTTTAGGAATCCCCAGTACTGTCCGCATATCGATGAATGTCGTCGATAGACAACATATCACAGATATGCAGCAGCAGCTATTGGAGCAGGTTCCGTCTACTACGGCTCATATGCGCCTGCCGGACAAAGGGCTAGCGATCCACTTGCATAGGTAGTCTCTTGGACAGTCCATAAGATGGTAACTTCGACAGGAGACCCCTAACGGAAAAGACGCGCTAACACGGGGCACAACTCTGAAGCACTCGGCCCGCTCGCCTTATAAAACAAAAGCATAGCAACTCCCGCCGAATATCCCTCTGCTTGATTGAAGTTTCTGGTATAGAGTATTCGCACTACGAGATGATGGGCGGTAGGGCGCTACCGTCGTTTTTCAAGGTCGAGTTCGAGGCAAAAAGAGTACCTAAAATATTTTCTCTTTTGCGCTGTGGGCCAGATTACCATCCGGATTTTACACTTCACAGTGGTGGTAAATACGACTGACAAAAGCTTCCCTTGCGGCGGAGAGGTAGTCTTTTGCCCATTTTGGCGCCCCCCGCTTGGACGGCGCCCGGGGCACGTGCCCCCCCCAGCCCCCCCCTAGTTACGCCACTGGATTGCCGTTCTAACCTCTTTAATATGTTCTGTGCTTTTAACCACCAGTATATTATGGCATTGTCACAGTAAGGAATCAACCAATCTGATGTTTAAAATGAAAAAATAGAATACCTACGTAAACGCATACTGTTTATTTATTTATTTTGTAATTATGTAGATACTTACCTTCATTTTTAGGGTTCCGTACCTCAAAACAAAAAAAAAACGGAACCCTTATATTATCACTCGTGCGTCTGTATGTCTGTCCGACCATCTCCCCCCCCCCTCCCCCTTTATCTCGGAAACTACTGGGTCTAAAATTTTGAAAATAATACACAAAATAGTTCCTTTACCTGTAGATGACAGGAAAACCTATTAGAAATGTGCAGTCAAGCGTGAGTCGGACTTAATGTGCGGAACCCTTGGAACGCGAGTCCGACTCGCACTTGGCCGGTTTTTATAACTGTTCCCTCTGATGTAAACTAAGCTGTGGTGGAAATGTTGGGGTGTCGGGTCGATTCCCGCGGGAATCCCTACCGGCGTGTCCGAGCACGCGAGCAACAACTTTCAAGTATACTATATACTTTGATTATACATATAAATATAGCACTGGAAAAGCGTCAAACATATCAAATTTTACAAATGTATAGGTCCTTACAAGATGCAACAGTAAATTGTACCTACTTACTTAAATTTTTGTAAATGTACAGCGAGCTGCAAAATATAAAAAAGTATTTTATTAAAATAAATAAGAAAATGAATACCTTTTAACAAAGTAAGTGCCTACTGGCAAGATTTATTTCTAACGCTACGCTGTAAGCGCGAGAGTGCTACGGCGTAGGCTCGTAGACCATGTAAAAGTGTACAGGCTCTGGGCCCGATTCAGATTTTGTAATAGACACCTATTAGAAATCTTTTAGATATCACCAAGATACGATAACGATATGTTTAAGATCTAACCTGTCAAATTTGACATTTCCGCGATTCTGAAGATACTCTTGAACGATTTCCACAAGATATTACTTAGAGATCTAATTCACATCTAATAGATATCTAACACGATCTATCGTAAAAGTGACACTGGTTGCCCGAATTGCGCTGCAAAAGAGAACTACTTGAAATCTAAACTATAACGTATCTAGAATGGATCTCGTACGTGTCGTCTCTTGTGAAAGTTGTGAATATCTTGAAGTTCGAATATACGGCAGTAAATTTAGCTTTTTGACGAAATAGGTTATGGCTTATTAGCCATGCCAATTCAAATTTAAAGATAAATTAAACCAGGAGATGCTTGGAGCTATAACGCCTGTAAGCCTGTAACTTTATAAATGTAAACTTGATTTGTTATTATTATGAACATTGATATAGCTCGCAAATAATGTCGCGTATTTAATTCGATCTAAAATAGAGTACATTTTTAGGTAAAGTGTGATACGAGGAAACTTAAACTACGGATTCAAAGTATATTAGTTAAAATTTTACTATTATGATCAAAAATGTACTGTCAACATGCCCTAAAGCCCGATTTATACAGTAGGTATTGATAATGATAAGTGTTAAGTGTGAGTTCATACATTTTCCACTTACGTTGTGTAGCAAATGTATGAACTCGCACTTAACACTAATCAATGTGTAAACATGCCCTTACACTAATATGAGTATGATTGGGCAGTGGGCACTACTACCAGTTTATAGGCCATATACTTGAAACTTAACGAGGGTCACAGTTAACACGTTACCTCCATAAATGTTTACAATCATAACAACATGGATGTGATGAAACTATAAGGATACTGTTATAAACTGAAATAGATATCTATGTCACTTTTTTTGTAGGTACTTAAGTATATTGATAACTATTTTAGTGTATAATTAAATATAGGTACCTATAGTAGTGTAACTAACTACAGCACAAATCAAATACTTAATAAAATAATTTGATTAGTTAGCTATACCATAGGGACTGTTTTTGTAATGTTGAACTACCTACAAGATTCTAAAAGGTCCTAAAATTTAGACCAGCATTGGTTCTTAACCAGTGACCGTGGACCAGAATTGGTAACTGTCGCCTAATTTGTTATTACAGGTTTGATTTCAACGTAGGGATTGTAGCTCACTTTATAATTTTATGGATTTTCTGTAGGTTCATGCGTTGCGTTGTGAGTGTACCGATTTGCTAAGTCTACAAACTGGAAATAAAAGCAAAGCTGCATGTTTCTTGTAAAAGTGTATGGCTAATAAAGACTAATACACAAAACTATGTCATGTCTTTGAGATCTAATACCGTCATTTCAAGTTGCAAACATAACCTGCAAGCAGTCGGATGCAAACACTACTACCGCCTCCCGAACCCGCCCGTCGCCATGACAACGGGGTCAACGAACCCACGCCGCACAGCCTTTTTCAACATTAACATTAGTTCATTCCTATTTCAATCACAATTAAGTTACAAAATTAGGTTAGATTTAACTATTTAAATGTAAATAGGTAGGTACTCAAAAAAGTGGACTCACCTTCGTTTGTTTGCGTTTTGTTTTTGCTTGAATTCGAAGCACTTAACTATGATTGATAGAAATAGGTTAAAAGTAATTAGAACACTAATTTACTAATTATGACCTAGATATGTTTCTCGTATACAAAATTACAGGCCACCGACAATTCACAACCGATTCTAACCTCGCTTACTTTTATTTGATACTAATTTAAATTACATTAAATACTACATGTTAACGCGCACTGACCACTAAGAAGGATGCCATTTAAAAAAGTTCACATATCGATGCACGTAATTTAAAAAACTGAAAATGGAACAAAAACGTTCGCGTGCCCGTACATGTCATCGAATGCGACCGCGCGGCAGAGGCACAAAGGGACAAACTTAATGATGCACTTACAAAACTAATCCACAAATCAATATCAGCCGTATTTCATGAAAATAAGGAGGTCCATTGTGACTCCGAATGGCAAACATAACTCGGTTGGGTTATACGTTTCTATTCCATTTTCGAATTCTGCTGTGGAAAACTCGCTTTTCTCCTGTTCATGTAAATGCCAATTTCCTTTCTAAGTCAAATGCCACTTCTAATTTAAACCATAATTGGTGGTAGCTAAAGTCGATATCTGTTTGTGTTTTCACGCAGACAATGCGCCACGCAATGACGTTTGCACAAAATGCGAGGGGTATATACAGTTGTGTGGGTTAGAGGGAAATGGTAGATGATAGGGAAGGTAAAGTAAGGGTGCATGTTGCGTCTGGGACGTCAGGCAACCCATAAAGAATCGATCTTGAGTTGAAGACGGTATGCGAAACGTATTTATTGAAGTTTTTCAAGGTTAGGTTCAGTACTCCTAGTACAAAATTTGACACCTATTAGCTAGAATTTTTATGGGATGTCGAAAAGCTCCTTAGTTCGATAGGTAACTATGATATTTTATACAATATAAAAAAGATCGTATCATAGTTCGATAATGACAACTTAGAAGAAGTTAAGCGAGATTTGTTAGCAAGTAAAAAATTATAACAACCAGTTAAAAATTAAATAATAGTTAAGTAGGTGGTAGGTATAACAGCATTCAAACTTACAAAATTCAATTTTGCTGGGTGGACATTGTAAAGAAGGCCTGCCAGGGATCTATATACAGGCTGCGCCTATTATCAGGAAGGCGAAAAATCGTGCAGAATGGAGAGCTTTGGTGCACAAATTAACGATCTCATGTGGTCGCGACCCTTAATCATGAGAAAACGAGCAAAAAGAAGAGTTATCCGAATCAAGAAATTCATAATTAAATACTTTGCTATAACATTTTTAGCGAATAAAGGTGACAGTCCATTTCCAACCGCAGCTGCACTACTGCTCATTTTATTATGGAAATTGACAGTAACAGCGACGCGTTCAGTACCAGTAGTGCAGCGGTCAGAAATGGAATGTTACCCTTAAGCATACCACCAAGTTCTAATATGACTTTGCACTCTTTGCAGCAAGTAATTTCCAGTACTTACACTTCTAGGTAGTTCAGTTACAAGCGCATGTTGAGTACTTCTTCAATTGAGAATGCACAAAGTACCTACGAAGGATTAATCTATGTAGTAGTACTTAGTACTCGCTCAGTCTCAAACGCCTGTTTAGAGTATTCCATTGACAGTGAATGCTCAGAATACGAAGGATTAATATAACTATGAGGCAGTACTCACTACTCGCTCAGTCACAGACGCTTGTTTAGAGTAGGCATTTCGTAGACAATGACTGCACAGAGTACGTTTGAAGATTAAGGGCCCGATTCGGATTTTGAACTATCTATTAGACATCGCCAAGATACGACAACGACATTTTTAAGATCTAGCCTGTCAAATTTGACATTTCCGCGATTCTGGAGATACTCTTGAACGATTTCCACAATCATCGATTTCCGCAATGTCTAAAACGTCTCGTTATGTATTTTTAGATCTCAAAACGATTTTGAAACAATACGATAATTTAACGTAAAAGTGACATTGGTTGCCCTAATTTAGCTGCAAAAGATATCTAGTTGAAATCTAAACTACCAGGAACCATATTCGAACTTTAAGATACGTCAAATATTAGATATCTATTAGACATCAATCTTTGGGTAATATGGCTCCATCGATACTGTCGATGATTTCGCCAACGTCAAAGTGGATCCCACGTGGGATCGAATTAATATTATTTGTAATAAAATTCAGCCAGTGTACGGTATAAAAGTATAAAATTATGGCCTCTAGGGCTCTAGCCAGCCACGGTTAGAGGTAGAAATACCAAAATAAATGCTCTAGAGCACGACGTTGTTCGGTAGTTGGGGTTCTCAGTTCTTGTAAGGCAATAGCTGGACTTTACAAGAACCCGCGTGGGCTACCCGGCGTTGACGCCAGAATGGTGGTTAAACGCGTTTCATGATTATTTTTTCATTATCTGCACACTTCCACATTAGTTTACTGCATAATACGCTATCAATATTACACTTTAAACAATATTAATCAGCAAAAACAAAGAAATGAATCACGAGGCGATGTTACCAAAATGGCGGTCGACGAATAACCCTATTATTAGACATCACCAAGATATGTCAGTGTCAAACAAGTGTCAAAAGTGACTTTTGACAAACGTCACTTTTGACACTTGTTTGACACTGACATATCTTGGTGATGTCTAATAGATATCTAAGATATCTTGTTCAAATCGGGCCCCAGGTATCTAGTACATATCGTATCGTTCTCTTTTCTAGAACGGATCTTGTTTTCCGAATACCGCGGCGATACTTGTACTTACTAGTCACTCAGTCACAAACGCATGTTTAGAGTATTTCCTTTGATTGCTGGTTATCTAGATCCGTGCTGCGAGGGCTCATTGTCGGGATCGAGGGAAGTCTCACTTCAAACGCTGGTGCAAGCCATTGGTAGCTAGCGATTTTCACAAAATACCGAAATTTTTGTTTTATAACAGGACACCAAGCCAATATATTACCAAAATTAGGTATTAAATATTTTTAATCACAGCGGTAAATTAATAGACCTAACTAAATGAGCAGAAAGTATAGGTAACTAATATAAAGTTAGAGACTCATGTTGTACCTAGTTGGCGCGATGAATTGGTGAGTTTATGAGTTAGTAAGTAAATTGTCTGCAGGTATGGGTTAGGTCAAAAACTTTTTAAGTAGGTACTTATGAGATATGGTTATAAATGTTTTCTGTGGCTATCGCCTAAATTAAACGGACTTTTAGCCTGATTGTCTTGCCTTACAAGCATGTTATAACCTTTTACTTTTTTAAAGTTATATCGAAGTTAAATCAAATCGATTACTTTTGTAATGTTTACAGAATGACGCCGGTTTTCCCGATCGTTTTTGACTTAAGAGTGAGGTGTGCAAGGGTTGTATAATAGCAGACATAAAACCATCATATTCATAGTCTTATATTGTTATTCGCATAGTTTTTTAACTCGACATCTAAAGCAAGATCGAGTTTTTCGCCAAGACAGGCGAGATTTTACAAACATAATACCGTAAAATGGGGTGAGTAGGTGCAAAACTGACATTCAAACCTCGATAACATTTTATTTTTACATATGCAAACTGAATGGTGTATATAATAAGTGTTCCGGAAGTTTGTATTTTCGTTTTTATTTTATTGTATTTCATAACTTTGACAATAAACAGGAAAACCCACCTCACCCCGTAGTCCCTCGTATTTGGGGTGAGTTGGGTTTTCATACAAAGGTGATTTTGGAAGATTGTTGGATCGATTTTTTTTTATTATGAGTATTACTATAGCTCCAATTTAAATTGGAATGCATTGTTTTTGTGGCAGTAGCCTTAAAAAACCATCTCACCCCCCTTTCAAACCTTCTCTCCCCATTCATAACCCAACTGTCCCCGCGAAGCCTACTCACCCCATTTTACGGTATTTCATTTTATCATGTACAAAACCAAAGTCGCAACTCACTAGCCCTTTTGTACCACACCAGCGTCATTCCACATTCCCTTTGCCGCGCTCCAAAGAGATCTCTCGCAGCAAACTTTTCGATTCCACTGAAGACGGGATACTTGGAGTATGGATGCCGTGAGCTCAACAGATGAGTTTCTTCGAGCGTCTGCGACTAGTTTAGAGTTTTTAGAGTTTACCAACGAGTTTGAAGAATACCTATGTTTGATGATTATTAGAACATTGAAATCAGGAGAGTTTGTTAACAATTTTGAACACAAAATAAAGTTTGACTACTTACGTCGCGTCTGCTCCATTTTCATTGCTTTTAACTGAATGAACTGGCTTTGGTCGTAAAGTACTTATCTGTATTGTATACTAGGGTGGAGCGAAATCCAAAATTCTTGAATATAGCAATGGAACCCCTCTAAAAGGATGTCAATTTTTTTTATTATTTAAGGGAAAAATAATAAAAAAAATATTGGTATATACTTAGAGCCCTCTACTATTCGATTATATATAGCAATATATGTATATTTTTAATTAATTTAATTTATGCTTATTTTTTTTATAACAAGTTTTATTCATTAAATAACATGTTTTTGTTACAGATATACTCGATTCCTATACTTATTTTTGTTTATAACGTATATTTTTATGACATGGTAAAACCACGTAAATCGAGGTTTTATGGAAAAGGCCCTTTAACCCGGATACTGTGCACAAATTGGAGTTTACAACTAATTACAGAACCGTGAAAACTATTTTGAACGTGATAAGATAATAAAAATACTACTAGTAAAAGTAAATATATGCCTAACATACGTGTGAACATGACCCAAAAAGGGCGTAAGCGACGCCGAAGGGCAAAATTTGACGCTCATTTAAACATATAAATAACCCATTTATTGCAGTAAAATGATACTTTTCGTAATCAATAACACCGTTACTTTGCCACAAGAACGTCTAAAAAAAATAACTCATATATTTTTTTTACACTGTAGCATTTTCCTTGTTTTGCAGGAAATTGCTGTTTAATATGAAAGTTTGAAATTTTATTATTTCATAAATATTGAAAAAGGCACAAAAATTTTGGTAATAACTTATTATACGCTTATTAAGTATTATATAATTAAGTGAAATAGTATATTTAAATAATTGATGAAAATTTACCTTTATTAATTTCTTTAGCGGCTGGGTAGAGGGCTAAAAGTAGTGTTTATTTTGAAACTTGATATAATCACTATAATCTACATGACAAACTGCAACTTTTTGTACCGGTTCCACATTGATAATCAAATATTTATTTTTTCCCATACAACGACGCTCCACCCTATTGTATACTGCACCGCCAGTCCGCCACGCAACGCACAAGAATCGTACCTAATGGCCTAGCTGTTTTTACATTGATTAGTGTTAAGTGCGAGTACATACATTTGATACTAAACGCAAGTAGCAAATGTATAAACTCGCACTTAATACTAATCAATGTGTAAGCAGGCCCTAACTGACATTTAGAACTTTTAATTTGAATATGAATTTTATTGGTAAAAAAAAAACAATTGAAGTTTTCGAATGTCAGTTTTCTTTAGTTGCAGCTACGCAACTAACTGCAGTTATACGCGTAGTATGGTATATAGTATAGGAACACAAGTTGATACGACGGATACATTGTTAGAAATTAACACAATTTTATACCAACCTCCAAATCCACTTTGAACTGTTTAGACGACAACGGTTTCACTCACTTGCGACTAAAAATTCAAGTGAGTGAAACGGTTGTCGTCTAGCAGTGTAAAATATGTCTCACGAAAGTTTAATACCGATTAAATCCACTTTGAAGCAAATATGTTCTAGTTCCCTTTACTGTCAAGAACAGGAAACATTTTTTTATTTTCCTTTGTATACCAAATACTTGTTAGCCTTTGATGTGACGTTATGTTAAAGTTTGAACATGCATGTCAAAGCTGAAAGCCTACGACGGGCCATTACCAGGATGAGTGCCGTGACACAGTTTGAAACTGTCAAAAAGTTTTGGCAAGACGCCCGGTTTACATCGAAGGAAATTTATACGGAATTTATAGACGACGCCATGGAGAGGCTTGTTGTTCAGGGCAGATGGTAGGTACAATACCCGGAATGCGCTCCTCAATCTTGCCACCTTAAAGGTACCGCAAATCAAAAATAACACGTTATACACGGAATAGTTATAAGAGGGCAGTCGATGCGACGCAATCACAGTCGGCGGGAGATCAAAGGCGGTCGTAATGGCTTTTAAAAGAGGGTGCGACACGAGGATGAGGGGGCAGCCCTACTCACCTCACTACTTAAGTATACATTGCTGCTTTAAACTCACTTTGGTTCCAACAACTCAAAGTAACTCAGCAATGGAGGAGCAAGCACTAGTGCGCGTTCAAGTAGGGGTGGCACTCTTTTTGTCTCAACGCTTGTTTTCTAATGAAAGCCACTTGTGTTTGAGGTTGGTTTGGTAGTTCAATTTTCGGAAGAATATTTATGATGCTTATTATGAGTTTGTGCAATCGGCCGGTAGGTTGGAGTGGATCATTATTACTGACAAGCTTTGGGCAGGTTAAGAGAGGCGCTTAATATTTTTTCACGGTAACTTACTAGTAACAATAGGTTAATAGACGAGTTCACTACATTAGCCTTACAGACACACGCCTGCATGACGCTAACAATAATTCGTGTACACATATTTTTGAAACGTTGACTTGTAAAGATATTTGTGAACTCGACCGTATCATGAAAGTAGCTTAAAATATATCGCTAACCTTACGTATATGGACAAGGTATATGGAGTATTAAGATAGACCAAAATGTCCTTAATTGCAATTTAACAAGGTTATTGTCTTCAATTCTCATATCACAACAACTTTTCTCTTTATTGCACCCCCGGACAGACCTAAATGCTATTTAATTACAACCGCAGTAGCCCTTCAATTAGGAGGGTCCATGCGTCGAGGTGAAGAAAATATCCGTCTGGGGAAGAAATGAGGACAGCAGCTAATTAAAAACGTTTTGTAATTAATTGAAGGGTCAGAAGACAAAGGGTACATTTGACGGTGACACGGTGACAATGGCTCCTTAACTTTTTGACATCTTGAAAAGTGATAAACATATTATGCTCTTGACGTTGACCGATGTTAAGGATGACTCACGCTAGACAGGGCCGCGGGCGGGCCGGAGCTTCCGTCGCTTCGTTTTCTATGGAAAGCACCACGTGATCACCGATCAGACGTCATAGAAAATCCGGCGGGAAAAGCCGGTCTAGCGTGAATCATCCTATATATATTATTAAAATTGTAGGTAAGCATATGCCAAAGTTCTTAACTTTCAGGAACCGAAAAGACGAAAGGACCTAGGGTAGTTTATATAACATTATTAATAAGTACTCGTATTAAAATCAACGTTCCTACAGACGAAGTCTCTGGCAGAAGCTAATTTTCTATAAAATTCCCTATTAGTTTTTTAGTGACAAAGGCAGACTAAACTCATACATAGTTATGTTGTTTACGTACCTACATACGAGGTAACTAACTACCGACTACGCGCAGTACATCGTGTAAAACTACGTGTCAAATTGAGGATTTCCTTTGAAGTCTTTAAAGAATCACGTAACAATACGTCGGCGAGATGGTAATTATACCCGCTATCCCGCTTTGAGCGGAATTAGCCCTCTCGACTTTGAGGCGCGGCGCCATTGACGGGTTGAGGTTGGTGCACACTTGTCTAGTTGACTGCTGTCGCGCGAGGTTGACTGTTCATCTCGTAATTTATAGGTACAGTTACCCGCTTATTCATAAAACTTTACGGGACTGAATTAGTTAAATAATGTTTATCCCTTTCTCACAAATACATGAGTCAAAATTACAGATAAAGACAAACTATTCATAGCTAATTCAGGCTTGTAATGCGTTTATGAATAACGCTATTAGTCAATGACGGGCATATCACTCACGAAATGCATACATAAGGTAAACGTACTAGTGCTCGACGCTCTAATGCCCAATAGATGGCACCCTGCTGTCACCTCTATTGACAATGACTTAAGTTTCAAGATGACATATACTGGGACCGCTGTCAATCACAGCGCGTTTTCACAACCTAGCTTTTTAAATTTGTCATTTTATTTTTGTTAAACTAGTTGGGTCCGTATACGACCCAAGAATCCCATGATTTGATGTAGGCACCGTTTTTATGAAAACCACTGTCTGCGGTGCTGTACTGCGTTCAACTATGTTTACTTAGAGGTCAAGCCTTGTCTTAATTGTGTGACACAAATGCTACAACGTACAAGTATATTAGCAGTTTACTATCATGAAATGAAAGCAACCATACTTGTTTGTTTTGACAGATTCGTCAAATTTCTTTGTTACAAAATGCGAATTAATTATAGTTCTACCAACTACTTCAAGCTGTGTAAGAAACATCATTTGATCCCACTTGTTAAGCGCCGTGAAATTGCAGATATAGTGTACTTAGTAAATATTATAAAAGGTAATGTAGATTGTCCAAATTTGCTTAATAAGATATTTTTTAATGTTCCGTCAAGGAGGCTTAGGCATTTTCGTCCCATTAGTAGTAATTACCAAGCTGCTACTAGATATAGAAAAAACAGTTTCATATGCAGGGCAGGCATGAGTTTAAATAAAGTTCTTATAAATTGTGATATTGACATATACAGTGATAGCATACCAGTAATAAAAAATAAATTAACTAGATACTTCATGGGTGACAATAATTCTGGCGCAGGTCAGGGCTCGGTGCATTATTGAATGTGTATTACTCGCAAAAGGTTTTTTCTTTTTTCTTCTCTTTACTTATTTTTGTAAACATAGATCATATACATATAGATCATCTGTTCTTATGCTTTGTGAACTTGTATGTGTAACTAAGTTGGGCAAAAACTTTTTATAATTTATTGTATTTCTATAAGTGAGAACCTCTCTGTGATTCTATTGTAATTTCTGGATATATGTAGCGCTGTTGGTTATCCATGTATTAAAATAAAATAAAATAAAATAAAATAAAATAAATGACAAATACAAAAAATCTTGTGTTACCAGATTTAAACTACAGTTTGACCACAGGATTGGTCGTCATTGGCGTTAAAAATCGTGAAACAAGCGCTCGTGTACGGAATTTCCTGCAGACGGATTTGGCTTCATTGTCCTCATTTCTCATTTTAAATATTTACCGATTGCATTCCCTGACCTATGTGTGCCATAACCTTTAACCCACTCAGCTTTGACGCGGCGCCATTGACGGGTTACACAGCACGCTGCGGATGCGGATGGTGAAGTTTTAACATCCGCGGATGCAAATGCGGAAACGGATATTTCAAGATTTACTTCCGTTCCGTGGACTAGATCTAGTCTAGTCCAGATTCTAGACTAATGGATAGGATAGCTCAACAAACTACGTTGACCGATGACCCTCTTCTATTCACTTCTCAGCAATACTACCCCACATAAACAAGTCTTAACACTAATTTAAAAACTCATTCAATAGTTTACCGTATTCCCTCTCAATAAAATCCAAAATCAAACGATTTTCGGATGTCACTTACGGTTATTATGCATGGTCAGAATACATATTCGTATTAGAATATCTCGTATTAATATTTCCATGTCAACGTGATATATTCAGCTTCAGTGCTAGACCACTTGTTGACTACCTAGGTGCATGCAACTTAGCTCAATTTGTCAAAAGTGCAGCTAACTTGAACATACGAGTGCTTTAGCTTCTTGAGTACAGTCAGCAGCAAAAGTTGCTAAGCGGGCGAGGTGTTCAAAATTATTTTGACGCGACTTTATTGTTAAGAGAATAAGAGCGGGTCAAGGTAATTTTGAACACCTCGCCCGCCTAGCAACTTCTGTTGCTGACTGTACACGAGAGAGGACATGCTTTTCAGCTACACATGGAATTTGTAGTCGAATATGCAGTGAAAGATATTGAGTACCTATCGAAAATATCTTAGCTATTTTAAATTGGTTGAAAGTTCCTATTTCGTTAATATAAGGATTTGTAGACCTTTGTGATAATTTGAATAAGTATCTATTTTAATTTGTCATTCAGAATGACATGCACAGTTAGTTAGCTTGGCCGACTCTACATAGTATTGCAGCTGTATTACTAATGTAACGGACTTGTAACTCGCTCCGTTCGAGTCACCGTGGTAGGACTGCATAAACATGGCGGTCGCGTCTGTTTGTGTCTAGGAATTCATTCCTTGCGCCTATTCTGGTGCGTCTTAGGGTTTGTTGAGTTGTTTATAGTTTGAAAATATGTTAAAATCAAGCTCAGAAAATATTTGTTATAACTGGTTTCTCATTCAGCCCTTTCGGAAGTACTGTAGAGTCAGCAAAACTATTAGCTTGGCACCCCTGCAAACATTATTTGTATTGAATAATTTTACGGTTTAGATTAGACTCACTTGTTGTAAAATTATTCAATGTTAGTATGTCTCACAACAGTTTAAATTCGATTGTTTGAACTTGTTGTGCATCCACCTTACATTACATATCGGGAAATAATTTTTCTCGAATTAGGACACATTCTTGAAAACTCACTTTTCAGTTCGAATAGGTTTCACAAAGCATCACTTTCGACGTAAGTCGCTTTCGTAACCCATAAGAGCCACTTGCACCATTCGCTAACCCGGGGTTAACCGGTTAAACCTGGAGTTACCATGCTTACCAGTACAATTTGACACTGGGTTAACGGTTTAACGCGTTAACCCCAGGTTAGTGAGAGGGTGCAAGTGGCGCTAAGTAACAAGAAAAACTCGATTCACCCATTTACGAGTTATGTTAAATAATATGTTGTTTGATCGTTCGTCAGAAGAAATATTAGTTCTAGAATAGTCCGGCAGGCGGCGCCGCGGGCGCGACCCAGATCCTTTCAGCCCATTTGCGGTATCTCTGTTTGACATCGCAATACCAGAGAGAGATAGTCTAACTGCATTCAAATATGAAAGGAAGGATAAAGACTTCTTTCAAGACGGTGCTGTCGCTTATACTAGCGTGGAAAAGCCAGTTAATGCAGGATACACACTGCCGTTAAGAACTGCTGGCTGTTACATACATACATGCATACATAACATACATACATGTATCACATGTATGTACATACAAATATAAAAGGAAGGATAGCCGTTGTCTATACTAGGTAAGTTACTTTATGTATGTATTGGGCTCCATACATTCCACGACTCTTCTCTTTCCGCACATACTCTACCAAAGGCATCGCTGTGTAGCGTATTCAGAGTGTGTAAAAGCCAACCTGTCAGATTCACATCGCTGTTACGAAACGCTGTTTTTGTTCGTTATAAACTCAAATATGACCGATAAATCATCGCAAAACCAGACAGAGATACATGACGCTGGTTTAAACTGGACACATCAGAGTGGAAAAACGTTCATTTCACCCGACAGGTACAGAAAAAGATCGGTATATATATACTTATACTAGCTGTTGCCCGCGACTTCGTACGCGTGGATTTGTATATTGGTGGTTATTCTACATTAGCTTAGAACATTATGCAGCAAAATATTGCAGTAGGATGTTTAATCATTTGTTAATTATTAATATTATACAACGCATGAGACTTGTCTTTCACAACCTACGAAGTTTCTAGCCCCTAACTAAATAAAATTGTTCTCGACATAATCCCTCTCAACCCCCTTAGAAGATTTTCATGTTCAATAAAACCTACTACCTAACTACCTATTTACGAAGTTTGAAGTAAATAAAATTTGAACTTTTTAACCATTTTAGGGGATGAATTTTTAAAAACGCTGAAATGGCTTTTATTGTATTCTAATAATATGCCTCTGTACAAAGATTCAAGCCCCGTTCTCACAAAAATGTTTGAACTCCATACAAACCACCACCTTGAGATATAAATTTTCAAAAACGCTGAAATTTTTTTTTTTCCGTTTTAAAATAATACCTTTTTATGAATTTTCAAGTTCCTAGCTTAAAATAAAATTTGAACCCCGTACAAACTTTCAACCCCTTTTTAAACCTGTTAGGGGATGAATTTTACAAAACGCTGAAATTACTTGTATTGTCTTCTAATAATATCCCCAAATACAAAGATTCAAGTCCCGCGCTCGAAAAAATGTTTGTTATCCATACAAACTTTCAACCCTTTTTTCACCACCTTAGGGGATGAATTTTCAAAAACGCTGAAATTAGTTTTCTTGTATTTAAATTTAATATCTATTTGCAAAGTTTCAAGTTCCTAGCTTAAAATGAAATTTGCACCCCAAGACGAACTTTCATCCCCTTTTAACCCCCTTAGGGGTTGAATTTCCAAAAAAACGTCGCAATTACTTTATTTTGTGATCGGCTATTATGCCTTTCTAAGAAGTTTCAAAGCATTTGTAATGGATTCAAACTTTCAACCCCTTTTTAACCCTGTTAGGGGATGAATTTTACAAAACGCTGAAATTACTTTTCCTGTCTTTTAATAATATCCCCAAATACAAAGATTCAAGTCCCGCGCTCGAAAAAATGTTTGATATCCATACAAACTTTCAACCCCTTTTTCACCACCTTACGGGATGAATTTTCAAAAACGCTGAAATTAGTTTTCTTGTATTTTAATAATATATCTTTTTCGAAGTTTCAAGTACCTAGCTTAAAATAAAATTTGAACCACATACAAACTTTCAACCCCTTTCTAACCCTGTTAGGGGATGAATTTTAAAAAACGCTGAAATTACTTTTCCTGTCTTTTAATAATATCCCCAAATACAAAGATTCAAGTCCCGCGCTCGAAAAAATGTTTGATGTCCATACAAACTTTCAACCCTTTTTTCACCACCTTAGGGGATGAAATTTCAAAAACGCTGAAATTAGTTTTCTTGTATTTTAATAATATATCTTTTTCGAAGTTTCAAGTACCTAGCTTAAAATAAAATTTGAACCACATACAAACTTTCAACCCCTTTCTAACCCTGTTAGGGGATGAATTTTACAAAACGCTGAAATTACTTGTATTGTCTTCTAATAATATCCCCAAATACAAAGATTCAAGTCCCGCGCTCGAAAAAATGTTTGTTATCCATACAAACTTTCAACCCTTTTTTCACCACCTTAGGGGATGAATTTTCAAAAACGCTGAAATTAGTTTTCTTGTATTTAAATTTAATATCTATTTGCAAAGTTTCAAGTTCCTAGCTTAAAATGAAATTTGCACCCCAAGACGAACTTTCATCCCCTTTTAACCCCCTTAGGGGTTGAATTTCCAAAAAAACGTCGCAATTACTTTATTTTGTGATCGGCTATTATGCCTTTCTAAGAAGTTTCAAAGCATTTGTAATGGATTCAAACTTTCAACCCCTTTTTAACCCTGTTAGGGGATGAATTTTACAAAACGCTGAAATTACTTTTCCTGTCTTTTAATAATATCCCCAAATACAAAGATTCAAGTCCCGCGCTCGAAAAAATGTTTGATATCCATACAAACTTTCAACCCCTTTTTCACCACCTTACGGGATGAATTTTCAAAAACGCTGAAATTAGTTTTCTTGTATTTTAATAATATATCTTTTTCGAAGTTTCAAGTACCTAGCTTAAAATAAAATTTGAACCACATACAAACTTTCAACCCCTTTCTAACCCTGTTAGGGGATGAATTTTAAAAAACGCTGAAATTACTTTTCCTGTCTTTTAATAATATCCCCAAATACAAAGATTCAAGTCCCGCGCTCGAAAAAATGTTTGATGTCCATACAAACTTTCAACCCTTTTTTCACCACCTTAGGGGATGAAATTTCAAAAACGCTGAAATTAGTTTTCTTGTATTTTAATAATATATCTTTTTCGAAGTTTCAAGTACCTAGCTTAAAATAAAATTTGAACCACATACAAACTTTCAACCCCTTTCTAACCCTGTTAGGGGATGAATTTTACAAAACGCTGAAATTACTTGTATTGTCTTCTAATAATATCCCCAAATACAAAGATTCAAGTCCCGCGCTCGAAAAAATGTTTGTTATCCATACAAACTTTCAACCCTTTTTTCACCACCTTAGGGGATGAATTTTCAAAAACGCTGAAATTAGTTTTCTTGTATTTAAATTTAATATCTATTTGCAAAGTTTCAAGTTCCTAGCTTAAAATGAAATTTGCACCCCAAGACGAACTTTCATCCCCTTTTAACCCCCTTAGGGGTTGAATTTCCAAAAAAACGTCGCAATTACTTTATTTTGTGATCGGCTATTATGCCTTTCTAAGAAGTTTCAAAGCATTTGTAATGGATTCAAACTTTCAACCCCTTTTTAACCCTGTTAGGGGATGAATTTTACAAAACGCTGAAATTACTTTTCCTGTCTTTTAATAATATCCCCAAATACAAAGATTCAAGTCCCGCGCTCGAAAAAATGTTTGATATCCATACAAACTTTCAACCCCTTTTTCACCACCTTACGGGATGAATTTTCAAAAACGCTGAAATTAGTTTTCTTGTATTTTAATAATATATCTTTTTCGAAGTTTCAAGTACCTAGCTTAAAATAAAATTTGAACCACATACAAACTTTCAACCCCTTTCTAACCCTGTTAGGGGATGAATTTTAAAAAACGCTGAAATTACTTTTCCTGTCTTTTAATAATATCCCCAAATACAAAGATTCAAGTCCCGCGCTCGAAAAAATGTTTGATGTCCATACAAACTTTCAACCCTTTTTTCACCACCTTAGGGGATGAAATTTCAAAAACGCTGAAATTAGTTTTCTTGTATTTAAATTTAATATCTATTTGCAAAGTTTCAAGTTCCTAGCTTAAAATGAAATTTGCACCCCAAGACGAACTTTCATCCCCTTTTACCCCCCTTAGGGGTTGAATTTCCAAAAAAACGTCGCAATTACTTTATTTTGTGATCGGCTATTATGCCTTTCTAAGAAGTTTCAAAGCATTTGTAATGGATTCAAACTTTCAACCCCTTTTTAACCCTGTTAGGGGATGAATTTTACAAAACGCTGAAATTACTTTTCCTGTCTTTTAATAATATCCCCAAATACAAAGATTCAAGTCCCGCGCTCGAAAAAATGTTTGATATCCATACAAACTTTCAACCCCTTTTTCACCACCTTACGGGATGAATTTTCAAAAACGCTGAAATTAGTTTTCTTGTATTTTAATAATATATCTTTTTCCAAAGTTTCAAGTACCTAGCTTAAAATAAAATTTGAACCACATACAAACTTTCAACCCCTTTCTAACCCTGTTAGGGGATGAATTTTAAAAAACGCTGAAATCACTTTTCCTGTCTTTTAATAATATCCCCAAATACAAAGATTCAAGTCCCGCGCTCGAAAAAATGTTTGATGTCCATACAAACTTTCAACCCTTTTTTCACCACCTTAGGGGATGAAATTTCAAAAACGCTGAAATTAGTTTTCTTGTATTTAAATTTAATATCTATTTGTGAAGTTTCAAGTTCCTAGCTTAAAATGAAATTTGCACCCCAAAACGAACTTTCATCCCCTTTTTAACCCCCTTAGGGGTTGAATTTCCAAAAACGTCGCAATTACTTTATTTTGTAATCGGCTACTATGCCTTTCTAAGAAGTTTCAAGGCATTTGTAATGGATTCAAACTTTCAACCCCTTTTTAACCCTGTTAGGGGATGAATTTTCAAAAACGCTGAAATTACTTTTCCTGTCTTATAATAATATCCCCATATACAAAGTTTCAAGTCCCATACTCACAAAAATATTTGATCTCCATACAAATTTTCAACCCCTTTTTCACCACCTTGGGGGATGAATTTTCAAAAACGCTGAAATTAGTTTTCTTGTTTTTTAATATAATACATTTTTACAAAGTTTCAAATTCCTAGCTCAAAATAAAACTTGTACCCCATACAACCTTTCATCCCCTTTTTAACCCCCTTAGGGGTTGAATTTTTCAAAATCGCTTCTTATCTCTTGTACACTTTATAAATGCAACCTGGTGTGCAAATTTCAAGTTTCTAGCTTTTGTAGTTGCGGCTCTGCGTTGATGAATCAGTCAGTCAGTCAGTCAGTCAGTCAGTCAGTCAGGACACTTGCATTTATATATATAGATTATAAATACTTATTTCTGTGCTACTTTTGTGTTCTGCGTTGTTTTGGTATGTTCTAGTCTATTTACCTAGGTAGGACATTTGTAAATATTTTTAATAATTAGCATTTTAAAGAGATGTACATTTTTAACACAGGTAGGTACCTACTGTAATGGAAAAATCTGGGTTAGTTAGAACTAACCCTAATTTTCGATCATTTGCGTTACCTACTTAACTTCTAAAAAAACACCATACCTATGTTCATTAAATAAAAAATGCAATTTCTATTGTCGAAAAAATATCCTACAGCAACAAAAATGAAATAAAAATAAGAAACACAATTAGCACAATATGGTTAAGATTAGGGATTTGATAAAGCACAATGATATTACATAACCATAGATAGGTTATACTCATACATAAGGAGGACAAAAAACACTTCCATATTTATTTCTGTGCCTACGAAGAAATCTGTTATTTTTGATTAATTTTCTCATTCCATCCATCTTAGTTACACTCGTTGTTAAACATAAGGTCGTCTCTTTCTCTTTCGGTGTGCGGGAGGGAGCTCGTTAGCACGTGCACATTTCTCGCTTGTCCAGCCGCGTCTAAAGGCAACTTGTTCAATTTGTCACAAGTTAAGTGCTTCAATTTTGGGACGCCTATTAAATACCTATCTTGAGTTATAAATCATTGATAAAGCCACACTTTTGACCCAAAATGACACCAAAATAAAATTGTCTCACTTAGTGCTTTTGTGACAAGGTTAAATTTGTTCGACAGACTATAATATAATTATAAAAGCCAAAACATATCAATATCTAAAATATTTACGAGCGGCTAATTGTGTAAAATGGCGGGCTTGCCCTTTGGCCTGACAAAGCGGCCCGGCCGGTCCTAAACGAAAATTAACCCTTTAATAATGTTGCCTTCGCTTGAAACAAGTGTCACAGCCTATTCAGATCGTTTTGCTAATAGGTGTCCCTGTAGACGGGTTAAATTATTTTACAAACGTTTGAAATTTAATTTCTGAGAAAGGCGGTAAACAAAGAATAGATATTTTGCTACATTTGTTTAAAGAACTTTATTTCTCAGAAGAAATTATACATTTCACTTCGTGAGAATACATACTAAAATAAAAGTAAATCAGTGAGCATCGCAAGTTATACAAAACAAACAAAAACAATAACCAATTAAATTAAATTTTGTCACAATAACAAGTTGCAGGTAGCATTAGAAAAGACCAGAAACTTACGCGTAAAATGCAGAACAAGAACATTTTAAAGAATAAATACCTACATGTTAAAAACAGAACGATCATCTAAC
Source organism: Cydia amplana (assembly GCF_948474715.1). NCBI lineage: Eukaryota > Metazoa > Arthropoda > Insecta > Lepidoptera > Tortricidae > Cydia > Cydia amplana. The sequence goes on along the minus strand of NC_086079.1, from coordinate 13,678,423 downwards.
TTAAGTTCAAAATGGTAAACATGTTGCAATACAATGGTAGCCCGTTTATCGATAACAATTCTTTGTTTCCAAGCTGCAACTCCCAGGGCCGGACTTAGACATTATTAATAACATACTAGCGTAATTCATTTTTAAATTTGTGGAAATTTTTGCAGTCTTTTACGGATTTCGGTAATTTATTGTAAAATTTAACGATTTTAATGCCAATTATTTTGGGATTTCTTGCTAACTGTCCCTAGGCCCCCATGAGCCGTAGCAAAAGACCAAAACAAACGCTAGAAAGATGATAATTTTACAATTTTAATAAGTTATCGCAGAATTATTGATTTTGCTATTTTTATGCTGTTTTAATTTTCTGGTGCTCACACCTTGGTGTCCTTGGCTAATAATACATCTAAATACCTAAACAGTAAGTGGGTACCTACTTACCTGTTATAATCAGATACTAATTAATAAAGTAACACAACACAAAAATGTCCCATAAAATTAATTATTATTCGCTTCGTTTTCATTACGGTCACTTCACGATTAGATTCTCACCCTAAACCGCTTAAAACCGTTTATATGTTTACCGACTTCGCATAAGACGGCTTAAATGTTATCTCTGCCGGTCCGAATGTTGTATTAGTTGATTGAGCACACACCATTACACATAATATTTGTCTACCCCCCAAACTACAGGACCATCATACACAATTATAAGACCGAGAAAACTACTGCCAATTCGCGTTGCACCCTCGTGAAGGAAATTCCTCAATTTTGCACCCTAACGTATGGTCCTCAGAGTTCGAGTCAAGGCTGCAAGGAGTGTAAGGAGTTGTGTAAGGGACATAGAATATAACTCAATAGATAGAGTATATAAAACGTCTTTTCCCATGTTTGTCGCTTAAACCCACACATGTGGAGTAAAACCAGTCTCGTGATGATCGTAGATAGGTACCTATACTTTTGAGTAACTGATTTTTCTGCCCACACATTAGCCATTGCTAAACACATTCAAATTCAAATTATTTAATGGAGAATCCGTGCAACCAAGTATAAATTAAAATTGATTATTAAATAGCTGCGTGTTGGGGCAGTAATCTACTTAATCTAGGTACACATATAGATACGACAGAGTCGACACACTATTTGATACATTGGCAGAGCAGCGTTCACTTTAAAATTATTAAAATAATATTGCTTTTCTCAATCGGCGCGTTCATATTCCAAACCAAAATCACTCTCCAACGAGACAAAAACTTCTAATGCGGGAACTTGTGGCAGGTAATCTATAGTTGGGGTACAGTCAGCCCTAATATTGACAGAAGATAATTTCCGGCGCTGCAAGCAAACAGGCAGGATTCCGCGCAATTTGAGCTTAATTGCAGACGCGTCAACGTGGGGACGCGAAATAGGGTGACCATAATGCGGGTTCTACTTCCTATAACAATCGATACCTATATTTACGCTAGAAACATATTATTTTATATACCTACCTAATGTTTTTAACGACTCGGTCGGTTCCGATCAAAACTCGGTGTCCGGATATTTCTCTAAGACAGAAACGTACCTAGGTACTACCTACCTAAGTTACCGTGTCCGTGTCTATTAGAGTAGACACTAGTAACTCACGTACAGTGGGCCAAGAAAGTGGTCTACCAGTTTTGACAAAAGTTTCTGCGAAATTTAACGATCGCTAAGGTTGACAATGACGTAGAGTTGACGTACGTGTGTCGACCTTGTTGTCTCATGACGTTCAAACGAACCTCAACCGTAGGGTGGTAGACCACTTTCTTGGCCCACTGTACGTCGTGCCCCATCGTGTTTAAAAAAGCGAAGATTAAAAATATAACGTCAAAGTGTAATAATATACCTACTCTATATTCATCATCTTATATTTATTTTGCTATGCAAAAATATAGCAGTCAAGTTAAGGTTATACGTACCTCTGGTATTGATAGAAAATTGATAAATGATAAATTGGCTGACCAATTTAATGATAAACTTATCAACAGCCATCGCCCATCAGATTTTATGGCGTCAGAAAATTAACTAATAAATCTGTTGCATTGCAGAATATTTAGAGGCATCAAGTCAGAATGTTGGCGATGTAACTTACATTCAGAAAACAGTCTCGAAACGCGCCCTGGCAAGACTATTTCCCCGATAAGATGTCTTCGGGTGACGGGATGGACACAATGTCAACATTTCATCGAAAATGAAATCCCTGCCAGGGTAAATATAAAACGCCTCAAAATTACTTTTCAAGTGTTTGCACTTTTTCGACATTGTAGACTCTCGTCTATCCGTCTCCTTAACCTATTTTTTCTTCTTAAATTACAGTTAAACTAGGCTTTATTAAAAAACTACATAATATCTTAACAAAACAAAAATTCTCAAGAGGTAATTGCATTGAATATCAAAAAATAAAACAAAAAGTATGCGTTGGCCGGGAATCGAACCCGGATCAACTGCTTGGAAGGCAACTATGCTGACCATTACACCACCAACGCAACTAACTAGCGCGGCGAAATTTGCCATCAACTTGGTTGTACAAATAAGGAAAGGAATGCTAAAAATCCAGTAAAAATCCTATAACTTTTGCCTACACGCAGTGTTCAATAAGTTCATTCAGTTCATTGACATCAAACATGATAATGAATTTGTGATAAGAATTACTGATAAAGTGATAATGTATTTTAATTAGCCAACTGTCACGACATATTTCATTCATAACATAATGGAAAACATTACGTCTTATTAAAACAGTTTAAAATTAAATTCCAACTAGTGAAACAAACTCATTACCGCTGAACACGGATATATAATAAACAGGGGAGTATTCTCCTCGTATAAGACCAAATTAATGCATTTTCCACAAAAATACTTATTATTTCCCCCACTCACTGTCAAATCAACGCGCCCCCAAACAAAATTATAATAAACGAAGACCACAATGCCACAATAAGCCTCAAGAAGCACCGAGAACCAATTAACCCTGCCGCTGCCCGATCGGGCCACAAAAGAATCAATTAACGCTACGAGACAATTGCACCGCGCTCATGCACCTTGTGCGCTAGGGAGGGTTAGACGCGACTTGCGGTTGACACTTTGGAGAAGAATTATTTACACATAAGAAGATAACAAAAAAGAAAATTAAAACGGTAATTGACTGAGCGAGAGCGAAAGTCTCCGTTTCAGTTTGGGAAAAAAATATTTCATACCTATCTAAGTATGTCTGGCTGGATGCTCTCAACCAATTTTTTTACGATTCAGTTTTTGGAAAAATTTCAAAATGACGGAGACATGGAAGTTTGCAAGGTCTACACTCTACAGCATATTGCAGCAAACGAGTAGGTAGGTCAATAATAAAAGTACTTCGAAAACAAACTATCTATGCCATTAATAGATTGATTTTTGCATAGATACTCCGAGACTGATATGATTTTATGTTGGTAAGATAATAATGACAGTTGACATGCTTGCATATTTTAACAGAGCTTACGTTTCAAACACTTCCAAAAGTACAAATTGCAAAGATCACACGCCCCAATTAAATTCGTCAACACCTCAACCTAATTAAACTTTCACTTTTAAAACCGTAAAATTTCTGCCAATTCTAACCGCCGTGGCGACTACTTCCCTTTGACACGCAGATCAAAGCACACGCGCTTCTATTAGCCCTGATTACAGCAGCACTTCACCCCCTTCACGGGAGGAAAGGAGGGGGGAGGGGGGGATTTGCTCCCCGTTCCTCCCATTGTCTCGCGGAGGGTTAAGACGCTCTAGTGTCATTGCTAGTTTCATAAATTAGCTTTGATGCGTTTGAGAGTTTTAGGGTAAGTTTTTGTAAAGGTTATGTGGGCATTGTTGAATTGTTGATGTCGTCTGATGATCTGACGTTTGTGGCTACAAAGGGATTGGTTAAGATGAGAGCACTTGTCTTTGCTGGGATTATGAACTGTTTCCTATCATATTTGACGAGCAATGTGCGTTGCAACGTTATATGAAGCTAATATATGGGCTCATTGAAAGTTCAAGGGTTGTGATAAGTACTTGTGATATAGGCACCGGCACTCAAATATGTACATCTAAAGCTTGAAATCCTACGTAGGTATGACTATTAAGTAGCCCCATGTTGACGGTTCAAGAACTTAAATGTGCGATTTCCGTTACATTGCGGTATTTGGTCGTACGACTAAATTCATTGTACTCTGTAGTTAGCAATGTATCGAAATCTACAAGTTCTTGAACCGTCTAAATGGGACATTAATTCAGATTATTTTACTTGTCTGCAGAAGATAGGTTAATGTCTATCTATGACTAATTGATTTATGATTTTTGTGTGCACATGTCTAGTAAGTAACAACTAGGTACGTACATAGTCATACTAGCAACCTTAATAGTCCATAATATCAACCCTCGATGGGACCCAAAGGGCCTAAAGATTTTGGTTCGAAAAAAATGCAAAAGTTGACCGATGGTACCTATACCTAATGACGCGCCTAATATAGGTACGAGTATGAGGGATTTTTGACTAGTTAAATTTTGAACTGAAATTTGTTCCAAAATACAAACATATTCACAACTTCGAGTGTAAATGTGTCGTAAAACTGGTCACGAACATTGTCCAATATAGATGACATTCGAAACATTTCACGTTGCTGTCAGCTTTTGGCTCGCAATTTCCTAGCTGCCATGCACTTCCGTTGCAGTAGGAAGCCGGCGTGTCAGCTATGTGGCCTGTGACAATGTGCTTCAAATGTACCAAATGTCACAATGTAACGTATAGATTCGCCGGCGTTCGGAGACATAATGGAATTTTAGGCAGCTCTGATACAACTATCTAAATGCTTTGTGACGCTGTTTATATTCTAGAAATTTATTCGCTTTGGTGTTTGTCAGCTTAAAATATTCATGCAACGTTTAACAAAAAATTTTAAACGTATTTGTTTATTTTTTTTGCTTCGTTGTATAGCAGTATGGATTTTATTGGTCAAATGATCAATAAGAGCCCAAAAATAAAAATAAAAATCAGTTTAAATTTGATCAACTTTGTCTTTTGTAAATGTTATGTAGAATTTACTTAAGTATAATAATAAAATATCAAATCCTCCCATAGAGGGAATAATCATTCTTCTCGGGACGCCTAGTCACTGACTACCTACTCTTTAAGTAACTTCCTTACTCTTTAGGGTAGGTATTTACGTGGTACCTACGTTACGTGTATTTTTAACTAGTGAAGTGACACTGTAAGGGGCATAACATTTATATAGTTTAGCTACGAAAGAAATGCTACTCTATTTGGTTTATGAACAGTTCTAATTAGATTATGACTGTTTCATTTCAAACATAGATAGAGATAAGTAAATTTTTATATACTTTAACGGCACATGTCAAAAAATACAATAATAAAAAAAAACCTTAAAGATATTAGATTATTAAATTGAAACGGAGAGGACATTGCACATTGAGCCTTACGAAGAACGTGTTTTACAAAGAAAACTGGTTTTACATATTTTAGGTATTGAATTATTTTCCTGAAACATAATTCCATCCTAGTTTTGTACCTGGATATCTCGTAGCTGCGCTAAATCGCTCCGCGCCTGCGCTTGCGCAAGTGATCGCGACACGTTTGTTTGTGCGCATGGCCGGTAACTAGCTGCATGACAGACTAATGGCTCTCTGTTTTATCTTAGCGTACTATATTGACGGCGGCGGCATTGACATATAGACGTAAGTAGGTACTTACATCACTTGTAATTAGGGTTTGCTCCCGGGAAATACCGGTACCGAAAATACCGGGAATTCCCGGGATTTAGAGCCAAGCAAAGAACCGGGATTTCAAAATTAAAATCCCGGTACTCCCGGGATTTTTGGGACTAAAATTTCCGGTACAATATTTGACTGCTTTCTGTTACTTAGCATGAAATATCATGTTTTATAAAGAAAATAAATATATTTTATACTACATTAAAATAAATGAAAAAAAAAAGTCAATGGGTTTGACAATGCCTACAATATAAAATTGCGTAATTTGATACTTTAAGGGCATAAATATTTGTACGATAAATAATTTTATACGAACAATTACTTATTTCATATTTGTAACTAACTAGAAGCAAAAATACAGACAATTTTGTAATTAATACAATACTACTTTTAATTCAAATTCAAACACGGTATAAGAAACTCACATATGATAATGATATTTTAAATGAATTAATAATTCTGGCTGAATAATTTCTTAATTTGTGGTATTGATAGTTCTGTTATTATATGTTCGAAGGTCCACAGCCCATTTTGAACGCATGCGAAATTTTTTTTTTTTTTTATCCTTTTTCGCAAAACGTCTTACATATTTAAAAAAAAATGATGATATTACTGAGCCACAATTCAGTTTTTGCCAAATGCCAATCAACAAAGATAGTAAAAATATCATGTAGTTTAGGAAAAAAAACCAAATTATATTAATGATTGTGTGACTTAATGACACATATTATGGTACAAAAGAAGTGTGTACCTTCACTGTGCTACTTTTTTATTGTTTTAAGAAAGATTCGTGGTCGTTTTACGCTTACTTACTAAAAATTGATGTGAAAACTGATTTTTGAAGGCAGTCCCGAAAGTACCGAAAATACCGGGAAATCCCGGTTCCATTTTTGTTAGATATGAGCGCCGCGCCGGCGCGCCGCCGCCGCCGACAAAATTTTCGCGCCGCCGCCGCCGACGCTACGCTATCGGCGTGGCATCGGCGTGACCTTGGTAGTTACGACTACTTTCGGAATCAAATAATATATTTTTAATCGGGTTTAGATCATTAACGGCGCCACTTCGAATAGTTTATAGGCATTCAAAAGGTGTTTTAGGCCCTTATAATTCAAAAATATCGAAGGCAAATGCAAACTTATTTATCTAGTAAGAACGCGCTACTAGTCTTGGGGAAACGAAATTATTTAATATCAATTTTAACATCAATACATTGGCCTTAGCGTCTAATGCAGACGATTTATGGTGTAAAACCGGAGAAATATCCTATTACACCGCCTGGGACGAAATTAAGGAAACGCAGGGATGCCCAGCACCTGCATTACCCTCTCGGCTTCACTGTCTTATCCCACAGGAAAGTCGAGCCAATACGTGTGGAGACAGGTCAGCTGCAGGAATCTGCCGCTTATTTCAGGTTGGACCCTACTCGCGCCTTACGGAAACTCCATTCCGGGTTTTATTTTGGAGTATCCTTCTCCTAGATGGATTGCAAACCAATGCTAAGAGGACGACCATCTCCCCTGTAACGAAATACCTTCTTGCTTCGTTTGTGGACTTAGTCGCCTCGTACCTCGTATTCTAAAGCCGGCCACCACACGGCTTAACATCAATATGCTTGTAATAATCATACTGATTTCCTTCCGTTTTTATTGTGCAACGTTCCACATTACAATTTATAGATTGTCTATATACACTAGACATATGTTAATCACAATGAAAAAATTAACTGTGATCAACTCTGGCTAACGTGAGACTCGAATCCACATCTTTGGATTACATAACTATGCATATGGAATGCATAACTAATTTTGCCAGCTAACCATCCGTCATTTACCGCGAATTTAACCATTGCAAGCATGGTTAAACGTCTTTAAAAGGTATAAAATGGGGTTAATTTTGAGATAGTAAGCGTTTCCACGTCCAAATGTCCGGCCGTTGGCTTCGCACGGAAGGGCGTCGGAATCGGGTCTCAATTAAACTTGGCCACTGTTCAGATTTCAAGCTTTGCTCTCTCGCAGCTCAATCTTTGGCCTTGCATCGCTCGCATGGAATTGAGCCGCTATCTGAACCTGCAAGTTTTTGGCCCTGTTTGGAGCTCAACTTTCGAGCTGTTTTAAAACGTTTGAGCATTGGTCCTTATCCGATTTAGCTCCATTGCAGCTCGGCCTTTGGCGTCGCACGAATGCGCCCGCAGGAAAGCTCCAGATCTTTAACACTATGGCTTCAGTCTTTATCGGCCTGCGCCCTCGCTCTGCTCTCTTGCAGCTTGGCCTCGCACAGAAGCGCGCCGCAATCGGCGCTCCAGGCGTTCGGCCGTCAGCCAAGCTTACACTTGGCGTTCGATTCTTAGCTGTATGCTTACCTGCAGCTCATCCTCTGGCCTCGCATTGGGAGGCATCGAAATCAAGTCTTGGGTGTTACATGGAGCTCGACGTTGGGCCTCACTTTTGGACATAAATCGGTTTTGTTGAATCGATATTGGTTAATGACGGGGCTCGATTTTCTTTGTACTGTCGACAAGACGTTTCCCTGATACAGTCAATCCGCAATTTTTAACTTAGCACAAAAGATAAGGGCATCGCTAAGACCTTCCGGCCAGAGCCTCGCCAAGATTAAGACCGCCTCTGATGCCGCGCGATACCTCTTATCCACAGTTTATATGATATTATCTATTTTTTTCGTACCATTACTCAATAAATTATCCTTGAAAATTAAAAATGCATTTAATTCATAACTTTCTTACAGAAAAAGCATGTTTTTTCGGTAAAATTTTGGTTTGAATTCTTTTTTCATTAATCGAAGGTGTTTCAAGGCCACGCCGCCGATTCGCCGCCGCCGCCGACCAATTTTGACCGGCGCGCCGCCGCCGGCTAAATGCCTATCGGCGCTCATATCTAATTTTTGTCCGGTACCGAAAATCCCGGTTCTTTTAAACAGTACCGGTTCTGCAATCCCTACTTGTAATAGGTATAGAGAAAAATAAATTTCAAAATCGTGTTGTCATGTTTTGCCTTAGTGGCCAGATGTAACGACCACGAATGGTAGCCATTCAGTATATATAAAAAAAAAACAATATTTAAAATTTTGCAAAAAAAAACATATCAAAACAAACGCCCCCGGGTGGGCTCGAACCACCAACCTTTCGGTTAACAGCCGAACGCGCTAGCCAATTGCGCCACGGAGGCAGATGTATGAGCAGGCGAAATATCTAACTACAAGCTCGATGCCATAGAATAACGTATGACTGAGACAACAATATCATTAAATTGCTTACCTGAGAAACCTGTTTGGGGCTTTCATGGCCCCTTCACTTCTATTCGATAAAGATCACACAAAAGACACTGTGTTCAAGATTCTTCATACAATTTTGCGACGAAATTTATGTTGTTGGAAAGCTATAGTGCTCAACAGTGTTTATTATGACTCGATTCAACGCCCGTTTGAGGTTATGTTGACAAGTTAAGTTTATTCGAAAGCGTATTTAGTAAATACACCGGTTTTGTTTGTTTAATTGTTGAAATAATGAATTAAACAAGTGTCTTAGTGATGTTTTGTGTTTAAATAGCAAAGACCTTGAGGTTAAAAAAGTGTTTTTGGGTGATAAAGTTGTTCTCGCGTTTGTTTTGGTTGTAAAAACATAGTGTAAGTACATTATTGCTTTCGTTGGTATTTAAACTATCGTGTAATCAAAGCAAGAAGTCTAATAAACATTAAAGTGATAACAGAGTGTTTAAGTGTTTGTTTCGGGTTTTTAAGTGTAAATGGCTAATCGAGTCCCAGGTACTTGTTGTGCCGCGTCGGTGGAAAGGGCCGGCTTGCCTGGTCTCCTAAGAGACCTACAGCGGCTCTCTGAAGACCAAGATTCTGCAGACATCGTTTTCATCTTGGGAACGTCAGAGGAAAAAGTCTACGCTCATCGGATTATTCTAGTAGCCAGGTAAAAATGCAAAAAGTTATTCCCGTACCGGGAATCGAACCCGAGCCTCCTGGGTGAAAGCCAGGTATCCTAGCCACTAGACCATACGGGAGATGTCTCATGAAACGAAATTAAGTAACAATTTACAAAATATACTTTATTATAGGCATGTTTTTTTTAATTTTCTTTTTCGATTTTAACATTTTTAATCGCATCGTTTTGAAAGTTTATTACTGAAATGTTGCTGAAATAGTAGTTTTTAAAAACTTAATTACCTATGTTCCTACATTTAAGTTTTATTAAGTGTTTTTTAAAAAACTCAAAAATTATTACTTAATTATTAACAAAAAGTATATACGAGTATATCGAAAAGACAAATCTCTTGAGTACTAGATCAAACTACCAATGACACTATTTTTAATTTAGGTTTAGCACTCAGTATATTCATTCTCTCCGTTTTAAAGAATTACCAACTCAACTTACTAATAGGTAATAAAGAATATAGACATGTACGTAATGAAATGAGTGTTCTCAAAGCACGGTTTTCAATTCGCATTTGCATCAAATGTAAATGCGTCCTGCGACGTGAAGACACAGTAATTTCCTTGAAGCTGAAGTTACCTAATGTGCTAAAGAGTAAACTGTTTTAATATTCATTGCGGTTTTTGCATTTCTGTTGCAAGACTGCAAGAACATCTAAAATCTACATTAGTGATTGCCGTTTCATATCCTTTAGCGCCATCTGTGCGTGTATGTTAGAAACTAAGTTTCGCTATTCGCCACTAGATGGCAAAATAACTAGTATGATGGAATTCTAAATTCTAATATAAATTGATTTCAATTTCATCGTTTTTTCAAATTTTCATCTATAGGGAGAAGGAAATAAAGAGTAGCTAAAAAAGAAGTAATACGTCAAATATGTAGGTACATTTATTAGAGGTGTATTAATTGAAAAATATGAAAACTTTATACATTGTACAGTGTACTATCTTATCCATATCCTGCCTTAATAATTTTATAAGACAATTTTATAAACAAAACTAATCCACTGCCACTTACGACCTTATGATTTCTACAACAGCGTCACAATCGGTCAAGTTTGCAAAAAAGCTTCAATTTAAATGCAAATGTGAGACATATGGTCCGGCCGGCGAAACTACAACAAAACTGATCCAAAATGAAGTAAAATAGAAAAAGCTACTTTAGTGCCGCAGGCGCTTACGTCGCCTCATATCGTATTTGTGTAGAAGAATTGGTAATAAAGGCGTAAGCGCCAAATAAATTAAAGTCTTCTTGGATGACAATGACACATACACCTTTTTGAGGTATTATGCTTCAAGTTATGCGGAAACTTGGCCTGAATCTATTTGTTAAGAGTCCTTAGTCCTACAAGCGAGCGTTTTTTGCAATCTGTTACCTTTTTCATTCAAGATTACGACGTAACTATTAGTATTCATTCAAAAACTGATAACGTACTTAAATAATCATTTCTTAAACTAGCAAGTAAGACCGTTCAAGTTGACATTTTCTCTTTTTAAACCTAAAATAAATGAGTTTTCTTGGGAGGCTTTTTCAAAATTTGCAGTGAGAACTGTCGTTTCGGTTCTCAATTTTGCAGTAAACAAGAATCATTTGATACAGAAATGATTACAATTCAATTCACCATATCTTTTACGAGCGGCTAAGACTATTGAAAATCAAAGATTCATTTAAAAAAATGGATATTTAACCTTCCGAACTTTCTTCATTTTTTGGGTGAAAACAGGGTTACAATATATTTTTTTATCGCAAATTGTACTATTATTTTGCCCTAAAAATAATATTATAGCAAACTATAACTATACGTTAACCCATAAAAAAATAATCATAACTATAGGACCTACCTTGCCGTAAATTTATATTATTTTAAAACACGTATAAATCACGCTGCACCGACGCCGCGCGCTCATTCTCCGCCGAGGCGGCTTAGGGGACGGACCTGTGCTCGATCGTCAGGCGTTCGGTGACTATGGTGCGTTCGTAAACAGCCAGAGAGTTCCGAGAAGTGCTGTATACAGCGACTAGAAAATCTTGATACAAATAAGTACATTTTTTACACCATATTTAATTTCAACAACAGACTCTCGCTAGGTGATAGGTTTTCAGTGTTACTTGAATACTGGTTAGGTTTTGCATTATTATTATACCGGGACGACCTGGATAATGTCCAGGTTCTCATGATGGAGTCAGGAGTTGGTCACCGAACTCCTAATCTACTCATCATAACTCCATCGTGTTTGGGCTCAATAGATTTGCCTCGACGAGCACCTTCGTTCTAGATGAGGTCCAGGTTCTCATGATGGAGTCAGGAGTTGGTCACCAGAACTCCTAATCTACATATTATCACTCCATCGTGTTTGGGCTCATTAGATTTGCCCTGACGAGCACTATATATCTTGAGGAGGTCCAGGGTCTCATGATGGAGTCAGGAGTCGGTCACCAGAACTCCTAATCTACTCATCATAACTCCATCGTATTTAGGATTATTAGATTTGTCCTGACGAGCACCATCTATCTAGATGAGGTCCAGGGTCTCATGATGGAGTCAGGAGTTGGTCACCAGAACTCCTAATCTACTTATCATAACTCCATCGTGTTTGGGCGCATTCGATTTGCCTTGACGAGCACCATCTATCTAGATGAGGTCCAGGTTCTCATAATGGAGTCAGGAGTTGGTCACCAGAACTCCTTATCTACTCATCATAACTATATCGTGTTTGGGCTCAATAGCTTTGCCCTGACGAGTACCATCGATCTAGATGAGGTCCAGGGCACAGGGCTATATTATAGTTCTTACGAACAGATACTTATCTCTCAAAGAAAACTCAAATGCCTACCGTTTTAATACCTACACAAAATACAATGGAATGACCTTCAACGCACCGCTCCCCGCACCGCGCGCACCGGCACAAAGCTAGGGTTGCCGACGCTTAGAAATTATTTTACAAATAAGTACCTACCTACTTACCTAAACTATAGATTGTATGAAAGATACCTACCTACTTACCTAAGGTACAAATATAAGTTTTATTAATTGTAAAATAACTATGAGCAAGATAAGTTGCAATAAGTAATTAATAATTATAATATTCCTTTTATCATTATTAATTACTTATAAATTTATTTTATTATTCTCTTTATTTATCTTTTGTCTTAAGTTAGGGTTTTTCCTTATTTTATTATTTATTATGATGAGTGACTGCGAAATATTTTAAAAGGTCATATCTCCCTACAGTAACCGTAGTGTTTACGCCGTTTTATAAACCGCGTAAACACTACGCGGTTTATAAAACGGCGTACTACGTAGCTTGCGACTATCGTAAAAAAAAATGGTATAAGTACTTATATTGAGAACGTCTAATAGTTACTTTTCCTATCAATCGGTAGAGCAAACACGGATTTTTTTATTAGTTTTTTTTGTTTCTGCATCCATCCACAATTCCACACTACAACATGTGTTATTTGTTCGTGAAGAAGACATTTATTTCGCATACATTTTGGCATATTCGAGCGCCGGCGACCAACTAGCTTGATTTTCTACCGTGAACGGGAAGAGATTCGTAGGTATAAATCCGTGCTCGCGCGGAGAGTTCCATAGGCCTGAGCGCCTACCGCGAACCACGTTCGACGTGTTGCCTCTCTGTCGCACTTGTAAATTCGTACGTAAGTGTGACAGGGAGGTAACACGTCGAACGTGGTTCGCGGTAGGCCCTCTGTCCAGGGTATCTTAATGGAGTGGAGCGAAGATGGCATAATATAAATAATCGGATTTCGGTATTGACCCCGACGAGGCCATCAAACAAAAAAAAATGTGGAATGTAGTCAACGGTATCATGGTTTTAAATAAAAACAATGACTGGTTTTAACAGATAGGGCCAGTTGCATATCACAAATAAAGAAACATGTTTATTTGCAGTATGGACGGGCCCCGACTTTCCCCTAAAAACAGAAATAGTACAAAAAGACGACAATTTGTGGGCAGCAAAAATGTAAACAAAACTCATGGTTTGTCATGGTTTGTAAAAAAAACAACGGGTTGCACTCCGGGAGTGCCGGCAGAAGTGAAAACTCAATGACTAGTGCAAAATGTCTGCAGCACTATGTATAATTGATGTTAATGCCATCTAGCGTTATTTCGTCGCATTACTTGAAACCCCTAAGCACATCACTGTTGGTACTCGAGTTATATTAATACCGGTTAGAGGGAAACTCACTAGATGGCATTTAAATCAATAAAGAAAAACTCAATAACATTGTAACAGTTTTTTGATCAGGTCACGTGTCCGTCTTACGGTCACGTGATCTGTCGCGAGTTTAACATTTTTTCCCCACCTCAAAAAGTGCACAGCGCCGCTAAAGAAGTTTGAAAATACAACACTACTACAATGACGAATATTAGTAGTAAGGTTTATTCGGGTAATTCCGAAAATCATTGTAAAATCACTCATATTCCGTTGTAGTAAGAGTCAGCTTTCGGAATTATCCGCCACTATTCGTTCATTCGGAAATACCCGAATACACCTTATTCATAAGAAGAGTGATTGTCACAATAATTCCATGCCAGAGCTAAATATTGTTATTATTTACTCGCCTCTGGTTATATATTATCCCAACACATACACTCTATTGACTACTACCATGCTTATAAAATAAAATAAAGAGTGCCAATATAACGCTAAAAATAATGTTACTTTGCAATTAAATTGAAAAGTATCAATATTATTCTCGCCTGCGTTGAAACGCGCTTAACTTTGCCGGCGCTCGCGTACCGAGCGCCAACGCCATCTATCGAGTGTTATTTCGTGAAATCGGTGAACGCTCTAAGGAATAAGGCCTCTTAAAACCAAATTGGAAAAATAACTCCACGCTTTCAGAGTCCTATTGGAATTGATATACGGGCCGACTTTTTCACAGACATCATACTTTTTATTAGTTTCTCTATTACATGGAAGTTTCGAGATGTAAACAAGTTTTGTGTTGAAGTTAACGTATGGCTGTTGATAGTTTTGTCAAAGGGCGTGGGCTTTGCTCTTGGTCTGTGAGGTTCTTTATGAGGTACCTACTTTAGTAAAATAAGCTGGTTAGTAAATAAAATAAATGCACTAAAGATAGCTTTTGCGATTCAAACGGTAATATGATCTTTAGATCTACCATTTTTTATTCGTACGAGGAATTTTTGGCTGAAATGGCTGAATGTTACCTACTTTTGTCAAATATTGGAAAAAGTTTGTTTCGGATGCTCTTTGTCCACTTTGGACGAAACTTTTTTGTAATTTGTTTTGGATATAAGTACCTACACGTATTCAAATTCGACGTATTGGATCTTCGATCAACACGGAAGGGATGCGGCATTCGCACTATTTCCCCTCTGCCTAGGTACAAGATCAACTGATCTCGCGCGGGTAATAAAACTAGTTGCATTCGGATTTTTAACTAGACCGAGTCCAGACGCGCGAGTGAACACAGCAGCAGAAAAAAATGCCTATTTGCTCGGTTTTTTATTGTTGAAAAGGAGGTCGGGGACATCAAATTCACAAAAAGAAGGTGTTACATTTCACATGTAATATTTTTTTTACATGTCATACGTTTAATTACAATTAAACACATTATTATATTTTAGTCTCATGTAATTGCTGGATTTATCGATTTTGCTCGCCCAGTACAAATTGCGGATCGGTCGAGCGACAAATCCGACTTCTTATCTCTCAGAATACAATAAAATTCTTTGACGTAAATGTGTTAGTGTGCGTGTTGTCACACTTGTGACTCGTCCGTACACAAAAAGAGATCGAGGTTTGCAAGATTTGTCTTTGACGTGTGTCATTTTCTATGTATTTGTGTCGTCATTACATTTTGTATGTAAGTGTGTGAGAAGTGCGACTGTGTGCACGTTCCCCCCCGCGCAAAATGGCAGAATGATTTGAACGTCAAGATATCGCTTGGGCCTATCCCTTCCGACGTGTCAGAAGCCCGTGTTGATCGAAGTATTGGATACCTATAAGTGTTCAAAGGATCGCACTTTGAAAGAGTAGCACGTATCTTGGCTACTGTTCTCACAGTTTATCCTGAACCGAGTTCGGTATGCAGCTATTTTAAAACAGTAGTTCTACACTAGTCTACGTCTTCGCCTCGGCTAGTCTGTGGCCATGAGTAAGCCCAATAATTATTAAAAAAAAGTTGTGATATTTCCAGGCAGCACACACTGTTGGTTCCTAAGTACCTTCCCCTAGTTTTCCCCGGACGGACGGGCAGCATGCGTACCTGCACATTCCGGACGGAACGGAACATTACCGGGCACAGCTGCAATCCGGAACTCCCGGATGATTAATATTAAAACTCCGATCCGAGTTACAGTGCGCAGTCCTTTGAAAACAGTATGAAAGTTGCGGTTTGGAAGCTACCATAGGTATCATCTTTGAAGATAGGTTAGGTTTTCTTTTTATGGCACTTAATGGCAATGGCCTCTCTCTGTTTCTGGCAGAAACAGCTCGGACTGTGAGCGCTGCAGCGTAGCCGCGCTGGCGGCGGCCCAGCGCGCCGTGTCGCACACCGTCGGGTCGTAGCGCTCGATACCCGCGTAGAATTGTAAGCCCTAAGGTCAGGAAGGAAGTTATAGTGTTAGGCTAACACTATACGGTATTTTTTCGTTCTTTGCTAATTACTTCATTTCTAATTGGGCAATCTAATAATACGAAGTCGTAACCTACAAACACAACTGAGTGCTACATTTCGAGTATAAAATAATTCGAAAAATATGGTTATTTCTATGTTTTTGCAAAAAACCGGTTCCGATCCCTCGCATCTCGACGATCGCATCTCGTTCTATGGCAATATTAGGCCAATCTTTCCGAAAGACGTCAAGGTCGTGCCGCCATCTCCTTCGAGGTCTGCCGTGACGCACTATGTTTGGTGTCCGTTTGGTAGTTTTCATGGCCCACAAGTCCGCATTGTATGGATAGACATAAGTATTTTTATAAAAAATTACGCCTAAAGGATTACTCACGTTAGCCTGGGCCGGAACTTCCGGAGCTTCGTTCTATGGAAAGCATTACGTGATCACCGTCATCTGTCATAGAAAAGGAAGCTCCGAAAGCTCCGAGGCCCTACCGCGAACCACGTTCGACGTGTTGCCTCCCTGTCACACTTACGTATGAACTTACAAGTGCGACAGAGAGACAACACTTCGAACGTGGTTCGTGGTAGGCCCTCCGGCCCGGTCTAACGTGAGTCATCCTTTACGGAGCGTAGGCTGGCTGGCGAAAGCGTGATGAAAGTTTCATGTCACCCTACGGCAAGTAAGACACATTTTCTTTTTATTCCCAACTTGAGTACTGTTTCAGTGTGACTGTTGCGTCGTCTAGGGCTCGATCAATCTTGCAAGTCTCAACTCGATAAGCGCACAATTATGCCGGTGTTTGCTACCATCAATTTGCGTAACTCGCGCCGCTAGCTGCTACATTAATTATCGTTTTTGACTCGATCCAAAATAAATTGATTATGTATATTGTATCCACTGTTCTTAAACCTGCACTAGTACCAGCCTACTTCCCATTCCAAATGTTAAACACAGGAAAAGAGCTAATAGTCCTCAAACTGCTGGATGGATTTCTATCAAACATAGCTAAGAACCACACCACCACAAGGAAACCAGCTTTCACGTAAAAAAACTGCATAGAAATCGGTCCATCGGTTAGAGAGTTACGATGCCACCGACAGGCAGACATTGGCGTCAAACATGTAACACCCCTCTTTTTCCGTTGGGCGGTTTTCCAGGGGTTGGGTGTACAATGTACAGTCACCTGCAATAATATGTTACTCTTCGATCGAAGGCGGAAAAAACATATGACATGCTCAGCTCTACAAATAAGATCATGTCAGATTCAATTGTTCCTATTCGAAGAGAGATTTTTCAAACCGGGTAATTTTGGCACGGTGGCCAATATATATTATTATCTAATACCTTTAAACGAGCAATTCTTGTTTATTTATTTATTTATATATATATATATTTCGGGGATTTCGAAAACGGCTCTAACGATTTCGATGAAATTTGCTATACGGGGGTTTTTGGGGGCGAAAAATCGATCTAGCTAGGTCTTATCTCTGGGAAAACGCGCATTTTCGAGTTTTTATATGTTTTCCGAGCGAAGCTCGGTCACCCAGATATTTTAGTAAAATGGGACTTAATCCCGTTTTATTAAATAATAGGTAATGAGTAAAAATCGTGAAAGTTTAAATCATGGTAGACAATGTTGAGCACGAAACTTTTAACAAGTTTACGGCAAATAATTACACATTTTCATTCATCTTAAGTGTATTCCCATTTCCAATAACAAACATTCCTCGAAACAACCTGACACTAATCCTTTCACTTCATCACGCACTCGTCTCATTACACTGTCACAATATCACTGTCTCTCTCTATGTCTTGCGAGTGAATGAGAAAGTGAATAAACCGCTTACGGGTTAGCGACATGTGAACGCGTAATTGCAAAACCTCTGGTTCTGAAAAGCACTGAAATGGGACAGGTTTTAGGTACTGCTCGTATCTACGCGATGAAAAGAACTAATAGGTAGGTACAGTTGATGGTTTAGTTTGCCAGAATATTTTTTGATTGCCTAATAATATCTCTTTAGTCGCCGACACATCACGCTTTTTGATTGTTTATATAAGTTTGTTTTTGTTATACTATCCCTAATTTACTGAACCTAATATACCCTCACAATCGACCGACTATACATGTATCCATGTATCCATCTGTAACACAGCGTCAAATACGTCCATAGAAACCAGCTGTAGGTAGCTTTCTATTCTGTGTAAGTGTGTAAGTTTTAAAAAACCGGCCAAGTGCGAGTCGGACTCGCGCACGGAGGGTTCCGCACCATCAACAAAAAATAGAGCAAACCAAGCAAAAAAACAAGCAAAAAAAAACGGTCACCCATCCAAGTACTGACCCCGCCCGACGTTGCTTAACTTCGGTCAAAAATCACGTTTGTTGTATGGGAGCCCCACTTAAATCTTTATTTTATTCTGTTTTTAGTATTTGTTGTTATAGCGGCAACAGAAATGCATCATCTGTGAAAATTTCAACTGTCTAGCTATCACGGTTCGTGAGATACAGCCTGGTCACAGACGGACGGACGGACAGCGGAGTCTTAGTAATAGGGTCCCGTTTTTACCCTTTGGGTACGGAACCCTAAACAATTACAAAATCCAAAAGCAATCGTATTAACCAGAACACTGTCGCTACTGCAGTGTCTTATTAGGTATATGTATTTCCGTTTCGTGATGTACCCAGTTAGCATCTGTATTTGTACCGAGCTTTGCAACTACGCAACAGGATGATTGGAGACTTAATTACATATCGCCGAGTGATTAACGATGCTCCCGAATTCCTTGTAACCGTAACTCGTGTAGATACCGTGTCTTACAGACATTTTAAGCGTTATTACACTAATGCAGATCTGTGTGCGTGTTCGCACTACCTGTTTGTTCGTACTAATTTCCAAGAGATTCCGCTTAGCTGTTTTGGTTGCAGATGGAACTTGGCACGAGTTACGCAGTCACCAAAAAAGAGATGCTAATAAAGCGGAATGCAGATCTGTATGTGAACGAGACAGCGTTATACTGTCATGCAATTTCATTCAGATAGCGTTGGTTTTCCCATACCTTATTGTCCAACCACTCTTTCCTATAGATTCCTTACAGCCTATATTTAATCCTGTCACCATAAATAAGATATCCATCCTTGTGGGCATTTCAGGGTCATTCTACTTTCATTCCCCTGGAATCTCATTCCTGGCTATACCTATTCGCAAATTTCCAAGAAACTCCGCTTAGCTGTTTTGGTTGATGTAGATAAAACTTGGCACGAGTTACGCAGTCACCAAAAAAGAGATGCTAATAAAGCGGAATTTGTATGACCAGGGAATGAGATTTTTGCAGAATGAGCCTTCACCATTCCATCATTGGTCTGCGAATCAATGGAAACTTTAACAAAACATATAACCGTAAAGTTAATTCATGTCTAGTATGTTTTGAGCCGTAGTTTCATAGGAAGTATTAATGATTGGGGATCAAATGTACAGTGGTTGAAAGTGTAGGTCGTTGCTTAGTTAATTTTGTAACCTCCGTTCTAAGTAGTGTCCGACCGAAGGTTCGGTTTCGGTTTCGGTTTCGGCCAGTTTCGGCCAAAAAATCATGTTTCGGCTGTAGTTTCGGTTTCGGCCAAAAAACGGCCGAACCTTTCGGCCGGGCCGAAACTTACGAAATGGTACTTCGGACAAAGACCAAAAGTTGGGGAATAAGTAGGATAACAATATTAATACCTACATATACTGATTCATGTATATTAGGTACAGACATTAATTGGTTTATTATAAAACACAATTCCACTAATGAGGGCGCCACTGGACGGTTGACGCAGTCTTAAGAGGCTGTCAATACCTATAAGTGAATGAGATAGCACTGTCGCATGTTACTGGGCCCTGGGCAAGATAATAATAAGAAAACTAGCCTCACTTTTTACCTCAATTTACCATTGGTTTGTGTTCCACATGTCCTCTACTTCAGCTTAGCCTTTGGCCTCGCTGCGCCATGCTCGGCCTGCGGTCTCGCTTTTGAATACAATGGACATTGGTTGGAGTCTGTGCTCAACTACTTATCCTTAAGCCTTAAGCACGGCTTTGACTTCGCATGAAAGTTCGCCTCAATGGGGCACTTCGGACTTTTCGGCCCAGGTGAAGATCGGTACCCGGCCTTGCGATATTGTTAACAAAAAATTTCGCGCTCGCTGCGCTCGCGTTTTTGGTTGATCCTGTGTCTACATGTTAGCTTGACTGGTGAATGAATAGAGTTAGACCAACAAAATTCTGCAATGATTTTGATAGCATACGCAGTGCAACTAGTGCAAATGTTCTTTATACGTCATAATTTCATAGAAGTTTTGACGTTTAAAATAACACTTGCACTGCGTGTGTTATCAACTTATCAAAATCGTTGCAGAATTATCTTGGTCTAACTCTAGTAATTTTCATAAAAAACTGTTTAAGTAACATCAATTTCAAGGACATTGGGTGTTGACAGCCCCATAATATGTGTGTAAAAGCGGTTTTATGACATTTTTTCAACGATTTTAACAAGTCTACAAAAGTTTCGGTTTCGGTTTCGGTTTCGGCCGAAACTAGAGCCAAAGCCGAACATTCGGTTTCGGTTTCGGTTTCGGCAAAAAAACATGGTTCGGTCGGACACTAGTTCTAAGACAAATGGCTTGATTAAGCGCGGTTTCATGTCCGCGATTGTTAGTGAATATAGAAATTCGAAGATTGTCTCTCTCCGTTTCTATGGCTCTTGCTATTGGAGTGACAGAGATGGCGATTAATTGTGATTTATTACTGTTGCATACTAATAATGGGCTCTGCTGACCTGAAACTGGGAATGACTTAGATATTTGGTTTAGCAATACATATTTTATCAAAAGGGTTTCCTTTGGTATTTGAGCCCATTTAAGAGTCAACTAACCTAGCTTCCGCTATACAATTGAAAAAATGAGAATTTAATCATAATCATTTATTTATTTGCCATACGTACCTACACAAGTACACATGCATTTCAAAAGGACATTCTGTAATAACTGTCTTCTTGGTAGTGTCCGACCGAACCATGTTTTTTTGCCGAAACCGAAACCGAAACCGAATGTTCGGCTTTGGCTCTAGTTTCGGCCGAAACCGAAACCGAAACCGAAACTTTTGTAGACTTGTTAAAATCGTTGAAAAAATGTCATAAAACCGCTTTTACACACATATTATGGGGCTGTCAACACCCAATGTCCTTGAAATTGATGTTACTTAAACAGTTTTTTATGAAAATTACTAGAGTTAGACCAAGATAATTCTGCAACGATTTTGATAAGTTGATAACACACGCAGTGCAAGTGTTATTTTAAACGTCAAAACTTCTATGAAATTATGACGTATAAAGAACATTTGCACTAGTTGCACTGCGTATGCTATCAAAATCATTGCAGAATTTTGTTGGTCTAACTCTATTCATTCACCAGTCAAGCTAACATGTAGACACAGGATCAACCAAAAACGCGAGCGCAGCGAGCGCGAAATTTTTTGTTAACAATATCGCAAGGCCGGGTACCGATCTTCACCTGGGCCGAAAAGTCCGAAGTGCCCCATTGAGGCGAACTTTCATGCGAAGTCAAAGCCGTGCTTAAGGCTTAAGGATAAGTAGTTGAGCACAGACTCCAACCAATGTCCATTGTATTCAAAAGCGAGACCGCAGGCCGAGCATGGCGCAGCGAGGCCAAAGGCTAAGCTGAAGTAGAGGACATGTGGAACACAAACCAATGGTAAATTGAGGTAAAAAGTGAGGCTAGTTTTCTTATTATTATCTTGCCCAGGGCCCAGTAACATGCGACAGTGCTATCTCATTCACTTATAGGTATTGACAGCCTCTTAAGACTGCGTCAACCGTCCAGTGGCGCCCTCATTAGTGGAATTGTGTTTTATAATAAACCAATTAATGTCTGTACCTAATATACATGAATCAGTATATGTAGGTATTTATTTTATTTTATTTTATTTATTTAAGGTTCACCAACAATTGTTGACATCGATACATTAAAAAAGTACTAGCTATTACATATAAGGAGTGGTGTCACAATCAGTTACAGGTAAACACCGCATGCAAAACATATATAAGTAAACAACTATAAAAATACTTAAATTTAAACTTATTATCTAATTATTTATTTTTTAACAAATATTTTCTGACAAATGTTATAAATCTATATTGTGGATCAAAGTGCATTATGTATGTGCATTAGTATTAATATTGTTATCCTACTTATTCCCCAACTTTTGGTCTTTGTCCGAAGTACCATTTCGTAAGTTTCGGCCCGGCCGAAAGGTTCGGCCGTTTTTTGGCCGAAACCGAAACTACAGCCGAAACATGATTTTTTGGCCGAAACTGGCCGAAACCGAAACCGAAACCGAACCTTCGGTCGGACACTACTTCTTGGTGATTGGCGCGCGTCTCACGCACTACTGTGAAAGTTCACTTCAATGTACCAATCAGCGTGAGCGATCTTGAAGGATCTTCGATCTTCAAAATAAAATCAAAACCGTAACCAGTTGTTAAATCCGAATCGGACTCTTGTAGGACTACTTATTCCTACAAAACGTTTAACGCCTTTGATAAAAACAAAGCGCTCTGTCGCATTTATTTTCGCTTCCCATAAAGAAACTTATTACTAATAGTGATGTACCGTTCCCTTGAATATTCTGTTTATTAAATTAATATTAAATATTGGAGATTTTTTTTTATATCACAAAACATAATACATACAAAGAACTTAAAAATAAGATGCGCCACAGAAACTTATACTTAAAAGTTTATGCGTGGTGCAAATAATGCATCACTTCGCTCAAACTGCATGCTATTAGTACATTGTGCAAATTGGTAACAAGAATTTACGAGCAAGTGTGATGTTTTCTTTTACGTTATATAATTTACTAATACTAACAACTGGTTATAGTAATATAGTTTGGGCGGCCAATCCTAGAATTCCCAGATTGCCACTATATTAGTATGTGAAAAGTACTATAGAAAATTAAAAAATATAGCCTTTTTTACTGTCGCCTTTTATTAGAGTAAGTACAGCAATGTTTAGACAGACCAACCCATAATTCAGATTTTGTTTCGTATTGTTACCATCTTTTATTTTCCTTGATTGTGACCGCGGCACCTCACTGTTCGTAACAACAACGAAAACGAGAAAAGTTTGGAAAAAACAATGGCGAATGCGAATGGTGAGAACAGCGCCACCTATCGGGAGCAAACAAACGGCGGATAGCAATTACAACTCGGGAACGCGAAACGCTCGTTTAGAGTGACCAGAAATTCAGAGTACAAGAGATTTTCCTACAGGTTTTTTAGGATAAAATATTAAATAGATAGCAGTTGATAACATAATGATTTATTTGCTTAAACATTAAGTTGGCATAGGCAATCAGTTTACGGCATACGCAGTATCACATATTTAGCCAAGGGCAGCATGAAAATATTGTTGAAAGCATGTATTCTTTCATAAGCGATTTATTGGTGAATATAAAAAAAAAAAACAATCATTTCAAGCTGCTTAAACCTAGGAAAACACTTCAAAATATTGTACCTATATGAATGTTCTAGGTAACAGTTAAACTATACGCAATTATTAGATAGGTGCCTAAAAAATGTTTAATAATGCCTAAGCCTTGCCAAAAGATGATGTTGTTAAGAACTCCCAATACGAAAAATAATTATCCCATTTCCCTCTAAAACGTGGCCACATCTCCTTCAACCAACAGCGTATAATAAATAGTAAACGCAACAATACAGCGGGCGAGGCGACAAAACACAAATTCAACTTTAATTATTAAACTTCACACGACAATGTGGCTTTGTGGCAAAAACGGGAATTGAACGTTGTAGCAGGACGCGCGGTTGCGACAACCACTAGTTGCTGAACATTTATTTTGTTGTAAAAACTTGTAATAAAGTTTGCTTATATGTAGTTATTTTTTTGTTACTTTTTAGGGTTCCGTACCAAAAACCCTATTATTACTAAGTAAATAAGACTCCACTGTCCGTTATTTTTTATATTAAAAATGGGCTTACTCATGGCCACAGATTAGCCGAGGCGAAGACGTGGCCTACGATGGAGCGAGTCTGCCCAGAAGGTGCCTGTTCACCCTTGATTTGAAGGTTGCCGGGTTATATGAGCTCGGAAATATAGACGCCGGCAATTAATTCCATTCCCACCATTCCATTCCAGGCTGTATCTCATGAACCGTGATAGCAGACAGTTGGATTATCACAGATTACGTATTACATAAATAGATATCTAATCTAAGTGGGGCCAGGCGTGGCTCACTCCGCGATTTCGTCGCTTTGCTACAGGTAGCTAAAAGTACATCCGTTCCGCCCCAATATTGGGGAAAGCCATAAGCCGCGCGTGGCGCTGTCGCCACCTAGCGGCCATATCTGTGCTGATCTGATCGTAACAGATGCGTTTTGTTAGAGAGTGAGTCTTCTGTACTTAGTACTATTATTTATTCTGTGGTGGGGCTCATACAAACGTGTTTTTTAGGGTTCCGTACCCAAAGGGTAAAAACGGGACCCTATTACTAAGACTCCGCTGTCCGTCCGTCCGTCCGTCCGTCTGTCACCAGGCTGTATCTCACGGACCGTAATAGCTAGACAGTTGAAATTTTCACAGATGATGTATTTCTGTTGCCGCTATAACAACAAATACTAAAAACAGAATAAAATAAAGATTTAAGTGGGGCTCCCATACAACAAACGTGATTTTTGACCGAAGTTAAGCAACGTCGGGCGGGGTCAGTACTTGGGTGGGTGACTGTTTTTTTGCTTGTTTTTTGTTGATGGTGCGGAACCCTCCGTGCGCGAGTCCGACTCGCACTTGGCCGGTTTTTTTTTTTGCCGTTTTCGCGTAATGGTACGGAACCCGTTGTGCGCGAGGCCGACTCGTACTTGGCCGGTTTTATTATTATTATTTAGCTAACGACTTCTCCGGCGTAGAAATCGTTAAACTTACCTTTCTATTAACCTTAGATTAGATTTATCATTGAACGTCGTCGGGTCAAAAAGTTAGAGGTTCTAAAGTACCTATATACATAATATGAATAAAAATACTAACTTCCTATATGCATGAAAAGTACCTACTATAAACGAATAAAATATTTATTCCCGTGTGCAGAACAAACCACATGATGCCTTAATAATAATATGATGTTTATAGCAATATTACAGCTAACTTCACACTTTCACACTCAATAGCTGCAAAATTGTATAAAACCGCAGTTACCTTTCTAGTTTCACATTTAAGCCGCATTTACACTGGCGAACAGGTTCGACCTACTATTTAACTAGCCTTATATGTACTTAAACGCCTAACTTATTTTTTTCGTTTCATCGATATATGTATATGTCGCAGTACGATAGATAAAGCCGTTATATAGTTATAACCCTAGGGATATAATTATATTTCGTAACATAGTTATACGAAAGCGATTCATTACTATCTTACTAGGAATATAACTATAATACGTTTCAGTTTAGTGATATAGTTATATTACTGGATTCAGTTTAGTAAAATAATTGTAGGTAGGAGTGCGGCGGTGCGGCGGAGCGGAGGTATAGTTATATCCCTAGGGATATAACGCTTTCGTATAACTGTGTTACGACATATAATTATATCCCTAGGGTTATAACTATATAACGGCTTTATCTATCGTACTGCGACATATATATATCGGACATCTCATCCATTAGCCTTATAAAGATAGAAAACGGTTGTATATAGTCTGGCAAAACAAATTTATCAGTAACAGTAGAATACAAACTATACTCAACCCTCTGTTTTTGGGGAACTGAGACAATAAAACCGAAAAGAACATTGGTACTTAGGTAATTATTTTACGTATTAAACCTTTGGACCATATAGTTGATGTAGAAGTAGACTGTAGTATTGGACTATAGTCCTTTTAACACAAAAGGAAGAAGCAAGCATGATTCTCTCTGCCTATCTATGTTCCACTGACAAGCGACTCTTGTCTAACATAAAAATAGAATCAAGCCCAAAATTTTACGGTCGCCTATACCTATAGCCTATAGAGTCGGACCACTCGGACCAAGATAAGTTTTAATCCCATCAAAAACATTACATGTAAAAAGGTGCACGTCTCGCAACGCTTTTACTACAAAAAAGTTTTGAGATGTAATGTGAAAACAAGTCGGTTATTTTAATCAGTGCCAGGGGGTGTTAAAACCGTATCAATAAGATATCTTTAATTTGTAATACGTATAATGACTTGGCCATCGCACGGCTGCATAATGACAAAAGGATCATCGTCACCTATTAAAAATAATTCTAATTGAACATAACGCTAGCGCTAATTGCAGTTTGAGCATTACACATATTTACGAGTACGGTACGAGTATAGCATTATGTGCGATTGCCAAGTCATTATATGTATTACAAATTAAAGATATCTTATTGATATGGTTTTAACACCCCCTGGCACTGATTAAAATAACCGACTTGGTTTCGCGTTGCGAGACTTGCACCTTTTTACATGTAATGTTTTTGATGGGATCTCATCTCTTTTTGTAGGCAGTCCTTCTTTTCGGGTACTCATACCCATACTATGTATACACATATCATAACTAAACATATCTTCATTCATACTCACATCGTACATCGTAGTGTACTTACCTTTACTTTACCTACTATTTGTAGGAACTGCAACAGTAACTTTGTAATATCATATATTTATATGGGATTACAAACTTACTTATGCAGTTCTTAGATCTTTAAAACGTGACTGATATTCCAATATTTGTAGGTTTACCCTTTATGTGGCCATGTATCAAATTTCAGCTCTCTGAGTTTATGGGAAGTACTAATTCTATTCTGATGATCATGTGAATGAGTGAATGAGTGTCATAAATGCGAAACTTTGCTTTCGCTTAACTTCGGAACTAAATGACCTACAGACTGGAGATTTTGGATTTTAAGTAGGTGATTATAGCTTACTGGATGACGAAAATTTCTGCGTTCTGGTCTTATCCAGAGGTTCTCAAATAGGGGCCTGAAAATGCGGCGAAATGGTTCCAGTAAAGGATGGTACGGCAGTGTTTGCTTCGCGCTCGACTTGTATCTGGGGACACTGCCGTGCCCCCAGATACCACGTTTTACGTCAATTATAGAGCTGATTGTATGTATTCTTAATACCAAGTTTGTACAATGTTAACGTGGTTAGAGTCTATCCATTTTGTCGGGGGGTTGGGGCCTTAATCTTGGGGGCTCGTCAGTGTGAAGCGGACTTAACCCAAGTGTCGCATGCACTGCCCGCTCCAATGAAAGAGTAAAGCAATTTCGGTCGCCGTGTTTGCCGCTATATTGCGAACGCGATGAGAATCGTCATAAAATGCTAGCAAATATCATACGTTCTTGTAAGCAAGGACTTAGGAAACTAGAAATAGGTTTTATTGCGAATTGAATGTCGAGAACGCTTAGTTTTACAGTTGTGTGGAAGGACATAATTGTAAACGAATAGGTATGAAAACGTAAACATTTAAATTCAATCAAGACTTCATTCACTCAAAAATCACATTAAATACTTATAGCCTCATACTTATGCAGGTTTAATACTCTCGTCACAGTCGTCGCTCATAAATTAAGTGCTGTTTTATATATTCTTATATTTATCAAATAGGTACCAACTTCTTCTCATCATTGTTGTTCTTCGCTTTTGATATTTTTGATACTTAAGTATTGATACTACTCGCAGTCCATCTCACGAGCACCAATTAGCTTGAGCGATCGTATCATATCAAAACCTTAACAGATTCTAAAATCAGAACACCGCTTCTAATCTATGTTGTTCCATATCCATACAACGCGGTAATTACAAGTTGATACGACGTAGAGTAATGATGTGGGCAACTTGTGTCGCATACACCGGTGCGACAATACGAGTACTTTATAGCTAGCTGGTTTACACTTGCGCTGTCAAGATCACGCAAGTGTTTCTACACCGGTGCGACAATACGAGTACTTATAGCTAGTTTACAGTTTACACTTGCGATTGCGCTATCAAGATCCCGCAAGTCTTTATTTGATATAGAAATTGGGGAGCTTGGAGGAAAGGCAGATTAAGGTGGTTCGATTTTCATACAAAATTCAATCGACTTTCATTAAGTAACTACACACTATTACTACATAAATATTTCCGCATTTATCTTCTTTCGAATATTCATTTTCGCTAAATGAATAGGAAAACAATGTTTCATACAGAAATCATGCAAAAATCATAGTTAACTTTTCATCAATTTTACGTATGTGTGCGTCACAAATGTCGTGTACGGATACATTTGCGACGTTGCCATACCATTTCCGACGTTGCCGGGCTGACCACGGCGTGAATTTGAAGTGCCGTCATGTTTAGTGCAATTTTGTTGACCTACCCGATTTTGTTGAATAAGTACCCGAAGTTCGTCAGCTTAGCTAAGAACTATCATAGCGCGTTTTGTAAACAGTCGCTTTTTTGCTTACAAACGGAAGGTTCCCGGTTCAAACCCCAGTCATTGTATGCTGGGACATAACTTTTTGTATTTTTTTTACACCTAAATTTCGTGTTGTTTTTTATTTTTATTTAATTTTTCTTATTTTCAAAAATCGATGGATTAAATAGGGGCTAAGCGTATTCGTTTAATTTTTACAAAGATAATTAGAAATTATACTCTACCTAATCTCTTTGATTTTTACAATCAGGACATCCTCACAGCAATAAAAAAGAAATGTATAAAATTTCCTGTGGTTGAAAATAATGGAATTTTGTCTATGAATGAAAAACACAATTATTAATAGTTACTACCAGGTATGCAGGTATGTAAAGTCCGTCAACCAAATCTTGTCAGTAGTAAAAGGCGGCAAATTTGAAAAATCGCGGGTTAGCAACACTGTGTTCAAATAATTCCAAAACGCGTGTCATCAGTGTTTTATCTGTGGAATATGGATTGTGAATGACAGCCGTCACCTTATTTGTTTTCATTTGGTTTTCATTCTGAATCGTTTCTGTTTCAAGAGATATTTCTGCTGTCACCATTAAATACATTGGTATTTAATGGTGACAGCAGAAATATATATAAATGTATTGACATTAAATAAGAATAAGCAAAGCTAAGGGGCCTACAATGTACAATCATGCTCGTTGATGGTAAACATTACTAAAAATGGAGGTTATGACAAGTACTGGAAGAACTCTTTCGAACTTTTAAGATTATGTTCAGTTTTTTGTTTTAGGGTTAAAAGGCATAAATAAAATGAAAACGTATGCCTAAATCTATCCAACAAGACCATAAATTGTGTCCTGGAAACCGTCCATAGGCCCACATGTCTAATATTTTCAGCAATCAGTTGTGACTATTTACAAAGGTAAACCTTTTAAACAGTATTAAGAGCCTTGATTATATCGCCGTTCTTTCGCAATATCTACCTAATCCATACATGTTTGTTGCAGGATTAAATCTTGCCCAATATAAGGCGTTCGTAGTAGAAAGTATCTCTTCAGACAATACTTACCTATGTCGGTTTATATACGTGTACAACGCAACCAAGTCGAAAAGTGCCCCTTATCTTATTTACCTTTAAATTAAATAAACACCCAAATATCAGTTGTTTTATTTTTAATATGTATATTGTACAATATATACCAATCAAAAAAATTACACAGGTATGTCATATTCATTCAGAACAGTACACTAATTTACATTAACAAGTGGCATATTATATTGTAAATAACAAATATATGCACTATCTAATTATCTGCATTTTGATATAATTTTATTTTAGTAAACTTAGAAGACATAAGGAACAAAGAGAATATAAGCACTACAATAGGGAGTTGTTTTTGATATCTTCAAATTTGTTCATCATTTTGATTAACATTGTTTTAACATCGCTTTTAAATTGTCCGTCCATGTTTCAATTTTTTTCAATAAACCGCGAGTGACAATTTGAATTGACGTACGCAGGGCGCGCTCAGCGGAAAAAAAAATCTTATGGTTCGTTGTACATTGCTGCTTTTCTTAGCGCAATACTGCTCTTTGAGTGTTGCCCTACTTTAGTTTGCTTTACATTGCTACTGACAAGATTTGGTTGACGGACTATAAATTATAACTTGATTATAACTTTATTAGAATCCATATTGTTGCATCATCTTTCTTCCTATTACATTAGATATTTTTTTCTATCATGATTCATGATATTATATTTCTTTCAGGTACAGGGACTACTACGGATAACAAATATGAAAAAATGTACTGTAGGTACTAGAATTAAAAAAAAAATGTTTTCCTTTTATTTTATTTTACAATTACCTACTACTTTATTAGAGGCTGGGCAGTAAGGGATTGCTTTACTTGTAGAACAAACTATTAGCGCTTTAAAAAAAACTGATACCTGACACTTACAAACTGGACTTCCTTGGGCTTATTCTACTAAGAATCGTCAGTAGGTATTCTCCATCCTAGCATAAAAAGATATCCTAAAATGTCGGTCATCACGTCAGGTTTTAGTATCAAAAATGTTTCCCAGCCTGCGTGACGTAGCGGAAACTAAAACTTCTATACAAATATTTGGGACATAGTTTTTTATATTAGCTTCAGGATTCAACAAGAATATGCTAGTGATTCTGAGTTGGAAGAACCCAAAAAGATCATAATCTGTGAAAATCAGGTATTGTTTTTTTTTTTTGAAAACGTTGATAATGTAATTTATTGATAATAGCTACCCGCCCCGTCTTCGCACGGGTTAACAAATTATACATAAACCTTCCTCTTGAATCACTCTATCTATTAAAAAAAACCGCATCAAAATCCGTTGCGTAGTTTTAAAGATCTAAGCATACAGACAGACAGACAGAAAAGCGACTTTGTTTTATACTATGTAGTGATAGTGATGATGATGATACTGAATATCTGGGGGAAGCGCTGGTGGCCTAGCGGAAAGAGCGTGCGACTTGCAATCCGGAGGTCGCGGGTTCTAACCCCGGCTCGTACCGTCGTACCAATGATTTTTCGGAACTTTTGTACGAAATATCATTTGATACCTATTTACGTAGAACTCTTAGTCGTAACCGCTAATAGTAACCAAAATCCTTTTCGCATATAAGGAAAGAGTTATGAATATTACGCCTATAAATCCCAATAATGTCAAATAATAATTAACCCGTGAACTATGTCAAAGTAACACATGTCCGACATGTAAGAAATATCATTACAAATTTATAAACAAATTGAAAAATATGTTATTCAGTTGAAATCAGTAATAAATTGTAATCATTTAATCAATTTGATGAATAAATAATAAATATTTATTTATTTATTACATTAAAATCAACTATAGGTACCTACTCTTAAAACTAAACACTACTACTAAATATTAATCTAAACTAACAACTAACAAGTACTAAACCTATCCACCAAACTCGCCCCGCGCCCCTCCAGACGCAAAGGAGCCCATCACGCCTATTTACCGGAACCTATTTATATACCGATACCTATTTTTCGGTGAAAGAAACCAATGTGAGGAAACCGGACTAATCCCAATAAGTTTACTCTCTGGGTTGGAAGGTCAGGGCAGTCGCTTTCGTAAAAACTAGTGCCCATGCCAATTCTGGGATTAGTTGCCAAGCGGACCCCACGCGAGGAAGAAGAGATTGAATATCGCGCAAAAATGCGCGTTTTCTCACAGATCAGACCTAGCTAAGAGATCAAACCCCTTATAGCAAATTTCATCGAAATCGTTAGAGCCGTTTCTGATATCATCCAAATATATAAATAAATATATATATATAATAATTGCTCGTTTAAAGGTAAGATAACACAAAAAGGACAAAAATAAACAAAAAGAAATTACCTACTCGCGCCAGTCTTGAACCCCAATCCTCTTGCACGTATTTCCACGAACATACCGTAACGCTATTGCAGTATACTTACGTTGTGTGAAATTGTCTACTATAAGCATCACGGAAACACTGTTTGCATGTGTGAGTTATAGTAGGAAAAAACATGACAGCAACACTCCGTCGACTTTAAAGGGTGGTTTTTGCACAATGAAGTATTCAATGTTTATTTTAATAGTTCAATATTTACTTAAAGAGTTCGCTAAACATACTTTTAAGTATACAAATACTAAGACCATTCCATAAAAAAATAAAATATGAAATTTTGC
The DNA here is from genome assembly GCF_948474715.1 of Cydia amplana. NCBI lineage: Eukaryota > Metazoa > Arthropoda > Insecta > Lepidoptera > Tortricidae > Cydia > Cydia amplana. The sequence goes on along the minus strand of NC_086079.1, from coordinate 13,645,906 downwards.
GAAAGTGGCACCATCTAGCGAGGGTTAAGCTTTGAGTAACCTAGTCGAACCACCTTAAGATACTAAAGTAGGTTCGCCTACTTTAGTATTGATTTAAAACAATTAGGTTTTGATTGAACATCTTTACCATGCACTTACTTGAAATTACCTTCAAGATACCTACATAACAGCATTCTCCTATACACCATGTTTTTATATATTTCAATCAATCTACTTACTGAAACAATAGCAGAACTGATTATTCGCTAAGAAATTAGCTTCGCAATTTGCCAGCGTGTAATCACTTAAAAACCTCTGTAAACAAAGTTCGCGCGACATGATTGATCACACTTTTACCAAGCTTTACATTTCCATCGTATCTACAGCTACAAACACACACTAAATTTTACTTTATTTCGAGCGAATAAGGTATAAAAACGATCGAGTTTTTAAATGGACATATGATGAAAATCTAAGCGTGGCTTGCGGTCCGCCGTGAAGCGTCGTAGCGCGCTAGCGCGTCACGCGCGTGGCAGCCCGCGCGACGTGACGCGTCATTTGCATACGATTGACGGGTGATTAATCAAATAGGCGGTTTTTAGGGTAATTAAGGGATGCTTGGATTGATAAATCGTCTTTTATTGATAGCTCTTAAGAGCTATAAGTTTTTAGGATAAGTGTACGCGTCTATAATTTTATTAAATCTATCTATGTACCTCGGTGGCGTTTTTATATCTGGACTATTTTCAGTCAACATAAACGCTTTGACGTTACATATTCCTCCGAGTTACATTCGCATGTTAAGCTTTCCCGGTTTGTATATCTCTGCCTCGAGTCCAGCAGCTTTTTTGTTAAGAAGACGATGTGAATATCCTTTTAGTCTAACTATAAAAAGTAGATTTAAATTCATTACCCAAAATTAGTTAGTTAACATCAACAGTAGGTTTAGAAAACCTATGAAAATCTAACCAATTTTTTTGGAGGCACCGAAAAGCCTATCACCCATTTTTTCAGAAATAAAATTCTCTATAACAGCGCTAATTCAGTAACCTAATTATTTGAAAAGAACATGAGGGTCGAGCGTAAATCAAAAATAATACAATTACGTCTATCAAAAGCCACAGATGAACAAACCAAAATTCAATTATAATACACGGGGGATACACCAATAAATTACAATTTTCTTTTTGCCCTCCTGCTTGGAGCGTTTTCCTGGTTTAATCCTAAGAGTGTCCGGAGTCCGCTAAGCTACCTTATCCCAAGATTTGATGTACCCGGTCTAGGCTATGTTCTAATTTCAACGAAAGCTGTTAGGGCACGTCCAGAAATCATGTGATCATATTTGGTCGGACCCACTATTGTGAAAATACGTGATATTTTTCTGAACTTCCGAAACATGTATTTAGTACAGTACCTCTATATTATAAATATCCTGTGAGCATTTTCTCTTTACAGATACATATTAAGTTAGTGATAATCATATTTCTTCCCAGCCAAAATTTAAACCAAACCTATGAAACAAATTACAATTTGTCTCCCGCTAGGATTTACTGGAAAGCCTTATCCGAAAAGCAGATAGGACCTGCAATTTCAACGTTTTAGTCTTATCTTGTTAGTTAATTCGCGCTAGTGTTGCCAACTGAAGACGGTAATTCGCACGCGACTGGCAACATTCTAATTTGGCCCCATTCAAAACCTGGCAACCCGAACTGACTTATGTACGTTCTAGTTTCAATTAAAGTTAAGGCATTTTTGACGCTGGCGGTCTGGCAACCCTTTGCACGCGATGTCAGTACAAATTACAGCGCTCCGGGCTGTTTTCGTGCTACTTTATTGATGTCTGGCTATATGGCTTTATTGACATATCAATAAATATTTGAAACAAATAAAATAATCCATACCTCCGAAATTTACATCACAGTAAAGGTCAGTATTTTCAAGATTATTTATTCATTTTAGTATATAGAACATCTAACACCAAAACGACCTACCTACATATTTCGTAACTCGGAAGCAATTTCTAGGGTAGGTAACGGCCTGATTCGAACTTTAAGATACGTCAAAAAAATTTCTAAAGATACGACACGGAGCGGATATGTCAGTGTCAAAAGTGACGTTTCATCAAACAAAAACGCCACTTTTGACACTGACATATCCGATCCGTATTTTTTGCCGTATCTTAAAGTTTTAATCAGGCCGTAAGCCGCGTAGCGTAATACTTATACTTCCTTTTCAGTGTGTTGGTCAATTCGTAGCGCTACGGCGGCGTAGCCAGGAAACCTGGCGCGACCATGACCAGTGAAACCTGTGTCGAAACGTCGGTATATAAAGGTAATTGAATAAATTTCGCGTTAGACCCGTCTATAAATGTGAGTTAATATGTAGCCAGGAAAATAATGCTTCTGTAGCAAAAACCTGGCAAAAACTAATTTGTAGCCCGTTTCCGCACCATCGCGTCATACCCAATGAAGGGTTCACTTTTAACATGAATTTGGGCCCAATTCGGATTTTGTAATAGACATTTATTAGATATCTTTTAGACATCGCCAAGATACGATAACGATATGTTTAAGATCTAACCTGTCAAATTTGACATTTCCGCGATTCTGGAGATACTCTTGAACGATTTCCACAAGATATTACTTAGAGATCTAATTCACATCTCACATCTAATAGATATCTAACACGATCTATCGTCAAAGTGACATTGGTTGCCCGACTTTTGCCGCTGCAAAAGAGAACTAGTTGAAATCTAAACTATAACGTATCTAGAATGGATCTAGTACGTGTCGTCTCTTGTGAATATTCGAATTCGAAAGTTCGAATACGGCAGTTTGTCACATTATAAAATTTTTGCAATATCTAATCGGGATTGGTAGCGTTTTAGTATGATGATAGAACATATGAACAGTATGGAAATATAAATAAACTGTTCAATAGTGTACTGAGAATAAACAGTTCAAGAAAAGAAGTAAGACACGCCACAAAATCAGGATGCCTGGCATACGTTACAGGGGGACTTTTGGTAGCATCTGTCATCCCGATACATTTTTCCTTTTCGTTTGGCGATTATCGATAGGATCGATATACGATTGCCATCTTAATACCGTGGTGACATAATTTTAAATGCCGAATAGAGCCCCCGTAGCTACAAATTACGCCGCTGCAATTCGAAACGATCTTGCAGTTCTACATCAAATTTGGAATTAGCGTACATTGAGCGTCGTTAGCTCTGATTGGTGGTTCGATGTCGCAAAAATGCGCTGATTGGCCGTTTGAATGCGCGCTGATTCCGTATTTGGGTTAGTTGAATTAGATTAGTCTTTTGAAACTGGAACGAAAGGAAATGCTAATTTCAGACTGTTGGGTAAATAGCTGCAAATGAAAACTGCTACCCTCCTCTTAAAAAACTGTAGGCAAACCTTGTGAAACACGCTCAGCGTAGATTCGCAAAGTTAATTATATATACTGAAATTAAAAAAAAAGTGAATAAAATAAGACAGTCCCTATATTCATTTTGTGACATCAACTAGGTACTAGGTACTATACCGATAGAATGCCTAAGAGATCTTTTAAATCCTAGATAATTTACTCTAACGACGATAAATTCCCATGTTTTCAGATTTTGTCGTATTTCGGACAACTACCCTGATAAGTGTCACCCTCCTAACGATTCCGATCTCACTCACTCATCACTCAACATGTGTCACCAAAAATCCCATTAATTCAGCTTCCGAAGACAGCTTAATATAATTCAATTACATATGTTAGGAAAGTCTAAGGGTTTACCGCGAACATCAAAGTTCGCAAATTGCCGGCAACTTTCTCTTTTGATCCATTTAAGGCGTAATTAGAGTGACAGAGAAAGATGCCCGCAATTTGTGAACTTCGGTGTTCGCGGTAGGCCCCCTGAACTGGGTGAGAGACATCACAGTGCAAGCAAAAAGAGCACCTACGCTACCAAAGTTTCCAAGATTTCCCACTCTTTTTCCATGAAAGCATATTTGGATTGGCTGATTTTAGAATGACGATTGTTAATGTCAAGGGAGTGAATAAAAATAGTTCATATCGGATAAGTAACTTAGGCTACATAGGTAACATAGGTAGGTAGGTAGGCTAGGATACATAGGTAATTTAAATCTTTGCTATGATTCTTGATAAGTAGGTATATTTACATTGAGGCGAGCTCGACCATGACGTCCACACGGTTTTCCGATCACTAAAACTAACGGCCCTTCGCGTATGATTTTAATCCGTTTTGCATTTATACTATCGGAAGATTGCGGGATTAAGTAGAATCTTTTAAGTACCTACTTAAATAGATGGCCTTGTGTATTTGTTTGCCTACTCATTTTCATAAAAAGCTCCCTTTCAACGAAGATAAGTAACGCCATACTCTGCATAAACCTAAAAACGCCTCGGGTGACAACCGCTGCCCACATCATTTATCACACCTCCGAGTTGAATCCTTACCCTTTTCTGTCACTTTCACAACCGTGATTCAGCAAGCCTGTAACGTGAGACAGAAGATCCTAACTACCAATAAACTTTATACATCTTTACTACGTTCTTCGATTCAGGAGCTCAGGGTCTTGAGTCGACAAAAAGGTTTCAATGACATAGATCTAGGGATTGAGCACTTTTTATTGATGCACAAATTTTACCGTATTTAAAATTCAAGTAAAACTCCTATAGTGTGTCAAAGGATTGTCTCATTTCAAACATAGACAGAGATAATCATACTATCTTTGTCTTACACTAGTACTAGCACCCAAAAGAAAAGGATGAGTACCTACAGTTTTTTTTGTACCTATTTACTGACAAATTGTTTTGACCAACTATACAAGTTCGTATTACTAAGCAATTAGATACAGAAAACCAAGAAGAAGATGCAGTCGTTTCAACGTAGTTGGTGTATGTATCTATAGACTTCTCTATCTATTTCTTCAAATCGAATATATTGTTTTATTGAATATATTTTAAATTAGTTTTATATGAATGTATACTTATATAGCCGCTCTAGAACGATAATGATAAATCATAAACTGAAATACATGTTATATACGAAAGTAAAAGTGACTAAGGCTCATTTAAATAGACGGCGCGCGAACTCATATACTTACGATTCTAGTTACATGCATTGCGGACCATTGAGGTTACATCAATTCAGCCAACCGATCAAATAACGCAATGTAATGAAACTCGCATGCGAGTTTTCGCACCGTCTAAATGAGCCCTAAGGCCTCCAATGCTCGTATTTTACATACTTACATAAAATAATTCCAGCCTCGGCGCCTCGGGGGTAATATTTCAGTACATTTTCTCTAAAAGGCGCTTTCCAGTTGTACATTTAACTTTGTAATTCCTTGGTTCAGTCCATTAGCGCCATCTGGCTCCATTTTGATTAATATCCGATCATGGCGGGCGTTTCACGATTATGTTAATTAATTATTAGGATATATTATACACTTATCTTTAGATAATGGGTTTTACTTTGTTCTACGGTTAAAACGATTTTAATGGAGGAGCATCATTTTCATTAAGTAAATCTAAATTAAGAGCAATAAGGTAAACAGAAAGAACACAAAATATATTGACAATTGAAAATATCAGGCATGTATTTTTATATCATTATCTACCTTTTATGTAGGTAGGTACAGAAAAGCGAGCGATGAAATGACGCCGCGGTCCCGTGATAATTTTTAACTATAGGTATTAGCATGTATTAGGTAGGTATATAGCTTTTGTTTTCATAATTTTTACACACGCCCAAGACAAAATACCCTTCACTTGTGTCGACAAATTTGGCAAATTCCTCCGCCGCCAAGATTGATGGTATCCGCAAAAATTCCTTAATCAATCACCACAAGTGATTAAACGAATGCGGATACAATAAATTAATTACTTACAGACCCTTCGTAATCTCATTGGGCGGCTTTCAACAACTTTGTTTTGATAAACATTTGTTTTTAAGTAGATTTAGCCAACAACGGTCCAATCAGAGCTCCATTTTGGGGAAAATTGACGCATTTTCTAGGGTAATTGTATCGATGTTCCCGATTTGGGAATGAGCGTCTTTTGAATATCGATGGACATTAAATTTGGCGAGGCCCTTTGATCGTTTTAATTGCTCTGACCTACATTGCATTGATTAAGATATAGGCTTGTCCAGTTTAATAAAAACAGCTTAGCGATTAATTCATTGAGTTTTCTCTTTATTCATCAGCATGCTTCTGTTTTTAATTTTTATATTGGTTTAAGTAAGTACTTGGTTATTCATGGTTATTCATTATCATTTCATTATTTACGTAATGTAGTACCTAAATCCTTTTCCCTGTTCTCACCTACATTTGACACCCTACATGACACCCTGAAAAAGACATACCTGTGGTCGATATGTAAATTGACGACTGACGTTGTTAAGAACGTATCACAATTAGTCCCACATAGTCTAATCATCATCATCATTTTAGCCTTCAGTCGCCCACTGCAGCATAGTCTGATCAACTAATACCGACTAACATCCGAACTGCCAGCCAATAAAACAGATTAGAGTCGTGTTTGGTGTGGAATTGAATTTACGTGCCCAACATAAAAGGTACTAAGTGCCATGTCGATAATGGGTTTTTAATCTCTTTATAACACTTGGAGATGAAATCAGAGCAGACATGCACGGGGCGGCGCTGGTGTCGCCAATGAACATGTAACTCATTTGAATGCGTGTGTACCTAGTGAGACCTTAAGGGCGAACGTATTGAATACATCAAAGTGAGGAAGTATCATTATTAACGTCATATTTTCATAGAAATTTGACATTGCCATACTTAATTTGTCATTGCAAATACCATGCAGAGTTAGCATGGTTCGACTCTAGATCAATTTCCACTCAGAAGATTTCTACTCAGAATCAGTTTTTCGATAAATGTAAGTAGTAAAGGTAAATAATGGTGTTCCTATTTTTATCGTCCATTTAGAAAGTTAAACCCTGAGGTTAAACGAAACTAGTTATCATATGATACGCAGTCCACCGTACTTATACCTACCCCATAGGTAAGTATAATAGGTACCTACTTAATATGAAAGACGACGCTTGAGAAAGTCGGTTGCATAGAACATGCAGATTTTTCGAATGAACACCTAATCTTACCTGAGTAAGGTGTAGTTACCTACCTACAATTTTTACGAAACCCTGTGATCGATATTTCGAACTTTGCAATATCGCCTCTGCCAAGATACGATAATGATCGGAACCTCGCCATCACCGCTGCAAGACATATATTTAGCGAGAGTGCCGCTTGCTAACTTGCAACTTGCCGTGCCACTCGACTGGCTATTAATTTTGTTACTTTGTGGTTTCTCATCAATATTCAACATAATAGATTCCTTCCTAACTTAGATATTTAAGACCAGCTAAACAGAAGATAACACATGAAAAAAAAGTACCTACAACGTAGATACGTTTACCTACCTACCTGTTTTGTGTATAGCTGGGACCCTACCTTCTCCATCTGTTTTCGTTAGGTAGGTATACTGATTCTAACACGTATAAATACCTACCACTCACCTGCCACTTATCTCAGCCTACCAGCGTCAAAATATAAGATAAGATACAGTTGAGGTCAGAAGCGTTTTGCCAGCTATTTGACAAGTTCCGCAAGTTCTGCAGTAAATTACGCCGACAATAGCGATCGGATGATAAAGTGTTCTTAGTTATTGCCAGCATAACTTTGTTAGCTTCAGAACTTTCTTTTATATAAGCATATTCAGCTATGGGGTACGCAATGATTGATGAAAGTAGGTAGATACCTATATATAGGTACTTCACTATTTTATCCAACTGCCTGTGTGTAGTCTTTTTTAACCGCCTTCAAAAAAAAAAGCAGGTTCTCAGTTTGACCCGTATGTATGTATGTATGTATGTATGTATGTATGTATGTATGTATGTATATTTGTTCGCGATTATCTCGCGTTTGGCTGAACCGATTTTGATGCGGTTTTCAGAAAAGTGTTTCTTACATTCTGGAGAAGGTTTTAGTATACATAGATCTGAGCTGATGCTGAACCCTGGCTGTAGCTAGTGGAACTCAGGTTTGGTGCAACATAGGCTCACGCTGTTTTGGTCATCCAACACGCCTTGATGAGCACTTGGGAGAGCAGTGCCCAAGATAGAGCTGATGCTGAACCCTGGCTGTACCTAGTGGAACTCAGGTTTGGTGCAACATAGGCCAACGCTATTTTGGCCATCCGTCACATCTTGATGAGCACTTGGGAGAGCAGTACCCAAGATAGAGCTGATGCACCAAGCCACCCTGGCTGGCAGGGTTCACCCTGGCTGTACCTAGTGGAACTCAGGTTTGGTGCAACATAGGCCCACGCTGTTTTGGTCATCCGTCTCATCTTGATGAGCACTTGGGAGAGCAGTGCCCAAGATAGAGCTGATGCTGAACCCTGGCTGTACCTAGTGGAACTCAGGTTTGGTGCAACATAGGCCAACGCTATTTTGGCCATCCGTCACATCTTGATGAGCACTTGGGAGAGCAGTACCCAAGATAGAGCTGATGCACCAAGCCACCCTGGCTGGCAGGGTTCACCCTGGCTGTACCTAGTGGAACTCAAGTTTGGTGCAACATAGGCCCACGCTATTTTGGTCATCCGTCACATCTTGATGAGCACTTGGGAGAGCAGTACCCAAGATAGAGCTGATGCTGAACCCTGGCTGTACCTAGTGGAACTCAAGTTTGGTGCAACATAGGCCCACGCTATTTTGGTCATCCGTCACATCTTGATGAGCACTTGGGAGAGCAGTACCCAAGATAGAGCTGATGCTGAACCCTTGCTGTACCTAGTGGAACTTAGGTTTGGTGCAACATAGGCACACTTTGTTTTGGTTAACCGACTTGTTGCCTATGTTGCGGAGTTCCACTAGGTAGGTCGATGAACTTTTTTCTAACTGCCTTTAAAAAAAGGACGTTCTCAGTTTGATCCGTATGTATGTACGTATGTATGTGTGTATGTTTCTTCGTGATTATCTCGCGTTTGGCTGAACCGATTTTGATGCGGTTTTCAGAAAAGTGTTTGTTACATTCTGGAGAAGGTTTTAGTGTACAGTTCATGGATGGTTTGAAAAACCAATTGGACCCGGTAGGTGGCCATGCTATCGGTATACCTAGTACCTACCAACAAATTTATGTTGCTAAAACCGATTTAGATAAAATAGTGGGAGTGGGAGTCGGACTCGGACTGGGACTGGGAATGGGAGTGGAAGTGGGAGCAATATACATACAAATCGTTTAGCACCAAAACGTCATATTATGTTGTGTCGCGATTATCATCGAGTTAGGCCATCACCAACATTAGTAGACTAAATGGAGAGCCTAACAAACTAGTAGCCCAAAACCTAAAATAAATAAAGTATCTACCTATCACTAAAAAGTAAAAAATAAAATAAAATTAATAAAAAATAATTAAAAAATTAAAAATAAACAAAAATAAAACCAAAATAAAATAACTTAATATAATATCTTTTTTAAAAAAAGGGAACCGCCTTCAAAAAACCAACCCACTGAAAAGTACAAAATAATTTTTATATGGCACCCCTTTACGTGTCCAGTCCCTATCCCACGGCGTAAAGCAATTTTTTGCCAAAAAGTAATTAATACGTAATAATAAGAAAATTAATAATCATCCGGGTAATTACTTAGTTTTTGAAGGCGGTGCCAAACCAACAAAAACAGTCTTTATTATCAATCAGAAAAACAATACGAGTACGTAGTACCTACAAGAACTAAATTAATGAGTAAACTAAGTATGTCTTTATAATGCAAGTAAGTACAGCGTTCTTCGTTGTCTAAAATATCAGTTCTCAAAAATTTTGGTTTGGCACCGACTTCAAAAACTAAGTAATTACCCGGATGATTATTAATTTTCTTATTATTACGTATTAATTACTTTTTGGCAAAAAATTGCTTTACGCCGTGGGATAGGGACTGGACACGTAAAGGGGTGCCATATAAAAATTATTTTGTACTTTTCAGTGGGTTGGTTTTTTGAAGGCGGTTCCCTTTTTTTAAAAAAGATATTATATTAAGTTATTTTATTTTGGTTTTATTTTTGTTTTCGATTTAGCCATAGAGAAAAAAATACATACAGTGCTCACTCCATACATCAGTTTTAGTACCAAAAAACCTATTAGCATCTAGCATCGAGTAGCGGAACTATCAGTACTGCTACTTGACAATAGATGTAGCCACCGATCGGAAAATCTTATGCTGTTGAGATAAGACTTTCCGGTCGGTGCTACATCTATTGTCAAGTAGCAGTACTGATAGTTCCGCTACTCGATGCTAGATGTAGACACTGAAATTAATAGTCTGAACTGATGTATGGAGTGAGCACTCTATGTATTTTTTTCTCTATGATTTAGCTTAGCTTACGTTCAATCATATAGGTACTGAAACACTTTTTCTGCTAAGCGGGGGCTTTAATGGTGGTTTAGCTACTAATTGTAAAATGTAATTAATTCGCTTTTTTTATTTCTTTCAGATGCAAGAGTTTCCAAAATACGAAGCGCGGCGAAGTATGCCGCATCCCGGGCTGCACGGTGACGCCATCTGTCGGCGCGCCCGTGCCAGTTCGCATGCCTCACGTACAACCTGAAACATTTCGACTGTTCATACAATACGTCTACACCGGCAAGGTAAAAGTGAAAATAAACTTACGAAAATTTTACTTCGGTACTTACTCCATTTTATTGATCAATAAATAACAATCAGCTCAATTTTATTAATAGAATTGTATATGGTTTTGACAAAAGCGACATCTGTTGGCAAGTAGTAGAACATATCAGCGTACACGTATGATCTGCCATCTAACGTCGAGATGCAAAACGTATACAATTGGTTACTCTGTCAGCAAACATGATCACTTCTATTTACCGCGCAACAGATGGCGCTTAAGTCAAAACAGGTTTTATGTTTATGATTGCAAACTTGGAACTATCAGAAGAATAAGAAATTCTTTTAAGCACACATTTTTGTCCTCTTATTTTAGCTACTACTTCAAGATTCAGGCGTATTTGAAATGATGACGTTGTCAGCGGATTTAGGCGTAGAAGACCTCCGCGCGGCGTGTGAAGACCATGTTACCTCTACCTTGAGCGTGGAAAGCGCCTGCACTTTACTGGCAGCTGCTATGGATATTCAAGATCGTCCAGGTAATCCATTACATCCTTTTAAGATCAAATTTCAATCATCTGTTCAGTTGCGATGGTGGTGTAATGGTCAGCATAGTTGCCTTCCAAGCAGTTGATCCGGGTTCGATTCCCGGCCATCGCACTCTTTTTGCTTAATCAGCATAGCGATTTGTGACAGATAAAATTACTGAGGATTTCTTTTATTCATAAAGTTATTCTACGTGAAACTTATTTTTACGTGAGATAATAAACAAATTGTTAATTTTGATGCACCAAACCAAACTATTTGTTAGAGTCTCTACTTAAAACGTATAGTGGTTATCTGGTTTATTCTCTTTGTCTGTAGACTGTACCTACTTGTACCTTCGACTGCAATTTTATCATATTGGTATTTGGTTTACAAAAGCGACAATAAGTATTATTGTCTGTGTAAAGTATGTGACTAATGTGACCATTCGGTAAATTCTGCGCCAGTATTATTATTGCCAAAGTAGTACCAAAGATATACAGTTAGACCAAGAAAAGTCTGCAGCGATTTTGATAGCCCCCGCAGTGCAAGTGTTATTTACACGTCATAAATTCATAGAAGTTTGACGTTTAAAATGACACTTAAATCAAACGCAGCTTACTTAAATGAAACTTAAATCAATGGCACTTAAATGACGCAGTGGCGTGGGCTTGGCGTGGGCTATCAAAATCGCTGCAGACTTTTCTCGGTCTGACTCTACATATACAGGGTGCTTCCTGTAACAGGAGCAATAAATTAAACTGTAGGCTGTACTCCTCAAACTGACCAACATTTGTTCAGCAACTTCTGAAAATAACTCATGTTTTGATTTTGATTACACTTTAAAGTTTATTCTAAGACGCAATGTATTACAAATTTTGTTATGTTTAATTTAAAGCGTGACAAGCAACGTCAAACACATTGATGTCAGCGTACATTGAAGATAATATTTATTTTGTATGAAAAAGAGGAACTCTAAAGGATTCATAATTTTTAAAGGTTGCTGAACAAATGTTGGTCAGTTTGAGGAGTACAGCCTTTAGTTTAATTTATTGCTCCTGTTACAGGAAGCATCCTGTATAACTCCGTATAAGATGAATAAAATCTAAGAAAAAAACGTGCCTCGGAAATCAAGAAAATTTCATTCTCGGATAGATGGCGCACACACCTTTGGCCTATGCTTGGCTAGATGGCGTTGACACCGTTTGATATTTAACAATTAACACACCCAGCACCCAGAAGTGAGAGCCAGAAAGAGATATATATTTCTTGCACTCACTTATGGTTTCGGGCTTTCGGCACACAGTGACCTTGGTGCGGTGCGGTAGTGTGTTACGGCTATAAAACCGGTAACCTTGTAACGCACTGGCTGCTGAAGCGCATCACTAGTCGGTCGGCCATCTTGTTCTTGTTTGTCTATGACATATTTTGGCTTCGTTTCGTTTCGTGACAGCGCCAAGCCGGTTTTACCACCGTTCGCTTGTAAAATTATATTAACTTGCAAGAGAATACCAAATAAAACATGGCATACAAAGGCCCACCGAAAGTCCAGAAGGTGATGGTGCAGCCCATCAACCTCATCTTCAGATATCTGCAGAACAGAAGCCGAGTGCAAATTTGGTTGTACGAGAACGTAAATCTCCGGATCGAGGGCCACATTGTAGGTTTCGACGAATACATGAACATTGTCTTGGACGAGGCCGAGGAAGTGCACATGAAGACCAAAAACAGAAAGCAAGTTGGAAGAATTATGATGAAAGGAGACAATATAACGCTTATCCAAAACGTCAATCCTAACGCCGCTGTGTGATTCTAGGTTATGTTATTTTATAAGCTACAAGTGAATACAAGTGCAAAGGACAAGCATTCCTTGGGTTTAAAGTGCGTTGCCGTGTCTATATTATAAGTAATTGAACCCTTTACCTTGTAAGATCAAGTGGCATACCGATATGGATTATGTTCATTAAATTTAAGACCTCTAAGTAACTTTGCTTTTTATTTCCGTCCTGTCCTAGTTTGCAGAATCATTTGAACAAGAATAACACAAATAGCTATTAATCAAACTAAGGGGAACATATTTAGGCAGATACCTATCAGTGTACAATATTAAATAGCAAAAGTTAAATTTGATACTTGGACACCAAGTTCCTTAAACTAACAATATTATGAACACAAAATATTCATTATTGCATAGCCAAATCATTACCGGATATAGATTAAAAGGAGCAGCGGACAACAGGTATCGCTAAAGAGACTAGCTACATTCTAAAGGAGCCCAGGGTCCACTTAATTCATAGAATAAGCATAGGCATAACTAAGCCTCTTGCTTCTTTTTTGCAGGCTTGATTGTACAAATTTGACTTATTGAGGCCAGATTAACGGGCTTGTAGCTTGGAGATGTAGGTATGTACTATGTAGCAAAAAAAACAAAAATAAAATTATAAACTGAAATATATGTCATATGAAAGAAAAGGTGACCAAGATCTCCAGTACCAGACAGTCAGTGACCCAGATGACTGAGTAGCTTAAGCATCTGCTGCGATTGCAGAGGATGCTGGTTCAATTCCAGCCTTGCCCTTGGGCAAAAGTGACCAAGGCCTCCCTTGGTCACTTTTTATTTTGTATATGACATTTATTTCAGTTTATAATTTTATTAACATACCTAATATACTTTGTAGTGTTTCTACTTGAAATAACACAAGTTAAATATTTTCATAAAAAAATAATTTAATTGGCTCCTCGTTCATAGTAAAAAAGATTTATGTCATTCTATTTTTTGTGCAACGTGGCAGATACATTTCATGGGGTATATAGGATAAAAGTTTTACTGGCAAGAACACACTAAAATAGGTATGCTCATTTAATAAATGTTATTTTAAGTATATCTTTTTAGCTAAAGTTTTAATAAAGAAACGTTACATAGATACTCCGCAGACCATACAAAATGTAACAAATTATTTGATATACTATTTATTGGCATTATTACGTAACTTTTTATAACTGTGCCTGAAGGATAATATTTTTTAGGCTAAGTAATACTTTTTTCTTTTCAATACACGAGTGCTCCGCCCTACCATACATCGCCATTTATTTAGGCAGGTACGTCAGCTGTCTCTAAGTCTACATTATTTTGCACTACTACACGCCTTAGTATTTCTTAGTCTATAGAACAAATTTTCTAGGTGGTAAGAGCGCCACATCCTTCCTGGAGCGCTGCGTGGCGTTCATCGGCGAGCACGCGGCCGACTGCGTCAGGACCAACGCCTTCCTGAACCTGCCCAAGGATGCGCTCATCAAACTACTATCTTCTGACTCCGTTAGTATTGTATTGTCATATCTATATATGAGACGTAGTAATTTGTATGTTGTCAATTGACATGTTTTCTCCATGTCCTGGCGTTTGGCTTCAACTGAGCCGGCCATGTTTGTAAATAAATAGATAAATAGTGAACCCAGTGGCATAGCGAGGCGCGGGCAAAGTGGCACTTAAGGGGGAGCCAACCATTTTTATTAGGTACATTAACGATAAACACACATTGAGAGAAAGATGCGACTGCCCACGGCTAGATTAGTTCACTGTGTGAACCACCATGGATAATACCTATGACGGATTATGTTGTGTATTTCAATTGAAGACTTTTATTTGTTTTATATATCGAATATCTCACCTGATGATACCGCTCTTCCAGCTATGTTTAGAAGAGGAGGAAGTATGGCGCTGCGCGCTAGCCTGGGCGAAGCAACGCGCAGGTGTCACCCAGCCCTGCGCCCACTGGACTGAAGAGGAGCGCGCCCGTGTGTGTCATCATCTGGGGCCGCTTATGACGCACGTTCGACTCCTGCTTATAGGTTAGTATCTCATGATTTGGTGAAGCAGGTGCTAATCTTGCTAAAAGTTGAGTTGAAGGGCCCAATCTCGGTCTTTATTAGTACCAGGCGTGGCTCATTCCGCGATTTGGTCGCGTCGCTACAAGTACATGCGGCCCACACCAATGTTGGTGTCTAACAGTAGTAATTATTAGTTAACGCTTCATATTAGTGACAATGTTTACCACAGAATCATATCGGACTAATTCTAAAAAGCTTAATAAAATATTAATATAACTTTCCAGACAGTTGTGTTTTCGCGGAAGAGGTGGAGCCTACAGGCGCAGTGCCAATGGAGCTGTCTTTGGAGCGCTACAGGCGAGCCGCTCTGACCGCTCCTCATCACCATACGCACGACTCGCGCACCAGACCTAGGTAAAAAACTGTTATGCATTTATAATTTATGTGTATTTTGTCGCACATTTTATTTCATGAGAGAATGAGAGAATAAGCATTTAATAATGGCGTTTTTGCTTCAGATGAGCAATCAACAATCATATAGCTCACCCTGTTGTATATTTTTATTTCCAGGCTGGCCGTGAACATGTTCGCCGGCTCCGTCATCCTGCAACAAGAGAAGAGCGCATATCAGGCTGTCATCAATAATTGGTGAGACTTTTAAGTCCGCATTCTGGTGGAATCTCGCCTTAATAAATTAAGATTCCACCAGAATGCGGCACAAGCATATTTAGAACATGTATCATCTACTCTTCAACTTCTTTATAATTATTTTAAATGGTTGCTCTAGATGACTTTTTTGGCCAACAACTCGGTCACACAAATAATCGAATACAACAAAGGAAATTTTGAGATCAAAAGAGACATGAAATCAAAGGAAACGAGTCAGAACCACACTTGCCATTTCCCAGCAGTGGGGTACCTAAGCTGGTATACTCGAAACATAAAAAAATCTACGTTTAAAAGCTTGTTTCTCAAGTTTGATTATGATTATAATATGTACATGTATCAGCAATTTAGAAAGTATAACAATTGATTTTATTTTTCATATTGGTCTTCTTATAGTAAACTACACTTACAATAATAACAATGTGATGTTTGAAGTGAAAACTTCTTTAGCGGCGCTGTGCACTTTTTGAGGTGGGGAAAAAATGTTAAACTCGCGACAGATCACGTGACCGTAAGACGGACACGTGATCTGATCGAACAATATCATTGAGTTTTTCTTTATTGATTTAAATGCCATCTAGTGAGTTTCCCTCTAACTGGTATTAATATAACTCGAGTACTAACAGTGATGTGCTTAGGGGTTTCAAGTAATGCGACCAAATAACGCTAGATGGCGTTAACCTCAATTATACATAGTGCTGCAGACATTTTGCAATAGTAATTGAGTTTTCACTTCTGCCGGCACTCCCGGAGTGCAACCCGTTGTTTTTATTCGCAGGTGCGGCACCGGTAAACAAGTATGGCGTCTGCTGTTCCGCGCGTCGGTACACGGGTTCAGCGCGAGCGCTTTCCACAAGCAATGCGATAACGTCGCACCCGTTTTAGTACTTGTACAGGTAAGATAGGTAACTAACGTCAGGCGTGGCTCACTCCGCGATTTCGTCGCTTTGCTACAGGTACATAGCTAAAAGTACATCCGTTCCACATCAATTTTGGTGGCTAGCCATAAGCCGCGCGTGGCGCTGTCGCCACCTAGCGGCCATATCTGTGCTGATCGTAACATACGCGTTTTGTTAGAGAGTGAGTCTTTCTGTACCTAGTACTATTATTTATTCTGTGCTAACGTGCAAGTAGCAAGGCGAGTATACTGGGTCAACCAAATCTTGTCAGTAAATAGGAACAAAAAAAACTATACTCATCCTTTTCTTTTGGGTGCTGGTACTAGTGTAAGACAAAGATAGTATGATTCTCTCTGTCTATGTTTGAAATCAAACAGACCTTTGACAAACTATAGGTACAAGGCATATGCCAGTATGAAGACGGATGATGTCAAATGGGTTATGTTTCATGGGGCAATTGTTTTTTTTCTAGAATTAGATGAAGATGGAGAGGAAAGGATTAGATGCAATTCCACCGTGGACTTATCTAGCGTATTAATGTGACTCCAAAGTGTGTACTTATTTAATAGGTAGGTACATACGTGTTGTATCAACACTACTAATATTTATAATCATAAATGTGAAAGGTTTGGGCGAATCGATTTTGATGAAATTTGGTATGGAGATAGTCTGACTCTCGGAGAAGGTCATAGCATTGTTGTAATCACGGAAACATTATTCTACGCAAAGTCACGGGCAGAAGCTACGTAATTGTAATATAAATACTTACCAGCTACAATACTCGTAACGGAAAAGCGCACTTGCCTGGTGGAGGTTTCTTACACTAAACATTCCCTTTATAAATAAAGAATATAGTATATTTTTGCCTGAAACTTTGTATCTGTGATTTAATCTCCTATTATGACCCAAACAATTTAAGTAAGGTCGGTATTCCACCTGTCCAATTTCTTGGTCCAATCCAATGTGTACTGGCATCTCACATTTTGCTTAATGAGAGAGTGAGACTCAATCGCCTTGGACATAGAAATTGGACAGGTGGAATAATAGTTATTTGTACAACAAGAGATCAAAGTTTGATATTTCTTCGAGTGCTTATTTTGAGTCCCGTGCAAGCGAAAGATTCTATACTAATCTAATTTAGAATCTTGAGCGTAGTAAGAGACTCAAAAGCGCACGAGATGTAAATAACTTTGATCTCGTGTAGTTCACAAAACTTTTCACCTCAGCAGTGAGAACATATTAGAGAACCCGAAAAATGTATTCCTTCTTCATCACTTACCTATTCACTCATGTTTTCTTATGATATACCAACAATTAAGTTTTCACCTCAGCAGCTCGAACAAGGGTACTTTGCTACTTAAAAACAAAATCGCATTTTGCTCATTTTGTCTCACTCAGTGAGCAAAATGCGATTTTGCTCACTGTTTTTAAGTAGCAAAGTACCCTTGTTCGAGCTGCTGAGGTGAAAAAAAAAACCGGCCAAGTGCGAGTCGGACTCGCGCACGGAGGGTTCCGCACCATCAACAAAAAATAGAGCAAAACAAGCAAAAAAAAAACAAGTAAAAAAAAACAAGCAAAAAAACAAGCAAAAAAACGGTCACCCATCCAAGTACTGACCCCGCCCGACGTTGCTTAACTTCGGTCAAAAATCACGTTTGTTGTATGGGAGCCCCACTTAAATCTTTATTTTATTCTGTTTTTATTTTGTTGTTATAGCGGCAACATAAATACATCATCTGTGAAAATTTCAACTGTCTAGCTATCACGGTTCGTGAGATACAGCCTGGTGACAGACGGACGGACGGACAGCGGAGTCTTAGTAATAGGGTCCCGTTTTTACCCTTTGGGTACGGAACCCTAAAAAAACGAAGTATAAACGTTCCCTTCGCAGCTGTCCCGCGGCGAGGTGGTCGGCGGTTTCAGCGAGGCGGCGTGGGCGAGCGGCGGCGCGGGCGGCTACCTGCCCGCCGAGCGCGCCTTCCTGTTCGCGCTGCCCGCCGCCCAGGGGCAGACGCCCGTCAAACACCCGCTCTTGAAGAAGGCCTTCGCGTTGTGCTACCATCCAGAGTAAGCACACCCTACTACAACAGCTATCTTGTATAGAAATTATCGGCGGTTTTAGCGAGGCGGCGCGATCGCGCGGCGTATACCTGCCCGCCGAGCGCGCCTTCCTGTTCGCGCTGCCCGCCGCCCAGGGCCAGACGCCCGTCAAACACCCGCTCTTGAAGAAGGCCTTCGCGTTGTGCTACCATCCAGAGTAAGCACTCCCTACTACTACAGCTATCTTGTATAGAAATTATCGGCGGTTTTAGCGAGGCGGCGCGATCGCGCGGCGTATACCTCCCCACCGAATACGCTTTTCTTTTGGCTCTAACTTTTGCCCTGGGACAGCGTACTGTTAAGCAACCGCAACTAAAGAAGGCTTAAGGTTCCGTCACACAGGCGCGTTTTCCGGGCGGGACGCGAGTGTTTTATATGTAAAAGCGGCGCGCCGCGCTCACGCCCCGCCCCGCCCGGAAAACGCGCCTGTGTGACGAAGCCTTTATGGCGTTATATTACCATCCGGGGTAAGTACATATGTTGTTGACGGTCACTGTCGTCTAGGAAGTATTTTCTTCCAATTGTCTTGAAGATAAATTATTGGCGATTCTCTTGAGGTATTCCTGCAACTACTCCGGTTTGTGACAACATTATTTCACAATCCTTTTGCCGTATTAAAACGATTCACGGTCTTTAGCGTTCTTAAGCTTATAGTAATATTGGTTTTTAAATTAATTTTAATTTCACTTTTCTCTCTTCTCAGTTGCGGCCCAATATTCGGCGCAGGCGCCGACCTACTCATCTCCAGCAACTGCAACGCCAACAACGACAGCTACAGCAACCTCCACTCTTACGGGGCGGCTGATGCTTCGGGGTCACTTGCACCCGACTACAACTTCACTGTGCGTGACTACGAAGTGTTCACATATAAACACAACTGACTACGGAAACCATAAGGGGTTCCTGACGCTTCAGGGTCATTAGCACCCGACTACAACTTCACTGTGCGCGACTACAAAATGTTCACCTATAAACACAACAGACTAATACGGCAACCGTATTAGCTCCTGACGCTTCAGGGTCATTAACACCCGACTACAACTTCACTGTCCGCAACTACAAAGTTTTCACTTATAAATACAACTGACTACGGCAACCGTATTAGCTCCTGACGCTTCGGGGTCACTAACACCCGACTACAACTTCACTGTGCGCGACTACGAAGTTTTCACCTATAAACACAACTGATTACGCAATCATAAGGGGCTCCTGTCGCTTCAGGGTCACTAACACCCGACTACAACTTCACTGTGCGCGACTACGAAGTTTTCACATATAAACACAACTGACTATTACAAACTATACTCTCATCCTACTACAGTACTAGCACCCGACTACAACTCCAACTAGCAAGGGGTCATCCATTAATTACATCACACGTTTAGGGGGAGGGAGGGGGTCAAGAAAATGTGACATATTGTGACATGGAGGAGGGGGGAGACACACACTTTGTGACGTCACTTTAACTTCATCAGTAACCAAAAATTTATTTAAATTATTTTATTCGCTGTATATTTAAATAACAAGTTTTTAAAACGATCGTTCGTTTTTATTCGTTTAATTTTCTTTCCTAAGCAGTTTTGGGTTATAAAATTACTAATATTTATATTGTCAAAAATATTTTGAGAAAATATTAATAATACTTAGGTACTTACTTAATTCGATTTGGCGATTTCGTAAAAAAAATGTGACGTCACACTAGGAGGGTGCTTGCCAAATGTGACCAAGTGTGACAAGGAGGGGGGAGGGGTCAAAAAACCTAGAAATTCGTGTGACGTAATTAATGGATGACCCCCAAACAACTCGAACTGCACCGTGCGCGACTTAAATATACTTACACAACTTTATGTGTTACCTCTTAAGAAAAACTTTAATCGTTTAAGAACCTGAGGCACCATGTGGATTTAATTATGTGACTGTCTTCCTACTTAGTTGATAAATCTTCTGGATACCTTAAAGCTCGATAGAGGTAGATAATTCTTGCCACAAATAATTAATTACTGATTTTAGAATAAATTATAAGGTAACCTGCTATCACAATAACATTACAATATAGATGTAAATAAAGAATATAGTATATTTTTGCTTTAAACTTTGTATCTGTGATTTAATTTCCTATAATGTCCCAAAGAATTTAAGTAAGGTCGGTATTCCACCTGTCCAATTTCTTGGTCCAATCCAATGTGTATTAGCATCTCACATTTTGCTTAATGAGAGAGTGATACTCAATTTCATTGGACATAGAAATTGGACAGGTGGAATACCATCCTAACACACAGACATGTAAAATCAATCAATCAGAATCGAGGTTCATTTTTGAATTTTAAGAAAAGAGCCATCTGTACATTACGTTTTGAACCTATATAGACGAGACAGCACGTGCCTGACGTCGCACAGATTTATCGATATTTCATCTATTCGCTAACAGAGGGCGCCTGGTGCTCTAAATTCTCGTTCACAGATGAGATGATAAACATATAAACAAACATTTACTGCGTTGGCGGCTGAAAAAATACTTCGTACCTAAAAATTATTAAATGATACAGCAGACGTGGCTAAGTGGGCGAGATGTTTGAAATGGTCTAAAGCTTTGGATTCCTCCGAAAACGGTGCCGTCATATGACGGCCGTCATATAGCGGCAGCAAAAGACGGCCGTCTTTACGGTGGCGACATGTGGAAAGTACCACGGCGTCATAACACACCGTCATCCACCAAGGTCAAAGCGGCAAATTTGAAAAATGTAGGCGCGATGGGATAACGTCCCATAGAAAATTTGAATTTCACGCCTTTTCCTACTGACAAGATTTGCTTGATCATCTATAATTTACTTGGAGGATGAAATATCATCAGAAGAGGAAAATAATCGTAGTACGGAATCATTTATTCAAATCTCGTGTCATTTATTCAAAATGGCGTCACCGCTATCTAATAAAACGTTCACGAAACTATCGACAAGGTCATGACGGCCGTCATCTTACGTTACGTTGACAGTCAACGTAACGTAACGCCGTCTAGGAAACCGCGCCATCTTGTTTACATAGACAACGTTCTAGTGACGTCAGTCAACGCTATATAGCGGCCGTAATATGACGGCACCGTTTTCGGAGGAATCCAAAGCTTAAGCACTTAGGGGAGTGGGAGGGTGTGTCACAGATACCTAATTTCGACCACTTCACCCCAATGAGCTTAGTATCATTCCATTTATTACGCGCCTCATGCATACGATCGTGATCAATTCATATACATAATAAAAAAACTTGAGGTAGGTCAGAGTAGGTACCTACGTAGTAAACATTATGTAGAGCATTCAACTCCTTATAACAAAACGTAAACATTACATATAAAATATAGGTATTCTATGAAAATTACACCAGAAGATCTGAAACGGAGACTCTTTTCAGGATTCAACCTTAACCTTAGGTACTAATAGTTACAACCTACCTACCTAATTAAGGGGCCGTGGGAGATGGAGGCTCTGCCATCTTGTGAGCTACATTGGAAGCTTAAACTTGACATTTACACTTTGCGAAAATAAACAAGGGCTCCTAAGCTGCCTCTTACAGTTCATGCATGCTCCCTATGTCTACTCTCCAAAACATTATGTACCTACTTACCTTCCTTTCTTCGTGAATCGAAAAATACCAACATACCCTTTTGACGTCACTTGAATGTACCTAAGTTTCAATTTGCATTAAAGTTAAATGTTAGTCCCCTGTCAAGATTTCCCACTAGAAAGCGGTTCCCGTGTTTCCCCGGGTTTCCCTTGCCCGCATTGCTGCGCCTACGCAAACTAATCGTTCTATCTTTCCGCACTAACTGACGCAAGCGCCTCTATTTTTCAAATAAGGTATTTTGTTTAATTTGCACAGTAACAAATACTTTATATACAGAACGACGTAACCGCCACGGTATTCTAAATAATATGAGTCTTTTGAAAGACTTGACGGCATTGACAGCTAAACTTATGTAGGTACAACATGTGCGCGAGTGCATTGCCTTTGCCTCCCATCTCGATTTTATGCGGGTGCGGATTTATAGGAATTAATAATGTTGTTGGAATAAGACTTGAGTATTAGGTAGGTAATTAATTATCTCACAGCTTGGCATCAAAACACGTCTGTCCACCATATGCCAACATCGGTTGATATCTTACTTTGGCCATGTTATGCGTAGAGGTGATGAATATTTGGAGAAAATGGTAGTGCTCGGAAAAATGGAAGGCGAAAGACCACAGAGCTCACCAACTACATCTAGTTGGTGAGCTCTGA
This sequence comes from Cydia amplana, assembly GCF_948474715.1. Taxonomy (NCBI): domain Eukaryota; kingdom Metazoa; phylum Arthropoda; class Insecta; order Lepidoptera; family Tortricidae; genus Cydia; species Cydia amplana. The sequence continues at coordinate 13,622,967 of NC_086079.1, read as the reverse complement.
GCAATGCTTGGTCGGATCATCATCCGACCAAGTTAAGAAGGCCACCTCAGGGAAACTTCATCAAGCGGTGAGGGCCACGGGAAATCGAGACCGATGGTGACAAATGACAGGAGCTGCAAAACCAAGTGGTCACGATCCTCAGTAATGAGGGACCGACAAAGAAGAAGAGAGAGGTAATTAATGCCGTTGCCGCATCCAATACGTTATACGTTAATGTTTACTCTAGCTCCTTATCGCTGGGCACTCGACGATGCGCCGCCGCACAGCAACAGAACTAGTTTGCATGCCGATTTTAAACTTACCTACATACAGTAAAACCAGCTTACGACGATTCTGAAGGGACCTAGTAAAAAAGCGTCTTAAACGGGAAATCGTATTAAACGTGAAATTATTTTTTGTATTATTTCATGTCATTTGTTTATTTACAATGGAAGACCCAACAAAGATGATAAATCAACATTAGGCGGTCAAGGCATCGCATTCTCAGACCGATAAGGACCCGACAAAAAAGATATTAACCAAAAACTTTAAGGGAGGTAATAAACACATTAAAAAAAGTTAGGTAACGGTGTATTGCATAACAATACGACCGACGGTTATGTCAATAACACAAACGTACAGATGGTGTGTAACAGTTAACTTTTTAAGAAAACATCAGCCAACACTGGTTCCGGGCGTGATGCGATGCGACGTACGGGAGTGGCGCACACCCTCCCACTTTCACGACTTCCGAATGCACAGAATTGATGTGCGGACCAATTTTCTGATCGCTTGTGCTACAAACATATCTGGACAAGTGGAGGTGTCGCCAGAATCGCGTCCCCTTGCGTAATATTAGTACCTACGGCATGGTTAGTCCCCATTTTTTTCACCCGCATACATAAGTTGGTAACATTTAGATGGCGTATTAAGCGGGTCGCGAGTCGTATTAACCGTGAAAAAATGTATGAAAACAGGCCTAAAGTTGCAGGGGCCGGCGTAAAATGGCGTAATATGCGGGAAATCGTATTAAACGTGAACGTATTAAGCGGGTTCTACTGTATTATGTTTTTATTAGTAACTGCAGTGTTAGTTTAACTTGAAAATGTATTTTAGTTTATAATGTTCTCATGTAAGTAAGTCAATTTGTAATTCTTATGAGAATAAAGAATCTTTAACCGTATTAATTAGGTATTAGGCTTTGGCTATATACGGTTTGGTCGTCTAGAAATTCTATTTGAATTATTAAAATGCCTGTGACTTCATAGTATACGTCAGAGATAGGAACAGGCGGGTGGATGTATGAAATTATTAGTGCTTATCGTCCGTACTTTATGTAGAAACCTGTCTGCTACGAATAAATTAAATGCATCTTGATATTACGTAAACAAACAACGTATTACGAATCCTTCCTCATTTAAGTTATCTTCAGGTTTCTCCAGTAAGGTGAACAAGTTATTAATTTACCAACGTCCACATTATTAACTGAAAATAAACGTTAATAGAACACTATAAGGTTCACGTATGATCAGTTAACACATTCACTACCAGGAACCCGCCTGGTGGGCGCTCGTGATTTTGCTCAGATGCCAGATAACCCGCTGGGCGGGTTGTTTTGTACGCAGCTATAGACGACCGGTTTCTGGGGTAGTGCGCCGTTTTTTGTCTGGCAGTGAATGTGTTAATATTGTAACGGTTTATGCGAACAAGCCCTTTGGAAATTTAAAGCATCACGTGTATTTTTGATCGCAATTGACGTGTGTATTTTAAGCTATCCTTAATATCCAGCTATTGTAAACTTTTCCATAGATAAATGAACAGGTTTGTTGTATTGGTTTTACCGCGATTTTGTATTTTATCCTTATAAGAACGCCAGACGTCTGATAAAAAAAATACAAATTTAAATAAGCGACCTGCTCGGGACATAATCGAATTTTACTCACTGTTATTAAGCAATAACAGTGCTTGCTCTAATAGCAGTTTGGGGAAAAAATATATTTCGTAATTCGTAACTGAAATATCCAATTATAGCTACCGTAAAATGGGGTGAGTAGGGTCAAAACTGAAATTCAAACCTCGATAACATTTTATTTTTAAATATGAAAACTGAATGGTGTATATAATAAGTGTTCCGGACGTTTGTATTTTAGTTTTTATTTTATTTTGGGTAGTTCCATTTCATAACTTTGACGATAAAGTGGAAAACCCACCTCACCCCGTAGTGCCTCGTATTTGGGGTGAGAGGGGTTTTCACAAAGGTGATTTTGGAAGATTGTTGGACGATTTTTTTTTATTATGTGTTTTACTATAGCTCCATTTTAAATTGGAATACATTTTTGTAGCAGTAGCCTTAAAATCCCTTCTCACCCCCCTCTCAAACCTTCTCTCCCCGTTCATAACCCACCTCTCCCCGCGAAACCTACTCACCCCGTTTTACGGTATATAAAAAAAACTAATTTTACCGACCATGACCGCGGGAATTAACCATTGGATCAGTGTTTTGAGAGACAAACTTTATAGCTTTCAAGCTCAATAAATCTGTCATCAATACAGTTAGGGAATTATCAGCCATTTTACAGCCACTGATTAAAGTAACAGAACAAGACGGGGAAACCTCGGCGGCTTCTTTGACCCTATTTCAGTTGTCATGCAAGACTAAAACTTTTTATTTAATTGCTGTGCTGTATTTGTATGCTTGTTTGGCGTTTTTTTTACTTTGATGATTTTATAGTACCTAATTCACTTTGCATAAAATGTGCACATAGTATACATAAATACATAGAGCAACACATAAAAATACTTGAGTAAACATACCTATGATAAGAGACCACATTTTATTGATCTAAGTTGTAAATCATTATAATTGTAAGGTATTTACGTAGTCAAAACAGATTATTTACAATGTTATTTTATTACACACTTTTATACGTTATAGCATATAGGTACCCATAGTACTACATAGTTAGTACACTTATTAAGATATTTTTTAAATTATTTGTCGAGTGAAATAACAAATAGCAATAATTAAATTGATCATGAATAAAAAAAAAGGGTTATTTTCCGCTATTATTTGAAACCTTGGCAAAAGCCTTGAGTGGTGTCGGTGAACTCACTGCAAAAAGAAAGAGACAATAGGCATACTGCCGTATTCGAACTTCAAGATATTCACAAGAGACGACACGTACCACTAGATCCATTCTAGATACGTTATAGTTTAGATTTCAACTAGTTCTCTTTTGCTGCTCAATTCGAGCAACCAATGTCACTTTTACGTTAGATATCTATTAGATGTGGATTGGATCTCTAATCCATATCTTATGGAAATCGTTCAAGAGTATCTCCAGAATCGGGCAAATGTCAAATTTGACAGGTTAGATCTTAAACATATCGTTATCGTATCTTGGCGATGTCTAAAAGATATCTAACAGATGTCTATTTCAAAATCCAAATCGGGCCCATAGGTAGTTGCTTAAAATGAAATAATTTTATAATAATTGTAAAAATATGCCCCGTATTTTAAAAATCTCTAAACGCTTATTAAAAACATCAAAGGCGCCTGCGTGTTTAACTTTAACCGACTTTAATAAAAGGAGGAGGTTTCTTCGCTGGAGGTACCTACCTACCTCCGACGTTTAATAAATCCCGACCAAAATCCCGACTCAATTCGAAACGTGCAAGGTAGTATGCCTGCGTTAATTGCACTGTTCATCTCTCTCTTGTACTACTAATGTTCTTATACGACAGACAGGGAGATAACGAACTCCAAAATACAAACTTTGTATTCTGTCGTGGAAGAAGGTCGTAAGTAAAAGAAGAAACATTGAGAAAGAAAGAAGATACATTGTCACGTCTTTGTGTTCTTATAAAGTAGATTCCTGAGTTTGGTGCAGACGTAGATTGCACCTGCATTCCTTACGGGGAATTGCAGGATGAATCATTGATGCTGTCTGCGCCCTTATAGGGGGTGTGGTTTAATAAAACAGTCATTATTAGGATTATAATTTATTTTTGTAGGACTTTCCAATGAGTTTTAGTTTGAATCATGTTAACATTTTAGTGGAATTTATGAAAAGTAGGTCCTATCGTGTTTATGTGTGTCAGATCATAAAAAGGATTAAGTACTTAGGTATAGTTAGAATTGTTAAGATGGCCGATTAGTAAAAGTTTAAAAACTTTCAGACACCTTAAAATTTGTACCGTAGCGACCGTACCTGGTATATTACGTACCCTACTAGAACAGCAACATTCGATTACGTGACCATCGATGGGTCTTACTCGTATACTTGTACTCCTATAGTTTTCCAATAAGTTTTGAGAACAGCGTGATCATAGCACATCTTGCTATGAATTTGATATGGTTCAAAGGTGATCAGGCCCACTACTATTGACACTCATAAAGCGTCTTAGCCCACAACTTAGGGCACACCAATACCAAAGTTTACTCTGGGGTATAGGTAAAGTTGGGAGAATCAAAAGCTAATAAATTTAAGTATGTTTCACCCTTACAGGCGGGTTTTTTCAGTACCTACTTGAGACTCAAATAAGAAACCTATTAGGTATTGTACCCAGGTCGTTAACTTATGTTGTGTTGTCCACAGGGACCTATACTAAAATGTGTTTCACATATCTCCATACAGCCTGGTTTTCCCAACACCCTGTACTTCAGAAGCCGCCTGCAGACGCTGCACTCAACTGAAGCTGCATTTGAACTGCCCTTAACCCATTCGACCTTCTAAGAACCCCGAATATTCGGCGCGCCACAAAGTGTCTGGGCCTAATTTAAGTGTCAAACAAGACGGATGTTAAAGATTGTTAAGGGTGGGCTTTTACGGGAATTGTAGTCCGGAAATTGTTTTCATATTTCTAGCTATTGTTCAGTTCGGCGCCAAGTTTTTACATCTAATTTTTGATTTACCGCTAGGTACCGATCGGAGGATTACTTATAAATAGGTTAGTACTTACCTTAGTAGACTACTAACATTGAAGTATTATAATAAGACTCAATGACTATTAACTAAAAACTAAATTTACTAAAAATTTTAATTAACTAAAAATTAAATATTATGTAGTATATGTATTCGATCTGCTGCAATAAAGTAAATTTGGAAAAAATAAACTAGGTAAATTAAATGCCTTGAAGTGCCAAAAAACACGAACATTTCTTAATTAACCTTTAACCGCCCAAAAGCTGATAAAGAGTCTCTCCGATACATTCAAAATATTTTGAATCTTTATTTCATCAAATCAAGTATAATCTTGGCTAATTTTGATGTGCATCCGACTAGAGACAATTTAGACTCTGTGCGGAAAGAGAAGAGTCGTGAAATGTATGGGATCCAATACATTCTACGACTCTTCTCTTTCCGCACAGACCTTAAAACTGACTGGCAAAAATTTTGGCGATGTATAGAATTGAAAAAGCGGCCAAGTGCGAGTCGGACTCGCCCATGAAGGGTTCCGTATTTAGGCGATTTAAGACGTATAAAAAAAAACTACTTACTAGATCTCGTTCAAACCAATTTTCGGTGGAAGTTTACATGGTAATGTACATCATATATTTTTTTTAGTTTTATCATTCTCTTATTTTAGAAGTTACGGGGGGGGGGGGGGACACACATTTTACCACTTTGGAAGTGTCTCTCGCGCAAACTATTCTGTTTAGAAAAAAATGATATTAGAAACCTCAATATCATTTTTGAAGACCTATCCATAGATAACCCACTCGTATGGGTTTGATGAAAAAAAATTTTTTGAGTTTCAGTTCGAAGTATGGGGAACCCCAAAAATTTATTGTTTTTTTTCTATTTTTGTGTGAAAATCTTAATGCGGTTCACAGAATACATCTACTTACCAAGTTTCAACAGTTCTTATAGTTCAAGTTCTTATAGTTTCGGAGAAAAGTGGCTGTGACATACGGACGGACAGACAGACGGACAGACAGACGGACAGACAGACAGACAGACAGACATGACGAATCTATAAGGGTTCCGTTTTTTGCCATTTGGCTACGGAACCCTAAAAACTTCTAATCAAGGCATGGCCAAAGCCTAGGCGAGTTTTCTATGTAATTGCGACAGACTGCGTGTCGCCGCTTTAGGCAGTTGTTCCACTTATGTCATTTCAATTTAGATAACGCAGTTCTTTAACAACGAAAGGAACATCATTTCTAGACGTGACTTTATAATATTGGTTTTTATTATTTGTAGTATTTAAGAAATTACGTATGTATAGATTTTGAAACTTGAGATCAACATGTTTTCTAAGTTCTAGTTTGAGATTATAACGAGTCGAGTCTATGCGTGTTCATCTGATCAAGTTATAGTCACGATATTATAGCCGTGTAGCTACGGGTGTTTTAAATGATCAAATTGTGAGCAAGCCGTTAAATTACAAAATTTTAAAATAATATTATTCCTAGAAGACCACTAAAATTCAAGTCTTGGTCTATATCAGTTTTGAAATATTTGGCATTCACTAATTTTACTAGAATAGGTAAATGCCACTGAAAAATTCTGAAATGAAGCTCTTTGAAATACATTTATTGAAATGTACCTAAGTGGAGTGGATCTACAAACAAGAATCAACGCGAGATTCGGCGATGTCACGATACAGAGTTAGTTCCGGGGCCGCCGAGCAATGACCGCGGGGAACGCCGTCCATTGTCAATAATTAACGATAACAATAGCACCCGAGTCCTTAATCGCGCCAATTCGCCGTGCCCGCGGAATCGGTTCTAATCGGTGCACGTGGTAAACCCGCCGCTACCATTATCTTTGGTTAAGCTTTGGATTCCTCCGAAAACGGTGCCGTCATATGACGGCCGTCATATAGCGGCAGCAAAAGACGGCCGTCTTTACGGTGGCGACATGTGGAAAGTACCACGGCGTCATAACACACCGTCATCCACCAAGGTCAAAGCGGCAAATTTGAAAAATGTAGGCGCGATGGGATAACGTCCCATAGAAAATTTGAATTTCGCGCCTTTTCCTACTGACAAAATTTGCTTGATCATCTATAATTTACTTGGAGGATGAAATATCATCAGAAGAGGGAAATAATCGTAGTACGGAATCATTTATTCAAATCTCGTGTCATTTATTCAAAATGGCGTCACCGCTATCTAATAAAACGTTCACGAAACTATCGACAAGGTCTTGACGGCCGTCATCTTACGTTACGTTGACAATCAACGTAACGTAACGCCGTCTAGGAAACCGCGCCATCTTGTTTACATAGACAACGTTCTAGTGACGTCAGTCAACGCTATATAGCGGCCGTAATATGACGGCACCGTTTTCGGAGGAATCCAAAGCTTTAGCTCGGAAATTCCAGTCTGCACTGTCCGAGTTGCTAAGTGACCCGGACCAGCATTTGGATTAAAAAATCTGTAACTGATTTAATTGCCTACATAGATTAAAACTGTATCCAACCTCTATATTTTTCAGAAATATACCAACTTACGATTTTTATTTTATTTGTTTGTACCTATAGGATAGGTTAGGTTAGGTCGCATCACTAGTACAAAAAAAAATGTTTTCATAAATGATTTGTTAACGCTTACGTAAAAATTGGGAATGAGGAACTACGTGTTACTTTACTTGTTACAATTGTTACAAAGTTTTGGAACTTAAGCAATTTTTTTCTTTAATCAATAGCAAATTTTATTTCTTACTTAAGTTCAGTTATTTGTTTAATTACTCAATTTATTGTTTTACTGATGTGAATTTATTTTCGTAATAGGAACATCGATGAAAAGTAGAGCGTTTAAAAATTCGGGTAAAAAGCACATTTTCAGTCAGACTATTGGCGCTTCTGCTCCTGAAATGGGGGTCTTTCATCCCTTGGTTAACAATCTGGGTACTACGAGATCTAGGTACTCGTATTATTAGTTACAAGAGAGGTGATTCATGACATAAATGCTTAACCCTTTGAGCGCCGTTGGCATGTATACAAGACAACGATAGAACGGTACACTGGCGCCGCTGTCTTGTATACAAGACACAAATTCAACCGCTCGGTAAATGTGAAAAAAATATCAATTGTAAAAAAAATTACACTCATTTTATTGTTTTAAGTCTTTGTTTTTATTAAAAAATGCATTTAAAGCAGCTATATAAATCCGTTATTTTATAATAAGGCTATCAAAGAATTTGCTCCAGTTTTCAACGTTTTTCATGTTTCTCGTCGCCGTTGTCTTGTATACAAGACAGCTAGGGATGGGAATGTTAACTCGATATAAGAATATTCAAAATAAATATCAAATCGCAAATCTCGTTTTATTTAAGCTAAATGCCAATTGGTGGTAACCAGTAACTAGATTACGTAAAACGAGAGAGAGACAGGCATAACTATAGCTGAAGTTCAGGGAGCTTCTTCAGCTGTAGATAGTAGAGTCAGACAACTGACAAGTAAATCTGTCCTTGTGGTCTATTTGTAGAACAAATGATTCATTTTGACATGATAGTGTAGTGGGGAGTGATACCCCTGCAGTGAGTCATTTTAAATTAAAGATGATTACAATTTTCACTTGCATATTTTTAGTCACGCACACGTGTTCAAGTGTATAAAAATACCACACTGTTTGAAATCACACGTAGGAACAAAGGACGCGCCGCGCGTTTATTATGTGACGGTTTATAACCCTTAAAATTTTCTTTGTTCACTCGAACCGAAAAACACAGGAACCAAACCTAAAAAGGACAGCTGATTATTTTTTGATAAGAAGTTAGGATGGAAAGTAAAAAAACTCCTAATTGTTCGTTGATAAGGAGTTAGGATATAAAGTCAAGCTAGGTATGCTACTATTAAATTGTTTTCAAACTATTACATTAATAAATGACTGAATAAATATTTTTGTGCTTCACTCATTGACAATTCAACCCACGTGTAATTTTCCCCAATGCAGTTCCGGTACATTTATATTATCGACACACTATGCGCGGCTCTAACGTTACGCTTATAAAGTTTACGTACCGACAAGCGCTTACGCCGCTGACCGAGAGACTATTATTACTTAATCCGTGCGGAAACAGTCCTTGTCGGTCTGCACTGCGGCCAGTCCATGCGCGCCGTTGTCTTGTATAAAAGACTTCTCGTACAGCCTAGTGCAGTGATATTACGTCATGAATCGATATTGTTTAGTGGTTGTTTTGAATGACAAAGACCTTTATTTTTAACATTGTCGTGTGTAAAAATATGTTAATTTTTGGCATTTTCGAAATAAATTAAAGTTGGTTAAGAACAAAGCCAAATTGAGAAGATTTTTACCATAAATTGTAAATATCGATATCACTATTTGCAATCCCTAAACTTTTTATTAGTTGTTTACTTAAAATTTACTCTGGCGTGTGAGTGAGCGTCTTTGCGGACTAGGTCCGGCGGCCAAAAGGTTAACTAATTATTTAATTCAAGAGAAACTAAGACGGTACATCTAATTAAAAGCTTCGTCATACACAACGATTCCATTCACAGTTTGAAGAATTACTTATTCACAAAACCTTTTTCATCCGCTTCTTCTCACTAAAACCTGACCTCCAGATACGAAACATCAGTGGACTATCGGATATCACTCTACGTCTAACACGTGAGGCGAATGCTCTGAAATACTACACAAAGTACCTAAGATGGTTTACATTCTCAGATGCTATTAAGATAAGATCTTAGTCATTCATCGGGAACGACCGGGCTGTCCCGTGACGTAGGCACAGTCACCTACTTACAAAGCGAAGGAAGATTCTGGATGCTCTTGTGTTCTGTCGAAAATCAAAGTTATCGCTTTTTGGCTCTAATTAGTGCTTCGCCAGCCAGACATGAAAACAAATTGGTGAAAATATTTTTTAGCAATTTTGCCTATTATTATTATCATTTTGTCAGTTTCAAGTTTTCATCTCATGACATACACTATTATATAGCCGACTTACAAACAGGAGTAGGTTCCTTAAAAATATGTAAGTATTATATTATAGGGTTACTTTTAGCGTATCAGATTAAGTTATCTATAAAATCCTGCATGCCATTTTTAGCACCGATGAAAAAGAGACGATGAGAGATGTTTTAAAGTCTGTTCGGAAAGAGAAGAGTCGTGGTATGTATTGGGCCCCATACATTCCACGACTCTTCTCTTTGCGCACAGACTCTATTGCCTGATAGGTATGACGTATGACATACTTTTTATCACAGGTATTTCGTGTATGTAATATTGTTTATCTTCATTTTAAAATATTGGGTTTCAAACTCATTGCTCGCGTGAATCAAGAGCTGCAAGACACAACACATGCTAATTGAGGGCATTTGATGCAAATACAGTGTGTTAGTTCTGACGGCACGGCATTCAGTGGCCACTCTGTGAATCTAATTAACCGATTAGTTAAATAATTTCAGTTTTAATAATGATTACGTTAATAATTAACGTTAACTTATAGCACAATTTAAACTATCTACACGTCTTTACATACGTCATACTTACTTGAGAATACAATTCGTTAACTTATTTTAAGTTGAATCTATGAATGTAAGTACTAGTATTTAAGCATAAATTGGATAACTGCCATTGTATCAATCAAATTAGCATAAGTTTTTAATGAAGAAATATTGTCTTATCTTATCTTATTTAAATTTTCACGTAAATACGCAATTAAGTCCCTTTGTACAATTTAATAAAATACAATTCGTGTTGTTTTAGGTTGTTACTGTTAAAATATTCTGTGAAAATACAGAATAGGCTCTTGTTTTGGAATAGGCATAGCCGCATTAAAAAGGAAAATAAAAATCTTTGCGGACCCGTCGCCTAAAGGCACGCAGGGCGTAAGCAGAATAAAAGTAAAGTATTATAAAGTAATTTAGGTAATCTTAAATTGTAATACTTTCATTTGACGTACAATTTCAAATTGCAATTCTGTTAGCACGTTAGCAGGCTCTGAGGGTCTATCTCACTTGCATATTCGACCGACAGAGGGGCAAATAAAGATATTTCGATTTTTGTTTTTCACGGTAGGGTCTTTGACATTTATAGTATTTATACCACAATTTTGGATGAAGAAGCTTACAACAAAAGGTGCGCATGAGGCCGGTCACGTAGTCAAAGGGCTACGATGGCCCGTTTGCTCTCCCGAGTGCAGTGAGGCGTGAACATACACGTCTTTCATAAAACCATATATCATAGACAACATTCTGCATTTATAATATAAAGTCTGTAACGATTCGCGCACTTCTTGAACAATTGAAATTATCGTATCGTATTTATTAGTAAAGCTGGGTCAGAAGCAGCTTTTTCTTGACTACAGATAGGTTCCAATTAGGTACCCTAAGAGATAGGAGAAATCATCTATCTATCTATGTACTTTTGTCTATTTATAACAGTTTTTTTTGAGCTAATAAATAATAGGTAATCATAGTCTGTAACAGTAAGGAGGCAATAACATTTTTAATCGACTTCATGCCACTTCATTTCATACCCCTTAATGCGCTAGCAACTGATACCTATGTTTGAAGTTCCACAATTCCACATCACAAATTATGCTTTTTTACACTTAATTACCAACGATAAAAAATAGGATTCCATAATCAGATCCTGACTAAAAGAGCCATCTTTAAAATACCTACTTACCTAATATAATAGCCCAGTCTTCGATAAAAGTCTTCGGAAGTTTCGGAACACAGATAAAAAAACAATGATCCCGATGAATTAAGAAGGAACCACCTCCGAAATATTGCGTCAGTTAAAAATCTTGAAGTCGGTTAAAAACAATTGACAATTACCTGGCCTGATTATTGCAAATGCGTGTCAGGCTCTACACCTACAGACAGTAACATTGACCGTCACACTATTTCATCATTTTGTCATTCAAGCCTGTTATGTTAATAGGGAACGCGTGTATAGACACCACGCTGCCCAAAAGCTTCAAAAATCATGTCTAACCTTGAGGCCAGCCCTTAAGATTTATAATCGCTTGGCATTGCTAACGCTTAATAGTTGAATGGAGACGATGACGACATGCTTTAGTAACTTACTAAATATCTTAACTTGTTAAGAGAATCAGAGAGAGTTACGGCCTTGTCTAAAAGAGGTACATCTCTGGATTTAGGATTATTCAAGAGACGATACACCTACGGTGTCACGTACGCCAGAAAAACTTTCTCGGTGGCCAAAGGTCGTTTGATTTGTTAATATGGTGTTAACGTAACTGTCATGGTTTATATTTTTGATGATATTCCGGTAATCAAGACGGCGACATGCCCGGGATGATAGAACAAATAAATAAATGTTGGTTTACGCGAAATGTTTTGTTACAATAAAAATATTTCTTTATAAACAAACTGGAAAGCTTTGCTGACCGTGTTATAAAGTGTGTATCTACATACCTAGCTGGGGTAGAGCGGCAAATAAACTTGAAAGCAGCATTGGTTTGGTTTAGAAACCGATGTCTCGAGAGCAACGAATGCGTCCTAAGGTTTGATATAATTAAAAAAAAATCTTGTTTGAAGGATATAATGGATACTTATTAGGTTAGAATATTTGCTGGGTTTTTGATACAAAAAATAAACGCAACATGGTCTCGTAATTCTTCTCTGAGTTGTGAAGGCAGATCGTAATTGGTTCATACCTATTGAAAATCTAGAGATGAAGTATTCAGCCAATGCATTCAGGAACGCGCAACGATAACGAAAAGTCTATTCACATAAGTTCCATCTTAATTTCTTCTACTCGTAATAGAGAAAGTGATGTGAATGTGACTCACTACAAGCTGGCCCTTCAGAAACATCAAGCTACATTGCGATCGTTCCATAAAACCATGTATCATCGTCTATTAATAGGAAAAGCAGGTCCCGACTGAGTCAGCGAACGCGGATCTTCGGGACCTGCGTAAGTACACACCCGGCAATGTCCACAGACCCTATCGTCACAGCTAAGATTGGCAAGACAGTATAGCCTCTATACTTATTCGTTATATAACTTCGCGTGTCGATATAACTTAAATAAATAATCATATAGTTACGGTATCAATAAGTACACTCGAACTTAAATGACAGTATTGGACCATGCGTCTCAAATTACTTGATAATGGATTCATAAAAGCCGTACCTTCGTATCATCAGTAGGTATCATCATATTGCGAGACCTCAAAGATGAACCTTTGACTAACTTGCTAAATCGGCCGTTAACGTTCATCCACCTACAGTAAGGGCTTCTCTACCAATTATATATTATTTGATCTCTACGCTCTATCTTCCAGAATGGTTGTCATTGTCACCACACCATTTTGTTACCACCGGGGAATAGATATATAGTACCATAGAGAAATATAGTAAGACAAGAGTGCTCACTCCATACATCAGTTCAGACTATTAATTTCAATGTCTACATCTAGTATCGAGTAGCGGAACTATCAGTACTGCTACTTGACAATAGATGTAGCACCGACCGGAAAGTCTTATCTCAACAGCAAGACTTTCCGGTCGGTGCTACATCTATTGTCAAGTAGCAGTACTGATAGTTCCGCTACTCGATGCTAGATGCTAATAGTCCTTTTGGTACTAAAACTGATGTATGGAGTGAGCACTCTATGTATTTTTTTCTCTATGATAGTACTTACACTCAATTACAGTCTGCGTGCTAGCACCGGGGAATTTTTGGAAAGGACGAGACCCACTCGGCCCTTTCTTAACCCTGAAATCATAGGAGCTCGTATGAAGACTGAGTTTTATTTTACATGATACGTTTTATAGACAGCGTGTTTTAGAGTTAAAATACTGTTTGATTTACCTACCGTGAGTACAGCCCCATGCCAGTGTTGACGCACACGGTGGTTGCGCGAAATCGCGTCGATCTCAAAAGGCGCCGCCATCATTGTTTGACTATGACCCGATGAGAATCAATATCCTGGTTTATGTATTGTTTTTGAATCATGCTTTTTACGATCACACAATAAATAGTACCGTCGTTTACTGTGTTAAATTACTATGCATAGACCTTTATGCATTGAGGTAAGGTCGACCAAGGAATTAAGTGTGCCGTTGTTACCACTGGAAGTCATTGCCTTATGTGTCACTTTGTTTACAAGCTTTTCTATCGGTTCTAGTAAATTATGTATATTTAAATTACCTACAGGCCCTACAACGTTTGTTTAATAATTTAAAATAGTTTGTTACTTAATACAATTTAATTTATTTAATATAGTGGTGGTAGTGGTGGTGATTTCTTAGGATTTAACTTGTCCAAAAATTTGATCATGCGGTTAACCTTCCGTAGGTTCCTATACTTTCTAAAATTTATAATTGTACATACTTACACTAAAAACTTGCATGTGACTGAATTGTTGATTTAACAATCTGCGTCAGTCGAGCTAATTGATTTATGACAACATCGGTTAGTAGGTACTTATATATTACTCAGTTTACAGTAAATACATGGTGTTTGTTGGCGCCAGTGATTTAAGTGTTATAAAACTGATCGTAAAACATTCACATTGATCAGCGCTTCAACGTTTAAGACATGTCACATGTACCTATTATGTTTAGCTAACAAACTATATGTACCTATGTATACGTACAAATCTCCTTTATAAACCAGACACGACTCACCAAAACAAAATCGTGGGATACCAAATGCATATAAAACAATTATGCTGAAAGCACATAACATATATAAGATTATGTACGCGTACACACCCTGTGAACCGGCTTGGCGGCGGGCCTTGCTAAATGCACTTCTGGATCTCCTAGCAACAGAGTACTATATGGTCCCAAACTTCAAACTACCAATCCATTTCTCGCCTTACTATCCTCACCTTGTATAAGCTCTTATATGTAAGAAGCAATGGACATGACACACTGTTTAAATATTCATATTAGGAACTAGGACAACTTCCCACGGTACTAGTCAGGTCTTTGCTCCGGAAATGCCAAACAAATGCAGTCCGAAGATGCCTTAGAAAAAGGGCAACAACTCACAGTGTTGCTCTGTCTGCTTAATAAAGATAGAAGGAGACGAAGTATGGGTGGGAGGATTGGGAGTGGTACATGGTACGGGGTGGCGCGTGACACATGTCCGGAAACCCGTGGAATACCACGCCGAAGTCGTCGCACGTTCTCAAAAAACAAGGACGCCAACTAGCTATAGACGGCTGTTACTAAACAGCTATATCAAGCCAAAAGATCGTATGTTACGATAAAATTAGTTGTGGAATTGACCTTTTAGTTTCAAATGGCAGGGAAGCTTACGCACTACGCCCGGACTAAAGAGCGACAATGAGACTGAAGAATTCTCGGGATCAGATTCCAATGTTTCTTACAGGACCTGGTGACTCATTGATTAAGTACTTACATTGACGCATTGTAAGACCCCTGACCCCTAATAACGGATGTCTTCCATACAATACGGTATTACGAATAGAGGTTTCGGTTTGGAAATTATTTAAAAAGATGTCACTTGGACCTTAAAACACATTGATTAACCACTCATTCATCAAAATCAGTTCAGCAAATACACGCTACTGAGGAACATGAAACATGACGATGATGATTAAATCCTAGCCGATTCCGGCCACAGCGACTGCGTCTTGACTCGAAATACATACACTTACTTCTCCATGATACTTACAGTCATGTTAAGAATATACAATAGGTACATATTACCTAACTATAGTGGCTCAGTGAGCTGTATCACCATTTTGAAAAAATACAAATTATTGTTATCGAACCTGCTGCTCACAACATTTTACGAGAATTTTTTTGGCGTTTCAGTATCTTTTGTTAACTTTTAGTGTGATAAATTTCATAGGTAAATTCAGTAGATCAGCAGTAGTTAGTTCTAATTATGTACCTATAAAATTGCGCAATTATGAACTCGACTGTATTGCCTTGATACCTAATGCAAACGATTGGGATATTTGGATTAAGTAGGTAGCACAAAAGTTAGTTCTAAAACAAAATGGGTTTCAGCAAAAAAAAATATAAATCGACTATTACAAACAAATAGAATATGTGATTACAACCTTCCTAATTTTTATGAGCGTTTGAAATCCATTAATGAATCATAAGACAGTCAATACTCGACGCTTAAAAATAAACAGAGTTGAATGTCTTCTATAAATGTTTGTAAACAATAAACATTGATGATTTCCATTTTGCGGTTTTGGCGGCGAACACACTATTTGATCGTCTGACGGGTTTATGATTCATAGAACCTTGTCAAAATGATCTTGTCACGAAATATTTGTGTCATATCATAACTATAGTCACCGGGAGCGACCTCATCCCTAGAGAAATTGTTCAAGAAATAGACCAGTTTTATTCCTTTAGAGTATGACTCTCAGAATAAAAAAATCCTATAATTTATGTTTTAGGCAATAGTTACAGCACGTTGCAAAAGCGCATACCCAGTTTCTGAGCTCACAGCTGTGTGTAAAGGGGCCCACTGATTATCAGTCCGCCGGACGATATCGGCTTGTCAGTTGTTCGGAACTGTCAAGCTTTTGTTCTAATTCTAACTGACGGGCAGATATCGTCCGGCGGACTGGTATAAATCAGTGGGGCCCTTAAAGTACGCATGCCAAGTCAATCTGTAAACATTGCTGGCAGCTGGTGACGCAGCGGAATTATAAAAAATTTTCTTCCTGGATTATGACATTATGGAAAATATTTTTACACAATTTAATATATATTAACAGCTATATCAATAGCTATGCCCCTTCGTTTGACTTTTTTTCGATTATTATAAGAGTTATAATATAGGAGCAAAAAGCAAATTTCATACAAAAATTTAAAAACTCAAGGGGTTAACTTTATTTATTAAAATAAATTACTAAAAGACATGGACAGGAATATAAAACTAAAACTAACTACAATTAAAATAACTAAAACTAAAAATTAAAAATACCTATCAAAAGGTGCCCTCGGAAGGGTGCCCAATACGCAGGCAGCGTTCCCGCGCCGCGCTGGATTGCGATTGCAATTCTCTGCGCGAGAAAGCTGCCCGCGCGGGGGTCCTTGCCTCCCTCAGCCGTTTCCCGAGCTACGGGGTTAATATACATCAAACTGTGCACACATTTTCTATAATGTTAATTATACAGAGAAGTGAAGTTTGTATGGCGAAACCGGCGTCCCCTTTCCTCTCAACATCATACAAAAAGGGGGTTTATTTTAATAAGATGATTTGTTTAATATCTATGAATTCTAGTTTAAGTAGTTAAGTGAGTTAAACTATATAGTTATTTAAGTAAGTAAATTAGGTAATTGTAATTAAAACTATGGCCACTAATGTTATGATAATTTTAGAATGAATTTAATTTTAGTAGGATACAAAGACACTCAGTGTGACAAAGTTATAACCTTACGAATGAGTACTTCCGTATTTATTTATAGGTACTCAATTTATTTAGCGTCTGCTTGCGGTTTTACAAATTTTGAATTAAGTAATTTCGGTAATCATTCTTGTAGGTAAGTACATATTTTTTGTATTTTATATGATTATAATGTTTCAATATCTGGGAGAACATATAAAAACTCAGAGATAAGACTTTTCCCAGAGATAAGACCTAGCTAGATCGATTTTTCGCCCCCGAAAACCCCCATATACCAAATTTCATCGAAATCATTAGAGAGATTACCCCGGTTGACCTTATTTGGGTTCCGTAAACTTTTCGGTGACGGAACGTTAAGAAACAATTACCTTCATCACCACTTACTTATAAGAAAGGCTTTTAGTATTAGAAGACAATTTTAGAGCGTATTTTCATGAGATTTTAGATGGTGTCCATCAATAAAGGTAAGCAAAAAGGAATTGTAAAAAGCGATGACGCTGTAACGAAGACGTTAATAGCTGAAAACAAAAGGATCATAAAGTAATACCTTAAGTGGTCTATGACGACCTATTTTTTTTAGCATCACAACATCCGCTCGCTTTTGACAGTAATGCTGATATTGTAAAAGCTGTGGGACTATTACACCTATGCCTGATCTGGGATGTGTTAATGACGTACGTACTTTTTAGGGTTCCGAAGCCAAAATGGCAAAAACGGATCCTTATAAGTTATAAGTAACCTACTGCCGTATGCGAGCTTCAAGATATTCACAAGAGACGACACATACTAGATCCATTCTAGATATGGTATAGTTTAGATATCAACTAGTTCTCTTTTGCAGCACAATTCGGGCAACCAATGTCACTTTTACGTTAGATATATTCGATGTGAATTGGATCTCTAAGTCATATCCTGTGGAAATCGTTCAAGAATATCTCCAGAATCGCGCAAATGTCAAATTTGACAGGTTAGATCTTAAACATATCGTTATCGTATCTTGGTGATGTCTAAAAGATATCTAATAGATGTCTATTTCAAAATCCGAATCGGGCCCCTAGTTCTTTCATGCCCGACTATCGCGTAAGAGTAACATACTAGTATTTGAGATCGTTTACATATTTTAGTCAAGAAACATGTTTTACTTTAGTTAATTAATCTGATGTTCTCATATTTTTATATAGTGCTTATTTAAATTTTTGCCCAGAAACGTACGATTTCATGAGAAACGTGAGATTCGTCTTGGCACTGAGCAGCATGGCCCGATATGCTCTTGGCCGGTTTTATTGTTTGAGTTCTATTATGTAAGCATTAGGTAGGTACACCTAATATGTGTGGTGTTTTTTATGATTTAATGATTAAGTAGATTTTTTATGGATCCGTGGGTGGACGTCTGGACGCAAGCTAAGCTACTAATAGCTGGGCAAATAAAGCTATTATTGCTGACACATAATTGACGTCACGCTGGTCACTTTTCTCGCAACACGTCCCAAAATCCATAAAAACAAATATTTAAAAAGCTAAACGCCGTCGCCAATTCCTACGAAACAAGACGTCAATGAGCAAGGCCGGTTGCAACTGAAATGTGTGAAACTAGTATGAGTCAGCTGTTGTAGTTCCCCAGCGAAAGTAAATACAGTTGAGCGACTACCCACTCCAATTTCAGCCTTAGCTGTTGTAATGAAGATAGTTTTTTCTTTGTAAGCCAGGAAATTGGATCGTAGGTCATTGCGATCGCACTCAACTGTCTCTCAGAACTGAGTAGTGGAGAAATTATTTGTTGTTTAGTTTAGAGGTCGATCGCGTAACCGTGATAGGATGTTGCATCGATATTGGAACTCGATTCAGATTTAAGAACTTGTTACGGTTTTAAATTGGTTTTGATACGACCTTGTGATCGTCTTGGTGATTGGCGTGCAATTTGCATGCACCAATCAGAGTGAGCGAAATTCGCAAGGTCGTATTAAAAAAAGTTGTTAAATATGAATTGGGCTCTAGACTAGAGACTGTACTTGATAGTGCTAGACAAAGCGGTCAAATATATCGGTATTATACATAGCATAGGTACTTAGTCTTATTTCATTGCCGTTAGATGTCGGGAAGATTGTCCGGAGCGACAGAATACTCCAAATAAATGGGACCAGGTCTAGAAGGAAGAAGAGGAATTACATATTTAGAGCGTTATGCTTATAATAAGCTAGTCCCGGAAGACAGAATAGATTAAGTCTGACAAAATAATGATGCTGCTTACACCATTGTAAAATATAAGCTACCAAGTATACTATCAGTTAGGAGGTAGGTATTATGAAGAATAAGTTTGTAAAAGAAAAAAAATCTAAGTAATTAAAAAATTAATTACATTTAGGTACTACTATCCAATTTAATAATATAAAAAAATTAAGGAATAATTTTACTTAAAATTTAAGGAATAATTTTACTTGTTTACATAGAGAGTTTTAAAATAGTACATAAATATTAATGCAAGTGTGAAAATGTCATTTAATTTAAAAAAAAAATTCTAAAATATATTATTAAATAAATATTACTATTTATTGCGCAACAAAAAACCCGCGCTTTGGGTGAACACGCTTCAACAAGTTCAGCGGGAAATTTTAAAAAGTTTCCTCATATAAGCGTCATTGGAAACCATAGTAGTCGGTTTCCTCCTTCTAGTAGCTTGGATTCATGAATGGGATCATTTCATTCATAAGCTCGAGGGTTTTCCTCGGAAGTCTTTGAGGAAACGAGCACGTACTGCGCACGCGCGAGAGTGACATAAGGAAGGGCTGCGAGTTAAAGAGGCTCAAGTGCAAAGCCCTTGCTTGACGAGACACGATAGACTTTTCATCGTAACCTTGCGGTCTGCCGACTATCGATTTAAAAAGAAAAAAATGTACCCCGAAAAAAAATATTACTGTTTTGTAACGCATTTTCACATACATTTTGTATGGACCGTTACAAAACTGACACCCAAAATTTGTATGAAAAGCTTTTACTTTTTTCTTTGTCTCATTCAATAGTACTCGTGATTTAAAGTCTAAATAACTAACCTAAAAGTTGATGGTTTTTCGAAAATAATTAAAAGGTACCATTTTTTCTGAAAATCCTATATTCTACACCCTAGCGGGACATTATGTACACCTACCTGCCAAATGTAAGACCAATGGACAAATGAACAATACAATGGAATAAATGATATGATATGATATAATCTCCGCCTTCGCAGAGACGGCTGGACCGATTTGGGTTCTTTTTTTCTTTTCCTAGTTTACCAACTTCACAGTTGGCCTCATTGTCGTTAGGTCAATCATGTGACGATATCGATCCTAGAGAAATCGAGAAAACACCTTTAGCGATCTGGAGTTCGATTTTAATTTAACATTTTCTTATAGTTTTGAACTGGTTTTGATACGATCATGACGTCTGGGTGATTGGCTCACGTCTCACGCATGACGTTACTTCATTTCGACGGTCTGGCACAGTAGTGACCCTGCCTGTGAAGCCGCGGTCCTGGGTTCGAATCCCGGTAAGGTTAGGTATCTTCGGGTTTCTTTCTTCCTGATGTTTGCATTTTTGCGCTTAAGCCACTTTAGTATGAAGCCCTTACATACCTAGTACCTATCGATAACGATGATAGTCAAGCAAGGATAGATTATTTCACTTTACGTGTAAATTTCATACAGTTTCCTAGACACTTCGTTTATTAAAGGCACGCGTTGACTAAGTGGGGAATACTCAAACGTAATCTTGGTTATGAAATTGCTTGCAATCAATGCAATACCTAATCGTTGTAAGTAGGTAAAGAAATAAACCAGTGATTTGTATAGAATCATATAGCACGAGCCATTGTAGGTATTACTGACCTATGTTGAAATCTTGGCTCTTTGTAACAATCTTGAGTACCTACGGTGTACTTTCGTTTGGGCCAAATACCTTTCGCCAAATTTCACTTCCCAACAAAGTTATCGCAATAGTTTAATTTCCCAAAGAAACCTTTAGCAAAGTTACACTTCGCATATAATTTATTTGCTCAAATTATCATTTGGCATGATTTTACTTTGTCAAATGTTATTAAGGACACTTATTTTTATATATTTTTTTGACAAAGTGGTGTCATTATGACATATATTTTAAATGATTGTAACGTGTAGAACTAAAATAGGCTACTTTTACTTGGAAAACTTTTGTCTAAAATTGAAAATAGCGGAGATCGAGCGTTTTACATAACACTCTTTTAAGGCAGGTCGGTGTAGGTACGACGACGAGCGAAGCGAGAAGGAGTGTTAGGTAGAACTGCGACCTTACCTGAGAACCGACTTTTTTATAATAATAAAATTTTACAGGTCGCGTCTAACTATGTAAGTTATGCTTAATGATATAATGATACATTTGACTAAATTATAATAATTGGTAAAATGAAACTTTTCCAAGTAATTATTTGCTAAACAATAACTTGCCAAAAAATACTAAGTACTGCTAACTAAAAAATTGCGATAAGTTGTTTTGCCAAATTTTTTTTTGAGAAATGATAATTTGGGAAACATAGTTTGGGATGTGATACTTTGGGAAACTTTTTTGGCCCATTCGTTAGTAAACCGTACCTACAGCTGTGTGCAATATAATAGCACTTAGCAGTCAATGAGGAAATGGAAATTAAGGGAAAACCATAACTTTGCATTTACATCAATCAAAGCCGAACTTATTATTCTTCTTCTAAATTACTTAATATTGATTCTAAATTAACTGTAAACTTTGGTTGAAAATATTGGATGTAAAAAACTAATAATAGTCCACCATTAGGACTTCGTTGTTGATTTATGACCGAGTACTTGGTAGGTATGTTATTTATGTACTACAGGTATGTAGAAGTAGTCATGTACCGCTCGTTAATAAATTAATAATTACGGATCAGCTGTAGCCTGATTTGAATACATTACATTTTATTATGTAAATCCTTAGATAAAACACTGTTATGAATATTTATGCTCTATGCAATCTCTTATTTATTACATCTCGTACCGCGGATTAATTTGTGTGAAGCATATTAAATAATATATGAATTTCCAAATAAATTCGTTGACCTCTTACGTTTTCTCTTTCACTCGATTCTATAAATAGTTTCTCTCTAATTCTATAAATAATACTATACGTACCTGTAAAATTATTATGGAAAAAGATGTAGGAAGTACTTGATCCCAAAATTGTATAACGAAATACCGTATGATATAAGGGAATGTAAATCATTTAGGATGTTTAAATTTAAAATGAAAATGTTTCTATTAGACAAAATTAAATTAAAGTTACCACCATAAGCAATAAGATGTACCTACTGTTAACAATTAATTAGGCAATTAGCTAAGTTTACCCATCTATGTTTTAAGGGAGTTCCCTCTGCCAACAAACTGTCCTGCAGTTTGGCAGAAGAAAAAAATATGTATGTTAGGGTTTATTTCATCTGAATAAACGATTTATTTATTTATTACTTAAAAGTTAAACTTTTGATAGGTGGGTAGGGCATATGGAATTTTAAGTTGATTAATTTGGAATGTGCCATTTTGACGTTAAAGTTTGTTGTACCTAAATATTTCATAAAATACTAGATAAACCGTTTAAGATTGCTGGCTACAAATGCCAAGAAGAAAATATAAGAATGAACTCGTAAATAAATGAAGAAAGGACCGGTAATGTCGCAAAAACTTCACTGACCATCGACATGCCCATTTATAGTTAAACTACATAATTAAATTAACGTTAAACCGTAACCTGTCCTAGTTCGATCTTGGTAAACATAAACAACAGTACTTTTATCTTATTGTAAGCCTTATGTTATAACGTATAAAGTGTACCATTGGTCAGTCGAGAGACACGAGTGGGTTGCTGTTTGTGGGCTGATGCAACAAGCATTGCCCAGTGGCGCGATGGCGCGAGGGTGGCGCGACTCGTACCTCCATCTGACTTTTGAACACGTAAGGCCTTAACCACGTTAACTATGGACGAAGTCAGTAATGCAGCCATCATTTTGCTTTTAAAGCGAAGGCTGGAGGGGCGAGTGCTCATGGCGCGATGCCGGTTCTACTGCGCAGCAGTGTGGAATGGGTCCACGCTTGTTTACCGTATACTATCCGATAAACGAAATAAATAAATTGAGTGTCATATTTTTTAAAGCATTCTGATCGCCGCCAAATGGAGCGTCGTGCTCCCTTGAAGAGCTGAATAGAAAGATGTCATTGAGAGCTTTATAAAAAGCCTATTTTATTATGTTTCATCAAGAGGGACTCGAAACAAGCTAGGGCCTGGATCTCCTGGTTAACATTTTTTTTATATTAAGGTTAGGTTAGGTTAGGTCCCGGCACACAATAATAAAATCAGACAAACCGAAACATGTCGCGCGAGAGTGACTTAAAACAAGGGAGTCTAAACCGTAAAATTATTCAATGTTAGTATGCCTCTTTAAATTCGAAAATCAGACAACATTCAAAGGTAGGTATTTCAATACAAATAAAATAACACTTCTTAATTATTGTTTGAAAATGTTTATTTCAGTTGACTTCTAATCTGCCGGATACAATATACATATTGAAATAAAAAAAATCGTTTTTTAACAAAGGTAAGATGCACTAATTAATGAATGGATCGAACGCACGTGTTACGCTACCTACGTCACACTGGTTGCGTCCGCTACGGATGCCCGGCAGGATGTGAGAATTTAACTGGATCGCGCGTAAACGCATCGCACGTAACAAGTGGATCCTATTTGGGCAATACTTACCGTTTCAAGAGAATGCTGGATTAATGGGGTTTCTCATGTTGTAACTTGTAATTAAAGTAGGTATGGCGGTAGAAAATAAATGGCACAAGAAATATGTAAACCCGACTAATTACCTGCACTTATGATCGTAAGTGTAGTCATTTCCACAACTTGAATAAATCCTCCGGCACACTACATGCAAACATGAAGCCAAAGCTGCAAAGCATGCAAATGAAATAACCTCTACTGATTTGTTTTCGGTAGCTTTAGTTACCCGAAATCTTAATTAGTGGAAGTTATTTCATCACCCTATTGCCTATTAAGGCAAACACCTCACAACGCTTCTGCTAAGAGCATCATACTCTACTTACGACCAAGAAGAGATAAGACAGGTACCTAAGTAAGAGAGGAACTGACCTAAGTGGCCCAACAAAAAGCTTATGCTTTAGATAATAAAATACTAGATGACGAAAATGCTCTTATACAATTAATTATTATATACACAGAAAACGTATTCGTCATCATCACCAATCACCAAATAACATTGAACACCCATCCATGTCTATTCGTGTCAATGTCAGCTGTAGTATTTGCACGTCACTCTTACTTAGACTTGTAAGGAGTTGGACTTAGTCATCTACACTCGATTCATAATTACTAATTAGTAGGTAACTTATTAGTGATGAAAACAACTTGTCTAAGGGTAACATTCCATTTCTGACCGCAGCTGCACTACTGGTACTGAACGCGTCGCTGTTACTGTCGATTTCCATAGTAAAACGAACAGTAGTGCAGCTGCGGTTGGAAATGGACTGTCACCTTAAATCAAATGTCGAGGAAATTACCTACACATTTGCTGCATTGCATCCGGATCGTTCCGCAGAAAGGTTTTGATAGACGATTTCGAAAATCATGCTAAGTGAAGAAGAAAAACATGTAAAATAGACACCCTGGACTGAGGGTTCATTAGAAGACGAAGCGTCTTCATTCTTTTTGCCCATATGTATGTACCTATACTAATCATAAGCAATTTTAATAACAAAACTTCCGGGAGAGATATTCCCGTCCGTCACCGTTAACGCGAGAATACTATTACGTGTATTACTTATTCTGTGACGTGAGCTCCTGATGACACGGTACGGAGTGAAACATAACGAGCGTTTTCGACTCAAAATACGTGAGTGACCCGTTTTTAATATATTTAATATATACTAATCATATTTAAATTGCCTAGAAAGAAAGGAAAAGTGGAAAACTCACTCATATTCATATTTATTATACTTGTAATTTTGGCTGGCGTATGAAAGGATAAACTTTAAGCAATTTGCTATCATGTGACACATACTGGTTTTCACATCACCTACTTAGGTATGAGGAAATCACCTTGATCCCTCCTAGCATGGAAGAAAAGTGCCACTTTGATCGCTTCCTAGCAGGGAAGAAAAAGCTCTTTTCCGAATAAATGATGTGAAAATTGACTACGAACTACCTAATCGACCTAATGTTGACGCCGACTTTAATGGAAACATTAATTTTCTTGTATACTTATACCATTCAAAAACCACATTATTAATTCTGGCCCATCACTCACCTTACCTAATGATGATTAGTATGATAATTATTCCAAGCGGCGCGCGCAGACACAGCGGCGCCAGCGTCGCGTCAGCTGGGCTGTTGAAAACTGAACTCTAACACCTTCTAATAAGGATCAACAGCTTCTGGGTTGAGCTGGGGAAACCCTGTGGAAAATCGTTGGAAATACATATATGTAGAAAAATGCGTATGCGGTCGTAATTAGGTTTGTTACAGAACTCAGAATGAAAAGAGAAGGTGTGTTTGAAGATAAGGACAATTACCCAGCTACGGTGGCATTCTGCCAGCCTACCGGTTATCTATCTATCTAATACCTTTAAACGAGCAATTCTTTTTTATTCATTTATTTATATGTTTATTTATATACATATATATAAATTTTTATTTTTGGGGATCTCGGAAACGGCTCTAACGATTTCGATGAAATTTGCTATATGGGGGAAAAGTCGATCTAGCTAGGTCTTATCTCCGGGAAAACGCGGATTTTTGAGTTTTTAATGTTTTCCGAGCAAAGCTCGGTATCCCAGATATTACATATTTAATTAACCCTTTAAACGCTACTCTTATCGTGTCACGTGTGCGGCACGTCATCGTGAACTTTGTCAGGATGCATGAAGGTTGATATTGGGCTGTAACCGCTACAACTATTAGCCAAGGCAGTATGCAGAATTATTCACATGTACAAGCACTTTATGTATGTATAGATAGTCGCGTCAATCTGCGTTCTAGGAAAAATGATGAGATGGGAGGTATTCCCAGTGGTGTAATATATATGAATCGATCTTTGCATAATTTCGGTCTTGTAATGGATGACATGACACATGCGTAATACTTCATAGAATACGAAGATATACGGGCTCACACACGTCACAAAAAAGATTCCAACTGCCGTATTCGAATCGAACTTCAAGATATTCACAAGAGACGACACGTACTAGATCCATTCTAGATAGGTACGTTATAGTTTAGATTTCAACTAGTTCTCTTTTGCAGCTCAATTCGGGTAACCAATGTCACTTTTACGTTAGATAGAGTTAGATAATATCTATTATATATGAATTGCGCATGGATCTCTAAGTCATATCTTGTGGAAATCGTTCAAGAGTATCTCCAGAATCGCGGAAATGTCAGATTTGACAGGTTAGATCCTAAAAATATCGTTATAGTATCTTGGTGATGTCTAAAAGATATCTTATAGATATCTATTTCAAAATCCGAATCGGGCCCCAACGAGCTTATGTTTGGAAGAATTGCAAACATCCACAAATTTTGGCACAAGATATAGGTAGTTTAGATTATTAAAAAAATATTCATTCGTACGTTTCATCATACGTACGTTTTATTCATTAAACAGTCACGAAAGTCGACAAGCGCAAAATCTGTCTGTCGTACTATAAGGGTGAATTTTTGGAGATAATCTTTTTTTAAATCATTTCAATATAATTATTGCATTACTTATAGATACTCTGACTCTTAAATAATAATCTCATTTTCGTCTTTATTACAACACCCAGTTCGCGCTAGGAACCAGGATATCACAAAATCACAGTTCCAACCGAGGTGACCCGGACTTTACGAGTATTAAACAGTGTCGCGCCCAAAGTGCAACTGGAACATAACTGGCAATTACAACGGCTGCACTCATTTGTATTACCTACAACGAGATAATGTCAAGCTTTTTACTTCAGAGTTTTCATTTAAACAAGGCGCCATGGCGGCATGCCGCCAACACTCTTTTACAACGGCGGCTGGTAGGACGGCGGTAATAGGGTATTTGATTAGGATATGTACCCTAATCAAATACCCTATTACCGTAAGGGGTAGTTATTACGACGAGTACAATGATAACCAGATTGGTGGAATGGTGGTGGTGTGAATGGCTACACTTTTCAAAATTTGCTAAATTCTTTCACTTGTTTTGACTGAAAGTTTCATTTATTTCACACATTCACATTCTTCTCATAGAATCATAGGATATTTTTCTAAATTCTGTCAGTTTGCTGGTACTTAAGCGAATTTTGAACATTAACCCCCTTATTCAATATTCATAAAAAGTACCAACCCAAAAAATGACGGATCTAAGATAGGGACCAACATAATGATAAACGGTTTGTTAGATATTTGGCAATTTTTTTTTTATTAGAAATAGGTAAGCATTTGACCACAATCTCACCTGATAGCAAGAGATCTAAGGTCCACCACCTTGCATTTTGGAGACAAAGCAAACCGCTTGGAACAGGTGTTCCTGGGGGTGATCTGAACTGATTTAGCCCGGTTGCCGAGAGGTCCCCCCCAGCAGGTGGGCAGGGGAGGGGGGGCAAAAGTGCCTCCGGCGCGCCTCACTCTAAATTTTATATCTGCATACATCTAGCAACTATATCAAGTTTGGTGTCTTTTTCGTATAATTCGAGGATGGAGAATTCATTTCTGTGACTAAACTTTCACTCACCCATACAAAAAAATCGAGAAATTCAAAATTAAAAAAAAATCTTTACACTTTTTTTTTTGAAAATCCTCTACAAAATTAAAACTACGAGGATTTGCTCTACAAAAAAAAATACCTGTCAATAGCCTAGTTATCCTTATATATAGAATAGTAAACTTCTCAATCATTTTTTTTTTATAACTCTGTAAAAAAAAAATTATGTCGCGCGGCGTACTTGCATTGTAAGAGCAGTATGCAGCTTTTAGGATTTTTAAGTATGTTTTGATGGTTTCTTATAAGTTATTATGCTTCTTTTTGTAGATTACATTAATATATTACTTCTGGACGTGATATATATGCAAAATACATGAAATATATAAATAATAATAATAAGTGGCAGCACAATTCCAACAAGCCCTCGAGCTTGGTTCTCTCCCGCCTTCCTTAAAAACTGGTGTCACCTTCCTGCTCTTCAAGTCCGGTAGCACCACAGAAGCAAAAAACTACAGACCCATCACATGCTTGCCTACACTCTACAAGCTCCTTACATCCATTTTGAGAGCAAAAATCAATGCGCACATTGTCGCAAACAATATTTTGGCTTCCGCTCAAAATGGATGTAGGGTCCCGTGGTACTAAAGAGCTCCTCCTCATAGACATGACCATATGCCAACAAATCCGGCGGAACAAGGGGGCCCTGTCAGCCGCTTAGATTGACTATAAGAAGGCCTATGATTCGGTGCCTCATTCATGGCTGGGGAGGGACTTAGAGCTGTATAAAGTTGATGCAGCTTTGAGAGCCTTCCTAAGCGCGTGTATGAGGCAGTGGACCACAGTCCTTCGTCAACCAGGAGGCGGGGATGACCGCTCTGGCCCGCAGGATTTTATAAGGATTGAGCGAGGAATCTTTCAGGGTGACAGTCTGAGTCCCCTGTGGTTCTGCCTAGCTCTGAATCCCCTCATGAACCTCACCCTGCTGAAAGATTTGGGACTAGGTTGCCGGCTTCGGAGAGAGGGTGAAGTCATTTCTCACCTTTTGTACATGGATGACCTCAAATTATTTGCACAAAATAGCCAAGACTTGTTGGACCTACTGAAAACTACCGAAGTCTTCAGTAGTGCCATCAACATGGAGTTTGGTGTCGATACATGTGCGGTTATACATGTAGAGCGGGGGAGGGTTGTAAATTCAACAAATTTACAACTCTCTGAGACAATGGCTTTCAGATCTATCTCTAAATCAGAAACCTATAACTACCTTGGTATGTCACAGTCGCTGGGTATTGAGGACGAGGGTATTAGACGGTCGGTGAAGGAGCGCTTTTTCAGTCGGCTCACAAAAGTCCTTAACAGTCTTTTGTCAGGAGGCAACAAAGTGCGTGCCTTCAACGCGATGCATCGTGATGTGGTGGCAGTAGACAGGAACCTCACACCGCTCTCCTTGGCAAACGAGAACTGGCGCAAACCTGTGGTACTAAGTACTGCGGATCGCAAGGCGGCATGGGAGAGTAAGGTGCTACACGGGCGGTTCTACAAGGCCCTCACGGGACCCGATGTGGACCTGCTCGGGTCGGTGAAGAATAAGAATAAGAATAAGAATAAGAAACCATTTATTGCAACACAAAAAGCATACAGGTTACAAAACATAAGGATTGAAAAAATAAGAATAATTGTGCGGCAAAAGGAACGGGCTCAGCATACGCTGCGTCAGTCATTTCATTACAAATTGCCTGCGCACCGCTGATTTTCAGTCCGTCCCCTTCACTGAACCACATTGACATTTATGCGGGTTAAAAAAAAAATTCTAAACAAAAAACCACTACAAAGATCTCTAGTTAAAGTAGGTAATAATAGTTTAAGTCTTGTTATTGGATAAGTGAACTGGTTACGATTCGGGGACCTCTTCGGAGAAACCGAGGGTTTTGCCTGTGCAATTGCGGACGAAGTAATGATGACGAACAACTATCGGAAATATATCCTGAAGGACGGTACGGTCGACATTTGTGGAGCATGCCGCCGTCCCGGAGAGTCACTCAGGCATATAATTTCCGGTTGTTCTCATCTTGCTTTATGATTTAGATGAGTACTTGCACAGACATAATCTCGTAGCCAGGATTATTCACCAGCAACTTGCTCTTCTATATGGTCTTGTGGACCGCGAAGTATCGTACTACAAGTATTTACCTGCGCCTGTTCTCGAGAATGGTCGTGCCATGTTCTATTGGGATCGATCTATCATCACTGACAGGACTATTGTAGCCAATAAGCCTGACATTGTGATAATAGATCGATCGCAACGTCGGGCCGTGCTCGTTAACATCACCATCCCCCATGATGAGAATCTCGTGAAGGCCGAGAAGGACAAGTCCAGTAAGTACTTGGCTCACGAGATAACCGCCATGCGGGATGTTGATTCGACGATCATTGTCCCGATAGTCGTTTCAGTGAACGGTCTAATAGCGAAGAGTCTCGACCAACATCTTGAGAGACTCTCGCTAGGTGGTTGGATCAAGGGCCAGAAGGCGCCAGATGCAGAAGGCGGTGATCTTGGAAACGGCGCGGATAGTCCGCCAGTTCCTCTCTCTGCGGCCTTGACCACCGGCAGCTTGGGCCTTGCCCCGCTGCTGGGGGCACCCTAGGTTAGGTTTTCAATATGTATTTTTTATTGTTTTGTAAGTGTTTTTATATTTTACTTTTATATTCATATTATAAAAAAACCTAACTTAAGATGAAAGATAAATAAAGTGAATAATAATAAAATGCTTTATTGCACACTACAAAAGAAATGTTACAAAAGTATGAACAGGTACAAAAATGTAGGTAACAACAGGCGGACTTATCGCTAAATAGCGATCTCTTCCAGACAACCTTCAGATAGTGAGACGGCGGAAAAGATTCAAGTTAACGGAAGTTAAATAAAGATGTTGGGAACTAATACCAACGGTCCCTGAGCGCGAACGCCGCTGCACTGCACCGCATTCACCTCCGTTTAGATACCTACACTACACGCAAATTTAGTATAATTTTTATGTATACATAGATAAGTATCTCAAAAGACGTAGAAGATATAAGGTCACAATAACTAAATAAAAAATTGATGTGTCGTGAAACTATCCAGTAGGTAGACAACTCATTCTGCACAGGATAATCCAATATTCAGTTATATCGTACTTATTGTAAATTCCTTTATTGTTTTAAATATTTACTTTCTGTACCTATTTGCGTTATGCTGAATAATGTTTTGAAGTGAATGCGTGTCTAAACTAAATGCATGTAGGTATACCTACTTCAGCACGGTCCGCCATGCGACACAATTCTATATAGTAGAATAACTGGGCTATTCACATGTATTTTTTTTTGAGCAGATCCTCATAGTTTTAATTTTGTAGAGGATTTAAAAAAAAAAAGTGTAAAGATTTTTTTGAATTTTGAATTTCTCGTTTTTTTGTATGGGTGAGTGAAAGTTTAGACACAGAAATGAATTCTCCATCCTCAAATTATACGAAAAAGACACCAAACTTGATATAGTTGCTAGATGTATGCAGATATAAAATTTAGAGTGAGGCGCGCCGGAGGCACTTTCCCCCCCCCCCACCCCTGCCCACCTGCTGGGGGGGACCTCTCGGCAACCGGGCGAAATTAGCTCAGATCACCCCCAGGAACACCTGTTCCAAGCGGTTTGCTTTGTCTCCAAAATGCAAGGTCCCCTTAGAAAACGGGATCTAAGATCTAGTACTATGATGATAAATGCCGATGCAGTCTAGGATGGAACATGCTTACCTAAAAGATGTCTATTCACTCTCGATTTAAAAAGATCCAAGTTATAGTGGATTGGGAATAGATTTGCATGTTTATGAATAACGCCAGACGTATTTTCAGGTTACGGATTTCAAGTTCACGTATCACGTTAAACTGGTTCGTTTAAACGTATAAACTCACAGGCGTATTCTGATTTTAATAGCAGGTTGTGAATTAGACCCATAACTAATCCAGATTTAATTCACAGCCAGCCAGCCAGCCAGCCAGATTCAATTAAAATCAGAATACGCTTGCTACTCACGGAACACGCTCACGCAACCAATGAACATACACGACCGGCGACCGGGTCACAATGTAAACTAGGTCGCTCATCCTTGACGTCACTGTGGAGGCGCGACTTGCAAGAACTATGAGGCATAAAGCTCTAAGTAGTAAAAATAGAAAAACGTCATGTAAAACGGGCCTTATGTTTATGTAAATGCTAGGTTTAAGTAAGGCTATTGACGTACGAAACAGGTTTGCGCTTAAATTTAAACGATGAGTCTTCAAAGATAATTATGGTTTTCGAATGCTTCATGTTGGTTACACGGGAATCGGGATTAGCTGGATAACCACATCGAGTGTCAATTATTTGGAGTTGGTACGTGCAAACTTATTTTGGTGTAAGTATGTTTTATATTCTCATCATCATCATGATATCAGCCTTTTATCGCCCAATGCTGAGCATAGATTTTTTTTTGTGTATTTGTAGGAGTTTAGAGAGTTCTCTATCGTCCCGAAGGGACATCCCGGGGGAAAAGAAAGTTTGCCTGAGTCCTGAAGGGACTCGGGTCTTAGCCTCCTATGAGGATGATAATTGTAATACGTTAGGTTAGTCTGTTAGTTGTTAAAAGATAAGTTGGTTGTCTGTCTGTATGTCGTACGGTACGGGAGAGAGCGGCTGCTGAGCATAGACCTCTCTTTGAGTAGACTTATCCCGGTCCTGGGCCAATATAATGTTTTATATTCTAGGAGGTATAAACAGATAGGTAGTCATTTCTTGTTAACAATTTGTTACGGATATGATCTGGAAGCTGTCAACAATGACATTTCTTCAACTTCATTTCGTATACAAAGAGTTTTGGTTTCTTGAAAATCATCGCTTATTTACCGTTTAATTACATATTATTTGATTTCGTTATATCCGGCTGAAGATGTTACAACTAAATTAACAGTGAAACATTCCTAAGCAATTATGTGCATTTCAAATGTTTGTGTTAATGATCCACGCACGCGGTACAAAGCGCGACGCAGAGGGCCTACCGCGAACCACGTTCGACGTGATGCCTCCCTGTCACGTTTACGTACGAATTTACAAGTGCGACAGAGAGGCAACACGTCGAACGTGGTTCGCGGTAGGCCTTCAGGCGCACATGACGTCACGAGCGGCAAACAGCGGGATTTACAGCGGTGGGCGTATTATATTAGTAAACATAAATACACGTATATCGGTCAGTCTGAGACGTACATATCACCTTAAATAGGTACCGAGAATCCCAAAATTCGTGTCCATTGCGATTACCGTCATAGTCGTGGTATATTTCTTAGGATTATTTTGAAAGATCTAACGCTGATGATGACGTTAAATTATTCGTAAAATTAACAAAAGTAGAGTAGAAAAAAAACTTCTATTCTTATACACAAAGATAACAAGCAAGTACTTAGGTATTTACTTTACTGTATAATATACCTAGTCTGGCAAGACAATTTTGTCAATTAGTAAAAAGCGGCAATTTGAAAAATGCGGCCGGTCATTCTCGGGTTGACTTTCCACACAACATTTGAATATCGTATACATAGAGTGACAAAATTGATCCTCACTAGCTTCTTGTCACATCACATCTCTAGCGCGACCTGCGAACTGTCAATAGAGAAGAGAGAAAGCCTGTCGTGTGCTCATAGATTTGAATCTAAGTATTTCTTGTGTAATTAATTGTAACGCGCGATAATCCAGTCATTTTGCACCTACTCGTATAATAATATGTTTGTGTAGGACATGGAATTTACGTAGGATCAAGAATGTGAGATGAGAATATTGCACCACGCGCTGCAAACACGTGCAAGATGTCAGCGCCGGCGCTACTAAAGGTCGGCACCCGCTTTTTTGCGTAACAATCATCGGTATCGGTAAGTATGCAGTTTTATTCGATTTCACATTAATTGTCATTTACATTTTTTTTTATTCCATTTTTGCTAGTTTTTACGGATGTAACAATAACAACCATGTCTACCTACGATGAGGTCACAGTTGAAGGTTAAATTCACAATAAGCTATGTAAGCTTGTACAAATTGCATATTTATTACGCAACATTTATGAAAGGAATACCTACATATGAATATTTGTTGTAGCGTGAGTTCCTTATTATTAACTAGAGAAACAAAAAGAAAAATAAATAAGTAGCAGTGTGACGTACAATATTCTACTTCCTTTTACCAACTACCTAATATAATTATAGTTAAGTTAGACGGTTAACTGTGATCTTTTATCTTTGGCAATGCTAAGCGGCACTTTCACAAATCTGGATTTATACCGAAAATTACGCAGTATAACTAGCCCCACAACTTTCTAGGACTTTGCTCCGTTTTAGGTAACTATGCACTATGCAATTGTACCCATTTAGATGCAAAAGCTCACAGTTAACTGCAGGGCCTAAACGCACGAAAAAAAGGTAATTTCTATGACTCATGCCTAATTTACCAAACTTTGCATCTCTTATCTAGTTGGATTAACCATCACACTCATTCATTTGAAATACCTACAATCTACCTACTTACATTTTAACAAAAACATTCAAATGAATGAATTATTGTTTAGGGAAAATTATGGCTCAAATATTTCCTCCGCTGTCAAATGAGTCTGTTTGTCTTAGCAGTAAAACCCTGGGTTTCATACAATCTTATCTTTTTACCGAAATAATGCATCATTTTTCACGCTTCACCAATCTACTTGCAACAATACATACCTAACAAAAAGGTGATAACTTTTGAGGTGAACAGGACAGTTACGTCTTTCCATTATAAACATGGTTATTAGCCGTCTGGTGCCATAATTCTATTGTTATTTTCATTGTAGACATTTTAAGTAAGTTCGCAGCCCATTGAAGTCTTCTGTACCGCAATTTAAAGCTTACTCGAGTTATCCATGACTCACTGTGAATGGAAGAGTGCTCCATTCATAAGGGCGGGGTAGCTTAAGAAAGCTGTAAAGAGACGGAAGTATTTGTTTAGTAAACAATATAAAATTGACACTTGCTGGAAGGGAAGAATGGGGTGGCGCCGGCGCCTACGCGGTTTCTTTTGACGCATATTATTATAAAGCTACGATGCAGACAAACATTTTACGCCTCCTGCCAGCCTATTATGGATAGCTTTATCCATCTTTATCCACGTGATAAAATAACTGTCACTGTTTAACACCGTGGGAAAGAAAGTGACGGACACCGTTTTATCACGCTGTCACGTAGACAAGAACGACCATCATATCCGTACTGATTTATACAGAGACCTGAGAGACCTCCGTCGAAGATTTGCGATCTTGTTTTGTAAAAACTTCAGGCGGCAGGCTCAAAAGTGCCGTAGCTTAGTCGGTGTCAAAAGCTTCGCGGAAAGGCTGGGGTAATGAGTTGTTGGAAGCGGGTAAAGTGCGACCCTCGTTAGACTAGGAGATAAGATGACAATGCGCCGCACGCTTTGACAACGGTTTCCGTCGATGTGCCCGTTACCGTGTGACTGCACACAATTGATAACATTTTTTTACTAATGCCTATTAGTTAAGAAATGTTATAGATAATTGTAAATACTTACTATTTGAAGAAAATCGGCACATAGGTACTTTTTACTAAAAGGCCACTTAAAGAATACTCTGCAAGAAAATTTCATACTCATATTGCATATTATATATTTTATATTTTAGCGGAAAGAGAAGAGTCGTGGAATGTAAGTGCCCATACATTTCACTACTCTTCTCTTTCCGCGCAGACTGACAGACTCTACCTATGTTCTTTTGATCCACTCAATTTGACGATGACATCTATTTTACAGACTCAAATCAAAATCTGCGGTTTTCGAAACAATCTCTAATTTTGGTTAGCAAATTAGTCAGCAGTTTCTTTGCAATTATAATAGGCACGTTGCTCATTAGGTACATTATTTTCACTAAGTACCTACTAGAGATAGCAAATAGCAAGTAGGTACATACTCACACATTTTTTTACCGCAACTATTGAAACGTTTTTCTAATGCTCAAAAACATTGATGGTCCTCATTAGTAAACGCTGCGGTAGTTGGTTTTACGACCATGGGAACTAAATCAGCTTTGAATGATTCACCATCAGTGCAGTTATATTTCGCTTTCTTCGCCGGACGCGCACGCATACTTGCACCGACCAGTCGCATGCGCCGGTCCCCTGACTAACCCAAATGGAATGCAAAAAAATCTATGAATGAGTGCTCCTTGGCCACCCTTGTTTGGAAACACCGTATCTCCCGTTTTCATTTGTTTGTGCCGCCGCTGTCAGTGCGAAATGTTGTGTAATCTTTACTTGGAAGGCGAGATGTGAACTTTTTTTTTATTTATAAAGGAATTTTCGGCTATGGGGTCGTATTAGTAATGATGATGGAACTTTGTAAAAAGTGTACTTCCATCACGATAATTAAGAGTTAATTAACACTAAGTAATTTTATGACTTAAACTTTATAACATAGCCGTACCCAGAATTTGTTAAGGGGTGGGGCAGAAGTAAATAAACTTATAAATCTTGGTCCAATTTTATTAATTTTGCCTAAAATTCTTAGCTTCGGGTCAGACAACAGGGTGGCATCTGCCCCACCTTGCCCCACCGTGCGTACGCCTATGCTTTATAATTATATTGACATTGGGAGCTTTTATGATTTTTCGTGATTGTGCACGCCAACGGCACATTTTACCGCAACAATAAAGCCGAGGACCTACATGTATGAATTGATATGCTTTTCTATTACCTACCGTCAAAATGTATAAAAACGCCTTTCAATCATCAAGCTAATAAATAAAGCTTATCCAACTAAAAATAGAATTATGTACCTAGGTACATCATACCACACAAAATACCAACACGGTCATCAACATTATTTTACGCTATTCTAATACAATAGGGTAAAAAACGGCTACGCTGTGTTTCCTCCGTAAAAACCACACTCGCCAAATGTTAAGGACACTCGACTGATGACTTGTAAATCTTGCGACATGAGTGACGTGCTTGACGTCACGCTCACGGGCCGGCGCCGTCACAACGTGGGTGTGTGGAGCGTGACGCAACGACGTGGAGGCTTGCTCGAAGTTCGAATTCGA
This sequence comes from Cydia amplana, assembly GCF_948474715.1. Taxonomy (NCBI): domain Eukaryota; kingdom Metazoa; phylum Arthropoda; class Insecta; order Lepidoptera; family Tortricidae; genus Cydia; species Cydia amplana. The sequence continues at coordinate 13,585,797 of NC_086079.1, read as the reverse complement.
ACCGAGTAGAGTACCTATTGTAGCAGTTTTGTCCAGGCTGGTCTAGCTGTAGATAACAAAACATGTTAGTATTCTGGAAATTTTGCTTACTTTCACCGAGTTTGCAGACGTAAGTACATTATCAGTGTGAGCAAGGCAATCTGTCCGATCGCATGGTAATGTGTACACTACAGTTCTGCCCATTCTCGCGTGCCATTTTTTGTCTAATGTGGTGATTAGTGATTACCTAAGTTAATCATGGCTGCCACGCTTAGCTTTTTTCAAGTCTAAGGTCATCGTCTCGACGTTTGGGAAATTATGAAACGTTCGGACATTCCCAGGCATTTTCCTTAATACCTTAAACGTAATAGGAGCTATCCAAAATGTGTTCAGCACACGACCCATAATTAATTTTCTGATTTCCTGATTGTTAGTCATATAAAACTCAAAGTGGAAAATAATTATGGCGTAACGTCAATTGTTAGCTGCATATTTTTTAACAGATTCGATATATGAGTAAAAAACCCAATAAGGTGCAGGGGGTCAATTAAGACTGCGGGGTAATTTAAACTAATCGAAATATCTTCCATGTTTTACATTATTAACTAGAGTCACACACAATACATATTTTTCGCTATCTGGACATATATGGCACTCTAGTTAATAATGTAAAACATGGAAAGATACTTTGATTAGTTAAAAATGACTCCGCACTCTTAATTGACCCCTTGCACCTTATTGGGTTTTTTAACTTAACTGTCGCAATCAATAGATTTCCAGTTTCAAAATATCTAACTGACCTAGTCTTTAGCAGGCGGCCTAGTCTTTCATTCTAGTTCTAGATTAGGTTCTAAAGTACAGAATTCTTACGTAGGAGGTCACAGCACAACGCTTGTCTGTTCTTAACGAACTAGCTGCCAAGACACAAGACATTTTCAAGAAATAATCAAAATACAATGGAGTGGAGGGCCTCTTTTTAAACCTCTGTGCGACTAAACGTACGAAAAGTGCCGCATCAGAAAAACCGCAGTTCATCTAGATTAAACTTAAGTTATTCAGGCCAACAGCCAATTACAAATAACAATATAAAACAAAAGAAACCAATGTCTGACGTGCCCGGCAGCATAATTGCCTTCGATACGAGGGCAGAGGCACGTATACCCAAACGCATTTCTGGGGGGTCATCGCGCCCGTAGCCGAAACTAAACTATTTACACAAAGGGCCCTTTGTTAGCAAAATATGTATTAAGGGTTAAGTATGCCAGTTAAGTTTTTCTTATGTAGTTTTATAGATGCCTGCGTTGATACACGTACACTTTGTGTTCTTCTCTGGAAGAGTCAGAAAAATAACGATTAAGTCCGACTAGACTAATACTTACCTACTCGTCGTTACATATATCACGATTATCCAAGCATACTAAGAAGGTTTAGGTCAAGGTTGTTTCGCAATTTCTTTCGAAGATCTAGTGGAAGTTTTGATCAAGTATATAAGACATAATTGTGCGAAAAATAATGTTATAAAACTTTATTAAGATAAATTACAAGATAAGTTACAAAATAAAACCTAAAGTTGCCTGGGGCATCGTCCCCAGGACGCTTGCTGCATTTCCCTGCTGTATTGCCAGACTTAGCCGCTGAGCGAAATGTTCGCCCGCCCGAAAGTCGCCAGACACCCAGACAAGTTTATTTGAAATTTCTTTCTCAGCTTGTCTGGTGTCTGATGACCATGAAAAATAATATTACTTAAGTTACGTCAGTACTATAACTATAACGCTTATCGAGGTGCGTTTTGCCACTTCGGATATGACCCGCTTTCAAAATGATCCACACTAGAGTCCGTGCGGAAAGAGAAGAGTCGTGGAATGTATTAGGCCCCATACATTTCACGACTCTTCTCTTTCCGCACAGACTATCAATAATATCAAATTACCATAACGCCTTATAGAAGTAATGTTACTATATTACCTAATGTTACTGGGAAACGTGTAGACTCGATAACACTTAATAGAGTCCATCTAAGATTATTTCGCACCGACAAAGTGCCACGTTATATTTTGGTAGGAAATTGACATTAGTGCCGGTTCCACACTGTCGTTTGCCAAGTAGGTATGTTATGTAGGTACAGATTTTGCACAGATGGACTGTATACAAGCTAAAAAAAAATATATTTGTTAGTTGTTATGTATTTGAATTATCTTTGCAAAGAAAACGAGCCAATGAAGTTAATTGACGAGTCAGTGAGTTTAAGGGACACCCCACACTAGCGTCACCCGAGCGTCGGTGTGTAACTGTGTAGTCAACTCTAATGGCTGCTGCTCTAGGCAACGTTGGCGCAACTAAGCAGCGACACCATTTCCCATAGCGGCCATAGCGCTGACTAGACGCCGACGCTCAAGCGACGCTGTGAGGTGGCCCAATAAGAATGAGAAAAAGTAGAAACCAAATGATCTGCGTGCGCTCATTTTTGAACACCATTATATATTCTCTGCCCTATTCCGTTACGTTACTAGAGCTCCGTGTACCAAGCGTGACCACAAAATGATGCGAGCGCATGTCAAACGCATACTAAACGCCATCCTATGGTGCGGAAACATGACAAATTGGGAAAATGTCGCGCGTCATCTCACAAAAAAATATTTAAGTAGCCATTGACTATGGTCTTGAATAGGTCTTCATGCCTAATAAAGCAATTTAGCGTATGAGTTGTTCTTTTACCTAGGTAGTCATTTCTTGACAACTGTTAGTCAGATGACTAACAGGGTATAAGTAGTCTTAATAAGTACTTACCTATGTACCCGTGTTTAGATGAACACGGGCATGTAGATAGATACTTACTGTGCTTACTTAATTTAGAGAGACGTCTTATAAGCTTATAACTATTTAGCATTAAGAAATGGAATTAATTAATTATGCTTACTCTTTAGTGAAAACCACTATGTGCCTACTTATTCTAACTATAGCAATAGCGACCGAATATTATATTGTATATGCATCTATTTTTAGTTTTATATCTTAATTAAGCATTTTCCCCTTTACTTCCATATCTAATTCCACGACAGTGACAGACAGTAAATATTCGACTTTTATTGTTGCGAGGTACATCGTTTGCCAAATTAAAATGGCAGATAGGTTGAATAATTTTCTATCTTCTCATGCCTAGAAAAAAATATTGCGCTCGTTTTTTTTTTCAGCTTTACGCCAGTTTTTCATAAATTTCAAATTGTTACGTGCGCAGTTGAGAAAAACCGTGGGCATTTTTTTCTAGGCATGAGAAGATACCAAATGACTCAACCTATCTGCCGTTTTAATTTGGCAAACGATGTACCAAACACCCTGTATACACAAATGTCACAAACCGTTACAAAACTACTAATCGTTTACGTTTAAATCTTTTACCCATCCGTCATAATGCTAATAATTATTGAGCTATAAATGGCTCCAATACCACACCAATACACGTAGTGGAATTTATTAATATCATTAACAAAATCCTTTGAAGAAAACCCAACTACGCTATTTGACGTCTATTTACAACATCATTATAATATTTAAAATCGTAAATAGATGAGAATCCACGCGAGCAAGCCAAGCAAGTTTGAAATAGATTCATCAGTAAAGCTACGTTTACAATAAAACGGTAAAAGAGGTCAACTTTTGCACAATTCTAGTGAAGAAGATATGTAGGTACCTACACAGTCAGGTCTTGCCAATTGGCATATATTACGATGTTTAACCAACTTGAAAAAAAGGAGGAGGTTATTCATATCTACGGGGATGTCCTACACAGTTTCAGGTCCTGCCAATTGGCATTTAAGTATATTACGATAAGTATTTAACCGACTTGAAAAAAAGGAGGAGGTTATTCATATCTACGGGGATGTTCTGAAATCAAACTGTGCTCCTGCACGTTCAGCGGCTGATCAAATCAACATATTCCGTACCTAATAAGGTATTTCACTTTGACATTTGTGGATTTCCATTGGACTATTAAAGTGTTACTTTGATCATTTTCGAATTTACTGTGCCGATTCTAAATTTATGCTAATTTCGGTATAAAAAAGTAGCATATAGCACATATGAAGAGCGTGATAAGTAAGTGATAAGTGATAACGTTGCCTCAATACTAAATCAATGCTGACGCTGCGATAAACTTTATTAAAATGTTGCACCGGTGTATATGTCGGCGGCCGATCGTAAGATCAGGCAGATCGTAATGTTCCTGTGTAATGTTTTGACGATAGTGACATTAAACCAATATATAGGTAGGATAGGTCCGTTAGGTTGCTTTAGATGCCCGAAGGGTAAACTGCCCAGAAATAGACTCAGATCCGTCGACTCAGGGAACGGGTCAAAGATTTTCACGTTTCACGATATGCCTGATCTTACGATCGGCCGCCGACATATACACAGCTTTAGACGACAACTGTGCGCGCATGTGTCAGGTGTAGGTCGCACGCGCAGGTCGCGCGCCGCGCCGCGCGTCGACGCGTCGCCGCGGGGGCCGGGATTGTCCCCTGTACCTGCAGCGCGACCTCGCGCGCTTAATTATTTGTTATGATTCCGCGCTAAGATAAAACGTCGTATGGTATGTCCTTGTGTTATAGAAACATACAGTTTTTAGTATAACAAGGCAGTGCTGTAGGTAAGTATGGGTATTGAAATTGATAGGAATGCGCGGTAATAATGCTGTCAAAAGATAATTTATTTTGATATGATTTAATTAGGTACTTTTTTTAGGGTTCCGTACCCAAAGGGTAAAAACGGGACCCTATTACTAAGACTCCGCTGTCCGTCCGTCCGTCCGTCCGTCCGTCCGTCTGTCACCAGGCTGTATCTCACAAACCGTGATAGCTAGATAGTTGAAATTTTTACAGATGATGTATTTCTGTTGCCGCTATAACAACAAATACTAAAAACAGAATAACATAAAGATTTAAGTGGGGCTCCCATACAACAAACGTGATTTTTGACCGAAGTTAAGCAACGTCGGGCGGGGTCAGTACTTGGATGGGTGACCGTTTTTTTGCTTGTTTTGCTCTATTTTTTGTTGATGGTGCGGAACCCTCCGTGCGCGAGTCCGACTCGCACTTGGCCGGTTTTGTAACTGTTCAACTCTCTTCTAGTTCGTGAAGAAATTTATGTTTGTTCAATAATCAATAATGTGCTTATTTACTTCGGAGCTTTTATTTGACTAATCCTGTAATATCTGTTTTTTATCTCTTTTATCTTAACCTCCGGCTACATGATCACTAATCACAAGTTGTAGGTCAAACACAAATAGGTAGGTACCTAAATCTTCTGTAATCTTTTTGATGACAAAGTGACAAAATGTTATGACAAACTGCTAATGTTATCTTATTAAGGCTATTGGCAGCAGCATCTTAGTTCTTATTTACAACATATTACGAGCAAAAAAACCACTTGGCAACGGGCAAACCAGAAGCAGCGGTCAAACCGGTCCACCTGGGATTTAATCGCTGCAATACGCATCGTAAAGTAATCGTGTCTAATGGTCGCGGGCCATAAGAACAAGCTGGTGTACATTATTGTAAACACATGATATAAAATAACAACATGAAATACAAAATGTATTAAAATGTATAAGATAGGACCTATACCTACAGTAAACTTTGTTTCCAGAAAAATATTTGTTGCGATGCGTGGATGTTGCTATTAACCTTTTGGACGCCAATGACCGATATATACACACCGCAGGTCCAACGCCAAAGACGTATTAATCGGTCATAGACCACAGAGCAACATAGACCTAGGTGCATATGCATAAAGTTCAATTTCAGTTTTGACACTTCGGTGACGTGGCGTCTGAGATACAACTTTTGTGTTTGACACGGCGTCGAAAAGGTTAAACGATGTGTGGTCCAGGGAAGACTGGATGGTAAGTACCAGGCCACGGACAAAACCAGCAATGAGATGGAAGGATTCGGTTAAAGCTAGAGGTTGGCTTAAGAATTAAACTTGCTGTTGCATATTTTGTACCTTATAGAACTGCCTTTAAATTGTAATTTGTAATGTGATGAAGTCCGATTACCGAAGAATGCCTGTCCTGCTAAACCAGTTCTGAGGATGTTGTTTGCTGACCTTCGGCCCTGTACCTAACTACTTGGGTAGGTACAGGTGATTTTAATCGCATACCGGTGCGATCAAACGAACCAGTAAATATGTACCTACTTTAAATCGGCCCGAGGCGATCGATTGCGATTGTTAATCACGCGTGGTCACTATCGCGATTGACCTTGGACATATTAATAAATATATTAAAACGGGTCACTCACGTTGTTTAAGTTGAAAATTGCTCGACAACATTTTTTTGACCGTGTAGAAACCCCAGTCCAACGATTTTCCCTAATTATGTGATTGAAAGCGATTGACAGAAATTTTGATTGACACTCTCTCTCCAAAGCAAACGATTGATCGTTTCGCTGTGCCATTGACAATCGCTTTATATTGTTTCATTTTTGTCTATCTTCAATTAGGCAGGGCTAAAGGGAAAGATAAAAAACCTAAAACATTGACACATCGATTGAAAGTGCATCAATCGTACTTCAATCAGGTTTATCTCGTCATACTTGTGTACACCCATCAGTGGCATGACTTTATGAATTAATTCATTTATAATGTGCCCATGCAATTTGGCAGCTCGTTGTACGTACACTCGTAAGTACATCCCGTTGGCTATAGCGATTGGTTACGACTCTCGGTGTCACTTTACCACAGCACTTTACATTAGTTTGAACAAGAACCCGATTTGTATTCGTACGCGCAACATACGTGGAATACAAGTATGTATGTACTTACATATTACTCGTACTCGGGGCTCACCCCGTGCTACTGTTATTAAATAGAGCCAGTACCTACTTGTCTACCTATTTATAAAATCTCACGTGTCCAGTGTTGTGCGGTAATTTCGCAGGCATTTAAATATTGTGATACTCATTCGCGAGGTAACAACAGTGACTAATGATTTACTAGTGCTATTATGATTTACTAGGCAATACCATGCAATACCTATTACTTCTGCAAGTAAGTTGCGGTCGAACCATCCAATTAATTAAACAATTATTTTTTACTCTCGCTGCACTTACTCTTGGCAAATCTGATCACTCCGACGTTTGCCTGCCGATCTGTCAAATACAGTTTAGGCCTCCCGGACATGTTCATTTCATCAGTGGCCTGCTCGGCACTTGATACTTCAACGTTCTTCCTCTCGCGTAACTTTGTAAGTGAGAACTAGTGAGAAGTTAACTGCAGTCGTCAAGTACAGCCGTGCCGGTATTTGACGTCACAACCCGCATGCCCTGCGCAGGGCCAGAGGCCATTGCCCGGGAATCCCCGTTGATGCAACGAAAATGCATATTTGCTCTGTTTGTTTAGGAAGGCAGTGTTAATAAAGTATTCAAGTACTCATTTATTGCTTTACAAATACCTAACTAGCGTATGCTTGCGTATGCATTCTTGACTTAAAACTCATTCAAAGCTCAATAATTGACTAAAGCACAGAAATACTCTTATAACATAGCACTTCAGGAATTTTAAGGAATTAAAACCATTTCTTCTGTCTTCAACACAGCAGTGAAACACTGAATAGGCAATTGCTGAATCAATGAATCACATAATAGTGATTTGATAGGCCTTGTTATATCCATCAGCTGACACTATTAGGGTCAATTAAGATTCTGTGTGTATCGGAAAAAATCTGTAGCCCCATGTGGGTCCGTGCGTCATACAAAGTGATAGTGGCGAAGTGTTGCAATGTTTGACGTTAATCCGTCGCGGATGCAGCTGCAACTGGGTCGCGGATCGCTAACATCGTGTTTGCTTTTGTACAGTCAAGGTTGCCTAATACGTGCATAGATTTTTACGCATGACCGAAATTTCTAGAATTCAAGTTTTGACTGACAGTTAACGTTTGTTGATATAAGTAGGTACTTACCTAATGATTACCCGCTTATTTCTGACTCAGCCAAACTTAATTAAACAAACGCCCAAAACTTTTCTCTCGAAGCTTCGACCTCCGGCAAGGATTACAAGAACCGTTATGACGTGCGACGCTGCAATTGTTGCGTACGCGAACCAGACGGATGTCCGCTCAGCCTAGAAATTCAAGAAATGTTTCACATACACCACTGTGTCATCCCTAATATAACATGGCCCTGAGGTTCGTAACAACTAAGTGAAACGCAGGTGAACCGTTATACTGGTCCTCATAAGTACCTAAGTCGGCAAGATTTGTAAATAGCGAACAAGCACGTGTTGGCAATGGCACCACTTTCACCGAGTTTTTCACTTGGAATTATTTCACCACGATAACTTAACATTGCTCGGACTTTAATAACGGGTTTTTATATTAACCTATTGTTTGGTTGCACTTTTTGTTACCGTTTAAAGTGTCTGTGGTTTACCTGCGTTATCCATTCATTGAGACATTTAAGACTGTCTAAGTATATTCCGTTACCTTTTGCTTAACTAAATAAAATATTATCACTTACCTACATATTAGACTGGCTTTGTTGTTTCTATCAAGAAAGTCGTATAAGCAATAATGTTCACACCAACTATTCTGGAAATTATACACTTTACATAACTGTTTACAAAAAAAACTCCCTGACATAAAGTCAGTCGGGTCAAGCACTTTCGATCCCTTTCCTTACCTACTGGGAAGTGGTGACGATGAAAGGACTAGACTAGATACAGTTGACTCGTAGGTGCACATACCCCGTATTAGGTGCATTCGCTCCGACTGACATACCTACCTATAAGTTAATTATTTAACTGTTACATTTAGTGGTTTAAGTAGATTTAATTACCTATAATAGTAAGTAATGATCTTATGATATTTATTGGCGACCAAACGCATCGCGTTGGCGTCGACGACCTGCGCCGGCGCCGCCCGGACGCGGTCAAGGTCGCGCGATAGCGAGTACATTACAGCCTTACGGTGAAAACATCGTATAGTGAAAACCACATTTAAACAATACTTTACATCGTAATATTTACTCTACTTAGAGCTACCTACTTACAGACTTCATTACTTTTTATGTATGTCAGGCAGATCACAAACTTAACGTTCCTTCGTTAACTATATTCTTTAATAATAAAAAATCATAAAATGAAGTGAATAGATAATCATGCTCGTAAAGTTTGTCATTAAAATATGTATGTCATAATAAATGTCATAACAATTCCTTAGATAAAATGAGTTAAATATGTGTTGTTTTAGATTCTCGATGCATCTAACAATCTACTTTGCAGACAACATGCAGACAACGATTTTTAAGATAACAATCCAGCAACGGCAGCAACTTAAGTAAACTGATCACTTTGTTTTGCAACTGTTGACATTTAATAAATATGTATGTTTAAAACATTTGATGATGCGCGGAACAAGTTTTGTTCACATTAAAATGTTAAAAGTATTCAATTAATTCTGAATTAATTATAATTTAACCAGTTTCTCTTGTTTTGGTAGTACGACCTCGTCTGTTAATTGTAACGGTTCTAATATTCGTTTTTTAAAGATTGGTAATAAGATAATATATTGCGCCTTAAGCCCGCAGACAGGTTATTACGTGATACTGCCGTATTCGAACTTCAAGATATTCACAAGAGACGACACGTACTAGATCCATTCTACATACGTTATAGTTTAGATTTCAACTAGTTCTCTTTTGCAGCGCAATTCGGGCAATCGTGTTAGATATCTATTAGATGTGAATTAGATCTCTAAGTAATATCTTGCGGAAATCGTTCAAGAGTATCTCCAGAATCGCGGAAATGTCAAATTTGACAGGTTAGATCTTAAACATATCGTTATCGTATCTTGGCGATGTCTAAAAGATATATAACAGATGTTTATTACAAAATTCGAATCAGGCCGATAATTTTACTATCAAATCAAATCAAATCGTGGAAGTAGATGAGAGAGAAAAGAGAGGTTCTCTCATTGAGAGTTGATGGAATCTAAAATGACTACATCAATTATTATTAAAAAGTACACGTTGAGGGGTCCCTAAGGGGTCTTAATAAGGTTTTATTACCTATAGCATAATTATCATTACAACAGTGCGTGGCAATACATTAACCTATAAATAGTTTTGGATTCATAGACGCCATGCGAATATTTTCACAAGCTTTACATCGCTCAATCGCCCACTGATTAAGCGCGTTCGTCGGAAGCCGGGAAAACTAAAGGAAGTTTATTCAATAACCATATTGTCCGAAAAACGATTATCATGAAGATATGAGGCACGAGCTAGGCACATGCTTGCTCACCGCGGGAACTCCGCTGCGTCATAGTATCATTACAGGCAGCGCGCCGCGCACGAGCGGTGTAATTGCAATGCCCTGCAATCCCTGCATTATCACTATCAGTATTATCACCGATGTGATGCATTTTCTCACGAACTTATCACAGACAAACTGTCGCGTTAAATTATAATAAAGCGCTCTTTCTGTGTAAGAAGCCATTAGTGGTGGGCACTAATGACTCTTTGTTTCAGGTTACATTCATTGAGACGAGCACATGAATGGACGTAACTTGGGCGTGCGGTGCGGCCGCACTTCATTCATAAAAAAAAGAAAAGGAAAGGTGTATGTTGAAGTGAATACCTACCTTTTATCGTTGTTAAAATTAAATGAGTAGTGGGCATATTTCCATTGTAACACCTCTTTAATACATCAGATTACATACTTAACTTTGTTTATATTTGTAAGCGACCGCTTTTTAATATTACGGAAGTAATAAATTTATATCAAAAGTGTAACTTGCCTATAAAATAGTGTCGGTGGGTACGTAAAGGAAAACTTAAGTATCATATTGCATCATATTTTGGTAACATCTATTACCAACGTATTATTCCATCACTAAGCAGTTTTTTGGGCGGTCTGATTCATTCGCTATAATTTCTTTCTGGTTAGTCACGCTTGTGTGCCTCTGTGCCTGGTACGGATCCTTGTCAAAAGCTTTGACGTTTGTAGTTGGTATGTGGTTGGTATACAGTTCATGTATCAATTTATATATAGTATTTATGTAGTATACCTATAACTAGAGATATCGGTAGGATCCTCTTTGCAGTATAACCGACACGTGTTCGTGCCTGGCGTGTTAAAAAACACTCGAAAATATTTAATTATACAGGGTGAAATATACTAGGTACAATGAACAGGGCCCTTATTCGACATGTACAACTGTCAGATTTCGCGTCATTTGAAATTCAACTGCTGAAGTTCATTTGAAGTTCATCAAGTGCTGAAGTTCATTTGGTACAAACAATAATTTAACAAAAAACAACTTTGTTTTATTATTACTTTAAGGTTTATAATGGTTTGGTTTGGTTGTCACCTAACTGTGGATTGCTAATGTCAAATTTTGACAAGTAATGATTCCAAAGGTAGACTTGGTTCTCTATGACCTTCGGCACCATCTTGGAGTTTTTGACGTGCGAAAGGGTAATTTATAGCAAAGAGTAAAACTTTTTTTTTTCAGTACGTAAGTTTACATGAATTAATGACATCTTGTGAGCGATAGACCAACGAATGCGCTGTAGGCGATGCGGCGGCGAGTAGTGGAACTTACGTGACAATTTCCATCAATCAAAAAGGGACTACATTGCTGATGGTCGATAAAGGCTATTAATAATTGAATTTTAACAGCAAGAATATTGACAAGCGATCTTTTTGTTGAACCCACACCTACACGTCAAATAATGCTTGCTCCACACATTCTCTTATAACGCTCAAAATTGTAAAAAAAATTAAAGAATTTACTCATCACCTCTCTCAACTCAAGCTGCCTATTTCTAATCCACGTTAACAAACCACAAGTTGTACCTTAACACATTTCGTAAACCATATATTCAGAAAAGTCCGTATTTTATTTCTAAGTGGAACATGAATATAGCTGGTCAAGCAGATCTTGACAGTAAAAAAGGCGCGAAATTCAAATTTTCTATGGGACGATATCCCTTCGCGCCTACATTTTTCAAATTTGCCGCCTTTTCTACTGACAAGATCTGCTTGACCAGCTATAGCTTGTATTACCTTTTTGGCATAAAAATAATCTAAATTAGTCAAAATATTTTGACTAAATATTGCACTACTACTACCTACTATATAGGTACCTACCTTAGTAACTTGGTAACTTTGTGTCACCAACTATTTTGATGCTACCTACAAAGAGCATCAAAATAGTTGGTGACTGACAGGTCAGGCTCCGGTCTTGGTAAGTAATGTAGCCAAATACTGGTAAGTAATATAGTCATAAGACCTACTGTATTTGGCTATATTACTTACCAAGACCTAAAAGTACCTATTGTTTAATATGTATCTACACAGAGATGATTTTTAATTAAAGGAAATTAAATACATATATGTTATTCAACTACAAATAAAAAAATTAGATCTATACTTGGTCAACCAGAACTTGACAGTAGAAAAAGGCGGCAAATTTGAAAAATGTAGTTGTAGGCGCGAAGGGATATCGTCCCATAGAAAATTTGAATTTCGCGCCTTTTTTGACTGACAAGATTTGGTTGACCAGCTATATTTCAGTTTACACATTTTTTTTCGTTTAATTTTAATAAAACATTAAAGTTTTTAAGCATTAAACTTTATTTAATTTTCTTCACTATAGATTATTTTCTGATATTCAAGTAGGTATGGTGTTTCAGGTTGGTAACAGGAAATAAGAAAACCACGCTGGTGGTCCACATCTGTAAGTTTAAATATGAAACATGATAAAAACACTTAAATTAAAAACTTAATGTCTTCCCAGCTTTGCTCGAAAACATATAAAAACTCAAAAATGCGCGTTTTCCCAGATATAAAACCTAGCTAGATCGATTTTGCGCCCCCGAAAACCCCCATATAGCAAATTTCATCTAAATCGTTAGAGTCGTTCCCGAGATCCCCGAAATATATATACATATAAATAAATAAATAAATATACAAGAATTGCTCGTTTAAAGGTATAAGATATATATTATTAAAAACTTATAAATAAATTATTTGCCCTAAATCGTGGTAGTGACCTACCAAGTGCGGTAGGGTGCCCAGAAAGGCTGCAGGCTGACCGCTTGCCCCGCTGGATAACAATGCTGATCCGCATCATCAGAAGCATACAGATATAAAGCGCTTTGACAGCTCCTCATAGAGGCAACGCGCGCTAGGCCGCACGCCATAAATCTAAGCTAAAGTCTTAAATTCGAGATCATGAACATGAAATATTTGTTCGCTATAATAGTAAAATCATAGGTCTAATACCTATGATTTTAATATTATAGCGAAAAGTTAGCAGGAGACGGCCGTGCCGTGGTCGTGGTAGGTACAGCATGCGTGGACCAGACAAGCAAACCCTGAATTATTTACCTACCTATTTTACTATACCTTTGTTCACCATTGTGTTCACCTATGTATATTTACTCTTCTTTCCAAGATAATCATTTTTTTTTCAAGATGTAACCCGTATAATCGGGCTGTATAATTTGCCTCAATTTTTTTACACAATGTTGTATGTAATTTTAATTCGATAATTAATGATGTTTTACATATTTATCATATACTATTTTTCCAATTTTTCTTGTATATTACGTTGTTTATTTCGATTGACGTGTTTATTATTTTCGTTACTATGACAGCGGTTTTTTTTTGGCATTTAGCCAGTGTCATGTCGATATAAAAACACTTTAAAAATGCAACGGAAAGGTTGAGTCCTCCATACAATGACATTATTATAACCCAAACAAGAACCATCCAAAGGGGAATGGGGGAAATTGCGATAGGTATTTGCTTCTCTATCACTCTTGCATATCCGAGCGAAATTTAATGGTGGCACATAACGAAATTGGTTTCGCGGAAGGAAACCGTCTTTATTCATCAATGTTATATTTATTAGGAACAAACGTTGACTGCCGACTGTCCTATATATTACACTACTCTTTGCTGCCGACTTCTAGCGCTGGCGGTACACCGCGAAAATCAGTAAAATGCTGCAAATGGTGTTAAAGGTCTGAAAATCGGTACGATTGATCTTTAGGACATTTGAAACAATTTGACCCGAAGCGCCAACAAATAAAAAAAAACGAGAGGAGTTATGACGTCATGATTCTTTTGTATGAAAAAAAAAATTAGAAACCTATCGTGTGTGGTATTCAACGAAAGGGCTTTCTGAGCCAATGCTAAAAATATATCACATCGTTACATTTCAGTCATTTTGTTTAAATTATAATAAAAATAGTTTTCAAAACATACCAAGTTTGGGCTTCTCCAGATACAATACCGTTAATTTTTTTTTGTAAAATATACCTCAAATTATCCGTAATATCCTCATATCTAACCCTAATAAAGCAATTTTGAAATTATTTACATTTAAATTTTTTTTTTAATTTTTCAATTTTACAAAGTGTAATAATAGCCCTGCCGAATATAATGTCCGAATATTATGTCCGAATGAATAAATACGAGTAATAATGTCATTCGGGTAAAATAAGAGTATTGAAACTTGGTTTTTCTACTCCCGTACTTTTATTTGTCATTTAAAGGGTCGTGCACACACCTTTAAACCCCCTATAGTTCTTATCTTATAGTTAGCAGTATCTTTTTGGCACTTTTACGATACTTCGTGTAATCACCACTTAAAAAATATTGTATGGAATACATTGTTGCCAACCTAATTTTAATTGTCATTTCTGACAGACGAGTGAACCATAGACATGTTTTGGTTACTGGTACGATTTTTTTTTTCATCTTTATAGGGCTGTATCTCCTAAACCGTGCGTCGTAGAGCAAAAATAATCAAATTTTCGTTCCCCTTTAAGAAATCCCTAAGTAAGATTTAAAAAACAAAAAAAGAAAAAAAGGAAGAGAAATATTTACAGGGCTGTATCTCCTAAACCGTGCGTCGTAGCGCAAAAGTAATAAAATTTTCGTTCCCCTTAAAAGTCCCACCCACTGAACAACCTATCACATTAGGACATGAAACAATCATCATCATCCATTTTTATTATTATTTCATTGCATTTCAAAGTAAGCGCTTGGTCGTAGAAAAAGTATTGTATGCAACGTTGTTTAACTTTCAAAAAATACTCGTGGCGTCTTTATTAAATTTACTTACTCACGCCACTCGCCTTTTTTGACCTCTCTTAAACAACGGTTGCATAAAATACTACTGCATGTTCCTTTGGTAATATCTAAGCTTTAAGTAAGAAAAAGTTCTAATGAGTGGGGGTGGAGAACTCGGGAGAGGGGGGGCGTTTAAGGTGAGTTTTTTCAGTTAATTCTTTCTTAATTCTTACATAGACAATTTTTACTACGACTTATAGATTCCGAGATATAAGCGACTTTCTGAAAAAAACGTTATATATTAATTTTATGCTTTCTTTTTAAATATTTAATTGAGAGATTCATAATCACACTTTGTAAAACTGAAAAATTAAAAAAAAAACCTAAATGTAAATAATTTCAAAATTGCTTTATTAGGATTAGATATGAGGATATTAAGTATAAAATTTGAGGTATATTTTACAAAACATTTTTTAACGGTATTGTATCTGGAGAAACCCAAACTTGGTATGTTTTGAAAATTATTTATTGTATTATTTAAAAAAAAATACTGAAATGTAATGATGTGATATATTTTTGGAATCGGCTCAGAAAGCCCTTTCGTTTAATACCACACACGATAGGTACAATATTTTTTTAAATTCCATAAAAAAAAAGATGACGTCATAACTCCTCTCGTTTTTTTTATTTGTTGGTGCTTCAGGTCAAATTGTTTCAAATGTTCGTACCGATTTTCATACCTTTAACATCATTTGCAGCATTTTACTGAATTTCTCGGTGTACCGCCAGCGCTATATATATTATACTACTCTTTGCCTTTTCTTTAAACTTTTTTTTGACAAGTTTTCACAGACAATTAAAAATTTGACATTGATACATCAAGGCGGTTTGTTTACAAAGGGGCCTACCGGGAAGTGCGAAAATCGAAACTCAGCTATTTGCCTCTTTATCGCTCGAATATGCAAGAGTGATTGAGAGGTTAGATAACAAAATTTCGAATTTCTGACTGTATTTTTCTTTAAATATTTTCAAATACAATTAAGTTGCGTTGTTTTATCACAAAGTTAAAAAGACTTAAAAGACTACTGTCTGTATCATCACCATCAGATCAGCTCGATGATACCATAAAAATATTGTATTGTCACCCATATTCATGAATCTAGTATTAAACTGGATTGGGCATGAGTGGTGGGGATAACTGACAGAACGGGATAGACTTATGTATCTTTCAGTAGGAGTAGCAGCGAAAGCGCTATTATTGTTTGTCCTTGTCACAGTCTCACATTTTTTTTTATTCCTCACCGTAAATTAGCATGGATGATTGGTCGAATTTATTTGTTGCCCACCATAACAAATAAATTCTACCTATCATAGCGTCGCATTGCGTATGTTTTGTCCCTCACGGCGGCACGCGTAGACCACTTCTATAGGATGACACCTTCTATGCCCATATTACATATTATGTACTTATGTAAATTTTCAGCTTCATTGAACACCCGGGAAGTGGGTCAAATTTAATTTGCATGATTTGATTGGAACCGGGACAGATGAAACTAACTAAAAGCTTGTAAAAATGTGGCTTTCCAATTTCTATTGCAACTTCAGATGAAAACGTCCTTATTGAAGCATAAGGACCCTTAATTTATGGAAAGCCACATACAACAACCAATTCGAGGCTACTAGGCGGCAAAATACGACTCAATACGAGTAGGTAGGTCAAATAAGAGTAATAAAATACGGATTTATATTTGGCCAAATATACTTTATTGTGACAAAGTTATTCTTCCTCGCGTTATCCCGATTTTGCCACGGATCATGAGAACCTATGGTTCGCTTGACAATTAATCCCAAGAATTGGCGTAGGCACTAGTTTTTCCGAAAGCAACTGCCATCTGACCTTCCAACCCAGAGGGTAAACTAGGCCTTATTGGGATCTGTTAGGCTGTTAAAGTTTAAAGTTAGCTACTCGTAAGTCTCGTAACACAACATATAAGTTTCACATTATAACAAAAATTACTTACATATATATTATGTACCGAAACATATTACTTTTCTAAAAAAAGGACTGAAATCTAGTGCTGCGAAGAAACGGTATTTTTGTTCGGCTTTTTTGTTGCTATTTTGGCATATGGATACATGGTAGAAGAAGTAAGTGTATGGAATCCTCCTCCATTTTGCGTGGTCCGACGCACCTGGCCGGGTTTTCGCGATTTTCCGTCAATGTTCAATACCTTATTTCTTACGAACACCTAAAATAATAAGTTTAAAATTAATCTCAATGTCTCCAGTTTGCTGTTCATTCAAACTGACAAAATCCAAATTTCTGAGGCAATATACGACCGCTGTCTTATATAAGCCATTAAATATCAACATGAATAACCCCACGTTGCGTTGTTATAAATTTAATTAAATAAATAATTATTTTATTATTTAATTTATATCAACTAATTAGGCATAGCGTCCAATTTAGAATATGGCACAGGCACTAGTTCTTACGAATTTTACCTTAATTTATTAATCAAAGGACCTAGGTAAAAGTGAGAAGAGGTTGATATGCAGATGCAACCAGCTAGTCGCCGACGCACCGCTTCCCCCGGGATTAGCCCTTAAGCCTGCACCTAACAGACTGGCTCATAGGGGGCTATGAGCTCGCCGTTGCGTCAATTTTCATTTTTAGAAAAAAAACTAGTCTACTAACTACTAACAACACTATCTCTCCCTGTTTCACTGCCATCTAACCCAGAGGACAAAAATATAGCTTATTGTGGCTACTCCGTCTTCCTCATGACTCATGATATTTTACTTCACCATAAAGTAATTGGTGTAATATCAAATGATATTTTTCGCACAAGTTACAAGAAGTTCATTGCTAAGAACCACGACGATTGGTTTAAAATTTAAACTTTATATATAATTTGTTACCTAGTAATTATAATAAATCTGTTTTCTTTTTGACATTTAGTGGTATATGTATTGCTGTATGTTTATTGTCAAGTTTTTTTTAATTCTGGACAATTGTCATATATTCGTTTTCATGATAGATCTACACCAACGCAACTGCATGTCATGTTCTTGCGGTTTATTTTTATAACGCCAAGATCAAAATTTGACTGTTAACTCCATCTTGCGTCGAGTAGAGGAATCAAAAAACTATAGAAAATAGAAATGCAGTTTACTCTATGCCATAGAATCCCCTTTTAAATGTCATAAATCCAAACATGGCGGCCATACCAATAGACAATCAAGTCTAGCGATGAAATGATTTGTTTACATGAGATTCACTGACAGATAATGATCTTTACCTATTCGACAACCCACGATAGTTCAGATTCAAATGAACTTCAACATGCGACGTCAAAATTGGCATGTCGAATAAGGCCCCAGGTTATGTGATTCAATTCGTTAGCACTACAATAGCTTTCTGCTGGACCCAAAGTGGTACAGAAAAGCTCTATCTCTCCTCTCTGTTGCCGAAATAGATCTCAAGGTTTATTTCAAATCCTCTACCTGCGAGGAAAATGAGTAGTATTTCTTCGGGACACAGTTACCTGTGTGGGAATTCACGAAGAATGTCCTCGAATGTGCAATAGTGATACAGTGAATGAAATTTCAAATTCGCGGTAGTCCCGCTGGCATTATCTACACTTTCAGTAAATACTTTTTCACCTCAGCAGCTCGAACAAGGGTACTTTGCTACTTAAAAACAATGAGCAAAATCGCATTTTGCTCACTGAGTGAGACAAAATAAGCAAAATGCGATTTTGCTCACTGTTTTTAAGTAGCAAAGTACCCTTGTTCGAGCTGCTGAGGTGAAAACTTAATTGTTGGTATATCTTAAGAAAACATGAGTAAATAGGTAAGTGATGAAAAAGGAATACATTTTTCGGGTTCTCTAATATGTTCTCACTGCAGTCACTGCTGAGGTGAAAAGTTTTGTGAACTACACGAGATCAAAGTTATTTACATCTCGTGCGCTTTTGAGTCCATTACTACGCTCAAGATTCTAAATTAGAATCTTTAGTATAGAATCTTTCGCTTGCACGGGACTCAAAATAAGCACTCGAAGAAATATCAAACTTTGATCTCTTGTTGTACAAATAACTATTTTGTCACTTGCCAAAATGCATGCTGGACTTTTACATTCTCCGAAGTTGGAGTTTACAGACATGAATAACAAACATATAAAATAAAAAAAATACGGTCGAATTGGTAACCTCCTCCTTTTTTTAAGTCGGTTAAAAATGACTAACATTCCGAGAATATTTTCGGTGACTTGTGGTTACAGTAGGTATTGCAGTATGTAACAGTGTCATAGGGAATTTCAGTATTAACGATCACGTAAGCGTTGGGGGTAGTTGAGTCATTGTAACGGTCTGTTAACGGTAAATTTTATCTTACTCACCAGAAACACTTGCCTAAGAGCCTTGAGTTTACCAGACAGCGAGACAGAACGTCCGGAGATTCCGGAGTGTAGTTACTAGGTATAGCTACACAAGCACAAGCAATATTAAGTACCTACTAAAACATATTAGCAAAGTAATCTGATTCTTGGGGGTAACTCCAGCCAGCAGATCCTGCAAGGACTAGGAAGGGGAGACTACAAGTGGGAGGCGATGTTGATACAAAGTAGCACTAAGTATAAATCAAATAATGCAATGGATTTCTCATTTTTCTTACTATAATTCTAGTGACAGCGGTAAATAGTTGTGGAAAATACACCCTTACCCTCTTGTTCTATGTAGGTGTAAATAGTGTCAACTCTATTTTCGCACGTCGTACAATTCGTCGAACCGTCTCTCTATCAGAAAGAAATAATTAGTCGCGCGCTTCGAGATGTTCCAAATGCAACCGTAAACTCATAGGTATAGAGTTATAAACATAAACAAGTGATGTTGTACCGGGTCACACTATATCATAATAAGGACATATTGTTTTATTGTTATCACTGTTATCAGTTTCCGGTCTGTATTTAGATGGCTGGCGCGCATTCCAAAAACAGTTGATATTTATAATTAGGTCTCTAACATAATGTAGTGACACCCACATTGTGTTTTAATCCAGTGCCAGAAAAAGAGCGCGTAAAAGTAACGGAGCTATCATATAGAGAGGTCGTGTCACACGTGGCGGGGCGGGGAACAAAGAAAAATACGCATAATGTTGTTGCGTACGCAAAAAACAAAGTTTTGTCTGGCAGTTTAGGGGACAACTGAAAGGCAAACGCATCTGGAACAAGTGAATTTCATCTTGGTTCTATCTACTATAACTAGGTAAGTATACAGCTCTCATTTTTAATTCTTGTAGGTTAATACTCGTATGTTTTTCATAAGGTTGGGCCTTGGTTGCCTGATAATAGTGATAATACCTAAATGATATTTGATTTGATTTTGACTGACTGACGTTTTTTGTTTATTTAAACATTGCACAATAAATAACATTCTCTTATAACCTAATTTCGTCCATACATTGTGTTTAAAAATGAGATAAACTACTGTTTTCTTTCAATAAAATCACTTTGTAAAAATTTTTGGTTAAAAGTAGGTATGGAGGAAGGAAGGAAGCAAGCTTGTTTATTCACAATGTTAGCCAAAGCTGGTTTACGTAATTAATATTTTTTTAAAGTTTAATTATAATTGGTAACCGAGAAATATTCAGGCGTACAATATTTGTGCTTGTATTGCTCCCGGACCTCTCACTCATCCACCAATCATCGTTAGCGCCGTTAGCGGTTTTCAAGGTCGTATCAAATTAAAATCAAAACCGCAACGAGTTGTGTAATCTAAATCGGGCTCCTGGATAAAGTATCATTGATATCATTATGAAAGTTTTTATATGCATTAGTTATACATATAATAATTTTACTTATATATTTCTTTCAGTTAACATAATTTATAATTATGGACCTCCAGGTCTTTCTTTTGTTGTATTTTTCTTTTGCAGTACATCTTTTGTATTGCATTTTTGATGTGTTTATGTGACTGTTTGGTTCTCTAAATAAATGAAAAAAAAAGTGTAGAAACCTAATCATATTGACCGACTATTCCAGGAGATCATCGCTCGTCAGAAGTGAACATTAGAATTAGAACGCGTATACATCCATGTTCGTGCCTCACCGTGAATGTGCTGCTACGTCCCGTCATCCGCAGCCTGTGAGAGGCAGATGTGGTCTGTTATGTTATTAGGCTGTATATAATATAAATACATATTTTAAGTCACAATCACAATAGCTAGCTTTTTGCTTACTTTAGCGTGATGCATGTAAAAGAGCGAAGTGACAATAAAACAGTAGGCCTAAATGTTAGGTTCTCGTATTTTTGACGTTTGATAATCTATAGCTACACAAAGTAAATAAGGAAAACGTACTGGTGCTCGACGCGGTCCCAGTACATGTCATCTTGAAATTTAAGCCATTGTCAATAGAGGTGACAGCAGGGTGTCATATATTGGGCACTAGAATGTCGAGCACTCGTACGTTTACCTTAAACAAATGAAAAGCAGATTTTATTAGTTCCAACTTTATAATATTATGTAATCGAGTACGATATTAGATATACTATTAAGAATCTGAAATCATTTACATTGAATAACGGTCGATGTCGCAGAGGTCGATTCGAATTTGACAATTTGTTATGGGTTTGGACTGGTTTTGATACCACCTTGACGATCGTCTTGGTGATTGGCGCGTATTTCACAGTATCTTTCACTTCATTTTGCGTGCACCAATCAGCGTGAGCGATTTTCACCGTCTTATCAAAATAATACATACAAATTATTAAAAAAAAAATTAAATTTGTTGTTATTGCAAGTAGAAACAGTGTCATATACTAAGAAAAGCCTGGCCACTAGATGCTTGGGCCACTTTTTCTTAGTAGGTATATGACATTTATTTCAGTTTAACAAAAGGCACGTATTTAACCGGTTAACTAATTAATCGATTTTGGGTAGTTTAAAAAAATAGAAATGGCTACTAAAATTAATAGTTTGGCAACAAAAACGGAGTCTTAAAATATATCAATATGAGCTGTATTTTAAAGCCGTTACAGCATTTGAATATTTTTAGGCAGGTACCAAGTATTTATTTGGCAACTGAATTAATATATTGGAGACTATTTATGAAGCACGTTTTAAAAAGAAAACTGCTATCTATTAATTCAAAAATGAAGTTCTTTTAAAATATTTTGTTTGGTCATTACACGGTCAACCTAACACGCTCCTCCTCGCTTCGCTCGTCGTCGCACCTATCTGTTGTCTCTAGCAGAACACAGTGGTAACTATTTAAATTAGTAATTAAAAATTTAAAGATCTAATGGTATAATGACAATTAGGCGTTTCATGATTAGAAATTTCGACTATAAGTATACTAACCATTGCGTATTAGTAAATTAATTTGAGGTGTTTTGTGTAAAAAGTGACCAATATTCATTAAATTTAACTGTTTTCGTGTTAAAATACTACCTAGCTGAAAACGATATGCTCAGTTATGATTAGTTGATTACTTAGGCGTGAACAACTAGATGACAACTAAATTTTATGATCGCTTTACAATATTATTTGCCAATTTCTTATTTTAGATGCCAACCTATCACTAAGTTCCCTATAATTTTTTTAGGTGGCTTGATTTTGCTGCCAGTTTTTTTAATAATATGATGCTTATATTTGAGGCTAAAATAATTTTTTTGGCGCCTAAATATTAATGCACAGCCAAATTATATTATTATATGCCCAATGAAAGTTCCTGTTTAATATTTTAGTTGCCCGGTTAATAATAAGCCTTAACAAAATAAGTTCAAAGCCGTTACAAATTGTTAAATCTAAATCGAGCTCACTTTTAATTTTAACACAGTGTGAAAAAATATGACTTTCGTTATCGCATTACTGCCGCGTTTAGAATCAAGGCGCTGTAGGCCTAGCACATGATTGGCGCGACTGTAGGTACCTCGCGGCGACATAGACTACCCGTCTTTTTCTAACTATGTAAATAAAAGAGGGACGGGTAGTCTGTCTCGCCGCGAGATACTGTCGCGCCAATCATGTGCTAGCCCGGCTGATCTCACATTTAAAACTTTCAATCAGTCACTCAATTTATGAAGGAGATTAACGGTGACTCCACCCCCGCCGTGTCAACGCTGCAATAGTTGGTAATGCTGCTGCAGGCGTCATCCGAATGTCAACCTATAGGTACTTACATTTTCTGTTAAAGTCAATATAAAAAATAATGACTCCAAGGCCGATTCGGCCACGGCGACTGCTTCAACTCCGTCGCTGTCTCTGGTGTGCTCGCAAGTGGCTGACGTAGCCGATATAAAAAATAGGCCAGAGCAATATCAGGGATTTAGATAGTAATGGAGCAATTTAGAATAGGTTAAGTTACTCTACTCTACCAGTAGAGTAAAATATATGAAAACTGCCAATAATAGCCATTGGTAAACTCATTCAATTGTTTACCGTTATTTTCGCTAAACTAATTCCAATTTCTAACTGGTGGCCTAGCCAAGATGACAATCAATCGTTGATAGAATATGCCAATCGAAACTTAAACAATGTATGGAAATAAAATAAGTAAAGTCTATTTTTTTATTCGGTAGACTGAAATGACAGTTAATAGTATGAAATGACATTTCATGTTCATACTATTAACTGTCATTTCAGTCTACCGAATAAAAAAACAGACTTTAGTCACTTGACTTTTCGTAGCATCTGTCATCCCGATACACGGAAGAAAGAATGAGCGCGCCGCGGTGTCCCGATACATCTTTTCTTTTAGTTTGTCGATGTACAATTGTCATCTTGGCTAGTCTCCTGGTTTCCAATAATTACAGCTGTTATGCGCTGTGTGGTTGAATTAAAGTGCCTAAGTACCTATAAAAATATTACAGTTTTCGTCCTAACCGGTTTAATAGAAGGAAAAGACTGTTTAGTGAAAACTGTTAGTTAACACGGATCGAATGGATCGATAGTGACCGGTTTAAAAAATAACTGCAGTATGATATACCTAGACGTTAATTTGCCAAATAATGAAATAAGTTTTAGTCAAACATTCGAGACACATGGATAATAATTATCTAGATATAGCTTTCGTGTCGCTAAACGTTTTGCTGACGTGGAATACATAATAAAGGGTGAGGTATTGATGGAATTAAATCAATCTTTGAACAAAAACTCATTTATTACATTTAAGTATTGATACAGCAGTTTACATCGTTGTTTAGAAATGTAGGTATACATCTTAATAAATACAAGAATATTTTGGCAAAAAAAAAATTACAGGCCAATGATAATGAATGACAATAAGTTGTAATCTCGCAGGATAACCAAAATTACCTAGTCTAGTGATAAATCATAAATACTGTCACAAAGCTATAACCTTATTATTCCTACAGACTATGATTTTAAAGGTATTCAATTTTATATATGGACTAATAACAAATAAAAAACACGTAATAATTATATGATGTTGTCAATATTTCCCTTGCCTTAATACGAGATACGAGCCTTTAAATACGCATTTTTTTTTGTAGAAAAATTACATTTTGCTTCTGAAATTTTAGATTAAGTAATTTTTTTTTAATTCTTTGACTGCATGCAGATTTTTCATCAATAAATATAAATATAAAATATAAATATTATAGGACATTCTTACACAAATTGACTAAGCCCCACGGTAAGCTCAAGAAAGCTTGTGTTGTGTTGTGGGTACTCAGACAACGATATATAATATACAAATACTTAAATACATAGAAAACAACCATGACTCAGGAACAAATATCTGTGCTCATCACACAAATAAATGCCCTTACTGGGATTCAAACCCAGGACCGTCGACCGCGGCTTCACAGGCAGGGTCACTACCCACTAGGCCAGACCGGTCGTCAAATACCTACCGTCCGTGTGTGTTCCTTTATTTAAATTAATTTTAAACTATTGATTCCATGACATATTCCATACTATAGACAGACAGACGAATGGACAAACTTTGTAAGTGTTCCGTTTGTTACCCTTCGGGTCCGAAACCCTGAAAAAATATTTTTTGTTCATATTTTAGTAAAATAACCACAAAGTATATTTGAGAAGAACAAGTCAGTCTGTAATTTGGCAAATAGAAATTAAAAACGGATTTTTTTTATTTATTTCGCAAACAGTAAGCATTTCGGCCATAATATTCAGTAAAATTATGTCTAATAATAATACAAATAAACGTGCATAAGAATATTTGAATTTCAGCCAGCGACGATTTTACTATGGGATTCCGGCGAGGCCCTTTCTAAGCGAGTACCGTAAGGTCGGGGTACTTTAGCCCTTACAAGGTTACCTTGTCCACCCATGAAAACCCATTTATTGAAATAATATATTCTTAAAAACGACACTAAACGCTTAAACAAAAACAGATTAATCACATAATGCCGTTTTTAACCTTGGAGGCTAAATTACTGCGACCTTACGGTAAACTTTGCACACCTCATTACAGAAAACAATACAAATACATAATACAGAAAAGAAGAGGTCAAACAACAGGCAGTCTTATCGCTAAAAAGCCTACTATACCTATTATACCTACATAGGTACTTATGCAAAAGGTTTGTTCGCTAGCATCATCGTGCCTACACACTTCACTTTATCTTGCTTTGCTTTATTGATTCAGCTCGCACCATGTGAGTCTCATAAATAGCTACTTGTATCAATAAGTATAAAATAAAATAATTATATAGAGAATAACTAAGACGCTAATTGTTTCTTTTTTTTCTGTTATAATGACGCCTCTAAGTGTTTTGCTATAATGCATGATGATGATGCGCTGTTTGCTCCTGGTTTTAAGATACATATTATTAGAATCCAGATGTTGGGAGTACAAGCTACAAGTTCTCCAGGATGACTCAAGACATTGAAGAATAATTACTCTGGCGAGCGCTATAAATCACAACGTTGCGATAGAGCAGTGGTTCCTAACCTTTTCAGTCCCGTCACCCCTATGACTTACTAGGGAACCTGATTTTACCCCTCCTCCCAATGGTAATAAAAAAATAAAACGTGTATGTTTGTTGTATTGTTATATTAGGTTAGCTTATTACCCCCGTAAAATACCAGTTTTACCCCCACGGGGGTAATTACCCCAAGGTTAGGAACCACTGCGATAGAGGCAAGACAACGCTTTAAAGGTAGGTAGGTATTATGTAATAAGGGTGCTGATAACTAGGGGCTCGATTCGGATTTTGTAATAGACATCTATTAGATATCTTTTAGACATCGCCAAGATACGATAACGATATGTTTAAGATCTAACCTGTCAAATTTGACATTTCCGCGATTTTGGAGATACTCTTGAATGATTTCCACAAGATATTACTTAGAGATCTAATTCACATCTAATAGATATCTAACACGATCTATCGTAAAAGTGACATTGGTTGTCCGAATTGCGCTGCAAAAGAGAACTAGTTGAAATCTAAACTATAACGTATCTAGAATGGATCTAGTACGTGTCGTCTCTTGTGAATATCTTGAAGTTCGAATACGGCAGTACCTATAGCTACCAAAAGCAAGTAAGTTTTACTGATTGAATACCTACCAAAACCAAAGTAAAATTATAAAGTTCATATTCTAAAGAAACCATAACAGTGAAAAGTATGTAAAAGTCCTATTTATTTTTAATTATTTGCATTTTATTAATGTATTTACTCACATCATTTGTCCTGTCACGTTTCAAATATAAATAGTTAACAAAATGAAGATATAAAATAGGTACCGTTATTTCATACGTTCAGAAAGAACTAAACACAAACAATACCCTTATTTGATTAGACTCAAGACAGGCAAAATTTGGAAAAACATAACCATGTAAGTAAATACCTACCTACCTAAGGGCTAAATAGTAGTTTTAATTTAAATGTCAAAGATATATTTTACCTTTAACCATTTTAAAATTTCACAAGTTTATCTTGAATCTTGAATGCCTTTACAAATATTTAAAAATGCGTCACTTGAACGTTACATATTACATACGATCTTCGCACATTTACTATTACAGACGAATACAACTCATGAAAAGTTTGCCGAAAGTAATTGAAACAATTATTTTGTTGAAGTATTTAACCTGAATGTACTATAAATTGTACATTTCAAAAACAAATACACACAGAAGAAAACCATACTCAAGTGAAATATTTCACTCTGAGACATTCACCATAACAGTAAGTATGCACAGATGCACGTTTACACTGCAGATAAACAAAACTCATACAAAATGTATCAACAACAAAAACAACCTGAACAAGAAAAAATACCTTAAACACGTTTTATACAATATCATAAATATACGAAATATAGGTAGGTACGTTACTTACGTCAAACTGACGACACTTACGACAAAATCCTGTTCACACCAGATTTTCACGCGGTGATTCAAAAGAAAAATATTTAAATCATATATTATTACATACTAAGCTGATATTATAAATAAAATAAAAATAATTCGGGTCAATATTATGTTTGCAAACCTGGCGGCGAAATGATTCAGTCTGCAAGCATTCATTATAATACTTACTTATGATCAAGTTTTAATAAAATAAAAAGATGCGCACTACGATGTGATCCTGGGCTATAACGTGTGTGAATTATGGATCGATGGCGCGTGGACTCTCAACTCAACGTCAATTTCTCAAGTAAAACGTCGTATCGACCAGTAATTATGTTGTTCAAACGACTTTACAGATTTATTGTAAACGTCGTCGTGGGAAGCCGCGTGCCCATCGATGGCAATTAAGTTGCGGCTTCTATGATGCAACGTTACAGAATAAATCATAAATATGTATAACTTGCTACTTGCTCATAATGTTTGTCAACAATAAGTTACAATTAAATCCAAAAAGAAGGGATTAAAAATTTAGGTACTTTTTTAAATAGATCATAAAGAATAATTAAGAATTAACAATGCAATTTACTTCAAAAATGAAAATCAAATCGGCTTCTAATAAAATATTTAAATTGTGAGAGACGATATACTTTCTGGGTAGTTACAGTACAAACACGTGTAAGATAAGTCTAACCTCAGTGTGGCGACACTTTAGAATTCTATTTTTTACGCTATCGTGAGTATCGTATGATCTTTCAACAGTGCATGTCAATATTAATTACACATTTTACCTCTACTATTTTACGTTTATTGCATACTATCCTACCTACACTATCGCATTGAGTAGCTAATTAACAATATACAGTGTGTATCAACTCTTGAAATTAAATAAATCAATAATTATTTATAATATAATAGTGTCTTCAGCTACTTCGTCAACGTCTGGATGTATTTTAAAACCATTATACGCGATACAATCCGATTGCATAGTTTTATTTAATCACTTATACATATAAAAAATAGTTTTGGGACGAGTATTTTAATGGGTTTTAGTTTGAACAAATCAGTCAGTCTTTGGTGTCAACCAGACGGCTGAGCGTCGTTCGCTATTCTTTTTATCGTAATCATATCTCATCTTAGTACGACTTGAGACTTTTTGGAAGCAGGCGGTTTTGTCTAAGTACAAGCTGCACAAATAAACTAGGTATGGTTTATCGTTCTGTATCATTTTCGCGGAACGTTGGCACTTGGGAAATCCTAAGTGTAATGAATGAGCACCAACTCATTGAGAACGCGTGAACTGCAGCCACAAAATTTGCGTTTTCTTAGTATCGACTAATGTATTATATAGTAGACTATAGAGTAACATGTGTTATAACAATGGCGACGCGAGTTCAATAAAAGGCTCTGACCAAAATAGGTGTGCACTGATCACTTGATCAGGCACATAAAATTTACATTGAATATGTAACTAAAATCTACTAATCATATTAGTACTTGATGTAGTATGGTTCTTTACTTAAATTTAATTGACATAATGCCAAATCGTATTCTCCGCCAGTCAACCATAGGGCCATACAGATATATGTATATGATAGTTGTATCTAAACTGAAATATATTATTCATAATAAATATGTGATGTCCCACGGGTAAAGGTACCTTATGGCGGTTGGCGCTTACGCTAGTATTAACGCCGCTCCAATATTATTGTGGCGCTATGCAACGTAAGCGCCTTTTACCGTGGAACGTCACATATATTTAGAGAGCCATAATAATTTTGCAACGTTTACGTAAAATATTTATCATAATTCATGCAACTTTAGAACAAACAACATGAACGCGCCTCTGATGAAACTCTCTGCACTTCATTTTTGCGGGACTTAACTTTTCAATAACTAAATATTTTGTTTGATAGTGAAATAGATTGATTATTATTAGTGTTGAAATCGTCATTAAGTAACTCATTAAAAAAAGGAACCGATTTTACATAACAACTTTTTGTTTAGTTCGTGTTCAACGAACTAAACAAAAAAAATGTTATGTTACTCGTTGATATGGTTAGAATGTTTATTTTCGATTCTCTTTTCGTGCTTAAAAATCCGAAAATCCTTGAATGTTTCGAAAATTGTATGCCAAGGGGTGTAACGCTTAATGGGGTGACAGCAAAACGCCTCGGATGTCTGAGCCATAGGTATATGGCTCGACAGTACAGGACAGGCATGAGTACAGGAGAAACTAAGCAAAAACAAATGGTTAATAGGGCGAAGACCACCCATACGATACATTTATCGCGGCCCCCTTTAGCACTTACCACTAATTGTCAGTCATCGAGACAGGTAATATGAATGATTGCATTGCAAGTCACTCGTTACCAGTATTCTAATAACTTGAGTTTATTATCTGTGGTGAGGTATATTACGGTAATAAAACATGTTCGACTAATCTATTTAAATGCGATAGTGTAGGTAGCGACTAGGGGACTTAACTGGCCATTGTACCTTATTACGAGGAGATAAGGAATGATAATAAATTGTTTTGTACAACAAGAGCATAGCCTCAGCTAAAGAGTCATGGTGTAGGTCAGGTAGGCAAGTTACAAAGGGGTCTTAGACAATATACCGATATAAAAAGGATATCCTTTATCTTACCTGACATTACGGTAACTTTTGCCGAAAATTCATTCAGTTATATGCGATGAATTAATCTAACCTACTAACTAATATAATATAAACAATACAATACACAAATATATTTTTTTTTTCATTGAAATTTGCTTCTATGTGTTTAAATTGAAGCAAGTCATTGACCGCGTTGAGCGTTACATAACAACTGTCGTGTCGGTCATTATGTTGCCATGTTTACCTTAACGAGTCTCGACTCGTTCGCGTCGATCGAAATATTACTATTCCCTACCTTATATGTAGTTGTCAAAACAACTTTTTAGTCTATTCCCCAAAAAAGCATTTGTGCATACACGCAGTTTTTTTTGTGGCACTTTTTCGATACTTCGTATAATTACCACTTAAAAAATATTGTATGAAATAGGTAAATTGTTGCCTACCTTATTTTAAATTTTTTAAATGTCATCTCTGACAAATAAGTGAACCATAGACATGTTTTTAATTTCATTCATTCTTTTCCCACCCGTACCCTCCATTCTTTGCTACTAGGTACTTGAATGTTATTGTGGTTGTCGAATAAAAACTTATCTTTTGTGTTAAAAAACAGTGTGTCTTTCAAGTTAAAATGGATGAAGACGAAATTTAAACTTATAGTGTCTACTCTACGCCTGAAGAAATATCAGATAGGCTGATAGGCCAACAAGTCATGACATGAAAAATGCTTTTTTGGGGAATAGACTAAAGACTTGTCTTGACAACTATAAGGTAGGGTTTTAAAGATGTGTGCACGACCCTTTATACAATTTTATTGTGACAAATAAAAGTACAGGAGTAGAAAAAAAATACGCAACCCTCTTCTTCCTCCTCTCCATCTTTAGGGTTATAATAGGTATTTACGAGCATATGAAAAAAGTGTACATTATGATTATCTCTGTTTATTTTCCACTTGATTTATAAGGGACTCTACCAAACTAGAATAGGTACAGAATATACGCGAATTAGACCTGCGATACTTATTCAACCCAGAGCACCCACAAAATAAGGTAAAGGGCCCCAAGTTCGTGTTAGTACGTTATTTCGTTAGTTTTGTTTCTGGCGCAAATAATAAGGAATTCAAGTATTGTTTATTTAAATTATACATATGAAAAAAATCTGTATTATTTAATCTCTTCAATAAAATAATAACCAATATTTTAGTGATTAAACTGAGAGTAATACGACGGTCGAAACTATCAGACGGCCGCGAACAGCTGTGTTATATGCGTGCACTTTTTTTAGGCGTAAGGTGCGCGCTCTCACTTGTTAAGCTTATAGGAAGGAAAAGCTAAACCCATTCGAATAAAAGTTTTTGGGAGTGTTTCTGTGGGTTCCTTAGTAATTGATTTGATAAGAAAAAATATTGAATATATGCATAGAAATACCTTAAAATTGCAATAAATCAACTCACGAAATAGCGGTCATTTTATTTTTCGTGTGTCTCCTATTTCGTGCCACTAACGAATCAAGGATTTTCTAGATACATTTTGAGTGCTTGTTTTTAAATAGAACAACGAAGATAATTAAAAAAATAAATTAGAAAACAATTAATGTATTTTATGAAGTTTCGTATGAGCGAAATTCGGTATATGTTTTTTTCACTAGAATTCTCATAAAACGAGTTTGAATGTGACCCGAGTTTAAATTTTTAAGGTATATTCCACGTATATTCTCATATTAACTACTAGCACAATTTTATTTATAATTCAATTTATTTGATTTATTTTTGTGTATGTTTATATAACTGGTCAACCAAATCTTGTCAGTAAAAAAAGGCGCGAAATTCAAATTTTCTATGGGACGATATCCCTTCGCGCGTACATTTTTCAAATTTGCCGCCTTTTTCTACTGTCAAGATCTGGTTAACCAAGTATATTTAACGTATAAGATAGTTAATTTTTTTTCTGTATTTTTATTTTTTGAATTTTTATTTTTATTTTTTTAATTTTTTTTTATTTATATAGTTCGGCTTTTAATCAAGTAATAAAGTATCCATATGGTTTACGAAGTCTTAATTCAACTATTAAAGACGACGAGTACAAAAAACTTTAAGCTAGCTCTCAATATTTAACATTTTTTTTATATTATTATTAATTTGACCTTACAATTACTGGTAAGTAGGTAAGACCGTTAAATAATTAAAATGATTATCAGCAAATTATCACCAATTACTCTAAGAAAACTTTATTCCGAAACAGGGGACACGAATTCACGAACTTAGGAGCTGAGCTAAATTTGTATCACGAAATGGGAGCCAAATAAGAGGTTCACGAAAAAATTCATATAAAAATAAGTTTCAACTAAAACCCTATAGTTCATACATTAAATTATTAACAAAGAACTCAAAAGCTTTCAAGGTATTGATATGCTTAGTAATATTTAAAAAAA
This sequence comes from Cydia amplana, assembly GCF_948474715.1. Classification (NCBI taxonomy): domain Eukaryota; kingdom Metazoa; phylum Arthropoda; class Insecta; order Lepidoptera; family Tortricidae; genus Cydia; species Cydia amplana. The sequence goes on along the minus strand of NC_086079.1, from coordinate 13,553,354 downwards.
ATGCTTAGTAATATACAAACTCTCAAGAGCCTTAACCTGCCGAAACAGGGGCCCTTTACCTTATGTGTGAAATCGACAGATGAAAAGCGAGCCTCTTTTACAAGACAGCTATGAATTCAATGAAGAATATTATAGTTCTTAGCAGTTATGTTGTAACTTCAACCCTAATTATGAAATTATTTCTTGGTCAACTTATATCACGAATTAGAGCTTCTAGTACCTAATATTTTCTGATGTAAATGCTACCAACAAATACAAGATCCTGCATTGAATTAATTAACAGAATTGATCTTGATTTCGATTTTATTTTATTTTTCCTTTGAAGAATAATTGATTAGAATGATTAGGTACATATTTGTCATTATATTAGCTAATATATACCTAGCGTATGTAGCTAACATCAGGTGAACTTTTCAGCTTGGGATGGCGACGTTACAAAAACTTCACCTGATATTAGCCACCTGCTTAACATTCTTAAAATAATAAATACCTAGAACAGAAACATTCAAGTTCGCTTCAAATTTAAATTACATTCTAAGTCACACATTAATATTTCTTAAGTTTTATAAAGACTCACTTTTGGTTAACCAATCAGCTCTCTTTTAACATTTAGTATTTAGGTAGTACAAATAATATGAATGTCTTAATTAGGTCCCTTAGATCTCTTTAAAGCGAATAGTTAGTTGGGATTCTAGCAGCGTCTGTGATTGGTTTACCATACCATTACGAAGGATGTTCACGCTTATAAAGTCCAGAAAAAATCCAACTGGTTTTATTAACACATGGTTTACGATCACATTTTGAGCGAAACACGTATTAGCACTTTCACCGAAAAGTAAACTTATATTAACACCATTTTACGAAAGAATTAGTCTAAATTTGAGCGTGAATCGAGCGTAGACCGACTTGCGTACGTCCGCTCTATAACCCGTCAGCAGCGGACTGGCTTTAGAGGGGGGAAGGGAAGGCGCAGTTTTGGCGCCATCTCTTTGAAACTACATTCGACAAGTCTCCAGTTCATATAAAGCACCTGTCCCTCCAAGTCTCGTATTATTCTCAAGCGAGACTCCGCTTCGCCTGTAACGGCAGCTATTAGCCTAAGCTAACTCATATCGTACTAAAGTATATTCAATATGTCTAGTGAAAAATTCATTTTTATCGCGTCGGTGTGCGTGGTGGCGATATTCGTCAGCAGATCAACGGCAGGACCGGCGCCAAAGGTTGTCAACATTGAGGACGTCCTAAACCGGACTGTCTGTCCCTTCAAAGTGGACATCGACATAAACGAGGATCGAGTGCCGCGGCGGATAAAAATGATACGCTGCGCCGAGCAACCCAACCACTGGTGCAGGGCGAACGCGATTCCCGACCACGAATGCTGTCATCACAAGCACTCCAACCACGAGATGGAATGTGTGGAAGTGCGGGACAAGGCGCTAGTGTACTACAAGAGCTCAGATCGGACGGACTACATGGACGTGACAGTGGGCTGCACCTGTATGATAGGGACGGTGAACACAGTGCACGCGGGATCATAGGGCCTCCGCCGCGGCCGGCGCCGACACCGCCGCTGCCGCGCTCTGCACATGGTACAGAGTTCCTATTCGCACTCTCGCAAATGCAGTCGGCGACATAAGACTAAAAAAATCGTGACAAAATCATGAAAACAGTGCGTGATATCAGTGGATGATAAATAAGGTAGAGGACCAGTCAAAGCAGCTACTTTTAATTAAATATGTCAAAACAATTTGGTGCCTACAAAGTGACACTGAATCCACCTAGGTAGTTTAAATGAGTTTTAGTTAATTTTAAAATGTAATTGAAAGCGCAAAAACATGTTTTATCTTGTTTTTTTTTCAGTATATTTCCGTAAGTTTTATTTAACGACCGCTGTGAAACAATTTAATTTATTTGAGTATTGAAATTGTACATAGGCTGAGAATGAAGTGAACGCTTGTTTGTCCGAATGTGTCGGTAATTTATTTATTTATTAATTAACTAGGACAATTTTATGGTTGTGATTTAAATGGACTTGGCCGCGGTCTAGCGAAGTATACATAGGATTCATGTGAGGTTGCTTAATTTATTAAAAGTATTATGTTAGAGTATTAAATTATTGTTATGTTTGTAAGTTAGGTGAGTGTTAAGTGTGTTGTTAGTCAGCTAGTGTGAAGTTGTAATTGTGACCAGTGAACTCGCAGGCCGAGCCAAAGTCCAGATGCCCTTTTTATAAGATTATTGTAATAGGAATAATAAATTGTTTTTTTACCAAACTATATTTTCTTACATTTCTTACCTGCACCATTTCTCCACCGTAGCCAACTTTTCCTTGTGAAAAAAAACTTTATATTATTAAAAGATCAACTGACTCAAAGGTTGAAAAATATCATTTGGAAATGCTATATTTTATTAGTTAGTGGGATTCATTTTAAATAAAATCAAGAAAATGTTTGACCAAGTTGGCAATATGGACAAAAGCAAGAGGATAAAATCATTTTACAAAGTTGAACCTAAAATGGCCATCCGCTTATTAGATAAATTGTTATTTAATAATCACTGGGTAGTTCCAAGTGGTAAGATCATATAGTTTTTAATCGTCTTTTAAGATTATACGTCAGTCATCTGCAAGTGTGCTAAACTATCAAAAATAAAAATAAATCAATGAAAAAGTAATGGTTTCATCGTCATCGCAATGCATTAATCGTTCTCATCTACTTATAGGTATTATTATATGAATTAGCCAGATTTCTCTTAGTATGAGAGTTCTTTACTAGTTTTAAGTACGTTGCCTATAAACGGCAGGTACTGTGCCATAAGGGCAGCTGAAAACACCGCAGTTTTTCAAGGGTAGTATTAACTACCCCTAATTACTATTTCACAACAGTTGTTCTGATATTGATTTTAAAGATGCCGGTCAGCTACATGATTCACCAACACATGAGTCACGCTCTCTCGCAGTTACAACTGGCGCGAGTCAGAACTACGGACGAAGTCATTAAATATCGCTAGTCACTAAAGTTTAAAATGTAACGTCTCAAAAATATGTACGTAGATATTGGTATGTAAGCTAATACAATACAATACAAATACTCTTTATTGCACACCTCAATAAAAGAAGACAATACAAAAGAAAACAGAAATACAAGCAGAGGTAAACAACAGGCGGTCTTATCGCTAAAAAGCGATCTCATCCAGACAACTTTTGGGTAGCGGAAATTAATAAATTTACATATATCAGTAGGTGTTGCAAATGCAATGAAAGAAACCTATCACTAAATACATCGAAAACAGACAAATTACCATGGGCACCTTGCCGAGGGGCCTAGGGTTAGAAGGTAGGTTTTAGGGTTTTTTTTTTATTAGGTTTAGTTTTAGTTATTTTATTTTATAAGGTACTTAAGTATTAAGTTTGTACTATTTACGTTAAATAAACGTTTTGTTAACCATGCAAATATGTAAAAATAAACAAAGTAAAAATACATTACAATACATACTCATATAAGTATATAATATCTGGGTGACGTGAAGAAATACACCCCAAAAAAAGAAAGTAAAAATGAACAAAATAAAGAAATTGTGGGCCCGATTCGGATTTTGAAATAGACATCTACTAGATATCTTTTAGACGTCACCAAGATACGATAACGATATGTTTAAGATCTAACCTGTCAAATTTGACATTTTTGCGCGATTCTGGAGATACTCTTGAACGATTTCCACAAGATATGACATCCCAATTCACATTTAATAGATATCTAACTCTATCTAACGTAAAAGTGACATGGTTGCCCGAATTGCGCTGCAAAAGAGAACTAGTTGATATCTAAACTATAACGTATCTAGAATGGACCTAGTACTTGTCGTCTCTTGTGAATATCTTGAAGTTCGAATACGGCAGTGTGTATGTAAAATGTTGCCAAGACGTGACCGCCATATGGCTCGCAGCGTCAAAAAGTTATCAGATCTCATGTAGAGCCAAGCTTCTAACTTCACAAACTCTACACCTTAATCAAAATATGTGGCGTGGCCATTTCGTTACTACAAGAACTATTGTAACTACCTATAACCAGGGCCGAATTAACCCTAAGGCAGAGTAGGCAACTGCCTATGGGCCCCGCCTCGGCTAGGGGGCCCCGGCGGCCCCGAGCTCGTAAAAAAAATATTTGTTCCAAATAGCCAAAATTTATTAAACAAAATTATGGTAGGTACCTATACTCATACCTAATGTCCAATATCAGTTTCTCAGACACAGAAACATTACATGATTATGAACCTAAATTATGTTATTTTATAGCTTTTAAAGTCTGTAATGTCGAGCTCGAATTTCAGGCTCTCGAAGGCCTAAAACCTCATCAATGGAAAGTCAGTAATGTGGAGATTGCTGAGCTCGACCTTCAGCCTCACTTTTTACATCAATTTTTGGTTTGTCTTCCAAATTTCCTCTTCGTCAGCTTAGCCTTTGGCCTCGCTGCGCCAAGCTCGGCCTGCGGCCTCGCTTTTTAATACAATGGATATTGGTTGGCGTCTGTAATCTAGCTGAGCTTATCCTGAAACACAGCTTTGACCTCGCATGAAAGCACGCTTCACCTGGGGAACTACGGATTTTTAGGCCCGGCCCGGCCTTTTTAACACGCTTTCACAAAAAATTTCGCGCTCGCTGCGCTCGCGTTTTTTGCTGCTTTTCAGGTTGACTCTGTACCTACATGCTAGCTGGACTGGTGAATGAAGTGTCATTTAAAAATGGAGTCTATATTATTAGGTTCATTTTAATCATGTGGCTCGGCGTAATATGGTCTTATGGTCGGACGATCGCTGTTCAGCCTGGCAAAATATTTAACTACCTACCTATTGAGAAAAAAAGGGCTCACCCCACACTTGACGCAAAAAGGAATCGGCAAAAACTGATAGAAAAAAGCTTTATGTCCACGCAATAAGAGCGAAAACGACACCGCTCGGCATATTCGGATGCCTCAGCTGAAGGTTGAAATTAAAATCGCAAACTTACATACTTGTACTGAACAACTGAATTTACTGTAAGGGGGCCCCCAGCATTGCACTGCCTAGGGGCCCCGACATGCCTAATCCGGCCCTGCCTATAACAGAAAAAGTAATGAACATTGAGTACGAGGGGTGTTCAAAATATTCTCGGTATGAGAATGAAAACAAACAAGTACGAAAAGTTTGATATTTTTATTTTTCAATATACTCCCCCCTATGTTCATACACTTAAAAGATCGATCAATTATTTTTTTTAATCCTGCATAAAAATATTTTTTATCTTTGGTGTAAAAATGCTCCTCCACTGCCGCCTTCAATGCTTCATCATCGGAAAATTTATTTCCACGCAGATCCTTTTTAAGATTGGGGAACAAAAAGAAGTCGCTGGGGGCTAAGTCCGGACTATACGGTGGGTGAGTAACAGTTTCAAACCCACATTCAACAATAGCTGCCTTGGCAATATGAGCAGTATGGACGGGGGCGTTGTCATGCAGAAGCATAACACCTTTGGTTAACTTTCCTCGCCTCTTTTCTTTGATTGCATCCTTTATAGGTTATAGGTTATAGGTATTCGCGGGCTTGGTTTCCGCAACTCGACGTCATATTATTGCGCCTATTTTGCGTGATAGGTTGGCGGCCTATTCCTGCCAACCCAGCTCTACCAGGAAGCCTAGCAGACCCTTGACGTTGCCGACGACTTCTGGGAGCGACCCCGGTGAGCCGAGGTGTTGTGCCCGGTATTCTGCCACCCCTGGGCATTCGAGAATGACGTGGGCGGCTGTCTCCTCTGCCTCCATGCACGCCCTGCAGAGGGGGCTATCTGTAACACGTAGGGTTAGTAGGTGTTTGTTAAATGAGGCGTGGCCGGTTATGGCCCCAGCTATAAGCCGGAGCTGTGGTCTCTTCAGCTGTCGCGGCCTCCGTGACAGATTGGGGTTGAGTGTCGGGAGGGCTTCCTTCGCCTGCCTGCAGGTGCCTAGGTTAGACCAGTATTGTTGGTGTTTTACCTTGGTGTTATGACGCAGCATGTTCCGGAGCCAGGCAAATGGCAGAGGTATAATTGGCTCAGGTCCTGCCACCTTCAGTTCCGAGCCACCTCTCGCCAGGATGTCGGCTGCATCGTTACCTCGTGAGTTGCTGTGTCCTTTGATCCACTGCAGAGTTACGCCATTGGTGGTACATACCTCTGACAGAGCTTTGTGGCATTCGTAAATTAGCCCTGAAGTGAGAGTATAACTTTGTAGAGCTTGCAGTACTGATCGACTATCAGAGAGTATGCGGATGGGGTAGTCCAATACTTCCCTTGAGACGATTGCGTGTGCTGCCATTATGATGCCCATACATTCCGCCTGGAAGACTGTGTTATGGGCACCAAGTGGTGTTGAGATGTGTATGTTTAGGTCCTCTGAGAAAACCCCAGCGCCAGTGCCTGACCTTGTCTTTGATCCGTCCGTGAAGATTCTCAGCTCCCTTGGGTTGAGTCCTTCATGGGGTTCTTCATGTAATTGTATTTTGTATTTCTTGTCAAAGACGAACTGCTTGGGTATCCTGTCAGTCACCGCTTCTATGAGCGGTTCCCTACCTATGGCCTCGTAGAGGATTTCGGTGTGTGGCACCCTAGGCGGTCTCCAGAGATTAGATTTTTTAAGACGTACCGCCGCAGCTAGCGCTTCCTGTTGTATAAAGAGGTGCAGCGGCGGCAGGCCCAGTAAGGCTTCCAGGGCCGCGGTTGGTGTTGTCCTCATGCAGCCCGTTGTCGCCATACAGGCCAGCCTCTGGAGTCGTTGTAGTTTAGCCTCAACTGTGGATAGTTTGGTGCGTGGCCACCATACTATCGCTCCGTAGCTTATTATTGGTCTTATAACTGCCTGGTAAAGCCATAGAGTTAGCCTGGGAGTTAATCCCCAGGTTCTACCCACCATTCTACGACATTGCCAGAACGCGACTGTAGCTTTGTCAATTTTGCCATTTAAGTGATTACTCCAATTTAGCTTGTTGTCAAGTATTACCCCTAAATACTTTACCTCTGCAGATAGTTGGAGTTCTGTATTGAACAGTTTGGGAAGGCGGTAGTTTCCCAAATTGCGTTTGTTGGTGAACATTACCAGCTCCGTCTTGTGGGGATTGACTGTGAGTTCGTTGTTGATGCACCAGCGCTCCACGATGGCTAGTGCAGAGCGGGTAACGTCGCATACCGTACCTGTGTGGTTGCCGCTCGTTAGTATCACTATATCGTCAGCATAGCCGATTGTGTAGTAGCGATTGTTGTTTAGTGCCGTGATTAGGTCGTTCACTACTAGGTTCCATAGAAGTGGCGATAGAACGCCCCCTTGGGGGCATCCCTTTGCCACTGATGCCTGCTGTGTCTCGCCTGTCCCAAGTTTTATGACCCTCTGGCTCAACATGTTGTTTATCCACTGGGTCATAACTGTATTCGCTCCATGTCTTACCAGTGCTGCTGCAATGCTGCTGAACCTAGTCCCGTCGAAGGCCCCTTCTATATCTATAAAGGTTCCTAAGCACATGGACCTGCTTTTAATCGCCACCTCAATTTTGCTTACCACTGCATGTAGTGCCGATTCTGTAGACTTGCCAGGGCTGTAGGCATGTTGGTTGGGATGTAGGGGCACGTTACTCAGCACCCTCTCCCTCAGATACCTGTCGCACAACCTCTCCAATGTTTTAAGCATGAAGGAGGTCAGGCTGATGGGCCTGAAGGATTTGGGATCCGAGTAGTCGCTTTTACCTGGTTTCGGTATGAAGATGACTTTGACCTCTCTCCACCGCTTTGGCACGTACCTGTGAGCCAGACAGGCGCGCAGAACGGTGGTCAGCTTCAGAGTGAGATGCCTACCGCCCCATTTTAGAAGCGCAGGGAAGATCCCATCCATTCCTGGAGATTTGAAGGAGTCAAAGCTGTTTATGGCCCATTGCGTGCGCTGTGGGCTGATTACCTCGTGTGTCTCTAGCCACTCGTCCTCCGACGGAGTGGTCTCCTCTGCCTCCCAACTTACTGGGTGCGATATCACGCAGTCCGGGAAGTGTGTTTGCACCAGGACCCGTTCCGCCTCCTCCGGTGAGTTGGTGAGAGAGCTGTCAGGCTTACGCAGGGATCCCAAGGTTATGGTTGAGTTGTTGGAGAGGACCTTCCTTACCCTGTTAGCCTGCATGGTGGTTTCAATGTCTGTACAGAATTTGCGCCAGGAGTTTGTGCTCCTGTACCTGAGTCGTTTCTTGTACTTGGCCTTTGTGGACTTGTAGTTATCCCAGTCCTCATCAGTGCCAGTGTTCATTGCTCTGTTTAGTTGTCTCCTCATCTTACCCCTGAGTCTCTCCAGCTCAGGTCCCCACCAGTTGCTCTTCCTTCCACTGCTTGTTGATGGGGTGGTTAAGGGACATGCCTGATGGTAGCACTCCAAGATGGTGTTTGTGAGGGCGCTTACCTGTTCTTCTATTTCAGCTGTGCCTAGTATCTCCAGGGGACACTCCTGCTGTTCTAGTATTGTGTTTAGTCGCAGGGTATAGAGATCGCGGTTGGTCCTGCGTGGGTCCCTTCTAGGCTCAGCTGTGAGTGTTTTTACCTGAATGTCGAATCGAATCCACCTGTGGTCTGAGCACGACACCTCCTCCGATACATGCCAGCCTGTGATGTGCTTCGATGCTTCTTCAGATGATAGGGTCAGGTCAATGATTGTCCTGCTACGTCTGTTTATGAATGTCGGTTCCGAACCTGTGTTAAGGAGGTTAAGGTTTGTAGTAAATAGGTACTCGACAAGCTTCTTACCTCTCTCGTTACCTGTTTCCATGCCCCATAGGGGGTGATGAGCGTTCGAGTCGGTTGCCACGATGAGTTCGAGCCCCTCCTCTTCGCAGTAGTTGACCAGCCTTGTCATGTCATGCGGTGGTGGGTCGTCCGCCTCCGGCATATACACAGAGGCTACGACCATCTTCTGCAGGCTGGTGTCTTGCGCGCCGTGCAGCCTTATGGCGCACACATCTCTAGAACAGAAGCTCGTTAGAGGTTGCACATGTAAATCTTTAGTTGTGTATATGCAGGCCCGGGGATTATCCGGACCCAAGTAGACTGTTAGCTTACCTCCTAAGTTACGGAGACCGCAGACAGAGCCTCTTCTGACCCACGGTTCCTGGATCAGGATTACGGCTGTAGTGTTGACCTCCAACCACTTCCGGATCTGAGCCGTCGCCGTTTCGCTGTGGTGGAGGTTGACTTGGAGGAACTTACCAATTGGCGAAGGGAGCTCCTCCACAAGGATCACCCTCCTCCGCCGACATCGGCTCCTCCCCCTCCTTGCCGATGGCCAGCTTACCTAGCCCCTGCGCGCATTCCCCTTCACTCTCCGAGGAGTCACGAAGAAGTTCTTCTTCGTCCTTCTCGGAGACGGAATGAGACTGCACTGGGGCTTGCGACTCAGGCTCCTGGACTACTTCCACAGGTGCCTGTGTCGCCGGGTGAGTGTCCATGGGCTCGGCAGGTGTATCAGCTGCACTGTCGGTGTCGACAGCGCTGCTGGGGGGCGGTTGCTCCCTGAATTTCCCCCGTGCCCCCTCAAACTTCACGTACACCGAGCCCAGCATAAAGCCGAGCCGGCGTCCGCGGTCTACCAAGGGCTGCACGACTGTCTCCGGCACACTGACGACAGCGAACGTTTCCGTTCCCTGCACCTCTCGCCGGTTGAGCAGCCAGCGGTCTATTTCCGCCCACGGGTTCTGGTACCGGAGAGCTCGGCCTACCTCGCCAAAGTCCTCCCAGACACCCGGGAACAGGATCCCGCAGCGTACCCTTCTGGGCACCTCGCTCTGGCGCTTGACTACCACCTTCTCCCCCTTGTCGAGGGTGATGGTAGCCACGCTGCGCTTGAGCCACACCAGTGTAGCCTGGTTCTCGCACCACAGTCTCAGGGAGCCGTTAGCCCATACAGGCTTGCCCCTGAAGAGTGGGCCTACGGGAAGGCTTGCAGTGGGTTGTCTAGCTTCCTGCGAGAGCAGGGCTAGCAGTTGCCTCTGGACCTCATCCGACTGCTGTGAGGTCAGGTGACCCGAGGTGGCAGTGGTCACCGCCACCAGCAGGTCAGCCTTTGCAGCCTCTGCGTAGTCGGCAGGGGGGGTTTCTCCAGGCAGTCCAGTCCTCTGCCTCTTAGGCTCGCCTCTGGGAGATATGGTCTCGTCAAGACGAGCCCTCTTGGCAGAAGACTGGGCTCCCTGCTTACTCTCCCCCTTGGTCTTGGCCTTCACCCTCTTTTCCTGGGGAGGGGCACGGTTCGCTGCTGGTGACCCAGCTGCTGCCTGCGCCTGGCCTTTCCCAGGGGCGCCTGGACGGTGTTGTTGAGAGCGGCTTGCCTCTCTCTTCGCCTCCGTCTCTGCTTCCTGTTAAGCTTGTGCGGCTTAGCCGCAGCTGTAACAGGGGGAGGCGGGGGTACAGGAGTTGTCACCCGTTTATCGGGCTTCCATCTCCGCGCCTTCCTGGACACTTGTACGGTCCATCCCGCCTCCAGCTGAGCAGAAACGGGGTCCAGCACCGGTTCCATCACTAGGGTCTGCTCCGTGGCAGGGGGCTTACCCCCTGGCGGAACAGCACCTGTGGATGTCCCCGGTGTTGGCAGTAGGGCCTGGCGCTGCGGCACCGGGCCCCCTGGTCTGGGTGTCAGCGCAACAGGTATGCGTGCCTTCGGTTTCCCGGCGGCTCTTCCTCCTGTTGCGGCCTGCCCCTTGCGAGGCGGTACTGTCGAGCCAGCTCCGCCCCGGGGCCGGTGTGTATTGTGTGTGTGTCTGTTTGTAGTGGTGCCTGGCAGGGTTGCCTGAGCCTCCCTGTAGGCACGTGTTGAGGAGGGGGGAACTGTCGGGACAGCTCCTGCTCCGTGTTGTGTTGTGTGTTGTTGTGTGTGGGTGGAGGTTACCGGAACAGCCGAAACTGCCCCGTTACCCTCCGGTGTTGGGGTACCTTCCAGTACCCGCGGGGTTTGGGATCTTATATCATCCATGTTGTTGTTTGTGTAATTTTCACCTCTCGAGCTTCCCACCCTCCATGGAGCCCGCACCTTTGGGGATGTCACTTTGGACACCAGGACTACCCAAGAGGTATAGGTGTGTTGAGGTGAGACTCATGCGCGACATCGGGAGCTGCAGACACGTGGCTGAGAGAGACGATCCTATCTCCCCCAGTGGTTCCACGCGCCCTTGCCCCGTCAGCATGGCTGAGCCCCTGGCATCCTCCCAGAGGACGCCCCTCCCCACACCTCGCCTGCGGACCGTACCACCTCGACCGTACGGGACGCGTGTCCAATACCCTGCAGTGGCTAGTTGCAGGGCCACCGTTTCGCCGGAAATTCGGACCAAAAAGGACATATTGGCCTACAGGGGATAACTAACCCCGACCCCCTGCAGGCCTCGGCCCCCAGGACTCCTGCATCCCCGCTTACGGCGCTCTACTGCGCAGGACTTACGCAGGCAGGTGAGTGTAGTCCGCCTAAGTCACCTACACCTTAGGCGGAACCGGGAGGTCCGTATAGCATAGCTAGCAATATGACCGAAATCCTATTGCTAGCCATGTCATACAGACACTCCAGAGTGTGTCATACCCCGCTCGGGTTTTTAGGTCCTCATGGGTTATGACGGAGGTCCGCATAGCATAGCTAGCAAATTGATCGGGATCATATTGCTAGCCACGCCGTACAGGACTCTCCAGAGTGTGTCGTACCCCACTCGGGTTTTTAGGTCCTCATGGGTTACGACGTCGCCTTCATACTCAGCTACTGGTGGTCCGGGGCAGATGGAATGTGCGACGCCCGACCGACCACCAGCATTACCAGGGTGTACGACCCACCCCACAAGTGGGATGGGTTCGTCCATGGCCTGCGGCGGCAGAGCCATAGACGACGGGGACGTGTATGATAGACTTGAGGGGGTAGGCATTGTGAGCCCAGCGTCGCACACCTGAACTACGTACCTACCCCCACCTACACCCCCTTGCATCCTTTAATTGACGTAGAATGTTAGCGTAGTACTGTCCTGTGATATTTACACCTTTTTCTTTATAATCGATCAGTAATACTCCTTCACAATCCCAAAATATCGTGGCCATGACCTTGCCAGCTGAAGGGATGACCTTGAACTTCTTGGGATGAGCTGAACCCTTAATGTGCCACTGCATGGACTCTTGTTTACTCTCTGGGTCATAATGATGAACCCAGATTTCATCTCCAGTAACTATTCTTTGCAGCACCTCATCAGGATTTTCACCGCACAGGTCAATAAAATCGGAACAACAAGCTACACGCATGTCTTTTTGAAGCCGAGTCAGCATTCGCGGAACCCATCTTGCACTTTTGACATATTAAGATGGTCATGGATAATATCATGTACGGTACCAATAGAGAGATTGGTTACTTGTGCTATAGATTTTACCTTCACTCGACCATCTTCCAATATAAGTTTTTCCACTTTATCAATATTTTCTTGTGAAGTAGCTACTACAGGCCGGCCAGGTCTAGGGTCGTCTTCAACACTCTCCCTTCCACGTTTAAACTCGCTTGACCACTTTTGAATGGTAGATAAAGAAGGAGCAGACTCACGGTAAACACAATCCATTTCCTCTTTTATGGTTTTTTGATTTTTACCCTGTTTTGTCAAGAATTTTATCACGCATCGATGTTCTAATTTAGTTAACATTGTCAATTCCCACATGATGTTCATGTTTGTTCAGCAATTGCAGAAAAACAAAAGAACATCTCGGTTCGAATTATACTTTTTTTTAATGTCAATGAATAAACCTTAGCGGCCAGTAACGAAAGAAATTTTAGAAGAGGTTGTAAGATATCAATACCGAGAATATTTTGAACGCCCCTCGTACATTTTTCACCCATGTGAGTGGAGCAAAACTGCCAAGCCACGTATTTTAACTAAAGGTGTAAAGTTTGTGAAGTTAGGGCGTGTAGAGGCATGTAGTTGTTTGAGTTTGTATCATGTGTGTGGTTGTAGTTTTTCGTGCAGTTGTGGCGTGATAAAATATCAGTTTTTACCATGTTTACTCGTACCTTAAAAACTTGTCAATTTCAGGGGCCTTACCATGATGTCTTTTTGCGATTCTGTAACTGAATTGCTAAGGGATGGAGTTATGGGATTTATGTAGCTCCGTCCTTTAGCAATTCAGTTTAGGTCCTAAACAGAATCGCAATAAGACATCATGGTAAGGCCCTAGAACGCGATTTTGTGTCGCGTAGGGCGGTTATTCACAAAGCTGACCGAACGCAGCCCAAATGGTAGACCAGTAGACATCTGTATCAAATTAACCGGAGTTGTTATGAATTTAAAGCTCAAACTACACTGACGATGAACGCAAAGTCAAGAACCGATAGGTATATCGAATAACGTGTAAATACATAAGGCAATCGTAGTACGCATCGACCACGTCTTACTACGCCACTTTGATAGCCGCTTGTATTCGTTGGAGAAGGGCAATTTGTTTAGCAATACGACATCGATATTGCTTTCTATCATCCATAATTTAGAGAAAAACCGGCTGCCACATAATACTTATAAAACCTTGTAATCTTTCAAAGAGTTTTCATTGAAGTAAGATGCAAGACTTAAAGGTAGATTCCGAAGTTAGCACCGACTCTCATGGCACTCATGATTTGAGCCCTTCGCCAAGTTGGTGACTTCGACGACTATTTTTTTTATTAAAACACTTACGGGTACTTACCATTTAACTTTTGGTTCCAAGCTGTCCCGTATATCAGAAACTCCTCGATCTTCTGATGCGCCCGGTGCACATCAAACGCATTTCAAAGGCACAGGGACATCAATAGCACTTTTACACACTATCACTGTTTTAACAACACCAATAACATTTTAACTCACTTATCTATCATGTAGCTACTCTCTAAGAAACTTTAACGGTTGTTGCTCGTGTTTATTTAATTTATCTTGTGTAGGTGTATTTATTAAACATTTGGTTGGGAAAATGGAACTTCCTCTTCATTGGTATCCTGTAGGCGCGGGTCGAAACTGCTTTCCACATCGCTGTAGACCTATACCCGTTTGTGTAATTAAATACGAGTATGTGCGTTCCCTAAACCTTAAAAATAACATAAATAACTAATAGGTACAACGACGTTGGCCAGAGTATTTTAACTGCTGAAAAACACTTCAATTGAAACATTTAACTAAAATAGCCGGACGATTGCAAAAATTACAACTACCTCCAGTACACTAGGCCTCCTCTGGCATCAACAGTACACTGCCCAAAGAGGGGAGCGGGGCGATTTTATACTGCACAACGATGAGTGTACCGAGGTCACCGGGTGAGACATCCCCAGTACGGTTACCATCAGTTTGTCACTGACATAAACGCCGTCTAGAACGTAATTTACTTTCTATACATCTCGTTTGCACTAATATGCGAGTGCGAGCGAGATGTATAGAAAGTAAATTACGTTCTCGACGGCGTTTATGTCAGTGACAAACTGATGGTAACCGGTCTACCTACATAGGTCGTCGCCCATCCCCAGTAAAACAGGCGCCGCCTCTAACGCATGTGTCACCGCGAGGGCCACTCGGCGCATACACTCACAGATCACGATTTCAGTTACTTAGTTTCCTGTTTTTGCCATTGCAGCGTTCACAACAAGTTGCAACGAACGTTACGAGTATGAGGTATGCTCAAAATTGAGTGTGAGCGAGAATGGGTTCCGAAATACCCATCGGACTTACAATGAAAAGAATAATATACCAGACGAAAACTACTGATCACTTTGAGTGAGTATTGAAAAAGTTTTTAGCGTACCAATTTGTTAGGGCAGGATATTTGTAAGTACGATGATATCCACTATCCACCCAAGCGTGTCCGCCGACGGCGGCAGTCGCACAATTGGGTAGTCATAAAAATTGTTATTTGCATGGGTCGAGGTTCTAAAACTCCGGCAACAAGACTCGCAATAAATATTTGTATAGTAAAGCGATCACCGATGACTTGCGTGGTTAGTGATACGGTTGCTAAGCCACCGGACCTGTAGACGAGGTGACTGACAGCAAATTGCGCGCTTGTCTGCCTCGTGACCTTCGAGCTGCTCAAGGGCTCCTAATCAGGTCACCCGGGTTCCGTAGTTACTGACTAACTGCCTTAATACATATCTAATAATTTAATGGATTTAAGTGCACTATGAAATAATGTTAGGTTAGGTTAGGGTTCCGCTAGCCAGACAAGAGTTTACATAATGCCTAGTTCAACTGGTATTTTAACGCGCCGCATGCCTAAAAAGTTAAGCTGCTTGGTAATTAATGTTTTTTTTTCTTTCTTGTTTGTCGACTGGTATTTTCTAAAGTTCAAATAACGAATCTAGACCCTCTCAAATTGTATTGTATTTTAATATCCATGGCTAAAACACCTATAGGTAATCCAATTTACGTTCAAGTAGAAGTTATAATCTATCTAATACCTTTAAACGAGCAATTCTTGTTTATTTATATATATATATATATATATATATATATATTTCGGGCATCTCGGAAACGGCCCTAACGATTTCGATGAAATTTGCTATATGGGGGTTTTTGGGGGCGAAAAATCGATCTAGCTAGGTCTTATCTCTGGGAAAACGCGCATTTTCGAGTTTTTTTATGTTTTCCGAGCGAAGCTCGGTCACCCAGATATTTATAATGGAGGCAAGCGGACAAGTCGGCCATCCCTACAACGTAGTATCAGGATTTATTTAACCTTTTCGACGCCGTGTCAAACACAAAAGCTGTCACGCTGACGCCACGTCACCGAAGTGTCAAAACCGAGATTGAACTTTATGCATATGCACGTAGGTCTATGTTATTCTGTGATATGTGACCGATTAATCGGTCTTTGGCGTTGAACCTACGGTGCGGATATATCGGTCATTGGCGTCCAAAAGGTTAAACTCTACCTATGTTACTTAATATCAGACTTTTTTTTAAATCTCTATGTAACTTAGTAATACATAATATGTATGTTTAATTCTAGAAATAGTTCGAAAAGTGTATAATGTGTGTAATACAAGTGTACTAATTTTATGATACTGACTACATATGTATTAACAGTATAAGTGTCTTGGCTGTAGCTGTAAACTTATACTTAGTGTTTGCCTGAATAAAGTATAAAGTGGCGATGCAAGAAGGCTGATATAGAAGGAAGCTTAATATAGTATTTAATGTCCCTCATAGGGTCATCATTATCAGCATAGGATTTTAAACGATTATATTACCAGCCATATTCGAACTTTAAGATACGTCAAATATGAGAGTGACGTTTTTCAAAGAAATACTTCTCTTGACATTTGTTTGACACTGACATTTCCGATCCATATCGTTTCAATATACTATATTTGACGTATCTTAAAGTTCGAATATGGCGCCGCTGTAGTCTGTAACCCGCTGCGCGCGCGCCTACGCCGTAGCGCATCGGCTGCGTAGCATCGACGTATGAAAATAAAACACTGCAAATCAGGAGCAGAATCCGAATTTAAAAAATCTGAAAATGATTTGATGTTGATTTGGTGTTTTTTTCGATCTATTTGCACGTAATCTACTCGGTACTCGACGACTGGCGCATAACCCGTATGGAGAGGTATCTAATGCAAGAATCACTCTCGAAGCGACAGTCATAATGAGAGAAAAGAATTAATAACTGAATAAGACAGAGGAAAATTAACCTATATACCTTTTCTAGTTAAACACAAAAAAATCTTTACTATCGACAGGTGTTACTAGAATACCTAAGAACGATCAATCTCATCTTGGCGGCATGACAACCAGGAGCAATACAAACCCCCCATAATTACATATTACAACAGGATACGCAATTACTTGACGATGTTGATGAAATAATGATAATGATATAATCGCAGTGATAACAAAATAATACAAATAAGCGCGTATAAAATGCAACATATAATTTAACCACGAGGCCAATTCAAACTAACATTTTGAGAATAAAATGATATTTAAATGTTACAATTTCGTTATTAATCGCCAGTACGTCTTGCTTCCGCCAATACACCTAGGTACAGACAGGTACGAGCGAATGCTCGCGCGAATGATACCTAACTAAATATGTAACATAATTTATATAACATTTTGATGTAAAATTTGCGTCCGAATTGGCATTCGTATATTTTTTAAGAGCGCTCCCACAAGGAAAGTCGAAATAATGCAAAATTGATGATATTCCTCGATGACATTCAGTACTTTACGCTCATTATTAGAAATAATGAGTACTTGTTCCAGTAAAAGCGTCTTCTTATCTTTAGGAATTACTTTGTAAATATTAGAAAAAGGACTTATTAAATTAGTAATGATTTTTTTTCTGATGGTCGTTTCCGAAAAACCACGTCTAGTACTGAATTGTCAGCTCGTATTTGTAAATGTTGAGAAGTTTACTCTGGTAAAGCTGGCTATTTTGTATTACTAATACCCTGTACTTTAGGAATTACTTTTGACATTTTTCCTAAATACCTTTGAGAAAGAGAAAATCGAAGAAAAACAAACTCAATTTTCTCTCCGAAACAAGTGTCAATTCCTACGAAATTCTACTTAATATCGAAGTCATTTTCATACTCAAGCAATCTGCAGCGTTTGCTTATACTGTTGGTATACATTAGTGTTTATGAAATTCTCCTATAATTTTTTGGCAATTTTTTGAAAACCTCTCTAATATTACCGATGACGCGCGGTCGTGAGCTCAGTGCCGCGGCAGAGCTTGTAGAGGTAGGACGTGTGTCGGTCGGCTCCGCACGTTTACAACGGCGTCGACGAGGTTTTTTATCGTTGTGTGCGGCAGGCGCCGTGTAAAATGCTATACTGTGTGCGTGACGCTGCGTGTAAACGGCGACTGAGAAACTTTGATCCTACTACTGTGTATTTGGTTTTATATAGTATAGTAATGCAACCGGACCGCATTAAAAATATTTGTAATGACCTGATATTTTATAGGTACTAAATGAAAAAAATGGCTGAATACAAATGTTTTTAATGACATCTCAGAATATACATATATAGGTCCACATTCACAGTATAGGAGTATAGGTCTGATGATGGAGCTGGAAGGTGGTCACCGGTACTAATCAAACATGTAACTAAACCACTTTGCGTTTGGGCTCGTTTGATTCCTCTCAACGAGATTTTTGACACAAGATAGAACTCAGGGTCTGATGATGGAGCTGGAAGGTGGTCAACGGTACCAGTCAACCACGCAACTAAACCACTTCGTGTTTGGGCTCGTTTGATTCCTCTCAACGAGATCTTTGACACAAGATAGAACTCAGGGTCTGATGATGGAGCTGGAAGGTGGTCAACGGTGCCAGTCAACCACGCAACTAAACCACTACGTGTTTGGGTTCGTTTGATTCCTCTCAACGAGATCTTTGACACAAGATAGAACTCAGGGTCTGATGATGGAGCTGGAAGGTGGTCAACGGTACCAGTCAACCACGCAACTAAACCACTTCGTGTTTGGGCTCGTTTGATTCCTTTCAACGAGACCTTTGACACAAGATAGAACTCAGGGTCTGATGATGGAGCTGGAAGGTGGTCAACGGTACCAGTCAACCACGCAACTAAACCACTACGTGTTTGGGTTCGTTTGATTCCTCTCAACGAGATCTTTGACACAAGATAGAACTCAGGGTCTGATGATGGAGCTGGAAGGTGGTCAACGGTACCAGTCAACCACGCAACTAAACCACTTCGTGTTTGGGCTCGTTTGATTCCTTTCAACGAGATCTTTGACACAAGATAGAACTCAATGGAGCTGGAAGGTGGTCAACGGTACCAGTCAACCACGCAACTAAACCACTTCGTGTTTGGGCTCGTTTGATTCCTTTCAACGAGACCTTTGACACAAGATAGAACTCAAGGTCTGATGATAGAGCTGGAAGGTGGTCAACGGTACCAGTCAACCATGCAACTAAACCACTTCGTGTTTGGGCTCGTTTGATTCGTCTCAACAAGATCTTTGACACAAGAGAGTACTGAGGGTCTGATGATGGAGCTGGAAGGTGGTCAACGGTACCAGTCAACCACGCAACTAAACCACTTCGTGTTTGGGCTCGTTTGATTACTCTCAACGAGATCTTTGACACAAGATAGAACTCAGGGTCTGATGATGGAGCTGGAAGGTGGTCAACGGTACCAGTCAACCACGCAACTAAACCACTTCGTGTTTGGGCTCGTTTGATTACTCTCAACGAGATCTTTAACACAAGATAGAAGTCAGGGTCTGATCACGGAGCTGGAAGGTGGTCAACGGTACCAGTCAACCACGCAACTAAACCACTTCGTGTTTGGGCTCGTTTGATTACTCTCAACGAGATCTTTGACACAAAATAGAACTCAGGGTCTGATGATGGAGCTGGAAGGTGGTCACTGGTACCAGTCAACCATGCAACTAAGCCACTACGTGTTTGGGCTCGTTTGATTTGTCTCAACAAGATCTTTGACACAACATAGTACTCACAGGGTCTGATGATGCAGCTGGAAGGTGGTCATCCCAGACACGAAGTGGTTTAGTTGCATGGTTGACTGGTACCGGTGACCACCATTCAGCTCCATGGCATCAGACCCTCAGTACTATCTTGTGTCAAAGATCTTGTTGAGACGAATCAAACAAGCCCAAACACGAAGTGGTTTAGTTGCATGGTTGACTGGTACCGGTGACCACCTTCCAGCTCCATTATCAGACTCTGAGTACTATCTTGTATCAAAAATCTTGTTGAGACGAATCAAACGAGCTCAAACACGAAATGGTTTAGTTGCATGCTTGACTGGTACCGGTGACCACCTTCCAGCATCATCATCAGACCCTGAGTCCTATCTTGTGTCAAAGATCTTGTTGAAATGAATAAAACGAGCCCAAACACGAAGTGGTTTAGTTGCATGGTTTACTGGTACCGGTGACCACCTTCCAGCTCCATCATCAGACCCTGAGTATCACCTAGTGTCCAAGATCTTGTTGAGACGAATCAAACAAGCTCAAACACGAAGTGGTTTAGGGGTCATCCATTAATTACGTCACACGTTTAGGGGAAAGGAGGGGGTCAAGAAAATGTGACATGTTGTGACATGGGGGAGGGGGGAGTCACAAACATTGTGATGTCACTTTAACCTCATCAGTAACCGAAAATTAATGTATATTTTTTTATTCGCTGTACAGTTA
The DNA here is from genome assembly GCF_948474715.1 of Cydia amplana. Lineage (NCBI taxonomy): Eukaryota > Metazoa > Arthropoda > Insecta > Lepidoptera > Tortricidae > Cydia > Cydia amplana. The sequence continues at coordinate 13,533,163 of NC_086079.1, read as the reverse complement.
AATAATGAGATTTTGGATGTAACTTTCGTTGTGTTATAAAATTACTAATATTTATATATCAAAAATATTTTTTTATTAAAAAAAATATGCCGACTTAATATTGTCGATTTCGTTGAAAACAAAATTGCCTAAAATGTGACGTCACACCAGGGAGGTGGGGTTTGCAAAATGTGACCAAGTGTAACAAGGACGGGAGGGGTAAAAAAACCTAGAAATTCGTGTGACGTAATTAATGGATGATCCCTTAGTTGCATGGCTGACTGGTACCGGTGACCACCTTCCAGCTCTATCAGCAGACTCTAAGTCATATCTTGTGCCAAAGATCTTGTTGAAATGAATAAAACGAGCCCAAACACGAAGTGGTTTAGTTGCATGGTTTACTGGTACCGGTGACCACCTTCCAGCTCCATCATCAGACCCTGAGTATCACCTAGTGTCCAAGATCTTGTTGAGACGAATAAAACGAGCTCAAACACGAAGTGGTTTAGTTGCGTGGTTGACTGGTACCGGTGCCCACCTTCCAGCTCCATCATCAGACCCTGAGTCATATCTTGTGTCAAAGATCTTGTTGAAATGAATCAAACGAGCCCAAACACGAAGTGGTTTAGTTGCATGGTTGACTGGTACCGGTGACTACCTTCCAGCTCCATCATCAGACCCTGAGTATCACCTAGTGCCAAAGATCTTGTTGAGACGAATCAAACGAGCCTAATCATGTTACTACATGGTTGATTGGTATCCGTGGCCACCTTCATCATCATCATCAGGCTTCATCATCAGATGCTTAGTACCAGCTCGTTTCTAAACCCTCGTTGATACAAATTAAAGGTTTTATTATATAGCTAAAATAGTTTCACTATACAAACTATACCATATGCAATGACGAAAAATGAAAATAAGCGAGTACCTAAGTACTTACGTATGATTTCTTTTTAGTAATAATGACCTACATAAGTATGTATATTTGCACTGGATTTAGTATTTTCGTACTAAATAACATTTTTAGGACTTTGATATTAAAGTACAGTTAGTGTTGTTATGGTTGATTTCAATATGCTTCACGATCGGATCAAGAATGTTTAATCCATCATTGTAGTGCGACCGAGGGAAAATGCGGTGGAACGGATCGGCGTACTGAGCTCGCTGGGCCTGCCGCAGCACGTAAAATACCTAAACTCGCTCATCCCCGAAATGTAATAGCACTCTTAATCGAATGACATTTGATCAATATAATAAGTCTTATTAAACAAAATTACAACCTCACCGATTTTAAGAATAAGTTGTGCTCTATTTCAAGGCCAATCACGAGCATACTCTTCACTCACGTGAATTGTACACCAACGCACTTTTACAACCTACATTTGTGTGACTAATTTAACTATTTGTGGGAATAGTAAGTACTCAAAACGCCTATAAAACAGCCTACCGACGATACGCGTAGCGCGCTACGCAGTTCGTAGCAGACGCTAGACGGCGCCCCCCGTGGTCTGATCTCACCGCTGGTATTGGCGGACTCATAACTCAACTACCGCACAAAAATCACGGTTTAATATTATTTAATAATATTCTATAATATAATATTATAGACGGTTAAATTAGCAATAACAATAATCTCTAGCTATATCTTTTCTTTATACTTGTCGACAGGTGCGTGCCAATTTGGTTGTTGCGAGATAATTATGAAATAGTGTACATAATACCTGCCTTATTGTTTTTATAAGTAAAATATAAGGACACCTAAAATAAATAAATCGTATCGCAAATAATAATCGAGATTCTCCAAATACGGTTTTTCCGTATTCCCAATGAATGCGACAAAACCGCCAAGAAACGTTAAGTCCATCTAAAGCTTTGGATTCCTCCGAAAACGGTGCCGTCATATGACGGCCGTCATATAGCGGCAGCAAAAGACGGCCGTCTTTACGGTGGCGACATGTGGAAAGTACCACGGCGTCATAACACACCGTCATCCACCAAGGTCAAAGCGGCAAATTTAAAAAATGTAGGCGCGATGGGATAACGTCCCATAGAAAATTTGAATTTCGCGCCTTTTCCTACTGACAAGATTTGCTTGATCATCTATAATTTACTTGGAGGATGAAATATCATCAGAAGAGGAAAATAATCGTAGTACGTGTCACCTCCCACTACCTACTTACTTACTTACCATACTATACTAACCCTAATATAAACCCCCCCTTTAGATTTACCCTTAGAATATGGCCATGTGATTTAGTCGTGATCGTCTAGTCTAGCGTTAGGACCCCTCGAAGTGAACCGCGGTACCCTAGGTTCTTTAATGAGTATCAGCTAAATTTTGGACTCTGATTTTATTTACAATTACCTGGACTTTGGGAAAAATATATTATGAAATTGGAAGCACATTTATTATGATGTTAACGAGTAACTTACTAGAATAATTTATTAAAATACAGAAATAGTACTGAAAGTTACCAGAATTTATTATTGTAATGTAAATGTTGTTATATTTTACTTCAAATAATGTTATTTAGGTAAATGCAGCATATATGATAATACTAATATAAAAGAAATATATTTGGTAAAATGAGTTTAAAAATGGGGTTGGTAAAAGCCTGCTACAATCTATTAAGCCTCCGGGATAACATATGAGTAGCACTCCTGGGGTAAGCCCATTTACACCCTAGCATTTCAAGTTAATATTATTATCTACCAGCTTCTATTCGAAATATGCTACCCATACGCTCGATGCAGGATTGGGGGCTCCTAGTCCAATCAGCAAGGTCAATTGGAACTCCTACCCTACTCTTTAGCCAGACGGGCTATGACCAACACTTCGGAACCTATGCGTGCCTAGATGACTATGAAGAGAAGTGTCAAAGTATCCATCAGTCATCAAAATTACTATTCTTTTTTATTTCAAAAACTAGGGATGCGAATCCCATTTCCATTCCCCAGAACTAAAATATAAACTGTATTTCTAGTTTTTTAGAAGTATGAACGAAGTACTAAGTGTATTTGTTAAACTATATACTAAATTTTATGAGACTGAAATATCAAGATGAGCATTATTTCACTCAAATCATCCTTTGGATTACTCTTGCCTGCCAAAGGTTCCCTAAAACAGCTAGTCGTCGATTTTCTATCTCCGAATAGACTGTGTTCCTAATCCCAACTTGATATTTATGATTTTATTGTGTAAATACCTTAGAAACATGATTGTAATACTCAGTACCTCGTCTTTACACCAGAAAACCAGAATTTCATAAATAAAAATAGAGATAAGATTTTACGTTAATTATTTTCCCCAAATAATTTAAATATTGGAAGATCTAAGCAATTCAAACCCTATACCTATTTACGCACAATTTTAGTATAGCGAGACCGTAGTTGGAAGTCCCTTAAGAAGAAAATTACATCAGTTTTACAGACCAAGACTAAAACGAACTCTAAATTCCGAATAATTAGTGTGTGAATTTACCCTAAACCTACCCTTGTCCCTACTCTAGTATAACCAAAGCACAGTTCGTACTTACCATCGACCTGGTACTTTGGAATATACGCAAGTGTATCCCTACTAAGAAGCTGTAAGAGTTCGGCGAGCGATTCCGAGAATGCAACCTAACAGCTCGTGGACTTGTCTCCCCCCATGGCGGGTTGCACAAAGGCAGGGTGGCAACATGGGTAAGACAGGGCCCTATTATGTATACTAGTAGTTCGCCCCGAACTGAGAACTCGCGGTTAACCAAAAATTATATAGCGATTGACTTTGTTGCACCTACTTAGGTATGTACTCGTATAGTGCGACATAAAATAATAGAAAATAAATGAGGACGCCACTTTCTACGTAACTGTCACATTTTTGACGTAAAATGCTTATACATGGCAACCTTGGAGGATACAACTAAACGGAGTAGCCATTAACAGGCTTTCCCCTCTGTCGAAAATAGGCGGCCAACGGTCATACACAATGTATGGACTGACGTTTATCTGACATGGCTATTTTTACGTTACGCATACATTTGACGTTCCCCTCCCCCGCAAAAATCGGCAGACTGTTTTGTACAGAAAATTAGAGACATGGCGTCTCCGTTTGATTATATCCTCCAAGATGGCAACAATTTACTATGGACATTTTTGAGTTCCATTTTATTTAATTTCAACTATTTTATGTCGCTCTATAGGCGGCAATGGATCAAAGATCGCGTGGATTTATTGCAAGGTCTGTGGAGCCCTTAACTGATTGATTTAAGCAAAGAGTAGTATGTATAATATAGTTGGCCAAGCAGATCTTGTCAGTAGAAAAAATGTAGACGCGAAGGGATATGGTCGCATAGAAAATTTGAGTTTCGCGCCTTTTTCTACTGACAAGATTTGCTTTTTTGCATCAATTTTGAAGCGCCATTTACAAGTTTAGCGTTAAGTAATATAGATGGCGCTATTTTTTCGAATAAAGGGCTTCGTATACGGCTGTCCCTCCCCTGGATTTAAGTCACCACCATAGAGATTAAAATAAACTGTATCTGTGCTAAGCCGAAATATTTCCTGTCAAATGTCAAATACATATGTTATGTTTATTCTAATTTATTTTTATCTTGCTAATTATTTCAAAATGGTAAATTTAAAAACGATATTATAAAAGTGTAAGTCGAGCACTTTCATTTGATACTAAACTCGACCATGTTTCTTGCAAAAAAATGACCAGAATAGCAAGACCTCTCACAAACAGCTTTTTGGCCTTCTAAGCTCTTCTAGCTCAATAACCTCTTGATCGGGCCTGCTCATAATTTAATGACTAAAATATAATGCCCTCGACTACACGTTTACCCAATTTCATTTAAATTAGAACAAATTTACTTAAGTTATTGAGTATCAAACTATCTTCTGACAGTTCAGCTTAAAAACATCGAAATGCCGAGACGTGCCGCTAGCCAGCCGCGTGTTCAAAGTCGAATGTAAGAACTTCGCTTCGCTTCGCTTCGCTTCGCTCGCTCGTTCGATAAGTGGTATAAATAAATATATTTAATATACGAAGCCTCCAAATACTGTAGATTTCAAATGGGCCCAGATTACTCCGGATGATGCGCACGTGACACCCCCATTATTCATCTAACAGCTGGACATTGGAGAGCTAAGGAGGGAGACGTTTTTCATCTTCTATGTTGGTAAAGAGAAGGTGCCAAGATAACCCTCATCTTGGAGCAAAAAGACTCCTAGACAGCTCACATTTAACACCGCAAGGGGTGAGCGGTCCAGTCGGACAAACAGTCAGTCCAAACAATGATCTGGTTTTAAACTATATAGCAAAAGACCCCATAGTAAAACACTAAAATAACTAGGTTCAATTTTACGAACCAAACTACTCACAAAAACAAACTAACTAAACACAGAAGTGAAATTCCCTTAAACACCGCTATCTAAGTTCAGTTTTATGACGATATTGTCCCCACAAAACCAAACACAGACACGCTTTCCAAGTCCCTGTTATGCAACGATATTGTCCCTGCATAACGTGACGGCACTTAGAAAACCACAGTGTAGAAAACTTCACTATAACTACACACAGTAGCAAAGAATCCCCGCAATGGCCTAAGTTCAGTTTTACGACGATATTGTCCCCGCAAAACCAAACACAGACACAATTTCCAAGTTCCTGTTATGCAACGATATTGTCCCTGCATAACGTGGCGGCACTTAGAAAAACACTGCATAGGAAACTTCACTATATTTAAATCCCGTACTCGGTAACAAAGAATCTCCACAAAAGTCTAAGATCAGCTTTACGACGATATTGTCCCCGTAAAACCAAACACAGACACCATTTCCACGCTTAAATTCACCAGGATAATTCCAAGCGAAAACAAACATAGTAACAGTAGTAGAGGAACTTTGCTCACCGAATATTAAACGCCCGAGAACCAGAGTCACTGCTAGCCGATGGTTGAAGAATGAATGAATACCGGCGGTCCGCTCCTGCCTTTTATACTCTTTTACTGGCGACATACTGGCGACATACTGGCGACATACTGGCGACATAACGGCGACATAATGGCGACATACTGGCGACATAACGGCGACATAACGGCGACATGACGGCGACATACAGGCGACATAACGGCGACATACTGGCGACATAATGGCGACATACTGGCGACATAACGGCGACATACTGGCGACTGGCGACACAATGGCGACATACTGGCGACATAATGGCGACATACTGGGACAAACATTAATCAGAAAGTACCAGGATACCATGACTGAGGAAGAGGTTATTTGCCCCGTACCTATTAGCGATATGCAACCGACGACCAGTGATTTATTAAGACAAATGTTTACCAAAAGTACCAGGCTACCATAACCGAGGAAGAGGTCAAAAGTCGTAAAGTTCGATGCTACCAAGATCTATCCATTTCAAGCTTGCGTCTTAGAGAAAGACGGAGATATTCTCAATGACGTCTACGCACACATTCACAGGCAATAGTCGGGTAGTCAGTTTGAGTAGACTAAATTATAATAAAAGGGAACGCTTTATGGCCCCTCTACACGCACGAACCTGCAAGTGTTATTTTACTTTGAGATACTTTCAGCCTCTTTCCGAAAAACACTCCTGTGTGGAAGTATTTTACGTTCACCAGTAGCAAACATACTCAAAACATAGCGGGAAGTTTAAAATCTTAGGCGTTTTGGACTGTTTGTATTAACTCTGTACTAGGAGTTCAGACTTCAATACGACCGAACGTCACGCTGTCAATGTCACTGTCATTCTAATGCCAAAAGTTCACATATTTGGGTTAGTTTCAACATCTAAATAGCAAAAAATTTATAGTGGGTTATATATTTAATGAAACCACAAGTGATGAAATACGAAACGTGCACTTCAAGTTGTAATTGTGACATTATTCATTAGAATCATGCATGAAATACGCGACTGAAAGGGATTTTAGTATTCAAGGTATTTCTTTCTAGTTTGTGTGTTTTGTAATGAACAAATTAGGTTAATGTAATAGGCATACGACCAGTCACATCCGGAATCATTTATTCAAATCTCGTGTCATTTATTCAAAATGGCGTCACCGCTATCTAATAAAACGTTCACGAAACTATCGACAAGGTCATGACGGCCGTCATCTTACGTTACGTTGACAATCAACGTAACGTAACGCCGTCTAGGAAACCGCGCCATCTTGTTTACATAGACAACGTTCTAGTGACGTCAGTCAACGCTATATAGCGGCCGTAATATGACGGCACCGTTTTCGGAGGAATCCAAAGCTTAAAGCTTTGGATTCCTCCGAAAACGGTGCCGTCATATGACGGCCGTCATATAGCGGCAGCAAAAGACGGCCATCTTTACGGTGGCGACATGTGGAAAGTACCACGGCGTCATAACACACCGTCATCCACCAAGGTCAAAGCGGCAAATTTGAAAAATGTAGGCGCGATGGGATAACGTCCCATAGAAAATTTGAATTTCGCGCCTTTTCCTACTGACAAGATTTGCTTGATCATCTATAATTTACTTGGAGGATGAAATATCATCAGAAGAGGAAAATAATCGTAGTACGGAATCATTTATTCAAATCTCGTGTCATTTATTCAAAATGGCGTCACCGCTATCTAATAAAACGTTCACGAAACTATCGACAAGGTCATGACGGCCGTCATCTTACGTTACGTTGACAGTCAACGTAACGTAACGCCGTCTAGGAAACCGCGCCATCTTGTTTACATAGACAACGTTCTAGTGACGTCAGTCAACGCTATATAGCGGCCGTAATATGACGGCACCGTTTTCGGAGGAATCCAAAGCTTAACTCAGCATCGACTTGGACGTGGCATGTGGAAGTTCCATCAAAAACGTCAATATTTTCATAGTAATTTGAACATACGGGAATGCGGCAATGCATCTTTCGTCCAGAAGAATAATGCAATTGCGGTAGATAAAGTATAACGTCAGAAGCGGTTTACTCATACTGTCCAGTATAATTCACATAAAAAAAAATTGGCAGCCGAGTCGTAACTTTTAAACGTTAGAAAGATATTTTTTTCAGGCAAGCTTGTATCCTCCCAAACCCAAAATTGTGTGATAAATAGGTACGGATATATTTTGTGTTTTCATCGTCTAGTGGATATACCTGTACCTACTACCTACCTTGTTCTAGGCCACGGCAAAGTTCAAGGGCGCGCCCGCTCAACCCCATTCAATGCCCTACATCCCCCCTCCCAGGATCCTCGAACAACATCCCCGAATCACAATCAGAAGCCTCTGTCTAAAGCCAATTACATACATTACATTAGGATAATGGTCGTAATAAAGCTAAGTGTTGTTTAGATACTTTGTTTTCATAGTTTTCTTATCCTTAGGTAGGTTAGTTTTACCATTCAAATAGCGGAGGTTATTCGACGTTAGTACACCTACCTATTGAACTTTCGGTAGGTTCGGAAATATTAATTTGAAATTTTGGCAATTTTCCTTGAGTCGATAATTTTTTTGTGCCCAAAAATCACGCGAGATTTGAACTAAAAAGACTGTATTTTTTCTGAAATGTACATTTTGTTGTTAAAATGATTCATTAATAAATACCGCCATGTTGGCTTTGAAATGCAGAGGTGACTTTGAATTTTTTTTTGCCATATCCTCCTAAGGCCCAGTCATACAAACATCCAAAATTTGCCACTGAAATTTGAACCTAAACTGTAAGAAATAGAGTTGAATTTGCATTGTTTGAAAATTGAACGAAACAAAGGAAAAGCAACTCTGTTCCAATTGAACATGGTTTAAATTATATCAAACTGAATAGGTACTATATGTGGGACCTTGGGCCTTAGGAGGCTATTATATACTTAATAATTTTAACGCATGATTTTTGGTAGTACCTAGATAATAACTAGTGACCCAAACAGCCCGGAGGACCCAGGACCATATTACGATGCGTTCGAGTGTGCCGAGCATGCTGGTCTAGATGTCTCATCAGCTTCCACCGACGTAAAGCCTGCATGCCATCACGGTATTTCCCACAATAATCGCCCGCTATTTTCCTGCCTCGATAGGAGTGACGATTACGCTGGTGTGGTGTAATAACCAAACATCTAGTGTCGAAATTGTTTATTATCAACTTTCTTTTACAACATATAACAATAATTTTAAAATCGTATCAAAAATATGCACTCATGCAAAATACAACCGTATTAATTGAAATATTATTGTCCTAATAATATTCCAGTAAGGCACCGTATATCAAAGTACATATTTCAAATACTTACAAAATGTAAGTACATGCAGGCGTGTCTCACTCCGCGATTTCGTCGCTTTGCTACAGGTAGCTAAAAGTACATCCGTTCGGCCCCAATTTTGAGGAAAGCCATAAGCCGCGCGTGGCGCTGTCGCCACCTAGCGGCCATATCTGTGCTGATCGTAACAGACGCGTTTTGTTAGAGAGTGAGTCTTCTGTACTTAGTACTATTATTTATTCTGTGGTACATGATACTTATCGCGCATTATTTATTTAACGCATATTATGTCAGGTATGTAATAGAAAATCTTTAGACCCGCATAAGTTTAATATTATATCATTGCGTACATTACCTGTACTATATAGTCAGTTCTCTGATATTAATCTCAGTGAGCAGCTATTACCTAGGTACACTTACATTTTCTCATTAGGTACATTTTATTAAAATATAATTTTCATTTGATGATGAAGTGTTTAATTAGTAACAGGACTTGTGTTCTTTTAACATACAACGAATTTCCTAAGAAGTAGGAACTCATAACATATTAATAACAAATGGTCTTAACTTTTGTTACATTTGATATTTGTCCACAATATACTTATATGGTGGATAGTTTCGTATGCCTAGCGAATTTAAGCTAAGTATATGCCAAATTGAGCAATCATAGGAGTTATTCTAGTGCCTGGTTGGGGTTCGAAGCTGGCGGCGTCAGTGACATGGGCAGGCTGCCATCGCTCCTACACGATTAAATCAAAAGGCCTTTTTATTTATCGGTTCAGAGACATAAAATATTAAATGCAATATTTATTAAGCAAAAAAGCAAGTTTTCTTTCAGATTTCAAGTCCAACTTTCCTTCTTACATAACCGGGGTACGATATTAAGCTACAGTGACATATATTCGCACAGAGAAGATAGTATTTAATAGATACTCGTATCTGAACAAGAAGATGTGTTTAGAGATTCTTAAGTAGGTATATTTTGCTAATTAGTTCGATTAAATTCAAGTAGTTTTGTATATTAAAAAGATCTAGTGAACTTACCGTTGCGGACTTGATGGACGATGCACGTCGGCGCGTACGCTAATCATGCCGCCTCTGTGGGAAACACGCACTTTATCATAGGTACTTACCTAGTCAGCAGCGGAGGTGGCTAAGCGGGCGAGGTGTTAATCAAAATAACCTACCGGGTGTAAGTAAAGCAGTTTTGTTGGCATTGACGTATATCTCAGGACGGGCCTTACGGGCACTAAAATGGTACTAGTTCAGCGGTGTCACTCACGAATTCGAGCCAATCGTGCAGTCTAACGCAACTAGTTGCGACCAATCGCGCGCGTGATGCAAACTCATCAACCAATCGCGTGTAGCGGTGTCACACCGCTGTACTGGCCCCATTCATGCCCCATTGTTATTGCCCGTAAGGCCAGTCCTGAGATATACGTCAATTTTTGTTGGTATTTTTAACACCTCGCCTGCCCATCTACTTCTGATACTGACTATAAGTACATCGTACGAGTACGAAGCAAGGTTGTTTATGAAAAAATAACCTAAATCAGATTTATTTACTTTCTTCTTTTTTGTGTTCTTAACCCTTAAATGCATGATTTTTTCTGTTTGCCCGAAATTAATATATGTGTTACGTAATTGTTTGCTGATTATGGAAAAAATGGTAAAAAAAATATAACATCGATTTTCACTGCGAAATCAGTGTTAGAAGTTGCATAGGCTAAATCATATTTATGTAAATATATAATTTTCAGTAAGAGATATATGATAAATACTACTATCATCAGAAAGGTACACTATTTGTGATACACCTATGATAGAGTTTTTAAATATAAAATAATTACTAAACCCAAAAAAACATACAATATCACATACTAAAAATCATCAAATTATGAATTTTTTCAAATTTTCTGACATATCGTCTTAAAACGAATGTAATTTTTATAAATTAAAATATTGCGTAAATTTATATAAAAAATCGGAAACCGGATTAGTTTTTCTTATGATATCACTCATTGTCATTTATTTCGGATAGCTGCATATTGAGCCACGGACCATCAAATATACGATGCATATATACATCATTATGCATTTAAGGGTAAAATGCTACCAGATTAACTCTAAAAGTTCACTTGCAACGTGACGTTATTTGGCAAAAGGTCGCCACATTGTCGATTTCTCATTGAATTTTATAGCGCCATTGGCGCTTTAATGAATAGAAATAGTATAGTTATTTTTTTCTTAAAAATGATGCGTGTTTTCTTGTTTTGATAAGCTAAATACCAGACTTGTTACGATGCGTAGGTACGACATGTTTAGATGATTCATTTTGGAGCTGCTTATACCAGGCGGCCTTGAGTGCGACCTTTTTTCCACGAGACCGTTATGCATGACACTCAGGACATAAAATGCGAACCGACACAAATATAATATTGCAGTCAGAATATTGACTAAAGCAGAGCACTTCGCGAGCTGTAACCGAAAGATACACCTGTTTCACACGCTAGTCCGTACCTACCCTACCTATTAAACTCTACTTGACTTGCATGTTATGTTAATGGTTTTGTATTGTTTACTAGGTAAAGTTTGACATTGTAATAAAGGGTTTTTTTTTAGCTTTAAGTTTGCATGCCATATTTAGGCTAAACATGTGATACTAAATTAATTTACTTTTGACATCTGTATGCAATTACCATGTTTAAGCAAATAAATATTTCTATTTCTATTTGTTACTGTAAAATGATTGCAATAGGTCCACATTCTCTATTAATTTTATGCTCATCAGACAACATGCTGTTTTGATGGAAATGAACAGCGGGAAAGCGTGAAAAAACTAAAACGGTGATTATTTTGGACGTTAAATAATGAGTAATGTACCTACGTGACTTTAAATGCAGGTTGAGATTAATCATAACGTAATCACTCAGATGATGCCACTGAATGGGATGTCAGCTATTGCATTAATTAAAATTGAATTTAAAAATTTGTTAATTTAATTGCAACATACTGCTTATATTTTATTTGTGAACAATATAGTATGTATTAGTAATCTCAATTGCTTCGACCCACGCACGTGAATTCTGTAATGTGTTACGAATACAACATTCTTATGCAAATATTTAGTTCCAGGAAGGATTTTTGAAATAGGTAGGAACTTAAGGACTTACCTGATGCATTAGAAAATCCGTATTAATAAACCAGTACCGAGTCTTTTCGGAAGAATTCTTAGAACCTTAGTAGCTAGGGGGGCATACCCATTACTGATCAATAAGATATCAGTTATCAATGAAAACTTGTTCAAAATTTAGCAAAGTGACCACATACATACTTGCGTATCGACTTTCATGGTGACTTGTAGCGAAATACAATGGCGCCTAAAGTTATAGTGTTTAAATAATTAGCTATAGATATATTAGGATAATAGTTACCCGTTCTCGTCCTGCGAATCCGTGTCGCTGTCCATACGCATACGCTTGGGTTTGGGTAATACAGCCACGCCCGCAGTATTGCCACCACGCTTGTATTGCACCCCAGCCCGCCGCGGCCTTAATGCTTGTTCATACTCGAGTAACTCCCGATCGACATCTGCTCTGGCGATTACTACAGCTCGACGTGTCACCTCTGCTACTACGGTTTGTTCTGAGCTTTGAACTTCAATTTCAGACATTAGTGAACTCTTCATTGTGGTTGCGTTTGAATTTCGTCCGTATGCGATCACGCCTAGACGACGCCTCAAAGGTCGAGGCTTCAAAGGTGCTATAATACCAATATTTTGTTCATGATCATCGCTTTCTTTCGAAGACTCTAGTGAGTGGTCAAGTCTGGTAGTATTTGCGGATTCGCGCATTTTGTTTCGTCTGTATTCGACCACGCCTAGATGTCGCCTTGGAGCCAAAGATCCTAAACTTTGATCGGAGATGCGAACGCTCCGGTCCGGAGAGGTGAATGAGTCGTCAGTTCTGGTAATCTTCGCGTTCCGTCTGAATTCGACTACTCCCGCTTGCGTACGTCGCCTTCTTGGTGCTAACGACCCCAAATTTTTCTCTAATTTATTAGAGCTACGTTGTGGAGAAGTTGGTGTATTGTCATCTTCAGATGTGGACGAGTTTGCTGAACAGTTATCTTTGTCAGCAGCAAGCTTAGGAGCACAAATTGTGGCGTTGATGTCTTTGTCAACTAACAAACTTTTCTCAATATTGGATTCATCTGCTGTCGAATTCTCGTTCACAGTAGCCTTTGGAGCGCGAGTGGTGACATTCAGACCTCTAGCGATTGTATCCGAGGCATCACTCCCCTCATTGAACAAAGAACTGAGTTTTTTAACGAGCTCATCGTCATCTTCTTGTTTCTCTTTCCTTTTTTGGCCGCGAATCGTGACAGTAGTTATAACGGCCTCTTCCGAGACAGATCCATTTGATGAATCCTCGCTGGACATAGAACTTCGTTTTGTAAGTTCACCCGCATCTGGTCTCTCGCCGTACTTCTGTCCGCGAATTGTAACATTCCCATGTTTGACGCCCGTGTCCGAAGCAGAATTGTTTTGAGAACCGTCGCTGGTAAAGCTTCGTTTTTTCAATTGGGCTACATCGTAAACGTGTTTTTCAGTACACCTCTTATTCTGGCCACGAATTGTAACATTAGTGTTTTTGAAGGTCGTATCCGAAACAGAATCACTTCGTGATTCCTCACTATCTTCATTCAGAGTAGGATTGAGGTTTTTATTGAATTTAGAAGCATCGGCGTATCTGTTTTGACCGCGTCTAGTGACGTTTATGTTTTCAATAGTTCTATTGGAATTGTGGGATGCATCGCTTTCGTAATTGGAATAAGATATAACTTTTTCGACTACTTCGGAGGAATCACTTACTTGCCACTCGGCATTAGAAACATTAGCATCTTTAGTGTCCGAAGTAGTGTTCTTACGAGAAATATCGCTCTCCTTCAAAGGTTTCTCAAGTTCCGTCGCAATGTTTTGCCTCTGGACAGACCGTTTTGTAATATTCTCATCTCTGGTATCCGAAGTTGAATCCTTGCGAGATGTATCACTCTCTCCTTTAGAGGGTGAAGTTCCTTTGCCAACTTCGGATGTGTCACTTTCATGTCTGATGATTCTCTTCGTAACATTTACGCCTCTTATGGGACCGTCTGACGAATCCTTACGGGACGTCTCGCTTTCTTTAGACGGGGAAGTTACCTGGTCTGCCGGTTTGGATCTTTTTGCGCCGCCTAATTCGCAATTTGAATCCTTGCGAGAAGTGTCACTCTTGGTCGGGGAAGGATTCTCAAGAACAGAAGCATCGCTATCTTGTTCGAACTCGGAGGCTCGGACCAGTCGGCGGCTGCGACGCGCGGGAGTGGGCGTGAGGCGGGGCGTGCCCTCGTCGATGGAGAGCGAGGGCGTGGTCGCGGGGGTGGGGGTGCGCGAGGCGCGGCGGATGCGCGGCAGGCTCGTGCGCCGGTGGGAGACGGGCAGGCGCAGGCGTCGACGTTTGCGACTGATACATAAGAGGTTATTACAATTTGGTCTGGGACTGAAACCCGTGAGCCTGAGGTGTCTGTTAGATTTAACCATACATTTATTAATTAACGATATTCAGAATATATAAAAAATTCTATAAAAACTGAATATTGTTTGAAAAACTTTGTCCTTCCTCGATTGTTTTATTACCTTACTCCTTAGGGGTTAAAATTATTTAGAGACCTCGAACCCAGGGTATTTTAAAAGGGGTTAGACCTTAAGCATATTAAGGTGAACAATATATTCATCGGCATCGTAATTAGGTGTAGGTATAATAAACTTTATTAGTGACGGTAATAATATTTATTTATAATACGTGTCTTTGTAATTCTCTTC
This sequence comes from Cydia amplana, assembly GCF_948474715.1. Taxonomy (NCBI): domain Eukaryota; kingdom Metazoa; phylum Arthropoda; class Insecta; order Lepidoptera; family Tortricidae; genus Cydia; species Cydia amplana. The sequence goes on along the minus strand of NC_086079.1, from coordinate 13,518,090 downwards.
TATTAGGTAGATACTAGATACCCATGAACCGATTGTTTTCCCATGTGCACTCAAATAATTAGAAAACGAAAAACTTGAAATAAATAACATGACAAAAAATATTACAATTGCAAAAAAATATGTAAGTACCTAAACACCAAACCGAGGACAAAAAATATATCTAAAGTTCTAAACAATCAAAATTAATAGTAACTAACAGCGGTGTCTCAGGTGAAACTGCTTGTAAACGTTACTTTGGTCTGTCGAAGCTGATCTAGCACTTACAAAAATTTGTATGCACATTCATATTTACCTACGTTTAATATTTTTGGGAGAGATACCAACCAACTACGATTCAGAAAGTGCAGGAAGTCAGAATCTATTTCTTTTGACGAGAGTTTTAGGCGTTAGGTCAGCTTAATCTGACTGACCAAAGTAACGATTGTGCCGAGCGACATCGCCTAAAACAAAAGTATAAAGTAAGGGCCATTACATTTCCCACTAAATTAGAAATAAAGTACTACACAACTCGACCTATTTTGTCAATAAATAAGCTTGCATCTATCTACAAATATAATCTACAAAGCCAGAAAAGGTATGTACTATTTACATGCTAGCTATAACTACTATTCTACTGTACTTACGAGGCTTACCTGTCGATTATTCTTGTTTTTTTTTAAGACAAATTCGTCATTCCTTAGCGTGATTCGAACCACTTATTTTTTACGCATTTCAGATAATTGGCCTTAAACACATTGGAGTGCCGGGAACCCGCTCGGCGGGCGGGCCGTAGTAGTTTTCCCTTACAAAGCGGGAAAACGCTGGGATCGGCTACGAGCGTAGCGCTACGAAAACGTTGGCTAAGCGGGTTGTCTGTTCCAGGGATGTTGCGGATGCAGATTTTTTGACATCCGCGGATGCGGATGCGGATATTTGAAGGCTCACATCCGCGGATGCGGATGTCAAGATTAGGTACTTAGAAAACGTCAAATATTACATTTTTAGTATTTTTTTATAAAAAAAAACGAAACTCAGTATTTGAGCAAGAATATAGGTGCGTTATATTTAATAAACAATAACTTTGCCGACTTTTCTGGATCTAGACGATTTCGTTATAGGTAATGACGAAATTACCTAGCACTTACGCCGCCGCTAAGACGTTCCTGTACCGACTTGTTCGACATCCGCATCCGCATAAGCTCCGCATCGATTTTATGCGGATGCGGATGCAGATGCGGATGTTGAAAATAATGCGGAAGTTCCGCGGTTGCGGATGCGGATGCGGATGTTCGCAACATCCCTGGTCTGTTCGTAGGTACTTTTACGATATTTTCTCGTGTTACGGCTACGCTCGCAGCGCTCGACTTGCGCTATCACTGAACGTGTTAACACTTTCAATGCCAAGCGCCCCATCTCCAATACAACATGAACACACATACGTGTTCTTGGCAGGGAATGTGTTAAGTCGAATAATTATCCCTGTTGAAGACTTCTAAAATCGTGAAGTTATAAACGCCATTTACATTATGAATACATACCTATATGTATATTCACTAAGACGCGGTATTTTTTTAGGGTTCCGTACCCAAAGGGTAAAAATGGGACCCTATTACTAAGGCTCCGCTGTCCGTCCGTCTGTCTGTCTGTTACCAGGCGGTATCGGTATCTCATGAACCGTCGTGACAGCTAGACAGTTGAAATTTTCACAGATGATGTATTTCTGTTGCCGCTATAACAAACAAATACTAAAAACAAAATAAAATATATATTTAAGTGGGGCTCCCACACCCTCCTAAGGCCCAGCCATACAAACGAACCACCCAAAATTGCCACTGAAATTTGAACCTAAACTGTAGGAAATAGAGTTGATATTGCGTTGTTTGAAAATTGAACGAATCAAAGCAAAAGCGACTCTGTTCCAATTGAACATGGTTTAAATTACATCGAACTGATAATAGAGGTAGGACCTTGGGCCTTAGGAGGATAGAACAAACGTGATTTTTTGCCATTTTTTGCGTAATGGTACGGAACCCTTCGTGTGCGAGTCCGACTCGCACTTGGCCGGTTTTTTCGTTTGTTTTGAGTTGACACCGCGTTTGGAAATTTGCCAGTTTTTACCTAATCTAGGAAGGGAAGCCCGTCAAAAAAGTAAAGTCATTACGATTAGTCATCGTTGGGCTGTTGACTTTACTCGTGTAACTCGTGTGAAAATGCTGAAGTACCGAACAATGAGTCTTATCTGGTCGATTTAAGGTGTAAGTTGTGGTTTCTGTTCTAGATATAAGCGGCTGGGGTAGCCCGTGCCCGCGGGCGGGGTAATTTGGCAGTTTGACTCATGGTGCTACAGAGAGTAACTAACTGGTAACTAATGATTCTTAGTTCTCGACTTTATGTTTATGCCACAAAGGTTTAAAACCTTTTTGGGTCACAATTTGTCACATTCTAATTTGTAAAAGGTACATTTAGTTTCCTAAATTCCCACTCAGAAAAAAACGTTAGAAATATTATATCAGTTTTCAAAGCATATATCTGTAAAGGTCGTTTTTCTTACATGGAATGGAACATATCATAGGATCAATAATTTAATTTCTCTAATACATAGGTACATACCCTGTTATTTCTGCATATTTTAGATGATCTGGGCCGATTGCATAATAAACTACAACTAATATTACAAGCGGAACTCCTTTTTTAATTAGTGAAATTAGAAAAGGAGTTCCGCTTGTAATATTAGTTGTAGTTTGTTATGCAATCGGCCCCTGATCAGGAGCCTGTTGCATGAAACTTGTAACGCAAGTATGCCTCTTTTATACTTTTTTTTTTTCATTTTTTTAACACTTGTACCTATTGCAAGATTTACAAGTAACAAGTACTCGGGCAGCGGACTCCTTGGAATGTCTAGAAAAACTTAGCAACTAGTTTTCCCGAACTGTGTATATCGGAAAAATCAATACTGGAAATTCTTACCTTGCCCAGCAAATGTATCATCTCATCAGGGTTGGTAGGACAAAAAAACACACAAAGTATATCAAAACTCGTTTATTATAAAAATATATTAATTAGGTACGCTAACGTTAATTTTAATAAAAACAGTCAACGGATGCCGCAATGGGCCCGCTCAGAGGCCGTGCCTTATGTTTGCGAGTTAGGTCGTCGGACAATAATGAACGATGTTAATTGAGAATTCTCAGAGCCATTTGGGTCGCCTTTCGAATTTACATTGTCGGTTATAGGCGTCAGCACTGGCGCCCAAAAGTGATTTACACTATTTATATACTATAAGTTCAGTGTGAACTTTTATTTATAATTTCAAGGTCGACAGAAAATACGAGCAATATTCGTTGTCAAAGTGAAACGACAGCGATTGACCAAACACTCCCCTAGAACCTAAGATAGACCTTGTGTCAGTGACATATAGTGAAGCTAATGTTACAGTTTGATGGCCCGAATCGTGGTCAGACTTTTCACATTTGGACAAACTGAATTAGCGGTAGACATCAGGGATGTTGCGAATATCCGCATCCGCAACCGCGGAACTTCCGCATTATTTTCAACACCCGCATCTGCATCCGCATCCGCATAAAATCAATGCGGAGTTTAATGCGGATGTGGAACAGGTCGGTACAGGAACGTCTTAGCATCGGCGTAAGTGCTAGACTGCTAGGATTACCTAGCTTGACTGCTCATTTCTAGCAAATAGAAATGAGCAGTCAAGCGTGAATGGGACTTAATGTACGGAACCCTTGGAATGCGTGTCCGACTCGCACTTGGCCGGTTTTTTGAAATAAAAATTACTAAAATGTAATATTTGACGTTTTTTATATACCTATCTTGACATCCGCATCCGCGGATGTGAGCCTTTAAAAATCCGCATCCGCGGATGTCAAAAAATCGGCATCCGCAACATCCCTGGTAGACATCACTGGCTGGCGACTGACTCATATTAAATGTAACTAACACATCTTTCTTTAACTATATCTTACCCAACAAATTAATACAAGGCATTTCAACTCGCGCTCGTGTTCGCTGCGTAAATAGATCTATTAAGTTCTTCATGTTGAATATGTCAGCTGACTGTACTCTTCTGAAGCCGGACGACTTCCGCCTCTGAACAGGATACTATGCGGCTAACTACTCTATTCTACACTAACTAAACTAACTAACAAATAACTTCATCGAATCCCCCATGATTGTGTTTAGTTTAATAAGGCCCCTTTTCATACATAAGTCATAATAAATATGTTATATTTACAAATGTATACATTTTGGCAGATGTCAGTGTAGATTTAAAACATTTATGTATAAATTTTACATTATTACATACATAGTATATTTGACATGTTACATGTAGTTAAAATATGATTGATATCAGTGTAGTATCATCTTAAGTCACAGCGTATTTTTGTACTTTTTAATAAGAAACCATTTGTAAAGGCATTTTTCCATCGGCAAGGCGAAAAAAAGAGCCAGTTGTTTCCTAATCCTTTCTCATTATTTAGTTACTTACATATTTTAATTGTAATTTTATACAGTTATAAAAACACGAAAGACTTTCGGCACCATATTTAACAACTATGGATATGACGGTAAAAGGGTAAAATCACGACTAACGAATAATAGTTATTTTCGATACAAGTGCGAAAAAGAGGAAATTCGAAACGAGTGGCGATAAATTAAAACACGACCGAAGGGAATGTTTTAAATCGACACGAGTTGCGAATTACCTATTCGCACTTGTATCGAACAACGTTTTACAGTACATATGGCACTTTAAAGTTTCGACATACGCACGAAAAGTGCTATTTTACGCACTAGTGCGGAAAAGTAGCCTTATATGTACTGTAAAAATACATTTCGCATTTGCGTCGCCGTTGGAAAAGCACTTGATTGTTACGCTAGGACTTAGGAGGCATTTTCTGGAGCATATATAGCCACAGCATTACTTAAATACATCATAATGAATATATAATGTCGGTGTTTGATGTGGGGCTCGATGGCTAACTACAATAGTAGTGGCGCTCACCCGGCCTGCTCGCCGTCAGAGTCGTTGTGTTCATCACCCTCTTCTTCCGCGTCTTGACCTCCTGTGGAGTAAACAAAGGATTAGGAATGTTAGGATGTCTTCAAGAATTGTTTTCTTTTTTTAGGGTTCCGTACCTAAAGGGTAAAAACGGGACCCTATTACTAAGACTCCGCTGTCCGTCCGTCCGTCCGTCCGTCTGTCACCAGGCTGTATCTCACGAACCGTGATAGCTAGACAGTGAAATTTTCACAGATGTATTTTTGTTGCCGCTATAACAACAAATACTAAAAACAGAATAAAATAAAGATTTAAGTGGGGCTCCTATACAACAAACGTGATTTTTTACCGAAGTTAAGCAACGTCGGGCGGGGTCAGTACTTGGATGGATGACCGTTTTTTTGCTTGTTTTGCTCTATTTTTTGTTGATGGTGTGGAACCCTCCGTGCGCGAGTCCGACTCGCACTTGGCCGGTTTTTTAACATTAATGTTTAAGAATTGGGTAGAATAGTAGTCTATTCTAAACAAAAAATATATCATGGTCGTTCATTAAATCCATATTTTTATACAAGATTGTTGGTTATCTGAAAAGGACGAATGCACAAACTCAAGGTTAAGTAGAAGACCACCTATGAGTTGTTTAAGTTTCCTGACATGGCGAGGGAATCGATGCCACACCAGTAATCCTAAGTGATTGGCGCGGGTACGCAAGCATATCCACGTAGGCACGCAGTAAGGAATATATGAATGTTGCACGGATTCCGCACTGCGAGAACAGGAAACGGTCTAAAGCTTTGGTTTCCTCCGAAAGCGGTGCCGTCATATAGCGGCCGTCTCCATACAAATACTACGACATCCATATTTAGCCGTATTATTTAGTATGGAGACGGCCGCTATATGACGGCACCGCTATCCTAGGAAAACCGATCTTAAGGGTCGGTTGCTCCACACTGTTTGCCTTCGTTAAAGAGTTCGCAAAATTTTATTATATGGAGAGTTTCATAGTAAATCGCCGCGGCGCGCCGGCTGACGTTGATCAGTCTGTCAAGTAAGGATGGTGCAACTGGCATTAAGAATGTAATTGGGAATGTAGACCACAGACAATCCAACCTCTAAACATAGCATAGTCGCGCTACCGGCGCTACCCCCTCTGCCACACATACGGTAGCGTTAAGCTTTGGATTCCTCCGAAAACGGTGCCGTCATATTACGGCCGCTATATAGCGTTGACTGACGTCACTAGAACGTTGTCTATGTAAACAAGATGGCGCGGTTTCCTAGACGGCGTTACGTTACGTTGACTGTCAACGTAACGTAAGATGACGGCCATCATGACCTTGTCGATAGTTTCGTGAACGTTTTATTAGATAGCGGTGACGCCATTTTGGAATAAATGACACGAGATTTGAATAAATGATTCCGTACTACGATTATTTTCCTTGTCTGATGATATTTCATCCTCCAAGTGAATTATAGATGATCAAGCAAATCTTGTCAGTAGGAAAAGGCGCGAAATTCAAATTTTCTATGGGACGTTATCCCATCGCGCCTACATTTTTCAAATTTGCCGCTTTGACCTTGGTGGATGACGGTGTGTTATGACGCCGTGGTACTTTCCACATGTCGCCACCGTAAAGACGGCCGTCTTTTGAGGCCGCTATATGACGGCCGTCATATGACGGCACCGTTTTCGGAGGAATCCAAAGCTTTACTCCATCTTCGAGTCAATCCCATGCCGTGATTGGTTTTTGAACGGGCCAATCACGGCACGGGATTCGCTCACCTCGTCCCCCCGCACCCCCGTATTTTTGGCAGCATCGGTTTCATGAAAGAATTGGCCTAAGCTCAGTCTAGAGGTTGGATTGTCAGTGATGTAGACACAGGAGATTTAACTTGTCCGATCCTGCGACCCGAAAACTAATTTTGTCGTTGTCTCCCAGTATGGCTCACATTTGAGCCACTGGGAGTTGAAGTGGGAGGTTTTGAAAATCGTGGGAAATCTGGAAAATTTATTTACGGCTCATATTTGAGCCCTTGGGATATGACAGGTTAAGAGAGCTTACTATTTTTCCTAGCGTAGTGCCTCCTGGCCGGAGGCGGGCGCTCGTCCTGCGCGTCGGTGAGCAGCGAGCCACGGTAAGTCTGCAGCGGCGCCCACTCCTCGCCCCAGCCCGCGCCCGCGGAGATCTTCGCGTCCAGGAACTGTACGAACGAGGTTTTATAATAAGTGTAGCTAGCGGTAATCGAGTCACAAACATCATTGAGTTTCGCTAAACAAATATAATTAGAACGCGGGCATTGACGTATATATCTCAAGTCAGGCCTGGCCTTACGGACATGGGGCCAGTACAGCGGTGTGACACCGCTACGACGCGATTGGCTGATGAGTTCGCATCACGCGCGCGCGTTGGAACTAGTTGCGTTAGACTGCACGATTGGCTCGAACTCGTGAGTGACACCGCTGAACTACTAGCATTTTTACTGCACGTAAGGCCAGTCCTGAGATATATGTCAATGAACGCGGGCGGTTTAAAACCTCATAAGACTAAACAGGACAATTCATAAGACTTGTAGAGAGATCTTACTAATCTTTTCACATCGTAATCTCGTCGACTCGTAGTTTTATTTTCTAGATCAACGCAGTAAGCTGCTTACATCACTTATGCGTCTGTACGCATAAGTGATGTAAGCAAGATGCGTTGTGACACAACCAAACCAAACGAACAAACATCAACCGGAGACCAAAAACTTATAAAATTGTATAGGCACCATCTTGAGAATGATAGGGGAAAAAACCACACTGTCCCATAATGCTCCACTGTGAGGGACTACATTCCCCTTCAAGTGTGATACAATGGTAGCTGTTAGTTTGCTTATAGTTTTCCTACCACTGTAATATCTATGTGTAAATTTATAATGTATATATGTTCTGTTTTATGTGTAATGCTTGCTTGTATGTTTGTGCTGTATATCTATCTTTGTGCTGTGTGTAAACCACGCGAAATAAATATTTTCGATTTTTTTTTATACATCTTCATACAATTTTGGAAAGTATACCTTAAGCACGTGTCGCTTGTCCTGCCGTAGCAGCTTGTTGGACAGCTCTGCCAGGGGCTCCAGGAACAGCAGGTTCCGCGGCTCGAGCGCCGCGAAGCCCACGCCGGCGCGGTGCAGCGCTGTCAGCGCTTCACGGTTCTTCACGGCGTCCAGCCCGAACATCACCGAGAAACGCTTCGCTAACTCCTGCAACACGTATTTGTCATTATTAATTATCGCCAAACAAAATGGAAACTCACTTCAAAGGATAGCAGAGGGTCGTTTAAAGTAGCTCCTATAGATGCCAAGGTGAAAGGACGATTACGTTGGTACGGGCAGGGGGGTGTCACTCCGCAGTTTAGGTACATTTGGCCGGCGCGCCCATCAGACAGGCGTATAGCAGTGGGCTGCCGCTCGGCGTGCACGATAGTCGTGTCACGTGGCGCTCGCGCAAAATTGAAAATACACAATGGCTTCGAAACTTACTCCGCGAGAATCAGATATGCTATTTTCGAATAAAACATGTATGTTTACATAATCAACGTTTGTAATTCCTACATATTTATCTTAAAAACAATAAATCAGTGGGTATAGGTATAAAAACTTGTCAAGTGATAACCCCGTGCCGACACTCACAGCTTGGTCATAAAACTGCGGCGCGCAAAGGAGATTCACGGTTCGTGCGCGGTTATAAGTTTCAATTTTGCTTGCAGGCGGCGATATAGGTGTAATTTTATACCTAAACCTGACTTTTGTGAAGGGGTGAATTTTCTGTACGGTAGTACTATTAGTTATTCTGTGGTACGGGCACGTAATGAGGCGTCAAGAAACTCATCCCATAAAACGGGTCCTCAACCTCCCAGAACAGCCGAAGGGAAAAGGCAGGCCACCTTCTACATGGTGGTCTAACGTGCAAAGAGAGATCCAGAAGCAGAACATTAACCCACAGACAACCCGAAATAGAATTCTTTGGCGCAAATGTACGGGAAGACCCGACCCCAGATAAACTGGGATAAGGGTAGGACAAAGAAGAAAGGATAGCAGTTACTTCGACAGCATACGCTATAACAATTATGATGCTTGGCGGTAAGCGCACACGCTTAGGCCACGTACATACTTGCGGTTGCAAAAATGGCGGAGCGCCATAATTCCATACTTGGTTAACCTTTCGTATGTGTTGTGATCAAAGATCGTGGGTTCAAACCTCAGTGATGCCGTATAGAGCAGAAAAAATCGTTTTCGAATTGTCACCGTTGCATCCGCAAACGCGTATGAGCCCAAGTGTAAGGCCTGAGTGGACGATCGAGTTGGGCGTGCAGCGGGGCGGGCGGCGTGCATGTTAAACAAATGCAAACGTATAGGAGCGGCCTTAAGCTTTGGATTCCTCCGAAAACGGTGCCGTCATATTACGGCCGCTATATAGCGTTGACTGACGTCACTAGAACGTTGTCTATGTAAACAAGATGTCGCGGTTTCCTAGACGGCGTTACGTTACGTTGATTGTCAACGTAACGTAAGATGACGGCCGTCATGACCTTGTCGATAGTTTCGTGAACGTTTTATTAGATAGCGGTGACGCCATTTTGAATAAATGACACGAGATTTGAATAAATGATTCCGTACTACGATTATTTTCCTCTTCTGATGATATTTCATCCTCCAAGTAAATTATAGATGATCAAGCAAATCTTGTCAGTAGGAAAAGGCGCGAAATTCAAATTTTCTATGGGACGTTATCCCATCGCGCCTACATTTTTCAAATTTGCCGCTTTGACGTTGGTGGATGACGGTGTGTTATGACGCCGTGGTACTTTCCACATGTCGCCACCGTAAAGACGGCCGTCTTTTGCTGCCGCTATATGACGGCCGTCATATGACGGCACCGTTTTCGGAGGAATCCAAAGCTTTAGTGCACGCTGCTCAAATTACTTGTGAGCCCGACGCCACGCTGCACGCCCCGCCGAACGCTCCGCTTCGAGCGTCAACTCAGGCCTTACACCAGGGGTTCTTTTCTTGGTGTACATGAGGTTCAAAGTTCACCTTGAGCTCCAATAGTTCTGGCAGCTGCCGATGTGGCGTGGCGTGCCGCTGCAGCATGGTGGTATAGAGCGCCTGCATGGCGAGCTGCATGGTTAGCGCGCACGACAGCTTGTTGATCTCGCGCGCCTTAGACAGCGTCGCCTTGATTATGTCGCCGTAGTCGTTGTAGCACTGGAACAGAACCAAGCGTTAAGCTTTGGATTCCTCCGAAAGCGGTGCCGTCATATAGCGGCCGTCTCCATACAAATACTACGACATCCATATTTAGCCGTATTATTTAGTATGGAGACGGCCGCTATATGACGGCACCGCTTTCGGAGGAATCCAAAGCTTAAGGGATCATTTAGACGGCGCGCGAACTCGCATGCGGTTTTAGTTACATTGCGAACCATTGGGGTTACAAAAATTCAGCCGACCGATCAAATACCGCAATATAATGAAAATCGCATGCGAGTTATCGCACCGTGTAAATGAGCCCTTAGAATATCATCTCATTCGAAAAACACGGCAAGATAAGGTCTCGAACAAAGTTGACTAACGTCGACGATAAATGCAGTGCCCAGCCGCTCGTTAGGAGAGGACAATATCTCGTCTCGACAAAAATGGTGTACGAAATAATCAAAATCTACATGTTCCTAATACAATTCTAAATTTTGTAGTAATGTCTGTTGGTCAACATTTTTAGTGCGCCCTGCAGAACAATCCTTTTTAGAACAAAATTTCGTTACCATATTAATGAATTGCACTTAATGCTTAAAACTTCTTAACCTTTGGGTACACATAATACTTAGAACGTAGTAAATCGAAACGTTTGATTGATGCCTACTACTTAGTTGCCAGCGGTTTTTACCTGTCTAATGGAAGTATCTGTTTCTTATTATTTAAGTATTCAACATACCTTAATGTAAGTATGTGGAAGAAGCGCTGGTGGCCTAGCGGTAAGAGCGTGCGACTTGCAATCCGGAGGTCGCGGGTTCGAACCCCGGCTCGTACCAATGAGTTTTTCGGAACTTATGTACGAAATATCATTTGATATTTACCAGTCGCTTTTCGGTGAAGGAAAACATCGTGAGGAAACCGGACTAATCCCAATACGGGCCTAGTTTACCCTCTGGGTTGGAAGGTCAGATGGCAGTCGCTTTCGTAAAACTAGTGCCCACGCCAATTACTGGGATTAGTTGCCAAGCGGACCCCAGGCTCCCATGAGCCGTGGCAAAATGCCGGGACAACGCGAGGAAGATGATGATTCAACATACCTTAATGTAGTGCTTGAACACGTCGGCGGCTCTTCGTATCGGCGTCACATTATACACGATGAGCTTGCAGTACGCCGCCAGGAAGTTACGCCTTTTGTGCAACTCCTCGATTCGTCTCTCGTCTTGACCATCTGCAATACGAATGTGGTTAGAATATGCGGAGAATCTATCATGAGGGTTACACTCGACAGGCGAAGCAACCGAAAGTAGACCTTATTTTTAAAGCTATACGTTGCAGATTAGAGGCCGTCGGAAGAAATTAGTACGTTTGAGAATATACTGAAGGAAAATTAAAGTGCGCTTTCCATAAAGTCATACAACAAATTGCACACGTTTACAAAACATAAAACAAAGTGTTTTTTATGGAAAGTACACCTTAAGTGCAGAAAAAACAGCACAAAGGCCCTAGTACCATTTTGGCTGAATGAAAAAGTAAGTAATGCCTTCTACGAGTTGGGTTCCCCATAGATTATTTTTTGAAATCTGCATCTTAGTGTAAATGTAACGATGACGAGTGTAAACCTCTAGAAAAAAGAAAAAAAATGTTAAAAAGAAACGAGAAAAGAAACCATCCACTAGCTATAAAACCACCAATGAAGTGAGTCGCTCGGCGCATTCAGTGTACTACGTTAGTCATGCATTGCATCGCTACTAGAGCTCTCGGGTAAAGGTTACACGCAATACGGTTCTGGCCTCGAATGTCCAATTCCTTAAATGTCCATTTTCCTCGAATGTCTAATTTCCCGAATGTCCATTTGCTCGAAGGTCCAATTCCCGGAATGTCCATTTGCTCAAAGGTCCAATTCCCGGAATGTCCATTTGCTCAAAGGTCCAATTCCCGGAATGTCCATTTGCTCGAAGGTCTAATTCCCGGAACCAAGAGTACCCGTGCAACGATATTGTGTACGCGGACGAATAACTCTACAAAACAGGATTATTTGTTAAAATACTCCGTGTATGCTCTAAAATTTTAGTACTGTTTGTGTGACACTAAACAAAAACTTGAAACCGCCCGAGAGCCCTACCACGAGCTACCTACGAGCGCACCCCAATAACCTCTTGTTAAACTCAGAAAAGCTTGACTGTGACACTCCCGGACCTATGTCCAAGGTCGATCTTACTAGAGCCATGACAATGACGCAACTAAAACGAGTACACGCACAAAACATGCTCAAATAATAACAAAACTGTGTAACGCTCCGAGACCGCTCGCGATGCGGCTGACGGCGGTCGCGCGCGGGCTCGGGCGCGAAGCGGGCGCGACAATTTTCCCTTAGTAATGTCATGTCACCACACCGTCCGCTCCGGAGACAAAAATATGCATTATTGCGCGGCGACACCGACCCGGCCCGACTACCGACCGACCTAGCTCACACAACTCGCTCGACAAGCGACGCGGTAAGTTTGCATGAGACGAAGACCCGAATCTTAGGGCCTACCGCGAACCACGTTCGACGTGTTGCCTCCCTGTCACACTTACGTACGAATTCACAAGTGCGACAGAGAGGCAACACGTCGGACGTGATTCGCGGTAGGCCCTCTGGATACGACGCTCCGCGGACGGCGTCCGCCGGGGTGCACCCGGGGCATTACTAAGGTAAAATGCGCCGTCGGTGATGACCGCGAGTGGTGCTTACCGGAGTGGCGCGCGAAGTCCGCGACACGACAGGACGCGACATGCAACCAAACACGCTCCGTTACGCGCCGCTCCGACCGCTCTAGCGCCAGCCCTACCACTCCTAGACGGCACCGTTGTGTCATAGAGAAAAAAAAAACATAGAGTGCTCACTCCATACATCAGTTCAGACTATTAATTTCAGTGTCTACATCTAGCATCGAGTAGCGGAACTATCAGTACTGCTACTTGACAATAGATGTAGCACCGACCGGAAAGTCTTATCTCAACAGCATAAGACTTTCCGGTCGGTGCTACATCTATTGTCAAGTAGCAGTACTGATAGTTCCGCTACTCGATGCTAGATGCTAATAGTCTTTTTGGTACTAAAACTGATGTATGGAGTGAGCAATCTATGTATTTTTTTCTCTATGGTTGTGTTGACCCGTGTACCCGTGTATTCGGTCACAGTCGTGCGTTGGGACACAACTAGACATTTGTAAACCATATTCGAGGTATAGAATCCTAGGGTTGCACCCACCCACGTTTGGAGTGTGACGGGCACTAGCGAAGAAACGGGTACCCATCCGTTCTTGAACCTATAGCCTTTAGTCAATATCAAAGGTAGAATATATGGTTTTAGTCATTAGACACGTACGTACTTTTAATGTTGACTACCAGCAGTTTCTATAGGTTTACAAATGTCACTCTAATGTAAAGTTTAAGAACAGGGTACACGGGTATTTGTTGAATCTAGTCAAAACCGATACGTAACACCATAGACATGTTTTGTTCAAACCAAGACTATCAGAGGCGCTAGAGTAGTCGGTCGGTAGCTGCGGCGTCCATGTCCACAGTCGCTTGTACACTTTTCCAACGAAAATAATGCATATTTTTTCTCCACAGGTGTTTGTCGGGTTAACTATACCGTAGCGAAACACTGAAATCTAACGCGATCATTTGCTAGTAATAAAATTATATTGTTTTAGATCAGCACATGATTACGTTAATTATTTTGCCGACATTTAAAACCCTTGAAAGAAACAGACAGTTTTTGTAGAAGAGATTCAGAAACCAGTGCAGTTACCCTCGTACGTACAGTCAGCAGCGAATATACGTACATGTTTATAAATATTTATAAAAGTCCCCTTGGTGGTGGTTAACCTTTGGCTCGTATAGAATATCGGCTGCCAACTGTACGATGCTATCGAAACCGGTAAGGCGCAGTTTTTTAAGGATCCATTCGACCAATCAGATCAAATTAGTTTCGTCATTTCTTGATTTTTAGGGTCATCACACTAGCGTTTTTTGAGCGTCGGCGTCAGGTCAGCGCTATGGAAAATGGCATCGCTGCGCAATTGCGCCAACGTTGCGTCGAGCAGCAGCCATAGTGGACTAAACGCCGACGCTCGGGAGACGCTAGTGTGAGGTGGTCCTAATGATTGTAGTCGAACGGATATTTATAAAGCCGCCCCTCATTAAACTCAACCAATTTGCAACCGTCGTTCCCATACTCAACACTGTGCATATTCTTTTATCCCAAAAATTACCCTTCATTTAATTTTCCATTCAACACACACATAACGTATTATGTTTGTATAAATTTCGAGTCACATTCCTTTTGATATCATTATTTAGGTTTTTTAAAAAAATTGTACGTTTGTTGTTCTCCATATGTAATCATGTTCATTATAAGTGAGCTATATTTTTCATAAAAAATATCTGTATCCACATAGGTCGCTTAAAACTATCTGAACACGAATCCTTTACCAATGTGTTCGCTCCAATATATGAGTGGATTAACTATTTCTTGTTGTTTGACTCGAGTAACTCTTTGCCAGAAAAAAATTGTAACACTTTGTGAATTTATAAATTTATGGTGTTTAAAATAGACCCAGTAGAGCTATAGACGAGTAGAGAGTGGCTGTCTCTGTCATGAATAACGCCATCCACCATACACGCAATCTTCTTGTAAACAAGAAAAATTCGATCCACCTGACAGCGACGTCTAGCTATAGTAAGAAAGGCGCAGAGCTCGGGATGTGTTTATGCAAGACGTGTTATTACCGTAGTTGTGCTGCACGAACACGAACTCCTGTATGAAGTCGTTTAGCAGGTCGCAGAGCTCCGGGTCGGGCTCTAGGACTAGCGGGCGCAGCGCAGGCGAGCCGCGCGAACCCAGTTGCTCCGCGAAGAAGATCAGCAGGTCGCAGAGTGATGTGTACGCCTAGAGGTTGCACACATTAGTGACGTCATAGAGAAAAAAATACATAGAGTGCTCACTCCATACATCAGTTCAGACTATTAATTTCAGTGTTTACATCTAGCATCGAGTAGCGGAACTATCAGTACTGCTACTTAACAATAGATGTAGCACCGACCGGAAAGTCTTATCTCAACAGCATAAGACTTTCCGGTCGGTGCTACATCTATTGTCAAGTAGCAGTACTGATAGTTCCGCTACTCGATGCTAGATGCTAATAGTCTTTTTGGTACTAAAACTGATGTATGGAGTGAGCACTCTTATGTATTTTTTTCTCTATGGTGACGTGTACAACGTGGATTTAATTTTATAGTTTTTCGCAGATAAGAAAGAAATAAAGAATTTTAGGTGCTAGATTATTTAGTGTGAGGATAGTGGTCATAATACTGAAAATAATATGTATAGAAAAGTAAAAAAAAGCCCAAAACCTGCCCTAAACTCTGGAGTCATGAAGCAGCGGCTCCTAATGTCCACAAGTAAAACTTGGTGATTAAAATGGTTTGACTGATCGGGGCGCTAAGTCACCAAATTGTGTAGGAGTATTTATTCGGTTAAACTTTGGATTCCTCCCAAAGCGGTGCCGTGATAAAGCGGCCGTCATATAGCGACCGCAAAAAGACAGCCGTTTTTAAGATAAAAGATAAGATAAAAGATAATGAAATAAGAAAATGGACGACCTTGATTTAGCTTTAATAATTTACTTGGAGGATGAAATATCATCAGAAGAGGAAAATAATCGTAGTACGGAAGATCATTTATTCAAATCTCGTGATACAGAAGGTGCATTTGAGATTTTAGTACAAAATGGCTTCACCGCTATCTAATAAAACGTTCACGAAACTATCGACACCGTCATGACGGCCGTCATGCAAATGGCGGCACCGCTTTTTGACGTTACGGTGTCAATCACCGCCCTCTAGGAAACCGCGCCATTTGCTTTACATAGACACCGTTCTAGTGACGTCATTCACCGCTATATTACGGCACCGCTTTCGTAGAAAACCAGAGCTTTAAAGAAACGTGACATTTTAGTTCCAAAAAACGCGCTGCTCGGGCGCATGCAGCGACCACAGCATAGAGTACGGCATGCCGTCTGTCGTAAAACTACTCATTCACGCTCGCGTGATCGAAGGTAGGGTGAGAGAGATAGAGAGACGAGTCGGATCGTCTAGTATAGCTAGGGTTGCCAGATCGAAAGACGCTATTATCGGGAATTCATATCAATTTTTCGCGATTTTGGGACTAAAGTCGGGGAAAAAAAACATTCAAATTAAAATAATTGTATCAGAAACAACGATATTTTACATTATTGGCACAGTGGCACTACGTCAGCTGCTCTGCCCATAGAGTGTGTGCGGAAAGAGAAGAGTCGTGGAATGTATGGGGCCCAATACATTCCACGACTCTTTTCTTTCCACACAGACTCTAGACGTTTTTATATAAAAATAGTATAAATTATTAGAGATCTTGAACAAACAAAAAAAATGTCTTCTCATTATCTACCTATATTATCATTTATCATACTTTTAATTAGGTATCAATAATAATAAAAAAATTTAACTAATTTATTTCTTAGTTTGCCCTTGCCACATGTATTTTATGTTACTTTTTACCGACTTTACAATTTTTTCGCCTTTTTCACTATTTAACGTGAAGCTGTTTTTCGGGACAATTTTCACTTTGTCGGGAATCGGGAACGCATGCTACAAATCGGGAGAATCCCGCCAAATCCCGACCATCTGGCAACCCTAAGTATAGCGCACCTCCTCCCTCAGCTGCGGCTCGACGCCCCTGGCCACGATGTCCTTGCATAGCGCGGCGTACTGCTGCAAGCGCTCGCGCAGCGCCGCCGCGCCCGCCTCCACGCTGCCCGCGCCCGCGCCCGCGCCGCCCGCGCGCTGCTCCAGCTCGTGCAGCGACCACAGCACCGAGTAGAACAGACACCGCACCACGTACACCAGCGCCTGATACACAACTACACGGTTAAGGTGTCTATGAGACTCATTCAAACCAGGGATGTTGCGGATGCCGATTTTTTGACATCCGCGGAGGCGGATTTTTAAAGGCTCACATCCGCGGATGCGGATGTCAAGATAGTACCATAAAAAACGTCAAATATTACATTTTAGTAAATTTTTTTTTCAAAAAACCCGCCAAGTGCGAGTCGGACTCGCGTTCCAA
Source organism: Cydia amplana (assembly GCF_948474715.1). Classification (NCBI taxonomy): domain Eukaryota; kingdom Metazoa; phylum Arthropoda; class Insecta; order Lepidoptera; family Tortricidae; genus Cydia; species Cydia amplana. Next base: position 13,500,700 of record NC_086079.1, on the reverse strand, counting down.
GGGTTCCGTACATTAAGTCCCACTCACGCTTGACTGCTCATTTCTAATAGGGTTTTTTGGTTAATGACTAAATTACCTAGCAGTCTAGCACTTACGCCGATGCTAAGACGGTCCTGTACCGACCTGTTCCACATCCGCATCCGCATTAAATCCGCTTCGATTTTATGCGGATGCGGATGCGGATGTTGAAAATAATGCGGAAGTTCCGCGGTTGCGGATGCGGATACGGATATTCGCAACATCCCTGATTCAAACCTATTGGTTGCTAGCTTATATCAGTAAAAACTCCGTCTTTCAATATTGGAAGCCAGAGGAAAAAATCGAAATTTACAATCCCATGGAAGTATTATCCTTCAGTTTACATGAACCCTTGATACCTAAATACCTTGCAACTTTAAATGTAAACCACAAACCTGCGCTGGCATCTCATTGGGCTTGAGGCACTTGGGTAGATCTTCGAAGAGGGAGTCCCAAATGTTGGTGTTGTTCAGATCGTGGCACATGTACATGATTGACACCTTGCGAAGTGAATTCACTACGTTGAATGTCTCGTCCGCATCTGGCTCTTCACCCTGCAAGAGGTTACTTGTTGTATTATTAGGTAATAACGAAGATGTGCCTTAAGCTTTGGATTCCTCCGAAAACGGTGCCGTCATATGACGGCCGTCATATAGCGGCCGCAAAAGACGGCCGTCTTTACGGTGGCGACATGTGGAAAGTACCACGGCGTCATAACACACCGTCATCCACCAAGGTCAAAGCGGCAAATTTGAAAAATGTAGGCGCGATGGGATAACTTCCCATAGAAAATTTGGTTGATCATCTATAATTTACTTGGAGGATGAAATATCATCAGAAGAGGAAATTAATCGTAGTACAGAATCATTTATTCAAATCTCGTGTCATTTATTCAAAATGGCGTCACCGCTATCTAATAAAACGTTCACGAAACTATCGACACCGTCATGACGGCCGTCATCTTACGTTACGTTGACAATCAACGTAACGTAACGCCGTCTAGGAAACCGCGCCATCTTGTTTACATAGACAACGTTCTAGTGACGTCAGTCAACGCTATATAGCGGCCGTAATATGACGGCACCGTTTTCGGAGGAATCCAAAGCTTTAGGCCTTCAGTTAAATGTACTCAGGTCAAGTAATTCAGACGCGTGGCCTAGGAGTTATGAGGGCGTAAGCCTATAACGCTGATGACGCTGGTGTGTAACCAGATTTGAGCACTATACTCGGAGGATTTCGGCTTCGTTTTGTGCGCCCAAGTGTTTCAGTCGTGCCAGTAACTGACTGAGCGCTAAGAGTAACCAACAGTGTAACTCACCCCTTGCTGTAAAGCTTTGGATTCCTCCGAAAACGGTGCCGTCATATGACGGCCGTCATATAGCGGCAGCAAAAGACGGCCGTCTTTACGGTGGCGACATGTGGAAAGTACCACGGCGTCATAACACACCGTCATCCACCAAGGTCAAAGCGGCAAATTTGAAAAATGTAGGCGCGATGGGATAACGTCCCATAGAAAATTTGAATTTCGCGCCTTTTCCTACTGACAAGATTTGCTTGATCATCTTGGAGGATGAAATATCATCAGAAGACGAAAATAATCGTAGTACGGAATCATTTATTCAAATCTCGTGTCATTTATTCAAAATGGCGTCACCGCTATGTAATAAAATGTTCACGAAACTATCGACACCCTCATGACGGCCGTCATCTTACGTTACGTTGACAATCAACGTAACGTAACGCCGTCTAGGAAACCGCGCCATCTTGTTTACATAGACAACGTTCTAGTGACGTCAGTCAACGCTATATAGCCGCCGTAATATGACGGCACCGTTTTCGGAGGAATCCAAAGCTTTAGGCCTTCAGTTAAATGTACTCAGGTCAAGTAATTCAGACGCGTGGCCTAGGAGTTATGAGGGCGTAAGCCTATAACGCTGATGACGCTGGTGTGTAACCAGATTTGAGCACTATACTCGGAGGATTTCGGCTTCGTTTTGTGCATCCAAGTGTTTCAGTCGTGCCAGTAACTGACTGAGCGCTAAGAGTAACCAACAGTGTAACTCACCCCTTGCTGTAACGAGCGATACTTGTCAATAGCCTCCTTGTATCTTTTGACGCACATGTCCGTGATGGTTGCTCTGGCGACAGCCTGCGGCGCCTTCGGCCTCGCAGAGGTACTCCAGGGTGCGGCCGCACGTCTCGAGGCCCCGTTTTGTGTATCAACGATGTCTTTCAGTCGTGCGAGTGGCCGATACTTTCTAACAGTAAACAGTGTAGAATAACTCACCCCTTGCTGTAACGAGCGATACTCGTCAATAGCCTCCTTGTATCTGTTGACGCACATGTCCGTGATGGTTGCTCTGGCGACAGCCCATTGCCTGGCCGCGGCGCCTTCGGCCTCGCAGAGGTACTCCAGGGTGCGGCCGCACGTCTCGAGGCCCCGTTTTGTGTATCAACGATGTCTTTCAGTCGTGCGAGTGGCCGATACTTTCTAACAGTAACCAGTGTAGAATAACTCACCCCTTGCTGTAACGAGCGATACTCGTCGATAGCCTCCTTGTATCTGTTGACGCACATGTCCGTGATGGTTGCTCTGGCGACAGCGCACTGCCTGGCCGCGGCGCCTTCGGCCTCGCAGAGGTACTCGAGGGTGCGGCCGGCGGTCTCCAGGACTTCGGCCTCGGTCTGCGCGCCCACGATGTCTTTTAGTCGTGCAAGCAGCTCGCGGAGCGCCGTTTCCTGTCGAAACAATCAGCTGTTTAATGATAACGTGATAAGTGATAACATTGGAATAATTATGGACAAAAACCGAAATCATGAAATGTGGCTATTGAAAATAAGGGATTTTAATTGATTATGACATTTACAGTAAACTTCACTACATAGTATAAAACAAAGTCGCTTCCCGCAGTCTGTCCGTCTGTATGCTTAGATCTTTAAAACTACGCAACGGATTTTGATGCGGTTTTTTTTAATAGATAGTGATTCAAGAGGAAGGTTTATGTATAATTTGTTAACCCGTGCGAAGCCGGGGCGGGTCGCTAGTAACTTATAAAGCACTATCAAATCAAGTAATAATAAAATTTTCTAGGTATTACACCATTATACATTCTGCAACTTGTTTTCAACTATTTTTTCACGCTTTCTCGCGTTTAAAGTCGGTCTATCTAGGTCTCAACTGCTGGGGCCTGCTACCTGCTGCATTAGACTAGGTCTCACCTGTCTAGCCGTACAGTAGAGCGACCGCTCAAAGTGCATAGGGATAGCGACCAAGTTGGCCAGTTTCTCCGCGTCGGCGCCGAACTTGTCGAGCAGCGCGGGCAGCACGGCGATGAAGTGCTGCGTGAGGCGCGCGCGGTCGTCCGCCACCGCCTTGGCTTGTTCCTTGCTGGGTGCTGCCACGTGTTTGCGTGATGCCCCGCGGCCGACCGGAGGCTCGCCTGTAGGTAAATAACCAGTCAGCAATACGCATACAATGCCGCTAACTTTACACTGATCACACTTCCGCTATTACTAAAATCAGCGGTCGGCAACCTGCGGCCCGCGAGCCTCCCTGGCTATTTTGTATGTAATATTGACAAACGACAATGTTTGCCTATGTACTGCCTATCGGGGTCCCGTTGTTTCCTATAAAGTTTTAAGTCATAATGTATTGTTTCTCAGATTACCCACTGCCCACTGCCTATCCTGTGCCATAAATTTGTGTTTTGTGTTTTGTACAATAAAGAGTTTATACATACATACATACATACGACAATGTTTGATAAAGTCATTAATATTAACAAAGTGCGGCCCGCGTCTACTTCGTTAACTATTATGTGCTGCTAAAAGGTTGCCGACCGCTGGCTTAAATAAGCGTTTACGTTACGCCTGAAATAAACGACGATTAAGGCGACGAGGCGAATGATTAAGTACCATGCAACGGCTCGTCTACCCATCCGCGGTCTGAATAGACAACGCGCGCATTAGTTGTCATAGCCACCAGCGTCTCCTTCTCTTCATCGTGTATCTGATTCCCTCGCTGCACCGTGCCACCATGTACAGCTCAATTTGGCTCGGTTATTGGTTTTTTCCCTCTGTCTATGAACTGTATATAGCCGATGATTATTTTAGCTTTCTACATAGTGGATTCGCTATTTTACAACAAATATAGATTCTTATAAATTGACATTAATGTAATTTATTAAATTATACAACGGGACTTAATCGCGTATCTAAGTTTTAAGATTTACCAAGCGGATAAACAAGACCAAGTGCGGGTAGTTCGAAAAACTCGCGCGGTTAGACGATGCTGATGTCAACTTAAGCCAGTCTTCTCCGAGACCACGGGGACAACGCCGTCCTCGAAACGTCGGGGTTAATCTTAAAACTTAGATACGCGATTAAGTCCCGTTGTATAATTTAATAATGTGTAAAAATCGTGAAAGTTTAAATCAGTGTTATTAATGTAATTTGTACTGTAATCATATATTGTGAAATAAATAAATCTAATCTAATACTGACCAGAAGCAGCTTGGCGTACGCAGCAGACCATCAGCTCTATGAGCGAGGACTCCTGTCGGTTGTCAAGTGCTTCTTCTCCGGGACCAGGTTCCTCTAGCAGTAGGTCCGTCATGCATTCCCAGTCTTTCATCATTGGGTTAGACTCGATCAACGAGTCTACTAGGTAAGCGCCGTGTTCGTGTAACTAAACAAAATTTATTTGGGATTACGAACGATAAAGTTAAGGTCATTTCCTAGTGTTACCGTCAAATATCAAATATCAAATATCAACATTTATTCAGCAAATAGGCCACAAGGGCACTTTTACACGTCAATATGGAATTTACATACAGCAAAAAAAAAACACATCAATAATTATAAAATACAACTAAGCCGTAAATATCGTGCCGTAGCCGTAAAAGCCGTGTTCGAGAGAACACAATCATTGCTGTGGACCATAGAGAATAGACTTGATAAGACATGACCCTTTCTTTAAAACTCACAGACAAGACATCCTCTAGACTGAGCATAGTAACGCTACCCCCTCTGCCACTCATACGGTAGATTTACTCCATCTTCGAGTCAATCCCGTGCCGTGATTGGTCCGTGTCTTTGAACGGACCAATCACGGCACGGGATTCGCTCACCTCGTCCCCCCGCACCCCCGTATTTTTGGCAGCATCGGTTTCATGAAATAATTGCTTTAAACTCAGTCTAGAGGATTCCTAGTCTATGTTAAAACTATATTAGAAGGCAAGATCGAAGCTAGAAGAGGAAGACCACAAGCAAGGCTATACACAACAACTAAAAGCAAAGGCAAATGTCGTGTCTTACAGGGACCTAAAGAACCTGGCCGAGGACCGTGTAAACTGGCGCATACTCCACCGACAAGTGCCATGCTCTTATAGCGTTATTCAATATCTGGGTGACCGAGCTTCGCTCGGAAAACATATAATAACTCGGAAATGCGCGTTTTCCCAGAGATAAGACCTAGCTAGATCGATTTTTCGCCCCCGAAAACCCCTATATACCAAATTTCATCGAAATCGTTAGAGCCGTTTCCGAGATCCCCGAAATATAATAAATAAGTAAGTAAATAAATAAACAAGAATTGCTCGTTTAAAGGTATTAGATAAACGGCTGCTAACTTAATCAGTTGATGATCGTCGTTTGTTTCTATCTGTCGTTATGCCATAGAGAGGGAAAAACGACGATCATCAGCTTATTAACTTAGACGTTTATGAATAATGTGCAACCCACAGTATTGCTCCACAAAAGTTAAGTGGGGTGTGAATGCATCTCATGTTAAGGCCTGTCTCCATATTGCGCGGCAAACTATCGAACATTGGCTCGCGAGGCAGCCGCGCGCAATGGATACCGGGTTGGCTCGCGAGCCAACGCGATCTGATCGAGTTGGGCGAGCCAACCCGGTATCCATTGCGCGCGGCTGCCTCGCGAGCCAATGTTCGATAGTTTGCCGCGCAATATGGAGACTAGAGATGCACCGGATATCCGGTTACTATCCGGTATCCGGCCTATATTTTAGTATCCGGCCGGATACCGGATAGTGACCTACTATCCGGCCGGATACCGGATAGTATAATTAACACATTTTGGGGTAAAAAATGGAATCTAGAAAACAGTCACGTCTTAATGCTAACGACACAGTAGATAGAAATGAATACGTAACCAATGTCACACAATACACTTATTTGTTTACACAAAAATACGCGCGCGCACTTGTAACTATAAACGAACTTACTACGTAATGACAAGATAAAACTCGTTACGATCCTAGAAATGTGTCCGCGCGAACGTTTACTACGAAACAGGTAGAAACTTGCACTACGCGCACCTGCAAAACTCAAAATATAGGTATAGTTCCGCCGGCCGAATATCCGGCGGCCGGATACCGGATATTCGGCCAGTGTCCAGGCCGGATATCCGGTATCCGGCCAAACAACTATCCGTTGCATCTCTAATGGAGACGGGCCTTTAGGTACTGACCTCGGACTCTATAAAGAACTGCACCAAGTCCCGGATGAGCGGCGTGTTGGGCAGGCGCTCCTTCCCGCGGCGCGAGCGCGGCGGCGCGGCGGGCGGCGGCTCGGCGCGGAACAGGCGCACGTTCAGGAACTCACCCGCCGCCGCCGCCACCTGCCGCGTCGACGAGTACACTAGCTCGTACACGTTCTCGCAGTCCTTGTCCGTCAGCACGTCCGGGTGCATCCTGGGAATACAACCCAAGTTAATACCCCCTCATTTTTAGGGTTCCGTACCCAAAGGGTAAAAAGCGGCCAAGTGCGAGTCGGACTCGCCCATGAAGGGTTCCGTATTTAGGCGATTTATGACGTATAAAAAAAAACGACTTACTAGATCTCGTTCAAACCAATTTTCGGTGGAAGTTTACATGGTAATGTACATCATATATTTTTTTTAGTTTTATCACTCTCTTATTTTAGAAGTTACAGGGGGACACACATTTTACCACTTTGGAAGTGTCTCTCGCGCAAACTATTCAGTTTAGAAAAAAATGATATTAGAAACCTCAATATCATTTTTGAAGACCTATCCATAGATACCCCACACGTATAGGTTTGATGAAAAAAAATTTTTTGAGTTTCAATTCGAAGTATGGGGAACCCCAAAAATTTATTGTTTTTTTTTCTATTTTTGTGTGAAAATCTTAATGCGGTTCACAGAATACATCTACTTACCAAGTTTCAACAGTATAGTTCTTATAGTTTCGGAGAAAAGTGGCTGTGACATACGGACGGACAGACAGACGGACAGACGGACAGACGGACAGACAGACAGACAGACATGACGAATCTATAAGAGTTCCGTTTTTTGCCATTTGGCTACGGAACCCTAAAAACGGGACCCTATTACTAAGACTCCGCTGTCCGTCCGTCCGTCTGTCACCAGGCTGTATCTCACGAACCGTGATAGCTAGACAGTTGAAATTTTCACAGATGTATTTCTGTTGCCGCTATAACAAGAAATACTAAAAACAGAATAAAATAAAGATTTAAGTGGGGCTCCCATATAACAAACGTGATTTTTGACCGAAGTTAAGCAACGTCGGGCGGGGTCAGTACTTGGATGGGTGACCCTTTTTTGCTTGTTTTGCTCTATTTTTTGTTGATGGTGCGGAACCCTCCGTGCGCGAGTCCGACTCGCACTTGGCCGGTTTTTTAAAATACACGCAGATGATTACGACAAAAGTACATTGAGAAGTGGCGTATGCGCCGCTAGCGCACCATTTGCGACTCGGCTACTGCAACCGTTGTAATACATGCTGAAGTATCAAGTCTTTCGCAAACAGGCGCAGATCGAACGCGTTCTCCAGGTTTAGACGCACCTGCTTGGTATTAAGATGGCGATGTTATCTATGACAAAATTTGTTTGGCTAAATCAGAAGCCTTCAGGAGGCATGACACTATTAAGTTCTTGGAAGATTGGCAGTCGTTTTTGTAACAAAAAAATCGTAACACCATAATCACCGGGCTCATTTACGATGTGAACGAGAAAATGCTAAAATAAGGATGAAATAGGTAGTAAAATATTTATCTTATAAAATTAATAGAATATAAGATCAAAAAACTAACTTGAGAATGGCAATAACAAGTCGCACGGCGTGCACGGCCACGTCTGTTTCTTTGTCTAACGACATAGCGACGATGCGATCTTTGAACTTGCTGGTAAAAAGCTCCAGCTTGCCCTTGAGTTCTTCACACTCGTACAAGGGCTGTAGGGCTTGGAGGCAGCGGAGACGGACTTCGCCCACCTACAACACAAAAATACATCAAAATAGACGAGATAGACCAGTGTAGTTACTTCAATTGAAGGGATGTTTACAAAAACAACATAACTGCTTAGAGCGGTTGACACTTTTTTAAGAACATTGTTAATCGTTTCAGGTGTCAACCAGTGTAGTCAGTTATGTTGTTTTTGTAAACATCCCTTCAATTATAGGTCATGCAATTTAAAGGGCATGGAACAAATGATGTATGCATTAACCCTTCGAGTCCCAGCCACAGACAATGCTCAAAAGCTGTCTGTCTGGCTTTTAACTTTTCATACATTTTGTATGAAATCGTGTGTGCTAGTGTGTGTGTAGACTGAAACGCAACTTTTCTGCCGATGCGATAGAATGACCGCGGCACTTTAAAGATAAATTATGAAACATGGAGCCGAGTTTCGTGTCTATACCCGACGTCTTGTTGAATGTGAAATCGCACTATAGTGCAATTGCAATACCTATACAACACAAATCCTAATGGCTATAATGTCAGTAATGGACATACCTTGTCATGCAAAGTCCACCCAATGTACTTGAGATAGAGATCGTCGAGGAAATGCGCCGGGAACTTCTCCATCCAGATGCCTATCTCAGCCATCGTGATGGCTCTGATGTCCGGCAGAGTGTCTCTGCAAATAACGTTATTGTTGTAACTACAGACTACACTAACATTTGAAAATCGTAATTTTCTCAAACGGACGTGCCTTTTTCAGAAAATACTGGTTTACCTTTATAGAAGTAACAATGCAACAGACCACCATGTACTCTTTGCGTTGGCGCGAACTTTGAATCATGAAAGTCAAAAAGTGTTACATACAACCAAATAGAAATGATTGAACAAACTCATTGTTTAACAAGCTTTGAGTTACAGACAAGACTATACCCTTTTAATAAGACCGGCCTGCTCGGACCGCGCTTACTTCATACACCTCAGCAGAATGCTATAACAGAAAGGATGAATACAATAGTGAAGATTACAAAGTATGTTACCTGTATCGATGCACGAACACGGACTTGAACATGTAGGACAGCATGTTCTTAATCTCTTCCATGTTTTCTTCTAACTCCTGTCGCTTCGCCACCAGCACCTAAGAAACAAAGCGATTTATTATTTTGCCCTTTCTGTACCGTCAATACTGTCAATAGACTTTACTCTACTAAAGTGTCATTCTATGAAAACTATGAAAAAAAAACTGCCATATTGAAATTGTCTCTGAAAGATGAATTTACTAGTGACTTTTGTTTCATTTTTTTTACAATTTCCATAGAATCACACTTTAACTACTGGATATAGGTTTTGCATTCTTCAAGTCCTATCTTCATATCAGTTTCCCGTTGCCCATATATCTGTCCTTAAAATCTTAGAGTGGGTTTTGGGATGTGCTGATCTGTTTCGCTCAGTTTAGTATTTAAATAAAAGGAACAACAGTCAAAATATGATAAAAAAGTACTAACCTCGAGCCTCTCGCTCGCACGCTTATCGCGCGCCTTGAGCCGCTCCGCCTCGTACTGACGTAAGCAGTTGTCGCAGTTCACAGATGTTAGTAAAGCCACGTCCACAAGTGCCGTCATTAGCTTCATCACTGTAACAATGATCAGGATTAAGGCTCTTTTAAGTTTATAAAACTCTCCTCATTAGACCAAGCTGGAGATTATTCCTTGTAAAGGTAACATTGATACTTTTCTGTCAGCAGAAAACCTTTGGAACCAGGTAAGTAAGGTACATATAATATGTAGAATTTGTAGAAAACGTTCAAGCAGTCAGATTATGCTTGCACGGTATGTATATGATATTCTGACAAGAGAAATCCTCCTTTTTCCTAATGCAAACTTAAGCCTGACCTTGTTTAAGTATTTTTCAAGCTCATTACACAAGCTCATTTTTTTTTTTGAGGAAAAAATCATTAAACTAACCTGCAAGTGTAGCAGTGTGTCTGAACGCTCTGACTTGCGAATCAGACAAGCCAGTGAGCAAAGAGATGATGTTATCCATGAGGTACTGGTCATAGATGATGGAGTACTGGCACATCTTCACCAGTGTCTGGATAAACTCGCAGAAATTCGCCCGGAACTTCTTCCATGTCTGTCCTGACATGATTAGAGGATATTCTCCACTTTCCTGGACAAGAATTGCTGAATTAGGAAATTACAAACCTAACCTTAGTATATATTTTTATTGAATTTTACAATAACTGACAAAAACTAAATCTTAAAACCTAACCTAACTAAACCTAACTAAATAAGTAGGTAACTTAAGTTAACTTAACTATACAACTGTATGCAGGTATGTTGTAGACTGTACAAAAACATGAAATTAATCTATTCTCTTCTGTTCACCTTTGCCATTCTCTCATGTCCGAGGACTGTGACCACCATAATATTCCTCCATGAAACATGATTCCATGCGATGTATTGAGCTATGAGCTCTCATAATGGTGTCACACCACTTGGTAGCTATTAGTACCATTTGAGTGTAATCCTATAAATCCTGTTAATAATATAATTACCTCATCAAACTCCTGGGTCATCTTCTTGATGATGAGAGTATGGTCCATCTGAGCCATGTCGGGAGTCACCTTCCCCCGACAGCCGGAAGAGTTGATAAAGAACTGCATAAGCTGCACCAGTGCATGCTCACGGTTGCTCTTGTACTGCTCAATCCACAAGTCCACCACTTGCTGCAAAAGCGCAAAATAATATGAACTCCTCAACCCAAACTCAGTACCTACCCAAGGTATTGTTGTATTATACTTACAAGTACACAGACAATGGAAGTAGTCAGTCAGTATACATATTCTATTTTTTAGTAAGAGCAAACATGAAACCTGGAGTTATCTTTATCTTTTTCTTTTTTGGACATTATAAGAAACAATAACAATATAACTTACATTGATTGCAGTCTTATTGAAGCGAAGTATATTGTAAAGGCTGTTCTCATCATCTCCAGGAAGTAACATTGGTGGAGGTGAATAAGATGGCGGAGGCGGCGCGCCCCGCCCTCGGCCACGACCACGGCCCCCGCGCCCGCGCCGGGGCCGCAGCGGCGGCGGCGGCGGCGACTCCGCCAGCCGCCCTACGTAGCCCCCGTCTCCACCGCGCCCACGGCTTCTTGTGACACGCTTAGTAGGCGCTGGGGAGGGTGACCGCATATCATCTTCCTCATGATGAGAATCTTCTTCCTCCCGTGGCGGCTCAACGGCAGTCGAGTTCGCCACCGTCCCGACGTTGAACCCTGAGTAGTTGACATTGGGCGTCTCCGGCTCATGTACAGACTGCCCCCCGTAGTCAGTCATGGGAGTAGCCGGGGTCATGGGATTCACGTACTCCGGTGGAGGATCATCCATCCGGATACGTTTCCCGCCACGGCGATGCATGGTGATGTTGTGCGTTACGCCAAACCAAGATTCTTGTTACTTGTGGAAATCACTACATGTTATTCAGCATAAACGAACACTGCTCACTTTACAAAGCGGTATTGACCGTATTGAAAATTTTATTGATTTTAGAAAGAAACAGTAAACGCAGGCAGACGCTTTCACACAAGACAGTGCAAGACAGCCATAACAAAAAAAAAACAAAGTCGACTCTACTCATGACATTCCACATGCTTTTTTTAACAGCAACTTTACCCCATTGTCTATGCTACTAACAGTGTTTACAGACGGCCGCACCAGACCGCGAGCGTGGTGGTCCGGCGCTCGTCCCATCGTGTGTATTTTTCGTTCGTTAGTGTAAAGGTGATCCGCCGTACGTTCATTAAGGACGCAGCTATAAGTGAGAGCGAAAAAGATATCTTTTGAGCGCACCAAGTTTGCGGTCCGGTGCACCCGTCTGTAATGGCTTTAAGATTAGCTTTGATTTTCAAGTTCAATGACATCACTATTTTTGCTCTCTAGCAACACAATCAGTGAGCTGTCACATTTCCGTTCGGATTGGGTGATTCTTGGATATTGCTCATTTTTCCTACAAATAAGCGTAAAATAACATAAAAATGGCCAAGAAGACTTACGATTTATTGTTCAAACTGCTCCTCATCGGCGACTCTGGCGTGGGAAAAACTTGCATTTTATTTAGGTTTTCGGACAATCATTTCACGACTACTTTTATTTCCACTATCGGTATGAACCATTTTTCTATCTACTAAAAATATCCAACTGTTGTATAAATTTTCATCGCTTCTTACGACCTAGCAGCAACCTATACAAACACATTAAAAGTGAAGTGAATAAGAGACATTAAATCTGTATTAATTTAAATCCATTTCTTGGTGTTCTTAAGAAAATAGTAAATCGCTGCCGATTCATTCTGTATTCCGTTCCACAGGTATCGACTTCAAAATAAAGACAGTGGAGCTGCGGGGTAAGAAGATAAAGCTGCAGATCTGGGACACGGCGGGGCAGGAGCGCTTCCACACAATCACGACGTCGTACTATCGCGGCGCCATGGGCATCATGCTTGTATACGACATCACCAACGAGAAAACATTTGATGACATCGTCAAGTGGCTCAGAAACATAGACGAGGTAATACATTGTAATTAACTCTGTTATTAAAGTTAGAGACCTTCAGGTATCCTTAACTTCAGGTAGATGGAACAATCAAAGTTGCTCTATGCCCATATAAGGCTGATCAAAATTGTAGACGATAAACTGAGCTTAGGAACTCGCAGGCATTGCAGTGAAATTGAATGTCATCCCTAGTTGCCTCTAAATATTTTTGATATTTGAATTTAAACATTGTTGATATTTACTGACACTAAAAGTGCCTTGATTTTATGTAGTTGAAAAACCCAACCTATATAATTCTGGATGGACTCCAAATTAGGACAAATCTGGGAAAATCATATGTAAAAAGCTCCAATCTCAAACGGCTTTTTTACCTGCTGAATACCTACTTTTTTTACCAGAGATAGGGCAGCCAAGTATATTTATTCAGTGTTTTTTGTTTGCACATATAAGTAACACAAATTGTTGTGAAAACCAAACAAGTATCATTATGTGTTTTAAGATATAAATAGACAGTTCTCCTTAATACAACACATTTCTTCATATCAGATATATTGTATCTTATGATTCAAATTACCACAAATTACTAGTATTATTATGTCACTATTATGTGATGACTAGGCAGTAATTTGTCGATGGTTTTCCTAGACAGTTGCATCTCTGGTACTTGCCTACTGTGTTATCTTTCCCGCTTGCTACCTTGATAATGAGTGGACGCCTACTGCTGACCTTATACACTATGAGATAAACATAATCTGTTTGCTTTTGTTTGTTTTGTTTTGTTTTGCTGATTGCTTCTGGGGGCCGATTTTTGAATTTCGATCGCTCGATTTCGTCACTCGAAAATTGGTGGGAAACGGCGAAATGCTAATTTTTGAAATACGAGTGATAGAAATTGGGAATCTAGTGGTATTGACCACTCGTTTTCAATTCTATTAGTAGAATTTATATTCCTAGTAGTGGAGATATTACTAAACGAAATACACGAAATCAAGCGGTCACATTTCAAAAATCGGCCCCCTGTTTAATGTCAAAATGCATTATTAAGCTTCTTTCATTTTATGTTCTAATCAACTTTTTTTGTCTATGAGAAGGGTGATTTTAGCAGTCTTTACGTTTTTCCATCGGTATTTTTTGTGTCATTTGTTCTGCTGTACTGAAGTACGTAACCGATTACATAAATATTGTACTAAGCAGATGTGTCTGTTTAATAATTATTAGGTAATTTCATGTCTAAGCTTTACGTAACCGATTTTCGTTAAGGAGGTGACATTCGATAAATTTTTATCAGTCATGACGCAGATACATTTTTAACCAACTTTGAAAATGGTGGAGGTATTTCTTCCACTCTGTTTAAAACTTGTCTTTTACCTGAGCACCCCACTGCATCTGAAATGTCCAAAGTTGTGGCCAGCACTCGCGGCAAACTCACGGCACATCTGCCTCTAGATCTGAATGCATCTCAACAACCAAGTTTGACCATAATATAATGTGTGTAATTGTGCACTCTACATGTGTCTATAACTGTTCCAGCATGCAAATGAGGATGTGGAGAAGATGATCCTTGGCAACAAATGCGATATGGAGGAGAAGCGTGTTGTCAGCAAGGAGCGTGGAGAGGCGGTAAGTATCCTTTTGTAAATTAACAGTTCTATTAAATATACTTATAATGAGTCAATCACATAATATGTTTTGGTCGAATTTCGCTAGATGTATGTATTATCTAGGGAAAGGAAAGTTTTGATACTTGAGTACTTGTTTCTTGTGAAAGTTAAACATGCTAAAAATAGGTTTTTAAATTCACTCCAAATATATTACTAGCTAGTGCTGATAACAAGTCCTTTACACACATTTTTCCTGTCAACAAGTCTAAAATCTGCGTGTTGACTGATAATACATCGCGCAGTAAGTACCTAGGACGTAGTTTAGCGTTTAGCTTTTATATACACTACTTATAACTTATAAGAGTGGAAAAAGCAGTAGTCTCTAAGAATGAATAATATTTTATTAAATGTTATAAAACTGTCGGCTTCATGCCAAAAGCTAGAGTGAATAAAATTGTAAAGATCTTATTACTTTGTCGAATTTAATCAAATGTGATATGTTCGGAACACATCAATCTGCCGACATCCCAACAATGATGAAGCATGCATTAACAACCATGCTAATAGGCAAAGCAAAGCTAGAATAATTAGCGTTCCGCACAACGCGTTTTGGTAGCGACCTATATTATATTAACGCAGATAATTTTACTAAATCGTATCTCATGTTGATGTTGAATTGAAAAGTTAACTTTATTCCATGCGGAATAAGGACCATTTTAGGTATTAGATATGGTTGATTCTGACAGAGAATGACGCATAGTGATGTGAAATATTTGGTTAAAACAAAACGTTTTTTTTTTGGATTATACTCGTAGGACGTAATCTAATCTCCTGTCATCTAATAGGTAAAGCCTCATGTTGTTAATAAAATCAAGGTCAAACAAGCTGCCCCCAAACTTTCAAACATATCGATCGACTTCGTTTTCATAACTTTGGCTGTGGATCACAGTTAATCGTAGGTATGCGTGCCTATGACGTGATATACGTGGTTAAACACGTTTGACTCTATTTATGTGCTAAAATCTTCATTAGTGTCTTACCTCACTCCGCCCACAGAGGGCGTAGAGGACATTGCCTATTCTCATTACTTGTATCCGTGATATAAACAATAATGCCTCAAGTATGCGGGCGCTAGAGAAGGCCAAATTAATTGCCCCACTTATCGGCACTGCCGCACTTTGATTGATGCCCTAATGATGGTAAATGATTTATTGATTACAATTACAACACTCCTATGCGATATGCCCTTAAAGTTAAATAAAGCATCAAAAAGTTTTAAAGTAGCCGATTGTCATAATTCACTCATTAAAAGTAGCAAAGGTCTCAAGATCGTTTTTACGTAGCGGTAGGAAATCATAGATTAGTGTCAGGCCCTATACAAGATTTATAATACCCTATGTTAAAGTGTTCGTTAAAGTGTTATACGATTGAGCAAGTCATTAGAGTTAGACGATTTGCACTACATTAAAGATTAGCTCAATTATTACCTGTTTTATTGTCAGTTGCTATGCATGACATAATCTGCCTAATTACACATTTACAGTTTCTGGATTTTATCGACCGTGCAGCAGCATTTTTTTGTATTGATCATGCATGTACAAAAACGTATGATGCGTTAATGTTATCATGTGTACATGCAAACTTATATTTGGTATAGGTTATTTGAAGGAGACTTAACAATTACCTATACATTATACAACTTGGGCGTGGTTAGATAACAAAATGTTTCTAGGGATTTTTTATTTATTTTGGTCTTTGCATAAGATAAGCTATCGGGCTCTCTTAGGATTTTGCCGATTGAACTACCTGTAACTCCGGTATTAAAAGGTTTAAAGTTAACTAGTGTGCTTTTCAAATACACCCAATCATTGATGACTTTCAGCTAGCCAAGGGTTGATGGCACAGAAGCTACTTCTCGGGTGAAGTGATGCCAGCTTGTATATCAAATGATGAAAAGTTAAATTTGCTCATCACTCATCAGCCCCTTTTATCCTGCAGATAGCGCGCGAGCACAGCATTCGCTTCATGGAAACTTCGGCAAAAGCTAACATCAACATCGAACGCGCCTTCTCCGAGCTGGCAGAGGCTATCCTCGACAAAACTGCCGGCCGTGGCACTGACAGGTGAGTTTTTTTTTTTAAATAGCTCCAATGAATAAAATAGAAGGCGAACATTGAAGGAAACGTTTCTTGCGATTTTATGTACCAAAAAATCCGCTTCTGATTAATATTTATTTGAAACGCTATTTTTAAAACGACTTGTTTCATTTAAACAGCGACGCCGCCCGTATCGCAGTGGAGCGCCGGCCGTCGCGCGCGCCGCAGCAGCGCGCCTGCTGCACGTAGGGCGCCCGCACGAGGCCGCCGCCCGCGTCGGGAGGCCGCGAGGCCGAGAGGCCGAGGGTGGTGAAGTGGCCAAGGACCGCGCACCCGGATAGTTATGAACGACATTTTGGTGGCCCCAAAACTACATCGCCGTTCCTACAGTGGGTTCGTTTGAGGGACAGTACAAGTCTTAGGTTATAAATGTATAGTTGTGACATTTGTTTTCTGTAATAATAAATAAAAAACCGGCCAAGTGCGAGTCGGACTCGCGCACGGAGGGTTCCGCACCATCAACAAAAAATAGAGCAAAACAAGCAAAAAAACGGTCACCCATCCAAGTACTGACCCCGCCCGACGTTGCTTAACTTCGGTCAAAAATCACGTTTGTTGTATAGGAGCCCCACTTAAAATTTTATTTTATTCTGTTTTTAGTATTTGTTGTTATAGCGGCAACAGAAATACATCATCTGTGAAAATTTCAACTGTCTAGCTATCACGGTTCGTGAGATACACCCTGGTGACAGACGGACGGACGGACGGACGGACAGCGGAGTCTTAGTAATAGGGTCCCGTTTTTACCCTTTGGGTACGGAACCCTAAAAAATTAGGAAACATTTCATGGTTGAAAATCGAGCTTGAACACGAAAATAATGTCTACTAATATTTTTCCGGACACTTGTACCGTTCCTGAAATGAGATTCGGAAACGAGCAATTTATTTTCAAAGTATAAACAGTTTTGTAAACACTATAGGCCACTTTAAAATAGTAAAAAGTGCAGAAGGCGGTCAGACAGTAGCTTTCGATAATATTTATATGTAACTGTATAGGTAATGCTTCGTTATGTTAAGGTAGGGATGGCCAACCTGTCAAATTCAGGTCAGTTTATTATGTCCATATAATTTTGGTGGCCGGTAATGTTCACTTTTTTTTTAAGTTTAAAATGGTTGAGCATCCCTACATTAGAGCTTGCATATAGCGAGTGGTCGTCTAGTCGCACTTCGGTGCCGGGCTTATTTGGAAGCGGTCGCTTGGTTTGGTGTTAGGTTTGTCATGTTTTAAATTGATATAGGCGAATGGTCTGAAATATAAACTTTACTAACAGCAACACATTTAAATGACTATTACCAACAAAATCTTATCGGTAAGGGACGTTGGGATAATTTTCATGCCTTAGGTGTGCATATATATCGTCAATTTAGTGTGTTGTTGAAGAAATCAAAAGCGCTTTTTTTATCAAAATAGTCTCGCACTGGCTTGCGTTTTGTGCTTAATTTTTTTGGGTTTCAGTTAGGTTGTCAAAACAATGCACATTTATTTTAGTACCTACTTATAGCCTAAACAAGCCGCTTCGTAAAGTAAATATCATAATATTGTACGGTGTTAGATGGTTAAGGTTTCTCGACTACAATCTCTGCAACATGACGATCTGTCTGTACATAATCGCTGGAAATTGCACTTTATGTCAATCGTTTAAGGTTCATATCGGAGGCGAAACGATTGTATAAGAATAACACGCATATGTTTTAGATTTTTCTATGCTATCAATTATTAGTCTTAAATTCTACCTTGTTGTTGTGTATACTATGTGTACGTCAAGCGAGAGGATGTGAATATTGCTCGCGTTTTCGGCTATGTGGATGTGCAGATAAAAAGGACCTTACGTACTGTTACTTAAAGGCTTTTTTACCTGGACAAACACATAATGTTAAGATTTATTTGGTTAGTTATTAAAGTTTCGAAATGTGTATATTGTGCAATAAATAATCAGTAGCTTGAAAGGTATTGTATCTCCATAAAATCAATACTGAGCTATAAGTTTTAAGTAAAACGTGAAACCGAGTACAGTCAGCAACTAAAGTATCTACACTAAACAAATTGATAAAGATTATCTGCAGATGATATTACCGAAGTTGAATGTACTTAAATTTGAAACCAATGTAAACGTGCCTAATACTTTTACAAGTTGTCTGAACACTACTCACGAAAAGCAGATCATTTGTTTTGGCAAACCAATACATTTAAAACTGTTTTTAAGGCATTTTATGTATCTTTAATGCCTATAATTATTTATAGGTACTTCTCTGTATGAAAATAAAAAGAACATCTAGAAAAACGACTTGCTTTTTCGTTTTTAAAAGCTGGGCAAATCCGAGGTAATCTGCGTGGGCCATGGCCGGATGTGGCGGTTAAGGTCAAAATTGTCAGTAAAATGATGAGATTTCATGCATATTTTACTTATTACTTAACTTATGTTAGTATCGGACCAAGCCTTAACTTTTGTTTTGTCGTGGCTGGTCTTGTCTTGCTTGTTACTTAATGCAGTGAAATCAACATGTGAAAGTGGCTAAGACACTAGGCTGAAATCAATACACGTTTTATATTTTTACAAATATTAGGGACTTTAAAAATAGACGAGGGTTGTACCTTTTTGGGATTGTAGCGACTAACGCATTGATATAGAATAAAGAACTGGATACCCAACCAGCCGCAAAAAATGGCCCCACAAAAGTGATGTTAAAACAGATCACGCATTACTTTTTCGTTTAGTCTTGTTTGAAACGCTCAAATGTGAAGTTGTCAACAATTACGAAATGTGCCGTCGAAATATGTAAAAATAACAATGATAAAACAAGGAAAAAGGATGGAATGTATTTCTTTCGGTTAGTTCTTGGGATAGCATTACATAATTTATGCCCTTACATAAAGCGCTATGGAAAATAACGTTGCTGCGCAGTTGCGTCGACGTCGCATCGAGCAGGGCCATAGAGTTGTAGACGCCGACGCTCGAAAGACGCTAGATGTGGGGTGGCCCTATAATGTTAATTGCGTTGTGGTATAATTTTGAGATGTTGAGCGGCGCCCATATTTTTACAAACGAAGATACCCGGCCCTTAATGAACTATTTTTAAGCTGATTTTAGCAATAAGATTAGAAGATGTCGATAGAGTGTTCCATATATAGATAAGATACCTACCTATTCTCTGTATGTATCGGTACCTATTATTAACGTCTAGTGTCTGGCCACTTATTAGAGTAATCGTAACATATCTCAGAAGCAATAGTGCGCGTGAGTTAGCGTTAGATCAAGGATAACTGAAAGTCGGTTGTTTAAAACACTGCTATTTAAAATTATGGCTTATTACAGCGTCTTTACGTCATCATTTTGAATGTCAAGGTTATGAATTTTATTGTCTTTATTTTTATCTTATGAGATTGTATAGGTTTACGTATATATGTCGGCGGCCGATCGTAAGATCAGGCATATCGTGAAATTCCTAGGCATATCGTGAAACGTGAAAATCTTTGACCCGTTCCCTGAGTCGACGGAGCCCCGCTACGCGGGCTCCTATTTCTCGGCAGTTTGCCCTTCGGGCATCTAAAGCAACCTAACGAACCTATCCTACCTATATATTGGTTTAATGTCACTATCGTCAAAACATTACACAGGAACATTACGATCTGCCTGATCTTACGATCGGCCGCCGACATATACATAGCAACGCTTTCTCTGACTACTTAAATTATGTCTGCACGAAAATGCTTTTAGAACGATCAGTAAAGTAATTCTGTAAGGTATGTTTGACACGTTTATGGAATGAATAAAACCTGACATTATTTATAAATTTATTTCCATATTGTGGTTGATGTAAGTTTCAAAATAGCATAATTATTCAATTTGTCTTACCATACCCCAACCTCGAAATATTCTGTCAACAGCAAAATTAACACATAAGTGTAGAAAAATCTGCACGCAGAATATAATTTGCGCTGAGGGCCTATCGCGAACACCAAAGTTAGCAAATTGCGGGCATCTGTCTCTGACACTGATTGCGGCTAAATTGGAGTAAAAGAGAAATATGCCCGCAATTTACGAACTTCGGTGTTCGCGGTAGGCCCTCGGATCATATTAAAAATATTAGGAGTTACTTTTGCTGCTGACTCTACCGTTAAGAAATGCGTGTTATACATTAGGGTGAAGTATCAAATATTTGATCTTATTTTCTATCGTGCGAACTTTATGTACCTAACAATTCAGAACTTTCAGCTATTGCAAAACTAATTATAGGTATGTAAACTTAGAATTCGCTCGATAAAAAATCGAATGGAAATTTTGACATGTCGGCGTCGGCCCATCGCACCTTAAAGTCCTATTTTATCGTACGGTGTATGTGTCGTCGGTTTTTACCTGCTTTTATAAATAAACATGCTGATGTATATTATGTTCATATTAAACTACCTATCGTAATTAGTTGTATTATTTATATCGATCTTCATCCCTGGGGGCCTAGCCAAAGATAATCGTTAGCAAAAAACAAAACGAGACGATGTGATGAGACGATATATTTGGCCATATTGGCTGTCTGGAAGCTAGACTACCTTATTAGGATTGTTTCTGTTATTACTTACAGCACCAGCAGCAGCAGCAGCTGTTATCTTTGAGACAGGGGCATTTTGAAATTTTTAAGTTAGGATTTTTTTAACTATTTTTCACATGTTTTTCACGGACCCATATCCGTTAGTAATAGTGATTAGTGAAACAATAACATTAATATTGACCTAATTTTTACAAACTTATCTTGAAAACAACATTAGTACCGTCCTTCTAATACCTACACACAAACACGATTTTACAGTCAATAAATTAACTCTTGTGTCTTTTATATAAAGTTCAAAATCCAACATTAATTTAGTGGTGACTCGTTTGAGAATAGAGCATTGAGTCCCATTAACTAATTCCTTGATTTAAACAATAGTTGTTTATTATGGCATTTTAGAATGGTTCCAAAACGTGATAACTAAATAGGTTTATCGATGATATAGTACGTTAGTTCATTGACTTGTTAGGGTGGGGGTTATCAGGGGTCGCGTGGCCGGGAGTGGACTGAGCATCGTCAGTGTCTCGGGCGTTACGTTTCTGAGTTTGTCAGTGATCGGTCTTTCGGAGCTATGATGGGGACTCTAAGCTGGATAGTGCTTTCGGCTTGCCTGCACTTAGCGGCCTTTTCTGATCGTAAGTGCATGTTATTTGTTAAGTAATATTTTTACATTGTGATTCGCATACGTAATCGATTTATAGGTACTTAAGTAGGACAGTTTATTAATAACAGTTCTAATTTCTATTCAAGCAAAGTCAACGGGACTAATTTTTAGTGTACCGCACAAAACTTTGTTCGCGGTACACTTATTCTCATAACGGATTAACCGATTTTGTTGGTTTTCGGAATCTTGATAGACCATTGCATTTTTTAGATACATTTCAACTCCCTGACACTGAAAATTTGACCAGCAGCGGCGGCTTTTAAGATTTATGTATGATAATTTGAATTCCAGCTGGCTGCGTAATCGACCTATCCTGCCGGGAATGTATCCCAGACAACATGCCTCACGTATCCTCACACCGCGCCGTTACCGGCGCCGTACGCCTGTCGTCCGGCGAGCAAGTCAGCCTCGTCTGCCGCGGCAGCAAGTTCCTGACCTGGC
Organism: Cydia amplana; assembly: GCF_948474715.1. Taxonomy (NCBI): domain Eukaryota; kingdom Metazoa; phylum Arthropoda; class Insecta; order Lepidoptera; family Tortricidae; genus Cydia; species Cydia amplana. The sequence continues at coordinate 13,478,480 of NC_086079.1, read as the reverse complement.
CGCTGCAGCATACGGTGCTGGCTGTGTGTGAGGGAGGCAGATACAGAGTGCAGATTGATAATACGTTGCGGCATTTGTTGGAGTTGGGCTGCCAGGAGAATATCTTTGAGGACGTGCTTCATCATGTAAGTTTAATTGCAGTGTTTTTTTCTTCACTTATTAAAGTTCTAAATATTAAATGAATCGCAGAGTTTCATGTTTCTTAACTGCTCAGCCAAAATAAACATGAAACTCTGCGATTCATTTAATATTTAGAACTTTATTAAATGAAAAACAAAAAAAAGTTATGCGAAGTATCAACGAGCTCAACGTAACTGTTACCTATTTGTTATTTACATTGAAGTGTTTTTCATTTCGTACATTTTATTTATGATAAGTGGGCGTTTTTTTTTTGTTGTCCCAAACACTTTTTTTTTAATTTGGGATTTTTTATGTTATTTCTACTCAGAATCACGAGTTCTTTCTATCCTAATAGGAGAAAAAAGTCTCCCAAGGTTTTTATTTCCATTCCGTTGCCATTTTTCATAGACTTTGTATGGCGATCACGGAATGGAAAGATCGAAAAATGTATGGAAATTTTGGGACACTTTTTTCTCCTATTAGGATCAAAAGAGCTCGTGACTCTGAGTAGAAATACTAGAAATAACATAAAAAAATCCCAAATTTGAAAAAAGTGTAGGGGACTACTTTCATTGAAGTGTTTTTCATTTCTTAATACATTTTATTTATGATAAACTAAGTACGTATTACCTAATTGGCAGGTGGATCACTGCGCGCCGCCGTATCAGGGCCGCGCCTACCAATCTCCAGGCGCTCGCGGCGCGCGCCATCTAGCAGCGCTGTGCTACGACTCCGACCGAGCCATACCACTAGCGGCGCGTGCCGCCGCCACCGGCCCTGCGCTACCACCTCATAGGGAACAGGTAACTACTTACCCTAAGCACCGAGTACCTACAGTGACAGAGTCATCATCATCATCATCATCCTGTCGACTGGGGTTGTACTAGTTATTGAGAGCGACGATCGTGAGCTCTTAGGTGGCTGACGTAGCCTATCTTTGCAGTGAATGTACGACCCGCACTCACCGCAGGTCAGCACCCCTCCGACAAAATTGTAGTTGATGACCGCAGGTGGTCGGGCCTTTAACTCGTCACGCTTTGCGTAGAGTTTCACTCGTCTCTCCAGTACAGACAGTGACAGAGTATTGAAATGCCATCATAAACGTCTAATATAAAAATATAATGTTGATAGAGCACTAAGCACCTTGGAGGATACAACTAAACGGAGTAGCCATTAACAGGCTTTCCCCTCTGTCGAAAATAGGCGGCCAACGGTCATACACAATGTATGTACTGACGTTTATCTGACATGGCTATTTTTACGTTACGCATACATTTGACGTTCCCCTCCCCCGCAAAAATCGGCAGACTGTTTTGTACAGAAAATTACAGACATGGCGTCTCCGAAGCTAAGCACAGACGGACTCGGGCGCTAGCATTCTATATACCTACTTCCTGTGAATAATCACATCACAAATTAAATTCCAGGACGCGCCGCGCAGTCTCCTAGGCAACTTCAACCAGATGTTCGACACCCGCACCCGCACCGACACCGACCAACTCTACTCCGACGAGAAACGCCTCAACAAGCGCGTCAGAGAAATCCTCAGACATGACCCCATATCGCTCTCTGATCAGGAACTTACCTCGGCTACCCTACTATCCCCACATTACTTCGATGATCAAGATACGCGCGTAGCGGACTTCCCTTCGAATCGTATAGCAGCCTGGCGAGGTATCGCGCATGGAAACTTAAGGCATTTACATAAGGATGTTTCTGAAGTTCTACGTCACGCTAGAGCCAATAGTTCTCAGCTTGACGTTTGGACAGGAACGCACGATATCATGTCGTTCCGTGCCGATTCTAAACGAGTCGAATTATTTTTGAAGCCTGGACGCTTTCCTGTTCCTAAGTATTTGTGGACATTAGTCCATGATCCTAGTCAGAACAAGGCTATAGCTGTTGTAGTTTTGAACGATCCTTTTGTAGCTGTGAGCGAGATTCGTTCTTCAGTGTTTTGTGAAAGTATGTGCGCGCGAGCGTCCTGGTTAAAATCGCTTCTACGTAACCGGAATTATGAGAGTCCCGTGTATGGATTGGTATTCTGTTGTAATGTACACGACTTTAGTAATGTGGTCACTGAGATGCCCAAGGCGGTAGTAGCGAACGTTCCTAAAGGAATTGATGGCTTGTTGACAGATTATCCTAATGTTTAAGTAATATACAAATATAGGTAATAAACTGCATTTCAATATATACTCTCTGACCGAAAAATAATTATGACCAGACTTCAGAAAGGCCTTATTATAGTAGGTAGTTAAATAACCAAAATCTTTACGTTTGTATATATTTGGATAAATAGGTAGGTTTGATTGGCAATTTGTCATTGAAGAGCACTAGTCATTAATAAACAATTTTTATAGGAACGTCACTATTTTGCGAATATTTGTCTAATGAAAAAAAATAGTAGTTTATGCAACAGTGATATAATAAGGGTTCTTAAAATTCAAGGGTCGAAGTTACAAAACGAGACGTAGTCGAGTTTTGTAAAAAAAGACCCGAGAATTTTAAGAACCAATTATGAGCTGTTGCATACATTACTTTTTCTATGACAGCTGCAGCAAAAAAAAAGAGTTATTATTAAAAAAAAAGAGTTATTATTTAAAAAAAATTGAGTTATTATTTAATAAAAAAAAGAGTTATTATTGTAAATGAAAACATACCTCTTTCAATCAAGATGATCGGAACTTGTATCTTTAAAAAAAATAAAGCAGTTGTATTATACTCATAAGATGACTGCTAGCAGTCATCTTATGAGCCTATAGACAAATCATTCAAATGACATTGCTTTAGATATCACTGTCAGTCATTTAATTGACACATTTAAGTGCTGGAGTAGAAAAAGATATTAAAAGAAGTGTTTTATTAAAAATATCATTACAGTACAGATGTTTTATTGTAATATAACCCAGACCTTAGTCCTTCTCCGCGATGGCCGTCAGGTGTCTCTCGATCTCGGTCTCCGAGAGCACACTGTAACAAGAAATTTATAAATTACCTCCAAGGCACATCTGCAGTTACAGGTTACATTACAGTGACAGTTTGTGCACTATATCCTGAGAGAGACAGAGAATATCTCTTAACTTAGTGTGCCGCTTGGCAAAAGCCTCTTCTAGCTCTTTCCACCGTAGCACAGATTATATAATAGTTCTTACGAACAGATACTTATCTCTCAAAGAAAACGCAAATACCTACCGTTTTGATACCTACACAAAAATACAATGGAGTGACCTTCAACGCGCCGCTTCCCGCACCGCGCGCGCCGGCACAACGCTAGGGTTGCCGATGCTTAGAAATGATTTTACAAATAAGTAGGTACCTACTTAAACTGTATGTTCTATAGAAGATACCTACCTAAAATATAAATATTTTTTTTACTTATTAAAGGGTATATATTCATATTCATAAATCAATTACAAATTTAAGACATAAAAATACAAAGTCCAAAATTATTCAACAAATAATTATTAGTTTTAATTGTCCAGTTCGCATTAGAACTTGCCATATAAAATCATAGCGTACAATAACTATACATGAGTAAGATAAGTTGCAATTAGTTATTATAATATTCCGTTTATGCGTTTTATTCCGACAAGTGATTGCGAAACATTTTAAAAGGTCATATCTCCCTGCAGTAACCGCAGTGTTTACGCCGTTTTATAAGCTACTTATATTGTGAATGTCTATATTTATCTATATTATACTTTTCCTATCTATCCTTGGAGGATACAACTAAACGGAGTAGCCATTAACAGGCTTTCCCCTCTGTCGAAAATAGGCGGCCAACGGTCATACACAATGTATGGACTGACGTTTATCTGACATGGCTATTTTTACGTTACGCATACATTTGACGTTCCCCTCCCCCGCAAAAATCGGCAGACTGTTTTGTACAGAAAATTACAGACATGGCGTCTCCGTTTGATTATATCCTCCAAGTATCTATCGGAAGAGCAAAAACGGTTTATTTTATTAATTTTGTTGTTTCTGCATCCATCGACACTACAAGCTGTGTTATTTGTTCGCGAAGAAGACATTTCTTTCGCATACAATTTGGCATATACGAGCGCGCGGCGACGGGACGTGCGTGCGTGAGCGCGCGTGGCAACCAACTGGCTTGCTTTTCTACCGTGAACGGGAACAGATTCGTAGGTATAAAACCGAGCTCGCGCGGAGAGTTCCATAGGCCTGACCGTAGTCTGTCATGGGCCATTATCCTACTTGAAACAAGGCACAAAGAATTATTTGACTTATATTGACCGGGATATGAACCGTGATTACCTTTTGTATTGTTGTTGTTGTGTGAAGGTAATCACGGTTCATATATATCCCGGTCGATATAAGTCTAGTGAAATTAACGTGAATCATTCAAAACTGTTAAAGAATAGGGATGATGACACATGTTGAATTTTATAACAAAATCTAGTAAAATAGATAGCAAACGAGCAATTTATCACAATAATGTGGATATTAAAATAAAATATTGAAAAATTACAAAATCACAGGACCTAAGTTTCAAAATTTAAGTTTTTTTCAACTTCCAAAAACGATAAAAGTAAGGGTACCATTCGATTCCTTACATTTCATCCAAAATAATTAATATTGTATAGCAACTATATTATACATAAACGCAATATTTCACCGACAAAAACGCAATTTTCTTGTTTTGTCCATACTACAAGATGGGCGATGACGTCACGGCCTCTGGCCGTTTTGTATAGGGCGTTTCGCGAGTGAAGTGCGACTGTCGGACTTTGACTACGATTTCTGACTTTTGTGTTACTTTAATGCAATGGGTCCCATATAGACATTTGATCCTAAAAATACCATATAAAAAATTAGTCATGTAGCCTATTACTTACTGGAAGTCGGGGTTATCCTTAGTGACGATGCCAACCTCAATCTCATTCGCCCTGAAGTCCACCGAAAGCACCTGCAACAGAACGTATACCACCGTTTAACTGAGGCGACTGGGTTTTACCAACTTATGATGTTCAGCTACAGACTGCTTTGAAGGCTTGGGTGCACAGGGCTGATTTGTATTATGTAAGTCATAAAGAGAAGTTTATATAACAAGTGTTAGTCCCTAAACTCAGGTACCTTATACTGTAAAGTCATCACTCAACTCCTTTACCTGTGATAAGTGGCAAACCTATAATTTGTCCATTTCATTTTAACCATTTCGGTGCGGATGGCACGACAGGCGTGCCATCATATTCTATGACGTAAGGTGCCACCTGTCGTCACCAAAAGTTTTCGAAATTGGAACATGCAACGAAACGTTAAAAAAAATAATACCAGAGCCAGCAGACATAGCCATAACATAGACCCCTAGCACATGAATGGCGTGACAGTATCTCGCTGTGAGATAGACTACCCGACTTTTTCTAACTACGTTAATAAAAGAGGGATGGGTAGTTCACCTCGCCGCGGGATGCTGTCGCGCCAATCATGTGCTAGCCCGGTAGCCTTTGTATAATCATAGAAACTGACCTGGCTAAGACAGGCAATGGCCAGCTGAATGGTATCATCGGTGGGCAGATCAGCTCTTTTCTTCAGTTTCTTCTCGAGGTACGCGCCCGCGTCCGTAGCCTTGGCTCCCGCTGCGCACGCCTTGTATGAACAGTAGTAGCCTGACGGGTCAGTCTTGTAGACCACTGGGCCGGTCTCAGGGTCGTAGGCAATCAGCATCATGCCTGCGGATAGATGTAGGTCTCAGAAATGTGCAACTTTAAATTTTCATCTAGCAAAACATATAAATCCACATCAATGCATGAAGTTAAGTAATATTGATTGATGATTAAAAATGTTTTTTTTTATGTACGTGACACTCACTGACTATATAACATAGGGATACAGGTAAATTGCTTGAGTTGATGGCTTCACACTGTAATAAATTACTTACTGCAGCCAAGCGGTCGCATCTCCGCGTTTTGCGTGTACACCTGACTGATGTCAGCGATGCGGCGACAGAGTGTTGCGGCTGGGACATCGCAGCCATATTTGTAGCGCCAGTTGGCTGCCTCGTAGCGGGCGCGCTGCACTTGGGACTTGCTGTCAGCTGTGAACAAGTAACAGCAATATAGGCCTGAGCAGGGAAGAATAATGGCTTACAAAACATTTGATTAAATAAAGTACTCTGTGTAATCTCATGTAACTTTGGTATTTCACTTTTTGTATATGAATTTGCATGCATCATAAGGTTGTTAGATGCAGTAAATTCAGATAAAATGAAAATGACAGTGGCATACATTAAATGTATGCATGTCTCAACTTGCTATACAGCCTATAAGCTTAATTGCAGAGCCTTTTGTCTTAAAACAGAGTCTGGAGATGTTAAAAGCTAAATTTTAAAATATTGTAGCTGCAACCACCTGGCATTTCATGCTGGGTTTCAATTAACTTCTAAATTAACTATTGTGGATCAAAAAATCAAAGGTTTTCAATAATCTAAATTACTGTTAAAAGAGACAGACAATAACTAAAATGAAATTTTTTCACAAAATTATTACAAAAAGAAGTAGTAGTAGTACTTCTTAGTAAGTCCAAAGAATGTTTATTATTGCCAATATAGGCACTACAAATGTAGATGAGTAAGGAATAGTATAACATTTGTGCATGATCTCCTCACCAATCATGCCAGTCATAACACATCCAATTTTCTCAGTAAGAGCAAACAGATGTGTGACGGAGGCAGGGTCCAGCAGGCGGTCGGGAACCTTGCGCTGCGCCGCCACCACCGCCGCGTCAGTGCCGCGTAGAGCCACGGACGTTAAACCGCCCTGGTTGATTGCTTTCAATGCATACTCTGAAACACATAATCGGTTGTCTGTTTTATAATCCGGGCAACATAATTAGACAGACATTAAGGATTAATTGAACCTAGAACTAAGGAAGCACTGTCAAGAAAGCGGACTTTGTTGGCGCAATATAATAACCTGCAAGTCAGCTTATAATATATTCAAAAACATTAGCTACACCGACAGGATCATACTGCAGAGTATTTGGGTAAATTATTTAAATACTTTCTTGACTACGATGAGGAAGAAACGCTGCAGAATAATATATACTAACTAGAACTAGAGTAAGAAGAGTCCTTCCAGGTTGTAGACTGAAAAGTTGATATACTTACCAACTTGATAAAGTCTTCCTTCCGGGGAGAAGATAGTAATGTGCCTATCAAAACCTGCGCTGCTTTCGCGTGCCATTATGTTTTTACAACAGTTTTCTTTCTAATATGTACAGTTTTTAGGCAAAATTACTTTTTGTTTGACAGCCGCTTTGCAATGACAAACGAAACGCTTCAATTTTCCCTTTCTCATCGCCGGTTTACAGAGTGCCTACTCATGACGGCTTACTAACCAATAGTAAAATTAGTATGCTTACAATACGGTAGGTCGACCAATCACTGGCCAATACAGGTTATACAGGTCAAAAGCATTGCGGCGATGGAAACAAACCAACTATGATGAGGGCATGCTCCAAAACGTAATGCAGTATGTTATGGAGGAAGTATATCATTTATTATAATTATGTTAATGGCGTTTATAGTAAACGATTTATATACATATTTTATTAGTAAACTTATATTATGCGTGCCTTTAAAGTCTTTAAAGCAACAGCACAATTTTTTTTTTTAACATGGTATCATTTTTTAGAAATCCGTTAAAATCCGATTTGATTTCGGACTTCACTCGCTCTGTCTTGTCTATGTCCTCAGTTGAAGTTTGGGCGGTTGACGGGAAGGTTGTGTGATTTTGAGTTTTGATTTGGATTTTGTTTCGTAGTCTTATTTCGTTTATTTTCCTGGTTATCAAATAAAATAGTTACAACTTATATTTACTTAGACGCTAGTAGTAAATACATATTTTTGTGAGTGCTGTAAACGTAGTAACTTGACGGCAAAATGCAAGAAACCGTTACAACCTCGACGGAGCGTAAATCTTTGTTGTCTTCGTTCCTGGACGTCCTGGAGGCGCAAGGCAAAGCAGCCCAGGCGGAGCGGCAGCTCCAGGAGGAACGCTACAGGCGCCGTACGCAAAGGATCTACGAATACCACGGTCAGACCCTGTTTTGGTCCCATATTGCAATAACATTCGTCGCACGTTATCACTAGCTCATCGCACTATCAGTATTTAGGAATTATATTTGCATAGCATTAACATCGTTTTTTAGCAATAACTAATTAGTAAATTATGTATAATTTGCTTCCTAGTTCTTAATATTTACTAGGTTTATTGATGCTACATGGGTTTCTTTTTAAATTAAACTGTATGCAATTCTAGTAAAGAATTCTATTTAGAATAACAGATCAAGAATTTGGTTACTATAACAGTGGAATTGTGTATATTTATAGATCATAAATCTTTTTTGTGGCTCTTACTACCTTAAAAATAAGCTTTACTGTTACATTACAATGGGTAAATATTTTCCTGTAGATAATAACATTTTTTTCTGTAGTAATAACACTTACATTTTAATGGGACCCCTAAAAATTGTGAACACAATATTGTTAGTGGACATAAATACTAAAAAACTTGTATTGATGTATTCTAGTGTCTAACTAAATGCTTGGAAAACCTGAGTTACATTTCAAATTATTGTAATATATAGCAGATAAATTTGGTTAATTACAAAATTCTCACATACAAAGTGTTGGTACCTAAATAGGAAAAGCAAATGCTTTTCATAATAAATTATAGATTGTTTGCAAGTTTAATTATCTAATAATTATAATTTGTGTACAGACCGACAACGGCGCGAGGTAGTAGAGCTTCGCCGCTGTCTGGACTATGTGTCTCAACATGCCCATGTCCTGGAAACGGTGCTACGCGGAGCAGGCACCGCTGGCAGTGATGAGGTAAGTTTTGGAACTTGGTCATCATTATCACTCATGCCCATTGCTGGGCACAGGCGGCGGATTGGACCTTGACACAGCTTTGAATTTCTTTGCAGACATATACTCCAATATTTCGGGCATAGGTACATAAGTTTCTTGAAGCCAATGACTTTGGTACGAGCTGGTGAATGTGTTTCATTTCAACCCATGATATTTGAAAGCCACATGCCTTATCAATTATCACTCAGCTCAGCTACTCTTCAATTTTCAGAGAGAATTTATTTCAGAATCAAAATTATATAAAAAGATTTACGCGACAACAGCTTTTCTCGATTGTCTCCAATTCACTATAGTAGAACTACGATTTGAAATCACTTATTAAAGTCTGTCAGAGCCTTACCTTAACTTCCACAATACATTTTGAAACCATTGTTCAGGTCCCACTGAGTACTCACTTGGTCAAGCAAGCGGCGGGTCTCCAGCGCTGCATGGCGCAATGTGTCGCCAACGCGGCAACTATACGCTCCGCACTTGCTTCTACCCACCAGCCTGTTATGGATGCCATGCTCGCTAAAATGGTGAGTACCTTTTTCAGGTCCCTCGAACGCTCGCTTTCTCAAGCAAATACTCAAAAAAAACCGGCAAAGTGCGAGTCGGACTCGCGCACGGAGTCGCGAACAAAAAATAGAGCAAAAAAATCGTGTTGGTTGTATGGGAGCCCCCTTAAATATTTATTTTATTTTTAGTATTTGTTGTTATAGCGGCATAAGAGATACATAATTTGTGAAAATTTCAACTGTCTAGCTATCGCGGTTCATGAGATACAGCCTGGTGACAGACGGACGGACGGACGGACAGCGAAGTCTTAGTAATAGGGTCCCGTTTTTTACCCTTTGGGTACGGAACCCTAAAAAGCAGGTAAAAATGTCGCAAACGTGCCGTCCGTAAAACATAGACACGACACGATCCGTAAGCGATTTGTTTCTTATGTTTATTGTTTATCTTCCTAATTTAGGTCCTAGAAGAGACATCAAGATGAGTTAGACGATGTTGTTATCGTTGGCAGTACTTTAGATCTTTCATTGACAATTTTATGGGCTTAACGTACGAATCGTTAAAATGTAAGCCCACTGCAACGGATGCACATAAAAAATGTATAGGTAAATAGGTACATTACCAACCTATTGTTGGAGAGTCTTGAGGTTGTCTTGAGACTCGAGAGTTTAAGTAGTTTTTAAGATCTGGGACTTGTGTACGACTCGGAATGTTTTCCAGGGTCGAAATATTTACATTTCACGGATAGAGTAAAGATTTCTAAAGTAACAAAGATCGTAAAATCACACAACTAAAATCCTAAAGCTCCCAACTATGACCAAAAACTAAATAATAGAATTAATAGGTGTCTTCGTTCAGGCGTGACTATTATTTGAACTTCGTAGTTCTAATGTAAAATATTATTTATAAATGGAAGAAATAACTTTGGCAAAACCTAAAAGAACTTTTAATTGATATTGGTACTTAATTATCTATTGAACTAGTGGACCATAGTTGTAGTATTGGATTATAGTTGGGTGGTTTAACTTTTGGTATGTTGCCTAGTTCAAAGCCGTTCATATTGATATTTTGTCATTCGAAATATTTTCGATTTATTATACATTTCGAAAGTGGATTGCTCGACTCGTGAGTAGGTATAGTGTAGGTACCTACTATACAATACATAGTTCCATAGGTTGCTTCATGATTTGCTCCTTACTTTCCGGCCTTTGTCGTACAAAATATGGCTCTATTAAATTTGAATACTTACACCTACTTCTTTTATTAACGGAACCACTTTAACAATACTTTGATGACGACGCGTTTTTATGAACTTTCATAGACGGGTTTAATGGATTAACCTACAACGCAGGTTAAAACCAGTAAATGGGCGCAATAAACTTTTTAATGGACGATTAAACTGTTGTTGACTATTGATATTTCCTTCCCCAATCAAAAAGCAAAACGAGTTGCCTGCCGCAACAAATACCCTTAATTTTTTTATTTATCATTAGTTATTTCATGTTAATTTATCAAGTCAAAGTTTCACAAATCAGATACAAGTCATGTCGAGATTAAAAATGTCACATGACAACATATTTTCTAATCCATTTTCAGTGGGAAAGTTTTTCACTACGTCAGGGTTGATATGACCGGCGATAATCAGGCGCATTGACCCTTCCGCGGCCAGCTAATTTAATTTACCCTTCTTACCCCAAATGTTGTATCCTAACAGGCGAATACCGTCAAATATGCCTTTCAGTCGCAGAGCTGTTCAAAGAACCCCATTACCGTGATTGCTCCGCAACAATAAGTAATTATAAGCCTCGTGTTAAGCTAAAGGGGTGTAACTTCTAACCCGTTCATCGCTACGAACAATATTTCAATATTTCCATGCCACTTCTTTCTTAAACAGCGTTCTAGATTTGATGACAATCGTAGCAGTGTCATCGTTATACCATTAGGAAACATGTCAACGTCAGCAATTTACATTCAAAGATAACTTTTAAACCCTTGCCGAATGGCTTAAATACATATAAAAATATTGCATATTACATATTTAGATTTATTTTTATTTGTTATTTAACGTATTTTTGAACTGGTTACTTTAACAACACCTAGTTTTGAGATCTAATTTATATTATACGTCGAAATGAGGTTTGCCATTGGCATGCCGAGACAAGGGTACGTTCTATTTCTTCTCCAGGTTTAACTTGTAAAGTAACAAAGATAACAAGTATCCAATATGAAAGGCGATCGATCAGCATTGAACGCCTGAACGGGTTAATGACAGCACGTAGGTGTTTAGTAATTACGAGCTGGTGTGTAATCAGGCGTGGGCCTTTTCTCGCTCGATTACCGATTGTCTCCGGTTCCCACAAGACAGAAATGGCGACACGTCAAACAATCTTTATTACCACTATTTTACCCAGTTAGATATCTATAAGATTGTAAAATGTATGTACAAACCAGCATGGGGACTAGGAAATTCAGCCCATACTTGCGTGCAACAGAATAATCTAACTACACAGCTGTACTGTGAAGTTTGTGGCCGATTAGGTACTACTTTTGTCTTTTTACAAACTGATTGTATTCAAAAGGCGGACTGTACTGCTCCATAGATAATATGCTCTACCAGTGATTCAGTGAATCTAGTATTCTATTTAGACCTACTCGGTAAGGTGTTTTTGTAACCGACTTGTAAACAATTCACTAGTTAGGTACTTGTGGTGCTATATACAAACTTGCAAGCTCATTCTTAACAGTTCCGGGTGTTCAAGGGCTACCGACAAAAACCATTCGTCGCTCCACTCCAACCAAATTGCGCCCGCTCGTTATCCGGTAATGACATCCACTAATGACCCCTTAAGATCCTAAACTTGGCCTCAGCCGTGGGAATATTGGACTATGAAACGTAAAGTAGGTACAGTATTTACAGGTAGGTTGTAGTTGCACAAAAAGTTTTTTAAAAACATGCTCAGAATTTTAATCCTCGTGATCACGATGATGATATTGTTATCACCTCTAATAAACCGGTACATGTACATACATATGTACCTAGTCACAGCGACAATCACATAATAAGATCGGCGGATTTTATATTGACGGCCACTGTGACGAGGTACGAAATGGTAGGTACATAAATAAAATTTCTTGGCTGTATGAAAAAAAATGTAGCTACATATAAATTTTACTGAAAATGTAAATCATAAAATTGAGCGCTAATTGGTATAACCTTTAGTTTTTGACGGTTATTTCCACTCGTGTGTTTCCTGTTTACCTGGAAAAAGTCACGGCGGGTCTTTGCGTGACATTTTCAATTCTCATTGAATGCGTTCTCGGGTCAACTCAGCCACCCTTGAAAATGTTAATTGGACCTAGATTCAGCGTTTAAAAAATATAATTTCAATGTGATAGAAATTTTATATTCAATATGGATAGCAGCAGCACCTTAGCGCATTCTTATACAAAAATTCCAGTTGTGTTTTCCCGACAGAAACACGGCGTTTTTGGTAGACCACAACCCGAAAATAACCAAATCTCAGCTTAAAAAGCTGATGGACGTAGGTTCATATACAGACGTGTGTGTCGGGGGTTGTTTGCCTTTAATTCATATTTAAGCCGAGCGTCGGCTAACGACCTGCAAACACGTCAACACGTCCTTAGACTTGAAATTTTATTCTCATGGACAACATAAAGTAAACTTGATACCTTTCTGTCTACAGGTACTTATATTTATTTGCTATAAGTTCTTAGATTATTTTGATTAGAGAAAAAAAGAGTAACTTTTCAATTATTCCACGACGATAAGTAAAATCCTTTAAAAATAGAACTCCAAAGCGGATAGAAAAAGCTTACCTTTTTCAATTAAAATAAAAAGCGGTCAAGTGCGAGTCGGACTCGCCCATGAAGGGTTCCGTATTTAGGAGATTTTGACGTATTAAAAAAAAACTACTAACTAGAACTCGTTCAAACCAATTTTCGGTGGAAGTTTACATGGTAATGTACATCATATATTTTTTTTAGTTTTATCATTCTCTTATTTTAGAAGTTACAGGGGGGGGGACACATTTTACCACTTTGGAAGTGTCTCTCGCGCAAACCATTCAGTTTAGAAAAAAATTATATTAGAAACCTCAATATCATTTTTGAAGACCTATCCATAGTAAGATATGAGCGCCGCGCCGGCGCGCCGCCGCCGCCGACAAAATTTTCGCGCCGCCGTCGCCGACGCTGCGTTATCGGCGTGGCATCGGCGTGACCTTGGTAGTCACTACTACTTTCGGAATTAGATAATATATTTTTAATCGAGTTTAGATCATTAACGGCGCCACTTCAAATAGTTTAGAGGCATTCAAAGGGTATTTTAGGCCCATTTAATTCAAAAATATCGAAGGCAAATGCAAACTTATCTGTCTAGTAACCGCGCTACTAGTCTTGGGGAAACGAAATTATTTAATATAAATTTTAACATCAATATACTTGTAATAAACATACTGATTTCCTTCCATTTTTATTGTGGAACGTTCTACATTACAATTTATAGATTGTATATACAGGGTGCTTCATGTAACAGGAGCAATAAATTAAACTAAAGGCTGTACTCCTCAAACTGACCAACATTTGTTCAGCAACTTTTAAAAATTATGAATCATTTAGACTTCCTCTTTTTCATACAAAATAAATATTGCCTTCAATGTACGCTGACATCAGTGTGTTTGACGTTGCTTGTATTTAAACATAACAAAATTTGCAATAATTTGCGTCTTAGAATAAACTTTAAAGTGTAATAAAAATCAAAACATGAGTTATTTTCAAAAGTTGCTGAACAAATGTTGGTCAGTTTGAGGAGTACAGCCTACAGCTTAATTAATAAATGTTTGGAGCTCAACTTTCGACCTGTTTTAAAACGCTTGAGCATTGGTCCTTATCCGATCTTAGCTCCATTGCAGCTCGGCCTTTGTCGTCGCACGAATGCGCCCGCAGGAAAGCTCCAGATCTTTAACACTATGGCTTCAGTCTTTATCGGCCTGCGCCCTCGCTCTGCTCTCTTGCAGCTCGGCCTCGCACAGAAGCGCGCCGCAATTGTCGCTCCAGGCGTTCGGCCGTCAGCCAAACTTACACTTGGCGTTCGTTTCTTAGCTGTATGCTTACCTGCAGCTCATCCTCTGGCCTCGCATTGGGAGGCGTCGAAATCAAGTCTTCGGTGTTACATGGAGCTCGGCGTTGGGCCTCACTTTTTGACATAAATCTGTTTTGTTGAATCGATATTGGTTAATGACGGAGCTCGATTTTCTTTGGACTGTCGACAAGACGTTTCCCTGATACAGTCAATCCGCAATTTTTAACTGAGCACAAAAGGGCCTCGCTATATAAGATCTTCCGGCCAGAGCCTCGCCAAGATGCCGCGCGATACAGCTTATCCACAGTTTATACGATATCAATTTTTTTCGTACCATTATTCAATAAATTATCCTTGAAAATAAAAAATGCATTTATTTCATAGCTTTCTTACAGCAAAAACATGTTTTTTCGGTAAAATTTTGGTTTGAATTCTATTTTCATTAATCGAAGGTGTTTCAAGGCCACGCCGCCGATTCGCCGCCGCCGCCGACCAATTTTGACCGGCGCGCCGCCGCCGGCTATATGCCTATCGGCGCTCATATCTAATCCATAGATACCCCACACGTATGGGTTTGATGAAAAAAATTTTTTTGAGTTTCAGTTCTAAGTATGGGGAACCCCCAAAATTTATTGTTTTTTTTTCTATTTTTGTGTGAAAATCTTAATGCGGTTCACAGAATACATCTACTTACCAAGTTTCAACAGTATAGTTCTTATAGTTTCGGAAAAAAGTGGCTGTGACATACGGACGGACAGACAGACAATCACGATTTTCGTCAAAAAATATCTAATATTCGCCAAGGACGATCCCATAACGATTATATAGCCAATAATATCCGCCGCCTTATAAATTATGCATGCCATTTATATAGTTTAAAGCAAGTTCAAGTGGTTATCGACGTATCGAGGCGTCCTCAAAAATTAGTAACCATGAGCGCTATTCGAAGTTTACAAATTCGTTGTACAAATGTTATAAATGCGAAAGTAATTAAGTAGTTTGTAGTTATTATATTATATGTATATGTATTTATTTATGTATGTATATATAAGTATGTGTATGTATTGTATATGTATTTTTATTTTGTTTATTTTTATTTGCATGGTAATTTGTCTGTTTTTGATGTATTTAGTGATAGGTTTCTTTCATTGCATTTGCAACACCTACTGACATATGTAAATTTATTAATTTCCGCTACCCAAAGGTTGTCTGGAAGAGATCGCTTTTTAGCGATAAGACCGCCTGTTGATTACCTCTGCTTGTATTTCTGTTTTCTTTTGTATTGTCTTCTTTTATTGAGGTGTGCAATAAAGAGTATTTGTATTGTATTGTAGTCTGTATATTGCCTCTTCACGCTTAAACCGCTAGATTTAAAAGAAAATTGGAGTCCCGGGGACATGGGATTGGGATGGGATATTTTTTATTATCACAATATTATTATCTTGTACGCAGACGAAGCCATGGGCAGAAGCTAGTTATTGATATGTTGTATTATTACTCGTAGCGCATCTCAGTCGCAACGATATACATATAAGATGAAATGCTTGACTGATGATGATGATGATGATGATGGCATGAATGATGTGGCTGCCTCCATGTGTACGCATTTTCACCTTTTTTCACTGGAATAAAGTGAAAATGTGTATAACTTGTTTATGACACCGTGACTGTAGGTACAAGTAACTCACGCATCCGTGTCATCGATTACAGTTTTAAGGCCGCCCCGTGAACTAGAATCGGCGATGATGACTGTGCTTGTTATCACGTCACCAAAGTATACACTTTCTACATTATTTGACAGGATCTTTATGTCCAGTCATACCTATAATGAGACTGCGATTTTGATGGTAGGAGCGTAAATGCAAGTTTACTCGTAGAGATTTCTTTAGCCCTCTGGCAAAACGGTTGTTTTCTTCATGCATATTTGCGGTTCGGTATTTTTTCTGGTAAAAGATGTTTTACTTACTTACTAATCTTGCATTTAAATAAATTAATATTTAGGGACAATCTTACACAGATTGATAGCCCCAAACTACTTAAGCAAAGCTTGTGCTATACGTACTAGGCGATGATATACATACTTAGATAAATAGATAAGAACAGATAGTCGTGATAAACCCACAAATAAATGCCCTTACCGGGATTCAAACCCGAGACCTCCTGCTTAGTAGGCAGTCACTATTCTAGTCTCTAGACTAGTACCTACATACATATAAATATATTATCGTCGTGAACATTTTATCAAAATTCACGATCTGGATGCCGTAGTCCTTACCGAAATGATCTCTCCCCTCGCGCCGTCGTAACGACGGCCATAAAAGCAACATGTTTATGTATGTCCCGGCCCGCAACCTACATCGGCACAGGCTTGTCTTGTCTCGGTTTCCGGATTTCCAGACGCATCCGGATTTAAACCAGGATCCGTTTTCCGGAGGGGCTTTGAAAGTTATAGCTCCAGAGATCTGTGGTTGGTCACAACTAGCAGGCCAGTTAATCTAAAATATCTGATATTTGAAGATAGAAGCTTTGTTCTAATATTATCAAATATCAATATCAAATATCAACAGGGGTCGGACAAAAAGTGCGGATGACTTCAAACCACTTATAGTATGACTTCAAATAGTATTTTTGATTTTCATAAACAATTATCACTTATCATTTATCAACCTCTTTATTAAACGATATCGCCACTTGAAATGAGTAAGTACGTTTTTGACTGACACATTGTCAATCAGATGAACAATAAATTGACTTCGTTATTGTTTAGCTATTGTATCTTCACGATTATATTTAGCTAAAATTTAGCTATAAAAGTATAATAACATCAAATTATCTTTTTTATTTTTACTAATCTTACCTACTGTTCCCACTTTTGACTATTAAACCTATTTATCTGAGGATCCCACAGCCTTGTTCTAAGTGTTCTAACTAATTTCAAATAATTATACCTTATGGTAACAAGTTTCGTGAAATTTATTTTATTCACTACATCACCCTACCACCTGTATTATTAATTCCATGGATTTATTTACGATTATTTTGTTACTTTATTAATACTACTTTGTTACTACATGTCACACGGAAGTTTAAATACAAACTCAAACATCATCCTGTGTGCAAGATTACGTCATTTTTACGTCATCCGCACTTTTTGTCCGACCCCTGCTCATGTGTATTGTTGACTACCTAGGTAGTTTATGACACATTATGTAGTTTGAGTAACCCTTTTTGAGACTTGTGACCTCGGAACTAACGTTCAGACGCAGCCAGACAATTGGCCATTAGTCGCCTCGCCCGATACATCCCTTTATTGACCTCCGTTTGAAAGGTAAATTGATCGGTGATACGATCGGTGTCGTGTTTGGGTGCCAGCTAATTGGATCCGTGTTAATTATCCGTGTATGAACTGTATGAGTAATAAACTGACTCCTTCATTACGGTGGGTTCGTTTGGCAAATCCATTTGGTCGCGGGTTGTGTGGTATAGATAGCCGCCCAAAGTCCTATATAAAGTCCTAGAGAAGATTCTAATTCGGGATAAGTAGCAGTAGTATTAATTAGTGAAATCTCAGTTTCTGTACATCTTATTCATTATATCATTATACATCAATCATTATATCGTATTTTTCAGATATTCCATTTTAAAGCGCCTGTCTTCGCGCTTCATTCCATGTCTGTCGGCCCATTGGCAACTACATTCAGTTTACGACGGCTTTTTGACGAATGTCATCCATCCATCTTATGGGTACTTTCGTTTTTAGGGTTTTTCTTCACTGCACTGTTTATAATTTATTTTTTAAATTGATTACGCTAATACGCTCTGTCCTGTTTGGGTGCGATGCGAGCTAATTGGGTCCACGTTAATTGCCCGTGTCACCCGTGTGTCACCGTGTGGGGGTCACAAGACATTGACCGTCCGATACTGAAACTTTAATTATCCTTTAGCCGCACACACACAACCAAAACGAACCAACTCAAATGCAATTTTGTCTGAGAAATGTCTTTAAAGTGAAAACTTCTTTAGCGGCGCTGTGCACTTTTTGAGGTGGGGAAAAAATGTTAAACTCGAGACAGCGTAAGACGGTCACGTGACCTGATCAAAAAACTGTTACATGTAATGTCATTGAGTTTTTCTTTATTGATTTAAATACCATCTAGTGAGTTTCTCTCTAACTGGTATTAATATAACTCGAATACTAACAGTGGTGTGCTTAGGGGTTTCAAGTAATTAACGCTAACGCTGATGGCGTTAACCTCAATTATACATAGTGCATTTTGCACTAGTCATTGAATTTTCACTTCTGCCGGCACTCCCTGAGTGCAACCCGTTGGTTTTTTTTTGTCTTTTATTGTCCTCCAAATGTTGAATACCTAAAGGTAATTAATTTACACTATGACACGAACGTAAACAAATACAGAGAACGCATATTATCATCGTAGTAATTAAACTGTTCATTACCACCGATACATTTTGACGCATAAAAACTCACTGCGTTATTTGCGGATTTTTTTTTCTGTGTGAACACGCTATACCTAACATTACTATGCGATAATCTAATTCGCTACGTTGTATTGTAGGTCGATCCGATTACCGATTAGTTGTACCTAATCTCGTATGATTACAATCGATTTGTAACACGGTAAGATAACGCGTGTGAACTTTTACTCTATCTATTTCAGCGTGTAATGAAGAGCTTTTCTCTTGCTATTTTCTACAACTTTGTCCAAGAACTAACGTATACACATATTAGATTTTCTATACAGCAAACATTGAATGCGAGAGAATATTGTTTGATATTAAATCATAAATGACCGTTAAAGCGTCTCGTCGCGACTTAGAGGTCACTGCACTTCTCTTGCATACTATTCCTTACAGTATATTTTATTTATTCCGTTATTGTATGATGACTGTGAGAAAATTGACAAAATATCATGTGCTGTTCATAGGTTAGCACAATGGTATTCCAAATGTTAGGATAGAAGTACTTTGTAGCGTACGAAAACACCGCGAGGTTCAACGATCACACATCCTATCTTATTTAACCAAAGTATTCGTTATTTTTGGTGTTGGCGCGAACAATGTCAATAAAACCATTGTGGAACTATCTTTATCTTTAAGTAAAGTTGTGTTTTGTTATTTAAGACTTATTGTGGTTAAGGTAGTGTTAAACTTTGAGTTAAAGCACATTGGCTCAACTTATACAATATACCTACAATTAAAAATTGTATTTGATAAATCTGCTACCTACTGTTCTCCCAAAGCTAATGGGGCATCGCACTCCAGACAATTAATTTTCCAATTACTACACTTTCCAAATTAAGTAATCACTCCTTGAGTCTCGAAAACATTGTGATTGGGAGTTCAAAAGGTCGCTGCCCTGTAGCGGACGGTGATCGAATCACGCGCTTTGACAATTAGGTGACATTAGCCAATTGAAGGCAATTCTAATTAACACGGTCTCTACCGGTGACCCTTTGCCGTCACCACTGCTGTAGGACATCTACGCAAGCATAGGTACCTATATTACCTACCTAGGTTTATTAGGTTTAGTTGGTGTATTTTTACTAGCTGATAGATGGGGATTCCAAATAGAATTGTATTGTTTTTTTACAAAATTCATGTAGCCCAGCGGTCGGCAACCCGCGGCCTGTGAACCTGTCACTTGCGGCCCGCGAGCCTCCCTGGCTATTTTGTATGTAATATTGACAAACGACAATGTCTAGTCTAGTCATAAATATTAACAAAGTTCGGCCCGCGTCAACTTCGTTAACTACTATGTGGCCCTTGGCTGCTAAAAGGTTGCCGACCGCTGATGTAGCCCTTACCGAATTTTAGTTCAATAATGATGTTGGTACATATTTATCATTATAATATAAGATGTTTGAATTAATTGGTAGATAATGATTGATATTAAACTATCATAACAAGAGGGCCTTCCGCGAACTTCGAAAATAGAAATTTCGTTATCTGTCCCTCTATCGTTCTTACTTCTTACATATCTATAAAAAACATATCCATATGAAAACAATAATACTATAAATATTGTTTTTATAGAGCTCATCACTGCTCTCACGTATCAATCGGAAACAATTAGCGAACACAAACACAATTGAAAGCAGTAGAGGATATCCTGCTCGAACAAAACATCGACTCGGGCGCATCATTATCGTGAACACAGTGAAAGTTTATCGCTTTAAAATCGCTGCGGTAATTCGCATTCGCGACCGCTATTACGGTTGCGCCGTTGCGCGTGATGCGTCTACGCAACGTTGGCTGCAGCGTGCATTTGAAATATGTTTAATTGTTTAGTTACTACAAAAGGTTGTCTCTTTCAAAGGGACTGACGTCGGAGGAGGGTTAGTTGTAGGATAGAATAGTATATTGTAAGTTTTTTTTGCTTTAAGCAGATGCGGAGGACATTGCGTGCTGTGGAAGTTAATAATCACTTTGAAATATTAGCAACAGTTATTATAAGTAAAAGGGTAGTTGTTGAGGAGCAAAACAATTCGCCAGCGTGACATCAATTTTAGTTCACCGGCATGACCAATCGTTAGGTAGGAAACACGGATGTCCTGCGTTCAGTGCTCTCAAACAGGGATGTTGCGTGAAAATGTTGTTATCCTCGCCTTGTAAACTTTGCTGCTTACCAGATCATTGTGGTAGTCATCGAGGTCAAAGGTAAACACACCTCTGGTGAATACGTCACGTTAATGAAGAAATATACCGCGTAATTTATTATAAAAGGAATTCTATAATTTCCTACCCTCAAGGGAAAAAGTTGGTTGGCACGAGACCGCTCGGTGTAATTGCATAAGTCATGATCATGAATTCACACAACTCCCATTCGTTGCATCGCTCAGTGTCGCCGACCCGTCTGTCTAAGTCTGCAGTCGTATGCTGTCTCGAATGCCAGGACATTCATATTTTATACTTACTAACTCTCATTTTATGCTAATAACGCTTTTACGACTGAAAATTGGATTGCATTTTTATCTAATTGCATTCTAGACTTTTATGCGCAACTTAACGTTTTTCTGTGCAGTTAATATGAATTTTATAGTTTGTTAGCTGCTAAGTCATGCATTTATTGCTCTTTGAACTATAAAATGTCATGTATTTTATAATTTACAACCTTTATGTTCCCCTAATACGTGCATGCAGCGCACGCAAGCCTTATTGAATCAAACACGCAGAAATGATACGAACGTAGATAACTCATAACTATTGGGAGCGCTACTGAAACACGGATGAAACGCTCTTACGCAACCCTCGCGGCTTGAATATTAATTTACTTACAAAGCCACAGAGTAGGTCACTTGCAGTTTCATTGTGAAACTGATATTTCAGCCTGCTATTGAAGACTTACCCACGGTAAGCAGTGGTCGTATTGACCTAGCAACTGACCCTGACCAAATGGTGATTTTACACGGAACGGGACTTTATGAGGCATTTAAAATCCTAATGCAACCTTAATTGCCTGAAGCTTGCCATTTTAGTTTATTATTTTGACAAAACGATACCTTTACAACTCGAGAGTTTTTATAGTGATGTTTCGAACACTGAAAAAAAAATTAGCCGAACTCATTGAGTATTTAGAAAACAACTGAACTTAAATAATAAATAAATAAAATAAATGTTGATACAACCGATTTTGATGTTACATGCCGACCTGTTACTGACCTGACCAAAATATTTTGTTACTGTTATGCAAACATTACTTTCAGTGAAGGCGTTTTTATGTTTAAAATTACAGGAAGACTAATCAATGTGGCGCGGTAATCGTGAAAGTCAATAAATCTTTAAATCAATTGTTTATGCCAACACTCATGTCTGCCAATTCATGTTGATGAATTTTTTTAATAAGTATTTTAAGTTTGCGCATTTGTAAATGCGCCACGCGAAATACGTTCAAGAAAATATGAAAAAGCCTTATGGTGTTGAGGATAGTGTAGGGTTTGTACGACGGATCCGAAATATATGGGAAGATCTGCGGATCCGGATCCAGATCCGGATAATTTCATACATTCCGGATCCGGATTGCAAACCTTGCAAATTTCGAGAGGTCCATAGGTACTTCACCCGCTGACTATACAATTTCTGTCTAGTGTTGTTGAACTATCGGCATTCAATTACTCATCTTTAGCTTCCGGAGCGAGCGTGTCCACATTGTCTGTGATTGGTCGCGCCGCCGGATCGTGACATTAAGAGCATGGGCTGTTAGCCCCATCGCTGTCCCTGACCACTAAATCGAGACCTCAGAGTCGTAAGAACTACTCTCAATTCGGGTTCATACAGACACTACAGACGGTACAGACAGCCGGTGTCGGGTCCCTGTGGACTCGATAGGGTAGGAAGGACAAGGACGGTGCTCTAGGTTACAGATATTCCACTTTAGTGAATTGCTGAAGCTCTTAATGTAATTGATTGCCTATTAGTCATTAAGTGTCATGGTGGGTGAGTTAGATCATTACTTGTGTGTTACTGTGTTATGGAAAAATTGCTCGTAACATATTCATATTACTGTAATATTCTCCTTGTATACGTATTGTTCCGCATCCGCATCTTTCTTATAATTTTATTCAGGCTGCTTATTTAAGTTTCGTAGCTCGGAATTTTCCATCTTAACATTCACATTTTCTTCTTTATTTTTTACCATCGTTGTACCTACTAATATATTTAAGTAGGACAGCGTTGACATGTCAGAGTAACTGCTTGCCCAGAGTCCAGTGGCAGCGCCATAATCATGCCTGGTGTGCAGGCCTAAGCTGCTGGCTTGCCTATTTTTAAGACCTGTAGGACTTATTCTACAGGATTACGCGTTACTCCCTCAAATGAGACAAGCCGGTGGGAATCGAGTTCTTTGAACGACCCTTCACTGCTGTGCTGTGTCCTTGGGGGCTATAGTGTTTTAAGTTTGTTCGCTTATATTTGCTTTAAAGGCTTTTTATCTTTATTCCCAATAAGATGGCACAGATGTAAACTAAACAGATAGTGTAGAATTGTAATAGATAGTACTTGCAAGCCGGTGATTGCGTATCAATCAACCGGTAATTAAACACAGCGATTAGCGACGGCCACCGACCCCGTGCGGTTTGCAATTTTAAACCAATTCAATGAATTGAGCTCGAGGTGATTGTCGCTGTTGTTATCTTTGTTTTGTTCATATGCATCTGCCATGTGCCAAAATCAATATTATACGTAATATGTTCTTTACTTAGATATTATACATAATATCTAAGTAAAGTACATATTACGTTTCTGTAAATAAAGTTAGGGTAGACTAGCGTCTTCATATCAGCTGAAAGATTTGCACCGCTGTGCATAGACTTCTCTCGAGGGTCTACAAAATTACCGGTCGTGCATGGCCCTTCATCCTTGCGATCTTAAGATGTTTCTTACTGCTTTCTCGTTTCGCTGTCGCTACTACACCACTTAAGAACATTTCTGCCCCAGCTGCCATGTTGTACTTGTACGAGCCACGCTCACTGCTGGACACAAGCATTATTAATTGTAAAATTAGAAACGCCCTGATTTTTTATATGAATAAGGAATGGCTTACTATTAGTTAACTTCTCCAAAACACTCTACGACTACGCTACGATCATGAATAAAATTCACAAACGGGCATGGACGTCTAGACTATTACGCTTCCGTATGCAATACACGAGACTTATATGACGTCCGCGTCTATTGTTGCGATGCATCGACCGTTTCAGTATGAAATTACAAGATATACTGTTAGTGAACTTTATCTTGTTGATGTAAGGTTGAAAATTGGGAATTTAACTGTTGTACAACGAGAGTGCAAGTGGCTGCGGTCACTGACGTAACATAGCCGCACGCGCCGCTTTGCGAAACCGACGAAGTGCATATTAGTCATCCGTCGACGGGAGCTAGTTTCGAGGTAGACAGATTCACATTCGAGTTTTAGGGTTCCGTAGCACAAAAGATAAAACGGAACTGTTATAAGTTCACTCATCTCATCTGGTCATAGGATCTGTCGGTTCCGTCACTCCCAAGGGGATGTCCGATTTTCTCGGGCCTGAAACTCGTTAAAACTTTCATATTGGTTCGAGATGTGTTGGTACGTGACCAATCTTCCCTTTACTCCCAAATAAAAAATTTACATGTCAAAGTATATTTATGATTATTATGGTACCTAATCCTAAACTGCTTAACAATTATGTAATGCTTTTTAACTGTAGCCACCAATATTTTTGTTCCAATTGGCTATATTAAAGATGATATGAAATATTCGGACAACATAGCAATAAATATTTGATTGAAGGGCCCAATGTATTTAATTGCGTTCGATGGCACGCGATACTGTAAAGTAAACGAATATACCTACCTATAGTCGGATTATTCCTATTTGCGTTATTTGACACATGTCACTCACAACAGCAATACAACGTAAAATGTCTTGCACATCGAAATCACAAAGGAAGACAATTGCACTGCGAACGTTTACGTTCTACGTCATTTTTTAATTTAGGGTTGGCCGGACACCACCGTTATGAATCGGTAGTCGTCTAAGTAAATCGATATAAATTTTTCATTTTAGGTCGCAACAAAGCATTATTAAATTTATTTATTTTCTTATTATTTATTAACCATATAATTCTAGCTTTATTTAAATCTCAAATAAAAATTCATTAAACGTCACACACAATTCAATACCTTAGTCTAGGTGCCATCCAATCGTAATCGCTTGCTGTGACACTCGATTTGGGTTAGTTACATCTCTATAAACGCCAGTCATAATGTGTCAAATAATGCAAATAATCCGTCTATAGTTCTGACTTATGAGGTTGATGTGTCAAACCCTCAATCACTTAAGCGCTAAGAGAAGCAGGCAGCAGCTTATTTCTCAACACGGAACCATCGTATATTCGTTAGACTCTCACTTGACGCTTCACAGTAGCACGACAATCAGTGCGCGCGGCAAAAAGTGTCACAATAAAACGATAGACAAAAGAAGGCACAATAGCGGATAATGTGTGGATTTGCATGTAATGGCCGCTTTCTAATGGGCGCCTTTGTGCGCTGATGGCGGTGAAAGTACAGGACCACGCGTGGGCGCCCTATAGGTATTACGTTTTCATAAAGCTTACCTACCGTTTAATAGTAGGATATTTGTGTAAAGGTAGCGTACCTATACAATATAGCGGAATATAATCGGTCGTATATTATGTATTGTATAGCAGGCCAAATAGGGAATTATCATAGTAGTAATAGTAATCACATTATCCATGCGGGGAAGGTCAAAATAGCCGTCGCAAATATTTTATTTTCTGGCCCATACTGTAAGCCCTTGATAATCGTTTGTCCTTATCCGTCATTTTGATATTTGTGTTTATTATAAAGGGACAGAATTTATCATAGGTTTGGTTTGCTAAGTTTCATGAATAAGAGGGTACCTAAATATTTTCCCTGATTACGGTTTTAACTGCAGCTACTTATTGGTTTAAATACTTATTGTCACTCGAATACACCTCACAACCTCGCTAAAGTTAGATTTGAAAATTTAGGTAGGTACTTGTTTCATTTACGTCCTTTAATTACATTGTCACAGAAGTAAGCTTCATTAATTTTCTTTTGTAAGGAAATGGAAATGTCCCTCCTGGGTCCCAGCAAACAAGCCGCTCTGAATTATAACTTCGCTCTGACCCAGGACGTATTTAGGCGAATAAGATGGGATTAGGGGAAAGTAGGTCGCACGGCGATAGCGTATCGCTTGTATCGCGACACCGAATTCGCGATGCGATAACAATGTTTGCTCTTACCCTGAGCTCAATTTATCACCAAAACATGGCCATTGTTTAGCACGAAATCAATACTATGTTACAGATAGCATGGTTTTTGTATTTTCAACTTGAAATTCTCGTCGGCCGTCGCTGGAAATATCAGAAATTTTATTAGATATGAACCTGGTTGCTCCTGGCATTTCGTCATATGATCGAATTCGTGACATCTCTATGATATCCTAAAATTTAATCAAACTTCCTAACGTACTTTTTACACACTACTTTACTACACTTATAATTTAGCGCAATTCGAAAACAATGGAAATGAGTGACGTTCTATAATAAAAATAATAATTATAAAGGGACCCGTTTTCATAGCTCTTGCGTGTATTTTTTTTATAACACGAAATAACTTTTTGAACGCCGTCCCTGAAGCTGTAAAGCGGTTAGGTCTAGTCTGGTTCTAGACACTTTCATAACCAGTTTAAGCGGCGCACTAGAAAGGCACTAACTAGCAAAATCACTCGTTCCAACTAGTTGAGCAAACAGTTGGTTTTGCCAGAGTCTTGTGAATAAAGAAGACTGACTATCCCCAGACAACCTACATTTTGCTGAAGATGACATTAAATATTATTTTTAAATTTAAGTTATTTGCGTATGTAAACTGCTATTTATAATTTCAAAACTTAGACTTGTCTGACGGCCATAATAGTCACAAAAGTAGATTCAAACCAAAAAAATAACACCTAGTGTTAATATATTTTTTAATCCTTTCTAAGTCTTCAGTACCTAGATGTCGTCCTTAAATAAGAATAATATAATATGACAGCGGAGCGGACCGAGGTTGGCCGTCTTCAATATTTACTAGTCTCTGGTTTTTCTAAGTGTGCATTATGCTGCCGGCACATGTCAAGTGAATACCTACTTGAATAGACACGGTGTGATTGATTGACGATTGGAGTCAACGCCAACTTTTCACGGTCGTGATGAAATGAGAAATTCGTTCTGCAACCGCTTTTTAGGGTTCCGTAGCCAAATGGCAAAAAACTGAACCCTTATAGATTCGTCATGTCTGTCTGTCTGTCCGTCTGTCCGTCCGTATTTCACAGTCACTTTTCTCCGAAACTATAAGAACTATACTGTTGAAACTTGGTAAGTAGATGTATTCTGTGAACCGCATTAAGATTTTCACACAAAAATAAAAAAAAAACAATAAATTGTTGGGGTTCCCCATACTTAGAACTGAAACTAAATTTTTTTTTTCATCAAACCATACGTGTGGGGTATCTATGGATAGGTCTTCAAAAATGATATTGAGGTTTCTAATATCATTTTTTTCTAAACTGAATAGTTTGCGCGAGAGACACTTCCAAAGTGGTAAAATGTGTCCCCCCCCCCCCCCCGTAACTTCTAAAATAACAGAATGATAAAACTAAAAAAAATATATGATGTACATTACCATGTAAACTTACACCGAAAATTGGTTTGAACGAGATCTAGTAAGTAGTTTTTTTTAATACGTCATAAATCGCCTAAATACGGAACCCTTCATGGGCGAGTCCGACTCGCACTTGGCCGCTTTTCTTTAATACGCATGTGGATTTCTTGTCCACACTGCACGGCTAGCACATGATTACCCGCGGGATAGCTCGCGCCGCGAGAGACGGCAGTCGCCCGTCACAAATTTCTATCTCTATCTGTCAATTCCTCGATTTTGGCAGCACGAGTTCGCACATCGAGAAAAGAGTTCCACGAGAGAGAGCCATCCCGCGCGCGACTTAGCCAATGTGGCCATTTATACATGGAACAAACTTTTCATTCGTGGCAACACTGAATCGGTAAAATAATAATCGGATAAGTAATGAATAGTCAGCCTTAGAAACGGAGCGTCCCTAGTCACGATAACTTTGTCTCTTTCTCGCAGTATGAAGAATAAGAAATAGCAAATATTATTTTTAAGTCGAAAATGTCAGTGTCAATACTGTCAATCAAAATTTGATTCGCTTTGTCGTTACAAGTTGGGATATATTATTATAATTATCTAAAGATTACCTACCTAATCATTAAAATACAACTCCTTACGAATAATTGGCGTTTTGTTAAAAGTTTTGGCTAACAAAATACCATCTTTACGAAGAAGTCAAGTTGTAAGTACGTACACAATTCAATCTTCATAAAGCTCTTTTCCGTTGTCTTTTGCAAAAAAATTACATTCCTTTTAAATCTTATTTACAGACTAAATATCTTATGCTAATCCCCGACATATCTCCCTTATGGCTTCGAAGATAGATTGAATGATAATCATGCACAAGCCTGTCATCAAACACGGAGGTATTCTCTACACCTAAGCATGCTGCTGCTAACCGCAGCCCTCCTGCCATCACGGAGGACATAGAAGGGCTCAAGTTGGGAACCTACTCCGTGCAAGGACAGTCGAGTGTTGATAACACTTCTCAAATAATGTGACTTTTAAATAAATACTACCAAAAACTTTAAATGATTTTATTTACTTTGACCTTTTTGAGATAGGTACTCTAGAGGAGAGAGGTAGATTTAAGTACGATTCGTCGGAGTCGGAGCGCATTTCACATTTGTATGCCCAAAGCCGCTCGGATGGCTCCGGACGGATTCTATCGCTTCTGCCACACATTATGTAATAGGTACACTGAAAAAGCACTCCGGCGCGGCCCAACTCTAGCCGGTCGGTGGGAATCGTAACTTAAGGATTAGGCTAGTACCAACTCGTACACTACAAAGTAAGTATTACGGCTGTGGTCTTCTGTGAGGTGGAGGTTGAGTTGAGCTGCCAGATTCATTATTTGCATTCTTTGTGGAATGATGTTTCACAAAATTTCGTCTAAATCGGTTCGGCGGATTAAGCGTCAAGAGGTAGCATATAGTCAGCAGCAATAGTTGCTAAGCGGGCGAGGTGTTCAAAATTACCTTGACGCGCTCTTATTCTCTTAACAATAAAGTCGCGTCAAGATCATTTTGAACACCTCGCCCGCTTAGCAACTATTGCTGCTGACTGTACATAGGTACATATTTACTTTTGCATTTACTTATTATAAGTAAGGTTGATCGCAATATTCAGGTCGGGATTGTGTTGTTTATATCCCGCAATGAATGGAAACACCTAAGGAGCGACATAATATAGGTTGTCAACAATAATTGCATGTAAAAATACGCGTGTAAGTAAATATAACGGGTTAGCACTGATTGATAGCACGTAATTGTTTCGCGGATTAGCAATGTACTATTTTTGTATCAATTATTTATGTTTCTATTAATTATCCCCCAGTCAATTCGCCACCAAAGGTTTGCTTTGTTGATGAGGTCGTGGTCGTACAATCTTAGGCTTAGATTTTTTTCTGTCGGATTTTCGTTTAACTTAAGAGAACGAACAAGTCATTGTGAAAAAATATAATCATTTTGATATTAATGGCATGATCATGAAACTCAAGATTCAAATTATACTTAAACAAAAAAGTGTTGTAGTATGAAATAAATATAAAATATGGAAAATTATCTTTCTTTTAGAACAAAAGTCAACAAAACTTCGACCAAATGCGCTTGTCGCGACCCTCTAGCCTCGAAGACAATTTCTCTCATTTTGACGTTCAAACGCGGGACATTTTGTCTCCCATAGTACACTCGTGCTACGATTTTTGAGAGTATCCCGCGTGGAACTGTCAAACGACAAAATTATGTCGCTTTGACATTTGTCCGCGAGACAGCGGGTTGTCGCGCGGTTCTTATGCTACCGATTCGCGAGAGAGCTCTATGTCGCGGCATTTTCTCGCCTGTCGACTGTCGCGCCCATCATGTGCTAGCCGTGCTGATGTCAATACGTCTGAATACGTGTTTAACCGTCGTGTATATAGCTATAGTATTCGGCATGTTTTTTTACTTTCATTTTCGAATGGTTAGATCGCGAAGTTTTATACGGAGCAGCCATTTTTTTGCGTGATATAGGTATTGTATACTATAGTAAAAATTGTTAATTATGACCTTTATATTCAACTCGCTTTATACAGTAACGTCTAAACGGTGTTTTATAATGTTTTAGTCTACGAGGCACCGACGATAATATATCTGACAAGCGCAAAGCTCCTAAGCCTAAGTTACAGATCTGACGGGGAAATTGCTATTCTAACAAACATCTTTTCTAGCCAAGAAACAAAATACACCATGATCTATCTCCACCAATTTGTTTTTTAAATATATATTATGCCCCAACTATTAGGTCGGTAACTGTTGTTAATATTAGACATATGACTGCAGTGTCGGATGTCAGATTGGCCTTGAGATCGATGTAAGTTCCTTTTTCCGTCGCTAGACATCTGTTTTCAGGGCCTTGAGTCTACCAAGTTTACTGCCCGCCTGAGCTCTCTAAATAAATTAGGTCCCATCTTTTATTTATGAGTCACCCAGGCCTACCTTTGACCTCTTTACGCATTCACTGGAGAATATTTTGCTATTTGTCGTCGGAAATGTCGGAATACATTTTTTATTAATAAAGAAGACTTTTGGATATTAGCCTTTTGAACTTGTTACTTTGTTTTTCAATTTAAATAAGGACTTAGGTCTGTTCTTAATTTAGACCCGATTTTTCAGTTACCATTTAACTCGTCCGATAACTATTCCAAAGAATTAAGTTATGAGAATGACGTACGAGAATCGTGTTATCAATGGAATAAATCCTATCCTATCCCGTCTGTTTAACTGGGGACTGAAAATTCTGATGTGTTGCATTTGTACGCTTGGTTTGTTTTTGCGGATAATCGCATATTAAGTTGCATAGAGTATTTTTCGAAACATTTCAAGGAAATGAAAAGATTTAAAGTTATTCTTATTATATTATTCAGTACCTTTTTGGGTAACATTTGGCGCTCACATAGTGAAATGATCTGTGACAGGAAACGACAGATCTTTTTTTTTTGTCTAAGACAGCCTAGAAAACTGTTCATGGCTTGATAGTCCCAACGGTTTACCATTAAGTTTGTCTCCTAGAAACGTTGTCCGAGAGGAGGTCACATCTACCAATCGTAGCGGCATCAATTTCGCCGCTAAGAGTCGAGTAATTAAAGATTGGCCTCATTTAATTCCGCGAACTTCAATTTAGACGCAGACTCGGCCAGTGCGCAACCTTGCGCCTGACCTGACCGTGTATCCTCATTTCTCTCCGAGAGTCTAACAAACTGCCCAGGGATTTTTAACATGGAGCTCCGTAAATATGCCTTCAACATCATCAGAGCGATCATATGTGCAAATAGGCATGTGCCTGCGCGCGGATGTCCGCGGGAACCAGATCCGGACACACCTTTGCAAACTATGCATATACGTATGGCCCATTTTTCCTGGTTTGCCTATTAGTTTGACTCCTGACTGCGCCTCGAAACGCAGACAGTGCCCGTTCACAGCTCAAGTGGCCGCAATACGCTGATCCCTTAATCCTTTAAGAACGAAATATATCCGTTTATACGCGGCTTATAGAGATTATGGTTAAAGGCATCCTCTGTTTAGTTATGCAGTCAATAGGTTAGTAGTTTGTAAGTCTTGTAATAAACCTAAACATGCCTGCACGGCTAGCACATGATTACCCGCGGGATAGCTCGCGCCGCGAGAGACGGCAGTCGCCCGTCACAAATTTCTATCTCTATCTGTCAATTCCTCGATTTTGGCAGCACGAGTTCGCACATCGAGAAAAGAGTTCCACGAGAGAGAGCCATCCCGCGCGCGACTTAGCCAATGTGGCCATTTATACATGGAACAAACTTTTCATTCGTGGCAACACTGAATCGGTAAAATAATAATCGGATAAGTAATGAATAGTCAGCCTTAGAAACGGAGCGTCCCTAGTCACGATAACTTTGTCTCTTTCTCGCAGTATGAAGAATAAGAAATAGCAAATATTATTTTTAAGTCGAAAATGTCAGTGTCAATACTGTCAATCAAAATTTGATTCGCTTTGTCGTTACAAGTTGGGATATATTATTATAATTATCTAAAGATTACCTACCTAATCATTAAAATACAACTCCTTACGAATAATTGGCGTTTTGTTAAAAGTTTTGGCTAACAAAATACCATCTTTACGAAGAAGTCAAGTTGTAAGTACGTACACAATTCAATCTTCATAAAGCTCTTTTCCGTTGTCTTTTGCAAAAAAATTACATTCCTTTTAAATCTTATTTACAGACTAAATATCTTATGCTAATCCCCGACATATCTCCCTTATGGCTTCGAAGATAGATTGAATGATAATCATGCACAAGCCTGTCATCAAACACGGAGGTATTCTCTACACCTAAGCATGCTGCTGCTAACCGCAGCCCTCCTGCCATCACGGAGGACATAGAAGGGCTCAAGTTGGGAACCTACTCCGTGCAAGGACAGTCGAGTGTTGATAACACTTCTCAAATAATGTGACTTTTAAATAAATACTACCAAAAACTTTAAATGATTTTATTTACTTTGACCTTTTTGAGATAGGTACTCTAGAGGAGAGAGGTAGATTTAAGTACGATTCGTCGGAGTCGGAGCGCATTTCACATTTGTATGCCCAAAGCCGCTCGGATGGCTCCGGACGGATTCTATCGCTTCTGCCACACATTATGTAATAGGTACACTGAAAAAGCACTCCGGCGCGGCCCAACTCTAGCCGGTCGGTGGGAATCGTAACTTAAGGATTAGGCTAGTACCAACTCGTACACTACAAAGTAAGTATTACGGCTGTGGTCTTCTGTGAGGTGGAGGTTGAGTTGAGCTGCCAGATTCATTATTTGCATTCTTTGTGGAATGATGTTTCACAAAATTTCGTCTAAATCGGTTCGGCGGATTAAGCGTCAAGAGGTAGCATATAGTCAGCAGCAATAGTTGCTAAGCGGGCGAGGTGTTCAAAATTACCTTGACGCGCTCTTATTCTCTTAACAATAAAGTCGCGTCAAGATCATTTTGAACACCTCGCCCGCTTAGCAACTATTGCTGCTGACTGTACATAGGTACATATTTACTTTTGCATTTACTTATTATAAGTAAGGTTGATCGCAATATTCAGGTCGGGATTGTGTTGTTTATATCCCGCAATGAATGGAAACACCTAAGGAGCGACATAATATAGGTTGTCAACAATAATTGCATGTAAAAATACGCGTGTAAGTAAATATAACGGGTTAGCACTGATTGATAGCACGTAATTGTTTCGCGGATTAGCAATGTACTATTTTTGTATCAATTATTTATGTTTCTATTAATTATCCCCCAGTCAATTCGCCACCAAAGGTTTGCTTTGTTGATGAGGTCGTGGTCGTACAATCTTAGGCTTAGATTTTTTTCTGTCGGATTTTCGTTTAACTTAAGAGAACGAACAAGTCATTGTGAAAAAATATAATCATTTTGATATTAATGGCATGATCATGAAACTCAAGATTCAAATTATACTTAAACAAAAAAGTGTTGTAGTATGAAATAAATATAAAATATGGAAAATTATCTTTCTTTTAGAACAAAAGTCAACAAAACTTCGACCAAATGCGCTTGTCGCGACCCTCTAGCCTCGAAGACAATTTCTCTCATTTTGACGTTCAAACGCGGGACATTTTGTCTCCCATAGTACACTCGTGCTACGATTTTTGAGAGTATCCCGCGTGGAACTGTCAAACGACAAAATTATGTCGCTTTGACATTTGTCCGCGAGACAGCGGGTTGTCGCGCGGTTCTTATGCTACCGATTCGCGAGAGAGCTCTATGTCGCGGCATTTTCTCGCCTGTCGACTGTCGCGCCCATCATGTGCTAGCCGTGCTGATCGAAAAAAAACTGACTTGGGTTTTATTTATAGCGTATTACTTATTGTATGGTTAAGTTTTTGTTATTTTCTGCCGTAGAAATATCAGACGCTACTTTTGATCCCATCTCATGTACATATATATCTGACCATTCGTAATCGGTATTGCGATTTCATTTTCTACGAATGATTCAGTGTGTTTTTGTCTCGTGAGAAGTACCACAGGCTACGGCTCATTGTGCGACCCTGATGAGGTGTGGATGTGGGCGCCAGGGTCCCGCTGCGCGTGCGGCGCGTAGGCGACAACTTACTTTCTGCTCTCATTAGCCAATTGTACCGGCCCCATTAATCCACCTAATGTCTCGTTCTTAATTCAATAATTCACACTTAAACTTCCATAACTCACTTAGCCCGTCCGTTCCGCAATGAACAAATCAGCCGCTTTTCTCACGCGAAAATAAAAGTCATCGACGATTGTGCGTGCGTTTCGTTTCACTTTCCAATCGACGATTGTGCGAGCGAAAGCCTTGGAGGCTGGTTCGGACAGGATAGCACTCCCACATAGAACAATGAACGCCGAGTAACATAACAATAACAAAACAATAGACCTCGAGAAATATTACTTGTAGATATGTCGATTGTTTAGTGCTATGAATCAAATTCCCAGCATTGGACTGGAGAGCTATTCTTTTTTGTTTTATGGAGAAACATAAAGGGTCAATAGAAACGGCGGATACTTCTTAATTTTTTGAATATTGTAAATTTGCAGCCATCACCCGTTGGTGCCTAAGACAACTAAGAGTGTAGGTACATACCTCTTACTAGGTATATAGTAGGTATATACTCTTTATTGTACAAAACACAAATTTATGGCACAGGATAGGCAGTACAAAGCGAACTTATCCCTTTAAGGGATTTCTTCCAGTTAACCTTTACTACTACTACTAGGTACTGAGAGTACTGAGACACATGCCTACAGATACCGACCTGAGATAGCCCATGAATACTTATATGTTATTATTCATTTAGAGAGATTCTTAGTGATACATGCTGAACGCATAAACTTGAACATCTAATCCACCTACTATTACGAAGGCCACAAACCAATCCCGTAAGTCCTGTATAATGTAGCGATGATAACATTGGTTCCGCGGGGGCGATGAGCTACCGCCGTACCACGTAAGTACGTATCCCTATCTAGTGTAGGCACCAGTCCAATGGCATTCTGACCTACAGCATACTACATTACTTCATATAGGAATGCTGAATTATTTTCAAGTGACGTTCTATCTACGCGAACCTAAGCCCTAACAGGAACTCTCTTGCCATAGGGAAACCATTTTCGCATTGACGTAACGTCCACAAACGGTCCGATAAGCGTTGCTGTAATAGCAATGATAGGAGTTCCGCGGAGGCGGCGGGTCACTCCGGTGCACCGTTCGCGGCCGTGACCGTCACGTCACGGCTATATTTACGCGGCGCGCGCGCCGGTCTCTAAGGGCTCGCTATTTTCGCCACGTCGCTGATTCGATAGAAAAAGACGAGGTACCGTTATAGATGGATGTAAATAGCGCGTTTACAGCATTGTAACATCTACCCATTTTAACATGGAAGTCCCGTCTGTCTGTGTGAACTCATTGGTGACCTATGTCCCCAAATTCGGTACATACTACTTTGACATTATCGTGATAAAGGAAGTTATGTGAGCATAAGGTGCACTTACGCTATTTTGATATGCTCATGCTCATACTCATGCTGGCAAGTAGTATTTTCAGCAGCATCTAGTAGCATCAGCAATGTCTCTTCAGAAGATATAGGTAAATTCGCAGACTTTTTAATTTCTCCACCTTGTTCATTAGATAATTGCATCCACTAGTTATTCGTAGGTTTCAGGCTTCGTTCAGGGTATTCGAAACGGTATACCTCTCATTAAAGTATCTATCTACAGGAAAATGGAATCAACACAGTCTGTACTTTATATCTTGTGTGTATATTAAAATGTTATGTGCATTTGAATTGGCTTTTATACGTATAATTAATGC
The DNA here is from genome assembly GCF_948474715.1 of Cydia amplana. Taxonomy (NCBI): domain Eukaryota; kingdom Metazoa; phylum Arthropoda; class Insecta; order Lepidoptera; family Tortricidae; genus Cydia; species Cydia amplana. The sequence continues at coordinate 13,442,289 of NC_086079.1, read as the reverse complement.
GAAACTTGTAGGCGGATCATATGTCATTCATAATTAATTTTAAGGGTCAAAGGAATCTACTCCAAAATAACATTATATATGATGATGCAACACCGCCACAAGTTATCGGCTTTGCCCGAAGGTTGACTGGTAGAGAATACCTTGTAGCATTAAGTCCGCCTTTTGTGCGTTTGTGTTTTTCTTTTATGCAATAAACATTGAATAAATAAATATTCAAACTATATTATTGTCGGTAACGCGAGATTTAGCCATTTTCCACATTTCAGAACACGATGTATTCATATTTATGAGAATCGTTTGTTTACCCTCGCCTTATTATCGCCCGTTAGCGAAAATCGATGCGGTGATTTCATCCGCAGTTCCGGTGATCGTATCAACAATATTTGACGTGATGAACTGATGAATACGCGAATTTCCTTGTAAACGCGTCGATCACGCAACACTGCTCATTACTGCTTATTAGGACTGCGTGTCTGTCCGAGTTGATTATATTCACGAGATGGTCTTAATTAGAATGTTGGGTGTTAAGTTCTTCACTTTAAAACTGACTTTACATAGATACCTACGAATCAGACGTCCATCAGCAGCAGACTACAAAAAAGTCGCTAGACGTGAAAAGTCTGTGCGGGGCGACTACCGCCTAGCTGTCAGCTTTGGTATGTACTGTAGCTCAAGACGCTCGTCTAATATATCATAATTAACATTATGAAAGATATGGCGTGAAAATTTATGACATACTCGCCTTTACAAAAAAGATTCTGTCAGATATTTTTGCACTCTTCGTCGTGCAAAATATAGTTTTAACTGATTGTATCTGTATGTTCTAATGCGTGATTTGAGTCATAGTGGAGCTCCCATACAACACGGAAGGGCGGCGATAAGGCTTCCCTACGTTAGGTTAGTCCCGTATCGGGTGTCTTGTACAGTCGGCAGCAGCTGATGTAACGGGAATTTACTCGAATAAGACTCTTTTGCCTGGAAGATAAGGCGAATTGTTTATAAATATGATCTGTTAATATTATTTTTAATTGTCCATGCACCAGCACCACCATTGACTTGTCTGTCGCTTCAGCGTCAACGCAAGAAATATCCTCTTATACCTAATTTACGGTTGTATGTCCGACACAGTCAGCTGTTTATTTTTCTTTCATAAAATGTATTAGGACTCCTAATATCCTACTTTAAATTAGGAGTTTCAAAAACTGCCAATAAAAGGCCAAGGAAAGAAATACCTGGAGATTGCTTCGCCAACAAGAGCGCAGCTTTTCTAATGATGATGAAGGCTTGTGCAGATATTTTGAACATGTTTATATGTGTAGGAACTTCTGCTATTCACTGTACACTTGTACAGTCGAGTTCACAAACCGCGTCACACGCCAACTCTTGCAACCCAACCTTATTGTCAGTGTCGTAGAGGCGTGTAAATATATTTTTGGAATGTTTGGCTTGTAAAGATGTTCGTGAACTCGACCGTACCTACAGATAGCGAACCCGTATCGTATGCTCGTTAACACTTCGTCCCGTCGCGACTGAAACTGTAGGTATCCAATCGTTGCATAAATATTTACGAAAAGTACGAAGACCTTGTTCTATACGTTGCCAATGTTGCCATAAAAACGATTTAAAATGTAAGCGCTCTTACATTAGTGTGTACCTACCAACTTTTAGAAATTGAAAGTGAGTTTTAATCTCTAACATCCATATCAATATTTAAACATAAATGTCACTTTCAAAATAGTTCTCATTTTTTTAAAGAACTCGTCGTAGGTACCCAAATTAAGTTTGTCCTGAATTGAGAGCGTAGGTAATAAGCTCTTGAATAAAGCTTTAATTGGTTTTAAAAACCAGGTTAATTGTATCCAATTCTTAATTGAAACAATTGACATGTGAATCGCTCGCCTAAGGTCACTGTCTGCTTTCACGGCCTAAGACAATAGGAGGTCGCGAGCCCACACCAGATTCAAACAAAGACCGTATTAAACTGACCACGTGTAGACCTTATCTTGTTGGAATTAAGATCCAAGATTGATCAAGGTGACTTTGTGGTACACAAGGTAATCGTCCCCTGCAGTAATTGATTAATCCAGCGTGATCTCATTGACCTGCGGTGGTATCTAAAAGTAGCGGGCTCGCAGGTCGTGAGACTGTGTCGCATGTCAGTGTTGATGGACTGGGAAAATATTAGTTGTTTAGATTTTTGTCAAATATGTATTTAAATTATTAAGTTTTTTAGGAAGTCACCAGACGGAGACTTTATTGTAAACCTTAGATTTCCTTGTGCGTTGGTTGTTGACGAAAGTTTTCTGTGCCGCTTTTTGTTTTCCTAATGTTAGTACCCGTACCTAAAATTAAGGACACTATGAATTTAATGAGTTGATCACCGCTGGCTTGGTCACCTGGAGAGGATGGGGGAGGATCGTGCTGTGAGAAGAGCGTATGTGGGGCGCCCGGGTGGAAAACGTCCTTCTGGGCGTCCCAGATACCGCTGGAGTGACGAAGCGCAAAAAGACCTGTCCGCCCTCGGAGTACCCAACTGGCGCGAAGTGGCACAGAATAGGGCAGAGTGGCGCTCTCTTGTGTCAGAGGCCAAGATCCTCTTTGGGTCACTGAGCCAGTGATGTATGTATGAATTTAATGAATAACGTATCACATAGGTACATATTAGTGACAAAATGGTAAAACATGGTCGTTGTTTGTCCTCAGGAAGCAGAGTTGCGGTCGTGGACGGCGTTCCTGCACCGAGCTGTCGACGCCACCTACAACTCCGAGATCGTCATAGACAACCTGCACAATATGATCGGTGAGTCCTCTAAACACTTTCAGAGACACACCTGTACCTGCGTGCGTAACACAATTTTCTCTCTTCATCCGACATTCATTTGCTGAGATTCTTGCATTAGGTATAAAAATGAAGTTAGCACATCAGGATGGGCTTTTGAGAAGAAATGACGATAGACTATAACTAACATGTCAGCTTCTTATTTTCTTAAGACGAGACAGGTAGTTCTTGTTTCCGATTACATGTCAAAATTAGTTGTGATTTATCTACATATAGCTATTCGACGCGTCAACTTGCAAAGCAGTAAAATAAAAAAAATAAAAAGTGTCCCAACCCAGACATCACCTGGAATACTGACGAATTCCTTGACTAATTAACACAATGTAAACAAATAAATCGATAGATAGATTCTTATAGTTCGGTGCACCTTTGCCTCATTAATCACAAGATTAGTGATGCTGTCAATAGAAATTGACACTTGGACATATATGAAATCTCACGCTGTCTTGTACCGTATTCGTCAAGAATGGCCGCGCCGAGCCATCAACGCGGCTTAAATGAATGAGCATCACCCAAGACAGCTGTCACTTTCTCCAACTTCGTGATGACAGTGGATCTTCTAAGGTCATTATTATTTGTTAGATTTAAAAGAAAAGTCTGAACTCGCGCACGCACTTAATTGCGGTCTAAGTCACATGTACTTACTTCAACCGGTATAGCTTTAGTTTAGGTTCGACTGAATTCTATCAGAAAGTTTTTGGAGAACTACTTTTTGCAAGCGTCCATAGACTGCTAGCATGAATGAACCATTTTCTTAGAATTTTGTGCCAAGTTCACCTAATTATACCCTATGTCTCCGTGTCAGCGCCCGTGAAGGTTAAAAGAATTAAAACGAGTTATTATCGAGCGTCACGTCCTGTGGTGTGGGCACCGGGTTTATCGTCGCCATATTCCGCCGCTTTATGACTTTCGTCGCCACCCAGAAATCGGTTTATGAGTGAAAAGCGCTGTTAAAAACTAAGAGCAAACTGATACCCGCTTTTTAACGAAGGATGTTTTCGACTTAAGCGCCCTACTTAATCAGTTAATTCGATACTTAAACTAGGTATTCATTATTGGTAGGTGATACTTTGACCATCTTTGTTTAGTTCATTTGATATTTAGTATCGTCGTATTACCAACTTAATACAACTTACTTAACTTATGACAGTTATGACTTATTGTAAATCAAACACATTTCAGAAATACATTTGCCTTTTGAAACATGAGGATTGTTACATTTGCAGGACTCTAGGTATGTAACGAAAGATACGACGATTTCGACTGCATTTTTTCTCTATAACAGCTCTTACATTCGTGAGAAGATGAAATAGGAAATAGGTAGATGCTCGAATAGGTATCAGAATTATAAAGAGTATGTTGTTTTGCAGCGGAGCAGCGTCGCTATGTGCGCGATGTAACATCAAGCAGCGTGTTCACGGCGCTATGCGCAGAGGCGGACGCTGAAGCGAGTGCGAGCGAGACCGCGAGCGCGGGTACGGGTGCGGAAGCGGAAACGGAAGCTGAAGCAGATCGCACGCCGCGCTCTCCTCTCGAGCGCCGCCCGCCTTCCTCTTGCAGCACGCCTTTGCACAACTAGGGAGTAACATGTTTCAAAGAGTATCATACTATCTTTCTCCACTGTTGCCGTGCCGGCGACAAAAATGATGCATTAACTCCCCGGGCACAAAACACCGCGCTGCATCGTCGAAACATCCGCCAAAAACAATTGAATATTTATGGCCATAAAATAAGGCTACTCAACCCGGCGCACGCTACGCACGAATGCGAGAAGTTTGGACAAACCCATGAAAATTGTCTAAACGAGTGTAGAGTGCGCTGCTATGGAAGTGTTGATCTTATTTTCCGTGCGGCGCGAGTTACCGAAAAACACTTCCGCCTGTACTCGTAAGCCGCGTATAGCTGTGATGGGATGTATCTGCTCAAAGCTACAGTATTGCTAGCCTTGGCGTCTAAATTATATTTTTATGATTTTGTAATCGCCTGACTGTGCTATATATAGCCGGACGTGGCTCCAGTACAAACCGCACTGCCTTAGCGTGTGTTCATCGCCGAATGTTCGTGTTCGTTTGTTGTTCAGATCTTATTGATGTCGTGTTATAGAAATATTGAATGTTTAGAAGCTTTATCTTCCGCGCTCGGAGCGCTTGTCGGTAAACGCGCAGCGACTTTGGGTTCAGGTCCATAGGAACTAAAATTGTCTATTATTTTTTGTCAATAACGTTATTTCATTTCCTACCTCGCGTGACCAACTGCGTAAGTAACGATACAAAGATGCAGTCCCAAGAAATCAAAAATGTACGTGGTGCCTGTAGAACTACGCCCTTTACCCAAATACATAATGTAATGTAGGTATATCCGGTTCGAAGGACCAAGGTCTAAATAAACTAGAAAGCGTTCGTTTCGTTTAAGGAGGGATCGTAATAGTTTGGTACGAGTACGTCGGCATAGTTTTCTCTAAGCTAGTCGCTGCGCGCTTGGCCTACCAATCATGAATAAAAAAAAAAAATTTAATCACTGAAATTTTGAGAATTGTAATGTTATATATGTATACGTAATCTTAATGTTATGCTTGTTCCCTATGAAATTTAAGAGTTATTCTATTGAAATGTATGCATCAAGTTCTTTGTAATACACGTTTTTGATACTTTTACAATAATCTCGAGCGATCCGATCTGATCGGCAGTGTTCTTTTTGCCTTTTTTGCACTTGTTTTGTGTCAATAGATAACCTTTTGACGGCCACGGCTGGTCAAACAAAGCATTCTTTGGCAATGATATGAAAAAGTAGACAACCCGTGGCGTTTAGGTTGTGTTAAATACATATATGAGTATACATATATAAGCAGTATTATTTATAAATATAAATTTGATATAATTAGATTTATTCACGTTATGTACCATGGACACATCTATTGTGACCATTTGCTTGACATAAATATCAAGTTTGTATAGCACTATAGGTATATATTTGTTATGTAATAGTATTGTATACTAAACAAGTGTTGCCAAATTTTCCTTAGATCGGGCTGTGCCCGCTTTCTACCTCTTCTTTTTGCATTTACTTTATCTTCTTTAGCCCAATCAATAAGGAATGTGGTCTTGACAAATCGACCGTACAAGATATTTTTACCAAATTATTTTAAAAAACTACATAATGAGACATCAAGTGATTCAGAAATACGATACTGAATCATCATCATCTTCCTCTCGTTGCCCCGGCTTTTTGCTACGGCTCAATAGTCTGGGGACCGCTTTGCAACGAATTTGAATAACAAATTAAAAAATGCTACGGCTGTGTCTCAACACTGACTTACTGATTGGGTTAATAACATGAAAAATAATAGTAACATATTTTTCTACTCAACTGTTGCAAAGTATTTGGTAAATGGGCAGCGACAACAGGGCCGTAATGCGGCAGGCACTTTTGTAATTTTAACTAAAAACTCCAACTCAAACATATTAAAATTATTTTGAATGGGGTGTTCGACTAAAGTTTTTAGTCGCATAAACGCTCGACACGTCGCGCACTATCTGTTAATGCTGTTCCAGTTGAGGATCCTCGAAGCTGATCAAAACATGTCGACCGATTATTCGGCTAAAAATTACGTGAGCACGTAACTTATTTGAATATGCCAAGAGTAACTGCCCAGGTATTCTCATTCTCGCTCAAATTAATTGATTCTTAATTAATTAATGGCCGCCGCGTTAGCGTCCCTTTTGCCGTGGTCTTGTGTAAGGCGCTTGCCACCGCCTGTGATAATTCAACGAAGCATAGCAGACGTTTATTATATTTATAGATATTCCATGTTTTCCGGGACCTATCGATTTTCTTGTTATAATACGGAGCGGCTTGTCAAAAAAGCTATTTTTTTCTAAAAACAATTATATGTGAAATAGATCAGAAACGAGCGTGTTTGACAAAACGCTCCTCAGTTGCTAGTTTATATTAAACTGTGTTCATTGCTCCAAAAGTCTTATCGTATCACGTTTATAAATCAAAGATGAACTTTTCTGAACTATTATAACTGTTAAAATCCTTCGGGGTTTATAATATGATATTTATCTAGTATACAATCTGAAAGACTTTTGGAGTTAACTGTATGAGCGGACGCGGCGCGCGGAAAGGTCGTCAGATTTCTGTTTGTTTAGCTGAAAAATTGCGAGCTTGTATCTCGTCTCCAGCAGTCTGTTAGAGCAGCTGTTTAACGTTTTAACAGTCAAAAGTATCTATAAACTGCAGTCCTTTCAGTGTACCTGTTTGTTGTATTAAATTTTAATAAGTTGATGGTCACTTGATTCGTGAAAATGAGCACTTTACGGAAGGGAAAGTGTGATAAACGACAGTCAAAAGAAGGCTCAAGCTAAGTCTTATTTTTGACAATTTAGAAGTTGGCTGAATTTATGTTTATTTACTTACCCTTGACTTTAGGTACATCCAGCCCCGGTATGTATTAGGAAATGTTAAAATGCGTGCCGCGCCCTCGTTGTAATTTTACGCATTTATTGTTGTAAAACATTAAAAATAACTGCCTTTTTATTATATCTTATTCTAAATAATGTTGTTAGTGTATCGAGAGAACTAGCGTATGACGTTGCATGCTGAATGTAATGCTGTTTACACACACTGGTTTTGTTAAATCAATCGTAGGTGTGAACTCAGCATATGGATAGCTTCTTGTATATACTGCCTTATTCGTGTAAGATCTGTCTTCGCAATATGAAATAAAATATATTAAGTTAGTTTTGACGTTCTCTTGTATCCTACTGTTTACATTACCTTCAATAAACCCTGATGTGATATCCAAAATACGAGCGAGGAAATTACTGTGCGAAGCAGCTCGGTTTGTGCCAACATCACTTGCCTGAGGGTTGTATTCTATCTGTCCAATCTCCTGACGTCTTACTCTCTCTCTCAAGCAAAATGTGAGACAAAACACACATTCGACAAAGAAATTGGACAGTTGGAATACCACCCTGAGTCATTATCATAATCATCGACCGTAAACATGGAGCCCCAAAAATACGCCCTGCAGTTTGCGCGACTATGATGGATGCATTTAATAGTTCGTATTTTGGATTAGACTCCCAGCCCGTAGCGCTACAGGCAGATTATCGGTGTCGATATAAACTCCGAGTCGTAATTAGATTCCAAAATTAATTAAAAATTAAAAAACATGACTGCAGTTTAAAAGCGATCAAGGTCCCCGACTGCAATCGAAATAAAATGTGCAGGTACAGTCACGATCCTAAATGAGTCTAAACTTTTCCGATTGCTGTTTATGACCCTGACTGAACACTTATATTCTATTTTACATTCATAAGTAGAGTACCTAACATAACTAAAAATTATTTCTAGCTTTTCAGTTCGCTTTTAAACTGCAGTCGTGTTTTTTAATTTTTAATTAATTTATTTTATTTTATACATTTTAGTGACCATACAAACCAACCACATTTTTTATGATTTAAGACAATTTAGTTGCTTCAAGGAGATTTCATCACGTTGATCTTTGATATGTTAGCATAAAACGTGCTTAAAAACTTAACTAGGTCTGACCCAAAACCCAGACGTATTGAAAAGTGCTATATGGGTTAATATCTCTGCATTTACATAATTATTTCCTATTAGTTGGCTTTCGGCCTTCGCAATTAAGATACTTGGGGAAGCTGCAGAAAGCGTGCATCTTTCTTACGCTCCAGGCCTTCGGCCCTACGCGAAGCTCGGCCTTCGGCCTTCGCAATTAAGATACTTGGGGAAGCTGCAGAAAGCGAGCACCTTTCCGCGCGAAGTTCGGCCTTCGGCCTTCGCAATTAAGATACTTGGGGTAGCTGCAGAAAGCGTGCATCTTTCTTACGCTCCAGGCCTTCGGCCTTCGCAATTAAGATACTTGGGGAAGCTGCAGAAAGCGTGCACCTTTCTTACGCTCCAGGCCTTCGGCCCTACGCGAAGCTCGGCCTTGGGCCTTCGCAATTAAGATACTTGGGGAAGCTGCAGAAAGCGTGCACCTTTCTTACGCTCCGGGGGCCTTCGGCTCTACGCGAAGCTCGGCCTTCGGCCTTCGCAATTAGGGTACTTGGCGAAGTTACAGGAAGCACGCACCTGCCTTACGCTTCGGACCGTCGGCCCTATTTGGAGTTCGGCCTTCGGCCTTCGTAATTAAAATACTCGGGCAAGTTGCAGGAAGAGCCCATCTGTCTTAAGTTTTACTTACGTACCTACTACGTACGGACACAGCTATACTACAGAATGAGATATGAATATCATTATCTCATTCTAACAAATAGCTAGTTTTTAATTTCTTTTAGTAATACACTGTATATATCTTGTTTGTAAATAAATGATTATTATATAAAAAACAAATAGCTTTGTCCCTACTTACGTAAGTAAAACTTACAAGTGTATCTCGGGCTTTGCATAAAAAATACGTATAAAAATATACGGTTATAATGACACTTTCACACTTTGTTCCGTCAAATTCGGTGCAGAGTTGTATCTGAAGACGGACTCTACAATCTCAGACTCTCTACAAAGAACTTATTTACACTTTTCTATTCCCTTAGCGCAATTTAGAACATTTATTGGCTTGGTTTCAAAACAAGTAAAATATGATTAATATAAGTAATATCTATGTATAATATTTTTTTTTATGATCAGAGATCCAACCACTTCCTTTTAATATCCCAACAATAGGATAATATTTGGTTTTATGAGATTAGCTTTTCTTAAAATATTTTGTAAATTCTTACTTTCTTAAAATTGGACTTAAACCCTCATATTGTATATATATTATTGATCGTCTTTCAAAGCGCTTCATTTTGATGCCCTACTCGATGGGTTTTCAAGATATTTTTTTCTTAAGGATGCGTAATATGACGTATTAAGTCCGCCATATTGATTTTGTAATGACGTCACATAGCCTATGTCACCCGGGATGACGTAAGGATTCTAATGATATATCATACATCTAAATCGGTTAAGGCATTCTGAAGTTATCGTGGAATAAAGAAACTCACATACATATATACATACAAACATGAACGCTGAAAACAATACACTCTTTTTTTTTGGCAGTCGTGTAAAAGACAATGTTGCCACTTTTTACTAGAGCGTCTTGTATTTATGTAAAAATAAGTAAGTAAAAGTACTTCTTTAAATCGTAGGAGTAAAATTACCAATAAATAAATTATCTTAGCGTGTTTATTTGTAAAAAGGAATTTACTATTTTACAATCAAATTATTTCAGTGGCAACATTCTCTTACTTTTTAGGGTTCCGTAGCCAAATGGCAAAAAACGGAACCCTTATAGATTCGTCATGTCTGTCTGTCTGTCTGTCTGTCTGTCTGTCTGTCTGTCTGTCTGTCTGTCCGTCTGTCCGTCTGTCCGTCTGTCCGTCTGTCTGTCCGTCCGTATGTCACAGCCACTTTTCTCCGAAACTATAAGAACTATACTGTTGAAACTTGGTAAGTAGATGTATTCTGTGAACCGCATTAAGATTTTTACACAAAAATAGAAAAAAAAACAATAAATTTTTGGGGTTCCCCATACTTCGAACTGAAACTCAAAAAAATTTTTTTCATCAAACCCATACGTGTGGGGTATCTATGGATAGGTCTTCAAAAATGATATTGAGGTTTCTAATATCATTTTTTTCTAAACTGAATAGTTTGCGCGAGAGACACTTCCAAAGTGGTAAAATGTGTGTCCCCCCCCCTGTAACTTCTAAAATAAGAGAATGATAAAACTAAAAAAAATATATGATGTACATTACCATGTAAACTTCCACCGAAAATTGGTTTGAACGAGATCTAGTAAGTAGTTTTTTTTTATACGTCTTAAATCGCCTAAATACGGAACCCTTCATGGGCGAGTCCGACTCGCACTTGGCCGCTTTTTTTAAATTCAAATCGAAAAAAATAAATTAAAATATAATAAATTATTTCAAATTTTGAACAGATAAATATCCAATGCAGAGGTTTCACTGTTGTTTTTTTGCGTAAATTCAAATCGAAAAAAAAACATTAAAATATTATAAATTATTTCACATTTTGAACAAATAAATATCCAATGCAGAGGTTTCACTGTTGTGAACCATTAATGAACGTTTTTTAGGGTTCCGTACCCAAAGGGTAAAAACGGGACCCTATTACTAACACTCCGCTGTTCGTCCGTCCGTCCGTCCGTCCGTCTGTCACCAGGCTGTATCTCACGAACCGTGACAGTTGAAATTTTCACAGATGATGTATTTCTGTTGCCGCTATAACAACAAATACTAAAAACAGAATAAAATAAAGATTTAAGTGGGGCTCCCATACAACAAACGTGATTTTCGACCGAAGTTAAGCAACGTCGGGCGGGGTCAGTACTTGGATGGGTGACCGTTTTTTTGCTTGTTTTGCTCTATTTTTTGTTGATGGTGCGGAACCCTCCGTGCGCGAGTCCGACTCGCACTTGGCCGGTTTTTTTGAATCTAATTACGACTCTGAGTATAGGGTAAACCACCCAATGATTGGCCCTTTAAAGTACCGTTACTAGCCCCTATTTTTTGTAGGCAGGTCATCACTGCCGCCTCAAGTGCGGTTGAAGAGGGCCGATTTTAAAATAATTTACCCTATCTCTTTCGCGACACTTTTAAGATAGGATTATCGAAAATTGCATGGGCTAGGTGGCAGCACAGAAGGCAAGTGCTAATGTCGCAATGCAATGTCGATCGCTCTTGCAATAATCGAGCAATAAATAAAGCGCCTCTCCCGCAATCTCTGAAAATCACATCACCACCGAGGTTTTGTCAAAGAGTGCTCACATTCCAGATTCATTTATTTTATGTACGACATGCAAATAAACACAAATATTTTAAAATAATTATAATCTTTATTTTGTACGATACCTTACAATATATTTGTATAATCATTATGCTAGCGTTTGTCGAATACGATATCAGACTCATGTTGGCAAGTTCCGAGCTCTCTGTTCGTGAAAAGTCGCCACCAGATATATCGTAGCAGCAAAATGGCCCACAAATATCTGAACACGACTCTATTGTCAAGGCATTTAAGTATAGTTTAGGAAAACTATTCGCTCAGCACACTTGCATACATATTTGTATGCAGATCATCATCATCATCATCATCCTGGCGTCAATCCCAGCTGTGCCCCCGCGCGGGGCGCGAGGACCCGGGGTCCGCCTTCCGACTCCTTCGTGTCCACTTTGCCCGATCTTCGGCGTCCCTGGTGGTGAGTCCGTTGGCACGCATGTCCTCCTTAACGACATCAAGCCATCGCTTCCTGGGCCGGCCTTTTCTTCCCGTACCGGGAGGAGGCGGCATGGCCAGACATTTGTTACCCACGTAACTTGCCGGTCTGCGCGAGACGTGGCTATACCAACGAAGGCGGCACTCTTGCAGTTTGTCAGCGATGTCACGGACGCCAAGACTACCCCGGATGTGGGCGTTTCGGACGCGATCCTTGCGTGAAACTCCGCACATCCACCGCAGCATCTTCATCTCCGTGACACGCAGTTCCTGCTTGTGCCGCTCTAGTAAAGGCCAAGTCTCGCTGCCGTACAGAAGGGCAGGTCTAATGATGGTCTTATAGACCTGTCCCTTCAATTTAATCGGCATTTTGGGGTCACAAATAACCCCAGTCATCTCCCGCCATTTGACCCAGGCAGCGGATATTCGGGCTTTGACGTCGCTGTACATCGACATGTCCCCGGTAGTGCTAAGTACAGATCCTAGGTACTTAACTTGATCCGTGCGCTTGACCATGTCCCCGCCTATGCGGACGGGTAGAGGATCTGTACTATTGCAGGCCATGTAGGGTAAACGCAAACCTTGGCTTATCGGTGATACTTGGTAATTCGGTGATGATGCGTTGTTATCTTACGCTGAGCTTACAATGCTGAAATGTAAGCAATTAAATCGCTGCCAACCCAATTGCAAGCATCAAAACTAACAGCTGCCAACAATTTTATAGCTCGCATTTCCTCATGGTGAGAACTGTGTAAGATTATAACGCAGTATCACCGAATTACCAAGTATCACCGATAAGCCAAGGTTTGCCCTACTCTGTCTTCGCCACATTTAGTTTAAGACCGCCGTTCTCTAGCGACCCCCTCCATCTGTTCACCCGCTGGACAAGTCGGCCCTTATCAGAGTCTGTCAGCGCGATATCATCAGATATGCTAAGCTAATTACTTTGCTACTACATGTTTAGTTGTATTTGAGCACCTTGGCCGCTCCGATATATCTGATGGAGACTGTCTTTCAGAGTCGAAAGCTGGTAGTAACACATTACTCGTAAAAAACTAATGATCCATATAAACATTGCACATTATGAAAAGGCTTGCCAGAATATATCGCAATTTGTTACATATGCAGGTATTTTTTTCTGTTTTAAAACGAACATAAGTGATTTAATAACTTTCAATGTATAATTATATAGTGCTCTCTCACAATCCTGAATCTTTACTACCAACTTAAATACAAAATATTAATATGACACATAACTCTTCTATGCACCAATAATGTCGAAAACTTATTTCGTAGGTACTTAATTTATTTTTCGTCGATACTGGTAAAAAAATACTAATCTCGTATCCAATTATACACATTTATGTTCTCGATTGTACTTGTAAATGGTTAGCTACACTAAAAAGTAGTCGTAGGTACTTGATAAGGATACCTACATTAAACATCATACCTTCTTAGTTTAGGTACTATAGTCAAGACGACTGCATAGCTCCCAATATTTAGCAGGCTCGTATAAATTAAGTACATATCAACTATTTGAATACCGTAGCTGTATGGTGTACAGTCAGCATCAAATAGTTTGTGAGAGCCAAAGTGGCAAAATACATATTACCAGCACACCTTTGTTACCATAGGAATAAAGATGCGTTGCGATATTATTGGGTCACAAACTATTGAATACTAACTGTATTTACATGTGAAAACACGTCTGCGATGTAGGTGAGTAATTCACTAATCTATCTAATACCTTTAAACGAGCAATTTTTGTTTATTTATATATTTATTTATATATATATATATATATATATATTTCGGGGATCTCGGAAACGGCTCTAACGATTTCCATGAAATTTACTATATGGGGGTTTTTGGGGGCGAAAAATCGATCTAGCTAGGTCTTATCTCTGGGAAAACGCGCATTTTCGAGTTTTTATATGTTTTCCGAGCGAAGCTCGGTCACCCAGATATTATATAAAATAATATCGATTGTCACGCTCATAATGAGTGCAAGATGCTATGATTTCATATCATAGATAAAAAATACGTTTGGAGCGTACTGCAGTCGTCTTGTAACGGTGTAATACTGTGAGAACCTGAGGCCTGCGCCCTATAAATACTTAACTAATATTTACACTTAACATATAAGGCACCATAAGTATACAGTAAATATGATCAGTTCACTCCACGTTCACTCGCATCTCTACGGAGCAAAAAAAAAGTATTTACCCTTCTCTCAAGCCTATGCCTACAATTTTTTTGCCTGCGAGGCTAAATGCAATTTAGGTACAATCTTATATATTTTTTTATTTACTTTCAAATAAGTTTTGCCGTAAATGAGCTGGATTCGATTATATTTCCTTCAAAAACATTCAACAGGTTATAAAAATATAAATTATAGTCAATTATAGGGACTAATTAGGACTAGACAAATTAAGTACCTACCTAAAATGTCTAGTCCAGTAAATCCAAATCATTATTGAAGTTACGATACCTGCATCTTCATCGCTTTTGCAATATAAAATTACCTCCGACTTTTCGAGTAACTTCTAGGTCCGTAGGTACGCGTCTTTCTCCGAGACCACGGGGTCCACGGCGACAAATAATTAATAAAATTAAAATCCTAAATAGACATTTCACCTCGCAGACAACATCATATAGGCTATTTGGATGTTGGACATGGATAGTTGTCGATGTTACGCTACGGCTTACGTAGGCGGACAACGCGCGAACGCGGCGCGGCGCGGCGAGGATGAAACAAACCGTTGATACGTATAGGTGTGTCCTACTCGTACGTGAGTGAAGCGGCGCGGCGTTCGCGCGTTGTTCTCCTACGTAAGACGTAGCGTTAGGCAGAGGCGGGTTGCGGCGGCGGCGGCGCGGGCGGCGGCGGCTGCAGGCGCGGCGGCGGCGCGCGCGGCGGGGCCAGCACGCGGTGCGGGACGGCCACCGTTCGGGTACCAACCTATAATCAAACCAGATTAGAGTCATTATGCCTCGGCCGCGAAACGCACGCTCCTAGCTTGGAAGTTCGACCTTACGTCGAACGCCATACCTAATATGTTTTAACACTTTTAACCAATGTATGGCGGTCGGCGTTAATGTCGAAACTGTCGAGAGTGCATTCCGTGGTTCTCGGGTTAGTCTAGAAACAGCAATGTTCCAATTCCAACAACTCTCTATCATGATAGTACATTCTTGGAATAATTCCAAATTATTTAATGAAATACAATTGGGTTTATAAATCAACTTTCAAGTAGGTATTAGTAAACCAAAACGTATTACTATTTAAATTGTACTGCATACCGTTTGGAAATCAATTCAAATAGATATGTAGCCATTAAATCTTGTTCAGCTATAAATATCAGATCCCCAGAATCAGATGAGTTCTGTAACTACTGCTCACCGCAGTACTGGGGACGTACGCGTAGCGTATGTGTATACGCTAGGCGTACCTGTTACATACCTGAACGTGCACATGTCCACGGCGCGCGGCGCCGACAGCGATCACGACGTCGCCGGGCCGCAGCCGCAACGCGCCCGCCGCGTCGCTCTCGTTCCACTCGCACAGCACGGCACGTTGTTGCGGGTAGCCCAGCTTCACGCCGCCCGCGACGGTGTACGCTCGCGATGGTGGTAATGGCGGTGGCCGCTCCTGTTTAAATATATTTTGTCAGTAGACAGTAGGTACTATCAATTTGTTTATGTTTGTTGATTATGACTTCCGTGTTCCAAACTCCACTTACCAGATCTAGCCCAAACAGCGAGCAGGTTCGCGACACGAGGTGTGGGTCGCACTTCTCCGTCGGCTCCGGCGGCGGAGTGCCCGCGATGGGCGCGGGGCGTGGACGCGGCGGCGCGGGCGGGGCGGGGGCGCGGCGCGCGCGGTGTCGCCGCCACGCCGCCTGGATGCATTCTGCTGCCGCTTGGCGGCGCGCGCGACGCATGCGCTCGAGCACCTGGATACGAATACATGACTGTGAGTGTGAATCCGTTTTAGTTGTTACTGTTTCTGATTGCAGTTTCAATGCCTCGGTCTCCGTTAGACGCCCCAACAACTGTTGCGTGTAGCGGTTATGTTCCTGTGCTATAGAAAGAAATATTGCTGTGTTTTCATACAATGTACCTACTCATTGTATGGTGTCAATCGTAGACCAAGGTACCTAAACAAAATGATCATATACGGTAGGTCAAGATAATAGTTGCTGTTTTGTCAGATGCATAGGTATACTATCGAATGTTAAGTCGTCAACATTTCTTGGCGCCGTTATTTAGTGGTGCCCCCAACCACCAGTTTTTCCAGGAACAGGTAAATCGTTACGTTTCCAATACAATAAAATGTTTACGCCTAACAAGTTTTACCTGTCGCATCCCCTCGCTGAGGAACACGTGCCGCTTCCCAAGAGCCCACCGCACCGCAGCCGGCGACGCGGGCGCGGGCGGCGCCGCCGCGGCCGCCACGGCCCGGAGCACGGCGGCGCACGCGCCCGGCGCGTCGCGCTCCAGCGTGTCGCCGCCGCCGCGCCGCCATAGCGCGCGGTAGCGGGCGCCGAACGCGCGGAAACGCATACGGTGCGGATACCCGCTTGCCATTAGTTGCGCTGTCTCGAGGATTTGGAGAGCGCGCACCTGAAATTGTAGCAGAGGAAGGGATGGTAAATAATCACCATTTAGTTAACTAATAAGCTCATTCGATTGGACTTAATGTACATTTCTACAGTTTTGTAATAGGCTCAAAACAAAACAATAACACTGTACAAAACCATGCACAAGCATGTATTTTCTAGCTAAGATAGAATAAGTTGTAGGTATATATATAGGTAGGTACCTGTTTGGCAACGGCTTGACGCTCGAAGAGCATGGGCGCCTCGGCGTGGTTGGCGCGTAAGCAACGCACGAAGTGCGGACGCGCGTGCACCAGCGTACGCAGCAAGTTGTCCAGTCGCGTGTGGAAGTCCTGCGTCAACGTCGAGCCGCCGTCCGCCGCCGCCGCCGTCGGTGAAGCTCGAAACACGCCACCCGATGGCCCACCCGCCGCTGCCAGCATCTTCAACTCCGCCCCAAACAAGTGCGTCGCGAATCCGAATTCACAGGCGCGCGTGTCAAATGCTGCCAACAAATCATCGGGTACAGCATCACGGTTAGCATCTAAGAATTCGCTGGCGTCGTAAGTAACTTCTCCAGCGTAGTGTCGCACAGCGAACCGGCGTGCGGCAGCTGCGCCTGCCTGCCGGGGCTCAGCGAGGCGCGGGTGGCCACGATGAGCTGCTCGCACTCGCGCCACGTATTGCTCCGGTGACCCCCGCGCTGCACATTCAGCGTCCAGTGCCGCCAGAAGTCCACCACGAAGTGATGATACCAGATCGATGCACGGTACATTGTCCACGTAATCTACTTCTAACGCCACCGCGCCCACCTCTTCTTCTCGACACGATTCCGCCGACGATTTAAAAACATGTGTGTTATAGAAGTGCTGCATGGTTTCTGCGCACAGATTGGCACACAGGTGTTCTAGTCGCGATGGAGCCGCGTCTTCAAAGCCGAACATGTCAAGGATTCCCACGAAGCCGTCAGTGGCGTGGCGCACAGCATCGTTAAGCACCGCCATGGACTTGGCTCCGGCGCGGCCGCGCCCTCCGTTTGTCGACGCACGACGCGATGCCGCGTCCTGGTTGTGCACCGATTCGTTTGAGTCCGAGGACAGTGTGCCTAATGTCGAACCGAGGCGTTTTAGTGAGTTGGCGCGCCTGACGATAGTTGCGACTGTGCGGCAGTAAAGGGCTTTGGCGAGGGCGTCACGTGCTGCGGCTGCTGCAGCTGCTGTGGCAGGCGCACGGGCGGCAGCACGGCCCCGTGCTGCAGCTCGCGTCGTCAATCCACGTAGCAGAGCTGGTGCTGCGACTCCAAGCAAAGCTGCCGCTGCTTGAAGCTCGGCGTCACCGGCCGTTTCGGCACCCTCCGCGCCGTCCGCAAACTGCACGTTCCCTAGCAGTAGGACCGCAGCCAACACTCGAACAACGTCTGAGAAAGGAATGCCGAGGATTCCGAGGCAGGTCTTCCAGGCGAGGAAACGTGGTGCGTCATCAGGATCCGGTCGTCGTGGAGCTGGCGAAGCAAGGTACCGCAAATCCTGCGGCGCGTAACCTTCGAGTCTCAACGCAGTGCGCTCTTCGGCGCTGAGTCCGGCTAACAGCTGGTAAAAGATGTGGTAGTTGCGCTCTCCGGGCGGCGGGCGAACGACGCGCGTTTGGTCGAGGAAGTAGCAGTGGATCTTGGTGCGGTACAACGCGCCATCCGTCACTTGTACCTCGATGAAGTGGCCCTGAGAAAAAGAACGACAGTTTACAGCAAACGTATAATTTGTATCAAATAAAAATGAGCACGAAAAACACTCACAGGATTTTGTTTCAATTTGTTGCATGTGCACTTTGCGTTGGAACTAGGTATTTTAAGTGGATTACCAGAAGAGTTTATAACTTACAATACGCGAAGAATGCGAGTTGGCAGCAGTAGCAGCAGCGCCCAAAGACCGCAGCACGGTGAAGGCGGCCGCCAGATGCTTGAAGGCGTCGGTCTCGGGCCCTCCGCCGGCAACATCGAATAACCGCCGTAGCAGCACCATCGACGCGTAGGTCTTGCCCGATCCCGACACGCCTGTAATTGAAACAGCATAAGCATTGTCACCTATTACTTTATACATTTATGATTAGATACAGAAGTAGCCTTCGCATAGGTGCAAGTGGTACAACTGTGGAGCTTCGGACAATGGATACGTTAAAGGATACTCAAATGTCAAAAATTGTTTGTGAAATTGAGAGCACTGTCACACACCAGATAAAGATTACATAAGTAAAACACCGAGGGAAATATAAGCAAAGTGTCATATTTAAGCACCACCAACACTCACTCAATGAATCGGTTGCATTGGTTGTCGAGCAGTGATCAGCCTGTAGACCTAGCACTGTTGTAGGACTGATGATGGTAATTGAGAGTATGACTGATCCCATATAACATCAGCGCGTTGCTGCCATCCGTGTACAACGTACCTGAGAGTATGATGGCCTGCGGGTAACCGGTATCGGCCTGATGTCTCACGGCATCATGCACAAGCCGTGCTAGCTCTGGACGCTGTGCCCGAGCAGCCGATAACGTCAGCGCGTTGCTGCCGTCCGTGTACCCGTTCAACGCCACTAAGATGGGACCAATCCACGTCTGGAAATGGAACAGATATCTACTGTTATTTTTGGAAGTTATTCTAAATAATAAAGACATATTTAAGGAAATCCTCAACTTCCTAGTTTATCACCCATCATCATAAAATATTACAACTTAAAGACATACCAAAAATAGCTTTACTCTCTCCATTCTTTAAAGCAATATGAAGGATTTTCTGATTTTCCTGTTGTATCTGAGGTGAAATAGTCGTATTGAGACCAGAGAAAGCAGAAATTATCCTGTGTAAAGAATCTATACAACTAAATCTGGATTTTCGTAGTCAAATTAGAGATGGCACATATCCCCACCCATAAGTGTACTTTTTCATTTTATATTTAATTTTCTCAGAAAGTGATTGTATCCTACATCACTCCTAGGAGCCCATACGATAATAAAACATAAAACCCAATGAAAGCCGTATCAATGGTCTCGTTACTCGCGCATTAAGTAGTAGCAAATATACACTTATAAAATGTAAAGCATCCCGTGACAATGCGCAGGTAGTGTTACCTGCCCCGGCGCCGCGACAGGTAGCACAAAAAACGGTCCCCACCAACCAGACAGACAAAGGGCTTATGCCCTGATAACGGTTCTGGACTTAAGCTGTTTTAGAATGCATCGGTCACAGCCGGGCAGTGATGGTGAGAAATGTGAGAATATTGGTTTCAAATAAGCGCTCTGTTTGGGACGATAAAAAAAAATAATGGGCTCCATTTGCTTCCCTCACAGTAAAATTATTTTAGTGTCTCAAATCATCGGACATCAGTCCGCGTCCCATTACTAATAAATAATAGGAATACAAACCAACGCCTCTAGTGAGTCTAGTGATATTCATAAATATTATTATTGAGAGAGTCACTTAGTTTGTCCGTTACCCTGATGCCACATAACACATATATGTACGCCACGTTTTTATTCTATCAAATAAATGAATATGACTACACGGCTTTGACTACGATGTGTAGATTTTCTCAAGTACAGCCTACAGCCTACAGGTTAACAGGTCAGAGGGGTTAAAAGGGAGATTATATCTGTCCATGTGACAACTATACCAAAAATAGAAACCACGAAAAGCTTACGTAGAACTTGTTATGGTAAAACCGCGCTTGCAGCGCGCGCACCACAGCGTCTTCCGTAAGCGGGCCGCGCAGGTGGATGAGGTCGTCGACGTCGGTGGCGCCGCTCGCGCCGGGCGGTGTCGGTGTCGGCGTCGGCGCGGGCGCCACGGGCGCCGGCGGCGCTGCGCCTCCACGCCATCTGCTCTCTGTAACACAATACGTTGTTATGATATAACAGGAATGATTAACGAAGTTAGCTTTTTGGATCCTTTTGGATTTTCCTAACTTGTCCAACTTTTCTAGCCATTTTCACTTTTTATTATTTTCAAGGAGCGTTAAGTAAGTAGGTAGGTACCTAACTACCTAAATTGTTTCTGGATTTCTTATCTTGTTCTATACAGATTGTCGATATCTTATTAGTCTGGTTCTGCCGCAGCCTTAAGTTACTGAACGTCATTGACATATTTTTATATTTACATAATAAAGTACTACTTAAGTATTACTTAATACATTTATCGTTTCTAGTTTTCGTTGCATTGCAATGTCAATGCTAAGCTTTCTCTCGCTGCGGCTTGTCGGATTTTACGGTAACTCTACCAATAGCTGTTCATCATCATTACCTGGTGGAGCGGGTGGGTGAGTGGGGAGTTGTGGCGGCGCTGCGAGCGGCACGGGCGGCGCCGGCGGCGGCAGCAGGTGCGGCGCGCGCGGCGGGACGGCTGGCTGCGGCGTGCCAGGCTTGGTAGGCGCGGCGCTGGCTCCACCTGTAGCTGTTCATCATCTATATGTCAGTTGAAATCTCCGAAAATGAAAGGTGAATCCTCTAATGCCGGCTATACACTCTCGGCCGAGACCTCTCGGGGGAGAAGTCCTCGACGAGAGCACACCATGTACACTCTCGTTGCGTCATTTGAACAGCGGATATCGGCTACGATGGACCTAGAAACTGCTGCTGCCGTTGCTCTTTTAGTTAGCGGGCAACTAATGTACATGCTTGGTCTCGTTTGCCTCCCGAGAGCGAACGAGATCCTTTGACTCGGCCGCAAAAAACCGACACGCGACCGAGACACACTGAGGCGAGACCCGAGCGGGCGAGATAAGGCGAGAGCATCATGTACACTCTCGTTCTCGGTCTGTCTCGGGGTGTCTCGCCGAGAGTGTACAGCCGGCATAAGGACTGGTAAACAGATAGTCGGTCAATAAGATCTCTTACTTCCCTTCTAGTACGTAGCCCGTGTATTAATAAACAGACATTTCCATATGCAAGGCGTATTAAAAACAGGTCAGGTAGGATATAATTATTCGCCATTTAGTATACCCCTGTTTAACGCGCATCCCATTATCTTCTAGGAGTTTTAGGTAAATAAACTCTGTCACTGCAGATCATTTAGCTTATTTTATCCGTTGTCCCGTGGGAATTCGGAATCGGAAATTGGTGACAATCAGTATAGATCAAAAAATGTATCAACCAAGTTTTAAGTGAACAAAGGATTTGTAGCCTCTAACACGAACAGCATCATGTTACAGATCCATGTTACCTGTCTGCGGGGCGTTGGCGCCCACGTGGAGGTGGTTCCGCAGCGTCACCAGCTCGGAGCTGAGGCTCAGCAGCCGCCGCTGCAGGTGGACCGCCTCGTTCGATGACGACGCGTCTGCAAATATCAAATATCAACATTTATTCACCAAATAGGCCACAGGGGCACTTTTACACGTCAATATGGAATTTACATACACAGCAAAAAAAACACATCAACAATTATAAAATACAACTAAGCCGTAAATATCAAATCAAACTAACATAGAGATGTATAAAGTCTCTAAATGTCGAATTACAAAAAACGCAATAACAATAGTATTGAAAAAAAAAACACAAAGATACAAAAACTATAATCTAAAATTATTTAGAGATGTAAATGTCTCTAAGTGTCATCATAACTAAAAGATTACAATATATAGTAGTTAATCAAATTATCCTTAGAGATGTATTAGGGTCTCCAAGAGTCAAAATCCTGTATACCTAATTAAAACATTCATTAATAAAGAAAATGATAGTAAAAATAAAATAGCATACGAGAACCGAATGAGGTGTGTCCATGCAAACAACAATCACAGCGTCAGGCAACATCTTAGGTACCTATGTTAAGTATTTTGTGTTCTTATATGGATCCAAGAATGAAGGAAAATCCTTAGAAGAATTAAAGAGAAAGTGCGAATTGCGGACGATGCACGATGCACAATGGCAAATGTGAATTGTAGACGTTTCCTTCGAATAGTTTTTCTCTGTCGAAAATATAGCGGTATGTACATATCAATCATATCATGCATGTTAGATCCGGAGCAGCGTAGCACAATTTTAAAAACATGTATTAACTTATTAACGCAACGTGAAGATCTAACCTAGGTATTCATATCCTCACCATCAAACAAGTCGTGAATTAAAATCTAGTTCTAGGTAAGTGATACAGTTTTTAGCTCGTGGAACAGGAACACGATATCTTAAGTGCATCGCGAGTCGCAATGAAAGTGCGCCGATGTCGACAAAAACAACAGCGGGAAATGACCGCCACGCCGCGCGCATGCCAATACCGGGAACTTGACGACACTAGCTCATTATTCGGCTACAGAAGTGATGGTTTTTTAAGTGTTTGTGCAGTACTGACCAATAATACCTATACGGGTTACTAAATCCAAATGGGGCAGTGAGAGAGTGTTATTTTTGTTGTTGTATAAGAAACACTGCAATAGTAGGTTAGTAATTACTACGTCTTCTTCTAAATCAGAAAGACTTCCAGATCCGGAGTTCACGATTGTTTGATAGGTAGGTATACGTATAGACATGTTGCCGAAGATTAGTTTAATATCAACAACCGATAGGCATATAGATACATCCTTCCATAGATAGGAAAATTACACTCTCACACAGGTCCAGTGGGAATTCGTTTGCATACATCATTGAATTTACTAAGCCTCAAAAACATACCTACCGTAAAATGGGGTGAGTAGGCGCAAAACTGACATTCAAACCTCGATAACGTTTTATTTTTACATATGAAAACTGAATGGTGTATGTAATAAGTGTTCCGGACGTTTGTATTTTAGTTTTTATTTTATTTTGGGTAGTTCCATTTTATAACTTTGACGATAAACAGGAAAACCCACCTCACACCGTAGTCCCTCGTATTTGGGATGAGTTGGGTTTTCATACAAAGGTGATTTTGGAAGATTGTTGGATCGATTTTTTTTATTATGAGTATATCTATAGCTCCATTTTAAATTGGAATACCTACATTATTTTTGTAGCAGTAGCTTTAAAATCCCATCTCACCCCCCTTTCATCCCTTCTCTCCCCATTCATAACCCAACTCTCCCCGCGAACCCTACTCACCCCATTTTACGGTACACTACATTTATAAATACACCCCGTTATCTAATGCTCAGTTTGGGGGCAAATAGTGATGTTGCTTCACATTATTAGTCGATTATACACACCCATTTCACAATTGTATCCATAGGCATTACAAAATTAGAAGATCCCAAGTTGTCGTTAAAACAGTCATTGTCTATTGTGCATGATATTGAAGATAAAATTTCATTAGTGAGGCAGCACCATAAAGAGAAACTGATACATGCAAAATTAACAAACATATTAAATAAAAATCCGGGCTTTAAATCTGTAAATATTATAAATTACTTGTTAGAAAATAAGGAAGTTCAAATTGATAACAGCGTTGTAAACAAAAGTTGCATAGAGCATTACAAAAATGAAAAAACTACAGTTTTTGCCAGTTACATCTGTCGAGGTCGAAAAATCATTTTCATTTTTTAAATGGATTTTCACAAGCAGGCGACGAAGTTTGACGTCATGCAATATGGAAAAAATATTGTTAATTTATTATGAAACGTATAACAAATAAAAAATAAATAAAAGTTTTTTATTTCATAACAATTTTTAAAAAAACACTATAGCAGAGCTCTGTTAAGTATGAATCAGATCTATTTATATGTTATTAAGTGAGTAAATCAACTTAATTTTTTATCGATATTGACTATCGCAACTGCCCCATCACTTATTGCCCCCAAACTGAGCATTAGATAACGGGGTGTATTTATAAATAAAAAACATAATATCATCACTACTATTTATAAATGTAAACGTCACTATGCTCTATGCTCACTATCATAATAACACTTGAAAATCTTGATATGATATGATGATCCTCTCTCGAAGTCAAATAACTCTAGATCCAAGAGGAACCGTTAGGCCTTTCATGGGAAACTTCAAAAAACCAGTTTGCATGGAGCTTGTAGTAATGTCTACAACTAGTTGCAACAGGTGTTTCCACATTCTTCGGCCCGTTCGCGTCCCAACAACACCAACCGAGTTGTGAGGATATCGGCTATTAGTAAAAAAAACACTTGCAATGTTAAGTTTACGATTTCGAACGTGGAATTCACCTGATCTTATTACGGAGGGCTTGAGGGGGCCCAGGGCATAAAGGCGAGGGGGGAGAACGGACAACCGGTCGCGCGAGCGCAGCACTGCAACGCCAATCGAACGTGGACCTTGTGAAATACGTATCAAAGTCCCAAGCAACTTGAAATGGTACCTTGAATAGCGTCAAAAACCTTTTTATTATAGCCCCCGCGATCGAAGGACAGAGGTTCTTGGCCGCGGCCTCTCTCCGGCCACTTTCATCCAAAACTACACATCTCCATTCACGATCTGATGCGCGTCACCAAATTTGGCAAAAAGAGGTCACCCCATGAGGTGACCTGCAACCACTTCTCAGCAAAAAGTTTGTCAAGCACTTGTGTACAAATAGTTACCATTACAAAAACTCAACAAGCGTATACAATACAACACTAGGCTATGTGCCTGTCAGCTATGAAGCTCAGTAAAAATAAGGTAGGTAAGTATGCAATGATCCACTACAACCTCGAAGACTAAAACGTATCAAAATGCAAATAATATTTCTTGGCCAAACACTTTTTATGAATTTTACACTAGTTAAGAATGGGAAACAACTTAAGTTATGTCGTTTCCGCGGCAAATAACCGGGAAAGAATGGATGATTACACTTGTTGCCAAAGAATTTCAGATATAAATTGTCCTCGTTAGCTGAGTAGGTACATTCGTACACAATACAATCGTAGTACCTACCTAGCATCTTCCGCTTTCAAACAAAATAATAGAAATGATTAAATTTAATTGCAGCTCTTCATGTCTGTGAGAACTCTGCAGTCAAAAATCACATTCTTTTGAATTCGCTACTGAGTCATTTTGTTCTGTAGAAATGCGAGAAATCGTGAACGTGAACAGACGCGAGGCATCCTGGGCATTTCCGGCGATGGACAAGGCCGTTTTAATGATAGGTATTGTACTTAATAAAGATTATTAATAGCATGATCCAAAACCAATCAAATAGTAAGCTACACTTGTTCGTAAGACTGTCACATTGCAGTCTTTATTTGAACAACCCAAGTCAAATATATGGTATTTGTAGCGTAACAAAGCGACTGCAATTGCATTATAGTATGCCCGCCACATAGCTAGTGGACTTGCGTGCCCGCAAGATAGTTTTTGCCCGCGGAACAAATAGAATTGTCTTCACTCTTTAGTAGAAGTATTCTGTCCGCTCGGTGGGGAATGTTATAGGATATCCCAAAACCTTGCCGAGAACAGGCCAATCGAAAGCTCAGGCGCGCCGGTGTAGATGCACCTGACGACGTGTATACTTATTAAGGTTCTCGAGGTCTCATTTACGCTGGTTTTTTGGTATGTAACTTTTGATCGCACAGCCAATGGAATGCATGGCCAGGTGTCTATAATGACGGCGCGCACACTCTGCACCAATTACTCATAACCTCGCGCCTCTCACAGTTCTTCGCATTCCGCGGCTTAATTGAGGGAGTAAATATGATGATGTTAATTTTATGACAGAAAAGAAGTACCTACGTGATGGATCTTAGATTTGAAACTCTTGACCGGAAAATATGAGAAATCGGATTTTTTTACTTTTTTTAAATAAATTAATCATTTAATTCATACAGTCTGTTAAGACAAAGCCGACCAGTCATATAGGAAACTGTATTTAAAAAAGGTCAGTGCGAATAACTCTGCCTTATTACACTAGATCAACTAGATAAAATGATTGCGTTTGATTATGTCTGTCTCGTGTGCCCTTTAACGCACAACGCATCCTAGGCTTGCGCACAAAAACGCGCACGCGCGAAGCTTCCATTATCATAATCATAAATCTCGTGCTTGCGCGCTGGCCGCAAATAGGTAACTGTCCTCAACTAAAATAATGCAGCCATTTGTATTTATTAATTAAAAAATAAATATTATAACTTGATGCCGCCACTGATGACGGTTTTTGTACCATATAGGCCAAGGGGCTTTTAAAGGGAGCTTTTAAATCAAAATATCAATAGGCCGCTGCCATATTTGTAGGGATGATGACTGAGGGAGTTAGAAAGTTGACGTAGACGGAGACAGAGAGAAGAACAGTATTCGTTAAGTCCCCGAATCAAAAGTAGCGGGAAGGAAAGCCTTCCTTCCCACCTAAGCTAAGCTAGCCAGCTTAGGTAGGTATTTAACTATTTACCTTTAATATTTCAACAATATTTTATTACTTATGAACTAAATCTATGTTGAAAAATTTACGAGACTGGTAAATCCTGATCCAAAGATTGTGAAAAGTACACCGTCTTTGTTACGACGATGTCAAAAGGATCTTTAAGGACTATACCTAAGCCTTAAGCTTTAAACACACATTTAAAGTATTTTTACTTGCAACTTTTTGCTATTCTGTGGCGTAACACAATTAACGCAGCAGGAGTAATGAAGCGGGTGCCATTAAGTTGTAAATACCACGGAAAGTGATCCGCTGCGGTTCACAAAGGTTACAACTTTTGGTATACGCGACCAATATAGGGCTGAATGTTAGCTACGCATAGTTTTAAGGGATCCAGGGGTCAAATAACGCTAGGGATGAGCAGATGCGTACTGCGTCTTGTATGCAGAAGGCAGGTGCCAAGTTGGCTACATCTGAGCCCTGGCAGGAGTTCCCGCTCATAACTAATCTACATTAAATGTAGTGTTTT
This sequence comes from Cydia amplana, assembly GCF_948474715.1. Taxonomy (NCBI): domain Eukaryota; kingdom Metazoa; phylum Arthropoda; class Insecta; order Lepidoptera; family Tortricidae; genus Cydia; species Cydia amplana. The sequence goes on along the minus strand of NC_086079.1, from coordinate 13,414,824 downwards.
ACTATTAACTTCTGCGATTTCTTGGTCTATTACCCATTAATATACCAAGGAAATGCAGTCAACTATCTAGTAGGGTTTCCACTTGTAAGTCTTCACGATAGGTCTTCTCAAAAACAAGACCTATCGTGAAGATTAACGTTGAATGGAGAACCGCAAATATCCTATAATACTTACAACGTCAAAAACACAATATCGACTCTCTTAATAGGCACTGAATGAAGGCAACAAAGTTTATCAAAAGAGCAAATGTTTCATTCATACAAAGCGAGTGTGATATGTAAGTGATGTACCTAAGCTAAAGAGCATGTAAGTGATGTAGATAAGCACTAAGCATCCACGTTGTATTTCTTAAGCGGATACGACGTGGATATGACACCGTAAGATTGTGAACCCGTTAGTTTATAATCTAACGTAGGTTAGGTTAGGTTAGATTGTAATCTCCCTACCGTCAGTTTATAATGTAACTAGCGAGATTATAATATGACGAGTGTTTACAATTTTACGGTGACAGATACATCGCTTGCATTTCTTTGCCACAATCGGAAAAATGAATTCACGGCTGGTGTCAGAGGCACGAGTTAAAAAAAAACATTTTCAAAATATTCTAGCAGTATTTGTAGTCGCTTCACAATCTTCACATCACCATGCAACAAAGACGATTATGAAATTATCTGGCTGACATGCACATTCTCCGCGCATTCCCATCGTACCACCTCACCACCGTAATTGCCAGTGGCACTTCAGGCTCGTGCGTAGTCACAGACTCACCTCACAATAATCACACAATGTCACAAGTCACAAGCTCCTCACAATAATCACACAATGTCACAAGTCACAATGTAGCTAGAGTTTCCGCGGCCAACATGTTGACCGCACAATTCTCGGTTACTAACAATAACACTTGTCAAACGTGTCGCTTCAACGCACCAGTATAACCTGACCTCGAGCTCCATATGAATATAAAATCGTTAGAATTTTTACTTAGTATGGCTTGCTTGAGGTACGCAATAAAAACAGCATCTGGGACGGCTTTACGGGCAATAATAATGATTAATGAGGCAAGACGTGGGCCAGCGGTGTGAAATCGCTACAACCCGATTGGTTGATGAGTTCGCATCACGCGCGCGATTGGTTGACGAGTTCGCATTACGCGCGCTATTGGTCGCAACTAGTGGCGTTAGACTGCACGATTGGCTGGAATTCGTGAGTAGCACCGCTGAACTAGTACCATTTTTAGTGCCCCATTAGCTCGTCCTTAGATATTATACGTCAATGCATCTCGTGGTGAAGCCACGCGCGACGCGCGACACGAGCCAAATGCATTTGCATGCATTAGATCTTGTGCACATTTGGTTTTGCGTGAGCGGATGCTTGATTTGTTGTTTATTTATAGAGTCAATTGATGTTTACACTGTCTTTGTTCATTATAGTATTATTATAGTTATTTTTTAACCGAGTGCGGGATGGGTTATTGTTTTAGCAGTCGTATGTATGTGTCTGAATGTGAGTATGTTTGTTTGTGTCGTGTATTCCAGCATTGTAACTCTGCTGAACGATTTTGGTAAATTAATTACATTGTAAATATTTTCCGCCTATTACTGGAGGCCTTTACCCAACAGTGGGACACGAAATAGGCTATATAAAAATAAAATAAAATACTGCTTGATCTCCTCTGTTTGGCTTGAGGGTTGGTAGAGAGTAGAATTGCCTTCTGGCATAAAGTTCGCCTTTGTACATTTTTTATTCAGTAATAAAGTTTGATGAAAAAAAACTTTTTTTAACGAAAAATACCGTGGTTGAATTAGTTTCTAAAATTTTCGTAAGTATAATTAATAAAAGCATGTACTTAGGTAATGATATAAATAAAGCATAAATACTTGTATTTGTAAAAGGGATTATAAGGTACTGAACACAGGTAAAGCCTAATTATTGTATATCCTTGCATTTGAGAACTATACTTCTATACCGATAACTTATAGGTATGAGTATACAAGCGCGGGTCGTGTTGCAACGTTGTGAAAGCACACAGGTCCGCTCAAGCTCGGCCTAAATGGAGCACTCGCGGGGCCCGATTCGGATTTTGTAATAGGCATCTATTAGACATCGCCAAGATACGATAACGATATGTTTAAGATCTAACTTGTCAAATTTGACATTTCCGCGATTCTGGAGATACTCTTGAACTTAGAGATCTAATCCACATCTAATAGATATCTAACACGATCTATCGTAAAAGTGACATTGGTTGCCCGAATTGCGCTGCAAAAGAGAACTAGTTGAAATCTAAACTATAACGTATCTAGAATGGATCTAGTAAGTGTCGTCTCTTGTGAATATCTTGAAGTTCGAATACGGCTGGCGGACTTGATTACATCAGCGGCACAATTTACTGCTCTATAGTGTATATAGAGCCTACAATATCACGTAGAGCACTGGTTGCCAACCGGAGGTTCGCGAACCCCATGGGGTCTGTCATTTCGATAGTGGGCACGAAGAAGAGAAATCGCCTTTTACATTTTTTAGTCTTCTTATTAGTTATATCCCTTATAAAATAGACTGTACTCTAAATTAATTTTAAGTAGTTACACTTCTATATAGAAGCGCTGGTGGCCTAGCGGTAAGAGCGTGCGACTTGCAATACGGAGGTCGCGGGTTCGAATCGCGGCTCGTACCAATGAGTTTTTCGGAACTTATGTACGAAATATCATTTGATATTTACCAGTCGCTTTTCGGTGAAGGAAACATCGTGAGGAAACCGGACTAATCCCAATACGGGCCTAGTTTACCCTCTGGGTTGGAAGGTCAGATGGCAGTCGCTTTCTTAAAAACTAGTGCCCACGCCAATTATTGGGATTAGTTGCCAAGCGGACCCCAGGCTCCTATGAGCCGTGGCAAAATGATGATGAGTCACACTTCTATAAGTATATAGATTATATATAAACTCCAAGCCCTCCATCAGTGACCGACGTCGGAATCGAACTAGCATCTTCAGCTTACGCGACTAACGCCCTGACCACTGGGCCCCAGTTTCCAAATTCACGAGTAAGTATATGCAATCTTTGACAGGCTAGGCTATTAGGCGCCTTAGATGAACTCTAAAGCTGAAGACGCCGGTTCGATTCCGGCTTCAGCCACTGGAGGGCTTGGTAATTTTTTATTTAGTCCATTAAGTTGTTCTTGCACACCGGGATTTCATGGACCTCAGCCCGAGAGACCAGCAACGAGAACAGTCCGGAATACGATAATGTTATACACAATACAATTATTAATACCGTCGGTGCCAATAAAAATTTAAGGATTCTATTAGCAACAAAATAGGTTGACAACTACTGACATAAAGCGACCGAGAACCGGTACAGGGTACAGCCGATAAATCAGCTGGAACTAGAACATATACGATACTAACTAGTTAGGTCTAGCGGGTCAAAAGGTATGAAGTACATAGAGGGCTAGTAAGCTTTGAAATAAAGCTTGTTCTGGGCGGTAAGCTAAGTAGGTTACATTATTTAACCTCCAAGCTCACGGTAGGACCGATAGTACTTATTAGTTCGAGGCACAGACAAGACATCCTCTAGACTGAGCATAGTAACGCTACCCCCTCTGCCACAATTCGCTCACCTCGTCCCCCGCACCTCAGTATTTTTGGCAGCATCGGTTTCATGAAATAATTGCTCTAAACTCCGTCTAGAGGATTCCTATGGTAAGGGAAGTTTAAGTAAAGGAAATTTAAATAATGTTCAATTGTAACAAAAAAAAATTGCATTTGTTTTGTTCAATTTGAAATCAAAACAAAATTAACTCTATTCGATTTAGGTTTGATTTGGACTTTTTAACCGACGAAAAAAACGGAGGAGGTTCTCAAGTCAACGCGTATATATATATTTTTTTTATGTATGACCACGCATAACTTTTTACAGAGTAGTTCGATTTTGATAATTATTTTTTTATTGGAAAGGGTATACCCCGAAGTTGGTCCCATATAAATTTGGAAAAAAAATCCAACCTTAAGGGTAGGAAAATAGGAAACTAAAAATGGAAAAATAAAAACTTTTTACAAAAAAAATAAAACCGACTTCAAAAAGGAGGAAATAAAATATTATCCTTTTTGAAGTCTATGCGTTACCAACTGATGTTTGAAGTCGGTGCCAAGCCAAGTAGTAACAATACCAGTCAAAAAAATAATCAGCTTTATGGCTATAAATCCCGTTTTTGACTGGTATTGTTACTACTTGACTTGGCACCGACTTCAAACATATCGGTTGGTAACGCATAGACTTCAAAAAGGATAATATTTTATTTCATCCTTTTTGAAGTCGGTTTTTTGTTAAATATATTGCTGGGCCTGAGGAGGTCAAGTGACCTATATTATTAAAATGTCTTACTCATCTGCTCTGCATTTTAAGTATAAAACGTTATTGCGTGTTAAACAGAGTAATCTATGGAATCACACTTTTTCGTGACATCTGAAATGGTTTTCTTTCTCATAATATCTCTTATAAATTAATTACTCATTTTAGATGAAAAAACACTTGACATTCTCTTAGAAATCATTATCACCCAACAACAAAGAAAGCATAAGGTAAAAAACAATGTCACTGGTTTTCCTGATCTGCCTGATCAGCGGGCGCAGCATGGTTCCATTTTTATCGCCTGTCACTATGCCCGTCTCTTTCGCACTTAAATAGTTGTTAGAACGTGACAGGCATGGTGACAAGCGATAAAAATGCGACCGTGCTACCGCCGCAGAGCAAAACATAGCGCGTGTGATTAACAATAAGTTTGTTTACACGTTTCCGCTCTATTACAACGTCTTAAGGTGCAAAACCGTAAAGTAATACGTTTACCAGCGATGAACAGAACTTTTACGTATTTTACTCCTTATTTCGTTGAAACAGAGTTCAGTTTCGCCTGACTGACTGATGTTATCCACATTATTGTAGTGCGTTGATGTCTTTTACGCAACAAACAACGGCAATTTTCATCGCGTGGTGTCAACATAATCACACGTAAGCTTCAATAACTTCTTTGACACTAAAGGAACTTACTTATACAGGGTGATTCAGGAGACGTGGGCAGGATCAAGATTACGCATACAGTAAGTTATAAACAACTGTTTCGTACCAGTATTTGTGAGTTTAACTTTAATTTATTTTACACTGTTTAAAAAAAAGGTTTTAATTTATTTACGACATTCATGGTCACCCTCTTTGTTTTATCCAATACCAAGTGCCAAATTGAATGTCATCGGTGTCTGGTTACTTTTGAATAATCGTATCTCACTCAATGTGTGACATTTTATTTTCTTCATACCTACTCAAAGCGCTGTCATAACGGTTAAAAAGGTTTTATCTTTGTTAATGAAATGTAGTAGGGTATCGATGATTGTAGATAATTAAATTTGTCCTTACCAAAAAATATAACAACAGTAAAAAAGCGTGATTGTTTTAGTTAAATATTGTGGTGAACGATTCTTTTACATTTACTGAATTGTGTAGACTTAGTCCTGCTCACGTCTCATGAACCACCCTGTATAAAGGCGGGACAACGCTAAATAGGAGACTAAACTAAGATAATTGCTAAGACGGAAATATTTAATGCCCCTGCCTTGTACTACATTGGCCTTCTTTAGATCGGAAAATTTGATTTAGTCGTAGGGCTGATAAACAGTCGCAAACAGAGGAAACGATATGTTTTATCAACACCAATAGGTAATATAATAAGTAGGTAGGTACCTAACCTTTTTATAAATTCTGGCAAAATATTCCGTCATTTTACGTTTTTCCGCTTAAACAATTTTTAAAGTCTTGTGGAAATATTGGCCTTTCAATCAATCAATCAAAATATTTATTTGCATAAATAAGGGTACAAAATAGGTGGTATACAAAGTTTCCATTCTCATTCCTTATTTTACCATAATGTGTGTGTGTGTGTGTTTCTTCCTTTTTCAATGAATAACATTTTTTTAAGGTTCCCGCGGGGTTTGCGGGCTTTATGTCCAAAGAGGATTCCTTTTTTTGGGCAGTCGTGTAAAAACAGTGGGCGGCTAGCTAACTCTGCGTGCCATTTGCAATGACAAAGTTTGGCCATGTCATCATTAATATCATCTTTATATAAAAATACGACGTTTATAATGACAGTTCATCCCCTCACCTTGTTCAATTCAAGTCGGTGCAAAGTTACCTTAGACGGACTCTACAATAATCACCTGAACAGCCTGTTAATTGATCTTCCAAGACATAAATCTTCCAGTCCTATGAGACGTGTATTTCCGTGTTCCCTTTTTGTTCACGCCTCATATCTCCACATTTCAAATGACAGCAAGTGTAACTGTCATCAAGCGTCGGACGGATGCTCCGCGGCGACGGCTCAATTCGCATTCTCGCGCGCAAAAACTCGAGCGACGCACGCGCATCTTTTTGCACGAGCCTAGCACGCGTGCAAGCTACAGCACGCATTACCGTGCTACGCACTCGTTCGCTCTACGCTATGCTCATATGACTATAACGGGAAATGAATTAGTGATTCACTAGATATGAAATAGTAAAGATATGTGACGTTCCACGGCAAAAGGTATGGCGGCTGGGGCTTACGCTATTATTAACGCCGCTCCAATATTCAGCCGGGGCAATGGTACCTTTTGCCGTGGAACGTCACATGTCTTTACTATTTCATATCTAGTGAATCTCTTATTCATTTTCCGAATCGCGCCGATAGTTAGAGGCCTGGAGGCCCATCCCGATGGTTTTTATAATTATTGTCATAGGGCTTCTTTCTCACACACACCAATAAATGAGATCGAGATGTCTGATGAGATGATTCAAGCACTGAAGAAACGTAAGATTGGTGGGTGGCGTCAAGGTCGTATCAAAACAAGATCAACCCCGTTACAAATTATAAAATGAGCATCGGTCTCGTGTATTTGTGCACTCTTTGTAGGTTGTTAATTTGTTTGTAATTTGTAGGAACTAGGATGCATAAATAATGCCGAGACAAAGCTTAGGTAAAGTTTTACAAACCTTGTTTGTCTCGAGCTGATGCGAGTAATTCTTTTATAATTATCACAATTACAGTCTTAGGATGAATGAAAATATACCGGGAATACCTCAAATGAAAATAAGAAGGCCTTTTTCTAGAAACAGGAAACTCATCTTATTATGAAGTGATTACGAACGAACGAACAAATCACATACCGTAAAATGGGGTGAGTAGGGGCAAAACTGACATTCAAACCTCGAACATTTTATTTTTACATATGCAAACTGAATGGTGTATATAATAAATGTTCCGGACGTTTGTATTTTAGTTTTTATTTTATTTTGGGTAGTTCCATTTCATAACTTTGACGATAAACAGGAGATCCCACCTCACCCCGTAGTCCCTCGTAATTGGAGTGAGATGGGATTTCATACAAAGGTGATTTTGGAAGATTGTTGGATCGATTTTTTTTTTATTATGAGTATGACTATAGCTCCATTTTAAATTGGAATACATTATTTTTGTAGCAGTAGCCTTAAAAACCCCTCTCACCCCCCTTTCATCCCTTCTCTCCCCATTCATAACCCAACTCTCCCCGCGAACCCTACTCACCCCATTTTACGGTATTTTCTTTTATACCTATCCTATCATCCGCTAGTACCGCTCTTTGCAGCTTACCACCTAATTTAATCTCACTCTTCTATATAATTATGTCTCTATTCTCGTTTGTATGCCAACCGGCAAAATATAGTGATACAAATTGTACACAAAGACTGTATAAACATGTCGTGTAGCACTTATTTTTTACAAATAAAGCATTTATAATCTGTACGAGTCCAGTTTTGATTATTCGGCTAAACATAACCGTTTGATTGGTGTTCGATAGTGTGAAGAGCAAGTCGGAAGCTAGCGGTACCGAAGCTCCGAAGAACGAGAAAGCTCGGCCGACGCCCTCGTACCATCCAAATTATACGTACGGCTTTACGACATACTAAACAGCTCACTTTTAACTAATCATTGGTAGACTTTATCTCGATGCAATAAGGTTTAAAAATGGCCAGTTAATTGTGTCAACGATGGTTTCGGCGGAGCGCTTTTAATGTTCGGCGAATTTACATAATATCGACAGCCATATCAGTGAAGCACTCGATTAATTCGGATGTGAGAACAAATGGCAGCGATGTCCGGGTCTTTTATTAAATAAATACATAATGGAAGATTGTTTCCAAATAGGTAGATGCGTGAGCAGCGGGACGGTTTATAGCGCCTCGCCTCGCCTGCCTTATGTCTTAGTAACATAATGAACTGTTTAACTTTTTACAAGCTTTTATTTAAGCGTTTGTCAGTTTTTGAGATACTTAAAAGCTATGATAAGCTTCCTATGAGGATCGAATGGATTTGAAGACCGATGATCTCTTAGTCTTTAGGAACCTTGTAATAAAATAATGTCACCTCATTGAATTCAACGTTAGAGTCGACATACTACCACTAGGTATGAGTAGAAGTTTTACTTTTGAGTATTTGTTTTTCCGAGATTAAAGTAAGAAATATCATTTTCATTTGTTGTCTTCAATACCTATTTTTATATATCATTTACAGAAAAACTGCTCCATAAGCTACTCAGAAATGACCCAAAAAGGAATCTGAATAACGTGTACTTTTTCAGGGATATTTGGCGATTTTTAATACCAATACCAAAGTGGCAAACAAGCGTGCGGCCGGGTCGCCTGATGTTAAGCAGCCGCCGCAGCAATCAGGCGTTCTAATCTTTTTTAATTCAAAAGAAAAATTTAGAGGAGTCGCATCTTATCAGTTAGAGTTATATTAAAACTTGTTACTTAGAAGATTACTATTATTCACTTTACAGAGTTTTAAAAGGTTGTTCCAAGCACTCCAACCAGGTAGGTAGATTATCAAGTAGGTATTTCAAGTAAGTGGGACTTTACACCAGGCTGAGTTAGAGTGCTTGTGCGCACCGGTGACAGTGATCGAGCGTCTGCAGCAGGAAAACGTGTATAATATATAAAATAATATACTGTATTATGCACCACCCACCTCGCAACACGGGATCGCTATGCCATTTAGGGTTCTTGCTGAATTGGAAATTCTATAGCGTAAGTATTGAAGAACCAATTTAGCTAGAATTCTAAATGGCGCAACAATCGCGGAGCGTGATGGTATATATCACTGTCGTAAAATTAAAAAAATGTTTGCTGAAATCCTACGATCCTACGATTAATAACGTATAACGTATAATAACGTATAGATACAGTTTAAAGTAGCCTTATTAACCGACTTCAAAAAGGAGAAGAAGGTTTGTTTCCTTAGATTTCTCAAAGACGGCGGTTGGACTGATCTAGAAAATTATTGTTTTGTTTAATACGGTATATTTATTTTTACTTCACATTTGTTCCGGTTGCCATCTAGTCTGGGACTGATGGTGATGATAGAATCCTGAAAACCTCGAGGGAACTATTTAAATATTATAGACACACGTACAGTGATTTCGGTTTATATTTTTTGTAGTTTTAAATCGTGCATTTGTTTTCGGCAAGCATAATTTGGTAAAGTTTAATAACTGATGGCATTTTAAACTCTGTTAAATAAAACTATTCACATCGTCTGTCACGATAGTGTCTATTAATTCCTTGCAAGTTTAAGAAATTAGCACCACTTAAAATTCGCAGAGTGAACTCAGAGCTTCTCTTGCTTTAAGGACTGTCAGCTGAAAATAAGCCTTATCTGATCCTCCTCTGCAAAGAAGCTTGTATGCAGTGGAGTCAGTATCAATGCAGCTGTACCTATATGCCTAATATTTAGCTATAAACCCGACAGTCCCAACGCCGCGTGCGCAGGTACCGCGTTCCCCCGCGCCCCCGCTCTATCCGTTAGGCGCACAGCCTCCGCGCTTTGCATAACGACCTGCGCCTAACCTCACAGCGCACCCACAGTCCCGCAGCCACAGCTACCTGTGCCGTAGCCACAAATGAATCAGATGATATATAGTAAACAACGAAGGCTTTGTTTTAAGAGAAATGTTCTGAGCAAACCGTAAACTGAAAATTAAAAAAAGCAAGCTGTGCTGTAATTCAAAGTCACTCCTTTAACACGTTTGGGTTTGCTAAAAAGAAGAAACCAATACTTGAATGGTTTATCGGGTTTGGAAAATAGAATAATTATCCCGGAAGATCGAATCACTGGAAATATTTTGTGCCTACATTAATTTTGTAATTGATTAAACACTACCCACTATGCTCTGGTATGTGTAGCAAAAAAAAATGTTTAAGTACTTATTGTAACTTAACTTACCAAGACATAATTATCATGCTTTTCTAGATTCACCTCTACTCTATATATTGTGTAGTTTTGCAATCAGTCATTAAAATATAAACATCAAATAAACATGTTGCTTTTTATGACCCTATTGTTTATATGATCAACCTAGAATGTCCTTGGCTTAAATAGAAGTTAGGGCAGGAGTAATAAAGCTATAAAGAATATCCTGAACGACCTTATTGGAATGCGCAGCGTGGTCGCGGGAACCAAAACAAAGGCGTACGCGCACCTTCTCGAGTTATATTACTTCAACCACAACATGGTCGACGTAAACACGTCTTTTCTAGGCCGCACTACACTCCAAAACACATAGACCAGGAAGGATAAAAAAACATATAGGCCCAGAAAGGATAGAAGTCGGTCGGTCGGTGGTTCTGGCTTTTACGACTAAAATAGACAACCTAGATAGATGCTTTAGAAATGGTCTCGAGGTCGTGCGTCGTGCGTGACAATTTACGTGTACAAAATAGTATAACACTACCCTATACCCTACCCTACTATAGTAACAGTATACTAGTAGTATATTTGTTTACAAAGTTTACCTAAGTTTTGAGAATAAGCCATTTATGAAGGGTCATACCATACTTGTAGAACCGTGGGTATACTCGTAGTGTAGAGCTAATATACAGGGTGTCCCAAGAAGTAGTGATATACTGAAGCTGGGAGGTAGAGGACCTAGAGGGCTATCTGAATCACCCCCATGTATGTTCCGCGATTTTTCGTATTTTCGGAGTTATGATTTTTTTTTAATTTTTCACCTGTCGCCGAGTACGATGAGATTTTTATTTATGGTGACGTGAATTATTGCGGTAGATGCTTGATTTTTTTTGTGTGCTACGCTGATAGATAGGCCAATTCAGTATGGTAACATTTACTATCGTTAGATCTTTGAATGGAATAAAAAAAAATTAATGCCAAGAAAGATAAAATTACCCAGTATGTTCACAACTTCAAGGGCGCTTAGAAAAATAAAACATACTGGGTAATTTTATCTTTTTTGGCATTAAATTTTTTTTAAGTTTTTGAGAAACGGGCCCCTGGTGGAGTGAAAAAAGTTCACCTGATATTAACTGAACTATACTAATAGGTCATGTTAGAGCTTTAACGACATATACTATGTCGCGCTTTTAGAGCGCAAGAGAGCGGCGTCCTCCGAGCTTTCAGACGCGAAGGGCTTTACGGCAACACCTCACAGAAACACTGGAGCGGCGCGAGCAAACAGGTTTAGATTCAAAACCGAACGCCCGACTCATCGCGGTAAAAAATCTAACCGCTCACCTTGCAGCTTCTTCTCCGTTTCCCAGAACTTTTGCAGCTCGGTGAAGTACTTGTCGAGGATGAACACCTTGGAGAGGCCGAGCGTGGCCATGGCGGGCGGCGCTGGCGCATCCCAGGCCGCGGCCGCGCCGCAGTATCACACGCGAGCTCTCGCGAGCGCCGGCAGAGGCGAACTGTGATGTGACCGCCCCGCCGGCCCGCCCCCCGCATACACCAAGTGACACAGGGTTGCCAGACGGTATGTTTTTCAGATATACCACGGATTTGCATATTTTTCCTGCTCAATGTTTCACTAAAGAGGTTCGCCTTTGTAGGTGCCCTTTAATTCCCGGTGTAATAGTTAATTTGTTTTACAAGAGGGCAAAGTTGTTTAACCCTCGTGCCTTGAAGAAACCCTAGCAACGTTCAAGATTCCACTTTTCAATTTTAGAAGCAAACTGTAAAATATCAAACATAATCAAACCAAATCAAATCAATTATTAAATATTTATCATTCAAATTCATCATTTCAAAGTCAACTCTACCAGCCATCGTAAGGAAACGAAACAACTCAAAATTCGTATCAAATTGCTTTGCCACACATGTGGATAAAATGCAAGATCGGATTTCACGTGTATTGTGCCGCGAACGCCTGAACTGTACAGCGCGCACTTTGTCGACGTCAAATGAGGTGAAATAGGCAGAGTGCCGGGAGGGGAGTAGACACCAAACTCAGGTTACTGTGTTATAGTTTATATCATGTCACTATACAAGTCACCACCAATCTCCTCTAGTAATTCTAATAATCAACTATATATATTGTTAAACTACGTGTCTTGAAGAGGAAATCCCTTATCGGATGGAGAGGTGTTTTATCTGTTCATTAATTCGCTTAGCATCCACTACGTGGTTTACGTGTACTACGTGAGCTACGTGTAGATACGCGCATCTGCCTATCACAGAGGAGTGTCTTTTCAAAAGGGTTTATTTTTCTGGGAATCTATTTCTAAATTGGACCTTAAGTTTTCTTGAGCAAGGTTCTCTCTAGAAGTACCGCTAAGAAAAAAATAAACCCTTTTGAAAAGACACTCCTCAAATATAGTAATGCCGCGCAAGATGTCAATTGTCAATTTATTGAAAAGATCGTAATCAATTAAGTATCAAGACTTTTTTAATTTGTGCCTGGTAACCCGCGCTGAGCCGACACCTACTTTTGGAGTAGAAACGTCCCGAGTATTCTGCCGTCGGCATACATTATCCCCAACTTCTAGCTAGACCAATCCTGAGATTGGGAAGGATTTATCTAAATGTCCATATAGACCTGCATATTTGTACTGTATTTTTTTTTTCATATGCAGGTAAACAACACTTTTGCAAGCAGAAAGACGCAATATAATGACTTAATTATGAACTAATAAGAACAATTCAATTTCAATGTTTTTTGCAGTTTTTGGCCGAGAATAAAGTCTCCAAACTTCAAGTTAGGTTCCGTGAGTTGCATGTAAACATGTCTCTGGCTGCACCTCCACAGTACGGCCACCCAAAAGTTCAGCGCCGCGGCGAGGGGAGTGGAGGGGGAACTGGTTTGTTTGTCTCCCTCCCTCGCTGCCCCAGAGGGAGCTTTCGTAGCCTTACTATAACAAATACTACCAAAACAATCTTAGTGCTTTGTAAGAATACAAACAAAATACCAACTATGCCACCTGTCCGTTAGTCAATTCGAAATGGATTAGTATTAGACAGTAATCCAGTTTTGTTAGCTACAAAAACAGCCGCAGCGCGCGTTGAACTCTAATGTATGAGACACGAGTATGCGCACGCGCGCGTGTCTAAACTAAATTCACAATGAAATGAACGACTAAACGTATTATTTTTTGTTTGTTTTACGTAAATTATAAATTGTATTTCGAAAATTTTGTATATGTGTCTTTCGACATAAATAAAACCAGTGATACTGATAAACACAAATTTAATTAGTTAATTAAACATACTTTCGCTCTAACTTTTTCCGTTAGGTACTAGGAAATTAGGATATCAAGCTTTATCTCATATCTTCTTCTGGTAGCATCCCAGAGAAGTCAGGGTCATTTTTGCTAAATAATCCCAAGATTAAGCTCGGGTGTTACTTTTTACGAAACCGACTGCTATGTCCTTCAAACTCAAACGGAACGATTAAACTTTACAAAATAAAATTACTCGTCTCGTGAATATTGATCTCTTGACTTACAGGCCAATTGAAACAGATCGAATAACTAAAACTCGAATGTGCCTGTTAGGAATTGGAAATAAATTATGAATGTTTCCGAAACCTTTCCCAACTTTATGAAAATTTCTGGAACTTGCCCACGATATAAATACATAATATATGTTTTGGACAGCTATGAGCCGTGGCAAATAGCCGGGACAACACGAGGAAGATGATGATGATTGGACAACTATTCGTCACTCACGCCCTCTATCTCATTGCTACCACACTCGATGCATACCTTTGCGCCTTCACTCTGCGCGCGCGCCGGAGCCTAGCATACAAGTACGAATACTACGACTCTACATCTAGATGGCGCCTATTTTTTAGCCCCGTCACATCTAGGGGCCTATAGTAATAAAGATGACAGTCGATCATAGAAATATGCAACCGAAAGTGAAATAATCTATGGAAATAATTACGTGACTTTTCGTACCATATGTTATCCCGATTAATATTTTCTTTTAATTTTTCGGTACGATTGTCTTTTTGGTAGAGCCCCAGAAATAGCGATAAAGCGCGATGTCGAGAGTTTGGATAGTGTTAGGGTAATATTCCATTTCTGACCGCAGCTGCACTACTGGTACTGAACGCGTCGCCGATACTGTCAATTTCCATAGTAAAATGAACAGTAGTGCAGCTGCGGTTGGAAATGGACTGTCACCTTAACGTTGAATCCGAATAACGAGAAGTTTGCACGTTGAAAGAACAAAGAGTTAGTGCAACATTTTGCGTATATCCATATAAAGCTGCTGTGATCCGTTACTAGGAACAAACAGACACATTCATTTACATCAATACGTAAAAAATCTATCTTTCGCTTAGGTTACGCTATACTTATGCTACGCTATACTTATGGGCCATATTAGTACCAATATATGTCAGTGCTGAACAGTATGACACAATCGGGCTAGCCACGACGGCCATATTACTTTCCCATTTATGCACTCCCTGAGCTCCCTGAGCCCGTACCATGAGTCACTGACAGTGTCAAAACTGACATAAACGCCATCGAGAACGTAATTTACTTTCTATACATCTCGTTCGCACTAATATGCGAGTACGAGCGAGATGTATAGAAAGTAAATTACGTTCTCGATGGCGTTTATGTCAGTGCCAAACTGATGGTAGCCGTACTGGAAGAGTAGCGCAAAGCGCAAGTAACGCGGGCGGTGTGAATTGTCATATAATGCACAAATAGCATGCTAACGCGTGTGCATACGCATAAATCTCCTGCAAATCCTGCGATAGTATGTTACACAACGAAAGCCGCAAAAATATCTAACAATATCTTATTTGTAGAGCCATAAGAACGAGTCACATATTTTTGCGGCCTTCGAAGAGTAACATATTATTGCAGGTGACTGTACATCCCTTACCAGTAAACCGACGTAAAACAACGAGCACCGCCCTCCTTATCTAGATTAATTCGCGTCGAGAAATAGGTTCATTTTTAGAATCGCAGAACCACAGAGTAAGAAAGACTTATCTGGCTGTTTGGATCTTACTCCCGCCTTAATTTAAAAGACTGTAATTTAGTAGACAACTCAGATGGATATAGGATATTTTGGACTTCGTTTTGAAGTGCAGTATCATGAGGTTTGGTCTACCTTGGATTTACTCGTTTTATTAAATCTGGCTCTGTTTTCACATATTTCTACCTCTCGTGTATAGGGATGTCCTATATATGTATACATATACAGGGTGCTTCCTGTAACAGGAGCAATAAATTAAATTAAAGGCTATACTCCTCAAACTGACCAACGTTCAGCAACTTTTAAAAATAATGAATCCTTTAGACTTCCATTTCATACAAAATAAATATTGCCATCAGTGTATTTGACGTTGCTTGTCACGCTTTAAACATAACAAAATTTGCAATAAATTGCGTCTTAGAATAAACTTTAAAGTGTAATATAAATCAAAACGTGAGTTATTTTCAAAAGTTGCTGAACAAATGTTGGTCAGTTTGAGGAGTACAGCCTACAGTTTAATTTATTGCTCCTGTTACAGGAAGCATCCTGTATACGTACGTATATCAGTAACTGATATACATAAGTATGTTTATGTTCCTAAATTTCCGACGCGGCCGCTACCACCGCACAATCTTAGTCGTAGCAAGGAGCAACATTGTCGCGCAGAAAATAATATCTAAGACATCTAAGTAGTCTTCCATTTCTGTGAAGCCTGTGCTACATTAAACAACATCACAGTCATGTTTGTAGACCATTAATGAGACCATAAGGAGAGTTTGACCATAAACAAAAATCTGGCCGAGCAAGTTGGCGATCGCACTGTGCTTTTCGTACCGATGAATCAAGAATCAAGAAGACTTTGTAATAATAATGTATAAGTTTATATACTGCATATAGCAATACTGCATTAAATAAATAAGGTGTCTACAGTTTTTGCTTTCACGAATTATTCAAAACGGAATGTATTGGGTTACACGAATTAATTATGGACTTGACCACTTGTAGAGCTCAGAATACAACTAAACGTATAGGTACACTTCCCAAGTTGCTTACGAGTAATCAATCAGTAAAAATGATAATGAAGTACATACCTATATTACGTATACGGTCCACAATAACATATACCAGGGAAATTTACCAGAGTTGACAACATGGAAATCGAACGCCAAATATTAATCCAAATACAATGTAAATGGTAAATAATTGGTGTTTAGACTCAAAGCACCTTGAGACAGGCCACAGAAAAGGTTTGGCCGGTCTGGCTGACTTTGACTACTGGCCGTATATTCTCTCGGGCGAGAGAAATGAGTGGAAACCTAATGTGAACTACGAACTACCCTATATGTGCGCCTGATCGAACAATCGAAGAGCACAATTATTTATTGGGCGTCCGACTCACGTAGAATTGCGTAGCGAATAAAATAAGTTTACAGTGTTGTATCCCGTGTAAAAACTGGGCGATTGCCGCCGAGGTGCGGCCGGGGCGCCCGTCGCGAGTTGCATATGCAACGCACGGAGCTTTTAACTTTTCTATAGATCCCATTTGAAGTTCTGCTTGCAACTGCTTGTTTTCCCGTACGTCACTGCTAGGGTTTGCAAGATCCGTAATTTTTTCGGATCCGGATATTTCGGATATTAAAATTTGACGGATCCGGATATCCGGATAATTCGGATAATACGGATCTGTATCAAGAAAGGTGACGAAATTTACAACTTACATACAACGAACAGCTAGTAAAATGTAAAATGTTAATATTTTAGTTAATTACAACTATTAATAATTATTATTATTATCTCAAAACGATATAAATAAGTATAATAAGATATTCAGTGTAGTCTTAATTAGGTATTCCTATTAATAATAGTATGCATTTTTTTTAGGAGGCCGTAGTCGATTTGTAACCGAAAACGCCAAAAATGAAGTAATTAAAGCAAATTTATTTCTATATATCTGCTCAGAAGAATTAATTCTAAAGGTGCCTAAAAACACCGCTTTAACTTCGGCGTTTTTTCTTAAATTTGCCATTATAAGCTCACAAAATAGAAAATGGAGAAAAAGTTACATTTACGTACTTTTATTATTTTATACCGGTGTGGTGTGATATAATTTATACTATTAAAAAACGTAATTCCTTTACCTTGGTAAAATAGCTATACCTTCAGTCGTTAGATTGAGAAAAATGGCTTAGAAAAAGTATCTAACTCATTTATTCAGTCCCCATTACAACAATCTTCCATTATAGGTATATATAAATCCAGTTAATTACTGCAAAATAATGTGAAATTACTACAAAAGTTTCGGGAAATTAAGAAATTTGGGCTACAGCTTCTTAATAACGAGAAAAAAATATCAATATTAGTTACTCAGTTAGCAGCACATCAAGCACATGTTATTTATGTTAACAGAAGACTGGGAACGGACACGATAACACAAAAAAGTCACTGATAACAACACGCACAAGCACTAATGATGTTCCAGGTAGACGACCCAAAGGCGACTGAGCGAAAACCTGATAACAATTACTTTAAAACATACAAATATTTACCCTTATTCCAGTCAGGAGGCATGCAGGTAGCTCGTTTTAAGACTGTTACTGTTACTACTGTTTAGTTGAAGCAATATTTGTATTTATTTTATGACGTTATCGCGTACCAATAACGCGACCAATACAATATTTAACGGATCCGTGAGATCCGAAATATCCGGATCCTATGAGACGTTGGATCCGGATCTTGGATTTGACGGATATCCGGATATATCGGATATCCGGATATCCGGATCTCAAACCCTAGTCACTGCTTTTTGCTGGCAACAGTCTTATTTTCTTGCTTTTACCTTCTACCCAACATTTTAGCTCGTAATTTGAAACGCAAATGAACAATATCACTTACCCACCGCCATCCAGTACTCGATCCTCGCCAAACACTTATTTCATGGGTTCACTTTTTATTAATCATTAGTTAACTTTTAGTCCATCAGTTTTCTCATTTATTATGTTATCACGTTACCGAAATATTAGAATATAAATATTATTCATAAAAGGGAAAAAATGCGTCATAATCGCTTGGTGTTGGTGCAAAAACACCCTCTTATCAGAGAACTTCAACTAACAGTTACCTATATAACCTACAGTCCAATTTTTTTTTGCATTAGAACTTAATCTCCAAAAAAAGCTGTACTGAGATGGTTTCTTAACTATTTTATTTGAAAGTTTTCCGATACATATGCAAGATCAGATGCTGTGCGATAAGCTCGCGGATTGGGAGAAAACTAGTCGGCGCCGGCGCCGGTGCGCGCGCCGCGCGTGCGTGCCGCCGCGTCGTTAACAAGCGCGCTAATCGACCACGATCTACAATGTTCGCTGGGGTCACAGCACCCCGTCCCGAAAAATATCAAGATGGTCTTTTAGATCATGGAGATGCAGATTTCAGTCTCATCCGATACGGAGGTATTCATGTAACGGATTAGAATGAAATCTGGCTCGTTTAATCCTTCGACGAATTATTCCGATCGAGGAACAGGCGTCATGTGCTATCAAGTGATAGAATAAACTGCGCCAAAAACGAAGAATATATATGCATTTCAGCCTCCCCGGTTCTCTCTCTTAAAATTCAATACAATCTACAATTAATCAACTCTACAATCGAATAAAATAAAACGCACTACGCTGAAAATAAATGGCTCCAAAAAGAAACTGTCTCCACGTCCGCTATTTATCCTTTCCTAAGCTAAGGCTATCAAACAATGCACTAAGCAGGCATCTGAAGGAAAACACAAAGTAATAGAAGCAAAATAGATTCTCCGTGATCGTAACAACGCCCAGCAGCCGATAATGGCGTCAGCCGCACGCCTTACAACAAGACTTGGGTGTCATTGCCTCTTACTAGCACCGGCGAGTCGAATGATCTTGCAAGCCAGTATAAGACTGCCTTTCCAATGAGGCGGAGATGAGAACAGACGTGCGGGAATCGCCCAATAGTATTGGTAGGTAGTCTTCTCCGCTCCGATTACAAGCAATGCTATGATTAATTCCGCACCGCACATCTCTCATATCCGCTCACCTACGTCTCATTGGAAAGGCAGCTATAATCCGCTCACGGCTATGCAAAGTTGTTACGGATCACGGAAGAAAGAATGAGTGTTTGTTTTGTGTTACGGATCTTTAACAAAACAAACATCTCTATAACATAGCTAGTACCTAAAACAGCCCATATGCAGAGCGTGCATAGAAACAGAGAAAACAAAAATACATTCTTCTGGATTTTACCAAAGAAAGTAGAAGTATAAAGGAATAAGATACCAAGGGGCTCCGTGCACCTTTCGGGAAGCAGCAACTTGAAAACTTAGTTAGGTTTCGTTGATGAGCTGGGGTGGTTAGATCAGAGTAGCGCTCGAAATAGGCACAATGGCGGATTTGCGGAAAATGCTTAAGTATATTAGTTCTCCTAAGAACTCGAGTATAAAGGAATAAGATACCAAGGGGCTCCGTGCACCTTTCAGGAAGCAGCAACTTCAAAAACTTAGGTTTCGTTGATGAGCTGGGGTGGTTAGATCAGAGTAGCGCTCGAAATAGGCACAATGGCGGATTTGCGGAAAATGCTTAAGTATATTAGTTCTCCTAAGAACTCGAGTCGGTCGCTAAGCAAATGGAAGGTCAGGGTCTGCCTGCTGACAATAAATATTGGTGCATTTCTCGCGCAATTGAATGCGGCGTCGGCGGGTGTCGGCGATAACGCCAATTAAGCGCGCGATAGCGTCGCGCACCGCCGGCCGCTCACGACACCCGGGCTACAATGTACTAGATAACTTCGTCTTCCTTACCGTGTATTTCGAATACTTAGCGAGCGCGAATCGAACAGGATAAATAATCTTCAAACCTTGCATCAGAATTTGCAAGTATGCTAGGGCAAAGAAACATAAACACTATTAAGTACCCAACTAGCTAAATATCCTCACACCCAAGTAAATAGATATATGTAGTTCGTAACTCCTCCTGTTACAGAACAGCAAAGCTTTTCCGTAACTGGGTTTGCTCGCTGTGTATAAACTATGAATACTTATCATTAAAAAAAATAGTTAAACTACTTAGTTAAATCTACCAGGGATCGGATACCGGTATTTTTTGTATGGGAACGAAAACGGTATATTTTCGTTCTTTGCTAATTATTTCATTTCTAACTGGGCAATCTAATAATACGAAGTCGTTTTTAGGGTTCCGTAGCCAAATGGCAAAAAACGGAACCCTTATAGATTCGTCATGTCTGTCTGTCTATCCGTCTGTCCGTCTGTCCGTCTGTCTGTCCGTCCGTATGTCACAGCCACTTTTCTCCGAAACTATAAGAACTATACTGTTGAAACTTGGTAAGTAGATGTATTCTGTGAACCGCATTAAGATTTTGACACAAAAATAGAAAAAAACAATAAATTTTTGGGGTTCCCCATACTTCGAACTGAAACTCAAAATTTTTTTTTTCATCAAACCCATACGTGTGGGGTATCTATGGATAGGTCTTCAAAAATGATATTGAGGTTTCTAATATCATTTTTTTCTAAACTGAATAGTTTGCGCGAGAGACACTTCCAAAGTGGTAAAATGTGTGTCCCCCCCCCTGTAACTTCTAAAATAAGAGAATGATAAAACTAAAAAAAATATATGATGTACATTACCATGTAAACTTCCACCGAAAATTGGTTTGAACGAGATCTAGTAAGTAGTTTTTTTTTTATACGTCATAAATCGCCTAAATACGGAACCCTTCATGGGCGAGTCCGACTCGCACTTGGCCGCTTTTTTATTTCATTTTTCTACTGACGGAATGCCTTGACAGACTATAACACTTTTGTCACGTCGAGCGCGATCATCACTTATAGGTATAGGTAGTAGTTGTAGTTCATGCACTTTAGTCATAGGTACCTAGTTAATACTGGTTCTCCTTTACGGATATTGTCATATCAGTTGTATTGTAGCGTCACTCTAGAAAGCTTCGGCTACGATGACAGACTATAAAAGATAAAAAGTATTATTAATTTATGAAATTACACTTGACTTTTTATACAACAGGTGTGAAAAGCGCCCGCTTTGACTCTCTGCACTCGAAAGCGACATGTAAGCGATGGCGATAACTCCCTTGTCAGACTGCCACTATAATTTCTTCTCACCGCGTTAACCACGTCTTTGAATTCAGGAGGCGTATTGCTCTCCATCTTTTAAACGACTTCAAAGAATAAAGTCCTAATTTAGGCGGGCATTTTTTCCCTCAGAACGTCGTAATTTATTTATTGCTCGATTTTAAAAACTATTTTTTGTGTCAAATGCTTCAAATATTTTTAATAAGCCAGGTTATTTGTTAGACCTGAAAACTGATGTTTCAATTAAGTAAACGATAGAATTTCTCAAACTTGTTGGCTAGTTACTTAATCTTAATCTCTTCTTTTCAGACTGTGGCTAGTGTTAAGTGTTGCCCGACCAGACGTAAGTACGCGCAAGATACTACCCTTCTGTCTCTTATTGTATAATTCAGTAGGAAAAAGACGGGTAGTATCTTCTGCTACGCATCTGTCTAACGTAAGTATAGTTAAAGTCTATTTTTTTATTCGGTAGACTGAAATGACAGTTAATAGTATGAAATGACATTTCATGTTCATACAATTAACTGTCATTTCAGTCTACGGAATAAAAAAATAGACTTTAGTTGTAAATAAAATGTAATTGGTTCTTGAAAAGTGTCATCGTTGTCATCGTCATGTCAGTATCATGTGTATATTGTGTATACTGATTTAATTCATTCAATTTAATGAAAGACAGACTTCATATATTATTACATTTATTACATAAGGATTTACATTTACACGCTCTTATATCTTCCTATGGAGTAGGGTCTTACTGCTTTTGGCACCTTTTACGACAGAAATTAGCATTTTATCACTTTGCGTTAGAAGCTAATTTACAAAGACAATAGCCACTTTAGCAAACATTGTTTTTGTTTAACCCTTTGACCGCCGTTGGCATGTATACAAGACAACGATAGAACGATACACTGGCGCCGCTGTCTTGTATACAAGACAAAAATTCAACCGCTCGGTAAATGTGGAAAAAATATCAATTATAATGTTTTTTAGACTCATGTTAACGTTTTAGGTCCTTGTTTAAAAAAAATTGCATTTATTGCAGCTATAGAAATCCATTCTTTTATAATAAGGCTCTCAAAAAAATTGCCCCAGATTTCAACGTTTTTCTTGTTCCTCGTCGCCGTTGTCTTGTATACAAGTCAGCTAGGGATGGGAATGTTAACTCGATATGAGAATATTCAAAATAAATATCAAATCGCAAATCTGGTTTTATTTAAGCATTTGAACACTTGTTAAATGCCAATTGGTGGTAACTAGTAACTAGAATACGTAAAACGAGACGAGAGAGACAGGCATTAACTATAGCTGAAGTTCAGGGAGCTTCTTCAGCTGTTGATAGTAGAGTCAGACAAGTAAATCTGTCCTTGTGGTTTATTTGCAGAACAAAAAATTCATTTTAAGATGATAGTGTAGTGGGGAGTGATACCCTGCAGTGACCGCTTTGCACAAGAATGGTACAGGCGGACGCTAGGACTATATAGTCAGTGTCGCCTAACTATGAGAATGTTATATATTTGAAATTGACGAAAAATTGTCATGGTAGGGAGGATGTAATACGGGAACTGAGAAGCTCATCTAAGGAACATATCGAATGTGAAACATGCATTCCCGAACATTTCCGATCCCCACCCTTTTCCAATATTATTGTTCTTCACTCATTGACAATTCAATTAACCCACGTGCAATTTTCCCCAATGCAGTTCCGGTACTTACATTTATATTATCGACACACGATGCGCGGCTCTAACGTTACGCTTAAAAAGTTTACGTACCGACAAGCGCTTACGCCGTTGACCTAGAGACTATTATTACTTAATCCGCGCGGAAACAGTCCTTGTCGGTCTGCACTGCGGACAGTCCATGCGCGCCGTTGTCTTGTATAAACGACTTCTTGTACAGCCTAGTGCGGTGATATTACGTCATGAATCGATATTGTTTAGTGGTTGTTTTTAATGATAAAGACCTTTATTCTTAACATTGTCGTGTGTAAAAAATATGTAAATTTTTGGCATTTTCGAAATAAATTAAAGTTGGATAAGAACAAAGCCAAATTGAGAAGATTTTTACCATAAATTGTAAATATTGATATCACTATTTGCAATCCCTAAACTTTTTATTAGTTGTTTACTTAAAATTTGCTCTGGCGTGTGAGTGAGCGTCTTTGCGGACTAGGTCCGGCGGCCAAAAGGTTAAATCTTGTAAGACTTAAGGGTCATTCTTCAAATGCTTCAATTCCGTATTACTCGCAGCAGGGTAATACATTTCTTGGAGCTAAAGTCAAATGACTCTTAGTCTCTACTTGCATTTCATAAAATTTTAACATTATAGAGCCTATCCTTAAGTCCAGATTAGAGTTCAGCCACAGTAAACATTCAAAAGGCTCCAAGGCAGATAAGTACAATATTGGCTAATAAAATTAGTCTTGTTTTACGCTGGCCGTTAAGTGTGTAAGCCGTTCAAAATGACCACAGCTTACGACACCTACGGCACGATACGATACAAAAAGTTAACGGAAATGACATAATTCCAGATTGATACTGATCGACGCGATCGCGCTGCGCCTACTTTTTGTTCCTATACGGGATTACACAAATACACCGATCAACAGGGAACATTTCCATACCTACCAATAGTACAGTATAATGAATGTACTTTACCAACACCAACTTTATTACTTTCTCACACATTTAGAAGCTCAACTTGATACGGGAAACTAATAAATAGTGAGATTACCTCTATTAGGTACATATAGCCACTTGGTAAAGTAATAGTGAAGTCATGATCAAACAGTAACTTTTCCAGAAGTTTTGAAAGACGATTACCCTCTGAAGACCGCAGCGTCCTGCGTATTACACAGACCCGGATTGATTTTAGATAACAAACAAGTTTGACCTTTGTCAAATTTACAGATAATTATTTTAATCAAGCAACTTATAACATTGCAATAAGATTTACTTAGGGTCGGCTGCACCAAACCGTCTGTCACCGTTAAAGCGTTCGCTAAATTTTATTGTATGGGAATTTTCATACTACACTGCGGATTGACGTTGATCAGTCCAGACTCCAGTCCAGTCAGTTAACTGGACCGACGATTATATTATTAAAATGGAGTGCTTCGTCGATTAGTGTATTGTGGACGGGACAGCTGACACGTTCAATGGGTGATTAGGAAAAGCACGCCAGCGGCCGCTGATTTGTGAGTTTGTTGACTGAGTAGCCGAACGGGTAAGCTGTTACTATAAGTCAGCGTTGGAGACACTTCGACGAAGTTGTTCTGTCCCATGTGGCGACCAGGACTACGTCGCACTCTTGATATGAATATAAAAGACAGAAGTCAAGACTGCCTCGCAGCTATATCATCTCAATCAGCGAGAAAGGCAGCGAAGAGATCATGAACTTATTGAACGCACCCTCGTAAAAGTCTAACATGCTATCTATAGTAACGGCACCAGTCATGGGACATTTAAGAGGAAATTTTGAGTATTTGTGATATTTCCCTGATACATGTAAAAGTTCTACCGCTTAGCTTGTTAAAAGATGAATATCCTATCCTTCTTTCATGTTTCAGGCGTGTTGTATCAAAGATACTGCAGTTAGTTTCCACATAATTAATAAATTAAAAGTATGTTTTTTTTCTCCAGTCATGGACACCAAAGCTCCAGTAATGGAACCCCGGTAATGGACGTGGATCCAGTAATGGGCCCCCTATAATGGGCATACCCTATCAGTATAAGATATTGGAATAGGGAATAAGTTTTTGGCAAAAAACTAGTTATTAGTCATTTTTGTCACCCGATTGCATTGTCATCCGATGTGCATACGTATCCAAAATTTCAACTCAAATGCCATTTCCAAGATTTGAACCACACTAACTAATACAGGGTGGATTTTCTTATTGGGTCAGTGAGGGCAGCTACCAGATTCCGTGCTGCTACGAGAAAACGGTCTTAGAAGACCTTCCCTCGATTTCAAATTAATGAAGATTGGCTTTTACAGATTTTGGAAAAAACATACAGGGTGCGAGGAAAAGGTAATTTTTGACAAACTTTTTTTTTGATGCCAATCGATCCCATTCCTATTGAGGATCAAAAGCTTGTATGGAACTAAAAAAAATTCCGGCTAGAAAAGCCACAAATCGAGGAAAACTTTTCCCATACAATTTGTATGAAAATGAAAACTTATATTTTTCACATGCTATTTTTGTATGCCAATCGATTCCATTCCTATCCAGTATCAATAGTTTTTTTGGGGTCAAAATTAAATTTCACATTTTCTCCATAGTAAATGTACCTATGGAATTTTTTTTTATTAATTTGTGGCTTTTTAGTACATTATCGTAAGTTGACCTCAAAGAAACTATACTATAAGAATGGAATCAATTGGCATAGAAAAATAGCATGTGAAAAATAAAAGTTTTGATTTGCATACAAATTGTATGGGAAAAGTTTTCCTCGATTTGTGGCTTTTCTAGCCGGAATTTTTTTTTAGTTCCATACAAGCTTTTGATCCTCAATAGGAATAGGATCGATTGGCATCAAAAAAAAGATTGTCAAAAATTACCTTTTTCTCGCACCCTGTATGTTTTTTCCAAAATCTGTAAAAGCCAATCTTCATTAATTTGAAATCGAGGGAAGGTTTTCTAAGACCGTTTTCTCGTCGCAGCACGGGATCTGGTAGCTGCCCTCACTAACCCAAAAAGAAAATCCACCCTGTATACAAACTAACAGGGCAAGTTAAATAAAATTTTGTAAAAACGATATTAATTTATCCGAAGTCCGGGAAGACCTCCTGACATAGTTCGTACGAGTAACTACATTATACTTCTGTATTGTTTAAACATGAAATTACGCCATGGCAAGCATCATGTAAATTATCCCATCATAGGAGGTATGCAGTTTTACAGCTCCTATAATGGGATTGGGCAAAATACCTCTATTTTTTATACATCTCTAGAGTCACAACATAATGTGTTGTATACCTTATCTCATGGTAAATGCAATTAACAAAACACATTCTAGTTTACACCAAGTAATAATTAATTACAATTTAATATATGAACTCACCTCTCTTAGCGAAGTTGTTAAGAATTCTTACTGGTTATTTTTTCCAGTGACACGACAACTTTTGGGTTGGCGCCAATTTCTTAAAAATTAACCGAAATTAATAAAAAGTAAAACTTAAACAGCTCTATGACTCTTATTTATGGTAAAATATTGCCAGTGTTTATAAACTACTTTTACATACTTATTTTAGAGGATTTGTGGTTTTATGTCCCATTACCGGTTCCACGTCCATTATAGGGTCCATTACGTTATAGTTCTATACCTAATTACCTACTCACTGACTCACCGTGTGGTGTCGCAGAAAGGCGTAGGCGCCGCCGCCGCTCACCGCCAGCACCCTCCGTCACCGCCCTGCAACAAAAATATTTCTGTATTTTTTTTTTACTAACAATAAGTTCTTCTTCTTAGATTATATCCCACTACTGGATAACGGCTTCACCCGTGTTACGCCAATTTTGGCCACACAATTTTGAATTTAGCCCATCGTTCCGGATGTATTCGAAATAGGTCCATCCATCTAAAAGTGTTAAATGTCATTTTAACACTTTTAGATGTAGGTACTTATCTAGATTAAGTTAGTTTGTTATTTATTTATAAGATTGCTGCGCCCTTGCAAGGTTCATATTATGTAATATGTTTGCAATAAATGCTTTTGACTTTTGTAACTCGTACTTGCGTGCATGTCCCGGGCGGCGCGGACGGTTGGCGCAGAAGAAGTCCGGGCGCACGCGGTGCGCGCGCAGCAGCGCCGGCAGGCGCGCGGGCGCCGCGGGCGCGCCGGGCGCCAGGGCCCGCGCCGCGCCTTCGTACGTCTGGTCGGGCAACAGCATGCCGGCATGGCGCCAAGGCAGCCCCGCCCAGCTCTAGCACCACTCTGCTTATAAAAAAAATACATTATTAATCGGCTCATAAAAATAGTTTTAAAATAGTGAACATTTTTAAAAATGCACCTTTCCGTCCTAGTCTTACTACCTACCTACCTACTATCTAGCCTATCTGCCTAGGACGCGATTAGAAGTCGCGGCTCTGAAACATTGGCCACCTCTCTAATACCAACTGAGCTAGCCCCAACTGGGAACTGACTGATAGCAACTGATATTCATTCATAAAAAGTCGACAACTGACTGCATTTAGGTAGACGATTTAGGTCTAATATGGGTATTATCATGCCGCGATCAGAAAGGGATTAGAAATAACAGATTTCCATACACTTACGTCAAAATCAATATGGATTGACAGCTATCTCAATCCCTTTCTAATCGCGATTCAGTAATAGGTAAGTTTCGATGTTGCTTTTAAACTCAAAAATTATAAATCCGCTAAGTCTGAAGTAACGCGTGGTACGCTAATTGGAATCTCCCTTTAATTGGACAATTAAATAATAAAATATTTATTGGGTGAGTATAGTTAGCTTAGCTATAATAAAAGATAGTGAGTATTACGTACGAGTCGCACAGTATGCTGTCCCGCACACCCCGCTGGCTCGATAGGAATCCAACCCCCGTCAAAACTCTAACCGTGCATCTGCATGCTGACTGTATATCAGCATGACATATTATCTACTCGTATCTGTTTGTTTATTCATTCATACGTTGTTATTTGAAAAAAATATAGGTACCTAATTGTATATTGCATAAGGAACTGTACTACGCTTTCGAAATTCTGTTTTAAGTTGCATATAACTCTTTTAGGTTAATTCAGACAATCTTGTACGGCTAAATACATCCCAACGAGCCCGTTAAAGCGGTGCGTTGGCAAATTCGACCATTAAAGCTTCTAACAAGGTGCTTTAAGCGTTAATCGTTTTACTAAATCGGATCGTAATTCTTGACTGATTGATATTAACGAGGCTTCGACAAGCTCACAGGTCCAACAGTTGGTTCCAATGTGACGCCGTATTAACAAAGACATAGGGTCCATGGATGGTAACTACGAGAAGTGTCTTCAATTGTTACAAGCGCACGAACATCGTTAGACACCGTGACGCGGCGAAACGCGAGTGAAGTACCTACGCTCCTAGGTGGTGATTCACGGAGCTTACCAACCAATACACTAAAGACGAACCACAACATAATCGTTAAGTAGTCTAAGGGCTAAATTTCCAGGCAAGAGCTCAGAGTTGAGTACAAAACCACTTATGAACAGTGTTACCTCGACTCGAAAACACTAGCATTGTGCACCGCTGAAAGCACGAGCTACATATATATATGCGTACCTACCTATGCGTGGGAAACATTGATGAATGCATGCACTTATATATTAACGTGAACGATCCGGTCGCCTTGATTCTGTTCCATCACACTGTTTACATGTGATATCGAATGTCAGATTGTTGTTGGAAAAAAACGCTGATTTCTAAACCTCACGCGAAAAAGCTTTTACAACGATCAGTTGACAAAGTCAAAGTCAAAATGTTAGTAAACGTTTATATAGACGTTCCGATATTAATTTGCCCTTTAAGAGATTGGCTGTTAACCAATTGCTTTCGTCGTGACCAATAAACGCGTCCCGATTTTCGAATGAGTGGATACGTCTCGAAGAATATTTGGGGTTGCGACGCGCGGGCGCGGGACGGATTGGACCGCGACGTGGTTTTTGCGCGGACCGGCGCGGACTACGGCATTACTGCGTTTTTAGGGCCGTCACAAAGTCAAGACATTGCCCAGAGAGCTTCTACATCTCACCGAGCTGTAGCAGCCTCTCCGGCCATTGAGCTCACGCCAGCCGCTCTTCACTAATTTCACTATATACAAACTGCATTGTCGTCGATATAGTCGTGGGTCAACAACCCGAAACAGCCCTATCAGCAACAAATGTAGTAAGGGCCACCCAAACACCAGGAAAGGATGTTTAAGAACACAATCATGTGTGCTAATACCAGCTAATACACTCAACACTGTAGTAGTCATGTGGGTGCGGCCGGTTCGTTAGTCGCGCGCCTCGCGACAAGCCATCAATTAAGCGGCAGACAGCGCGGCGTGATAAGACTGATAAGAGCGCAACAGTACCGCGACAGCTAGACGAGCTGCCCGACCGCTCCGCGCGCAAAAACAAGGAATGCATGCCCCACATCGCCTGCAATAATGCACTAACCCTGCAGGCTTTTATGTAGCGTTACTGCGTCTTGTTTAAACGGACCGCAGCGGCGCCTGTTTCTAACTCTATGTCTCTCAGACGTGCTTGGCTTACAGGACTGCAAAGTTTACTTTCATTTTGCTAGTAATTTGATATATAATTTATGATAATGGATAAGATATGGCTTTATATAGAAAACGCACGATATTTCCTCTCATAACAAAAACTAGCTAGGAATGACTGACGTTTATCAGTGTACAAGCTCCCTAATCATTTGCGACAACCGGAGCTGGGGTCTGATTGCAACCGCTTGCCTAGCGAACAAGCGCAGTAACAATTAAAAAGGATCTTCAGGTCACTTTACAATGGTTTTCTTAAGAAGTCCACTCGCTAAATCAATGGGAATGCATGAGGGAGACAATTCGCAGAAGCGCCCGCGGATGCCGCGCTGGGTCCGCATTTGGGAGTACAATTGCATGATGAAATGTGAGTTTGTCACATCACAGGCCCGCGTACGCTAGAGACGACGGCCCAAAACCGGATTATCTTTTACGGACGCTGACGTCCGATTTTGTTTTCGTCGCTGCGGAATACAAATGATGCAGTTTCACGAGTCACAACAAGTGCGTGTGGAATGCACCTCTTAAAAATTTGACGATCAGTGTACCTGATCTGAGGGAAATCCATCTTTCCCTGCCTAACTAACAGTAGTACTCGTAGTAGGCTTCCATATTTCTCATGCGGTTACTATACTACGGCAAAACAATGAGATGGAAAGTCGCTTTTATGATGGATAACTGTTCACATGGTACTTATACGTTGAATACGAGTATTTATATATAAGAGCTATACTGTGTAATAATGAGCAATGAAGAAAAACACCTAGAATGATTGTTAAAGGAAAATTTATTGTAAGTCATTTTCGGTTTTGATGTTGTGGTCAACCAACGTATTTAGAGGCTACTGGCTACCTAATATACAAATGGTACAATAAATATTACCTATATTATTTATCCGTATGAAATATCAACATTATCAACAACACACATTAGTCTTCTGAATATGAAAATGTATTGAGTAGGTAGTTAAGTATGTATGTGTGTAGTATGTACAACTTAAAAATGGTTTTTATTTATCGTAGAAAGGCTAACGGATTTAATACCTAATGAAAGGAAGGTCATAAGAAAAATACGCCTACACTGCTGGAACAAGATACGCGTACGAGTCGTACGTGAGTGACAGTTTTACCAACAAATCAGCTAAACTTGAAGATAATGTTGTTGTTACGTGGTTTACTGCATCGTACACACTAAATAATTACAATATACCTACATATCTCCATCTTCTGTGATAAAAATTAAAAATTAGTGTGGTGCACTAGGGTCTGGGATAATTAGACCGGGCCTTATTTGTTTATACAATATAGGTAGGTCTAACAAAACATAGGTACCTACTCCGTAGTAGGTACCTATATTTTGTTAGACCTACCTGTGTACAACTCCTATATCGCGCTATTTCTAGATTATTAGAGATGGAGGATGCGTGATAGAGACGCGGCGCGAGGCGTTCGAGAGTGCGAGTGGCCGGCAGGTCGCGGGTCAGGGCTGAGGGCGCGCAATTACTGGGGCGGCGCGCCGCACGCGCCGACTACTCCACAATTTATATAATGAATTTTAATACGCGCCCCGCCGTTCCCACGAGACGATTACTGCGCTATGGCGGACGATTTGCGCAAGTACCCACTAGAGCCGCGAGCTAATCTCACGGGCGCGACGTGCGAATTAAGATACATGCACTTGCACCCCAGGCCGCTGTTTTATTCACAATACGTTTTATACTCTCCCATGATTTGCTCCTAAAACTCCTAATATCCTCAACTCTATCCATAGGTCCGCAACAAATACGCATAATAAACGTCTGCGGTATAAACGAGCTTTTGTTTTTACGTTTGTTGCTACAGCCGCGGTCAGAAGACATTTATCTATAGGTCGTATTTATCAATGCGAGAGTGCAAAATCAGCTATTTTTGAAAATTTTTGTTAGTGATGTTATGACATTTATCATTTGTCGTGGGACGTTTTGCCCCTAGTATACCGGTACATGGTAGAGTTACGGTCTGATAAATAATCATGGCATAAAAACTACCGCAATATTAAGTGTAAGATAAAAGAATCTCACTCACGCGTAGCGTAGGCCTAAAACCAACCACTATTAAGTAGACTCTGTTAGTGAATGAACCTCGGATCGGCGTAGCAAGTTTGCGGTGTCTGTATTGTGTTGGTGTCGGGTGTCGCGTGGGAGCGCTAGTGCTGGGGCATAGACTAGGAATCCTCTAGACGGAGTTTAGAGCAATTATTTCATGAAACCGATGCTGCCAAAAATCCGGGGTGCGGGGGGACGAGGTGAGCGAATCCCGTGCCGTGATTGGTCCGTTCAAAGACACGGACCAATCACGGCACGGGATTCTGACACTTTGACTCGAAGATGGAGTAAAACTACCGTATGTAGTGGCAGAGGGGGTAGCGTTACTATGCTCAGTCTAGCTAGAGGATGTCTTGCCTGTGTGGGGGTAATAAGTATTCAGATCTTTTACCGACTACAAGCGAGCTCAGATAGACAAACCAGTATAAGCGCTCTTTTCGCTTATATTATGTAGGTACTAGGATTCTTAGCCTTGACCTCAAATATGGTCCGACAGTCTGACATATGTAGCTATGTAAAGCACAAAAATTGTCACTAATGAGTAGAACGGAATTAGTCTATAAAAGACCATATATATATTCGATTAATTTTAAGTCTGATCTTACTATATTTCTCTATGGTCTGATCTAAGGCATAGAGAAAAAAATACATAGATTGCTCACTCCATACATCAGTTTTAGTACCAATAACACTATTAGCATCTAGCATCGAGTAGCGGAACTATCAGTACTGCTACATCTATTGTCAAGTAGCAGTACTGATAGTTCCGCTACTCGATGCTAGATGCATCTATAGTCTAACTGATGTATGGAGTGAGCACTCTTGTCTTACTATATTTCTCTATGTCTAAGGCTAAACTCTCAACACTACTATCGTAGGATAGGTACAGTCAGCAAAGTGATCGCCGTAGGACATACTTACACACATTAAAGTTCTAATTTGTCTCTACCTACTGTTCGCTGGACAAACAAACGCGGGCAATTTACCTTTGATGTCACCACTAGACCTCAAATGGTTCAGTTGGTATCCTTACGACCTCTCGGAAAAAGAAGAGACAAACTTTCGCTTTTTTAGTGTTTAATGCTGCTCTCGATTCACCCGCACTCGCGTAACTATGAGAATAGGTACGTAGGGTACAACGCAGGTGTAGGCTTACGACAAGTTACGAGCGGCGTCTGCTTCACACCTAAATGCACAGCGACTATTTCATCTTGATACCCTATGATCAATTGATCGTGTAGCCGACGACATGGCGCTATCACGGAGGATGATGGCATCGTACGGAGTTTCTAGTATAGGTATTTATGTACGCTTATGCTTATGTTACACCTTTTTTATCAGGAGGTGTACTCGTACTTCATCATCTTATGCCTATATTTTACAAGACCATTATAAAGTATGAAAATGGCGATGCCTGTGATGATACGCCTTATGCTACGATCAGGCCACATAGCACAATTCCATATGATTGTAGGTGCAATACACCCAGCGGGAGTATGTCAGTATGGTGCAGCCTTAAAGTTGGTTAAAATAAATTTCGCTGCCGCTGCAACATTGTAGGTACCTACAACGGTTAAATTAAAACGATAGGTATAGGTACCTACCTATTCCTATAAGAATGCAAATATGACCATGATAATCCATGCAAATTAATAAACCCCATATAAAGCTCATGTAAATATGAGCTTTAATAGTTTTCTTAGAAATATGAAAACAGTCTTGACTTTATTTATGGCGACCCCACAACCACACCACAACTTACAGTAATAACATTATACTAATCTATGCCCACAACGGTCAACTATTTGAATTTGATTAACGATTCCTACGTTTAAAGCCCGCCATAATACATGAATTATCATAATATTAATTATTTGATTGACATTTATTACCTATTTACTTTTAATTTTGATCCGCGCGCGGTGATAAATAGCTATTAGGAATTAACAAAATAGGTACATTTACCTACTTCGGTCTAAGTAGGTACATTTACCTGATTATTGCCCACCTGCGTGTAAAATACCTATAGGTTCTACACTCTACACTTCTACAGATGTGAATGTGAAAATTGCGGGAGTTTCCAAAAAAATGGAAAGGTCTCGACTATTTCTGAAAAACTTCACAAGAATCTAAGTGAGTTTCTATAAATTTGCCAATGAAAAATGTCGTCTCACATAAAAAAATTAGAAATTTCCGTGTATCAATTAAATGACGTAAAGACGAACAAAGAATCATTGGGTGGGATGATTTTCACAATTTCGGAAAATGTATGTGGACTATGTGGTGCAGTCAGGAGTAGGGTCGCCGATGTTGGACACATCAATATTTTGCACGGTTAGCCGGGTTGGATTCTAAATTTAGGTAGGTACCTAAACTGATATAGCCCTCTCTAGCTCAAGCGTAGCGACGAGATAGCAAGGAAGGCGTGGGAGGGAAGAGATTGCAGTTTCAGGAAAATATGGCGAGTAGATTTTCCTGCTTTTATTGTCTGGAGAAAATTAAAGAATATTTTTGATTCAAGGAAATCGTGCCCCTAACTGCAATCCACGTCACAAAAAAGAAACTGTACCCAACGATGTTGTAAACTGTCAAAAGGCAAAGCGGAATACCGCTCTAGTGCCTCCATAATTATTATCACACGTGAGGATCTAAAGATAACACCACGCGCGGCGGTGACTTCATAGGAGTAGGTACTTACATGACAGCGTGACTACGCGGGTAGGCAACCTCTTGCAGGCAAGATCAGCAAAATAAATGTAACGTTATTAAAATTTGTCCTCTGCACTGTCAATCCTCAAGAAAAACTCAGAAGTCACAGATTAATTAACGTGCACTAACCCCCAATTAAGCTCGCACAAAAACTCACTATCGTCTGTTGACAGCGCAGCGGAGCCGCTTATCGCGAACTTGTGCGCTCGTTTATTTACCGCGCCGTGATTGGTGGGGCGGGTGCGTACGCAAGCGTGTGCGCGCGCCGGCGGCTGCGGCGGACTGCGCTCACGCCTCACGTCGCCGGTCGGGATGCGCATCTCATTCTCATACATCTGCACTCTGCAGAGCTTTTCCACTGTTGAAACCCGGTCGAGACCAACGCCAAGTATTCTGATGTCCAGAATCAGGAATTTGACGATTGCGGACATGTATTATAGCTTCAGTAGTGTAAGTAGGTAAATGGGTTTTTTGATTAGATATGCTCTTTTTCTAGTCTTCTATGATCAACTTAACTATCTTGCTTTAGTTGCTTGATGATGATATGGATAAAATTTAATTGGCAGAAAGAAACTACTGTCTATTACTGATATGCTGTCGGTGTCCAAAACTGCAACATAATCCACATGGGAAAATTTCGGAAACTTCTCATATTTTTGTAATGACCATCGAAATTTTTCATTTCCATAAGTAATTAAAGTTTCCCTTGTTTTCTGTAAAAATAAAACCTAAAATGTACTGGAAATTTCCCAAATTTTAGAAACTTTCCGCTACTTGCACATCTATAGGTACTACTGTACTGACTACAGAGCCCTGCCCGTGAATCTTTTAAATCGATACCTGGAATTTGTACCCACGAAATCTCACCTGTCATTGGGAAACAAACAATTTACTGCAATGCCAAGCATCTTCGGTCGTTGAGCTTCGTTGAACTGGGACTAAAAATTCTCACTAGTTACCACCATAATGTTTTTTTCCTCAACTGTTACCACTGGAGACAGGTGAAAAAAATCAGTCCTTACAACTGGTAACCAAGTGTAGGGTGCAAGAAAAATAAGAGTTATTCCCACCACCAAGTGGTTACCAGTTGTAAGGACTGATTTTTTTGACCTGTCTCCAGTGGTAACAGCTGAGGAAAAAAAAACACTATGGTGGTAACTAGTGAGAATTTTTAGTCCAAGGTTATTAGATACCTACCAAGAAAACACAATGGTTTTCAATAATTAATTTAATTTGTTTACAAATTGCTGATTCCTGCATCTAAAGCCGTCTAACGGTACAATATCACCGTTAACTATCAAATATTATCATTCGACCATAACTATTTAAAATTTACATTAAAATTACAACACATAGTAGCGTGGGCAAAGAAACAAAACAAATATAAAAAACTAAGTTACTAGCATAATAGTTATTTTCGATACAAGTGCGAAAAAGAGGAAATTCGAAACGACTGGCGATAAATTAAAACACGACCGAAGGGAGTGTTTTAAATCGACACGAGTTGCGAATTACCTATTCGCAAGTGAATCGAACAACGTTTTACAGTACATATGGCACTTTAATGTTTCGACATACGCACGAAAAATGCTATTTTACGCACTAGTGCGGAAAAGTAGCCCTATATGTACTGTAAAATTGTTTATCGCTGACCTGCCATTTATCCCTTTCACACTAAATAAGTGTGCATGAGATTAACGCTCTTATATCCATGATAAACATACTACTCTAGCACCTTAAAAAAAATAACAAGAAAGAAATTGGATACAATATTGAGCAGTAAATGTAAATAAATAAAGAGTAAAAACTACTTAACAATACTAGGGAATCAAATAAAAGTAACGCCATACCAGAAACATATTTCAGTATGAAGTATGAACCTTTAAGTAAATAAATACCTCATATGTGACGTCCCACGGATAAAGGTACCTTATGGCCGTTGGCGCTTACGCTATTATTAACGCCGCTCCGCCGCCGCGCGCTATTATTATTGCGGCGCTATGCGACGTAAGCGCCAAGTGCCATAAGGTACCTTTTGTCGTGGAACGTCACATATATTTCTGGTTAAGTGTTATGTTATGTAAATTGTATTTTAAATTCTTGCATTATCCGACCCAAGTCAATGATGACTTACTACAAATAACATAATAAGAGTAGAATACTTAAAAATTGATAACAACACGAAGACTTAACACGTTAAAACCTCAAGTCTTCCAAAAGTTACAAGTTTGGCAAGCGACATATAAACCGCAGATACTACTAACCGTTCAACCTTGTTCTACAGTCAGCAGCAAAAGTTTCTAAGAGTGCTAGGTTTACAAACTGATCTTGACGCGACTTTATTGTTAAGAGAATAAGAGCGTGACAAGGTAATTTTGAACACCTCGCCCGCCTAGCAACATCTGCTGCTGACTGTACATACATTTTAGTATCATGCATTCAAGCCAATAACTCTGTACCATGAATCTAGTATTAAATTGGATTGGGCATGAGTGGTGGGGATAACTGACAGGACGGGATAGACTTATGTATCTTTCAGTAGGAGTAGCAGCGAAAGCGCTATTATTGTTTGTCCTCGTCACAGTCTCACATCTTTTTTATTCCCCACCGTAAATTAGCATGGATGATTGATCGAATTTATTTGTTGCCCACCATAGCAAATAAATTCGACCAATCATAGCGTCGCATTACGTATGTTTTGTCCCTCATGGAGCACGCGTAGACCACTTCTATAGGATGCTACCTTCTATGCTCAGTACCAATGACCACATGCACTTAAAATGTTAAAGTAAGAGAAAGACATATCGTAAGACCGCCCACCTCTTCCTTAAAGATCGGTTTTCCTAGGATAGCGGTGCCGTCATATAGCGGCCGTCTCCATACTAAATAATACGGCTAAATATGGATGTCGTAGTATTTGTATGGAGACGGCCGCTATATGATGGCACCGCTTTCGGAGGAAACCAAAGCTTTAGCCATTACCTCAAACATCTATGGTCTATTTTGTTTTGGCTATATGGTTTATGTTTTTTGTTATATCTGCGGCATATAAAGGTGCAGTGTTACCATTGTAAAAAATGCATAAGGGTCGTCAGTGGCGGATTTGCAGTCTTTGCCGCCCTAGGCTCAGACCCTGTAGCCGCCCCTTTCTCAGTATCAGCACCCATCATACTGACTGCATTTAGGTCAGGCAACGAAAAGGTATAGAGGGAAATGCTTGGACACATTTTTTACTAAGTAACTTTGTTTGGACTCGTTAGGAGGTGAAAATATCAAAAGTCGCCGGCCGTAGCCCTTGAGCGGGGGTGGGGGGTCTGATTTAAAGGTCCCATTTTTCGGTTTTTCGCTTATAATATCTTAGAAACTATGCGTCCTTGTGACATGATCATTATACAAAATGAAAGCTGATTAAATTTGCTACAAGTTTTATACAGTCGAGTTTTTCGATAGGTATCTTGTTTAGTTTTTGAGAAAGCCGCTCTTGAATGTCTATAATTTTGCATTAAATTTCCATCAATAATATTCACAGTGCTCACGAGGAAAGGAACCCGAAAGATTTTAACAGTGTAGCAGATCTGCGAAATTGACTCCACACTCCCGTTCGCGGCTTCGTGCACGAGTGTGGAGGGCCCTATACAAGCCCCCCTTCAGACTATTGCGCGTGAATCGCGGCTCGACTTCGCGGAGCGAATATATCGCGACGTTGACGTATGACTCCACATTCGCAAAGTTCTCGGTGATTTCGCAGTTTAGTTCGCGCCAAGATGGCTGAAAAGCATCAGCTGATCGACTTAACTGTAATTTATCTACGGCAATGATGGCTGATGCTTATGATATCGAAAAACTGTACTAAATAAAACTTGTAGCAAATTTAATCAGCTTTCATTTTGTACAATGATCAGTCGTTAGAACGCATAGTTTCCGAGATAAGTATAAGCGAAAAACCGAAAAATGGGACCTTCAAATCTCCCTCTTTCTCCGGCTCATTAGCTACGGCCGGGGACTTTTGATATGTTCACCTCCTAAGTAGTTCAAACAAAGTTACGAATTCAAAAATTGTGTTACAAGCATTTCTCTCTATACCTTTTTTTGAGAATTCGTTGCCTATATATGAATAATTTTGTGTTATTTCTTGTTATCATCAGCGATTTTTTGCCACAATTTGCCGCCCCTAATATCTCGCCGCCCTAGGCTCGAGCCTACTGTGCCTTATGGGAAATCCGCCACTGAGGGTCGTAAAGTAAAATTGAAGTAAAAATATACGTTACCCTAGAGTGGTATTACTAGATATTTTACAAACTAATGGCGTTGTTATTCATAAACGGCTGCTAACTTAATCAGTTGATGATCGTCGTTTGTCCCTGTCTGTCTCTATGCCATAGGAGAGGGACAAGCTAAGCTGATTAACTTAGAATAACGCCATAAGACGATATTTTCGCTATTTTCATTCAAAAATTTCTGTGTCTCGTTGGTTTCAAACGATTATTAGCCAAAATACCGTCAAGTCAAATACTACGAAACAATAGGGTAGGTAGGTGCATTTTCCTTGGCTGTTTCACAGCTAATGTTTTAACGACATTCAAGAGATTGTAGTTAAGTTTGCCATTCTCACCATTTCACTATGAATATCTTAAAAAATCCTTTATAATTTACAGTAAAATGGGACTTCCAATCACTGTGCCGTTATCTGGCAAAAAAAACGTTTTTTTTTGCAAGAAGTAGAAGCACTGTTCTTTTCCCACCGAACAACATGTTAATGGTAGGCTC
Source organism: Cydia amplana (assembly GCF_948474715.1). Taxonomy (NCBI): domain Eukaryota; kingdom Metazoa; phylum Arthropoda; class Insecta; order Lepidoptera; family Tortricidae; genus Cydia; species Cydia amplana. Next base: position 13,375,590 of record NC_086079.1, on the reverse strand, counting down.
ATTTTACGGACTATTTTCTATCATATTAGTGTGGTACTGTCTCCATCAAATATATTGGAGCGGCCAAGGTGCTCAAAAATATCTGAACACGCAACCTTGACAATAGAGGCGTTGGCTGTTCAGATATATCTGGTGGCGACTTAAAACCTCAGTGGACCAACCATCACCATAGCAACGAGCTTGCATTTCATGAAAAAAAATTACCAATAAAACAGCCAAGGTAAAGCAGTTGGGAGGCGCACTTAAACCCTAACAAATACATAGACATAAAAAAATACATCATTGTTAAATACATCTCCCAACATCGAATTGTACTTAAAATATATGCAATTATAGCCTCATCAAAAATACACCAAGTAAAATATATAAATCAAATATTAATATAGGATTAACGATGAAAGTAAACCAAAATTCTTACCATCTTCATTTAGTAAGTCTATTTTATATTGTAAAATAATAACAAACTAGGACATATAAAAATATTAAATAAATAAAGTATCGTACCTATATACATAGAAAATCCAATCAAATTAATTTAAAATCATTTCATTTATTTGTATTTTTGATCAGTCTATAATTTTTTTGTATTTTTAAAACCACGCGGAAAGTTTCATTTCAATGTTGTCACAACATATGATAGTACTTTTCAAGGCAGAATGGAAAATATGCTATCAACGATTAGTTTATCGCCTAGTACGCCGGGTCTCGCCATTCGAAAAGCACTTTTATACGTGTTTATACTATATCACTCGTGTCGTTCGTCGATATTAAACTTTCGTGAGACATATTTTAAACTGTTTATACGACAACGGTTTCACTCACTTGCGTGGACATAGTGAGTGAAGTGTGCTGGACGTCAGTTGATACAGCCGCCCTAAACTCGCCGTCAATAGAACTTGCGAACTATGTAAACAAACCGCCATATTGAAATTGTCTCTGAATGATGAATTTACTAGTGATGGACAAGACTCTTACTTACTACTTTACTAATGTCAAACCATATCGAGTAATAAAATACCAAAATTAAAAAACAAGTAGTTACTTATTTTTAATTTGTTTAATCACAATCAGACGACAAATTGGTACTTAAGAATGATGTATTGATGTATTTTACAACCGCGGCGGTAGGTACAGAGCGTGAGTTGGGTAGTGTGTAACGGGTTTATATCACAAACTTTAGTCACAACACTACCCTACTATCATAGACAATTGTAGAATTTAAAAGAAACAAAAACGTCATTCCATCAGGTCCTAATAACCTAACTTATGAAACCATTTTAAACTTTTAATTAAATATCCAAGATACAGTTATATATTTATGTATTTTACGGAACGGACCGTTTCAATAGTGTATATGTGTATAGTTTAAATTATGTTTGATGGGGTAGTGTGAAAATTCAAGGAGAAACAGTCACAAAACAAAGATACATTGTTTGTTTACATAGTTCGCAAGTTCTAATGACGGCAACTTTACCAAACCTTCACGTGACAACTCCGGATGCGGAGTGCACCGCGCCCCCCGCCCCCGCCCTGTCAGCGCGCGCAGGGAGCGGCGGGACGGGCGGCGCGATCAGTGCACGAGTTGCACGAGCGGCGAGCACGAGCGCCTGAGGATGGACCCCCGAAGGGCGCGAAACATGTCACCAATAGCGACTAAAAATTCAAGTTGTCGTATAAACAGTTCATGTCGTTCGTTCTTCATTGTTTCACCTCGCCTCGTACAGTCGGCCAAAAATGTGGTCTACCACCCCACGGTTGAGGTTCGTTTAAACGTCGTGAGACAACAAGGTCGATTTAATATTATGTCAGTGACAATTGTCAACCTTAGCTATCTTTAGATCTCGCAGAAACTTTTGTCAAAACTGGTAAACCACTTTCTTGGCCCACTGTACTTCGCAAATGTCCAATTCCTGAAAACCACATTCTCACTCTAATGTCTTTTAATAAAGAAAATCTAATTTAATTTGTTTCGGCTCAATTACAATCAATTTAGTTTCGCAACCAATGATATTATATAACCATAGATAGGTTATACTCATACTTGAGGAGCACAAAAAATACTTCCATATTTATTTCTGTGCCTACGAAGAAATCTATTATTTTTGATTAATTTTCTCATTCCATCCATCTTTGTCGCACTCGTTGTTAAACATAAGATCGTCTCTTTCTCTTTCGGTGTGCGGGAGCTCGTATCCACGTGCACATTTTTCGCTTGTCCAGCCGCGACTAAGAGCAACTTGTCCAATTTGTCACAAGGTAAGCTTCAATTTTGGAACGCCTATAACCTATCTTGAGTTATAAATCATTGTTCAACGCGCGAGTTTTATAATTTCAATCAAAAATAAGTTTGCTACAGAAACGTAGGTACGTCGACAAAGGAAATATAATTATAATTTAAAAAAATATAGTGCATTAGTTAACTGTTCCATTATACACGAGGACCTTTAATTATTAAAGTCATCATTTAAAAATTGGAGGAGCAATCTGTAATCTTGTTTATGACTTTTATGAGTATACCGTAAAATCAAAAGGAACGAATCTTCCACACTGTCGGTTGTCGATAAGGTTGATTTCAAATTGAATCTATATGGAAATATCGCCTTATAGATAATCGACAATAAGAACCCTTCTTGTTGAAAATGGAATTTTCTAAAGTTGATATATATGTATTTTAAGTTACCCTCAAAACCATATTTGATATAAACAAAACCTCTAGTCTAAAACAGAGTCCATGGAAATTGGCCAGTCAAACTCTTGTTATTCTGCATCTCTCTCTGTCTCACTACGCTGTCTCGCTCAGTTGGCGGCGTATATATATTTTACGTTTACGGTTATCCCAGTTAAGATCGGTTTTCCTAGGATAGCGGTGCCGTCATATAGCGGCCGTCTCCATACTAAATAATACGGCTAAATATGGATGTCATAGTATTTGTATGGAGACGGCCGCTATATGACGCACCGCTTTCGGAGGAATCCAAAGCTTTACCCTCAAAAACATATTTGATATAAACAAAACCTCTAGTCTAAAACAGAGTCCATGGAAATTGGCCAGTAAAACTTGCTATTCTCCATCTCTCTCTGTCTCACTGCGCTGTCTCGCTCAGTTGGCGGCGACGCTCTGTGGTTTATGTCGTCGGTGGTCGTAGTTGACGAGCCTCTGCCCCACGAGGTACTTGTCGTTCTTTGTGTGCTCGAAAATGGCATAAAGTTGATATATATATTTTACGTTTACGGTTATCCCAGTTAAGATCGGTTTTCCTAGGATAGCGGTGCCGTCATATAGCGGCCGTCTCCATACTAAATAATACGGCTAAATATGGATGTCATAGTATTTGTATGGAGACGGCCGCTATATGACGGCACCGCTTTCGGAGGAATCCAAAGCTTTACCCTCAAAACCATATTTGATATAAACCTCTAGTCTAAAACAGAGTCCATGGAAATTGGCCAGTCTAACTCTTGTTATTCTCCATCTCTCTCTGTCTCACTGCGCTGTCTCGCTCAGTTGGCGGCGACGCTCTGTGGTTTATGTCGTCGGTGGTCGTAGTTGACGAGCCGCTGCCCCACGAGGTACTTGTCGTTCTTAATGTGCTCGAAAATGGCATAAAGTTGATATATATATTTTACGGTTATCCCAGTTAAGATCGGTTTTCCTAGGACAGCGGTGCCGTCATATAGCGGCCGTCTCCATACTAAATAATACGGCTAAATATGGATGTCGTAGTATTTGTATGGAGACGGCCGCTATATGACGGCACCGCTTTCGAAGGAATCCAAAACTTTACCCTCAAAACCATATTTGATATAAACAAAACCTCTAGTCTAAAACAGAGTCCATGGAAATTGGCCAGTCAAACTCTTGTTATTCTCCATCTCTCTCTATCTCAGTGCGCTGTCTCGCTCAGTTGGCGGCGACGCTCTGTGGTTTATGTCGTCGGTGGTCGTAGTTGACGAGCCGCTGCCCGACGAGGTACTTGTCGTTCTTAATGTGCTCGTATAGTTTGCGGAACTGTCGAACCTGGAAGAGATTATTAAAGTAAGTTTTTGGCAAAAATTTCATTTTTAGGGTTCCGTACCCAAAGGGTAAAAACGGGACCCTATTACTAAGACTCCGCTGTCCGTCCGTCCGTCCGTCCGTTTTTTGCTTGTTTTGCTCTATTTTTTGTTGATGGTGCGGAACCCTCCGTGCGCAAGTTCGACTCGCACTTGGCCGGTTTTTGGTACAAGCTTTTATCGCTGACTGTACTTTTCTTACGACAGACAACTAATACTCATCGAGACAATTCTAAAAACCCCTAACACAATTAGGTTGCGTTGTTTCATCACAGAGTTCCTATGGCCACCTCCTGTCTCCATCATCAGATCAGTTCGACAGTACCATATTATTGTATTGTCATCAGAACTACATACAGCTGCCAATTTTCATGACGCTACGATCCTTGGAAGATGGTTAAATTAGTTACCTTAGATTCCATTACATAGTTACATACAGGTCGACCTAATAAAAGTTTGTTAATTAACGTTGAAAATGTCCAACTTTGTTCTGAATGGTAAACAATATAAATAAAGGTTTCGAAATAAATTAAAAATGGAAAAATTCACTGTCTTGGTAGCCGTTTAAGAAGTGTAGGACTCTTAAGGTAGATGTCGCTAAGAGCCTCCCTAGGGCTCATATAAGGTGGAAATATTCGCTGAATTGGGTACGGTCTTGGTAGCTCAGATGGTAGAGCACTGTACTAGTGATCCAGTGGTCGTGGGTTCAAGTCCCACCCAAGACAGTGAATTTTTCCACTTTTAATTTATTTCGAAGCTTAATAGCATCGTTCGCAGACGTTTCTGCTTAATACAAAATTAATTTAATATATAAAGGGTCCTTTTTCACATGGAGTATAAGGACTCTTTAGGCATGGAACGCCACATATGTTCTTCCTTAATAAATATCATACTATCGACGATTAGTTTGCCGCCTGTATGTAAAAATCATTTCAGAAACCAAATAGGAATGTATAGTATAAATAACCTATAACGAAGTGGTTTAGTAAGTAACCAGATTTTAGACCTAATAGCTAGATTTTTTTTAAAATTGTTATTTTGGTTTTCCATCTGTCCAATGTATTTGCGTCTCACATTTTGCTTGATGAGAGAGTCAGACGCAATGCACATTGGACAAAGAAATCGGCCAGGTGGAATACCACCTTTAGATATATTATATTTGAATAAAAAAAAGAAAAAAAAAGAAAAAAAAATCAAATGGCGCAAATGTTGATCCCAATGACCTTGTCGATTGTAGTGGTCACTTTATAACTGAGTTAACATAATAATAAACATAGCTGGAATACTCGTTGGAATCATGGAATCCACTAACTATAAAAATGTAGGTAGTCGTTGTCAACCAGAGACTAAGGCCTTAACCCCTCAACTGCCTTGTCCTACACAATTTGGACTGTAATTAATAGTTGAAAGGTTATTCATTCAGTAGCTAATTTTTGACAACGGCGTTCGAGGGGTTAATGACCCCGACGAAATAAAGATAAAATAAGAATGAAATATAGGTTTGCCTTGCAGCGCCATGACACAAGAAGGGGGAAAGCGAGAAGCTAATATACCTATCTCACACAGTACATGTCCAACCTTATTACATTGTTTACAACAAATAATCGTAAACAATATGTACCTGGAGCTGCGCCAGCGCCGACAGCACGAGCAGCAGCAGCAGCGCGGGGTACACGCGGCGCGCGAGCAGGTTGCGCTGCGCCGGCGACATGGTCAGCAGCGGCGCCACGCTGTGCGCCACCGCGTACGGCACGGCCAGCGCCAGCCCCAGCCAGCACACGATCGTAAACAATACCTGCAGCTGCGCCAGCGCCGACAGCACGAGCAGCAGCAGCAGCGCGGGGTACACGCGGCGCGCGAGCAGGTTGCGCTGCGCCGGCGACATGGTCAGCAGCGGCGCCACGCTGTGCGCCACCGCGTACGGCACGGCCAGCGCCAGCCCCAGCCAGCACACGATCGTAAACAATACCTGCAGCTGCGCCAGCGCCGACAGCACGAGCAGCAGCAGCAGCGCGGGGTACACGCGGCGCGCGAGCAGGTTGCGCTGCGCCGGCGACATGGTCAGCAGCGGCGCCACGCTGTGCGCCACCGCGTACGGCACGGCCAGCGCCAGCCCCAGCCAGCACACGATCGTAAACAATACCTGCAGCTGCGCCAGCGCCGACAGCACGAGCAGCAGCAGCAGCGCGGGGTACACGCGGCGCGCGAGCAGGTTGCGCTGCGCCGGCGACATGGTCAGCAGCGGCGCCACGCTGTGCGCCACCGCGTACGGCACGGCCAGCGCCAGCCCCAGCCAGCACACGATCGTAAACAATACCTGGAGCTGCGCCAGCGCCGACAGCACGAGCAGCAGCAGCAGCGCGGGGTACACGCGGCGCGCGAGCAGGTTGCGCTGCGCCGGCGACATGGTCAGCAGCGGCGCCACGCTGTGCGCCACCGCGTACGGCACGGCCAGCGCCAGCCCCAGCCAGCACACGATCGGCGCCGCCACCTCCGTCAGGATGAACCTGGGAAGATATAGTGCGTCAAGCAAATCTTGTCAGTAGCAATGTACTGCAAATTAAAGTAGGGTAACACCATGTAACACTCAAAGAGCAGAATTGCGCTAAGAAAAGCAGCAATGTACATCGAACCAAAACGTGTTTATTTTTCCGCCCTTCATACGTCAGTTCGAGTGAATTATCATAACCTCAAATTTTAGTAATGTTTACCGTCAACGAGCATGATTGTACATTGTAGGCACCTTAGCTTTGCTTGAGGTCATGCATAATCTTAGTATTTAATGGTGACAGCAGAAATTTCTCTTGAAATAGAAACGATTCAGAATGTAAACAATAAGATGATGGCTGTCATTCACGATCCACATTCCACAGATAACACACAGATGACACGCGATTTTGGAATTATCCGAACACAGTGTTGCTATCCCGCGATTTTTCAAATTATCCGCCTTTTACTACTGACAAGATTTGGTTGATCCAGTATAAATGTTTATAAAAACATTTTTTTCTTTCCATTTTTTCTTTCTTTGAATTGCTTAATTTCTCTAACTATTACCACAGAATAAATAATAGTACAGAAGACTCACTCTCTAACAAAACGCGTCTGTTACGATCAGCACAGATATGGCCGCTAGGTGGCGACAGCGCCACGCGCGGCTTATGGCTTTCCCCAAAATTGGGGCCGAACGGATGTACTTTTAGCTACCTGTAGCAAAGCGACGAAATCGCGGAGTGAGACACGCCTGCTATTACATTCATTACCTATTCTATTAGATTAGTCTTTAGTTCTTTACTGAACCTTCAGCTTACGAATTACGATTCCGGCTATCACGTGACAGACATAGCCTAGTGTGGGGCCACTGGACATTACATTTTGATTCTTGGTGAAAATCGTCATTGAAGTTGAAAATCGTGTCTATTCACCCCGTTTTACGGTATGTATTGTTAATAAGGATTTTTCTTTTAAATAAATATTATTCTTATTCTTATACTGAGCTACGAAGGCAAAGGCAGAAAGCGTGTAACGTAACCTCATTTCTAACACTGCACAGAATACAGTTGATAGTGTCACCAAAGGCACTCCACATTTTGTCACGTCAAAGTTAGCTTAAACGGACTACTGTGCAACGTATACAATGTAATTTAATGTCGCTGATTATAGAATGGCATTTGACAAAGTTGACAATGTTTTATTATATAAAAATATCAAAAATTTTACATAATAGGAATAACTTAGTAGGAGCTTCAATTTACATCGTGAATGAGTCTCAGACGGTTGTAGTTTTAACATGTTATGTCAAGTTTCGTAACGTTACCACATGGTGTTCCACAGGGATCTCTACTAGGGCCACTACTATTAAAGTGTACCATAGAGAAAAAAATACATAGAGTGCTCACTCCATACATCAGTTCAGACTATTAATTTCAGTGTCTACATCTAGCATCGAGTAGCGGAACTATCAGTACTGCTACTTGACAATAGATGTAGCACCGACCGGAAAGTCTTATCTCAACAGCATAAGACTTTTCGGTCGGTGGCTACATCTATTGTCAAGTAGCAGTACTGATAGTTCCGCTACTCGATGCTAGATGCTAATAGTCTTTTTGGTACTAAAACTGATGTATGAAGTGAGCACTCTATGTATTTTTTTCTCTATGAGTGTATAGGTGAACCAGGATCTATTGAGGGTGCGCCATATTGCGGAATTTCACTGGAACTAATTTTTTCATACTACACTGAATTGTCACCCTATACATGAGAATAACAGCGCCCTCTTGACAATTATCATATATTACTGGTCAGGCTATACTCACTTAAGATCCATCTCTCGTATGCCGTCTCTATACGCCTTCTCGATGGCGCGCCGCATGGCCCAGTCCGGCCCCATCATTGTCAGCGCGCACACGATCTTCGTGTAGAGCACGCCGAGTGCCCAGTCTTGCCACACGAATAGCACCGGGGATTGTTCGAGTGGTACTCGAAGAGGGATCACTAGGACCTGAAAGAATTTATTCCACTTCACTAATAAGAAAAGGTATTAGAATTTCATGTTTATAAAATATAAAAACAGTTTTCGTCCAATTTACGGTTATGTTCCAGACCCCATCAATAACGGATTAATCGAGAGGTAACAAATGGAAAGATTCGACTAATTAAGCTAAATCATTAGCAATAAACAAACTGATAAAAAGGTGCGTGCGCGTTAGCGTTTAAGCGCCAAGTGGAAATTTGTCAAAGCGCCAGCAAATTCCAAGTTAAAAATTGGTTTTATACTTTCCTCAGTAAGTTAACGATCAACAGGTGGCCAAAATAAAACGCTCGTTCCGTTTCGAACACACGTAGACATTCCCAATTAGTCGCGTCGAAGAGTGAAAAAAGTCCCAAAGACGTAGCGTATCTCTCTTATTTTCCAAATAAGACTTGCAGTAATTTTCCCAACAGGCTAGACACGTGGAGCATAGCTATAGTTTGTAGCTTTCTAGTAGAGCCCGAAGGCTTATCCTATTGTCTATTGTTCAGTAAAACCGCACGTACTACTTACCTGCAAAAAAGGGTCCTAATTATTCTATTTGGCGCCTGAGCGCGGGCTAGTCCAACGCTCAAAAAACCAGTGTAGGTGCGCTCTCCGATAACGCGCCTTTGTTACGCATCTCGATGACACATTTTAGACTGGTTCTGTAGCGTTCGACTCGCCGGCACTCAGTAACCGAAGTACCGATTTTTTATGCAGGTGGTTGTGGCACGTGTCACGAACGGTTTTACTTAACAATAGACAATAGGATTAGCCTTCGGGCTCTATTAGAAAGCTACAAACTATATGTAGGTAGCATTAAGCGCCACTTGCACCATTTCACTAACCCGGTGTTAACCGGTTAAATCAAGAGTTACCATGGTTACCAGTACAATTTGACATTAGGTTAACGGTTTAACCGCTTAACCCTGGGTTAGTGGGATGGTGCAAGTGGGCTTAAGTAGAGTAGAGTGGACAGTAACTGACCAGCTCGAGCAGCAGGCCAAACAGCAGCGGCACTAGGCCGAGCAGCGCTAGCGCGGCGGCGGCGGCGCGGGCGGCGATGCGCGCCCACTGCGCCGCGCGCGCCAGCAGCGCGCGCCGCCCGCCGCGCGCCCAGCCCGCCAGCAGCGTGCCGCCGCGCCCCAGCGCCCAGCACGAGTACATGCCTGACCACAAACACACACACACACCATTGTTACACTGTCTCAGAGTTTCTGCAAATGACCAACCCGTTGACCCTAACACATCAAATACCGGTCTATAACAAATCATAGTATATATGAATGTAAAATGTAATAATTTTAAGATAATATACTTAATGTTTCTCAATAAAAAAAAAATAAAAAAAAAAATTAATACAAAATGTAAATAAAAAATAAAATAAAAAATAAAATATTTTTATTGACAAAAAACAAGTTACTAAGTGGGCTTTGAAGTCCCTGACTTCTGAGCTAGGTAAAGACCTGTGTTACAGAAGTCAGTGTCCTCTCCTAGACAATAGAAACTATATAAGGAACATCGAATCTAGTATGACTTATTTACTACATTTCCCATTTTGTTTTTATTTTATATTTAATTAATTGATTAATTATGAACTGTGTGTACCCTAATATTATGTTGACTTATAAATATGTTATATTTACGAATAAATGATCTGAAATCTGAAATCTGAAACCCGACCCGGTCTCATTAATGGCCAACCACCGGCATATATATACTTGGTCAACCAGATCTTGACAGTAGAAAAAGGCGGCAAATTTGAAAAATGTAGGCGCGAAGGGATATCGTCCCATAGAAAATTTGAATTTCGCGCCTTTTTTACTGACAAGATTTGGTTGACCAGCTATAGTTCGTTTTTTTTAGCATTAAAATATAGAATATAGTTGGTCAAACCAAATTTGTCAGTAAATAAGACCAAAAAATCTATATTAGTGTAAGACAAAGATATTATGATTCTATACTTGGTCAACCAGATCTTGACAGTAGAAAAAGGCGGCAAATTTGAAAAATGTAGGCGCGAAGGGATATCGTCCCATAGAAAATTTGAATTTCGCGCCTTTTTTTACTGACAAGATTTGGTTGACCAGCTATATCTGTCTATGTTTGAAATGAGACAGTCCTTTGACAAACTATATTACGCGATCTTGACGTGTCTTTTAATTTAAAAACGCTTTTTTTAGGGTTCCGTACCCAAAGGGTAAAAACGGGAGACCCTATTACTAAGACTCCGCTGTCCGTCCGTCCGTCCGTCCGTCCGTCTGTCACCAGGCTGTATCTCACGAACTGCGATAGCTAGACAGTTGAAATTTTCACAGATGATGTATTTCTGTTGCCGCTATAACAACAAATACTAAAAACCGAATAAAATAAAGATTTAAGTGGGGCGGGCGGGGTCAGTACTTGGATGGGTGACCGTTTTTTTGCTTGTTTTGCTCTATTTTTTGTTGATGGTGCGGAACCCTCCGTGCGCGAATCCGACTCGCACTTGGCCGGTTTTTTAGCATTAAAAAATAAAATATAGTTGGTCAAACCAAATTTGTCAGTAAATAAGAACAAAAAAAACTATACTAGTGTAAGACAAAGATATTATGATTCTCTCTGTCTATGTTTGAAATGAGACAGTCCTTTGACAAACTATATTACGCGATCTTGACGTCTTTTAATTGAAAAACACTTTTTTTTTAATCAGTAACTATTACTTCTGAAAGCAAAAGAATGTATGTATATGATTCATAATAGTGACATATTAGCCGTGACTTATTTTTCAATAAAAATACACGTCAAGATTGTTTACCTTTTTTCTAATGCTAAAAAAACGAACTATAATTCATCCACAATCAAAATCATACAATACCTCCGTAATGTTACACATATCATTCTGGATTCACGTCCAAATTACGGAGTTTCCTTGTACATAACCACCGGCTGGCGACAGCTAACCCGACCATAAGAATACACGGTTGTAATTTCTTAACTAACAGTCGCAAATATCCTCTCACGTCCGAAATGCTTTCAAATTAAAAAGCCTTTTCGTTTTGAACTCGAAATCGAGTCATAGTCTTTTGTAGTTTAAAATTTACCACTTCTCAATCTGTACCACATATCACATCATCCGTGGCTCAAGCCTACTTAAGGTTTTGTTAATTAATGGCATCAGAAAGAGGTGCAATATAGGTACTATAATTTTGAAATAAAACGGGACTTACCGCATGCAGCAGTATAAAGTTCGTGTACACCTTCTGACGCTTTAGGCAGCCATAGCGCCATAACTTTCCTGCCTATCGCCACTGGGATCACCTACAAAACAATTAGAAACGAATAAATGAGCGATATATTCATTTGCATCTTTTTCTTCTAATGCTATATCATTGGTTAGCTTTTCAGGTATAAAGCTAGCACAGTTTTGTTAAGTGAAGACATCGCTTTCTGCCCATAACGTTGATTCCGATTGCCTCCTTAGCTATCGCTTCGGAGCCCAGAACCCACTTTTCGACTATTTGTGAATACTTCAAACACAGTTTTCAGCATCTTGTTTTGAAAGAGTGCCATTGCGCACGCGAAAGTAATATGTACGATATCCAGCGACCTGGCATGTCATTTCGAATATCGATCGTTCGAGATGTATGAACTCGTAATTAACACTAATCAATATGTAAACAGAGCCTAAGGCAAGTGTACACGCTCGTAGGAGCCTAATCAGAAAAAAAAAATGATTATCTCCGAAATGGAGTTAATAAGAATACCGGTGTCTTTGAGAAAGTTTCTTGGTTTAAGCTCAAGAATGCACCCTTAAAATTAGCGGAAATAAAAAAAACACGGTGTATAATGTGTAGGCAAATTGTAAAATGCCGCTCCGGCGCGGCCCGACTCCAGTCAGTCGATGGAAATCGTACAATATGAGCGGCATATGGGGCATGGGCGTAGGCAGGCACAGGCAACTCCCCCCCCCCCCCCCTGGAGCTCAAATTTTACATACAATGCCCCCCCCCCCACCAGGCCTATCAACTCGCCGCCCCTTAGTTCATTGGCTGGCTACGCCCTTGATATGGGGCGAAAGACTAAGGTCCAGAAAGACTACGTCCTCACCAGTGTGAGAGCGCTAGCCAGCACCAGGGACAGAGACACCAACACGAGCAGAGCGGCGAGCCGCAGCGGGAACCAAGCCACGCGGACGTACGGCTCGTAGCCGGCCGGCCCGTCGCGCCGCATCAGAGCCTGGGGAAAAATAAAAGTTATTGTAAACAATCCACATGTAATTATTTAATATCTGGGTGACCGAGCTTCGCTCGGAAAACATATAATAACTCGGAAATGCGCGTTTTCCCAGAGATAAGACCTAGCTAGATCGATTTTTCGCCCCCGAAAACCCCTATATACCAAATTTCATCGAAATCGTTAGAGCCGTTTCCGAGATCCCCGAAATATATATATATATAAATAAATAAATAAATAAACAAGAATTGCTCGTTTAAAGGTATTAGATAGATAGGATACAACCGTTTTTGTATTAAATATATTAAAAACGGGTCACTTACGTATTTTAAGTCGAAAAACGCTCGACATGTTTGACTTCGTAACGAAGAGTGTCATCAGGAGCTTGCGTTGACGGTGACGGACCGGCGCAGACACGGAGTGAAACATGTGGAGCGTTTTTCGACTTAAAATACGTGAGTGACCCATTTTTAATATATTTAGTATGTCTGTGTCTCACGGAAGTTTTGTTGTGTGAAGACCGGTCTGGCCTAGTGGGTAGTGACCCTGCCTGTGAAGCCGCGGTCCTGGGTTCGAATCCCGGTAAGGGCATTTATTTGTGTGATGAGCACAGATATTTGTTCCTGAGTCATGGTTGTTTTCTATGTATTTAAATATTTGTATATTATATATATATCGTTGTCTGACCCACAACACAAGCTTTCTTGAGCTTGCCGTGGGGCTTAGTCAATTTGTGTAAAAATGTCCTATAATATTTATTTATTTATTTATTAAAACAGTTTTTGTGAAAGAACTAAGTGGCATGAGGACAACGCACAGCGAATAATTTGATTCGTTATGTCCTCGACTGACCTCCAGGAGTGTATCACTTCCGGCATAGGAGTATATTGATTGGTCGAGTACGCAGATTCCACTCACCTTTTTTTTTTGATGGAGTTGGAATGCATTTACGCACGGTTTGTGGGACTCGCCGCTCCTTATCCCTCTCCTGGCGAGACCCACTCCGGCGTTTCACCTAAACCCACTCCGGCAGAGTCCACTGACCTGGTGCGCGGCGCCGAGCTGGTGCGGCGGGTGCGGGTGCGGGTGCGGGTGCGGGTGCGGCGCGGCGTCGGGCTCGCCGCGCGCCTCGCCCAGCAGGTACGAGCGCAGCCCCAGCGCGCCCGCCGCCAGCCCGCACCACAAGCGCACCAGGTGCTTCAGCCAGGTGCGCGTGTGCGACTGCTCCAGCAGCGCGGGGAGGATCACCTGCGACAACGACACTATTGTCACAAAATAGATACAGTACAGAAGTCAATCACATGTATGTACTTCACTTTTCATACCTACGCTCGGCGGTCGCTCTAGGGTTGTCAACTATGATTTATGCACAAAAAAACTATCGTAGTAACGTGATAGTGGCACTCGTATCTAGTAGTGGCCGGGGCGGGGTGCATAGGTACCTACCTACCTAACTGTTCTGTTTAACGTTAAAACGAACCATCGAAATACAAGCAGATACTTACATACCTCTCTGAAACCACTGGTAGCTTAAAAAACGACAATTCATCGTTTTATATTGAATTCAAATAACCGTCCACTGAACAGTTATAATAACTTTTTTTTGTTTCTCCATTATTGCACAAAAAAGTTCACAGACGCGTCTCAAGCGGATGGCACTCGCGCTCGCACTGGTCCCAACCGGTCCGAGATATCGTGTCCGTGGTGTCTATGTGTGCGTTGCTCGAGCGCACTTTGTATGTAGATTGATTTCTGTACTGTATCTATTTTGTGCTATTGTTCAATCTAATTTTATCCCTGAAATACTCTGATGTACATTTTGAATTGGACCAGTTTTGGTGCCTGCGATTCCCAGTTTGTAATCATAAATAGTTATGTCTAATATCGAAGATATCATCATAATACCGGCGGGTGGATATCACACGAGGGGTCATCCCTGATATAACATAACGACAGCTCTAAATGATTTACGTTTCTCTACTAATAATTAACACCCCTCCACTAAACACAAAATTGTAATTACCGTAAAACGGGGTGAGTATGTTTCGCGGGGAGAGGTGGGTTATGAATGGGGAGAGAAGGTTTGAGAGGGGGGTGAGAAGGGATTTTAAGGCTACTGCTACAAAAATAATGTATTCCAATTTAAAATGAAGCTATAGTAATACGCATAATAAAAAAAAAATCGATCCAACAATCTTCCAAAATCACCTTTGTATGAAAACCCCTCTCACCCCAAATACGAGGCACTACGGGGTGAGGTGGGTTTTCCTCTTTATCGTCAAAGTTACGAAATGAAATTACGCAAAATAAAATAAAAACTAAAATACAAACGTCCGGAACACTTATTATATACACCATTCAGTTTTCATATGTAAAAATAAAATGTTACTTATCGAGGTTTGAATTTCAGTTTTGACGCCACTCACCCCATTTTACGGTATCTTTCACTAAAAACACCCAAAACAAATGAATGCCTTTCCAGTATTTTGTCCGCAGTACGATATCTCACTTGTAACAGCAGCAGCTCCAGGCTGAGCTCGTTGACAGGCGCCTCGGCGTGCACGGCCACGGCGTAGGGCAGGAAGCCGGGCAGAGCCTGCTTGATGACGCGGATGGGCAGCCACAGCATGAACAGCACCGCCGTGCCGAAGATCATGGCCGACGCGACCAGCCGGTGGATGTGGCTCCATACCGATAGGTGGATCATTTCCTGCCAAAAAAATAGTCATATGCTGTTTTTAAGTACATGATAATTTCTTATCGTGAAATGTCGTGGGGGTTTTAAGCGGTTATCAGTTATCACACAAGATCATGGCCGACGCGACCAGCCGGTGGATGTGGCTCCATACTGATAGATGAATCATTTCCTGCCAAAAAAATAGTCGCATGCTGTTTTATTAAGTACATGATAATTTCTTATCGTGAAATGATGTCGTGGGGGTTTTAAGCGGTTATCAGTTATCACACTGAGGTTATTTCTGGATTTGGTGCCATTGTGATAGGACGGCCTCATATGGCGCCTATGAGGACTATGTAACAACGCCATTAGTATGTCCGTCAGTACTAGTCAAAATCTACTAGTAGTTAAAATAGGGTATTTTTCTTTTAACCCATGGAGTCCCAGGGGTCTAAGTTTACCAGTTAAAAAGTAAAACAACGACCTTCAAATATTAAATTTAAAATTGAACTGAGATCATAATTTCGAACGCGATATCGCTTCCATAAGACTCAATAGGTCAAAATTGACGAGAAAACATTGACCTTCACAAGAAAAAAAACACACACCTGCACTGGACTAAAATCAGGATCATTCAAGTTCTTCAAAAACCAAAGCACGCCAGGTCTCAGTACTTCTCTCAGTAGCAGTATGAACGAAGCGAAGTAGTACACATAGACCATGCCGACAAGCCAGTGGATGAACATGAGAGTCCAGGGGGCGGCTTGGAGGCTAGCTTCTCGGTCCTTCAGGGTGGCGTCAAACATAGAGAGGGAACAGAGGTCCAGCCACCAGCCGCATACCAGCGGGATTACTCCGATCTTGAGAAAGGAAAATAAGGGTAAGATATGCTAACTGATTATAAACATATTCATAGCTGTTGTTGTATAAATGTATGCAATTTGGGAAACTGAGGGCCTAAGTAATCGAATAACGAAAATCTAAATTTCGTTGTGCTCCTCCTAGCACTAGTTTTTACTAAAGCGACTGCCATCTGACCTACTAGTCAAACCTACTGGACCTACTGTGGCTTGATGTGCTACTATTTTCTTTTTTTACTGTACGCTTGCTGGATGTGAACAGATTAACTGGTACATATATACTTTAAGAACTGTAAGGGTTCCAGTAATGCCTACACTTGTTTCGTTATTGACTTTATTATTTGATGCTAATTATTATGGTCCCAATTACACTTAAGGAAAACTTGAAATAACTGATAACAACCACGATCTCAGGTTAACAACCTACATATGTAGGTATGTACATTAATATAACTGAAATAATTATAAATGGTCTAGAATTGTGTTTACTCTAGCTAGATTGTTTACACTCTGACTCATCCTACACCAAACTGTATCTGTTTAGCCCAATGGTTGACTGGTAGAGAAGCTATAAGGTGTTAAGTCCACCATTGTATTATTTTAAGTTAATTAATATTGTGACTAGTAAGTAAGCTCTTTGGTATGACACTGTAATGCTTATATATGCCGAAATAAATGAAATGAAATTTGTATTGTAAATAGACTTATTAATCTTATTATGCATGTTTCAATTAATTTTGCATCAAACACAAATTTCATATCAGATTGTATTTAGTTTAATTTGCATTTAATTACACAGTTAGTAATAGGAATTATTGTTTCATAATGTAATAAATTACTGTAATTAGTAATTATAATCACACAACTTAGAAATTCTTTAAACATAAATATTTAAGACATCTGCAATTGATAATGATTGTAAGAATAAATGACTTACCTCCACAACTGACAGCAAAGCCACTTTCACAACTACATAGCAGAATCCCAGCGCCTTCTTGGCACTGCGGAGGCGGAGCAGCGATGCTGCCCCGTGCAGCACGGCCAAGATGGCTCCGACTAGCACATAGCCTGCTAGTGCTGTCAGGGGCCCCGAGAAAGGCCCATCTGTATTAAACCCAGCCATTGCTGCCCCCAATCTCCCTATATGATACGGGCAGAAAGCAAACACCACTATAAACAATGTATTTAGTGACACCACCCAGAATACATGCTCCAAGAAAACCATAGAGCCATCTAACCCCAGTAAACGCGCCCATGTCAACTCTTCCGCTGCAGCTCTATCCCATTCCATCGGGTTCCAATTAGCTTCATCTCCAACTATTAAATCCCCTTCTGCAGCTTCTGGGGCCTCCTCCCTGGCTACCCCATCATCCCCCGCTCCATCATTCACCCTGTCATTGTTATTATCAGGTAA
The DNA here is from genome assembly GCF_948474715.1 of Cydia amplana. Lineage (NCBI taxonomy): Eukaryota > Metazoa > Arthropoda > Insecta > Lepidoptera > Tortricidae > Cydia > Cydia amplana. Next base: position 13,357,858 of record NC_086079.1, on the reverse strand, counting down.
TGGAGCATCTTCAGCAGCAGGTGGTGGAATATTCTCCCGTTCCATCCAGTCAGGGCCACCTCCATGCATTATCTGTTCTCGTAGCCATACTAGGCCGATAAATGAGAATAAAGTACATGTCACAACAAAACAGCCTGAGAAAACATCCTTAGCCAGGTTCTCGGCCGAGACTATGTCAAATGGTAAAGAGATTACAGGGTCCAGGGAGCCCAGGAACAAGCTGCGGTAGGTCCTACAGGCCGTGAGTGGCACTATGCCGAGCCAGGCGAGCGCTACCAAAGTATAGTGGAGCCAGTCCTTCACAGCTGACGCGACTGACGTCACGAGCCCGCCGACCACGTCCCGGATCGGCAGCCGGCCAGGCATGTCCGGGGAGTAAATCGGCATAAACGAAAACCGGTGCCCGCACAACTCGCAGATCTCGTTTCGCGAGTATCGCATCCATTGAACGAGACATTCCTGATGTATCCATTTAATAGACCCGGTGCAGATGCACGGGTGGAACAATGGCCGGTCCGACGTCGCCTCGGAGCGACAGAATCGGCAGAAGTCCGCTCCGGACGCGTCCGAGTCCATCATTATCCTCAATCCAGTTTGGCTACTCGGTTACAAGACCTGCGAAAGTTGACATGACACCAAAATTATTCGCGCAAATCGCATAATATAAACTTCTACGTGGCTTAGAAATTTTGCACGATAAACACTAAACAAAAACACTGCATACCTACACGATAAGATTGATAAGCATGAAATAAACAGGATTATTTAATTAAAAAATTGGCAAATTCCTCTTTGTTTGTTAAACCAGCACACATGAAATAGGGTAGCCAGGAATTAATGTCATTTTTATAAAATTCTACCAAGAACAAAAACGTTCTACCAAATTGGTAGGAATAGGGTATTTGCAGCAAATGTGCTAGCTTAATGAGCTTGTTAAGCGAGTAATGAATGATGAGTGTTTTTATTTGCGATTGCGCAGCCATAAGTTGGCGTAGTAAAATCGCACACAACAAAGCCAAATTGTGCTTTATCACAGAAATGCGGTAACCTCTTATCCCTGCGGGTAGTAGTCAATCATGTTTATCTCGTCAGACCGTTTTTGAAGTTTCGAAGTCAAACTCAAACATTTACTTAATATTCAATAGACTGTTTTAGCTTTATTACTGCGTGTGCGCAGTTAATGATAGTGATCCTGGTCAGTGAATTAAAATGTTAAATATACCTACATTATTTAAATTACTCACATAATTGACCGAAGCGTTACCAAAGGTCTCCGTTTTGTCTCGGGCAATCTTAAGTAGATCAAAGAAGTAAGTATTTTTTCTTTTTACATTTTTTTTAGCTTATGAAACGCGAGGTCTACAGTCCACAGAGGGAGTAACTAATACACAGGCGCATGTGCACTATTCCTCATGTATGCATATTAAAATTAATTAAAGCACCGAAATGCAAACATATTATGGATAAGGCTTATGCTTCAGGACAAATAGATTGACGAATGATAGGAGTAAGGGTATGCGCGCACGGGCAACTTAGTCGCCAGGTGACTTATTTATCTCTTACGACAAAATCTGGACAAATTAATCGCCTCCTCGCCGTGATGCGCGCACGAGAGCGACAGCAACATGACTTTTTTCTACGCAGCCATCAACATGGACTTCGAAGAGATGGAGCGCTGTGGTCGTTGCACTCGTATTACAAAAAAAACCGATGAAAACGTCGAAAAAATCAATATTGGGTGCATCCATTATGACCATACCCCGCAACGGAGCTAGCAAAACCGTAGCATATGACAGTTTTGTGTCAGGGTTGGCGATTATGATGAACCATTTTGCTTTAACTTTATTGTATGTAAGATTAATAAAATTGATCGAGAACCTTGTTGATCCTCTTCCGATATAACCCGGTTTAATTTACTGTCAAATAATATAAATTAACAGGTCAATGTCAATATTAGATGCGTTTCAATGTATCTGTTATTTTGTTTATAAAATCAGGTTTTTTTTTCGCATATATTTCAAATATTAAAATGGAATTTTCATTGCTTGAAAATATTGGTGTGTTTGAAAACAAAGAAAAAATATTTTTTGTACTTTAGTTTATGCGTAGTTGTGATAACCTTGACGTACAACTGCTACAGATTTGCTAGCTCGGTTGCGAGGTATGATTATGACTATGTTGTTTACGTTAAATAAAGGATTCTACTTAATAAATAATTATTACAAAATACATAGAGGTCTCCATTCCACTTCTTCAATTAGCCTACTATTGTCGATTATCATCTTCTACGACCGGCATTTTACTTCGTATTGAATGCGGGCGCGTATCCGTACACGTACACATACAAGCTCTCGCCGCGGCGGTCGAGTGACATCGCCGGCCGGCGACTTATTTGTCGCCCGTGCGCGCACTAGCATTTAAACCAATAGGGAAGGAGACAGTTGCGTCGCGGGCTTGTCTCCGAACCCGCGGACAAAAAAGTCTCCCGGTAGTCGCGTCGCTACGTGTGCGCACTTGCATACTACCCCATAGACTTGACGTGAGAGACAAAATAGTCGCGGCGACAAAAGTTGCCCGTGCGCGCATACCCTAATAGCCATAACACATTACCGCACCGTTCAAGGTCACGGTGCGCCGCACCCATAAGTGAGAGCGAGAAAGAGATATATGTGCACTTATGTGTGTGGCGCACCCAGGTCGCGGTGCGGTGCGGTAGTGTGGGAACGACTTTTGGGGAAAATTAAATTCTTCCAAATGGTAGGAAAATATTGATTACGAAGCTGACAACACTGTATACTTATTTTTTAAACAAGAATTACTTAGAAACTGACCCATTCAACCATGTCGAAGTTTACATTTATATTAATCATAGAACAAATATTATCTAAAACATTAAAGTTTTTTAAAATATATGAATATTATAAAAATATATATTAATTTATAATGTTACCAGCCATACAGACAGCTAATGTCAAATAAACAGCTGTATCTTGTCAACTGTCAACAAGCTGTCAACGCTGTCATGCTCATGCTATTCAAGAGTTGTTCGGGGAGGAGCATGGTCTAATAAAACATGGTCTTCTCTTCCCAGAGTGTCACTTGCCTACGTCACAATAACATTGCCACTTTATTTCAACATAACATGTTACATGGGTACATTATATCTATGGTTAATAAGTTAATTTATTTCTTTATAATTTAATAATTTTCATTTATATGTATTTTATCTTAAATTTTACAATAACACGTCATTTTTAATTATTCGTTAGCAATATCTTCCGATTCACGAAAGAAATTTCAGACGTTCGGGTAATTCTGTTTACACTACTGGCAACACAGGATAGAGCTGTCACATTTGACAATCCGCCATTTTGTCCCTGACCGACCGTCCTTGTCGAACGCGTGTTAATTGTTTTTTCCTTCTCGCTCAGTGTCAGCAGTCGCAGTGTTTTCCAAACTTTTCACGTCGTAAGCTTCGTAATTAATGTTTTGTTACGAAAATGGTTGGCTGCTCTATGCGGAACTGTAAGAGTAGGAGTGAAAAGTGCAGTATAGATTTGTTTTATTTTACTATGTTTCTACATGAATAACTTAAAATTAATGCCGTTAAAATAATTTTCACTGTTGGTTAAAATTCTCCCACATTTTAAAGTTTGAGAACCTGTAAACAGCATGATGACGTAGGCAAGTGCCAGTTAGGTCATTCGCGAATCTCGGAAGAGAGTACCAGGCGGAGTATATTATTATACCATGGGGAGGAGCTTTGAAAATATTAGAGGCTACGTGTCTCGAAATAATAAGTGCGTTTAAATAAATTATCTTACCACATAATTAGAAGAGGTGACGCAAGGTATTTAACTTACAAGCTTTCTAAATACTTTTCTATTTACAAAGATTAAAAAATATTGAGGTTCTCTTCCACGCAGTTCAATGTAGCTATTTACAAAACACTTGAAACTATGCGGTCCTAAACAACAATTTCCGTTTCAGATGAAAACAAAAATCATAATGAAGATTTAAATCGACAAGAATCTATCTAAAGACGCAATGTCTTCCAAAGACACTATTATTAAGATTGATGACTCAAGAAATGGCAGAGAGAGTCAAAAAACAGAGATTAATATACTATGCCTCAATCTAACGCCATACAGCCAGCTCACACAGTTCCTTTGTTGTTGTATATTTGTATTTATATGCTATTTAGCCTATGGATTTTATCTAGAGCTCATATTTTCTGATCCGGAGGTTAAGCCTGTGAGTTTGTATATAACTTTAGTACAATTTATTATAACTATGGCGCTCAGTTATGTGGAATCGTTGATAAGAAATCCCATTAAGAGAAAGTGAGTATTAATTATGATTTGGTAAGCCTATTAGTTTTAGTTTTGTAGTTTTTAGCTTTTGAGATTTTACAGAAAGCCTTGTGTCAGTAATTTTGTCATAAATGAAACTATTTGTCATTCTCATGCTACACAGCTCACGCATTGTGTACTGTATCAACTGCCCAAAAGATGACTCCATAGATATTATAATTGTTATATGAATGAATGAATGAAGGCAAATTTAAAAAAATGTAGGCGCAAAGGGTAAACCTCCCAAAGAAAATTTGTTTTACGCCTTTTTCTACTGACAAAGTTGTTTGAACGGCTATATATGTTTAGATTGAATATAAAACAAAAATTTACTGTTACAGAGTACCATTAAAAATATATGCCTTACTAGCAGCATTGACACTTGGAACCATGTCACTCTCAAACCTAGCACTAAGTTACCTGAATTACCCGACGCAACTCATCTTCAAGAGCTGCAAGCTCATACCGGTGATGATTGGGAGCATCATTATACTGGGGAAGAGATACGGTTTCCTGGACTATGTTGCGGCTGTGGTCATGTGTATAGGCCTTACAATGTTTACTTTAGGTAATACTATTTTTAAGCTTAACAAAGAATTCACTCATTTTCAAAATTTCAATTTTAATCCCATAGCAACAGAGAATTAAATTTAACAATAGCTAAATGTTTTTTATTAGGGGAAAAAATTACAGATAATCTTCTTACTAAGATTAATGTTTTAAATACTAATAGAGAGACAATTAAATACATAGAAAACAATCAAAACTTTGAAACAAATAATAAATTTATGGTCAAAACAGAAATATTTAACTCTGATTTGAATGCAGGAATTTTACCTAATGTTGATTTCATAGTAACCATTTACTTATGAAATCACACATATTATGTGTAGTAATGTTAACACCTAATTACTGAAAGATTCTTGGAATTGGATAGTAGTCGACTTTCCTCTAGTTTATTGTACTCAGTGCTATATTTGTCTACCGTTCTTCATCAATTCTCATCTACTCAAAGGTTAACTGGAACAAATCCCTTAAAGGGATAAGTTCGCCTTTGTACTGCTTATCCTGTGCCATAAATTTGTGTTTTGTACAATAAAGAGTTTATACATACATACATACATTAGTCTTAATGGCAATTTAAATTACCTGTTTCAGCGGACTCAATGACATCTCCAAACTTCGACATAGTCGGAGTGATTGTGATATCCTTAGCTCTTCTCTGCGACGCCATCATCGGCAACGTGCAAGAGAAGGCCATGAAGCAATTCCAGGCGTCCAACAATGAAGTGGTTTTCTACTCTTATGCCATTGGCTGCGTTTATTTAGTAGTCATTACTGGGAGTACGGGGATATTGACTAAAGGATATGTTTACTGTTCAGAGGTGAGTTCAAACATAATAGTAACACTAAGGGCCACTTGCACCATTCACTAACCCGGGGTTAACCGGTTAAACCTGGAGTTACCATGGTTACCAGTACAATTTGACACTGGGTTGACGGTTTAACCAGTTAACCCCGGGTTAGTGGGATGGTGCAAGTGGCGCTAAGACTGATAAAGTAGTGCAAAGCTTATTAGGGCTATTAGGTACTTATTAGGAAGTCCGTTTTTTGTATTAATAAATACCTACTACTGCTAGAGTTACCCCTATCACCATCATCTTCCTCGCGTTGTCCCGGCATTTAATCACGGCTCATGGGAGCCTGGGGTCCGCTTGGCAATTAATCCCAGTAATTGGCGTAGGCACTAATTTTTACGAAAGCGACTGCCATCTGACCTTCCAACCTGGAGGGTAAACTAAGCCCGTATTGGGATTAGTCCGGTTCCCTCATGTTTTCCTTCACCGAAAAACGACTGGTAAATATCAAATTATATTTCGTACATAAGTTCCGAAAAACTCATTGGTACGAGCCGGGGTTTGAACCTGCGACCTCCGGATTGCAAGTCGCACGCTCTTACCGCTAGGCCACCAGCGCTCTTGAGTTACCCCCATGTGAAAGGTATTTTACCCTCCCTGGTTACGTTCGAAACAGATGGCCTAGGAAGTTACCGCGTAATGTACGAACTCTTGCCATCTACTTAGCGGTTTTTTGCGTTTACAATATTTGAATTTTAATGTTCTAATTTAACTTCTTAATATCCCCGTGTCTATTTTCAGGTGGGCAGCCCGCTAACCATGTACGTCAACATATTCCTCCTAAGCTTGAGCGGGTATCTCGGCCTACAGGCGGTGCTGACGCTAGTCCGGATAAGCGGGGCGACGGTGGCGGTCACCGTCACCACTATGCGGAAGGCGCTGTCTATCATCATATCGTTTGTGCTGTTCAGCAAGCCATTCGTTTTCCAGTAAGTTACTTAGAACAAAGATTCATTGATTGTATATTTCGTCAGGTGACAAGCAAAACTCACTAATTACTAAAAAATGTTTAAACAAAAATCAACCTTCTTCTCGTACTAATATGGTTCACTATGGCTATGAACTTCTGGTGGTACTCAGTGAGTTTTGCTTGTCACCTGACGATTTAACATGTGTATCCAAAGTGTAAAATCGCCGTGCTTCGAATTTGACAGTTAATGTAGATTGTATTGTACCTACGACAAAATATTGCGCTACAAAGCGCTATCTACTTAAGCTGTTAAATTCGGGGACAGTGGGTCGATTAGACTGCACGTCTCTACTACAATTTTATAGTTCGTTTGGTATAGTTCGTTTTTTTTAGCATTAGAAATAAGGTAAATAATCTTGATGTGTCTTTTAATTGAAAAACACATTTTAAAAATAAGTTACGGTAAATATGTAACAATTATGAATCTAATACGATCTTTTATACCTAGTCTTCTGCTTTCATAAGTAATAGTTATTGGTTTTTAAAGTGTTTTTCAATTAAAAGACATGTGAAAATCGCTTACCTTCTTTCAAGTTCTTTCTAATGCTAAAAAAACGAACTATAAGTTTTGCTTATCTTAGACTAAGGCAGCGCTCGACTGGCGTAGACCTGTATCTATGCGAGCGAAGATTTTGATTTCCTGCTTGGATCAATTTGGCAATTATTACACTTCCATTGATGGATTGTACAAAATCATATAGTACATTACTGCAGACGCCGGGAAAGAAGGGCTTGCCGGGTGAGTAGGTATAGCCGGCCGACCGTAGGGAGGCCGGATAGTGATACGAAGCCGGCAAGACCTTTTCACGGCTAGGCATGTATAGTGCTTTTCTCAAACATGCAATGAAATAAAAAAATACACCACTAAAAAAACAAATTTATAATATTTATAATAAAAATCCAACTTCACAACAAAAGTTTTTTAATTTTCCTTCCAATCCCGCCATAATTGTTTTTTTTACGGAAGTCGTCCGTATTTCGCGTGTGTAGTGTTCGAATAGACCTTATTAGGGCCATTATACACAATCTGATAATAAGAATCTCAATTTCTATAAATAAAATAAATGCAGAGGATTTTAAATATCGTCTATGGTCTCTGGTGACTTACGTATAGACAAAATTTTAAATTTATTCATCAACACATTGAATCATACAGATTCGTATTCTTAATATCAGTACGTTCGTGTATAACAGGCGTTAACACGGATATTTTGGTTCGATAACCATTCATTCACTAAAAATATTTAAAAAAATATATAATTCGGCTGTTTAGCCTGTTCATGGACACAGACCCCATGTTTACATTAGTATTAAAAAAAAAATTACTTCCCGGCCTAGGCCTTCAATGTCGTATGAAATTGCTTTACAGTTCTCTGGAGTTGCTCCGCCCTAAACGTGATACTTCGAAGCCTGATATAACGCCCGGAGCGACGACATTTCATTGCATGTTTGAGAAAAATATCTTTCGTCCATGAGTGGACTTGAACCGGCAGTTGCTGGATAGTGGATACCGTTCTCTAACCCCTCTATAGTTCGTTTTTAGGGTTCCGTAGCCAAATGGCAAAAAACGGAACCCTTATAGATTCGTCATGTCTGTCTGTCTGTCCGTCCGTATGTCACAGCCACTTTTCTCCGAAACTATAAGAACTATAGTGTTGAAACTTGGTAAGTAGATGTATTCTGTGAACCGCATTAAGATTTTCACACAAAAATAGAAAAAAAAAACCAATAAATTTTTGGGGTTCCCCATACTTTGAACTGAAACTCAAAAATTTTTTTTTCATCAAACCCATACGTGTGGGGTATCTATGGATAGGTCTTCAAAAATGATATTGAGGTTTCTAATATAATTTTTTTCTAAACTGAATAGTTTGCGCGAGAGACACTTCCAAAGTGGTAAAATGTGTGTCCCCCCCCTGTAACTTCTAAAATAAGAGAATGATAAAACTAAAAAAAATATATGATGTACATTACCATGTAAACTTCCACCGAAAATTGGTTTGAACGAGATCTAGTAAGTAGTTTTTTTTTATACGTCATAAATCGCCTAAATACGGAACCCTTCATGGGCGAGTCCGACTCGCACTTGGCCGCTTTTTTTTAGCATTAGAAAGAAGGTAAGCGATCTTGACATGTCTTAATTGAAAAACGCTTTTTAAAATTCAGTAACTTATGAAAGCAGAAGAATATAAATGATCGTATTATTCGTATTAGATTCATAATTGTTACATATTTGCCGTGACTTATTTTTAAAACATGTTTTTCAATTAAAAGACACATAAAGATTGTTTACCTTTTTTCTAATGCTAAAAAAAACGAACTATATAGTTCACGCTCGCCTAACGAACTTTCTACCCCAGGTTCGACCTCCAAACTCCCCTCTTTCTTAAACTTACCTTTCTTTTCCAGATACGTATGGTCCGGCATGCTGGTCGCCCTGGCGATATACTTGAACCACTACAGCAAGAGGAACCCGGGCTATGTGCCCGGTATAGTTCTCGCTTGCTTGCATTACACGCAGTCCTTCTACCAGTCAGAGTATAGGTATTTAAGGATGAAGTCCAAGATTTATTCGGACACTGTATAAGTAGGTTATTTGATTTTATTTATAGGGCTATAGAAATGTTATACCGCTGACCGCTACCATAGAGAAAAAAATACATAGATTGCTCACTCCATACATCAGTTTTAGTACCAAAAAGACTATTAGCATCTAGCATCGAGTAGCGGAACTATCAGTACTGCTACTTGACAATAGATGTAGCACCGACCGGAAAGTCTTATGCTGTTGAGATAAGAGTTTCCGGTCGGTGCTACATCTATTGTCAAGTAGCAGTACTGATAGTTCCGCTACTCGATGCTAGATGTAGACACTGAAATTAATAGTCTGAACTGATGTATGGAGTGAGCACTCTTGTCTTATTATATTTCTCTATGGCGCTACACACGCCTACATAGGATTTGAATAAAAGTTGGCTCGAGAGTCGAGTTTTAAGTCTGAATTCAGAGAACTCGATTCAGTTTCACAGGACTCTGCACCAGAGCCTGTTCCATGAGTCACTGACAGTGTCAAAACTGACATATTCACTATCGAGAACGTAATTTACTTTCTATACATCTCGTTTGCACTTATATGCGAGTACGAGCGAGATGTATAGAAAGTAAATTACGTTCTCGATGGCGTTTATGTCAGTGCCAAACAGATGGTAGCCGTACTGTATTAGACAATACTTTTTAGAGTATTTTTGAAGTGTAACTCAAAAGCGCTCTAGTCCTATGATACCATTCCGTGATACATTTTTTACGTTCTATCTAAATAAGAGTAATGGACCACAAGTGTCTCTTGCCGTCGCACGATACAATTTCAAAAAGGACGGTTATTATTTTTATCTTAATATTCTAGAATCCTTTAAATGTGATAAATATTTAAAACATTAGTTTATAATTATTAGCGACAATTACTTTAATAATTGTATATATGTAATACCAAGCTACGATACAAGACCTTATAGATTAAGAATCCATTCTGGAGTATTATGGTAATATTGTCACAAAATGAGATTACAAATGTCGCAAATATTATACTAAGCTAAGTACCTTTACTACGTACCTATTTAAACTCACACCGTTATTATTTGAGTATTTTTGTACTGTTTTTTTCTTATATTTATGTTCAAATCTGTAAATGTAAAATTGGAATAAAAATACATATTTTATATCAATGACATTTATTTCATTGTATGTACAAAATCTTAAAAATCTAGTCAATTTTCATACAAAAGTGTCGAAATTTAACGTGTTTGAATATTTGGAATGTTATTTAAGACACTATTTTTCATTGGCTTTACACTTCCTAAGATGAGATGATTAAGTGACTAAAGCAAGGGTTTAATCATTGTTAGGGCACTCGCACACCGCCGCGATTTCGCCGCTACTTTGCTATACAGGCCAAGTATAAAGGCAGTCTTACACTTGTGACAAAACTGACTGCATAATTATACAGCAAAGCCGTCTTAAAAAAACCACAGCAAGTGGCCAGGCATAAGTGTAGAAAAACAGAAAATATTAGTTACATTAGGTAACCAACATTAAGATCAATGATCAGTCGTTTAAATTGAAATTAGTTAATATTTTACAATTGTTACATGTCAATAGATAATTGGTCAAAATTATATTAAAGTTACACAGGTCACAAGTTCTAACTATGCTAGAAATTAAATACCTTCCCCCTACGTCTACCATTCGCTCACAATGTACAAATCTCTTTGGTATATGGTCCTAAAGCTACGTTCATTAATTTGTCTTTTTACATTAGGGCACTCCTTTGCTGGGACTAAACTCTGATCATTATTGCACAATGTGACTTGAAGTGTAGATTGCTTGCAATGGCAAAGGAGCGAGTATATATTTGATTTATTATAAAGACTTGGCAGTATTTTTTTAATTTGTACGCAATACAGGTTTATAATGTGTGTAGGTGCATTAAAATTAATGTGCAAAAAAGATGGGACAACTGATATTGGTATGATGAGAACATTGGAAAATATGAATGAGGCGTGTTTCGAGATCTTTATTAGTTTTTTTTTATTTATTTAATTACTGTAGTCGTGCCTAAGTGATAATGTATCACATACCATTTTAGAATATGAAAAATATCGTGTTAACATTTTATATCGTTTTTAATCTTATTGCTTACGTTTTTAGTGAATTCTCATTTGTACAAAATGCAAAACAATACTACGTGCGCTCATAAAGCTACCGTCGCTAATAAATAAGAAAATATAAAGTGAAAATTTGCACAACTATATTTTTACTCTTAAAAATATTTTAGTGGACTTATGCGTAATTTCGTAATCGGCGTTGTCGCACGCGGCTCGGAAACGGAAGCCGGCTAATAAAAACGACAAGCTCACACATTCCTGTATTGTTATAACGCTTTCGAGTATAAAAATACTAAGTCTGGAATCGTAGCGTTCTCTAGGCACCGGTAGCGTCCGTCGCCACGATTCCATAATTCGCTAAGGACCTTACACAGTCTCGCACTATTACTATATCACAGCACCTAAGCACTAGTCTTGCACTTCTCTGTACGGTATCTCACTGGTCACTGTGAAGGACTCAAAGTAGTGGTTGAGGAACTCGAAAGTGGGTCGCTTCTCCGGAATGGCGTCCCAGCACTGCAGCATCAGCCGATATATGTCTTCCGGCAGACAGTGCCCCACAGGCTTGGGCATTCTGTATCCTCGTTCCACTTGCTCTATCACCTCTTTCCCGTGTAGTCCCGGATACGGTATCTGTCCGTACGTGAACAGCTCCATGAGTAGTATACCGTATGACCACACGTCGCTTTTGATTGAGAATCTTCCGTAAATGATCGCCTCGGGCGCGGTCCATTTGACCGGGAACCGCGACCCCTGTTTGGGGCAGTATTCGTTGTCTTCTATGACTCTCGCGAGACCGAAGTCGCATATTTTCGCTATGTTATTCTCGCCTATTAGTACGTTTCTGGCTGCCAAGTCTCTGTGTATGAGGAGTTTGGATTCGAGGTATTCCATGCCGGAGGCGACTTGCGCGGCGATGTAGACCAGGTCTTCGAAGTGTAGGAATTTTCCCTCCCCGTTTCTGAGGAATTCTAGGAGACTGCCTTTGCTCATGTACTCTTGGACTATGTAGACGGGTTCCTGTGTTGAACAGACCGCGTATAGCGCGACCAGCCTCTTGTGCCTGAACTTCTTCATGATAGCTGCCTCCTGCAGGAACGCTTGCGTGGACATGGTGCCCTCTCGCAGTGTCTTCACGGCGACCTGAAAGAGCGTTGAATTAGAACTAGTTTATTTGCGTAAGGAAACGAGTTTTTAGAAAGTAATTTATGACAGTGTGAAACCGGCTGAAATATTCGGCTCCGTTGCATAAACACAATCGGTTATCTATTGATCAAGTAATATATTACATTAAATTGACGTCGATGAGTGAATTCGGGGAATGAACACAATGTCCTCAATTAGTTTGGCCTAGACTTGTTCGGTTAACCTTACACTCGATTGTTTATAGGTAGGGTGAATTTAATAAATAATACAACTTTGATCAACATTGATTAGTCTGATTTACATTCAGCGAGACAATTGGAGTGTTTAACAAATATTCTTTATTGCATATCAACTCAAGGCTGTGGATATCAGGGGCTCCAAGTTCCAAGAATTTTTAAACGAGTAGCCCAAATCATATTTAAACTATCAATTCACCTCAATATTATTCCGCCATTTTCCATAATACACTTCTCCAAAGTTGCCCTGTCCGAGTTTCCTGATGAGCTGTATCTCGATCCTCGGGATCTCCCACTTGTCCCGGAGCTCGGGGCCGAGGTCCCACATCTGCGGCTCGGGCTTGGGGCACGGCCGCGCCAGCACGTGGCAGAGGCCTAGCGCGTTCTCTGCAATACGTGAGCATCTTTACTTAGATAATGTTGTATGAAGGGTTTATGGGGTCTGATGAATGACATGCTTGGTTGTTACTATTCAAGATTCTGCATTTAGGCCCATTCCTGACTTGACAGAAAAGAATCGGTTCGACATTACTTCGCCTCGGGAATAATCCATCGATTATGCACCGTCAAGTTAAGAATGGGCCTTATGTAATATGGGTGGAATGAAAGATAAATATTAGTAGGTATACTATTTTACAACTGCGTACAGTCGTAGCGGTCAAGGTACTCAAAAAAATATGAAAATTAACGCCTTTATCTTTTTTCTTGGTGTTTGTGAACACCTTGGCCGCTCCAATATATCTGATAGCGACTGTACGAAAGCAGAAGCATCTACTTGAGCTGAAGGAAAACGAAAAACGGTGTGAGAGCAAAAACCCCAGCCATAGGAAATGCAATAGAAACTTACACTCTAAATTCACTAAATTCGGGTTAAGGTACGAGTATAAGTTGTCATTGTCAGCTAAAATTTATATGATCTTGAAAAGGGAAAGATAGTGATCGCGGTCGTTATTTTGTTTGGCGGATAGGTAATACCTAGTTACCTACTATAGTACTTTCGATTCAGGAAAGGCCAAAATTACGAGTAGGTTATGTCACACTTTTGAAAAGACGTGGCGGTGTGACTACTAAATTGTAACGTACCAAATGCCCATAGGTATTAGCTAAGACTTCTCTGTGAATACAAATTACTACTCGTGTAAACATAACATGTTTCTACAGTATGCAAATATATGATAAATTCTTTAATCGCTAAACAGCAAAAATACCTAAGTATTGATATCATCAAAAAAGTATTTTGGTCACCTAGGCAGTTGATTGTAACTATTGTAAGTATAAGTAATATAATTATTGTGACACCCCTAGCAAGAAACAAGCGTCCAGAAAGACCAGAAACTACTCTAAATTATTATTATAAAATAAAAAATTAAATAATCAACCAACTTAAATTCCCATAACATTTTATATCCGCCAACTCATAGGCTAATTAAATTGTCCGTAAAATAATTACGAACCCTTACAATGTCCACAAAACAAAGTCCCCGAACAAAAGCCATTTGGGCAAAGAACACAAACAAAGGCCTGAATAGTTGCTTTATATTCTGGCGTAACCCACATGCGAGCCAACTGTATGGTGTATGTAAATCGGTGGACATTTGGAATTAGGGTGGCGGCGGTGGATTAGAACAGGCAAAGACGGTGAAGTAATAAAAACAGCTAATTGCTTTGCTAAGTTGTTTTTCTTTACATAACTGTAAACTTATAGATGTTAAAGGCCTGATAATATTCGTTATTAAATAATTGTCTTTGATATATTTTTATGGATATTATCTTATTTTACTATTCTGAAGAACAAGATCCATAAGTTTAAAATTGAATTTTAATAGCTGTCAATACAGTTGAATATTATAAATGCCATATATGGACTCAGGCTTACTTTAAGTGGACGCACTTAAATTTTATTCTAAATATTTTCTCCCTTAACAGTCTTAATACAAACAATAAAGTATAAAATATAACACTTCAATAGTGTGATTCTTCTAATATAGACTAAAAATATTAATATTATTACAAGCTAAGATAATTTATTGACCATGTAATTAATACACATTACATTTAGCACGTCATACGTTACAGTTTATTCAAAAATTATATTAATAACATTTCAGACATTTCTTTTTCAAAATTAATTCACTAAACTCTTTTATAGAGTACACAGGGCTTTTTTTTCCAATAATCTCTTGATTTCTTTCTTAAAGTCCTGATATATTATTATAAAGATATGTATATGATTATGATAAAGTAATCATGGTAGGACTTAAAAAAAACCCCAAAGCGTTTTAACAGTTACTGATTTCTTTAAATGCAATGTCAAAGGTCAACGCATCGTGATCTTGAACTGGCTAAATTTGGCGGTAACATGGTAACATTGAGAGACGCAACTTAACGTGGCGATTAGCAGTCTTTACTATTCACTCGTATTTGGTTCCCAAGTCGTGACTCAAGCCGGGTCGATAAGCACGATTTCATAAAAAAAGCCTACATGGACGGAAGTGCATGTAGAAAGCGATTGTCATCGCGTTAGTCATTTGAATGTTATTGATACACCCGGGCTTCAAGTTCTATTGAAGAAGCTAACGTTATCGTAAGTGGTCTTATCATAAATATCATAACTATGGTAATTGAAAATATGAAGTGATGGCGTTTTGAATACCCTTTGTTAAAGGAATTCGAGGATAAATCACATTCCAGTATTGTACAATGTACATTATGTGCCTTTGTGGGTGTCACGGAGACACTATTATAATAAAAAATTACGTTATCATAATTAAATCAGTACTATTGTCACTCTATTTCACTCTAGTCGCTATCGCTAGACTCGCAAGAGTACCTAGATAGTAGATGTAATGTATGCTCTGTTCTTGAAACGACCGTAAAGATCACAGAATGAAGTGCATGCAAATTGAAGCAATTTCTTTTATATATTTTATCTTCCTAGAAATATACGGGACGGTTTGCGATAAAAGTCATTATTCACAATTGTGGAACGTAAAAGTTTTTAGTTTTAAATATTTTACTACTTATTCAAGCTTCAAGACCTTTACTTTCATGTCGTTCTCAACTTCTCAGAAGTAGCTAAGCGGGCAAAGTAATCGAAATGATCTAGACGTGAGCTTATTCTTTTAAAAATTTACACACTTCGCTTAGATGCTTCTGAGTTCTGACTGTACCTGCAACTTTATCGGTTGTTAATAAGCCACTACTGTCTTATGCGTACAATTAAAAATAGGTTTAATTCAACATCTAACATGTTAGCGTCATATAACTGAGACAGTGAAAAAAACGAAATCACTCACTTGTGTACGACATAACGAGCGCCGGCAAGCTCGGGAACGTCTGGTTCGTCGCTATATAGAACCCTCCATTGTCCAACGGCTTGATTTTATAATGCTTCACATGGTACCCTCTGCCTTCCTCCCAATCCTTCACGCTGAGACTGAAGCCGTGCGGGTTGTGTTCGGCGGGCCGCACGAGGAACGTGCCCCGAGGATTAATCTCAGCTAGTAGGAGCTTGTCCGCTTCCTTTCTTGAAACGGTGGGGAAGAACCAACTGGAATGTTGAGATTGCCTTTAGCAGAAAGGTCTGGTTAGAATGTGTGGTGGGATCGGACCGTCACCGTTGGTTCCCAGAAGCCGCCGAGCTGGTTTGCAAGCCTTTTTACAGCAAGCCGCGTTTTATGTATGTTTATCAACTAATTTATATGGCTAACAACATTCCTATGAAATAAATTTGTTGAATACGTCGCGACATTTCACATCGTCTGTTTTACACAAAATGTTTATGAACGAATGAAAATGTCAAATGGATGGTGTAGCCTAAAAGTCCAAATACCTTCATTTAGTAGCCCCATGAATATGACATAGACAAAACAACATGGACAACACAAGTATGCTTACAGAAACCACACTAAGAGCACACCTCTCAAAGAAAGTTCCTCGTTGCAAATGCAAACGATTAAACAAGTAAGAGCGAAATTAGGGAGTTCTATACTCACTCTTCGCACTCGACAGAGCTCTCCTCGGCGACGAAGTTGACAGGCACTAGCCCCTCCCGCCGCGTGGTGAGGTGCAGCACTCGCCACCAGTCCGTCTCGGCGTCGTTGAGGACCTCCATGCGGTCGCCCTTGCGGAACGAGATGTCGGAGTCGGCGCGCGCCGTGTAAGCGCATAGCGCTTTGACTACGCGCCGTCCGCCGTTGGTTATACCTGCGAATTGCCCATGGATATATTTTAGTTTTTATGTTCAATAGGATCTCATCTAAAGGTATTTTGTAAGCGCCGCCGCCATGTAATTATTTCCTGTACCTTTACCATGAGTCGACCGCGGCTATACACGCTAGAGACACCGTAAAACCTGGCAGTGATACTGGTTCGTACTGACTACTGATATATTAGGCCGAGCGTTATGCACTGCGAGAGAGCTATTGTAGGGTACGGGTATTCAGCAGCAATTCAGAATCAGAACGATATCGGAGGGAGTGGCGCGGAGCTAGAGAAGGAAGTTATATTAGGTACGATGATGTGGTCCAAGAGAGAGTAGATGATAACAAGTCACAGAAGATCGTCTGTATGATGGACGGGTCAGGTTACTCACATGTTCCCGGGTTTCGTGTTCGCACGATGTCGGCGGTGCGGCGCGGCGCGCGGTTGTTGGGCTCGCCGGTGTAGCGCGTCTCTAGCGACGGGCAGGCGGTGAACCCCGGCTCGTTCTTCTTGTACGCTGGATACACTGGAAACAATATATATTAGCTTAAATAAAATAGTTTCAACTGTTACTAATCGTAAGTGACGTATGGTAATTTAGACCTGACCTTGAACTTTATGGTAATGAATTATTACATTTTTTACCTACTTCAGGTCAGTGACCGGGCTTTTAGTAGCCAATATGCGAGTGTCGAGTAAAGTTTTAAAAAACTGCGTTACAATATACATTTTCCTTAAAGCTTGCGAAGTGACACACAATATCAATAGGTATGTATCTATGGGCCTTAGTTGCCTGACAATAAATGATATTTGATTGATTGATTGAATATTCCCGTCGCTTCTTGAACTGCTTCTTATCCAAGTCAGTAAGTTGCAAATAAGTTATATTGGACGTGCACAAGATCCCAACAGGCCAAATAACTGAACCAGGCGGGCAAGTACGCTGAACGAGGACTAAGCTCGGACTTCGTATCAAATTGATCGCTATTTCTTAGAAAGTAATACGGGCAAGGTTTCACATCCCACGCGGTTCGAAGCGCGCATTAAATAACGAAATATGGGTCCTAAACTAAATTGACTTCTATCGATACTACTTTGTCTTTAAGCATCCTACCATCGCTAACAAATCAAGACACGAGTCGTAAATATATTTCACGGAACCTCGGAAAATCGCCAGTGCAAAGTTAGTTCAATTCAGACTCGGCTTACAAGTTCAGGGGGATAACGAGAGACCTAAATCTTCGAAGACCGTCTTACAATATTTTATTGCAATTTTTGCTGTTAAAAAGCGGCCAAGTGCGAGTCGGACTCGCCCATGAAGGGTTCCGTATTTAGGCGATTTATGACGTATAAAAAAAAACTAGTTACTAGATCTCGTTCAAACCAATTTTCGGTGGAAGTTTACATGGTAATGTACATCATATATTCTTTTTAGTTTTATCATTCTCTTATTTTAGAAGTTACAGGGGGGGGGACACACATTTTACCACTTTGGAAGTGTCTCTCGCGCAAACTATTCAGTTTAGAAAAAAATGATATTAGAAACCTCAATATCATTTTTGAAGACCTATCCATAGATACCCCACACGTATGGGTTTGATGAAAAAAAATTTTTTGAGTTTCAGTTCGAAGTATGGGGAACCCCAAAAATTTATTGTTTTTTTTCTATTTTTGTGTGAAAATCTTAATGCGGTTCACAGAATACATCTAATTACCAAGTTTCAACAGTATAGTTCTTATAGTTTCGGAGAAAAGTGGCTGTGACATACGGACGGACAGACAGACGGACAGACGGACAGACAGACAGACAGACATGACGAATCTATAAGGGTTCCGTTTTTTGCCATTTGGCTACGGAACCCTAAAAATGGTTAGGACAATCATTGATTTTATACCTACAGATACCGTATTGAGCAATAGTTATATATGTTTTTAAGCGCATATATTTATATATATACATATATTTAAAAGATTGTTCAACTCCCTCAGACTGCTCCTACAACGTAAAAAGACCACAAAATTAAAAGTCCTTCGAACCGAAATAAAATTTAACTCCATTCAAATGCTATCAATGCAACACGCAAGGTCATGGTTGTATCCGATAATGATTTCTATGCGTATTGTATTCGTGTAATCATAGTTAAGCTAGCACTGGCGTTGGGAAACCTCATTGAAACGCTATATATCATCTCCAACGGCTACGCATCAATATTGAATTGATTACACTTGACCACAGCAAAATAGGTCTTTGGCCTTCCTTCACATACTACGAATTATTGGTTTTACGCGCGTCGAAACGATAATTTGCAAGTAATTAATACCAACCGAATACAATGGTTACGGCCTTAAAACACTGATGCGCGGACCAGAAACACATGTAAATTGAAGCTAAGTGCTGCTCTTTGGTTTCGTTTCGTGCGAAATTCTTGGTCATTGTCTCGCTTCTAAGGAAGTTACGGTCGGCGGTTTTAGAGGAATTTTTGTACGCCGTGAAACCAGGACTAATGAATGAGTCGTTATAAGATTCCCAGGCAATTTTGCAAAAATGATTAATTAAGTTCGAAACTTTCGTGGATAAGAACAATAAAGGTTTTGGATAATTACCTAGCACAAAAGCGATCGAGGAGAAATTTTTTAACGATCATAATTCATATGATTATAGACATTATAGTAAAATTTGTTTGCTAGGGAGTTAGTTACGTTTCTTAAAGTTAATAAGGACATTGATAGCCGGGTTGGCGATAAAAGTGATAAAACTCGATAAAGAACCAACATCTCGAGAGGAGTTTCAAGTGTAAGCAAGCTTTTATAAATAAATAAAGTTAATAATTTAATTGACGATAGACGAGTGCGGGCTTGGCTGCATCCGCATAGCCCCTAGGCAGAAGTACCAAGTGTACCAACCTATTTGAAAAATCATGTACTTCCATACATATAAACAGCTAAACCGCAACACATTATTTGCCTGAATAATTTTGACATGTCGGTTCAATTCGCTGATGCTGATACATAGACAGCACTGCATTTTATGTAGTACAGTCAAGTGTAAAAATATGGGTGCACTCATCATACCAAAAATATGTCCCATAGCCCTTATGTCAGCGATTTAAGAACAATGGGACATATTTTTGAGTAAGTTGTACGCACTACGCACCCATATTTTTCGAAAAACCACCTTATTGCCTATCATCAACGTATTTGTGTAAGGTACTCGTAGTTTAACTAAAGTTTTTTTTTTAATATATATTTGGATAACAAAAAAGACAGCTACTTATTTACTGTTGTAAGAGTATCGAAAATCTTATTTCTCAGTACCTAATAATTAACAAACCTGGTTTATCACAGGTTTGCTAATTAATGATGTTTCGTCTACCGAAATTATTTGAATATTGTCTGACTTAGATAAAATCTGTTACCTATTTTGATTTAATTAAGGTAATGAATTTTCTCCACTACACATTACGAATCTTCGCTCGCATTTGTACAAATTGGTTCCTTTGAATCGTATTTTCAGTACTTATGCTATAGAAATGCAGGACCAGTGTCGAGTTAGTGGTTACCTACCGGGCACCTAGAGTCCTCCATTCACAAATACATACATATATTGCAAGACTTAGTGCTTTTCACTTGAAGGCACTGCAAACAACCAACTTCTCCGTCCCTTTTATCAAAATGCCTTTCAAACCACTAAGCGCCATTAAATCCGTACTTGACAGCATTGCTAGGACGACCCAGAACTTCAAATAACGGGACACAAAATTACGTCAAAATTGATCCGATTAGTCGAACACGGAAACAGTAATAATGTCATACTACTCTTTAAAGTGTTTAATCCCCCTCGAGGCAGCTTCGGAAACTTAAACTGCCGCAAGTTTGCTCATAGTTTTCCGTCGGTTTCCACAAGTATCAAATAAAATTTGCCCGTAGGTATTATCTTTAGTTTTCCCAATTTACTTATTAAAGATTTTGCTGGTAATTTGTGTTTAAGGAAGGCAAAAAAGTATTAACATGAAAGCATGGACAACTAGGTACCTAAGCTTCGAGTTTGTGAACTTGTAAGTTCGCTTACCTAGAGGTCGTTCCGGGTCATGGCGGCGGCTGCAGCATTTGTTACCCATGGCGCGGCCCGCCCGCTACGCCGCGCCAAGCTGCTTCTGCAACAATACAAACTGTTATTAATACTTGTTATGTGTACTCGTAAACTAGGGGTTTAGTGTGCTGGGAGTATTGAAAACCCTCCCAGGGAGGCGTGCCTAATTCGAAAATGCTTCCTCGTGTTTTTCCGACCGTGTATCTTTCTTAGGTAGGTATTACTTACGCACGAATGTGGGAAAGTCGACTTCTTGGGCGAACGAATATATCGTGGCCTGAACTTACATGTCTTTACGCCTACCATCTGCCATATAGTTACGTAAAATCCAAGCGACCCTCTCTCATGCGTGGCACTAATGGAAATAATATCTCTGTAGCTTTCAGCGACGTCGAATAAATAAATCTGCGAATACATACAACGCGAGCAGTCAACCATTCAAGTGGATTGATACACCTGAGTAGGCGTCGATGCGCACAACACTATTGTGTTTCAATACTTTCTCGGTTTTTGTCCTTATGGCTTTCATACAAAAACAGGATGATATAATATAATAGTACCTACCTTCAACCTTAACAAATAAAAAACAATAGATTTATTACATAGACATAACAGGCTAATTTTATGAAAGGTACCTATAACGAAACCGACACGTTAAAATCCGTAAATACCCCGTAAGGAGCCCTTATCGTCAGTCAGCGTCAGCACGTCAGCAGTGGAGTATCCGGTCAGCACGTGGCAAATACATCGTATAGGGGGCAATGGGGGCTTATGTGGAGTTGTGGACCTGTCTTCACGGCCTCTAGGTGCAATTTGGGCCCCTCTCTCGTGGTAATTTAACCGCTTTGCCAACGTATAGTTACGCCACGACAGTTAGTATTTATAATATAAGATAATTACACAATAAGAAGACAAACTGTATGTAATACCTAATACGCAATTTATCATTTGCCGGCATAGTAAATAAACAATCAATAAGAATCGCCAATTAGACATTTAATAACGACACTCAAACGTTGTTAACAACCACGCCTTGCATAACAACTTGAAAACAGAAACAACAACTTTCGAGTTAAAAAATAACAACCAACGCAATTAAAACTTGTGACAATGGAAATAATTCGATAGAATATGAATCCGTTTGCTGAATGCGCAAATTGGTTTCCAGCACAAAAAGATGGCCGAACGTTGCCGACAACTTTTATATTGGATGAAACGTTTAATATAAAACACATATTTTGTAGATCTACTGTGTAGTGCATTTTGAAATCAAAAAGCAACTATTAGATTTTTTCGAAACAAAGTTTGTGAAAACTTAATTTCCAAAAAGAACGTAATTTAGTAAAAATTGATACAGTCCTCAATTGTTTTTGCTAGATCCACTGTTAATGGGGAACTTTCTACGCTGATATTCTTTTTTTCCTATTTAACTTCCTTCCTTCTTATTGTCTCATTGACAAATTTTATCCCAGTATCTCTGTTTATCTATTTAGCAAATCTCTGAAGGTATATGAGCAAACCCTTCTTAAACGTATAGCATTAAATATGTTACGACAATGCTTATTGACATTTGAAAGGTAATTAATTTGCAAATTCATAGTTGCGCAAAATCACACCTCACACATATACGTTACGTTCAACTCAGTATCTATTCGACACGGAAAGCTCATTAGTCCGTACTGATAGACACCTAAATTCTGTATTAATATAGAGGAAGTATTAGGTTTCTGCATTCACATCGTTCTAAAATTGTAGGCGGACCAGTATAAGAACGACTTTGAGATTCGTAATAACCACCCATTAACGGAGATCAGAGCAAACGTAATACTTAGTTTAATGCAAATATTCACCTACGATTGCCTGTAGCGATAAAAATATCATGTTCTGCTAAACTATGATGAGTAACATGACGGATTAGTATAATTATAACGATTATAAATCTAAGGATACGCGTGATGCGTACTCTTACATTTTGGCACATCAAACTTGATCAAACCATCATTATGGCCGAAGTATCTGAAAAACAGCCGTTGATGGGAAAACTTTTGGGCAGGATAAGAGAGTAACGACGCGTGACTGGCCGGCGAGGAGTAACGCTTTCAAAACTGACTAAGAATTGTTATGCGATCGAACCGGCTTGCCGTTAAATGTAGATTAGATAGAAGCAGACTTAGCGTGGGCGAAAATAATTAGAATGATGAGAATGATGAGATTACAAACATTGGTACCTACTTATAAAAGATTAGACTTCCAAGCTAAGCTCAAACGTGGCTTATCTTGTACTTAATTGTTAATTCTCGGCTTTCGGTTTTTCGGAGAAGAGCTTTGGATGTGATATATACATATTTACTCGATTACATCTAAACATGATAGAATTTAAGAATCCGCAGCAAGCTCGGTTCTCCATACAAACGTAGGTAGTCCTATAATTAGTTTGCTACATTATTAATTAAATATTCTATCTTTAATAATAAACAGTGCACTTGAACAGATAATAAGAGAGTCGAGTTTCTCGTCTCAACAGTAGGTGTATAATGTTACCTACTAATTCAATTCATGATACTGTAAGAAGATTCCTTTGAGTATTTGATAAATGTATCAGTTGCGTGATACAATTAAAAACTGCGATCTCTCTTTGAACACGAGAACTAGTCACTTTTTAGATTATTTTATAATGAGTTGTCTCGTATAACCAAATGCTATTCTATCCAGTCAATGGCATCTCAGGACAAACTATCTGGTCATACACAAACCTTGGATTTAAATCTTAATCCTACGAAAATATATTAACTTATCCACAACCCGAGCCTAAGACCAAAAACAGAAATTTGGGTTAGTCAAATATATAAATGTTATCTTGACGCCGAGATAAGAGCGCAACGAAGTAATTCATTCGGCCAAGTTTCAAAACTGAGACATTTTAACCTTAACTATTTCGTAATCTTTTTCGAGTTTGAAAAGACAACGGGATGGTACGCTAACAATTTACTCTACTTTTAGTTCTGTCTATAAACACAGGGTTCTTGATTAATCAAAAGTAGGTAAATAGAACATTTCGCAAGTAGGTACGTTGAGAAGTAGCTCTTACAAGGAAGCTATGTCCAAAAATAATCTGTAGGTAGAGCGAGTCACGTTGATCCAATAAAGTAAGGAAAACTAACAAATACACAAGTATTTATCTTACTAGTAGCAATTTGATGTATTAGCAATTATAAATACTAGGAAGCAATCCGATCCATTTTGACGTTAACTGACCGCAACCAATGACTTGACAGGACCAAGTATTATATTTATAGAAAATTGTATTCCTTAGACTTAGATAACATTATGAACTAGAAAAAATAAGAGGACCCATAATTCAGAAATTAAACTAAAAGAGTTGAGGGCAATGCTAAATAGATTCGTACCGATTGAAGGAATTTACAATAAGCACATAAATACGTCATATATACATGTAATTTCCCCGACAATTAGTTACGCATATTTTTAAACACGTGAAGTGATTATACTCGTATGTAATACGGTATAGGGGCCCGATTCGGATTTTGTAATAGACAACTATTAGATATCTCTTAGACATCGCCAAGATACGATAACGATATATTTAAGATCTAACCTGTCAAATTTGACATTTCCGCGATTCTGGAGATACTCTTGAACGATTGCCACAAGATATTACTTAGAGATCTAATTCACATCTAATAGATATCTAATACGATATATCGTAAAAGTGACATTGGTTGCCCGAATTGCGCTGCAAAAGAGAACTAGTTGAAATCTAAACTATAACGTATCTAGAATGGATCTAGTACGTGTCGTCTCTTGTGAATATCTTGAAGTTCGAATACGGCAGTAGGTATTTGTATCGGCCGCTTATCGGCGTGTTCAAGCTCTTATCTGTTATATTACTGATACAGACATGTTCCCACGCGCTTACATTTGGCGATAATAATTGATTTGACATTTCAAAAGTCTATCTATAGCATCCTGAGAGTTTTCCCCTGTATACATACATTTAGAGATTACACTGGAGCACACCAAAACTCAAAAAAAAAAAGTACAATAGCACGCACATTTTTCCTTCGTTACTTTACACCTGCCACAATCTCTGCATCATGTACTGATATATAAGAAAATATGTCCATATATTATTTTCTATTCTGCAATTGACGACAAAGAATATTCCTTCTGAAATATGTTACGAATATATAGACGTTGTTCAATGGCTATAATACATAATCATAAAATTTAAACTGATAAATGTTGAGTATTACGATTGTACGAAAGACCGTTATATCTATCTATAAGTCTTTTGATGATTTGAAATTAAATTAATAACTGCGCTGGTTTGTTTATTTTATAGATTGGCAGCTTTATTCGGCACACCTGTGCGACCAGAGACTAATTTATGAGTTTTGTAAAGAAACTTTGCAGACGCCCAGAATTAAGAAGTGTATTATATTCTTCTAAACAAGATGGAACTCGATAATATTCGAATGATGACTAAGATTCATTTAATTTGACATATTTGAATTCAACGTATGTTACTTGTATACTTGGGTACATAATATAATATAATATATTTATTTATATATGTATTTATGCATGTTTGTATATATGTAATTTTATATTGCTGTTATTGTTATATGTGTAAGTGTATAATTAGAATATTGTTTAGAATACTTAACTTGATTTGTGTTTCATATTTCTTTTCTTAGTGTACAATCCTGCACTAAGTATAAGTTTTCTGTTTGACCCATTGGTTGACTGGTAGAGAATGCCTTACCTTAAGGCATTAAGTCCGCCATTTGTACAATTTTTATCGTGCAATAAAGTTTAAATAAATAAATATGGGAACTGAATTTTTCTGCCATTAATTAGGGAAAATCAATCATCGAGCTAGCTACTCCCATTAAAAAATAACTATAAGCAATTCGCGTAACTGAATAACTGTTTGTCCTACCTATAATACTCGTGCGTTTTACACAAACCAAACAATTAAACGAAACTTTTGCTCTTGACGTCAATACAACCAATGTTTACGGTATTTACGTGACATACATGTCGATAATCATTTCCAACTATCCCATTCATTCATACATTGGTTATATAAAATATTATCGTTCCGATAAAATGTTTATCGAGTTTCTTATAACATAACTAAGTAGTTGTTTTCTTAATAAAACATATACGGGTCATCCAATTACCTATAAACTGCTGCTCAAAGCTCTAAACGCCGATAAAGTATTTGTATTTTGTGTCTTTGTTTTTTTTTAATCAGAAATTCAGAAGTAGTAAAGATGTTCGACATTTTAACAGCGAAGGTTTGTTTGGTTTGGTGTGACTGAACTTGATAAGAATAAGACTTACGAAACACTACGTGTCGATGGTAACAAGGCATAATGACATTTTGTCAACAATTTCTCACGTGAAGAGAATACACAACGACGTCCGGTGTATCGGTATTTTAAACACAAGTCGAGTTTCAGAAAAATGGAGTTGGATTTGTGCTTCGTTGACTGATTTGCTTGGAATTTACTTTGAAGAGTTTGAAGTGTAAAATTATGAATGTAATATTTGGAAATGTTATATTTGGCACATAAATTACATATTTTGATTAGGTAAATGAACTGTACACTTGGTGTAGTATCCCGTCAAAATAATCCAAGTTTTGCGTACTGTAAGTTGTCACTGCATTTTCATCTGATAATAATACCTATGCCTCTGAAGCTCATCTGATCTTATTGGCCAAAGGTAGGCCAGATATTCAGGTATCGAAATTAGAATTGTATTTATATGCCGTTGATCATTATTCATTAGTTACAAACAAAAGGACTGGCAATATGAAAAGTTCGTGTCAAATAATTGGTGGAACTGAAATCTGAGTTAAAACTTGAGTTCGGTTCTCATAGGTATTAATTTATTTTCCTGAAACTGTTATGGATTGGAAACTATCAACAGTGACATTTCTGGTCCAGCTAACAAATAAAATCCATGACAGTTTCAGAACAAGAAATTAAAACTAGAATCCGGCTCCTTACTTCTAATTCCCAGTAATCCGCTGTAAGAATGATTTCCCATGTAATGACGTCGTATTAGTAAACAATGGTATTGCAACTGTAGCCTCAGTAAGCAGAAGAGGTGAGGTACCGCAGTAATTTAACACCGGCAAACAATACTGACGGCTCTCCGCGGAGCCAGGGAACAGGCGTTTCGCAACAATTTATACAGCATGTATTTTTGATACGACCGCATATTCTAAGGCAGCGGTCGGCAACAAGCGGCTCGCAAACCTCTCACTTGCGGCCCGCGAGCCTCCCTGGCTATTATATATATGGCTGTATGTAATATTGACAAACGACAATGTCTGATGTCTGATAACGTCATAAATATTAACAATGTGCGGCCCGCGTCACCTTCGTTAACTATTGTGTGGCCCTTGGCTGCTAAAAGGTTGCCGACTGCTGTTCTAAGGGTAGGGGGTAAGTGTAGGGTAGGGCATAGGCGCTAATGAACACATATTCATAAGTTTTATTAAAACTTTTAAACTTTTAGATTTTATTATAAAAAATTAAACGAGCAATATAATGTTCCAACTGAAAACATTGCGCATATTGACGCGGCCACAACTGTCACAAAAGTACTGATGACAATGTACGCAATACATCACAAAATTTCACTGACAATTTGTAAACTTTATTGTAAAGACATAATAAGGTCCACTAGTGGTCTGTTAAGTACGAGTATGAAATTGAGAATTAACAGGAAAACACAATTCATGTATAAAATGACGACATAAGTATCTCAAACTCATTACGCATGCAAGCTACCTTTAAAACACCAGTTTTACCATTCTAAGCCTAAATATATATGACTAGTCGCGAGGCGAGGAGTGGGAAATTGTAATTTTACGCGATTGTCGATAAGAGTAATTACTTTTACACGTACCTGCTGCTGGGCGTACGATAATTTTCGCTCCGCTTTGACGATATGACAAAGCTTACTACCAGCGAATAAATAGAAAATGTGCAGTCGATCACCAACCATGCAATAGTTTGTCTTATGGCTATGTATGAAACGTAATGGTTGACTTCTAGAGATAGATAAATAATGCCATTAATGCCACTTGCCGTTATTTGTAGTATTTGTACAACAAGTAACGACACTCATTGTGTTAAACACAATAATTTTCAAAAATACTGACATTATAAATGAATAGATATGCTCCCGCCATGAACTCTTAGACCAGTGGTTCCTAACCTTTTCAGTCCGGTCACCCCTTTGACTAACTAGGGAACCTAATTTTACCCCTCCTCCCAATGGTAATAAAAAATAAAACGTGTACGTTTGTTGTATTGTTATATTAGGTTAGCTTATTACCCCCGTTAAAATACCAGTTTTACCCCCACGGGGGTAATTACCCCCAGGTTAGGAACCACTGTCTTAGACGTTATGTGAACAAAAGAACAACCCCGAACCACCCGTTTCATTGCGATCCAATTTGTCAACCGAATCTTGGCCTAGTCATGTATTTCCATTTTCAATTCGATAGCGCGAGCGAGTTGAGGTCTCAAAGAAACCAGCGTAAAGAGAGATTCCTAACAGCTATGCTTAATCGGATAGCTTATACTACTCGTAGTTCGCAAAAAATTCCATTCCTAAACAATTTGAAGGAGGAATGACGCCCCCAGTTTTATGGCCCGCCCGTAAGACATAGGAGGGTAAACACACCATTTTTCAGCGTCGCCCACACCGTACTCAAGGGAGGCTAGCGGGGCATACAAGCGTACCGGTAAATCGTTACATAGCAAATCAGTTTGCAATTTTACACGGAGTTGAAAACCACGACTAACTGTGTGTTGAAAAGGTTCTTGTGATAAGGTTTACACTGAAATAGAGCGCAGTCTCTATCCGGCAGAGAGCACATTACAATTATTTCTTTCAACTTATTTCGAGTAGGGCCTTCTTGTGCGTGTGCTAGGACAATCTGTCCCGTGTTGTCAACGGTCGGATGTTTTGGTCAACTGTTTTTTTATTAAATAATTTGAATAAGTGCCGCTATATCACTTAATACAAATGCAAATATATTTACAAAAAAAAAGACATAGCACTCTTGACAGGGAAGGATACAATATTTCATCCAGCTATTGCTACGCCCACTCGAGATACGGCTAATAGAAGCCCACGAAATGAAAACAATAGGAAATTAATCGGCGTCGGGCAAAGATAAGCAGCCCTGTGAGTAATTTGTACGAGTACCTACATAGATCACTTGCCTCGCAGACGGGGCATATAAAACGATTCGTTGTCTCCACTCGACCGAGCGTCACCGCTAATTTCATTAGCGTCGACTGTAGAGTTGATAAAATCTACCTAATTGCGCAAATGCAAAAATAAGATAGGTACACCTCACCTCAAAGTATTTTACAATTATAAAAACGCATAAGAGTGTGTTTGGTGAATGATTACTCTTCTTAAACTCTTCATAATGAAGGCCAAGTCTTGTGAACTCTTCATAATATCTTCTTCATGAATAATGAAGAGTCTGTAGGCTAATATGTATCCATCGCGGACATTTTAATTAAGCAACAGTCTGCCGCCCTGCCAGCCTATTATGGATAGCTTTATCCATCTTTATCCACGTGATAAAATAACTGTCACTGTTTAACACCGTGGGAAAGAAAGTGACGGACACCGTTTTATCACGCTGTCACGTAGACAAGAACGACCATCATATCCGTACTGGACTGAATGAATGTTACTTACGGCCTTTTAGGAAGGTTGTGGAGCTCGCAGGCTTTACATCTCTGTCAAATTTTGAGCTTAATTGATAATAAATTCGTTATTAAGTATAAATATTTTGTTATTATGAACATTTATAACTTATCTTGACGTTTAGGATGCTTTTAGATAGGAAAGACAGCGTTTTTTCCTGCCCTAGTAGCACGGTAGCATTTTTATCGTTTATCACCATGTCTGTCACGTTCTAACAAGTATGTAAGTGCGAAAGTGACGGGCATAGTGATAGTCGATAAAAATGGAACCGTGCTGAGCCCGCTGGTCTCAATTAAGACTGCTTTTTATATGGTACATAATGAATATGTAATAAATGAAATTATACTAGGTACATGTAAATTCCGTGTAAGATACCTAAGCAAATTATTATTTCATTGGATGATTCGTAAAATATTTCGTACTTACACATATAGTTGGTAAACAGTTTATTTTAACATTATACCCTGTGCGACCCCCACAGCAGAGACAAAATTAGTCAAGCCGTGTGTGGTACAGGGTGTACCAAAGAATACAACATACTAACATACCGCCATACACTCGAAATATCACATTACCGGGCAATTCATAACGTCAAGCTTATTGATCTACCTTGGGTTGCCTTCCTGCTTTCCACTTTCATGAATGAAGTCAAATTAGGAAGAGAACAGTTTTGGACAAAGTCACGAGGAGCGTATGCATTCCAATATTCTGTGCGAGGGCGAGTCAATTCTCGAGCGCATGTTTAATGTTACTTCAAAATCCGTTACCTACTACCGAGACTCGAAGATGTTTTATCTCCATCTCTATAATCCTTGCCATATTGGAGTGACAGAGATGGATCTGTATGTGCGTAATCCAAGAGCACATTTATACTGTGTTCGAGTTGCCAGTGTTCGGAGAGCGGTTGGAAGTTGGAATGAAAGCCTAGTGCGGGGAACGCCCCAGCTACCTGTTGCCTCCAATCAATAAGAACAGCACCATTGTTCCCCTAAACCTCACTCAACGAGTTCGCTCCATTGCCGAATAAATCAGTCAGTGGCTTTAAAACTTAACGCAATGCTACGTCAAATACAGCGATTGGTAGGTACCTATAACGCCATTGGATCGAAACTTTTCAGTTTAGTTTCAATTGGCGTGTAAAGACCGCTTAGGCCTACCTGAAGAACCTTGATGAGGTATATATCGCAACGCAATTTTTTTGGCAAATTACCAATACGCGATTTCCGCAACTGTTTCTTTTGGCAAGCTGCATGTATATAAGAGTTTTAAGATCGATCAGAAATTTTACTATTCAAGCAAAAAGAAAAGGTTGCCAAATTAAACTATTCGATTATGATTAATAATTGTTGACTCTACCAAATGTGCCCCAGTGATATAATTCCACTTCTATATTCACATGTTTAAAATTAATTAAATTATATCACCTATAGATTACGTTAAGATCCACATTTCTATAGACTAAGATAAGCTAATGCCATATGTGAAAAGATTTATTTAAACTATAGGAAGGTATGAACGCCGCATAAATAGAATCTCAGAATGACCATTGTCCACAGTGCAACTAAATCAATGTTCCCTAGCTGATAGCTAAACCCGAGAGGGCAATAAAACGGCTTAGCGGAAGCCTTGCTCAAACACAAACGCTTTAGATAAGAGGATAATCAATACGCAAATGTTGTGAATACCCGCGACGGTAAAGGCTGGAAATTATTCGGTAAGCGCAACCGCATGGTGTACCTATAGATATGGGTACGAAACCGCGTATTTGCGATCACTGAGCAGTTATTTTATTTACTGAAATACTAAGTAAATATACAAATAATTACAAAGAGCAATACTGCAATCAGTATGGATGATAGATCAGATGCCAGGTTTAGAATTCAGGGTCCAGCTGGTCCCGGTGGTAAAGACTAATAAACCACATAGTAATCTGTCGAAGGAACATTTAGCCTATTGTTGTATATATAGAGCTGGCAACTCAGCAGCAGTCTCCCGCCATTATGGACAGCAGCTGTCAATGTCATGTTTCTGTTCGGGGTGTTCTAAAAAGAGCATAAAAGACCAAAATAATGTTATAAAACCGGTGGCATTTGCCAGTAAAAAATTAAATGATACCCAAATTAAATATCCCATCCTCGTCGCCAATGTTGTATCGCTAATTAACTTGGTGTAATTAATTAATACGACCAGATAATATTCGATATGCAACGCTTTATTTTAGAACACCCCGAACAGAAACATGACATTGACAGCTGCTGTCCATAATGGCGGGAGACTGCTGCTGAGTTGCCAGCTCTATATATACAACACCTATAAAGCATTAGTACTCTCAGGGTTGGGCAAAATACTGGCTTCCACGTATTTGAAATACAAATTACAAAATACATTTTTAAAAGTATTTGAAATACAAAATACAAACTACTTTGGTGACGGGTATTTGAAATACAAAATACAAATTACAGTGTTTAAAATAATGTATTTCAATTACAAAATATACCTTTATTTATTTTTTTGTTTAGCATTTAGTTTTAACGTTAACGAATATCCTTTCATATAAACTTATAGGGTCATTGCGCTAGTTTTCGTCCAGCTCTAGTTTACGTCCACTTGACGAAATTTGAATATATACCTACATTCCTGCACTAATTTGGACTGATTTCAATCCTTATGTCTAAGGCGTCTAAGCAATATATCTGTCTACATATAACAATGATATTTCGCAAAAAGGAAGCGCTGGTGGCCTAGCGGTAAGAGCGTGCGACTTGCAATCCGGAGGTCGCGAGTTCGAACCCCGGCTCGAACCAATGAGTTTTTCGGAACTATGTACGAAATATCATTTGATATTTACCAGTCGCTTTTCGGTGAAGGAAAACATCGTGAGGAAACCGGACTAATTCCAATTACGGCCCTAGTTTACCCTCTGGGTTGGAAGGTCAGATGGCAGTCGCTATCGTAAAAACTAGTGCCAACGCCAATTACTGGGATTAGTTTCCAAGCGGACCCCAGGCTCCCATGAGCCGTGGCAAAATGCCGGGACAACGCGAGGAAGATGAAGATTTCGCAAAAAGTAGTAAATTAAAAATGAAATATATATTTGATAATCCGTCAAGTCGTCGAAAACTAGTGCATGGACGGAAACTACTGCAATGACCCTATCCCCTAGATTTAAACGAAAAGTTCCACGCAGAAGTTGACCTAATATAGATCCAGTATCCAGCCAATGAAAATTGTATCTCGGCTGGATCGGAGGTTCGCGGTCGGCTCACAGCTTGTGCGAGAGATTAGACATTTTAGGATTATAGAATTTAATAAAATGTATTTATAGAAATGTATTTTGAAGCTTGAAGTATTTGAAATACAAAATACTAAATACATGTGAGTGCAGTATTTGAAATACCAAATACAAAATACTTTTGAGGTAGTATTTGAAATACAAATACAAAATACTAATTTGTATTTCAAATACGTATTTCAAATACATGTAATTGAAATACTGCCCAACCCTGAGTACTCTAATGTATCAATGTATTTGTATGTGTGTACCAATAACTATTCAGTGTTTAACCTCATTCGTTCGTTTCAGCAGAATGTTGAAGAATAGGCAATTTTCGGGGGAAAGCTAATTTGAGCATCGCGCAGGTTCCGAAGCCGGTCAATAAACTCGAGCGACTCTTGAACTTGAACCAGTGAACATTCGCGGAAACATCTCCCACCCCTCTCCAATTTAGAAGAAAAATGTTGAACTCGGGAATCGTCTGGATAAAACGTATCATTATGGTGTCAAAATAAAGAAAATACGAAATCACGAGATTGGAAAATACGTGATAATGTGTTGATTAAATTTCATTTGATGGTCTGATTCAAGAAACACATACGCGTTCCGCAGAAAGTATTTTTTCGTAACGTTTTATGACTTCGTTACTTTACTTTATATTCGAGTGAGGTGAAAACGGCTTTCGGTATGTTGCTCGCTGAGGTGTTAAGATTATGGAAAATAGGTGGTTTATGTTGAGTATTATCGTAGTCACTGTAGCGTTTACGATTTGTAGCCTTTGCACGGTTTCAATTATGGTTATTGTTGGAGATTTTTACCTAGTCCCACCTCACCTAAATTGCTTGCCTTTTTTAATAATACGAATGTGTATTTTTTTTACTAAAGATCATGATTTAGTCAATTCGTTTTAAAAGCATGTGTACGTTTATATGTATATGTAATGATTTTTTTAAGGTGTATAGCAAGGATATATGTCAAGTTGTATATTTATATTATTTTGGTTTCATAAATAATATTTACTATTTTTTTGAGCGCGATTCAATAAAAAGACTTCATGATTGTTTACAATTTTTCTAATGCTAAAAAAACGAGGTAAGTATAGAGATCGAACGTGTTGAATGCATTTAAGACCTTCATATGCACGTACAAGTACAGCAGACTTTTTCAGCTAGGTACGAACATGGTATAAGACAGAAGTGAGTTCGTTAGATCCGTTGATTTAAAAATTTGAACAATGTTTGTATAGTCGCAACACGTATTTCTGTTGAACTTGACAATGATAATATGTCTGGCGGACGTGGCGTGTCAAGCACAGCTGCGGAGACAATGGCTGTACAGAATATATGTAGTAAATCCTGAGCCGCCAACACCCTAATTGTTCGACATATTAATGCGTTAGTTTAGTGGTACTCGGATACTGACTGTGACGAACACTGAATATGACGGTTCCTTGATTTGACACTTCGTGCTTAATTTGTCTTTACAATGGGTATAGAACTCCACCTACATACCAATAAATGGTTTATGGCTTGCAATATGGTTATTTTTTGGAAAAAACTGAGCACGTGGACACATGTCCACGGATGTGAATTATATGTATAATAGGTACATTGCATTTTTCATTTTTCCTGACTTTGGATTTTAACTAGGTTAGGTTAGAAAAACTATTGTTCATTTGAAAAACCATTTACTAATAAGTGCTGATTAACCAAATACATACTGTGTATATTTTTTTAACCGATAACGATCAAATCGAAAAAACAACGTATTTATGCTACATTTACCTACAAGTAAAAAATCAGGAGATGGAAACGCAAACAGAACGAAATTAAGTCTGACTCTTGGGAAACCCTGGATTCCAGATCGTTTAAGCATCGAAATAAAATCTTAGCATTGAAATCTGGGAAGGCGAAACTAAAATTGCTTTTATATAATTCCATTCGAACAACGATAGAGTTATAATGCATGCATGAAAGACGGTTCAATTAAGCCGTTGGAGCGAGTAAATGCAGTGGTAACTTCCAACGATTAACCAAATTGAGTAAGGTACTAGGGAAGCATCTGGTTGAAAATTGAAATTTAACCTTGCAATGTCTGATTGACCTTATCACCGTCTAGGGGTTGAAACCTTAATAAACTAGACTCAGAGTGGCTAAGTGTCAACCCAAATATAAACAGAACTTTTCAAAATACCAGACATATAAATAGCATCGGTCACGTTTACTTTCGATAATAGTTTCTCTTCATAAAATCTTTTCACATCTGAGTCTTGCACGTTATGCTGTGTACCGTGAAAGTCAAGTTTTAGCTTCGTGTAAATTCTGATTTTGTTCGCGTTGAGCTGTGTTTAATAATAAGGTTTATTCGAAATACGATTCACGCTCAACTCATACCGAGAATAGCATCATTGAGACATTATCCGCCGGAAACCCTACCGTGTACAATAACGATAGGTACTTGTTTAAATTATCGACTGCGCTATGGAATACCATGATTCAATAACATCACCAATATCTACTGGACAATAATATTATATTTAGATGTGTTACTTAGGGGTTTTGTTACAGAGGTAATATTTGGCCGGTGCTTTATGTAGATAAGATACAAAAGAAAAAAGAAGTTTGAAAGAAAGCCGGAAAATCAAGGGTGCCAAAGGACTTTGGACGACACCCAAAATTCAAAGCACAAGCATTAGCAGTAAGCACCTGCCTTTGTTAATATCTTAATCTAGCCATTTACCACATGAAAGCGTATGAATAAACATAAGCTATTGGATTACGAATTAATTATGCCACATACCAATGCTCATGCAATTTGCCTGTAACGTCTGTTTACGCAAGAACACAATGTAGCTACATGCGTTTGAGCTGTTACAGCGACAATGGCGATATAAACAATGGTGCAGATTACGGTCTAGTCGACAACACCCAACGGATTGACTCTAAGAACGAACTTGGAATCCCACTGCTTGAACATCTGTATAACAAGAATTCCTAGGAAATTCTGAAGGGGTCAAGCAAAATGACTAATTACTAAGAGGTTTCTTAGGTGGAAACGACAGCACTAAGACGTCGCGTGAATCGCGATAACGTTTTTATATTATCAGTACAGTACTTATGTGAGATGTTTAAATGCGTTTTAACATTTTAGTAAGAATACCATTGAATGAGTTCTCTAAAAAAAATTAAGACCTAAATATGGCTGGGAAACGTCTGATTTCTTCATTATAAGAGAAACAAAACGCACATCACGTAAAATATTAACATGTCATAACGCAAGAAAACAAGTAAAGTGATGAGCAAATTACCATAGAGAATAGAATCTTGTTCATTCAATTTTTATATCAGCTCAGCGGCGCACCAAAACAATTTGTTTCAAAATACTTCGAAGTAGAACGTTACGGTCGGTCGTCGTGTTTGAGAGCATACTAAAATATTAACGAGCATTTTCTTAATCGTATTCTGACTCACCCAGCGCGACCTACGGGCAGTTCATCTAATATATCAACCCGAATAGTAAAGATAAACGCAGTCCCTTCTATCTCACGCCCTAAATCTTTGGTTGCTTTAACAAAAATATCACGGGCATCTCCCTCCGTAACCCTCTCGGTTTCCGCAATTTCCGTTTACCGCTCGGACACACCGCACTTTGCAAGATACCTCCCAGATACACGCAAGGCAGGTGCTGAATAAGTACTTAATCTTGTTTATCTCTTTCGCGAAGCGTCAACGGGGCTCAGCAGGGTAACACAAAGGACCTTGTGTACAGGATGAGACAACAATGCACCCGCATAGGGGCAGTTTGTTCGATAAACAGAACGCAGTTTCGTTCCGGCGCTGACATGAAATAGTTCCGCTTATCCTTTGTTAAACAATACGAGCGACAATTTCGTTAAGTTATTAAGTTTCAATGTAACTTTATCGTTCACTGATTAAACTCAAGATATATTAGGTTAACCTACTTCCTGACGACGGACTCACGGGATGTTTATGCCGGAGCTTATGATGCAATGTTTGCATTCGAAACAGTTTACTGTAAACTGGGACAAATCTCGCAAGTCGGATTCACTGAAAGCGGTGTGCTAATGGAAGGAAGTTGTCATTAGGGGCTTTAGGGAGACTGAAATTTAAGGATGTGACATCGTATTATAAATGTATATTTATTTAAATAGCACTTTCAAATAAACGAAACTGTAGGTAGAACAACGTACAGGCAAAAAAGAAGGTCAATGTAATAAGTGCCAATGATGCGTATTATGATTAATAACGGGGTAGATATTTTCTTGGGATACGTCGAACAATCAGTTAGTAACTCTAGAATTATCTTTAAAGAGCAAAAAATATCCTCACAACGCATCCATCAAATCGGCCGGAAATACTTATAGCAAAATAAGTTATGGTTCATTTGTGTCATTACATTACGGAGCAAGAGTAAAAATTTTGTATGTAAATTACGTTTAGTCTTTCTTGTGATAAACTTGTCCCTGCGTTCAGGGCCGTCGATTAGACGCAGGTACTCAGTGCAAAGACCCTAAATTGCAGGTCGGAGGCTATTACCTCGCCAGCGTTTCGCAATCAAGTTCGGTTCCAAAGCGGTCCCAGATTCAACTGAAGCAATTTCGACGCCAACTTTAACAATTTCACTTCACCTACGGTTGAAGTTGTCCGTAGCTATAAATCGGTTATCAAGAGACTCGACTTAATCGGTAATCTTGTCTATATTACGAATCAATTCATAGTTCACGCTGTCATGATCATAATGTTTACTTATCTCAACTCGTTTCTGTAAGAGTATGTTATTTATAGCTTCTAGTGTTATGCATTGCGACAAAAAGCAATTCCTGAAAATTTTGGGGAGAGACGATATACATCGTATACATCTGAATTTAGCGGTAACTGCGTGGGATGTGACATTACAGTGACATTACATCACGTGTAAGCTTCTTATCGTTCGCACAACTTCGAAATACCTTTCCCAACGCACATGTTGGGCATCGGAATGTTTACGTGAAGCCGGGAGCGCCCTTCTGTCGCCGATGGTCATAACGCGTGGGGCGCGAGCGATCAATACCACAGGGCTTCCCTACTGCCATTGCCAACTGCCACTGCGTAGCCCACTCCGAAACGCTTCACGCTCTCTACAAAGCCATTACTCTCATTCTTAGCAGAAACAATTAACGTTTGTGTTCGTGTTGCCCAAGGTATTACATATGTTGCGACCAGATTTTTACCAGGGCATTAGAACTATCAGGCTTAGACACCTGAAAGATCCTCAATAAATATAAGTGTCGAGAGATTTTATATTAAGGTGTTGCAAAATGTAATTACTTACACAGAGACGTAACGTTGTCCGTAACTTGAGCAAATGCATTAATTGTTTGGCTTATTACAGGAACATGGCGTGAAGACGGGTTATGTGTGCAGATACACATCAAGCGTGCTTCTCTATGTATTTATCTCGGTTTCCGTAGCTATGCGCCACGCACGTACGTGACCGAATGAATTAGATCGTCTGTGGGCCAGGAGCTTTCCAAACACGAGCGAGTCAAAGACTTATGCTACCCATTGTAGCACGAAGCTCTTACATTATGGATAGTTGTAACAGATCTCGAGGTCATGTTTTATTGGTTCGTTGAGAATACAAGGAGCTCATGCTCGCGTGACCAAGGACAATACTCTGCCAGTTTTATTCCTCCTCCATGCGGCAATTCGAGGGTTTATAACAAACCGCATGAGAGTATGTCACCGCCTCCGGTATGGGTGCGTGTATTTGTTTTTTGAACGAAATAACTTTTCCTCTCCAGATATTGAACACAAAGAGAAGTTCGCCGTAACAATAGAAACGGAAACTCCATTCGGATCAGATAAGGAGCATGATAAATAAAATAACTGAAAATAATAATTTTGGAAACGGGAAAGTATGGATATTATAAGTCTCATATACCTACTTGAAGTGCGGAACATTTTTAATCTCAATTAAAGTGTAATAGGTCGTGAGCCAACTTCACACGATGTCTCTGCAATTGCGAAACGTTTAATCGATAGTCACTTAGCGCGGAGCAAGTTTAGTTAATCTATGTCTGAGACGGTAAGCAGAGAAGCGAAGTGTTAGCAGGTACGAGGTAGCGTCGTCCTCTGCAATTTATTGCCTCATTCCAACCAGACTAGACAAACAGCCTGCGTCAGACGCCTGGAACTTTCAGGGCTTTTTACTATTAAACGACTTCGGGACAGGGTGTGGAATACGTATGGTCGAATAATCTTGTTCAAAGTTCGTGTGACTTTACGAAGTTTTACATGTTTAGTTTGCGCAAATTTGCTTTTAGTTGTCTTTCGGAATAAGTGGCAAGGCAATAGATATATAAACTTTCCAGCAATCTTAAAAATAAAGAACTAACTACACCGAAACTAGACGCTGCATCATATTCGCAGTGACGTGTTGAATCCTTTGAATTATAGGTGTAGTTAGGGTTTGCACGACGGATCCGAAATGTATGGGTCCGCGGATCCGGATCCAGATCAGGATAATTTCATACATTCCGGATCCGGATTGCAAACCCTAGGTGTAGTTGATTTCTATGATAGAAGTATGCTCTCAATTTGAGTTATTGGCATCTTACAATTTTCTATTGTCATTTAAACATTTACAAACAGTTTAATTAAGTGTAGAACACTCTGCGTTATGCTTTTTGCGCAAAATCGACTCGGTGCATGAACACTGCATGTAAGAGTTGTAAGACAGTATAAATCTTACTTTTTCGTGAAATCTGTTCAGATGAAATCGGAAACCCGACACGTCGAGAAAGTGCCCGGTGTACTGTTTATTACCTATTTGTAAGCATACGAAGAAACTCTCGATCTGCGAAATTGCTGCGAGACAAAATTGGAAAAGTAGTTTCGGGAAACAATCTGGATATATGAAGTGGAGCTGATCGTTCAATCAGTTTTGTTATAATGTTATTATATGTGTATTATGTACCTACATGTGCCTACGAATCAGGTAATCCTAAGATTGTACTTACTATAATTTTGTTTTACAGTAGGTACTTATGCGTAAGATTCAGAGGCCATATTTTGTCAGTGACATAAACATATTTAATAGAGACGAAAAGAAAAGGTGATGTCTGATCACATTTTGTAATTTTGTATTCTTCCTGATTGTTGATGAAACCGGATACCCAATAAACACGTTAAATTTACTACGTGATATTCTGATATCCTTTATGAAATAATGACATTATTCGAATGGCGAGTGGCTACCAATATTAATTCCAATAACATTTAAATTATGTGGATTATTCCACTCCATATAATAGACAGGGTAGACATACAA
This sequence comes from Cydia amplana, assembly GCF_948474715.1. Taxonomy (NCBI): domain Eukaryota; kingdom Metazoa; phylum Arthropoda; class Insecta; order Lepidoptera; family Tortricidae; genus Cydia; species Cydia amplana. The sequence goes on along the minus strand of NC_086079.1, from coordinate 13,317,401 downwards.
ATAGTAATTAGTTATGTGGATTCGTGCCCTAGGGACTACCAAATGTAGCTATAACTCTAACGTCATCGTAATTCGTAATGGTTACTAAAATACTAATGTGCGTTATTTGGCAACAAATGATAATCTCTGAGGACTTTAAAAATAAAACCAAAGTAAGGCTTTTGGTCTTCTAGGAATATACCACTGGGACTTATCTGAGTAGTAACTTAAATATTTATAACGGTACAGCATTAGAGATGGACGGTAACATTCGGAGTGCCGATCTATCATGTTGCGATGAGCCTCCATTTTGGTAAGGCATACTTATAAGAATATTTATTAGTTTATTTATTTCCGTTTTTATTTGGGGCATCGACAGTCATATATCAACAAAAATACTAAACTTGAAGATACAACACAGAAAGGCAATAAAAGATATCCACATACCTAAATACATTAAATACCGTACGTACTAAGATGGAAGTAAAGACAACGGCCGCTAACTTAATCAGTTGATGATCGTCATTTGTCCCTATCTGTCGTTATGTCATAGAGAGGGAGAAACGATGATCATCAGCTGATTAACTTAGCAGACGTTTATGAATAAGGGGACTACATAGACTACAAATTATCAAATTATCCCTCTTTTCACTTTCTCCTCTCATCTACTCAAAGGTTAACTGGAAGAGATCCCTCATAGAGATAAGTTCGCCTTTGTACTTCTCACTACTTGTATATTATTTTTAATATGTCTTTTTGTACAATAAAGAGTTTACTACTACTACTACTAATTATGAAGGGCATATATAATAAATGTTGAACTTGCTTCCTCAACTCAAGGATATCGTCAATAGGAAAAAAGTATAATGATATTGGTTACAAAAGTATAATGATATACTTAACATACACTTAATTACATACTTGTCATTCCGTTGTTCGAAACGTAACTACTACGTACGGATTGTACACAAACTTGTATAATAAATATTACAAGTTCGACAAATCGTGTGTTCAAATCCAACATAACTACAATTCATTTCAAATGTATTTATAAAATTAATCACCATAATCGTCATAAACCGCACGTATCGCATGATCTGTCATAAATGTGTACTTAGGTAACTTAGGTAACTAGATCAAACTTAATTTACTTCCAAGATTTACCAACACACAAATAATCCTTAAACGTCAAGTCAAAAATGTAAAGAATAAGTTTGTAAAGATAGTGTTCTAGCAGCGAATACCTCCACCGAAATGTACAAGCGTTTCCACCGAAATGTCTAATTAGTCTACCAACAACACTAATTAGGCATTTTGGTGAAAACGTCTGATATTTATTTTAGTGCCTCGCGGCGACGATAATGTGGTAGAAGCAGGCGTGCAAGTGCTATTTATAGGCACTTAGTAGGCACCTTACGGTTAATGTTTATAAATGTTTATTTTACTAATTGATGAAGGTCTGATAGACCGGTACAACACCAGGATAAGAAGACTAAAGATTGGACAATCTCCTGATTAGTTGAAATCATGTTTTATTCTATCTTATCTAATTACAGAATTTTGTGTTTTTGTCAGCTGGTATGTCCTCTTCGTGAGATCGTTGTTTCTGTTGTTTTATTTTATCCAATTACATATCCATTCTTGTTTATTTAAATTCCGTTCTACATTTAAACGCACAACTTAAAATACCGTCTTTTATACAACAACGTTCTTAACTTAGAAATAAATAAGGGCTGCTTTATCACTTGAGTAATTATCGCAAACAAATATAGTCAATTATGAAGGCACCTTGTTGAAACAGCGGTGATCTACAGAGTCCATTAACTCAATAAACGCCGCTTATTATCAAAATTACAGTTTTTAAAACGCGGTACAAAGTTATGGTTTCCGACCAAGATCTGGTTTTGGCCGGATGCACACGTTACACCTGTGGCACAGGTGTTTTATCTTCTTTTTCAACTCATTTTAATCAATCGGCACGTACGCATGTGCCCTAAGTACAAATTAACATCCACGTTTTGTCTTAAAAAGGAACTTAGTCTTCTTAAAAATGTAAACCTCCAGCTTCAATGAAAATTCGTCTAAATATAGAACCCGTATTCAAGCACAAAACTCCTTATTACGCAATATAGGTACAAAAATTGTCCCGCGAAAATACCGCATTAGGATTTTAAAAGTGCGGGCCCAAAAATATCTGGCGGAACCTGAGGTGGGTTAAACAAATTACATAAACATGAGAGGAATAGAGGACGTCTGTCTCAGCCAGCGAGATAACGTTATTCATTTCTTTTATCTCCCACGACCTTAATATTCCTAAACCACGGTTACGTAATAACAATAACTAATAAAATGTTTTGTGTTACATAATTGGACCTGCCATATATATAGATACATCTCAAGTGTATGCCAGAATCATGTTTATTTTTGTGATCGACCTATTTTTTAGAGAATAGTAGCTTGTAGCTCAAACAACTTATTCTAAAAGTTATGCATACGATTATACAGGGTGGTCCAAACCTTGACGTCCAAAATTTTTTTTTAGATTCGTCACGTCGTGGGCTATCAGAATATACCCCATGTATGTTAGCCGATTTTTCGTAGTTTTCGAGTTATGATTTTTTAAACTTTTAACTTTTGTTATGAAATTCCGGGGTTCCCATACAGAGTGGCTAAAAAATAACTGCATTCCCGTTGGTAGGGAGGTGTTGGATTATAAGCAACTTTTACTATGGGACCTACCCCGAAATCGTGAAAAAAAAATTTACTCTTCCATAGAAAATGCGGACCGGCCAAAATGTATGAAAGTGTCAATTTTTTTTTGCGATTTCGGGGTTGGTCCCATAGTAAAAGTTGCTCAGTATAATCCAACACCTCCCTGCCAACGGGAATGCAGTTATTTTTTAGCCACTCTGTATGGGAACCCCGGAATTTCATAACAAAAGTTAAAAGTTTAAAAAATCATAACTCGAAAACTACGAAAAAGCGGCTAACATACATGGGGTATATTCTGATAGCCCACGACGTGAGGAATCTAAAAAAAATTTTTGGACGTCAAGGTTTGGACCACCCTGTATATACCTAATAATTTAAATTTTATAATTACAACCAAGATTCGTATTTGCACTGACTTATAGAAAGTAACCTTCGGTCTAATATTGTTGTCATATCGTTTTCCTAATCACCTACCGCACCATCAGCCTCAAGCTAGAGGAATTTTCTGAAAAATAAATCTATTCTTGTACCGGCAAATAGGAGTCATGGCGTGGGTAATTGTTATTTATTCGGACCTTCACAGTTTGCAGAATTAACAACACGTCTCGGCGATAAATTGAGAAGGTAAACGTAGTCGAAAATGTCTTCTCAATTTAGCTTAATACCATTTAAACCGTTATATTACAATGTAATAATTCTGTAATGTTACGCCTAACGATGAGATTGCGCAACTTTATAGTCTAGTCTCTTTCTCAACAGTTGTTAAATCGGCTCGTATTAATCGTAGAATATTTATCTATTCGTACCTACTTTCGTAGATCAACGATAATCGTAGGCACAAAATCTGGTTGACCGAGCTTCGTGACGTGAAGCTCATCTTAACCCAAATTTTTGTCTCTAACATAAAATTTGCATGGATTTAGAAACAAGGTGCTACTTAAGTAGGCTTTTTGAACCCATTGCAAACCGTCGTTCTGTATCCGATTTCGTTAGCTCTATACGCATTAATCCATCCCTCAGGACTTAACGGTATACCGTTTTCGAATGCCCAGTCCCCTCTGCGAACTTTACTATTATGTAAATAAGTTTTACAGAAGGTATTTGGAGTACACTCCAGAACGCGCCGCTCCATAATTTGTGCGTAGTTCCGAGCATAAAACACCCTATTGTTGCGCTCGTGAGGGTAGTAGCAAACGTTGTATGCCCTATTTTGGCTATATATACGGAACACCTTGTATAAATTTATTGGAAAAGTAAGGTTGCGTGTTAGAACTGTTAGATTTTATAAAATGGCGGTCAAGATATGGCTTAGTTATTGATATCCGTTCATGTCAGCCGTGGGAATCTATAAATTCACATGCTGTATTGCAAATTACGTAACCAAGACTTTACGGTCCAGTTCATAAATTACTAACGTAATTTAAATGGGTTGCAGTGCGTTGACACCGTTTAAGAGCGGGCTGGAAATTTGCAAAGATACATTGCCTACAATAAATCTTTTGAGGCAAATTATGTTTATACATCTGAAATTAACATAAAATATTTATCAAGATTTTGTAGTTGATAATCACGATTATTGCTAAACCAGGTGGATAAATTGGAAGGCTACAAGCAAACGTTCGTAATGATCGGTTGCATTGCAAGCAAACATATATCCGTGATCAAAACACGTTGATTGCTGTGAGTATAATAATACATACGAACGAAGGGCCAGGGACGGAGCACGCACGATCCTTAATCTTAATATACGTAAAGTTAAACATCCTCGAGGAATCGTAATCACGATGTAAATCATTGATGAGTAATCCTCATTCGGTAACGTCATTGAGGTCTCGAAAGGAATAAATATTTCTGAACGCAAATTGATTTCTAAACTCATTCAAGGAGAAACCAGCGCAAACGTACACTTGAATGATACTGTCTAGCCAGTGGTTCCTAACCTGGGGGTAATTACCCCCGTGGGGGTAAAACTGGTATTTTACGGGGGTAATAAGCTAACCTAATATAACAATACAACAAACGTACACGTTTTATTTTTTTAATACCATTCTCTGCCAAATCTGCTGAAATCTGTCTCAGCCGTTATGCATGTTAAATCGGGACAATCGGGTAACCACTTTCGTTCAGAAGCTCATTTTGAAAGAGACCTAAATGACCTAATGCAAAGTAAAAGAATCATGAAACTATTTAAATCGTTTTAATTAAAGCAAAAGGCGTAGCAAAGTTCCAAAATAAACACAGACATTACACCATGCCGGGGTTCAAAGGAAAGCTGAGTCTCGAATTTTTGAAGTGTGAAATAACGGCGGCGCTCGGCACGTAGTTAAGGCAACACTTTTATCAGCTTCACCAGAGAGTAAAATAGGAATATATCCAAAAAAAAAAAAAAAAGGAATAAATCCTAAATAAATCCAACAACGCAGTAGAATTTTTGCCCACAAGATAATTCTCTCAATTTCTCCCCCGTAATAATACAAACGGGCTATGAAATGTTCCAGTTCGTTACAAGGGGGAGTAACTGTAAGCATTGGAAGACGAGCGTAACTGCATGGTGAAAGGCAAAGAGTATCCATATAAAATTTGATTTACATAACATGCATCTACTATCACGAATCAATGCGTATGATACGATCCATCATATTTCCTGGACGCTGATCGATGTGTGACATACTCATAGCAAGCATAGTCACGCTTTCAACCATATTGCCAGTATTGCCACTTCCGCGCTTCACGGTGTAAACTAAGTAATAATGGGTTCGCACAAGCCATAATATTTTCAGTTCCTGTTATTGGTTAATTCATCACTTTTGTGGGTGATTGCTTCCTCTGGTTGCTTAATCAGTAATCTGCGAGGTTGGTATCAAAACGTGATTGCCTTGCACGTGTGCCTAGGTGGCTATTACTAAACATGCAGATAATTTCTATGTACATGTGCATGTGTATGTTTTATCTAGCGACAATGCGCAGCTGTGGTTACCGCAGTATGATATGTGGTTATATAAGGTCTTGTTGGACAATGCGAGCCATCTTAGGGCTATCACTGACAGGTGTTCGAATACTAATTACTAACGTATTCCATTGAAATAGGCTTTTCATTGTTTTTCATACGGCATTCCTGTGTTACTGTTGCTAGTCTTAAATCTGCAGCTGTAGACATATGTATTGTAAAAAAGCTGCACTTGCAACGGATTCCTTAGTAACTGCATCGGCGTAGCTGTAAAAGCTGTAAAAGCAATCATCAGTTCCATTGAAAGGTAATCCAAATTGATTTTGCGACAGGTTTTTCAGGTTTTAAATCAATTATCGTGCATATGGCAGCAGCCCTATAAGACCGTTGCCATAGACTGGACATCCCTCTTCCCATAGCTTATCATTCGACTCTTGCGAACCAATATAATTGAACTCGGGATCCTAAATCAATATTCGCAATAGGAGGTCATACTTAAACTAGTGGCTGAAGGCGCTAGTGGTCAATCGGCAAATAAGAATAACATCTGGACACTGGGTGCAGCCGGGCAACGCTGCACGTATCATACGCTCAATTACACAGACGACGCAACGGGAGCCAGTTGCCAACGATAGCCTCTCAGCTTAAAGTTCTTCAGCCGTTTCGATCCTAGACCCTACGGGAACCTTTGAGAGAATTAATCAAACAGGTGAGCCGAATCTAATTAGGCAACAGCTGCCTGAGCAAAACGAACATCGATTATTCGAGAGTAGATTTCGAAAACATAGGCGATTGTTTTGTCTAAACGAAATGTTCGTGCACCAAAATTCTTGTAGTAGCTTTCTCTGTAAGAGCTTTTAAACTGTCTGCGTTGCGGAATTATGTCCAGAGTGTTCCAATCCGAGCTTTAATAAATACAGAGTAAAATACAATATTCAGAACATTTCCAGTTTCCACCCACCGCGCAAAAGGAGCATCTGGAATCACTGCAAATAACTAGTCGTTTACAATCTGAGATTTTTTGCTCACTTTCAAGGAATGTTTAATATGAGAAGTCAGTGCAGCCGCCGTCCGATATCGGATATTTCTACCAAATCAAATAACCATTGAGACGCTTCGCAGCTGCTGATTTTTAAAAGTGAAACAGTAAAAAGTTTCAAGGCAAAGAGAAAATTTTAATGTATATTTAAAATTAAAAAAGGAATAGCGAGAATTGCTAAACTCTTTACAATTAGCTTGAAGTGCCGTTAAAATAACACTTTGTTTTCCAGCAAATGAATTTTAAAAATACAGGGCTGCGGCCGGGAAACGGAGAGAGGAAACGCCTCGCGAGCGGGCGGAGGGAAGCATTTTGCGTCGTCAAAGGCTCACAGTGTCGCGTTGGTTTTGTTCACGACTCGGTATTTATTAATTTCACGTATTCGCCACTTCCCCTTTACGCAATGTTACCTTTTTGCTTGACAGGGGAACGGGAAAATGCCTGAGGCTGAGAGACGTTTATAGCATTCGGAGCGCCGAACTTCGTCGGCAGGAGAAAGGATTTGGCTATTACACGCGAGATTTGTTAAGTTCCACAATATAACAGTTATTTATTCTATTAGGGATGTAAAACGCAAAGATACTGTTCATCTACTTAGTCTGTGCTTGATTACCGTTTTTGCTGTTTTATGAGGTTGAACTAATAGGAAGATTGAGGTTCTTAAAAGTTGTCGCAGACGAAAGCACTTGCGGCGCTAGACGGAGCGGCACTCGATAAATCGCCAGGTCTATGAACTTGTGACTGTATTGCAGACGTATTTTTAGCCCAACCTGTTTATATAAAACAATAACGCGATAGAAACGGTTCGTTGGATCGCCCAACGAGGATAATTATTACTTATTAGTAATCACCGGGGAAGGAAATATTGCGATACAAATTAGGGCACGTTTTTACGAACCTTTTTTGGACACCCGATTGATAAATAGCACATTATCTATAGAATTGCCGTTTTTCTATGATTGCCAATAGATGTTAAAACATTAGTCTATTAATTCGAATATAATTAATCACTGCTATGTTATAACTAGGGAATGCAATCTCGCACAGATAGGGTGTTTCGAGATCTCGACCGTCAGCCTTTCGAGATCGAGATTAATCTCGACGAGATCGAGATTATACAAAGTAATTAAAAATGTCCTAATCTGGTCAAAAAACTCTTCACTCGTCACTTATTTAGGGTACACCATGTTATGTACTGAAAATAAAAACAACAAATTGAATCAACATTTAACAAAAAAAACTACTTTTATTTAAACAAGATAATTCTTATTTTGCTCTAAGTAGCACGTAACGTAAACATGTTAGTATAAGAAAAAGTGGTAATTTTTTTTTAATTATACATAATTGTAACGTGTTTGACTTAGAAAATCAGCATTTTAATTCACTATGCATTTTGAAAATGATTTCGTAAAAAACATAGGGTGCTCAAGGTATTGTCGGCCAAGCGTTTGTTGCAAAAAGGCCAACAGCAGAAAACGCTCGCTCATTATTCCGCATAATATATTCCGCACAGAGTGCGCCACAGTACTATTATCGTCGGCTAAAGCTGGCTACACACAATAGCCTGCCTGAACAACATGAATCTAAGGTAAAAAGATTACTCAAAACAAAGTAATTCACAGAGATCAATCTTTCAATCTCGTTCGAGATCTCGAAAATTTTAATCGAGATCTCGACCAAGATTACATAAATCGAGATTCCCTATCAACGAGATTGAATCTCGCATATTCGTGCGAGATCTCGAAATTGCGAGATCGAGATTGCATTCCCTAGTTATAACGTAACTATAAAACGTTGATATGCGTAAGTATGAACTAAGCTAATAACAATTTCCTTTCACGAAGATATTTACATTTGAAACGAGTGAAATCCACCTGCTTATTTTATACAAATATATCATTCAGATGTTTTCGTAAATGTGTATAGTCTGAATTAGTATTCAAAAAAATGACAATGAACAAATTTAACAGGAAAATATATACCTAATTGAATAGGTCTCAAATCGGCATGATCTCATTACCTAGCTAATTATTACCAAACAAAATGGAGGCATTATTATAATCATCCTGTAAACATTTCGATTGTTAAATTGTGTCCAACGATACTCAAGATACAACAGTGGAACAAAAAAAATAAGCTTCGAATTTACAGAGCTATTTGCGGCCAGATGTTCGCCCTAAAGGTTTACGTTCTAACTTTATCCCACATGTAATGATGCTATTGTCCCTTGTCAGACGAAATCGGAGACACGAACTTGAAATCTGTATTACGACACATACACTATGGCTTCTAATTGTTTGGGAACGTTGCAATATAGATTCTCGTCGCTCATTTATTTCCAAAAATAGTATGTTTATAAACAAGAAAGTGGGATGTGCCTACCGGAAAGGAATTACAATTGATGATGACAGTTTAACGAGCCGATAAATTATTTTAATTGCATACTAATATAATAAATACGATTAGAATATCTCCAAAAACGAGTTCGTAAATAAAAGAAGTGTAACAGGTTCAAACGTAGCAAATAACAATCAATCTTAAGTTAAAAACGCGAAACGGAGTCAAAAAAATTTATCGCTAATTAACGGGGGAATCTCGAAAACTAGTAAGAGCCAGTTTAAAGACTGCCAATAAAAGGCAAGTCGATTAAAGTGAAATTCTTCATATCCGAACGGTTTTCGCCTGCAACTTCCAAGCGGCAGGTGTTGCTTGAATTGAACTAGCAGTGGCAACCTAACTGGTTAAATTTAAAGACAATGGAGAGAAATAAAATGGCAAAGTAAGAAATAGAAAACCGATATAATCGTCTGTGAAAATAAACCGCCGTTTCTTGCATCGATAGAGTAGTATGATTGGAAGTGACAGTCGGAAAACTGTCAAAGCATTTTTTTATTGAAGGGGATGAAAAAAAGCGTTATTTATTTTAGTACACAGGCGGATTTCAGTGTAGTGCCGTAATCTGGGTCAGTGGTGTGTACCTCGCATCTCGATTTCCGTCAAATGAGTCCCATTGGGCTTTCACGAGGGCGGAATGGCTCTCGCAACAGTATCCGGATCAAGCGCCGGCCCGCCGGGAAAATAACTGATGCGTCAGAATTTCGATAAATTAGGCTGCACTTGCGAATTCATTGGACGAGTTAATCTAAAAGCAATTTCATCGATATATTTAATCATCATCAAATATATGGCAAAAGACTGACCATCGATTTAAAGCTGTTGGTTAAATTCACCGAAATAAAACCATATCTTACGCTACTGGAAGGAAATTAATGAAATAAGAAACCACAACAGGAAATAGTACATTATTGTCGAGGTTCGGAAGTAGCTACTTGCTGGCTGAGGATTCGCTTTAAACGGACGACCTTGGGAGTCCGTTTAATTGAATCCGAAGCCAGCAAGTAGCTTTCCAGCCGAGTCATATATAGTGCTTTTCTCAAAAAAGGTGCAAGAAATAGAAATATTTTACAGAAGCAACGTTCTAATTTTCACAGAAAAAAGTAGTGTATTTTTCTGCTGAAAATACGCCAACCTATTTGAGACACCTAAATAGTCGCGGTACCAACATTATAATAATAAGTGCTGATCATCTGTTTGGCTGTTTAATGGACCTATGCCTTCATTTGATATGGCCATTTAAAGTTTTAAAAAGTTTGGAACTCGTTAAATAATGGAATTTGTATGCAACATTGCAGTCCCGAAATCGAGACTGCAATGTTTTTAACTTTTTAATTTTTTGACTGATCCTAAACTACGCCTCCGCTACCTATTCGCGGCAACGTCGACTTTGCAGTCCATTTTTGACAAAAGAAAATTATTTGAAATACCCACGTATGAATCGTCTAGACAATGTTTTACTGTAGTAATAGAGGAGGAATTGCCGGGCACTTTCAACGCAAATGCAATTTACTTTATGAAGGTTGTGTTTAGACAACTTTCAAGCGCTTATCGTCATCAGCCACCGCAAATGGTGAAACACAATGGCGCTCTTAGAACGGCTTTTGTGGAAAACATAACATGGATATACCCAAAAAAGAGGCTTATTAATCACAGATAGAACGGTGGTTTTAATTAAGAAGATAAATATCCCTCGGATATTATACGGCAAAATTTAATAACACCCGTAAATCTTAACTTCTGCCATAAAGTCTGAACTTGAAGAGAGGCACTCAGGAGCGTTTACATTTTAAAATCGCCTCTGGGTAGCAAAATTGGCCAATTGTGTTTTCCTACCAATCACGGTCGGAGTCTGGTTTCACTAGGCAAAGACGAACGTGAGAATCTGTGCGAAGGGTGGTTCGCGGGCTTAGCTCTCGACCTAGGCGGTTGCATAATAACTGCAATTAAATTGGCACCGCTGCAGGGAGCTGTCAACTTGTCAAGTTTGCTAGGGCGACACTGTGTGGCGTTATGAAGTTTAAATAAAATACAATAATAATTATTATTTATTGTTACAAGAAATCGCTTTTATGCGGAGCTGCAGACCTTTTAATATAGGTTGCGTATTTTTTAAAGCAAGACCTGCAAGATTATGTGTATTTTATTTATCATTTTTGGTTATCTACTTGTATTGTATGTCCCATAAGTAAATAAGTACAAACATTTTATATTTATATTATTATGCAAATAACAAACAATTAATGTGTGACTAACTAAGTAAACTACATTTCCAGGTGTATGCAAAAGCGCGCTTTTGATTTAGACATACCGACACAAATAACACGTAGCAAAACGCGAATTAAACCCTATGTAACAGCGAACCCTCGAAACTTCATACAAAAGCAGCAATTCTTTGACCAACAACAATTGAAATCTGGCCCTTAGTGTGGCACGAGTAATAAACATGTATTGTGGCTAATATTACATGCACTCAACTTACGCTGCTTTGCCACCGTCCTTCAAACTGTTTCTATAGAGACGTTTCTGATAGCCGTTATTGTTCTTGTTTTTTACATTATTAGACTTCGGCTATTTAACGTTCACGTATGAAAACAAGAGCGCATTTGTTCCTTAAAGCGGAAAGAAATTGCAACTTTAGTAAGAAAATGCTGCAACAGTTCACGGTATTAAACGACAATAAATTACTGATGAGCCGTTTCTTTTTGAGTAACAATAAAGGACGAACGATTGCTAATGGAGATTCAATACAATTAGCTGTTCTCAATCGTACCTGCTTCGGTAGCAACCGCTTGCAGCGATTCTGTCTAAACAATGGAGGTACCCATTTGCTTTGAATCCCTACAAATGTACACAAAGCTTTTTAACTATTCATGGTGTGAATATGGGATTCAAGCAGACTGCATCTAACTCCAGTATCAAAATGTGTAGAAAAAGTACAGTCAACGTGGACTCCCCCTTAAAATAACAGCTGCGATTTAGTCCATAAGAATCCGTTGTAAGAAATTTAATAATAGGTACTGGTACAGTCTGTATTACTGCACATAATTAACCGTGTTAACGATATATGTAGGTACTAACATGACCTTTTCATTGTATCGCTAATTTATTACACCTCGTAGCAACACGTCTACAGCAAAGTCAAAGACCTATAATAATGCGGTACTTTTTGCAGGCAGGGCTAGATTATTGTAATCACATAAAAGCCGACTTAACATTTAGACACGGGAACCCTTGCGTGACGCACTTATTGACCGTGGATCGTCGACCTACGCTGGATGGCAAGAAATCGGTACGACGAACTGTGTCAGTGATAGGAGGGTAATTATAGGTGATAGTTAGTTCACTAGTGGAGCACTACTGTTTCTGTTACGGCCATTTTTAATATTCACACGATTATTAGTTAACTCGGGTCTACAGGCAAAGCTGCAAGGCCAATATGTTCAAAAAGATATAGACGTGCACTGCACACAGTCGGTCTCTAACGTATAGGTATTATAGGTCTTTTGAATAATTCGCTTTGCGTAAATTCTGCCACCGACTGTGCTTGTTGTTTTGAGAACTACAGCTAGACATTGGAGTTCGTGTTCGCGGAAGTTGGTGATTCTCATTACATACTACATCTACATCAAACACTGGCTTATCATATTTCTCGACCACCAGGTCGATGTACATTAATTATAATAAGTAATATTCGATACCAAGCTAGCTTGAAAGGGAGCGTATATTTTGGGTTGTCTCTTTCTAATCAATATAAAAGACAGTGTAGTCTATTTCGAATTTTCGACATGTATCACTTTGTAACCTGCGTTATTCATACTTTATGTATAAATATACACCGTGGACTCTTTGATGTTTCGGAAAAAGTGTATTTCGATCTACTTATCAAATATCGCAAACGTCTTGTATAAACTTTCTTACCGAGAAACGTCGGGTTTACATTCGTACCTGTGAACAAAAACAGTTATTAGTACGAATAGAAGCAAATACACAAAAGTAGGGTTTAATTAAGACATAATAACAGTAGTGGGTAATTTTATGAGTGTTAAGACTCATAAGACCCCATAAAGATTGCCTCGACGGAATCGATGAGAGAGGCTCACGTCGTAGTAGTCTGCTATTGCCTATAAGTATGTGAGATAGTTTAGAACCATTCTGAAAATCAATGTCATAAATAAAAATATTACAAAAGTAGATATTTTCACTGCTAATTTACAACAGCGATTGCAAATATTGCAATGCAAATGATATTTTATTAATAAATAATAATATCAATTTAAATAGGTACTGATAAGGGTCCTTATGTTGATTAACTTAACTCCGATGCAGACAAAGTTCTACATTTGTTATTATGAAAACGAATCGCAATGCTTATTCCAAAAATATTATGGTGCTTAAAGTTGCAAGAGCTAATAAAAGTATTATCATCAAGTGTAGGTGTTGGGATCATGAACGGTATTGGACTAACATTTAGTGTGTTTCCATAGTTATCCATACGATTTGACAGTTCATGGACTAAATAGTCTAATACCGGAGAAATATGCCTCTTGACAGCTCTAGGCTCTACAAGCTTGCTAACTTAAAGTTTCAAATAAGTGTAGGTATAGGTACCTACTTTCTAAATTCAGACAGAAACAGAACTGTGAGTTTGCTTACTCACTGACGCTACATACCACACGCTATGAAAGATTTGACAGCTTTCCGCATAAAGAGAGTTCAGATTTCCGTAAAAATTTTCTTTTTTCTACAAACTTTCATCTAGTCAAAGCTTTTTTTATTAAGGATCACCAACAGTGGAAGAAATAATTTGAAAGGATAAGTAAAGCTTTATACTAGCCATCCCACAACCGTTAACTACTAAAATAGAAGCAATGCTATGAATATGTTAAGGAACGAAAAACATAAGAGCCCAAACACAGTAAAACACTTTGGATATCCATTACCACACAACGTGTTAAATTATGACCAACTTAAAATAAATGACGAGTTTATTGACTGAATATGAAAAGTTTTAAAGACATAGATAAAATAGCTCGTTCAGTTTGGTTCGGTTAACGGCCACTTCGCCGAGTTCACCGTACCATCGTCCAAGTACAGAGCTGTTAATTTACAATTCGTAAACCTTATTACAAAGGCATAAGGTTCACCGATGGTCAGAGAGTGTTGCTGTTAGTACGTTAAACAACGACGACCATTACGTCTTTATGGTGTTTTATCAAGGTACCGTTGTATGTCACTTGTTTTATAGCTGTCACTATTTCCTTTGCTGTCATTACGAATGTTCACATTTGAAAATTAGCTTATTTATACACAGATATATATTCGACTAAGTGTCGCAGGCAGCTGCCGACGTCTGAACCATACATGGAAATTAATGGATGGGGGCGTCAGGTATCTCCCATTTAAATTCTACTTTGGACGTTGTCGCAGTGATATATTATAATTCCTCACCCATAGTATATAATATTAATATACTTTCAATTTCAATTAAACTTTAATGCCCCTTAAAAATGTACACAATTAATTAACTGTGAATTAATGATGAATTAACGGTTATTCATTATTATAATGATGAACATAACTTGCGGCAAGAAATGTTGAATATAAAAATAATACGAATATATTAGCGAAGAAGAGACAATAGTCTAAAAATTTCGCCTTTCTCTTAATAGCGCAAGACATTATAATACGAGTGAGTACATTTCAAAGGAATTGCGAAACCGTCATTATTGTTATTAAAGTCGGAAATAAAGCTGTCATCAGATCAAATTCCCGCCTCGAAGTTACGTCTTCTTTATTTAAAATACGTCTTCTTTATTTAAAATAACTAACTTAATATTTGTAACTTTCAAACCGACGAGTTTTGTATTTCAATCAGCGTAGCGATCATAGACCACTCAATAATAAATGCTGTCAATCTCCAGACAAGGACGCAATGCTCACCATTGGGATGGCGGCTATGGTAATGAGGTAGAGCCAAACATTTTATCTATAATTCGGTACTGAGACCTAGCAATGCATGGTCGCTCGCAATGTGACACCATCTACAAACTAATATAAGGAATACACTTGTATGAAGTTTACCAGTCCATATTATTTTCTGTCTCTAGTAGCAGCGTAAGTACGTTAATTATACAAAGTCACTTAGTCGCATACCGATACAACTAAATCCTTTGATGTTCTACTTACGAAAATGATATATGGCAGTTATTTCGAACACTGAATCCGTTTAAACTATAGCGGGTATTTTCAGCTCAGTTACAATATGGCGGTAAAATCAACAGTTTCACGTTACTGAGATCCGGTGATTAAATTTGAAAGCATATCTTTTAACTTTTGAAGGGGTAAGAACTTCAAACTACATTACTACATGCAATGAAAAGTTCTTCAAACTAAACATATGTATGTAAAAATAAATGGAACCCTCCTTACAATGTTATTGACATTTTGAAATTTACGCGAGGGATTTCAGAAAAACTGGTGGCATTTAGGAAAATTGCCATATGACACAAGTCAAGATAGTGATGAAAGTCATCAACAGTGTCATGTTACTGAAATCCGGTGTTTAAATTTAAAAACATATACTTCTGTTTCAACGAACAAGAGCATCAAACTACACAAACTACAGTATAAATGTAACTCTTCATATGAACCGTATGATTTGTAAAAAGATATGGGACCCTCCTACGACTTTTGCCGCCCACTGTCTGTTATTGCCGAAAGGGATTCAAGAAAATAATGTGATGGCATTCAGAAAAATTGCCATACGCTACAAGTCAAGTTGTAACAAAATTTTCTACAACGATTCGTTGACAACATCAAGCTAATTTAAAGTTTGAATAATTTTACGGTTTAGACTCACTTGTTTTAAGTCACTCGCGCGACATGTTTCGGAGAGCCTATATTTAAAGTTCTTCATACCACCACCATATGTGTCTGAAAATAAATAGTACCCTCAGACGATCACATTCACCGCCCTCCGTCTGTTATAGACGTTTCCGAAACTGACGTGATTAAGGGATTTGAGAATGGTGAAGTGATGGCGTGTAGGAAAATTGCCACACGCGTCGTGGTAAAACCAAACGTAATGGTTGTTAAAGAAATAGATATTTTTATACGTAGATGTATACCAGATTATAGGGCAATTCCGTCAACCACGTTAAATAGGTATACTAAACTAAGGTTAGAAAAGTTCGTTACTGATAACGCTAAGTCATAATTCCCCACTAACTGGAAGTGTTCTACATCATTTAAAATAGGCATAAAACAGGAAGAAGTTATTAATTAGTTATTTTAGTGATTATTATCACATGATTGAAGCACAATTTTCTCAAAAGACGCTGTGGGAAACCATTCACATCGTGAGATATATCGTATTTAAACTTGCGACCTCCGATCAAAATGCACGGTAAGCTATTGAACTGCTATTTTTAGTGTTATCTCATAATGCCACATTCAAACCAGCCATCCAGCAAATTGGTTGTAAAAAACTGAAATTACATAGGAAAATTGTAGAAGCAGTAAAGCAGAACGAACGCCATAGGTATATTGAGTTATGAGTGTATAGAGATGGGTCAATGCTTTTAGCCCCGGCAAAGACACGCACTGGTGAACCACTAATTGTTCGAATTCATAACTAAGCCATTTACGAGTCGACGGCAGGAAAGGAGATTAGGAATGAATAGGTAACAGATTTACGTTTTATACTATGAGGCTTTTATTAATACTGCTTAACTTAATAAAAACAAACATTTACACTAAAGACTGTATCGTTTATTATAAATACAGATAAAACCTGGTCTAACTGTTGACGTGTATATTTTTTGTATTACTATGTTCTTAAGGTATAATCTGGGGGTATTTTTAAGCCACATCTGATATAAGAAGGTTTTACATTTATTTTATTTTAGGGACTTTATGATGATTTCAATAACGTCTAGCAAATATAATTTGGACAAGCCTATCGAGCTTAGTTTGAGACTATTTCACCGATTCCTTGGTACGATTTAAAGAAACAAAAGGTTAATAGGTGCTGTCAAAATATGTCATCTAAGTGTCCTTTTCATGATTGCTCAATTGAACATCCACAGAATAAATGTGGTGAATTTTAATTTTTAGATGAAAACGACTTTTTATGCAATATTTTGGATTCCCGTCAATTTCTGACGCAAGCGAAAGGAGGGAAACAGCTAAGAGAATCTACCGAAATCCAAAGCCTAACGGACATTCATGGCGTTGAACCATGGCTAGAGCAGGTCGATAGAAACGCTCCATGATGGTAATATTGTATACCAAAGTTGGGGTTGTCGTAAGTAACATACCATGTTCTCTAAAAGGCCACCATGCACAGATCCAAAACTTTTTTCCAATTAAAAGAAATGATTAGACTATGCCCAGATGTTTCGCTTTACGAATCATGTGTAATTGCTGCTTACATAGTACGATTTTTTGTGTAATATCTCGTCTTGTTCGCAAACCGCAAATTTTCTTGTAGTATTTGTCCACAATCGTTGTTGTTACTCAGGAGGATTACGTAAATATTGTCCAAACCATATGCTTTACGTCGATCTCCCAGGACGAAATGTTACTTATTATTAAAGCACTAATTAAACTATATGTGTAATTTTTAAATAAAAATATAATACCTGAAAAAAAAACGGCTTAGTAAAGTTGTATTTATAATAAACGATACAGTCCTTATATACCTAAATCCGACGAAGTGGTAGTAAAGAAATAACGCTACCAATAGTATCAGAGGTAGCCATAATTCCAGTGATTTGTGAAACTACACTTTCCTGATAGTAGGTATTATGATAAACACTCTAAGAAATGTTTGTTATTTAATTGAGGTCAAGTTCTACACCAAATAAGGGTTGAAGCAGCTTCTATAAGTAATAACAGTAATAACAACAATTTTATGGGCAATTATACAACCCGCATATTCGAAAAGTGAGTGCGGTAATATACCAGGTTTATGACTCTTTGGAACAGATTACTTAACTATGGTGTAGTCTGCGCGTTAATTGACTCGCCCAGGAGCACACGCCCTTTACACTCAATACCCTTTACCTATCTAATATGTGGGACGTGCCGTGCCCTATAATCACGGCGTAGAATACTTAGACTGATGATTTGAATTTGCTTATTGGCATCGTGATTGGGTTTTGATTACTAGAGAAATCTATGTTATATTTGCGTACTTATTGACCGAAGCGTAGCGAAGGTCTACGTTTTGACTCGGGCATTTTGCTTTTGTATGTCCGGATGTTCTCCTCTACAGGTCACAATTCTCAACCGATTCTTGTGAAATTTTGTGACCAGATTCTATGAGTAAATAAAAAAAATTTGTCGATCCCGTTTTTATAATTTTCAAAAATGGAGGAGTTGTGATACCTCGCGCTTAAAGAAATAGTCGTATCGATATCATAAGAGTATTTTCTTTTTGAGACATGTTTACATAGTAAATGGCAAAAAATGCAGAAAAATTGTATTGCTGGTTTAGGCGGTATTTAGATATTTAGTTTGTACTCGAGAATGAGTAGCCGAATTTCGTCAGCTTAGCTAAGAACTATCATGGCGCATTTTGTAAACAATCGCTTTTTTGTTTGCACACAGACAGTCTGGGTGCGATCCCCAGTAAGACATAACTTTTGTATTTTTTTTTTCACTTAAACTTCGTTTTTTTTTAATAAATTAAAATCTTTGTATTGTTGATTGATCAAACCGCTGTGTGGCGCTGTCATCGTGCACGCTGTGTGGCATCGTGTCATAAGCTATGCTCGCGAGGTCTACAGCTCACACAGCCACTAGTATAACTAATAACATTAGTTATTTTAAAGTCCCAAAAACTATTAAAATTGCACAATGACTTATACAGTAATACTTAATGTAAACAAATTCTACCTTACGATTTTTTATAATATAAGATTTTAATGAGAGTAGGCAAGGAAAAATAATTGGAAAGAGAGGAAAACCGAGGAAAATTATTTCAACCCAATAACAGAAAAGGTTCAGGTCGTGTCATACCAGAAGGTTAAGGAGTTGGCAGAAGACCGATTACCAATCTCAAACAATGTTTCCAAGTTACCTAATAGGTATGTAAAAATATGTCCA
This sequence comes from Cydia amplana, assembly GCF_948474715.1. Classification (NCBI taxonomy): domain Eukaryota; kingdom Metazoa; phylum Arthropoda; class Insecta; order Lepidoptera; family Tortricidae; genus Cydia; species Cydia amplana. Next base: position 13,298,217 of record NC_086079.1, on the reverse strand, counting down.
TTCCATTCGTGCTCTGTCCGGTTCGCGTATAGAAGTAGGTACTAAAAAATACATTTTATTCCAACACCCATATTTTTAAAAAAAAGGGTGCTGACTTAACAACAAGCTTTAAGCACTTGCTGAGTTGATATAAATTAGAATCTACAGTATCTTGAGTTGAGACCATGCGATGCGAAGAGTAATAAATCCTCATAAAAAGTGTAAATCGAACGGTTGCATAGAACTATGTCGGTTAGCAGTTAGATATATGGAAGCAAACCGTTGAGGCTAGCGGCGACGGTAACATATCATGCTCATTTGTAAACGGTTACGCAGACGACAATAGCAAGCAAAAACTTTACGCCTAGTTTAACGTTAAACTGTCCTAGGAAATACATATCAGATATGCAAGGTAGAAGGACTAATAGCTAAGCTAACTCAGTGCCAGAGAGGGTGCAATTGGTATGGAAATAAACGCATATGTGCGTTGGCGGCAGTGCATAATTTATAAGATTACTTATAATAATAAGTACTCTACTTAGAGTTAATAAGTCTGAATGCAGGATTGTTACGATATATAAAGCAGTCACTTATACGCGATAAAGAAAGTAAGTAGTCGATCATTTTTGCTCGGCGACACATACGATTTGTACATCAATTTCTTAAGAGTAAATATCAAGTTACAAGACACTTAACAAAAAACTGTAATGACCTGATATCGATTAACCTTTAAATGTCGCAAAAATGCTCCCTGCAAATGCCACGGGTCTTGATCGTGACACGGTTACTTTAAAAGCTTGTTTACATCTAATATCACTTGCATATTGCGAAACATGGGCCTTTTCGGCTACCTTGAAGTTTTCAGAGGTATAATAACACAAATACCTTATTTTATCACCGACGTATATGTACTTTACCACTTTTTGCGACAAAATTGGTATGTTTGAGGCGCAATTATCGTAAGTAAACGAATAAAACGGTGTGAACAAAAACTGTCATGCCAAATTATAGTACTTATAGGGAATTACGCGACGCTAAACTTACACACCGGCCCAAAATGTTTTACAAATAATGTGTCCGCTATTTAACATTTAAGAACGTAGAAAAACTAATCGACACGCAAGTTTTTAAACCTGCATAGTAAATAGATACCTACTTAATGTTTCCGATGACCTCTAAGCCACCTTATTTTACCTAAAATGCATGGTGGATAATTGCTTGAGTTCCGAGAGTCATCAGTAAGCTACAATCAACAAGTGTTTTAGAGGCAATCTTGCTTCGTACGGTGCTCATCACAGGCGCTTCCGTTGACGTAAATAAAAAACCTTTCCTGTTTGTTACAATCACGACGTAAAGTTAAATGCACATAAACATCAACACGAATCCAAATGTGTCGGCGATTACATTTTGCAGATGTGGGACTAAATGCTCTTTTAAATAAGTGAATTCTTAAGCAAATTATTTACGATGCGAAGCCTTGAGAATGAATAACTGGAACGATTGGTAAATTGTGCTTAAAGCGATGTCGCTAATGACTTTCGTTCATTAGATCCGCAGAGATTTCTAATTACAGCATCAGCAAAAAAATTTGATCCCTAGTTATAGAAAAGTTTGCATCCACCTCAATAGCTCGTATTCAACGTGCCAAAGTGCTGATTTGAGTTAAATCAAGTTGTCAATAATCGTAATGAATTCTTAAATAATAATCCAAGGACAAATACGTAAATCGGATTCTCACGCACGTTTTTTTAGATTCACGTGTCGACCTCATCACGGTATAGAAAAGTTGTGCAATGCATTGTAGAATTAACGATGTGATCCGAACGACAGCAGATCAATAGTCGATAACTCGAGCCTTGGGATGGTGTTCGACAAGGTGGTGACATTGGTCCGTCTCGTTGGATCAATCATAAATCAATTGCACGTCGCAAAAGAAATAAAAACGCTATACAACAGATGCTTATCTATGTACAAACAGCTTTCGAAAAGCCGTCGACCAGTTTGGAACTGTTGTATCTTCGATCTGGGGATAAAAGCGTGTAGGTAATTACGTAGCTCAACATACGTATACATTTCTGGGTGTATTAGTGTCAAGATTACTTATGCTAACGGCGTGCGGAGGGTCAGGAGTATTCGTGGAAGCTAAGTTTCGCAACGAGTGAGCGACGCGTCCCACGTCCGTTTGTTAGTGGTAAGTCAACGCAGTTTGATTCCCAAGGATTGTTAGTTTGTTTGCTATTAGACCTTTATTAGCACATCACTGAAGTATCTTGATTTTGTAATTACTAATAATGCCAGGACGTGGTTATGGTAAGCAAAACATATCTGCAGATCGTACTAACAAAGTTTCAGTATCTAATCCATTTGATACCCTTGCAAGATACTGCAGTTGCTTTAGTATTTTATGAGCAATATCTTCAGCACAGCGTCCGTGTTTTAAGATGGTAAAATATCGAAACCGGCACCGATTTCGACATGAAACATGATTTACTTGAACCAGGAGACTTTCGTTTCGAGGCTCCACATAAACCGGAAGCTAGATTGTGTCTGTGAACCTAGCATATCAAGTGCTAGCATCTCAATCTTTTTTGAGAGTTCTAGTAGCATCCCTAATAGTTCTACAGTTCTAGATGGTTTTTTTAAATAGTTCTGCTCATTTTCGCGAAAAAAATGAAATTTTAAAATGAGATGCTAACTTCACATTTTGACACTCCAGCATCCCAGCCATTACCCACTCCACAGCCTCGAAATAGCATTTAAATGAAAGATACTAACATTTCTAGACGATATATAATGAGTTCTAGTCAAAACTGTAAAAAAAAATTTTTTCATATATGTATGGGACACGAACATGAAAAATAATTCTAGGTAAATTCTGATTAATGCTAAGTTTGAGCAAAAATCCCAGTTTTGACCACCAGCATCTCAGCAGTTCTGGATAGCCAGCTCCCTAGAGCACTAAAATAACCACAGTTCTATCTTCTAGAAGGAAATTTGACAGAGTTCTGATAGACTATGTCTGAAAATAGTATCGAAATCGAGTAAATGTTAAGTTCTGAGCGTAGCATCCCAGCCAATGCAGGTCTGATATGCAGGCGATATACAACCGCCTCCCTGATAGCATAAGAGATGCCCAGTCTCACCAATCCTTTAAAAGAAATTTAGAATCGTGGTTACTCACAAAAAACTTTTACACCTTTAATGAAGTAATGGCACTGCCAATGACTATGTAAAACATGTTTTAATTTATTTATTTTGTTTCTATTTTGAATTGTTGACATTACTATGTTGTTTATATTTCAATTGAAATACTCTGTAATGTGGAATTTGTATGAATATTGTACAAAATTGTAACTGACGTGTACCTGTATTGTACCAATAAAGATTATCTTATCTTATCTTATCATTGGCTGGGATGCCAAGCTCAGAACTTAGCAATTCCTCGATTTCGATACTTTTTTCGGAGTTTTGAAAGACTATATTTCAAAACTTTGCCAAATTTTGTTCTAGAAGATAGAACTGCATGTATTCTAATTCACTAGGGTGCTTGCTATCCAGAACTGCTGAGATGCTAGGTATCTAGCCCGCATTGGCTGGGATGCTAAGCTCCAAACTTAGCAATTCCTCGATTTTGATACTATTTCAAACATAATTCTCCAAAACTCTGCCAAATTTCGTTCTAGAAGATAGAACTGTCATTATTCTAGTGCACTAGGGACCTGGCTATACAGAACTGCTGAGATGCTGAGTACCGGACCTGTATTGGCTGGGATGCTAAGCTCGGAACTTAGCATTTCCTCGATTTCGAGACTATTTTCGGACATAGTCTATCAAAACTCTGTCAAATTTCCTTCTAAAAGATAGAACTGTGGTTATTCTAGTGCTCTAGGGAGCTGGCTATCCAGAACTGCTGAGATGCTGGGTGTCTGACCTGCATTGGCTGGGATGCCAAGCTCAGAACTTAGCAATTCCTCGATTTCGATGCTTTTTTGGAGTTTTGAAAGACTATCTTTCAAAACTTTGCCAAATTTCGTTTTAGAAGATAGAACTCCATGTATTCTAATGCATTAATGTACTTTCTATCCAGAACTGTTGAGATGCTAGGTATCTAGCCCGCATTGGCTGGGATGCTAAGCTCCGAACTTAGCTATTTCTCGATTTCGAGACTATTTCAAACATAATCCTCTAAAACTCTGTCAAATTTCCTTGTAGAAGATAGAACTGTGGTAATTTTAGTGCACTAGGGAGCTGGCTATCCAGAACTGCTGAGATGCTGGGTGTCTGACCTGCATTGGCTGGGATGCCAAGCTCAGAACTTAGCAATTTCTCGATTTCGAGACTATTTCAAACATAATTCTCCAAAACTCCGCCTAATTTCGTTCTAGAAGATAGAACTGTGGTTATTCTAGTGCACTGGAGAGCTGCCTATCCAAAACTGCTGAGATGCTGGGTATCAGACCTGCATTGGCTGGGATGCTACGCTCAGAACTTAACATTTACTCGATTTCGATACTATTTTCGGACATAGTCTATCAAAACTCTGTCAAATTTCCTTCTAGAAGATAGAACTGTGGTTATTCTAGTGCTCTAGGGAGCTGGCTATCCAGAACTGCTGAGATGCTGGTGGTCAAAACTGGGATTTTTGCTCAAACTTAGCATTAATCAGAATTTACCTAGAATTATTTTTCATGTTCGTGTCCCATACATATATGAAATAGTTATTTTCGATACAAGTGCGAAAAAGAGGAAATTCGAAACGAGTGGCGATAAATTAAAACACGACCGAAGGGAGTGTTTTAAATCGACACGAGTCGCGAATTACCTATTCGCACGTGTATCGAACAACGTTTTACAGTACATATGGCACTTTAAAGTCTCGACATACGCACGAAAAGTGCTATTTTACGCACTAGTGCGGAAAAGTAGCCCCATATGTACTGTAAAAAATTTTTTTTACAGTTTTGACTAGAACTCATTATATATCGTCTAGAAATGTTAGTATCTTTCATTTAAATGCTATTTCGAGGCTGTGGAGTGGGTAATGGCTGGGATGCTGGAGTGTAAAAATGTGAAGTTAGCATCTCATTTTAAAATTTCATTTTTTTCGCGAAAATGGGCAGAACTATTTAAAATAACCATCTAGAACTGTAGAACTATTAGGGATGCTACTAGAACTCTCAAAAAAGATTGAGATGCTGGCACTTGATATGCTAGGTTCACAGACACAGCTAGATTCTAATCGGAAGAGTCGAATCTACGACCGAACACAAAGGGATTTTGAGGCATCGAGGCGAGCTCGTATAACAGAAATCCGTGTGTTTGACTTTGAAAAGTTCAACCTTTCAGTTATACAACTGTAAAAGTAAAAACAGCTGATTATTTGTACGAGTTTGCGAAAATAGGTCTAGTTCCAGGGTGCAACTGCATCCATTTCCATACAAAATTAGTGCGCTACGGGCAGGAAACGGTAACTGCGATACACGACACTACACTATCTTGAAGCGAGATTCCGTCCGAGTCAAGGAACTGTAACGACGATGCGATGACTGTGTTATATGGTTATAAAATTATCATATTGATGATAATATGAATACATTATTCGGAGGTAAGTCAGAATTAAAATAAATATATGGTTGATTTCATAATTTTATTACTTATGTGTACAGAACAAAACAGCTAAACAATACAATATCGTAAATAATAAAATAAAATCGCAGGGCCAAAGAAACATTTAAATATTTTTGTTGTGGTAGTGGTGGTAGTAAGAAAAAATACCAGTAAATTCTTTTCTGCTACTTACACAAATCAAAAAACTTTCAACGACATGACCAAAATATTTGAAACCCTACCTTAACAAGCATATCCGAAAACAAGGACCAATCCCAAGAGACAAAAAGCAGATTTAAAACATGAGTTATCATAAGCGTGCCTGATTGCCTGCCTATAAACCATCCATACAAGCACACTTTGACACTGATTAGCAGGCTGTAAGGTACCGGACGGAGGTATAAATGAACAAACACTCGAGTCTTTCCCGGAGAGAAGAGTGAGGACCCATAAATATTAATGACAAACACCGATTCAATGGGAACCGCAGACAGGTCAGCGGCCTTTGATCCGATTGTCTGATGCTCATTTTCAACTTGTAATTAGGAATGCCTTGAATAGCTAATATATTTGAGCGAAGAAGGAATGCGTATTATGAATAAAACATGATCTGTAGGAGCTAATGCTGTGAAGGCATTGGTTCTTAAAAACGAAGATGACCTGTTTAAGCAAACAGATGTAATCAATCATAAGGATAAAGTTGCTATTTGTTACGTCGTTGACCTGAATACCATGAACCTATAATATTACGGACAGAGTTTCGCTTACAACACAGCTGTGATTCCAACATCCACCAGTTTCTAAGTATTTACGCGTGACACACACACATTGACAGCCCACATCCACCAGTTTGCCGTCAGACGAATCGAAACGTCATTGAAGTAAACATGTCGAAGAAAAATATAAAATATGCCGGCATGCGTAGTTAAATCCTGCTAGAATTGTACCGATCGAAAGAAAAAAAAGTCACGGAATAACTTTTCATACTTAAGTTTATCAAATAGTACGTAAAATCACGATAATTTGTTGTTTATAAATTATCAAACTGCAAAACAGGAGTGTGACCAGTAACATGAATAGGGTAATTTCCCGAAAGTAGGGTAATTGATACCCTTCTTATTAAATCATTATTTATTAAGAGATCATTTAGGTAAATGGTTAAATTATTGATTGTGCATTTCAAACTAGGTCGGTATGGTAATTTCCCGATACTAAGGAGCGATACTTAACGTTCGTTTGTTATGTATTATAATTTTTTTGTTGAAAACCAGATATGTTTCAAGTTAAATGTATAAATTAAAAAAACATGACGAACTGATTTCATTACGATGCTAAATATCATTAGGTATTGAAAATAATGTTTGCACAAAATAATTGTGCAATATTGCGCATTTTCAAGACCTATAAAATCAGATACGTACACACCTTTTTTATTGTCTAACGTAAAACTGTCCTAATTTTTTATTTTAAATTAAAAAAAACTAGGACGATATTAAAAATAATTGTTTCACCATTAGGGGAGAATTTGTGTTACATGGTAACACTCGTCTACACGCACACATCCAAACCGGCCGCCATTGCAGTGTCACAGTTTGTCTTAGGTGACAGTCCGTCCGTAATATTCTAGGTCCATGCTGAATACACACTTAATGCAGCGAATGTGATAGAAGCAGTATTCTCACATTTTGGACGACCGGTCTGGCCTTGTGGGTAGTGACCCTGCCTGTGAAGCCGCGGTCCTGGGTTCAAATCATAAGGGCATTTGTTTGTGCGATGAGCACAGATGTTCCTGAGTCATGGTTGTCTTCTATGTATTTAAGTATTTGTATATTATATATATCGTTTCTGAGTACCCACAACACAAGCTTTCTTGAGCTTACCGTGGGGCTTAGTCAATTTGTGTAATAATGTCCTATAATATTTATTTTATTTATTTATTTATTTTCCATTTGTTCTCTTGAAAATGTAGAAATAATTGTAACTCTGAATTCGATTAATTTAGTGGAACATTAACTGAATATCAATTAGTAAATTAAGTAGCTAAGGTAGTCACGGAGTTAGTAGTAGAAAACTCGTCGACTTTATCGTCAACAAAACCAGTTTAAAATTTCCTCATAGATAAGCAACTACTGTTATAAATAACTGTATCGCATCATCATCTTCCTCGCGTTGTCCCGGCATTTTGCCACGGCTCATGGGAGCCTGGGGTCCGCTTGGCAACTAATCCCAGTAATTGGCGTAGGCACTAGTTTTTACGAAAGCGACTGCCATCTGACCGTCTAACCCGGAGGGTAAACTAGGCCTTGTTGGGATTAGTCCGGTTTCCTCACGATGTTTTCCTTCACCGAAAAGCGACTGGTGAATATCAAATGATATTTCGTACATAAGTTCCGAAAAACTCATTGGTACTGGTTCGAACCCGCGACCTCCGGAATGAAAGTCGCACGCTCTTACCGCTAGGCCACCAGCGTTTACAAAATAGACTTGTACCTATTTATAAACGCTAATCTATTTATTAAAAACGGTCATAGGATCAACCCCAAAAAGCAATTAATACCGTTCAAGATAACACAAAACTGGAAGATGCAAAGAGCATGATGAAAGGAATGAATTACACTACATAGGTTTATTAACCTAATATAACATAATATTATTTATATAATGTTACAAATAAGACTAATAGGTTCACTCACACTCATCCCACAAATTAATGTCAATGAATGTATTCTTTTCACATGAATATATATAATGCAAGCATAGATTTATTATTATGAGAGGTCCATATCATATAATTGGTCTCAACATTCACTTGTGAGAATGAAAGTGTGACTCAACAGTAACATATTTCAGATCATTTGAAATTCAAATGTAATCTCATCCCATTATAAAATTAACAATAGTCCAAAAAGTAGTTTGAAATGCGAGTTCTTTTGTTACATAAAGATGACATTCTATTACATCTTGTTTGAAAATAAGCAATTTACGATGATGAAAATTGATGTTACTGCTAAGTGACTCAAATCGAATCTGATAAATGGGTCAATGTCCTGTACATTGGATCTTAAGTGATCTCTTAACAGACAAGCGATGTGAACAATTGTGTGGAGATAGTGCTGTGAAACAACGATCTAGTTCTCGCGAAATCGTGTCGGATAAAAATTAAATTTCTCTCGCCCCACATTATTGCCAGTGAGGCTGTTAAGCTTTGTAATGTCTCAGCCTTGTTTGGAAGACACCAATTTGAAAGCGTAATCGTTATTCACACAATGAATCTTGCAAATTGCTTCTTGGAAGTAACAGTACGGAGTCCATTAAAACTTGCTCCTTTAGGGCTATCTGACAAGATAATCTGCTTATGAGAATATTTACATATGTAGAATGCTTGTTATTTACCAGATTAAAGTCTTGGCGTAATAAGTGATCATCATCGATCGTGATAAAGTCGTATTAACTTGTATTGATTACGATTTAGCTTGAAGGAAGGAAGGAAGGTCGTTGTAATTATCTGTAAATATATGTAATACCAGGTACGTATACAAAAATACAATCACATTACAATTTATGGGAGTAATGTGTTAGTCACAGACAACCTAACGTTATAATTATTATGTATGTATGTAGTTTTATATCGACTAATTATTTAAATAAAATGATGCTTGAAAATGTACATACATTTAAAAGCTTTACCATATCATGCATGAGTTGCATGACCAGATTTTATCAAGAACAGTCTTTAAGTAAGTACTATATCATATCCCATCAATTAACAAACATAATTTAATTTACAAGATTTAAAGAAAAAAAAAGCGATAAAATTGTCCTCATTTTTTAATTTGATTACATATAGGTACCTACTCATTTTGTGGAATTAAATACCCATATGAATTTTCCCATTTTTTCTATAAAGTGTCATTCAATAGAACTTGCTAACTATGTAAAAAAGTTACTAGTAATTTGACATTCAGTGTCAATTTTAGTATGGCGGTTTGTTTACATAGTTAGCAAGTTCTATTGAATGGCACTTTAGGTAACATATGTTATAACAAATTAGTAACATACGTGACATAAAATAAAATACATATTATGCTATTGCAAAAAAACACATTATTGGAAAATGATTGGGGTAAACGATTCGGTAGGGAATTTATTTTGGTGCACAATACTGAAAATTACACAACAAATTTTACCCTAGAAAGCATTTTATTAAAAATAGCAGTGAAACCTTTATTGCTATTTTCAAGAAGGAATAAAGGAATTTTAACACCTGAATAGTAAATATACATAATGAAGTTAAACAACGTGTGTCACAAGTAGCTTATTTCAAACATGTTATAATGATAAGTTGATAACTTAATATCGGTGAACAAATACAAAACTTGAACATGTCGAAACTAGTGTAGTGATGTCGAAACTTGCCTGATGAGGGTCTACAACGGTCCTGTTCATTATATTTTACAGGTATAAAGTTAAAACCCAGCGAGGGAGGTTAGGTCAGTAGGCGGGCTAAAAGATAAAACAGCAGTGTACCTAGTTTAGACATAGAGGTAATATTTGTCTTGTCTTGTATCTGGTTGTCATCACGTTATCTTTGTTAATAATTACCGGATATCTACTAAAATGATTGATGACCGTCTCACAAAAAATGGGCAAGTGAAGCAAAATGTTTTGGAAAATACGAAAATTTTGTAAATTGACATAATATGTACTACATACTTAGTTAAGATATCTGGAAGTTCTTAATTGAGTTTAGTAATAGTGTCTATTGGATTATTTATTTATTCACCTTTTTAAACTTTATTGCACAAAAGATAACATTACAAAAGGCAGACTTAAAGCCATTAGGCATTCTCTACCAGTCAACCTTAAGGCAGAGCAGAAAGAGATTATCAAATTAATTCAGGGAAAACAAAAGCAGGCATATTAGTTTTGTTATCGTCCCGATTATAGTAGGTAGCAGTTTATACAGTGGTACAACACAATATAAATAACAGCTATCAACGGTTCCTGCAAGTAATGGTCGACTGTATAATAAGATCGGTCCTTAAACAGCCGAAAAATTGAACGCCCGAGTACCTAAACACAAACCCCATAGCCGGCAACCCCTCTGAAATTGTATGGGTATTGACATCCCGCTCTCTCCCGCCGGGCTCGCCCCTTGCCGTGTCGCAACGTGGGATAATTAAATATTTATGTCATCAACAGAACGATCAAGTTTTACTTCTATTACCGTTGATTATACAGGACCGTTTCCTGGATTAGATGTCCTGGGAGAAATGAGCATTACTTGGAATGGATTAGGTTAGGAGCTAACTACGGTGTAGAATGTCAGGGTGGCTTAACACTGTAAGTGTACTAATACTAAAACGACTAGCATAAGTTAAGTAAGCTACCGAAGTATATACAAGCGGCAATATTTAAATAGCATGCGTGTTAATAATTATTTTTATATAGAAATAATAAGTCACTAAGTTCAATGTATTGTACACTTACCTTTGAGATAAAGATCCTAATGTTTCAAAACATCCCGTGTTTAAAGAGTATGTTAAAACTTAGTTTAAAATACTATTGCAACAACAAACAGTTCTAATCACTTTAAGATAAGATATGTCAACGGAGCCGTTCACAGGTTCACAAGCACTAAATGATTTAAGTGAGGACAATGCGGCACCGTATTCTGATGACACCTTACACATAAAACATATAAAGCTCGGATACGTGAAGCTTTTTACGTAGACGAGATGTGTGAACTCCACGGCGACCGAGAGGAAACTGCATCAGTCAGTCAGTCAAACAGGCGGCGGGGGGAGCGCCGCGAGGGGAGAGCGCAGCAGGAGGCGCGCGTCGAGCTTGCTGAGGGGCGTCGAACTAGCCTTGTGTTGCCGCGGCTGATATGATAACGAATGTATACAAAGCTGACGATATCAGAATTTACTGACGCCAGTTAGAAGATACCATTATTCTTACAAGTTACAACCCCGCTTGTGCAAAGAAAGTAGCTCGATAAGTGTACATATTAACCGGATTTTATTTATATTTATACAGAATTTCAATATGACTCAGCTTATTTGAAGAGACGAGGCATAGAAACAAGTCAAAAGTAGCCGTCAACGAAGAGCAACCGAAACAGATGTGTATTGACAAAAGGTCTAACAAAAATAAACAATGACGTAGAAAAGACAAGGATAATAAATCTTTTCAATAGCGTAACGAGGAAGATAGGGACCGTTTGGTGTGTTGCCGGTCAAAGGATCAAAAATGATAACCCTAAGCCACTCCACTCCATAGATTTGAATCCCAACATCAGATCAAGATGATAAATAAGCAGAACATGATAACTTAATAACAGGCACAGAAAAACTTAATATGAGTTCTTGGAAATGAAGACATTAATACAAAAATAACATGTATAATAGGTTAAAAATATGTATGTATTTTTATGTATGTGTTTGTTCTTTTATTCTGTATAACCCTTAAATAACAATGACAGGAAAGTTAGTCTCCGTTCCGGTCTTACATAATGTTTAATTAAAGCAAGTTTGGTTCAAATATTGAAATAGAAACGACAGAAAGGAAAGACTCCGAAAATAGTCTACACCGCAGAGATGTCGACGACAGACGATGGCTTATGTAGGCTCAACGTAAATTGTAAAACTAATCAAGAGGTTCCCATAGTAAAATAAGTGAAAGAAATTGTCGAGGAATAAAATACGGTTAACAAATAAATTGGTTCGAGCCACTTTAGAGCCATTTGTGTGAATCGGAATACGTGCGTACTTAAAGGGTACTTACGACTGTTTACGACTTTGAGTTTTACAAAAGCACTTGAAGTATTTAATGTTGTGAAATGCTCGGGTATATCTCGGCATCTTTAACATTACATTCCGTACCTATTTCTTTATCTCGTTTAAAAGTATGTAAATTGGAATCTAAATAATGTTCTCATTTATTGCTTCGGTAATGTTTTGCATAAATCAAAGAAGCTTATTAAAATAACTAGAACTTACTTAGTTCATGTACATTTTATTTATCTTAGCGTTTTTATTTGTTTTTTTTTTAAGTAAATACTCTGTATTCTTGACATGAAATTTGTTAACAATATTATTTATATATCTTAAGGCTCCATGAAAAATCTCTTTAATATCTTATCGTGAACACCTTGTCTTATAAATCTTATAATTTGTTGCGTCTTGCCTTACGTTCATAATGCGTCGTGGTTTACTTACCATAAACTTGAACCATTTAACACAGTTTCATCGTCTTAAAGCTTAGTCATGTGAGAAACGGTCCGAGCGGTCCAGTTACACATGCATCCCGTTTTAATGAATGCACTGTCGTTGATTCATAAACCGCATCGTAAAATCAAAAGCGAGCAATCGTCTGGCAAATGCGTGCTGGATCATCTATATTAATTGAATAATGATGAAGAATGATGATTTGCACAGGATATCAGCCCAATCTCATTAGCTCCCCCGAGTTTAATTACTGAGAACGAAGATAAACAACCACACGTAAATCATTCAACGGTATCGGGTGCCTTTAAAATGTTGGAGGGCTCGACATGGATGCAACTGAACCGACATAAATTACTGTAATCCTGGTTAAAGATAGCTTTTACCCCAACGTTATTGTTCAAAACATCTGTGTTGTATTTAAAAACGCAAACTATTAAGACGGGCGGCGGCCCTTTAGATGATTTCAATAGTTGGACAAGCAGATACATATGATGTTTTACAGAAAAGTAGAGAGCGAAGGTGCACCACGCTGGGCGACAGTTAAGTAATATGTTTTATCCCTTACACCGCCGAAGGGAGGCAATAAAAATATACGAGGACCACGCCCGTGGATCACAAACGTGCCGATCGGCTTCGCACAAATTTGCTTGTTGTATTTTCAGGCGACACTTGGTAAGCAAACGTAAGGAAGATTTATTGCGCTGCGGCGTGTGTGGCAGCTCCTTTTTTTCTCGACGCTCCATCATACGAGGGCTTTATTGATTTTTGCTGTGAGTTCGCCATTATAATTTTGGGTCTTCATTATAATGTGAATGGCAGGTGTCGGCTGAACATTTGATATGAAGTTATCAAAGCCGGATCGCCGGAGCAGGCGCGATATTATCATAATTACTGAATATGTACATATTTGAAGAAGCACTGTGATAATAACACAAGTAATTGGACAGACATCCGTAATAAGATTTCTTAGCATGACAAAAGCAGCAAACAACGTTAATTAGAAGAATTTCTCGCTTCTCCCTGGTTCACCAGAGCTGCGTGACTTATAATAATAATGCCACATAAAATTACACTGAACAGGATTACGGTGAAAAAGAATTTTATGGGGAAACCCAACCCAATAATAACAAACTATGTAATCATGATAAAATGTCATGTCGTCAATCATAAGTTTGTTGGCAAATTGTGTAGAGTTTCGGTATATTTGTTAATTTTCGCATTAGGTTTAGTATTGGTACTGTCGATGAAACTGGGTCACTCCTAGAGCTAAGATAATAAGAGGAAGATAGTGCACTTAGTGTGGGGACCATGAACGAGGTTAATCAAAGGAAATTGCTTCGGGAGCTATAACCATAAATACATCATTAACGTTACAGCAGAAACATTCTGTTGAATGTACTATGTACTTCCATACACCTTTTGCACGACATTGCATTTGATATGCTTAAAAGAAATGTCAAAGCAAAGACGCTTAAAGGTGCTGATACCTTTGAGAACAATCCAAAGAATCTTTCATCTTTAATTGGCAAGTAAAATATATTGCCATTCTCACCTTGAACCCTGAAATAATATTGAATTGACAATTAAATATTCTTTCAGGGTGCAAGTATTTCGTGCCAAGACTTGGAGGATATAATCAAACGGAGACGCCATGTCTGTAAATTTCTGTACAAAACCGTCTGCCGATTTTTGCGGGGGAGGGGAACGTCAAATGTATGCTTAACGTAAAAATAGCCATGTCAGATAAACGTCAGTCCATACATTGTGTATGACCGTTGGCCGCCTATTTTCGACAGAGGGGAAAGCCTGTTAATGGCTACTCCGTTTAGTTGTATCCTCCAAGTGCCAAGAGGTGAAATAAAGAAAAAAAAACATCGGGTTGCACTCCGGGAGTGCCGACAGAAGTGAAAACTCAATGACTAGTCCAAAATGTCTGCAGCACTATGTATAATTGACCCATCCTCCTTTCTATTGAAAAACTTTAGTTCCGAAATTGCTGGCTTAAATTTGTAGTAGCGTTAATTGTTTAAAATTCGAATAGAAATTGTAAAGTTACCTAAAGTTAGAAGTGAAAACTTCTTTAGCGGCGCTGGGCACTTTTTGAGGTGGGGAAAAAATGATAAACTCGAGACAGCGTAAGGCGATCACGTGACCGTAAGGTTTAGATGGCCGCTCATTTTGATGGCATTTAAATCAATAAAGAAAAACTCAATGACATTACATGAAAAAGGTTCTAATCTTGTACGGACTGAAATACGAGGATCTCACAGTTACATTCTAACTTTATATCACTCAAATATAATTAAATAAAGCTAAATCTTGATGAAATCGCTAACAAAACAGAGAACTGTACTGGTGAATAAAACTCAAAATATCATGACCAAATATATTTAGATGCGAGGTATGCAAGGTAACTTTACAATTTCTATTCGAATTTTAAACAATTAACGCTACTACAAATTTAAGCCAGCAATTTCGGAACTAAAGTTTTTCAATAGAAAGGAGGATGGGTCAATTATACATAGTGCTGCAGACATTTTGGACTAGTCATTGAGTTTTCACTTCTGTCGGCACTCCCGGAGTGCAACCCGATGTTTTTTTTTCTTTATTTCACCTCTTGGCACTTGGAGGATACAACTAAACGGAGTAGCCATTAACAGGCTTTCCCCTCTGTCGAAAATAGGCGGCCAACGGTCATACACAATGTATGGACTGACGTTTATCTGACATGGCTATTTTTACGTTAAGCATACATTTGACGTTCCCCTCCCCCGCAAAAATCGGCAGACGGTTTTGTACAGAAATTTACAGACATGGCGTCTCCGTTTGATTATATCCTCCAAGTCTTGGCACGAAATACTTGCACCCTGAAATAATATTGAATTGACAATTAAATATTCTTTCAGGGTGCAAGTATTTCGTGCCAAGACTTGGAGGATATAATCAAACGGAGACGCCATGTCTGTAAATTTCTGTACAAAACCGTCTGCCGATTTTTGCGGGGGAGGGGAACGTCAAATGTATGCTTAACGTAAAAATAGCCATGTCAGATAAACGTCAGTCCATACATTGTGTATGACCGTTGGCCGCCTATTTTCGACTGAGGGGAAAGCCTGTTAATGGCTACTCCGTTTAGTTGTATCCTCCAAGTGCCAAGAGGTGAAATAAAGAAAAAAAAACATCGGGTTGCACTCCGGGAGTGCCGACAGAAGTGAAAACTCAAGTGCCAAGTGTATCCTCCAAGTGCCAAGAGGTGAAATAAAGAAAAAAAAACATCGGGTTGCACTCCGGGAGTGCCGACAGAAGTGAAAACTCAATGACTAGTCCAAAATGTCTGCAGCACTATGTATAATTGACCCATCCTCCTTTCTATTGAAAAACTTTAGTTCCGAAATTGCTGGCTTAAATTTGTAGTAGCGTTAATTGTTTAAAATTCGAATAGAAATTGTAAAGTTACCTTGCATACCTCGCATCTAAATATATTTGGTCATGATATTTTGAGTTTTATTCACCAGTACAGTTCTCTGTTTTGTTAGCGATTTCATCAAGATTTAGCTTTATTTAATTATATTTGAGTGATATAAAGTTAGAATGTAACTGTGAGATCCTCGTATTTCAGTCCGTACAAGATTAGAACCTTTTTCATGTAATGTCATTGAGTTTTTCTTTATTGATTTAAATGCCATCAAAATGAGCGGCCATCTAAACCTTACGGTCACGTGATCGCCTTACGCTGTCTCGAGTTTATCATTTTTTCCCCACCTCAAAAAGTGCCCAGCGCCGCTAAAGAAGTTTTCACTTCAAAAAAAAAAAAACAATATTTATGTAATATGTAGAAAGATATAATTTGTTTCATTATTTGAATTTCAAAGTGAATAAAAGTGACGGTTAAATTTGTGCTAGTTTAAAAGATTTTGACGAGCATAATTATTTATAATCAGCAATAGTATTTTTGGAAAAACAAAATATGATAAATTCAAAATTTATGCGAATGCAGAAGGCGTGGGTGAACTTGCATAACGGTCTGAATGCCTTGACAATGACTAAACCCGATATCCTTGCACGATGTGGTTCATTTCAGAGGCAAGTGTTGATAAATCTGGCCAAAGAATAAGACGAAATTATTCCAAGATAAATTCTTGAAATTGATGTTTATACTCTAACTTGGCCGTCATTATTATAGTTCAGTCATTAGTCAATGATGACACCTTGGCGATTCAGCAAATTAAAAACAAGAAAGTTACTACGATACTTATATTGTTATAACTTTATAAAAGGTGATACCCGATAGAGCAATATATTTATCTTTCTCTACATATAAATTTGTCCGGAAATAACAACCGCACATTTTGTTAAAATTTCAAACAACACCACGGAGTCTGTTTTTATGAATCATAAAATAGTTTCAGAATCTCTCCAACACTTACATTTGCAACCAAAAGACGTCTAACCTTAACCTCAGAGCCAGTCGGTTTTTAGGGTTCCGTACCCAAAGGGTAAAAACGGGACTCTATTACTAAGACTCCGCTGTCCGTCTGTCTGTCACCAGGCTGTATCCCATAAACCGTGATAGCTAGGCAATTGAAATTTTCACAGATGATGTATTTCTGTTGCCGCTATAACAACAAATACTAGAAACAGAATAAAATAAATATTTAAGTGGGGCTCCCATACAACAAACGTGATTTTTATGACGTTTTTTGCGTTATGGTACGGAACTCTTCGTGCGCGAGTCCGACTCGCACTTGGCCGGTTTTTATAGATACCGATGACATCATGATAGTTTATCTGAGCACCTGGATAGAGGTATCCAAGTCGATGTCCTATATTTTGATTTCAGTAAGGCTTTCGATCGCGTGGATAACGATGTGTTGTTGGCGAAACTGGATCGGATTGGTTTTTCTCCCGCATTGTTGTCTTTCTTCGCTAGTTATCTGCGCGATCGGCAGCAGTACGTCAAGCATGGATGTTTTGTCTCGGCCCCATACCATACCCGGTCTGGGGTCAGTCAAGGCTCCATATTAGGTCCTTTCTTGTTCGGGATCATGATAAACGACCTCGGTTCGGTCCTTCAATCGGCTCAGTGTCTTCTATATGCAGATGACCTTAAGTTGGTGTATGGAGTGGAGCAAAGTACTGACTGTGAGTCGTTACAAAGGGACATCGACTCTGTTTTTCTCTGGAGCACCGAAAACAAGCTGCTGTTCAACCCGGCTAAGTGTTGCGTCTGCACTTTCAGCCGTGCTCATATGCCGTTGCATGCACAATATGTGCTGGGGTCCGAGCCTATAAACCGCGTGTTTTCTATTAAAGATCTAGGTGTGGTCTTCGATACGCGGCTCACTTTTCATGAGCATATCTCGACGCTTGCTGCCAACTGCTTTCGAAGACTGGGCTTCGTTACACGTAACCTTCGTCAGTTTAACGATCCTGTTGCTATCAGGCTTGTCTATAATGCACTTGTAAGAAGCAAGCTTGAGACATCATCGATCGTTTGGCATCCCCACGAATATACCTACAGTTTGCTTCTTGAAAAGGTACAAAAAGCCTTTTTAAGGTTTTTATACAAGAAAATGTTTGGATATTACCCGTTTCTTTATCCGACAAAGTATCTCCTTGGGACCTTAGGTTACAACTCTTTGGAGGTGAGACGTAACCTTAGCTTATTGACGTTGGCGTGTCGGACCCTGCGAGGTGATTCGGACTGTCCAGAATTGGTGAGTCGACTTGTGCGACTACATGTGCCAGACATCCCCAGGATAGCCCTCAGACCGCGGCGACGCGATCTGTTGGCTTTGCCAGCGGGACGCACCGTGTCACGACTGAACTCTCCGCTGCTCCGTGCCCTCACACAGTTGAATGCACTCTTGGCATCAGCACCCGAGTGCGACCTGTTTGCGTGGCGTTGGGTGTCTGTGAGAAATGAATGCCTGAGATTCTGTGAGGTGATGGATGCGAGGCCTACATCCGTTAAGGTGTAATTGTGGATGTGATAAGGGACTATAGTGATTTGTAATTGTGTTATTTGTAATTGTTTGTTTGTACCTGATTGTTATTCGTAATAGTTATATGTACCTGCTTGGTATATGTTAATGTTAAGTTTCATGGCGCATTGGATCTGTCTGTAAGGTCATGTAAACATATTTCAAAATAAAATAAAATAAAAAATGATCCATTCATGAGGAGCTCAGAAAGCAACTTAATGAAAAACACAATGCCAATGACGATATTGACGATTTTGTTAAAGCGTTCGTATTATTATCAATTCCACGGCAACACCTTTAAAAGAACGTAAGTAAAATCCTCGCTTTTAAATTAACTAATCACATTTAGACGAAAAGGAATTAGAGGCCAATTATAATGAATTAATGAAGTGAGTTCTTGAGTAGCAATTAATAAAATTCTCGCATGAACATGAACTTAAAAGAAAAAACGACTAAATTGTAAAACTGTACATAACTATACACAGCCTTTTACGCAAATAAATATTATAATGGGAGCACTTGTATAATGTATTAGAAAAGTAATAAATAATAATCTTTAAGACAAAAAACCGACTTTACATAAGTCTGAAATGCCATTAAAATTACTTTACGAACATAGGTGCGGTGCACCATCTTAGCTGAATTTGTAGATGAAAATACAAATATCTCTATAAATATATCCGTTCCCTAAATTCTGCATGGGTCTGAAAGTAGGTACCTACATATATACTTTCAATTGCTTTAATTAAAGGTAATATGGTCGGTATTTAAAAAAATATTAGCGCAAATACGCTCACGAATGTTACTGGTCTAATAGGGAGAAAGAGGAGAAGGAGGATTCTCCTATTAGGATAGAAAGAGCTCGTGATTCTGAGTAGAAATAACATAAAAAATCCCAAATTTGAAAAAAAAAAAGTGTAGAGGGATAACAAAAAAAAAACGCCCATCTACTATATCTAGGAATCACGGCTAAGGACTATCTTCAGGAATCAAATTACATAATGAAAAATGATAAACGTAATATTACTCCACGAAATAACATCAAATTATTTGAAGAATGTTAAATGTTCTTAGTTTTGTCATAGTGAGTTTGTTAATGGTGAGAGTATAAGCTTATCAATTGAAATTGTTAGTACTTTTTATTAGTTTTTATTGGCATGCCGCACAAAGACGAGCTCGACTTTCATATCTACAGAATATTTGTGTCAGCGCGAGACCGATCAAGTTTTTATATGTACGTGGGTATACATACTAGGTTTTTATTTCTAACTTTGCCCATGTCTAACGAGGACGCCTATGGAAAAATAAATTTGTTTTTCTGTTTCATCTTGTATTTCAGATTTTACCACCATACCATCAACATCAATGTTGTAACATTGTAAAATTAGTAAAATGTACCTCAGCACTTAATTTTATTGACCGCTTTAACACGTTATATCTACGAGTAAAGGCTGGTTTAAGTATAACATTGTTCAGAAGGGAAAGGAAAGCACCGAATACAAAGGACTATAAACTGAATGAATGGCAACATCAACGTTACCTTTAGTTCATGGGTTAAGCCGGAATATTTTACTGTTGATGACTAAATGCGACATAACAGAAATTCTTCTGGTTGAGTCATGCCACTTACATTAAACTGCCTGGATTGCCTTAAATTATAGATGGCATTTACATTTTAATGCATTTGATGCCACCAAAAAGCCTAGCGCAGTAGAACATAATTAACTAAACAATAGTTCGCTGCATTTGTGATCAGTATTTAATACATTCACAATAATCAGATTCAGTGAAATATGTTGATGTTATTCAGTATTTTCCGGAACAAAGTAAACAGTGAATCGAATATAATGTAACAGGTTTGAAAACTCTTATTACTGAAAATCACTGACGTATGATAAAATAAGTTTATTTATTATATACTTATTCATGTTGAAAATACCAGCATTGTTTAATTTATGACGAAAAAGTATTGTAAGTCAAAGTAGCCCGAATACTAGTCGGTCAGAATACTAAATAGGGTGATATATGATCGAAATTGTATGTTCTATAAAACCTGCTCTGTACGATCCATATCAATACTAGGTTTGCTCCCGGGAAATACTGGAACCGAAAGTACCGGGATTTCCCGGGATTTAGAGCCAAGCAAAGAACCGGGATTTCAAAAATAAAATCCCGGTACTTTCGGGATTTTCGGGGCTAACATTTCCGGTAAAATATTTGACTGTTTTCTGTTACTTAGCATGAAATATGTTTGTTTAAATAAATATGTTCTATCTATCTAAGACTGACGCTAATACTTTTACGGCTGACCACAATATTAAAATCAAAACAAAAATAGTCAATGGGTTTGACAATGCCAACAACATAAAATTGCGTAATTTTGAAACTTTAAGGACATAAGTGTTTCTACGATAAAAAAAACGATTAATTATTTATTTGTATACTAAATACGAGACAATAATAGAGAAAAATTATGTAGATAGTAAAAATATGACAAGTATTAAACCAAAATTATATCATTTAGTAGTATAGTACCCGGAGGCAGTCCATATCACAGTTAATGTAGGCAATGATTGTGTGGCTTATATAAAGACACATTATCGTAAAAAAGAAGCGTGTGTATCTTCAGTATGGTACTTTTTATATTGTGCCAATGTTAAGAAAAAGATTCGTGATCGTTTTACGCTTTTTTTTACTGAAAATTAAGATAAACACTGTTTTTGATGGCAGTCCCGAAAGTACCGAAAATACCGGGAAATCCTGGTTCCACATTTGCCTAATACCGAAAATCCCGGTTCTTTTAAAAAGTACCGGTTCTGCAATCCCTAATCTATACGATGTTGAACTGTATAAGTAATAGCACTAATTACTAATTAAACAGGGTAGGTAGGTACATCTTAATAATTACTAAAAGTAATTTTCATTGTACGGACGCGTCGTTTTCATAACTTCTCTTTTTGTAGACATGGAACAATGCTTATCCATGTTATTAACGTAGGCGTTGTGTTTTACTGTTCCCGAGATGATAAATCTCTCAGATGCCAGGCATTTTCATTTTAAATTCTCATGATTCAGGTTTCTATTTCTCTCTTGACATCCATTAGATGTCACATTAAAGAGGCCGTTATTAAAGTAACTTTAACAACGAAATTAAACATGTTAAGTAGAGTTACATAGTAATTAAAGACTACTAGGTCAGCGACGTCTGCGTTGCCAAAAACGAAAAAATATGCAATTACAGATTTCCGGCCAACGAAGAAATAAATAATTAAAATAATAGAAAGGAGGAGGAAACGTCTACAGAGATGTCAGAGATCGCCTTTTTAATAAATAGCAGGGAAGGAGCTAGGGATATTGGATATGGAATGAATTATGTATTTGTGTGATACGTGGTACTGAGATCAAAATAATACCATGAATAGCTAAACTATGATTGAATGTATTTGTAAACTTAATAAAGTAAAAACTTTTGCGTGAAATAATTCTTAGATTTCATTTTACAACATATGATACTCGATCAAAATAGAATACTTAAAAACTCACAGCAAAGTAATGTTAATGTGTTTTATTGTAGAATATTAAAACAGATTCTTTTAAAGACAATCTTTTACAAATATATTAATCAACCTCTGTAGGTTGGTCTGGTCTAGGGCTTGCAATTCGAATATTCGAATATTCGAATTTGTCGAATATTCGACCTGTTTTGATATTCGAATATTCGGCCGCTCAGGTTTCGAATATTCGAATATTTTTTATTACTATAAAAAAATCTATGTCATCCGCTGTAGTTACAGTTTCTGTGTGTTTTACGGGTATTTACAGTGAATGAGGAACGGTAGGTACCCAAATACGAAGGAAATAATATTTTTACTGTATTCCTCTCGATAGACTTCGTGAATACAGTGAAACCTAACTCAATTTAAAAGAAAACGAAATCAAAAAGTATGTTATTTTTACGGTGCGTAAGTTTTAAGTTAAAGGGTCATTCTGTTTATTCAGTACAAGCGTACGTTAAGCGAATTTTTGAAGTCTAAACCTTGCCACTTATCGCAATTCTCAAATTTAATCATACCAAACCTGCCCGACTAGGTAATCTAACCATGCACCTTTAGCTGACGAATAATCCACCCAGTACTCAACTAACTTTTTCCCTTAAATATTCCAATATTATATAATTAGCCGACCATTAGGAATAATAACTTGCCAAAACAAAAGTCAATAAAGATTCAAAATACAATGAAATTAAAGGCCTTTTTACAGGCCTCTGAGTGATTACAAGTTAATTTAAATCGGAAAATAATTACCTACTAAAAAAATATCTTACATACCTAGGTGTTTGGATGGTTAAAGTTATATTATTTCACGCAACGACGCATTTATAATAAGTTTTATCTAGAAATATTAAATACGTCTAATTTTGGCGTTTTACTTGTTTTTATAAATGTGGGCATCTTATAAATAGTAGGATAATAAAATCTAGTCAATTAAGTGGATTTCTGCCAAATATCTTTAGTTTTAGCAATATGTGAAAAAAGCTTTTGAATAAAACGATAATAAACCGATTTCTCGTTCCTTTTCTTATTTTTTATAATATTCGAATAATTATTCGAATATTCGAATACGTCGTCAGAAAAAGTCGAATATTCGAATATCTGAAAGTTTCGAATATTTGCAAGCCCTAGTCTGGTCAAAGTCTGTACTTTCAAAACATTTTACCTGGCAACAGCGAGCTAGGTTAATAATTCGCGATCAAAATAAGTTAACAAAGTCAGCCAACGGCCTACACTCGCAAAGGGCAGACGGACCGTTGAACTATGTAGGTACTTCGTGTGTCAAGGACGATCTCAATAGGTGTCTGTTATACATTTTTCATTAGCATAATTCACTCAACAAAACCATTCTTATTTCAGATAACGCACGCCTGTTGAAAGAGTGACAGATTTTAAAATAGGTCTTAATAAGGTTTTGCGTACAGCCGAGGTTCCAATATCTGCATGGTAAGGTAATAGGTATGGTATAGCACCAGCAGCAATATGTATGTTTTTCTGCGGAGCGCCAACCTCTTAGTTGCAGTTTTTTTAAAGATTTTTAGGTACAAGTCATATACAGAAAAGCGACTATTAATAACGCCATTTTCTAGTGAAAAGCGTCCGACGCATGTACATATATTGTAAATTTATCCTGCGTTTTTACTATTGTCTTATCATGTTACTTTATCCTAGACGATCTGTCGATGTCGACTGATTTATAGACTTTTAGTTTTTCATTTTTTGGTATTCTATACAATACCATCATTCACTAAGCATGCAATATACATAAATACTCTTTGATTTTATCCTAGAGTAAGGTGATAAGTTTATAACGTGATTAATAAATCTATCGGGGTGTTTCCTAAGTGGAATGATCGATACCTTCCGCCCCTCAAATTACCAGGTAATCTTGAGCGGTAATTACTAAATTTACTTTGCTAAGGCGGAAGATATCATCAAAGTGCCGATTAGACCATTAGACTATTAAGGGAGCACGTGGGACGACTCGACGAAAGCTCTTAGATGTAGTGACGATTATGTCATTCAGATTAAGTGAACACGTCATGATGGATGTTGGTGCTTTGAATGAATTATGGAAGGGGTATGAATCGGGAGTATCTGAACTTAATGAGAATGAATCACGTTTCGTTATACAGTTAATATACTAACACTGTTGGTTTTGTTGAATTACTGAATTCAAATCTTGATCAATTTATGTCTTGTGTTGGATTTATTAAGTTCAGTTGCGGATTCAGATTGAAACTTGCCTTTTCTGTGGCTGATAATTATAAGGACTTGTAATGGGATCCACCATTTTAAACAAGCTAAAAACTATGCCTGCAGTTCACAGTCTAAATTACAGTTATTTTAGATCGTTTCGTGACCGCTTCTATTCTAACTAGAGCGACACGTTAAATTTTCATTGTGCAATGCAGTTTAGGAGCATGCCATTTTACCGTGGACATTACGGGCGGCGAAGCGACGAGTCAAAGATAAACAATTATGGCCCGAGCGAGCGACCCAATTCCAGAACACACGTGAAAGACTATTTCCAGACAATACTGGGAGTGGCATGTCAGGTAGCTTTCGAAATAGCGACCCGACATAAACAACTCTGTTTACATTCGCAGCCTCTTGACATTTTACTAAAATTGTACACCAATTTAGACGCCTGTGAAATATTTATAGATACGTAAATACATCGCGTGTCGTCAGCACCAGTGGAAAGTAAAAGGTTTTCCCATGGCACTGCAGAAAACGGTGCGGTACGGTATAAATGTCTTTTAAAACTGCATTGGCGTGTCGAATACGTTGGTTAGTTTAACCGTGTACTGAAACCGTTTCAGTAATATTTATTCCTAAAATGGACCGTAAATGGCGCCATAAAGACAAATGAACCGTAACATATAATCCGTAATTAAATACTCTTGAACGTAGCAGAAGATAAAAACACTAAAAATTAGCAAGTCTAGACACAACAAATGTCTGCCATTGCAGCAGCTCGGCGCAAACACTCCGCGCCATGGGCAAGTACTTTAGTACCAAATGCCGTCCAAAATTGCGAAGCATTTAAAGTAACCACAATCGACTCTCATCCAACAATAGCTGCAGGAGAGCAGACGGGATGCAAATAACAAAAATCAATACGCCGAGCAGGGAACGCAGACCCGACTTGAACAAAATTAACTATAGTCACCGTTTTAGCATGCTCCATATTGGGAGTGCCATGTTGTCATGTTCGAAACACGTTTATTCTTTTAGGGCAATTTAGAACGGTACAATAAATGCTACACTAAATAACACAGTGGACTAATTCTATAAATAAACTTAACTTTGTTTACAATTTCTAGTTCCTAATAAAATATCATTTAGGTTTTTTGCGTTTATGTTAATTTACTATGGTATGTAGATAAGTAGCACTAAACAAAAAATAGAACCTTAACTAAAGATTACTTCAACGACACAACAACATAACGGCGGGGCTCAATTACTGTAGGATTTAGCAGGTTAATCCTAGACCGCAAACTAAGGATACCCTTCAGCCAGTAGTCCGCGAAGACCATGAGGAATTCAGACCTACAGGCAGACACTAATAAGCTGAAGTTATCGTGTAGTAAATATGATGACGCTGGCCACTTTACGTTATATGTTTGCTGGGAATTGTTTATAGAGAATGCAATAACCGTAGCTGAATTTGCAGGTTAAACCTGAATAGATAAACATGGTAATAACACAGCAAGCTATGCATTGTACGAACGGTAGCCACGCGGCATTCTCAGACAGTTCACAGACATACGGACGGACAAACAATAGATCATCGGACATCCGTTATTGGACGGCGACAGCCTAATAACTAGGCACAGCAACACGATTTGAAATTTAATGGATTCCCATTTCGCAAATTGTGCGCTAACAATTGGTATATTGTTGGTAATGTTGGTACAGAGTTTACGAAATAAATTGAAAAGGATTGTATGTGCTGATACTAAAAGATTCAGCACATTAATGTCCAACATTCCATAATTAATATAAATCCGTCGAAATCGTTAACGGTAATCTTTATTAAATTAAATAACAATTTTGTATAGATGATTTTAGCACTTCCGAAACTCTCCCCAATAATTGTTTACTTTCTCGTCCCGAGCTGAAGGCAGCGAAATCCTGAAATAGCCTTTTATTGGTTTCAATTCTTGCTGTTGTTGAACAAAAACAAACAATTGCTACGAGCGGAAAATCTTCACTTTGTTTCGTACCGAATATAACTCCGCCATGCGCTCGGAGAGGAGGGATTGCCCTAATTCCTGCCACATCAATCTTGCCTCCAATCTTTCGTGACGTCAGGCTGCATGGAGTATATGAAAGCTCTAAGTAAGTGGTTGAGAGACTTCGCGTCTCTGCGCTGGTGCTCGAGCGAACCTGTTGACCTACTGCGCAGCGCTCGCGGCTAAATCTCCGCACCTGCCGTACCTATGCTAGCCTGGTACTTTGGCTGCGCCAACTCAAACGAAACCTCTGTTTGTCATATGAAAACTTTGAGAATATCGATATGACTAAGTTTACCTAGTCTAAATTTAAAACTCGATAAGCTTAAACGTTTTTAAGTTTGAAATTGAAGCTGTGCTTACTTACTGTAACATACCTAATACGCGCTATTGTAAGTTTTCAGCTTAGTGTCGGCGCCACCACCCCCATTCGTCGTTCGGAGTAATTACTTTTAGTATAACTTTGAAATCAGTTCATTTGATTAAATATGAAAGCGACTATAATCCTTGTTATTCGAGTGTAAAGTAATGATAAAGCTTAGCAAAATCCGAAGGATTCCAGACTTGTATTTGACGTTTAATTTTGTGAACAATACTGTCGCTCGCTGAATAAACACAGCGTGAAAATTGCGATAATCCTATCGCTGCACGTTAACGTTTAACGTGAATTATGACGAAGTCTAGCCATCGTAAAGTTCGAGACCCGCACCACGACGTATAAATAGGCAGCTATAAGGTTATTGGTATTCGGTGACCCGTGCGAACATCTTGACTGCATTGAACCTGTTGACCCAGTACTGAGTACGGAACTCATCGAGTGAAGTTTACGGCAGAGTACATTTATAATTTATTAAATATAAGTAGTCCATCTTCAGACAAGCATTCGCGGGCCACGCGCAAAAAACAAGTGACAAACTCCACAAAGGGACAATGGATTGACCTGGCCGAACCGACTGCTCGGATCAAGCCTCATTCAGACAAGTCGTCAAAACATAATGTCTGACTCGGGATTATCATTTGTTTAGTGTTTTTATTCAAAAAAATCGTTCAACGTTATAATTTTGTAGGTTTGTTCTGGGTAGGCTCTTGTTTTGTAGGTGGTTATCGTCTAACACCTAATACGAGCCTGAGCTTATTATGGGACTAAGTCAATCTATGTATAATTGTCCTATAATGATTATTTATATATTTTATTGCGATGGGTTAAAAAGTGACGTCTGCTTTATTATTCCGAAAAAACCGTCAACTGTACGCCTTCTCAGAGGATAATTACAAAAAAAAGCTGTAAAAACGCTGCTTAGGTTGGCACCTATTTTTTACCCAGTCGTTGCGCCAAACATTTAGATATCAAGCGTGGCTTTCTAATTCTTCAGAGATAAGTTACCTACTATCGTTGTCCCTATACTGTGTATACAGTGATGACACCCAAGCAGCAAATGTGCTGACGAAGGGGGACGCGTACGAGCGATGATTCGATACTTTCTAATCTCCCATCGCGGATACCGTAAACGGAGAAAGGAAGCCAAAATGTTTATCGTAGCGTAAATATATCGAGCGATAACTCTTATTGTTTTCAATGAAAAGACAAATGGAGTTGGAATAATTAAATCTGGTTACGATGCTATGCTAACATAGTGTGTGTTAATGTGGTGAGAAGGCGTGTAGACTGTAGAGTCCGGATAAAGCATAGAGCTGGATAATATCGAATTTCATCTAGGTCTATGTCTTTATCCGGATTTTTTCAAAAGACAGAAAAACGTAGCGGATGTGCATGTGCAATGGAATGATAGATAACAAAGTTAGCCAGAATTTTAATCCTTTCAATGTGGAGATGGAATAAATGAAATGCCGGTGGAAGTTTTGAATACATCAGTGCAGGCACCCTCGTCAGACGAAGGTTTCTATGGATGGTAAAATGGGTGTTCTCTATTGGTTGGGTACGTTTTATGTGAGGGCCACTAATGTTATCTCTTACAAGTTCTTTAATATATGTAATTACGTAACGCGAGTTTTTATTTATCGCACACCACAGTACTTTAAATAAATCTTTGTCGTTCTATTATTTCGGGATTCGACATCACTGAATAAATAACAGACAGTAATTTCAGAAATGACCATTCCGTCTGGACAGAGCACCGATAGCACCCATGTTTCTATCCAAATTTAGTGCTCAGGTGGATCGTACTCGTACTAACAATAAATTGAGTTTTTCTATCCATTTTCCAGAGTGCCATTAAATACAAACCGACCTCTGTACGAAGAGAATGACTCGTATTGAATTAAAACGTAACTACCCAGTAATGCAGTACCTACAAAGAATTAACAAGAAATAACGGAACCTAAGAATGATAAGAATTTGGGACGTCCAAATGCAATAACAAGAGGAAATGTTACTCCTCGTATGTACAGAAAGTGTTTGCGATCGTCATAAACTGAGGAATTCGTTAAATATTCTACCGTTATCTAGCCTGCCTGTTAAATTTGTAACCTCGCTGAGCATTCTTTATGATTAGTGTTAGTGCTAATGAAACATTGTTGTCTTATCTTAGGGTTTTCCTGGTTGTACTGTACCTATCTTTAAGTTCAGTTTCTACGACAGAGATTGCTCTCTGATCTTTCACAGGAAGGACTATTAGGTCTTGTGGATTGCGCTACTTAAAGTTCTCAAGCTTCCGGAAAGTCAGCTTTGCTTGTTGTAGCTAACAACCCGGGTCAAAGAGTAAACGATACATTAAAAGCACGGAAGAGGTCACCATTTGATGACCGTGGCCTACGTCGCTCCAGCTCCACCTACGCAAACAAGTAAAAAGCTATAAACACTCCAAGACCCCAAGACTTTATGAAACGTTGTTAATTTATTAACATCTTTAGTGCTTAATTAAAGCCCACGCACGCGCCATTTTCAATTAATCGTACGTAGTATATACGTACG
Source organism: Cydia amplana (assembly GCF_948474715.1). Taxonomy (NCBI): domain Eukaryota; kingdom Metazoa; phylum Arthropoda; class Insecta; order Lepidoptera; family Tortricidae; genus Cydia; species Cydia amplana. The sequence goes on along the minus strand of NC_086079.1, from coordinate 13,268,691 downwards.
TAACGTTTTGCAACATATTCATATCAATGGTAAAAACATACCCGAAATATTACAACGGGCGTCCCAAAAAGGAGTGCCAAGGATGACGTTGCATTGTGGTTCCGCAGAGCATTGTCCCAGATTTCGAAAGACTATCTTTTGTAGTTTTCTGAGTCATGGGCCGCTCTGGTTTCCGAACTATGCTTTATAAGTAACTTTTAATTTAAGAACCGTGTTACGATGGAATTGTGTAAAAATAAAGTCCGAATTAGTCGATTGCTCATGTGTTTGTGGTGAAATGAGCTAATTTCACTTTTACCTGCAAACGAAGAAGAGAATGGTATAATATATGTTACACAAAGTATTGAGTATGGTTTTGCACGCTTCGGGGCCCCAAACGCTTCGTCAATTTTAATTGTCGTTAAATTAGATTCAGCAGTTGAGCAGTCACTTTCGCGAAAAATAGAGCCTACTCATATTTCTAGATTACGTGGCCGAGCGATAGAGAAAACGTTTACCTAAATACCTTTACTGTGTATAAATTGAAATGTAAGTTTGTATTTCAATAAGTCTTGAAAACAGAAGCAGGAAAATCAAACAGTATGAGTAGCCTATAAACAAGTGGATTAACCCTTTTCAATTCAGGAATTAACGCAGCACGGCTAAAGCAGTGCATATGAGGTAGGTATTATAGGAAAATCGGCATGAGGAAACGAAATTTGCATTTAATTTAAGCATAAATGGGAATACATTTTCATCGGTCGTCTGTATGCAAATGCAGAACCGAAACGTAACGATGTTACCGGCGAGACTGTAATGGATTATCCTATCTGCAGTCGCTATCCGACCTGGTTATTCATTCTGATTGCTGGAAGGCTCTGGCAAGTTGAACGCTCAGCGTAACCAGTATCACTGAGTGAGCTGTTTGATTAAGCGTAGTTCTTACGGATATCGAGGTAATAGTAACAGTGGTTCGGCTTAGCGTTCTGGCCTGGGCTCGATAAGTGGTGAGAATAATTTGCCTGTATACACATTACACACGGCAGTACGGCACACTGACGGATTCTTGTTTCCAGCAGACATTTGGTCGCGCTTACCTCGCGTGACATGCTATAGAACTCGTGTATTGATAAGGCCTGTTTGCCACTTGCCCTTAGTTTAGTAGCAGGTGCATGAAGTGTCAACAGGCCTTTATTGCGTTTTCAGAAAATGAATTGTGCTTTGTACTGTATCATGCTATAAGTGCGACCTTAATATGCTTGTTTACAGCAGTGCGCACGGCAGTGGTTTCGGTAAAATTTCGGAGGTATACGTATATTATTTGGTATTTTAGGAGGGCTTTATATCTTTGACTGATAGTTGATTGTCTTGTCACTTAATTTGAGAAGATCATTGATATAGAATAAAGAACTGGATACCCAATCAGCCCCAAAAAATGGCCCCACAAAAGTAACGTTGAAACAGATCACGCGTTACTTTTTCGTTTAGTCTTGTTTGAAACGCTCAAATGTGAAGTTGTCAACAATTACGAAATGTGCCGTTAAAATATGTAAAAATAACAATGATAAAACAAGGAAAAAGGATGGAATGTATTTCTTTCGGTTAGTTCTTTGGATAGCATTACATAATTTATGTAATCTGGTGGTAATTTTATGGTTTTGAATAAATTAATTTGTTAGTACCAAAGAAGGGATGTCAAGGAACAAAAATCTAATGAGTCGATGTGAGGTCAATATTTTTTTATATTTTTATATGGAATTCGTAAGGAATAATATTATGTTTATATTCAAGATTTCCAAGAAAACCTATGCGACGTGCAAAGTGGACTGCTATTTAATTATAGCAAGAGATAGGGGTGATGCAGTTTTAAACAAGGCAAAACGGCACTTGCGTGTTCGGCCCATTTCCCTGTTTCCGACATATCCACCAATAAGAGCTTATATCGACTAACTGTAAATGCTAAACCTTTTTTTAATAAGTCCAATTTATTTCAAGGAAATTAGTATTTAAAGACTTACTTATTAAAAATTAAATTGGTTTGAATTTGAACCACGAATTAATTTTATTTGAGCTCCCGATTAAATTAAATTTGTTTTATTTATTACTTCAATTGGTTTTTCTGTACAGTAATACCTACTAAAGTGTACCAAAGTGACTCCATTCGTTCATTATTCTCGTTTGACTTGTTTGACGTAAACACGTTACGTTTAGTGCCATCGGACTAAATTTCTTAACAGTGTTGGTACTTATGTTTGCAAATTTGACACTTAAGGCTTACGACATTAAGCTCTTTTCTGTACGAAACATTTATCTTGACTCAAAATTTACGTAAGCGTTTTTATCATCAATGCAAATGGTGCGAAATGTCATTCTGCTCCACATTTGTTGACGTTTTTGTTCAGCTTTGTGTGTCTATTTCTTTTATATTAAGTCAGTGGAGAAGATGTATAGCCTGTATAGGTATGAAAGCTAGATCAAAAAATTAAGCGTGACGCTGCAAGCGCGTACGTTAACATATTTTCATACATTTAATACTAATAAAATAGCTCATAGTCGAGTCAGCTCATAGTAAATAAACGCGCGAGACAATATAACATTGTACTCATTATTCACCAAAAGTAAACAACAACAAGAAATCTTAACAACGGCAGGCACACACAATATTATCAATACGAAGCGACATCGCCGAATCAAAATCTCAGGACTACCGGCAGTGGAACAAATTAAATAGCCTAATTATTCAAAAAAGTGTAACAGTTTTGATAATTAATTCAGCCCTTTTCACATGTAAAGCAGCTAGTAAATGAAGCTCCGCGTTATGACCGTTCGGCCCGATTTCCTTCCTCCATTCATACACCCATTGTTCGGAATAAGCTCCAGCCATATCTATATAATTCCGACGCTCGAATGGCGTCCACAATACTAGAATAAGGAAACTGGGACTCGTCCTCGCGCCACGCTTACAGACGGGCGAATTTGGTTGGGTCCGATCATTAAGTTGGTTGATTTTCAAATAAATCTCCACGTCAAAAACACGAAAGATATCTACGGATATATGTACATTGGCCTAAAGATCTTTACGGCTAAAGCCATATCGGCTAATCATGCGCTACGTCCTCGTCCAGAATTTGAAACGGTTCCCTGCGACTTAACCATACAAATTACCCGTTTTATTACGACTTCTAAAAACATTAAAAAATACAGTTCGATTGACAAGAAAAACTTAATATTTCTAGACACTCCAAAAATAGTTGTTTAAATCGTTTTAAGAGCTAACGGCATTATTAGGTTCCAAACAAGGTAACATCCGTATTAGGATCTAGAGAACATTGCACTCTAATCTTTGATCTTCAACTAAAATTGCCTGCGTCATAGAGCGTTCTCGGCGTTTTTGTAGCTTTTTACGTTTTGCACCACTGGTTACTTCAAAACAACTTATTCAAATTCCGAATCATCTTGAATTCGGATTTGGTACGAAATGTTTTAGCAATATCCTTTGATGGTGAATATCATCCGTGAAACCGTGAAACGGTGAGATTCTGAGATTAGTCCATTTCTATTGAATGGTGTAATACACATGATGAGGCGGGAACTATCAAAGCAGCCAATACATTAGCATTATTACATTTAACCCTAGTTCACAAACCAATGGCCTCTTACATCAATCATCCCTACTAAATAACGCATACTCATCAAAAAGCTTAAATATTTCCCGTATCGTATTTGAAATTTTTATTTTTATTTCAATAAACTCCAACCAAGGAATAACAACCGTAATTAATATACAAGAGAGGTCGAAAGTTTGCAGAGGCCGCAATGCGAGTTACAGTTGACAGCAGCAGGCGAGGGCAACTACGCGAACTAACTTTAACATGAATAATTGCAAAGTGACGCGTATGAGAAGCGAGGATAAGGAACTAAATATTTCAGAAGAAATTTCACTGTGCCAATTACAATACGAGTTCCAAGTAGGTGGACCAGCTCCATATATACGTAGGACGAACTCATAACAGGAAAAAAATATGCTCTATAAAAGGTAATGTTAATAAAAAGCGGTGCACGATCGATTCGGAATATTTCGATTGTAACAGTACATTACATGCATAACATACGAATCGTGTAAGACCCGATTTGCGAGTTTCGAAACGAAAATATGCGATTAACATAGATAGTGTTGGTCAATAACTTGTCGCGCCCACGCGACTATATGTCTCCGAGTAGATGTTTGCTTTCTTTTATCGAGATTAACACAAAGTTTATTACGTCCCGCCATTTTGCACGCACAGAATTGATCCGACAAGTTACGTGATATGTGATGCGTTATGGGGCTCATAAGGTCACTAAATTACATGTTCATACTCATATATCATAACCAGAAATGAAAATTTTAAAGCAGTATCAAAATACTAATTGTTTAAAGGTTTATGTTGAGATATTATACAAGTCTCAAAATTCATTAGCTACGTCATTAAAGCTCGGAGATAATTATTAAATAGGTTTATTATTATTACGGATTACCGTGTAGAACTCGCGCTATTCAAGTTTCGTCCTCTGTTCCCGTTTCAAGAGATAATGATTTTCATTTATTTACCGCTAGCCAATTGGAGTCCGCCAATTGCATAATAGATGAAGTTCTACAATAGAACCCATTCAGTTCCAAGAGCCAATCTGTGCCATTATTTTATGAGCCTTAACTGATGAATGAAACGGGTCGAAACTCAGCCCTGTTTCGAGTCTGTGCAATATTCAACAGTGAGCCTATTTGCGGCAACGTTAAAAATAAAGAGTCATTTTTAGTAACGTCAACAAATATTGTTATTCAAACACGTTATCAGTTAACAGCTTTAGGTAGCCACTTTGATCTATAAAATGTTCGAAACGATTAGCTTTTTAGTCGTTATCTTTAAAGAGCGTTAGAGCCATCACTCAAACTTTCATAGTTCAACAAACTATATCGTCACTTCCACATATAGTTCGTAATGGGTTCGGCTAAATCTGGAAACTCGACGAGCACCTCATTTGGGCCTACGACCTATAACGGGATGAATGTTTAACGAGAGCCACGAAGGGTAAGATGAATTTGAGATTGGGAGCGCACATTTGAATAATTTACTTTTGAATTATTTCGTAACGTAGGTACGCAACGCACTTTGAGACATTTGTAAATCGTAATAAGCATGAAATAATCCTGTAGTAAAAACACGTAAAATAAACTATTAAACAATCACATTGAGATCTAGCTACATTAAGGTGATTTGATGGCTTTATGTAATCAAATCAAGTCATCAGCTATTTCCGAAATCCTAAAAATCTTAGTTTCTTTTCATTTTTTGCCAATATTGGAAGAGCAACATTCATCTGCCTTATTACGAAACTGGGCAGGAAACCTCAGCGAGGGTTGCCTTCATATGTCAATTACTAACACCGGGCTCTTATTTTACCAACTTGTCACTTGACAGTAACAATTCACCGTAAAGGTACTTCTGGGTCGACAAGTAGCTAGGTAGCATTGTTATTTGTTGGCCAAGATAAGTACATCGATTTATCAGTGTCAGGTGACAATTATGGAGCTGGTCAAATAGGGGCCAGTTATTGTTCATAGTGTTACATGATCGTTAATGTGTTAAAAGACGGTTTGCTACCGCCTAGGTTAGTTTAATAAACAACTGTTTAGCCTAATAAACTGGCACACGACACAATACTTAGGCTGATTTTCTATACTTAGGCTACGTTTGATTACAGATTATCAATGCTCTGCGAAGCAGGTGTCGCTTAGTATTTGTTGTATACTCTATAAAAGTTCAAAATAGATTGTGGAATATGTACACCAATTTGTACGCAGGCACTCAGGAGGTCAAAGGTGCCTCGCCTCGCCTGGTAATCAATGTTTAGCGAACTTTCTGATTAACATAGGTTTTACGGATCTCCAGATCAAATAATAATAAAAACAGACTCCCATATTGCCGTGAATCAGGTAGTCGTTACTCAACCCGAAGCTCTCGCTTTAAATTGGGACAATATTGAACAAACACGGCGGCACCGGCGCGCGGTGTGCGTTTACAGCAATTTATTATCAAACATTAATGCACTGATTTCAGATTACATTACATTGGCTAAATTATTGGCTAAACTAGGTCGGCGTAATACGGGGATGTGTAAGATTACCCCTATAACTCGCCCATAAATTCGGCATTAAAAATGTTACGCGGTTCCTCGTGAACGACGGAGAATAAAAAGCGAACATGGTTACTCGTTATTAGTGTATTTATGACTTATTTTAGTTCAGTATCAAAGCTTTTACGGTTAATAGAAACCTCATTATAAGCTGTAACTTGGTTTTGAAGCATAGGAAATTAAAATACTGAACTTTCATAAAATAATTTAACTTTTTTCCTATAGGTAATCTATTTCATGATATCGGTAAAGTTTGTGAGGTATTTGATGATAGGACTCTTTTATTTAATTAAATTTTTGATAAAATATGTTTTGGGAGTTTTTTCCCAGTGAGCGAAGAACTTTTTTGGTTGTTGAAATTTTTATAACGCAAAAATTGTTTGTATACTTACCTATACACATGTATAAATCTCATTTTGCAAATAAGCCTACCGTCAACGCAGCGGCCAGTTAGACATAATACGAATATTAAGCAAATAAACAACGAACGGGATCGGTGATTCATTAAGCTTTAATTAGAACCGGAATCAGAGTACCGTTTCGAGTTGGGACGCGAGTGTTCTCCGAACGCAACATTTAGACGATGCGCTTGCACACCTTTATGGCGTCCAAGACACAGATTAAATATAAATCACTTCGTGGCAGATACTGCACTTGAAAAGGAAAAAGAGCAGTGTTATCAAACGGTCATGGAGCTGTCAGCTGGTGATGATGGATATGATCAATTATTGATCATTCATAACCGTTTGATAACGAGAAATTACTATCCGAATAGGACTTTGACACTCACGGCGCGAGGTCATTGGCATCGGTATTTTGCATGGATTGCTGTTAGTGGTTAGTAAATTGCTTTTGACTAGAAGCAATGCCAAAATTCAACTAATAGAATAATGTGAAATTAAAAACCAATGTACAACGTACAACTTTGGCTTACTGTAAACTAAACTACAAACTTTGTTTGCAACCTTGCAGTGGCAAACATAAATAAAGGAAAGTCAAAACATGGAAACCGCAATGTTGCATTGATGGTTTTGGCTTTCAGACGTGGTTTTGGAAAATATTGTCCACTAATAGGTATCAGCAAAACTACAGGATTCGAACATAAAATGACAAAGAGTGCAGCAACCGGATCTGTGTGCACAGAATAGGGCACCGAGAATCTAGGATGGTCAGACACAATAAATACGGTAGCATAAGAATAAGAAGATAACATTGTAGATCCAGTTGACAAAACTCTGTAAAATTGATTGTCTTCAGGCACATCTAAAACTAAGAATAGTCTGGCCGTTTCCAGGAAGTATTCTTAATTGGATGGTTTCGCAACCAAACCAAATCTAACGGCCGAGCAACACGCGCATCTCACCAGTTACAATGTATACTGGACACTTATCACGTGACGTGACGTACGTCAGAATCACGTGACGTACGTCAGAACTGTCAAACGTACTTTTAAATAGCTCCGTGTTAATTTCCTATTAAAATTACAAAAGTAGCTTTGCAGCCCACAAGCAGTGAAAAATATATAACTAACATTAGTGGTAAACTAAATAAATAGTGTTTGGTGTATAAACATTAACGTGTTAAAAGAAATTATAGTTTAAAATCGACGTATAGTTGCCGAACCGGACTTATATTCGTGCGGATCAGCTGACCGCTGTCAGCCAATCAGCTGTTAACACCTGCGCTCGCGCATAAACAGTGTGCGAGAGACAATCACCAGAAATAGGACTTTATTACTGACGCATAAGTCACACTTTGCAATGGCAGCCTGTGCGGGATGTTTCAACAACTTAGGCGATGAGAGATTTTTGAACTGTCATAACTGCCAAAAATCTTACTGTCTTCTTTGTACAAATTATTCTAATGACTTTTATAAGACAATGGGACCCGCACAAAAGTATTCGTGGAAGTGTGTTGAGTGCAAAAGCTCCGAACCTAGGTTAGACAATACTAATACACCGGTGCGCGGCGACAACGCCAATGTTACTGTGCACAGGGGGGCCACCTGCCCCCGTGAAGCTGGGGCCTGCATGCTCGACAGCTCGGTCATGGACATGTCCTATACTGACAGTCAAGGTTTAAACGACACCACCAGGTATGGAGCTTTGTTGGACACTACCGGTGGCAGCGATATTCAGCAGTTGGTGACAGAATTTCGTCTTTTTCGTCAAGAAATGCGTGCAATGAGTTACGAAATCCAGGCCCTTCGTACGACTATGACAAACCTGACTACAAAGATCGATAAATGTGATGGGCGAATCGATAATTTATGTGCTCGCGTAGAAAAGCTTGAAAACGACACCTCAAATAGTAATGAAAGTCATAACACGGACAAGTCACTTCTGGACACCATTGTCCAATTGAGAACGGACATAAATAATAGAGATCAGGATCTGTTGTTAAACGATTTAGAAATATCTAGCGTACCTGAACAAAACGGAGAGAATACGGTGCACATAGTCACTACTCTCGGCCAGAAACTTGGGGTCACTCTCTCGGAGCACGACATCGTCGACGCGACACGCGTGGGTCGTGCCGCGCAGCTGAACGAGGGTGTCCAGGGTGCGCCGTCCCGCCCGCGGCCACTGGTGGTGCGGCTGGCGCGCCGCGCCGTGCGCGACCAGCTGCTGCAGGCGGCACGGGTACGTCGCGGAGTCACTACGGAGGGCACCGGCCTGCCTGGTCATAACTGCCGCTTTTATGTCAACGAGCGGCTGACTCACTTCAACCGAAGACTATTCCAGAAGGCAAGGCAGCTCAAGGAACACTACGGCTGGCGATATGTATGGACTCGCGATGGTAGGATTTACGTGCGTCAACGTCCTGGCTCGGAATCTCCGCGACATCGCATACAAACAGAGCTGGATTTGAGCCGTGTTTTTGGTACACTCGATATTTGATCTCATGTATAAAAGCTTTGATTTATCATTAGACTTTTTAGCACTCGTTGAAACACTATATAGGCACTCATTAATTACCGCTTTTCGATTGGATACTCTATTTTTGGTATTTTTGTTGTATGTAGACAGATTTCATATTTTTATTAATTGTAAATCTTATATTAATTGGTATTATCGCTGGTTTGTTTTGAATTTGTTTCTTGAGTGCGTTGCAGTAATAGCAATTGTTGTGGGTCACCAAATACGCTCCAAGGGATTGTACACTATATTTTGCCGTTACAATAACACATGTAATGCACTATACAACACTTTTAATTACTTTAAACACATATATCACCACATCCACACGATTATACACACATTACTATCTATTCCGAATATTGAATCAGTATTTGAGGTTATGCTACCGCGTTGTACGCTATCTTATTACTATACCAGCCAAACAATGTTTAATGTGACTATTAGGGATGGGTACTAAAACTAAATTTCTTAAATTAGGTCTCTTTAACGCGGGATCTCTTACAACTGGACACGATGACTTTCTAATTGCAATGGATAAATATGAGGCAGACATAGTCGCAATCAACGAATCGTGGATCAGACAGGGCCAGGAAAAACGAGCGCCGGTAGTCCCCGGATATAAATTTATCAACGCTCCGCGACCCAATGCTATGCGCGGCGGCCGCGGCGGCGGGGTAAGTTTTTACATCAAACACGGTGTGCGCGCGCGCCGGTCTACCCACCCAGTTGCAAATGTGGAACAAATGTGGTTATCTATGACACTTAATCGCCGTAGTTTTATTGTAGGTACAGCGTATCGTCCGAACTGGGTGAATGTTGACTTATTTTTTGATTCCCTGACAGAGTCCATAACTCACTTTTCCAAACATGACTATGTAATTTTACTTGGAGATTTTAATATCAATATGCTTGATACTGGTAATAGTAATGTAGCAAAATTCACAAGCTTTCTCGATTATCTCGGTATGAAACAAGTGGTGACAGAACCTACGCACTACTCAGTTGACAATGAGACTCTTATTGACGTGGTATGTACAAATGCTCCTGTCAGCGAATTGTGGGTCTCAAACATAACGGGTTCTCTCGGCCACTGTATGGTAACAGCCACCGTGCCAATTAAAAAACCCAAAACAATCCCGAAATTAATTACGTATAGGCCAATAAAAGATATTAATATTGCAGAATTTGATAGGGATTTGCAGTCTATACATTGGGAATCTATATTGAATATCCCTTCGGTCGAGTGTATGTTAGATTTATTCAATAAATTGTTAATAACGTTGTATGATAAGCACGCACCAATAAAATCATTAACAATAAGAAAAAATCGTAACTTGCCCTGGATAACTAATACTATTAAGGTAATGATTGATAAGCGCAATAAGGCTCATTTGAAATATAGGAAGTCCAGAACAGATAGCAGTAAAAAATACTACAATGACTTAAAAAAACTTGTTGTTAAGAGCATTTTTCATGAAAAACAATCCTATTATAATACCCAGATAAATTCTCAATGTAGGGATTCGAAGTCCCTATGGAAAAATCTTAAAAAAACGGTATTAGATGACTCTAATAGCCGACAGGGTCTCTCTGATCGTTTTAATGATCCTAATATGATCAATGACCACTTTCTCAATGTTCCTGGCTGTGATAGGGTTTCGCTATCAACAATAATGGACTTTGAATGTAACCGATTTGGGGATTCAATTTTCAGTCTTAAACCTGTCGACGAGCAACAGGTTGGAAAATATATATTATCTGTTACAACGAATGCAGTTGGTGTTGACTCTATCTGTAGGGACATGGTTGTGCTCACATTACCCCGTACATTATCTGTGATCACTGCTATTATTAATAGGTCAATTCTTACCGGTGAGGTGCCAGCTATCTGGAAATCTGCTTTGGTTACTCCATTGCCTAAGGTGGATAATGCATACGAACTTAAAGACCTTAGGCCAATAAGCATATTACCATTCTTATCTAAGATACTAGAAAAAGCTGTTTACGATCAATTATACCAGTATGTAGAGGACACAAATATCCTACCTCAAATGCAATCAGGCTTTCGTAAGGGAATGGGTACCATAACTGCTCTAATTGATGTCGTTGATAATGTTCTTTCTGAACAGGATTCAGGTAAGGGTACCTGTTTGGTACTTTTAGATTTTTCGCGCGCTTTTGACTGCATAAATATTGCCTTGCTACTCTCAAAACTGAGTTACTATGGAGTAGACTTAAAGTAAAGTAAGCTTGGTTTAGTAGTTATCTTGGCGAGCGAACGCAGTCTGTCAAACTGTCAAACGAAAATGGTATTCCTTCGGTTTGACGCCAGATCTTTAACCCGGGGAGTCCCCCAGGGCTCTATACTTGGTCCACTGTTATTTATTATTTACTGTGCAGATATAATAAAAAGTATTAATTTCTGCAAATACCACCTATATGCTGATGACGTACAACTGTACTTTTCAACCCGTCCTAGTGACCTAGCCGAATCAATTGACAAAATAAATGCGGATCTGGAAAGTATATCTACTTGGGCTGATAAAAATGGATTATTACTGAACCCTCTCAAATCAAAGTTCATAGTATTAGGTTCCAAATCACAAAGATCAAAAATTTTGGATCTTGATCCAAAGATAAAAATAGGAGGTTCATTAATAGAACGAGTGGAGGAGGCTAGGAACTTAGGTCTCGTGATCGACAGCCAGTTGCGGTTCGAAAAACATGTGAGAGAGTTGGTCAAGTCGTGCTTTTTTCGCCTGAAAGTCTTATACCAAATTCGAAACCTCTTAAGTGAGGAAGTACGTAAGACTCTATGCGAATCACTAGTTCTCTCCAAACTAAATTACGGGGACATAGTGTATGGGCCACGTCTACAAGACAAAACTCGTCGTCTTATACAGCGAGTTCAGAATGCCTGTTACCGTTTTTGTTATTCAGTCCCGCCTAGGAGTCACATTACACCGCATCTAAATAAGGCTTCAATACTTAATATGACATCTCGCAGACACCTACACCTTGCAAGTCTTTTGTTTAGTGTCCTGAACGACAAAAAACCGGAATACTTATATTCGAAAATACACGTTTCTTCATTCCACAGACGACATGGTACTAGATCCACCAGGCGTTGTCTTTTAGAAACACACCCACACAAAACTGTCGCTTTTACAGGCTGTTTCCGGTATCTCGCAACCAAGTGCTGGAATAATATCCCTCCACCATTAAGATGTCTTAAAACAAAACAATCGTTTAAGTTTCATTTTAAAATATACCTTTTAAATAAACAAAATATAGGAATTCCGCACGGGTATTTGGTTGCAGATTACCGGATCTAGTCTGTACCTATGTGTACAATACTTTATGTTATTGTAGGCCGTTTTCTATCCCCCATCCATATCATACTACATATACACTAACAGGCACCACACTTTTACACAATCCGTAGCTAATTTATTATTTAATAGGCAAGTTTCTAAATATTTTTGTATTTTTGTATTATTAATTTTTACTCGATAATCTGTCCGTGATCTGGGTTCTAGCAGAATTATCAGTGCTTCACCCGAAAGAGTGGAGCGTATTACTGAGCCAGAACCCTTTTGTTTTGCTGCAACGCACACAGCACATTTATTGATACATCTTGTTCCTGATTTTAGTTTTAGTTTGATATTGTTATATATTGTTTCTGTTTTTTCTGTCAATGTGTGTATTGTGGCAAGCTAATAAATGGTTTATCTATCTATCTATCTTATCATTTTTTGCATTAACATGTTCAATATGCCGTGGCATATCACGCCTTACTGCGACAAAGTACCAAACCATACGTAATTACGTACAACTCTTCAATTTTAATTGACGAATCAGCAGTTTTGTGTAATTGAACCGAGGAATATCTGGGGTAAAATGCTCGATGCTTTCTTGTCCCAGTTTTGCCGGTTCGCCGGCCAATTTCGTCCGGGGAATGCGAATCGAACAAATCACACGTGAAGTTGCCTTTAAGCCGTCGCTTCCTAACGGATATATTTTTAGAGAAGCCGATATTATATTTCTGAAATGCGATTCGGTCAGGTATCGCGTTCGGTTGAATTTTCAAACGCTTCCGCGGTTATTTCGGTTGCGAGGTTAGATAATAGAATTGAAATACATTTTAGGTTTACGTTGCAGCAAAGTGGAATGGAATGGAAGAGCAGTGAAAATAACTCAAGACTAAAGTAATTGACTACATCTGCAAGTGGGTACTTGCTTTTATAAGGTGGAAGTTATTCAGAATTACGTAGGTATAGAGTATAGATACTGTAGCCTTACCCTACGGCCACACACGGGGTACAGTAAACAAACAATTTCACGAAATGTTTTCTGGTTCATTGATTTTTTTCATACAAATACTAATAAGACGTAGGTAGTAGAACTGTTAAAGGATAAAGTATATCTATCTAGGTAGGGGGACCCAGAAATAAGTTATATTATAAGTAGGTATAGGTATGTGTTGATTGCTTTAGGTCTTAGACATAGGTAACTCAGTAGGTTGGTAGAAAGTTATTACAAATAATAACCATTACACGACTACGGAGCGGTTAAAGATTTGGCAGCAGGCAACTTAAATTATAGGTTTCAATACTACAATTAGATTTCGATCCAAAGTAGGACAACACATATTGAACTAGAAATCCACCGTGAAACTATCTCAAACTGATTAATCGTTTCAACAACAGTCGAATAATTACGTTATGTTGTGATGAAGATTCGTATCAAAATGTATGAAGTATAATTAACCACGCCTATAAGGGGAAGATTGTAAGGGTGGCGCCTAACAAGGCGCCGCGTCGTCGCCTCACTGGCCTAGCAGTTCATGCATAAGAATGTATGTCATTGTATATCCAGCATTCGTTTCAAATACATACCAGAAAAGCCTACTTAAATACTGGCTTAACCTTGCTCATTTTTGCCTAGCATGTTAAACTACGTGTTTTCGAGTAAAATGGCTGTGAAATACGGACACACAGACGGACGGACGCACAGGCGCCATTTGGGCAACGGAACCCTAAAAATATCTACAAGACAGCTCTATACCTAATATAATACTGGTAGAAAGGCGATGCAAGGCAAAATTGAGGAAGTTTACGGTAGTTGCAAGTTCAAACGTAAATCTTAGTTTTTTTGTAAAACAAACAAGTTATCAACCTGTTATATTAAATTCACCCGTAAGTTACTGTTTTGTGTGGATATGAATTTACTTTTAATTGTGGAATTATGATTAGGCTGGTACGTAGGTAAGTAGGTTTATTTTTTTTATTTTTTGAAGTTCAATGAGGCTTTGAATACGAGTAAAATATATGAAGGAGCTTACTAAGTAGAAGCCCTATTTCGTGTAGTAACAGTGGTTATGCTAGATAACGATTACGGCTTCAAAATTAAACGGAATAAGCAGAATGTAAAAAACTATTTTCTAAATACCTATTATGTAGTATTAAATAGCATAAAATATGGCTCAGTAATGCTTGAACTATGAATCACTATGTATTGAACATTTTGAAGCGTGCAACGACATCTTTAAGGGCTTAGAAAACTTTAATAATCTAATACATTTTAACTGATTTTAGAAAATGTTACACTCGTTTCATTGTTTTCTTAAAATAACAATTATTTTACTCACAGAAATAAATGAGTACCTACACAAGTAAACAAAGACACCCAAAGGTATAGGATAGGCAAATACTTAGCCTGCTTGGGTTCAATAGATAGGTAAGAAATTAAACACTGGAATAGTTTACCAAGTCGAGGGTAATGGAATCTAGGGAAAACGTGGAATACACATGTTACATTCAATTTAATTTATCAAAATATCGAAGTACCTACTTACGCGCAAAAACAGAGCCGGCAGGATGGTTTTCAGCTTAATTTAAAATGCACGTCGAAGTAACACTGGTATGTATGCCTTTAAACTGTCTGTTAAAGTTTCTTACGTCTTCAAGGTATGTAATTGTAGTCACTTTAATTCAATAAAAGAACAATTTTAATGAAAACAATATGATCAATGGGAGTCAAACAACTTCAACATCGCGAACATGATCTTGATCATAAACAAAAATGCGAATAGACCAAAAACAACGTAATTGTTTTTTTAAATACTGTCATAGACTTTTAAGCTGTAATTACACGAGTATTGCAGTCTGAAAACGTAGGCTGTTATAGATGGTCAAGCAAATCTTGTCAGTAGAAAAAGGCGCGAAATTCAAATACCGTATATATACTTGGTCAACCATATTTTGATAGTAGAAAAAGGCACCAAATTTGAAAAATGTAGGCGCGAAGGGATATCGTCCCATAGAAAATTTGAAATTCGCGCCTTTTTTACTAACAAGATTTCACAAGATCTGCTTGACCAGCTATAATATTCTTTGGTTAAGGCCCATTACACACTATCGCACCGCACCGAGACCTAGAAAAAGAGATATCTCTTTCTCGCTCTTACTTATGGGTGCGATGCACCAAGGTCGCGGTGCGGTGCGATAGTGTGTTATGACTTTAATAGACGGAACAATTGGTCCGGTAGTGTTGAACCTTTTATTAGTTTGTCGATGGTTATTTACTTAAAAAAAATAGTAAGTATACATGGCAACCCCGTGATAAGATTCCGCCCGCCATTTTCTTGATTGACAATTTTTGTGACAGATTCGGATTTGTAAACTTTGTCTTGTATATTAGTTGTCTTGGATATAATGTATATTCAATTTTTTGATAACAAATACAGTATTTTGATGTAGTATGCTTAGCAAAAAAAGTAACGATGGCAGAAGAAAGTAAGTATCCATTCAAAAGAATCTCACTTTTCACTTACAAACAGCTGAGGTTACTTTCGTTTGTGAACTTCCAAAATGTAAATAAATGTTTCAGAACTGATACGTAAGAAGAAGAAGGCTCTAAATGGCAGCAATAAAAGAGCTTACGCCGAGGCTTGTAATGACTTGGCAACATATTACTACAAGAAAAATAGATATGCAGATGCGTTGGATGAATACAGCATCGAGGCATCAATCTGCAAAGAATTGGGGCTTCGAATGGAGTGGGGCACTTGCAACAGGATGATTGGTGAAATGTACATGCTTCTTGCAGAGTTTGATAAAGCTCTGAAGTATGAGAAGCGACATTTAGGTAAGATTACAATTGTGCAACAAAACGTTTTTGGTAAAGCATATTATGGTCTTTATTTTGTATGTTTCTAAACATTACACCTAAACTGGTTATTAAACTAAAAATTGTGAAATCAACAGCTGTAGCCAAGGAACTCAACAATACAGTGGAGGAGCAGAGAGCCCTGGCTACTCTTGGCAGGATATACCTGTTGCAAGGACAGAGCACTACCGGCAAAGAGGCAGAAGAATCTTTGAAAGCTGCTGAACGGGCATTCCTTAAAGGCCTTGCACTGTGTGAAAGGTAAAAAGAATTGTAATAATTTATAAAACTTTTGATCTTTTTCTTGTAGTTAATATGAACAAAATCACTGAGTGCTTGCTATATTGAAGATGCTAAATGGGCATGTGCCTATATCACATATATTTGTAGACCAGCACGAATGTAAGGCTACATGGGTACAAATTTTCATGTATTTAAAACTCCTCTCCTTGAAGAAAATATTAGTCCTCACTGTAACTGAACTCATCAACTGTCAAACATGAATAAACTTGTGTACAAAATGGTGGCCAAATGCTGATATCCTTATACTGACAACTTGTACCACTTTCTCTACCTCAACCTACAACTAATATTACAACACACAACATTATTGCTCACAGGATATCTAATGAATACAGTTAGCATAAGATGGGTAGTCTAAGTCGCGGGCGAGATACTGTCCCGGCGCTTCTGTGATAAGCCTACAAGACAAATTTGCTGGCTGTCTCATCATAACTCCATTAATGGTCAGATTGCCTATTTTATTTTGTTGATACTGATACATCAACTTATTTTTACCTGTTCCAGTTTGAGCGGAAAAATAAACATATATGAGCTGATGGACATGAGATCTCGACTGCTCCTCAATATTGGAGTGTGCCAGGAGTATTTAGGAAATCACGACAAGGCTGTAGACTGTCTCAAGAAAGCCATAAACATATGCGTCAACCAGGATATATATGATGTGTTGCATCAGTGTTACACTACACTGTCATTGCTCTATTGCAATAAGCTGAATGACTATACAAACTCGTTGAGTTGCCTTAGTAAAGCTGAGGAGATTGCTAAGAGGTTGCAAGACAAGGTTGGTATATGTCCTTTTTGTATTAAAGTTTAGTAAGTCCACTAACTCATTCACCTAAATCAAAGGTTGGGTTTTTGACTTGAGGGCCACTGCGAGGCCTCCTCTTGATTTAAGGGGCCGAATTGTTAAGGATTGACAGATGTACTGGCCAGATCCAGACCATAGAGATTGGTTGATCTGCAATCCCTACTGTCTGGATATAAATCTTGGATTTGATAGATATATTTAGTAAAGAAAACCTGCCAGGTGCCTATTAGGACAGAAAATACTGCAGAATGGAAGAACCTTGGTGCACAAAACAACAAGATAATCTAAATGTTCATCTACTTGTGTTTAACTTCCTTGTCATTATTATAATAACATTTATTATTTTGTTTTCTAGGGTCAAAAGCTATGTGAGACTCTGGCATCAAAGGCAGATGTTTTGTGTAAGACAGCGGACTACCAGAGCGCCAAACAAGTGCTTGTAAAAGCCTGGAAAATGAAGACTCCTGATGAAGAAGAGAGGGAAAGCATTGAGTCTAAACTCAAAGTTGGTGAGGTGTAATTTTATTGCCATTGTATTTTGTAATCTGAATGTTATATAATAAAATACTAACCTAACATAAAGACCTGCAATATACATATATTATTTTATAAAGTGGTATTTAGAGCTATACTTCGTTTTTGTAGCATTAGGAAACAATCTTGACGTGTCTAAAAAAGATTCAGGCTCATTGAAATCCAAAGTAATATTTATTTATACCATTATGCTGGCATTATATTATATCTTATTCAATACATCCTTTTCGATAGTGTATTTTTTTTTGTAAGTGTTTTTTTAAAATTTGAACACTTGTCTGTTAGGTCCTATTCAAATATAGCATGAAGTTTCGCTTGTTTAACCTCAATTAATAACCACTGTCTCCCTTTTTTAATAGTTGCAGCTATGTGCTACGCAGACGACCAAAGAGTAGGCATAGACCCAAGCAACCATGCAGAGCTAAAGAAAGTGTACGAGAGCCTCGGCGATGGAGCCTGCTATCTGCAGAACTATGATGACGCCGTCTCCAACTACCTGAAGATGCTGGAGCAAGCTGAGTTGGCGGGGGAATGTGGGAAACAGCTCATACCCATCTACGTCAGGTAAGCATTGCATTGGTTCATATTATTCTACAGTGACTAACACTGAAGAGTAGGCATAGACCCAACCAACCATGCAGAGCTAAAGAAAGTGTACGAGAGCCTCGGCGATGGAGCCTGCTATCTCCAGAACTATGATGACGCCGTCTCCAACTACCTGAAGATGCTGGAGCAAGCTGAGTTGGCAGGGGAATGTGGGAAACATCTCATACCCATCTACGTCAGGTAAGCATTGCATTTGTTCATATTATTCTGCAGTGACTAACACTGAAGAGTAGGCATAGACCCAACCAACCATGCAGAGCTAAAGAAAGTGTACGAGAGCCTCGGCGATGGAGCCTGCTATCTGCAGAATTATGATGACGCCGTCTCCAACTACCTGAAGATGCTGGAGCAAGCTGGGTTAGCGGGGGAATGTGGGAAACAGCTCATACCGATTTATGTCAGGTATGGGTTGTTCATATTATTTGACAATCACTAGCACTTTGAAGGCAATAGCGTGAGAAAACCTGCAATCTGTATTGGGCATGCGCAATAAGTCCAATTCCTCTCGTCTATGAGTTCTTGCAAAAGTTATCAATGAAACTCTTATCACTACATAGTATAAAACAAAGTCGCTTCCCGCTGTCTGTCTGTCCCTACGTATGCTTAGATCTTTAAAACTACGCAACGGATTTTGATGCGGTTTTTTTAATAGATAGAGTGATTCAAGAGAAAGGTTTATGTATAATTTGTTAACCCGTGCGAAGCCGGGGCGGGTCGCTAGTTGTCACTAAAAGGAACTGTAGAATTGTGTGTTTTTGTTACTCTACCATGTTGTAGACTAGTTTACATTTTACATTACACACAATTTTGAGACTACAAGAATATGGGTTGCATACATACTCAGCTACCGATATCTGCCATTCCCAAATTGATGTCCGATTAGCCTCAACAGAGTTTAGATACAAGCTCAAATCTGAAGAATGACCAATACATGGATCATATCTGATAATTAGTTATTATGCCTGTTTCAAAGTGTACTAATACAGATTCTTTCTATTTCAGTTTGTACCAAACTTATAAAGACATGGGCTCATATAACGATGCCCTAATGTACCTGGAAAAGGAATACGAACTCATAAAGGATGAGCCCAAGGAAGCCTTTACCACCCTGTATAACATTGCTGAGACTAGTTACTTGGCTAAGAAACCTTATGACCAGATTGAAAAGGCTTGCCTTAATGCTAGGAACGCTGTAAGTCTACTTTTATCAAATTTTTTAGCTTTTCTAGTTGATACTATTAATATCTGGGAGCCCGAGCTTTGCTCGGAAAACATAATAAATATCAAAAACCGGCCAAGTGCGAGTCGGACTCGCGCACGGAGGGTTCCGCACCATCAACAAAAAATAGAGCAAAACAAGCAAAAAAACAGTCACCCATCCAAGTACTGACCCCGCCCGACGTTGCTTAACTTCGGTCAAAAATCACGTTTGTTGTATGGGAGCCCCACTTAAATCTTTATTTTATTCTGTTTTTAGTATTTGTTGTTATAGCGGCAACAGAAATACATCATCTGTGAAAATTTCAACTGTCTAGCTATCACGGTTCGTGAGATACAGCCTGGTGACAGACGGACGGACGGACGGACGGACGGATGGACGGACGGACGGACGGATGGACGGACGGACGGACGGATGGACGGACGGACGGACGGACAGCCAGCGGAGTCTTAGTAATAGGGTTCCGTTTTTACCCTTTGGGTACGGAACCCTAAAAATTAGCGTTTTCCCAGAGATAAGACCTAGCTAGATCGATTTTTCGTCCCCGAAAACCCCCTTATACCAAATTTCATCGAAATCGTTAGAGCCGTTTCCGAGATCCCCGATATATATAAATAAATGAATAAATATACAAGAATTGCTCGTTTAAAGTTATTAGATAGATAGATTAGTTTATGGCATCATACAATGTAACATCCTGGACAAAAATCTATAATCTAGGGTAGGTGCGTTAGTTTTCGTCCACTTGACGAAATTTGAATATAAACCTACATTGGTGCACAAAGGGTATAGCCGGGTAAGCATGGCCAAACTGCCCTTAGCGAAAAAACCAATTTCCTTTTACTGGATTATTAACCTATGTATATGTAGTGCTTTCACCAAATATTAAGCCTGAAATGCTTCAGATTAAAAAAAAATGCAAAAAAAGAAAAATCATTTTTATTTTATTACAGCCAAAGTAATAATCCGATTTCTTTGTAATTTGGGTATGTTGTATATACAATTAAGGTCGCTTTCTGAAAAAAATAATATTGAATTATCTCTTAAAATAATAGTAAAAAAATTGAGATGAAAATTTTCAGAAAAATAAAAAAAATACGTGCGAGATAGCGACAGTTACCAAATTTACATATTTTATGTAGAATTTAATAATGTTTAACATATATTTTTTTCAAAAATTAAAATCGGGATTAACAGTGTGAAAAACTCGAATTTGTAACATCCCATAATACTCTCTCTTCATACAAGCAAAGCTAAGTAGTCATAAACGAATGAAGTATATTGTGAACGCAGTCTTTACGAATTTGAATTTAGAATGTGACGTATTTTATTCATCAAAGGAACAGACATTTTTCAATCGTTAACGCTCTGTATAAAATTCGTGCCTATTTTCCTGTTCCCGCGCTTTTTTTAGGGTTCCGTAGCCAAATGGCAAAAAACGGAACCCTTATAGATTCGTCATGTCTGTCCGTCTGTCTGTCCGTCCGTATGTCACAGCCACTCCGAAACTATAAGAACTATACTGTTGAAACTTGGTAAGTAGATGTATTCTGTGAACCGCATTAAGATTTTCACACAAAAATAGAAAAAAAAACGATAAATTTTTTCCCCATACTTCGAACTGAAACTCAAAAATGTTTTTTTCATCAAACCCATACGTGTGGGGTATCTATGGATAGGTCTTCAAAAATGATATTGAGGTTTCTAATATCATTTTTTTCTAAACTGAATAGTTTGCGCGAGAGACACTTCCAAAGTGGTAAAAGGGGGGGCCCTGTAACTTCTAAAATAAGAGAATGATAAAACTAAAAAAAATATATGATGTACATTACCATGTAAACTTCCACCGAAAATTGGTTTGAACGAGATCTAGTAAGTAGTTTTTTTTTATACGTCATAAATCGCCTAAATACGGAACCCTTCATGGGCGAGTCCGACTCGCACTTGGCCGCTTTTTAAATCTCTGAATGCCGTTCGCCCTAGCCGCATACAGCCACGGAGTTTAAGGTCCGCGCTCAGCGAAATAAGTCGCGTTCTAAATTCAAATTGCGTTGGGAATATAACTTTCTAGTATAACGTACAAGTTATTTTGTATGAAGAGAAGGTATTATGGGATGTTACAAATTCGAGTTTTTAACACTGTTAATCCCGATTTTAATTTTTGAAAAAAATATATGTTAAACATTATTAAATTCTACATGAAATATGTAAATTTGATAACTGTCGCTATCTCGCATGCATTTTTTTTATTTTTCTGAAAATTTTCATCTAAATTTTTTAATATTATTTTAAGAGATAATTCAATATTAATTTTTTCAGAAAGCGACCTTAATTGTATATACAACATACCCAAATTACAAAGAAATCGGATTAGTACTTTGGCTGTAATAAAATAAAAATGATTTTTCTTTTTTTGCATTTTTTTTTGTCTGAAGCATTTGAGGCTTAATATTTGGTGAAAGCACTACATATACATAGGTTAATAATCCAGTAAAAGGAAATTGTTTTTTTCGCTAAGGGCAGTTTGGCCATGCTTACCCGGCTATACCCTTTGTACTTATTCAATCCTTAATGTCAAAACAATATATTTATCTACATAAAAATGATATTTGTCAAGTAGAAAATTAAACATCAAATATATTATTTGCTAATCTGTCAAGTGGACGAACACTAGAGCATGGACGGAAACTAGCGAAATGACCCTATATCCTTTTTATTCAGGCTAAAGAATGGAATAAGCGCAAATACGAAATCCGAGCTCTCAAATCTCTCCTCAAATACCAAGAGGAATACTTCGAGTTGGACAAAATGGAAGAAACGCAAGGTGAACTCAGGTACCTCGGGTATGAAGACTTTGACAATCTGGAGAACTCTGAGGATGAGAGTTCGGCTGGGGGTGATGAGACGACAACTACCATCGGGCATGATATCCGCTGTGAGGATATTACTGGTAAGTACTAAAAATCTAACCAATGAGTTGGATTGCCAAAATGTCAATTTGTTTGTTTTTTGTGTCAACTCTTAACATTAGATCTGCCGTTGACATTTACCTAACTGTTAACTGTAATTATTTTGTTAACCCTTCGTATGTATAAGCACTGATCAGTTTGAACGAATTTAAACCTATTGTATTAAACGATGGATTTAAATTCGTGCGCACTGATCAGTGCTTAGACATACGAAGGGTTAATAAAGGTCTTAACTACTATTACTACTAATTTGTCCAGAAGGCCAAACACATATGTACTTAGTTTTCAATATTTTCTATACAGCTGAATTTACATAAATTAACCTTTTAACCGCCAGCAATTTTTGATCGAGCGTGCTCGTGTTGCCACCGACAGTAATTGTACCACGCAGAGTAAGGTTGGCATAGTTACGGGAGTTATAAAATGTGCTGTAAAAACCCAATCAGATCTTTGTCTTATTTATCAGACTGTGGCGAAATGAGCTGGATATGTAATGTCTTATATATCAGACTCTGGCGGTTAAAGGGTTAAGTGCATGCTGCATTTTGTGTGTATACGGTGTTACGGAAGGCACTTCTACTTTAGCAGATGGGACGAAATAAAACGCCTGAAAATGCGAAGATTTTATGTTTTGCAAACATAGAACTAAGGGGACATACTCCAAGGTCCATGTGTGGCCGTAATATATGTAATATCAAATATCAACATTTATTCAGCAAATAGGCCACAAGGGCACTTTTACACGTTAATATGGAATTTACATACAGCAAAAAAAAAACACATCAATAATTATAAAATACAACTAAGCCGTAAATATCAAATCAAACTAACATAGAGATGTATAAAGCCTCTAAATGTCGAATTACAAAAAACGCAATAACAATAGTATTGAAAAAAAAACACAAAGATACAAAAACTATTTATTTATTTATTTTATTTATTTAAGCCATTTAATTCCTTAATAAAAAATATACATATTTCATTATTAAATTAAATAATAACAAACTATTAAATTAAATTAAATATTATCAAACTAATGTACATGCAAGTTTAAATTGTAAAATTCTATTCAATAATTTAGTTTGTATTATTAAGGACCTCTTGACGAGTAAAGGCCTCCTCCATTTTACTCCACATTTCCCTGTCTTGGGCTATTGTTACCCAGTCGTCGCTGGCAAACTTTTTTAGGTCTTCTGTCCATCTTCCCAGTGGGTGGCCTGACTTTCTTTTACCGAGAGGTCCCGCCCATGTAATGTAGTGACTCTCTTAGTCCATCTTTCGTTGCTTATTCGTGCCACGTGGCCCGCCCACTTCCATTTTAGTTTCTTGCAATGTGATAGAGCGTCGATAACTTTAGTCTTTTCCCTTATAGCCGTATGACGCTCCATGGCTCTTTGACAAGTTGTAATTTTTCTTTTCGTGTATGCATTATATATCCATGTTTGGCTTGCGTAGGAAAGACAAGGTAGGAGACATGAGTCCAAAAACTATAATCTAATCTAATTATGATGATTATTCATGTTTACAGATGATGACGAGAACTTCAATGAAGAAATAGCAGGCGGTAGTAAAAGCAGGCCCAGGAGAGCCGGAATAGCTTACGTTAACAAAGTGAACGAGAAAGGAGAGTCACTGTTGCAGCGGGTAATTCAACGACCACATATACTACACGTTTCTACGTTTTCTACACATATAGAAAACGTAAAAAACATGTCTTTTCATAATGTAAAATCCAAAGAAACATAAACCATAGGACACTTGTTTGATTCCAAGACAGTTGGAACCGTTAGATTCTACGGGTTTTTAACTCCAATAATAACCGCTCCTCGTTTTCATTTGTCTTGATTCTTTTTTTACTCTTTATGTATTTCTCAATTCTTTGTTCATATTGTTTAATGTTTACTATCCGCATTTTCCTTTTTGTTCAAATTCTTACCTTGTTTCTTTCTCGTTCATTGTCACATTATTACGGTGTATTATAATCAATTAATCATAGCCTGTCCCATTTCACAGGCGTGTATAACAGGCAACAAGTTCATGCTGCAACGGCTGATCGCGCAGAAACACCCCATCAACGTGCGCGATTTCGCCGGATGGACTCCGTTGCACGAAGCGGCCATCAACGGGCATTACGAGATCGCGCAGATCCTGATAGACCACGGGGCTGTGATCAACGATCGAGGGACTAATGAAAGTAAAGGTAGGGGACTATATAATGGCACGCCCTATCCGGACAGAATGAAGAACTTTGGAGCAGGCTATCTGGAACTGGAAGGAATTCAAAACGCTGCTTAGAGCTCCATTATCCGACACATGGAGATGGTTGAAAATGCTCTTGAGTAGGCAAAAGGTTGCTCTTGAGGAAGCGATTGCAAAAAAGATCCCTATGTGTGTATGAAAGGTCCTTAAGGGCCCCGAAGTAATTAATGCACTGGTGGTAAAGCACTTTATTTGTTCAGTTTTTATAATATGATAAAATGTGTTTGTTAATATTAATTCCCCTGCAGTCGGGCGTCATCATATAACACCTTGCAGGCGTTCCTAGGTTAAGTAGGTTACAGTCACCCCTTATCATATTTTTTTTCCGCAATCAAAATAAATTCAAAACAGAATCGATATCGATGGAGCGAATAAATATGTTATTAATCTTTGTCCCTAAATATTTGTTTCATTAATCTTAAATATCGATTACCGTAGGCTGAAAGGGCGTAAGGGACAAAATGGCGAAAATGAGTAATGAACGCAGTTACAAAGTGTAACTGCGTTCATAATTCCGTTTCGCCATTTTGTCCCTTACGCCCTTTGAGCCTACAGTAGTCGATATATTTTTCAGGACAAACGCCCTTACACGACGCCGCATGCAACGGCTACATGGACGTGATGCAACTCCTGCTCGAGAAGGGCGCCATCCCCTCCATCAAGAACGACCGCGGCCACACCGCGCTCGACTCACTGCGACAGTGGCGCTCCAACACAGTCCTCAACAGAGAGAAGGAGGAAATGTACAAGAACATCTGCGCCAGGCTCCAGAACCAAATCAGGGCCGCTCCGGCAGACTTATCCCCTCCAGGAAACTCTCACTTAAACAGGAATAGGAAAATAGACCGATCACCTGCGAGCACGTCTGTAGCTAATAACAGTCACGTAGCAAGATCACCTGGATTCAAAAAGAGAAACGTCATCCAGGATGACTCCGATGACGATATAGCTCTATCACCCGGAAGAAATCAACCAGCTTTCCCGTCCGATGAGTCGTCGAGCGGATCATCAGATGAACGGAGAGTTAAGAAAAAGAAAGACGTCTCAGGAGTTAAAGAATACAGGACGGTCATATCCGCTTTAAGGCATAGAAGGACTTCGGATGGTGACGACTTACCAGAGGTTGATGTGAAGCGAGCACCAAAATCTGCTTTATTAGACCCCAATGAAGTAGATGACGAATGGCTTGATGACGATATGGGCGTTAATAAAAGTAAGAAGAGAAAACTCAGTGACCCGTTGTCATCAATAACTATTGCTAAGAAACCCACCTACGATTCCATTAAAGACAGCATTGAAAATATTAACAGAATTGAACCACTAATAGACAGCAATAATAGGAAATCGGCTGAGAAACAAAAGAAACGAATGAGCGATATAATTGCTATTAACGAAAATAGTTCAGACTCCAACGAGAATATATGCCCAGAGTTCAGAAATAGTTGGCCAGTTAGAGAGCTTAATGAATCTAAGACTAGAGATACTAGAGACAATATGAGGAAACGCTGGAAGCAACAGAGCACACTCCTTAGAGCCGGTTTCCAAAGAAATAGACAGGAATTTGATCAATCCAGCAACAGTGGAAGCGACAGTGAATTTACTTCTAGAAACACTAAAAGACTAACGCCCACTGGGACATTCAGTAGAAAATCCTCCGGAGAGAATTTCAATAATTTCAGTCCGCGCAAACAAAATGATATATCCGGAACGTTTTCGAGAAAATCATCAGGTGAATTAAGTAACTACAGCCCAAGAAAGGACTGTTTTAATATGATGAATATGAATCCTAGTGTGATGCAACCTTTAAACGTGATACAGCCAATAAATATAGTTCAATCTAATAAGAACGGGAGGACTACGCAGACGCAGATTCTGCCGCCGGCGGCGGTGAAGGTGCAAGTGGAGGATAAAGTGTTGTTGATATCGCTTAAGTTGGACATGATAAACAAACAGACAA
Organism: Cydia amplana; assembly: GCF_948474715.1. Lineage (NCBI taxonomy): Eukaryota > Metazoa > Arthropoda > Insecta > Lepidoptera > Tortricidae > Cydia > Cydia amplana. The sequence continues at coordinate 13,241,792 of NC_086079.1, read as the reverse complement.
TCAGCTGGCTGGTTGATGAAGTGAAGACTAGATATTACAAGTAAGTGATAATGTACAAATATACTTGGTCAACCAGATCTTGACAGTAGAAAAAGGCGGCACATTTGAAAAATGTAGGCGCGAAGGCATATCGTCCCATAGAAAATATGAATTTCGCGCCTTTTTTTACTGACAAGATTTGGTTGACCAGCTATATTTAGGTTTGTAGCAGTTAATCAAACGCATCATGTAAGTCCGGGAGCCTGGAACAGATTTCTATGACCAATAGCATCCCGGGCGGTAATTCGTAAAATGTATAAGGCCGATGTGTAATGAACCCCCGTGCACGTCGGCTGCCGCTTCGTTGGTATGCTGAAGACGGCAGTAACACAAACACGTAAAAAAAAATTAACCATCGCGTCCGTATAATAAAAATAATTTGATTTGTTCCCTAGTTGACATATCATCACGCCAGAGCCTCACAAATCTCACAATAGAAACCTGCGAAGTAATCATCTTAAGGCTTCGTCACACAGGCGCGTTTTCCGGGCGCGGCGTGAGCGGGGCGCGCCGCTTTTACATACAAAACGCTCACGCCCCGCCCGGAAAACGCGCCTGTGTGCCGAAGCCTTTAGGCCCACTTGCACCATTCTACTAACCCAGGATTAACCGATTAAACCTGGAGTTACCATGGTTACCATTACAATTTGACACTGGGTTAATGGTTTAACCGGATAATGCCGGGTTAGTTGGATGGTGCAAGTGGGCCTTAATGTGTGAAGACTATTTGCAGCGTTTAAGAGCCAACAGGAGCTGAGATTTAAATATTTTAGGTAAATATACCCGTATCGCTAACGGAAGCGGCTCCTAAAACTAGTGCGATAAGGACAAGGCGAAAAATCCTCCGTAAAAATCTCAAATATCGAGGTTTCGTACTCGACTGTTTCCTCCTCCAAAACTTAACCAATCGTAACCAAATTTGGAAATCTAAATGATTATGAAATTATCTGTGTCGGACCGTTTTGCTTTTTTGGCTAATTGATATCAGTTTTGAATACCACGCCTCTCATTGCGGCATAGTCAATTAGGCCATTTTGGCCATTTTTGAAGGGCTCTAGCGCCTTAAAAAACAAAAATATCAAAAAAATCAAAACGGTCCGACACTGATATTGACAATATTAATCTGTCTTAAAAAAAATCATTGCTCTAGCTTCAAAACCCACGGAGGAAACAGTCGAGTACGTTTGTATGACGAAATGACCACTCCTGTTGGCTCTTAATTTAAACTTTACGCACACGTCATAACGTCCATTTCAGGTTGACCGGCGTCCGTCCAGTGTTCAGCCTGATGACATCGGACGGCGCCATCCTCTCGGAAGACGACCCGCTGAGCCTGGTGCTGTCGTCGCCGGAGCTGAAGACCTGCGTCACCAACTGGAAGGCTTCGCCGGCTGAGGAGAGATATCTGGAGTGCTGCGAAGCTTTAGGCATATGTAAGTATAAAATAGCCCAAATAAAGTGAACTTATCCACTCCACACATCCACACATCCATACATCTCCACACATCTTGTGCGACTTCAAGTATGGACTCGCGCGCGAGAACGCGACTCATGCTAGACCGCCTGGTCAAGATCTTCAGTTCGGAAGTGCACGACCCGTTTTACAGATTCTTAGAGGATGCCTAATGCGTATGTTTTGATGACATTTTAATCATATAAAGAGGGTTATGGGACTTGATTAGTTCGTTAATTAGCTATCGACGATTCGGCATATTTCTTAAAGCTTTGGATTCCTCCGAAAACGGTGCCGTCATATGACGGCCGTCATATAGCGGCAGCAAAAGACGGCCGTCTTTACGGTGGCGACATGTGGAAAGTACCACGGCGTCATAACACACCGTCATCCACCAAGATCAAAGCGGCAAATTTGAAAAATGTAGGCGCGATGGGATAACGTCCCATAGAAAATTTGAATTTCGCGCCTTTTCCTACTGACAAGATTTGCTTGATCATCTATAATTTACTTGGAGGATGAAATATCATCAGAAGAGGAAAATAATCGTAGTACGGAATCACTTATTCAAATCTCGTGTCATTTATTCCAAAATGGCGTCACCGCTATCTAATAAAACGTTCACGAAACTATCGACACCGTCATGACGGCCGTCATCTTACGTTACGTTGGCAATCAACGTAACGTAACGCCGTCTAGGAAACCGCGCCATCTTGTTTACATAGACAACGTTCTAGTGACGTCAGTCAACGCTATATAGCGGCCGTAATATGACGGCACCGTTTTCGGAGGAATCCAAAGCTTAAGTCATCATCCATTGCGTTTTTCTCGCAATATATTATTCTATTAATCACTCAAGCACATGGTCAAGTCAAATTCACAGTCAAGTCACCAACATTGAACTTAAATATTTCACCAAGTACAACACAAACAAAACTTGTTGCAGAAACTTAACTTCAATAGCGCTAAACTTAAAGTTTTTATTTCAGCTACGTGTGAGGAAATCCAACAAACCATAGGGCGGAGTCACACAACACACCGTCTTGCTCTCGGAGCACGAACATTACCACCATCACAAATCCGACCGCTGTTCCGAGCCCTCGCACACCAATCACACATCACCGCTATCATGATATCAGACAACAACTTGGGAAACGATGGAGTCAAGTATCTCACCGACTGCATGTGTACTATGAAGCAACTCACTCATTTAGACATCAGCAGAAATAATATCACTGCCGAAGGAGCTAGGATATTGACGCAAATGTTTGATAAAGCTTCAAGACCAGTATGCCAGTTGCTAGACTTGTTAGATATCAGTGGTAACCCAATAACCGATGAAGGTTTGAAGCATATCTTAAAACTAACGCAACATATCAGACTGAAGACGCTAAAATTAAACTCTTGTGGATTAACGGAGAACGCAGCTGGAGTTATAAATGAGTGCAACGCTAATTTTAATGCTTTAGAAGGGATAGACATCAGTAATAATGATGTGAAACTCCCGACAGTCAGCTGTTTAGTATCATCTCTGAATCCTAATATGCTAATGGAGTTAGAGTTGGACAGTGTGGGTGTGCAAGGCCAAGTGGTCGCGTGTGTGGCGTCGTTCATGGATTCCGCCAAGGAATTGAGGATTAGAAGATTCAGTTTGTCAAACTGCAAACTGGTGGATGGACAATTCATGAGAGTGTTTAGGTATGTTGTGCATTTAAAAAAATCGGCCAAGTGCGAGTCGGACTCGCGCACGGAGGGTTCCGCACCATCAACAAAAAATAGAGCAAAACAAGCAAAAAAACGGTCACCCATCCAAGTACTGACCCCGCCCGACGTTGCTTAACTTCGGTCAAAAATCACGTTTGTTGTATGGGATCCCCACTTAAATCTTTATTTTATTCTGTTTTTAGTATTTGTTGTTATAGCGGCAACAGAAATACATCATCTGTGAAAATTTCAACTGTCTATCACGGTTCGTGAGATACAGCCTGGTGACAGACGGACGGACGGACGGACGGACAGCGGAGTCTTAGTAATAGGGTCCCGTTTTTACCCTTTGGGTACGGAACCCAAAAAAATTAAAAGTATACAGTTGACGCTTGATAGTGCTAACATACGGGCGTACCGGACCGCGATCTTGGTCCAGTTGGCTTATCCCTCTCTTGCTTTCGTTCATAGCTGCGTCCTTATCGGACCCACCTTCCAGCTACTTTAAATCTTGTCAGTATATTTAATAACGATGAATTTTACTGGTTGTATAACCGAACCTGAACACGGTGTCAATAAAGGTTTGTGTTTTACGAACAATTAATTAAAAATTTACATTTTAATGTTGCAGAAGTCTCGGCCGCGCGAAAAATTTGCAGTCAGTCTCCCTAAAGAGTAACCTGCTAACATTCATCACACTAAAGAAATTACTACAGCGACAACCACCCGTACCTCAAATCAACCTCCAGGGTTGCCAAGCCATATTCAAATACTCCCCCGACTCTGATTTCCAAGTGTGGTTGCCAGCGATCGACTTTGGCAGGTGCATACCGGAGATCAACGTGACCCCATTGTCAAACAGTGATGCAGAGAGGGACAGCTTCAAATCCTTCTCCAAGACTTGGCTGAGTTGTTTCAAAGGTAGAGGAGTGATCGAACATTGTGAAGGAGGCGTAATAAGGTTTACCGCCAGGTAGACTACAGGGATTTAGATGTCTAAATATTAAAAAGAAATACAGAATTGAATGATCAAGTTAATTTATACAGATGGGCGAACTTTCAATTGTTTTAAGTGTGTGCAAAAATGATATATTTCCGTTAATCCTGAATGAAGCGATGGATTCTACAATAAAGTAGAATCCTGAGCGTAATGAGGGATTCAAGTGTTAACGCCCAAGACGAAATAATTTTGATACCGTGTGACATATACTGCTTTTCACATCAACTATGAGGAAAATAAAAAAATCTTAGTGTTGACACAATCTGATGCTTAAACAGATTATTTAAGCTAAAAAAAGAATGTGCAAAAAAATGTAAAAATAGTATGCTAGAACAGAAAAGTGTTACTTTGATCCCTCCTAGCAGGGAGGAAAAGTGCCACTTTGATCCCTCCTAGCAGGGAAGAAAAAGTTCTTTTCCGAATAGGAGGTGTGAAAATATATTTTGTGCTATGTACAGTAACATCAAAAGTTATGTTACTTATGTTATGGCCTATGGCATGACATTTTGATCAGATTCATGTCGGGTAACATGAATGCCTTAGTGATTATTTTCAGTGCCTGAAAATGTATGTATAAATTAGATTAATTAAACAATGTAATATATTTAGGTAGATTGCTCCTCTAGATGTAAAACGTATTTTTGAATGACTATTTATCTAATTTATACAAAAAGTTTTTGCCCAGTGATGGCTACAGTTTTGCAGATTCTTCTGTCCGAGTTAGACGCACAAAAGTAGACTGTATGAGTAATCCTTTTTGTTTGTTTCATTAATAGTAATTAATGAAGCTAGCTACCACGTGTATACATACTACTTTTTTAATCTTACCTGTAATGAAGTACGTACTATACTACTACTCAGTGATTTGTTTGTATTATGAAATAAAAAAATTAACGAATGTTGATTAATTCATTCGTTTTCTTTATATCTAAAATGCAATTTTCCAGGGTCGAGAATGCTATACATTGCATCCGGCATCCTATCCTTAATTTTCATTACTTACGGAATTCGGATTGTTACTTACATGATGTAAAAGTACACGCGAGTAACTGAGGCCCACCGTAAAAACGAAAATCGGAATTTCTTTATCTGTCTTCTGAATACGAAAGAGGAATAAAGAGTTGATAAAGAGTTATCAAGCCCGTCAAACTACTTTGTCAACAAAGGCGCAAAATTAAAATTTTCCATGGGGTGATAACCCTTCCCTTGGCGCCAAAATGTTATAAAATTGCCGCTTTTTTTCTACTGACTGAAATGGTTTCTTGACAAAATATAAAGTCGTAACACACTCTTGTTATTAACAAAGATTTGTACCGCACCGCAACGCGACCTTGGTGCGCTGCACCCATAAGTGAGAGCGAGAAACATATATTTTTCTCGCTCTCTGGTGACCCTGAACGGTGCGGTAGTGTGTTATGGCTGTTACCCAGTGTTACCCTAGTCACATGCACGCATCGCAAAGAGTAGTATAATATATATAAACGCATCGGTTCCGATCGTCTATGTACCGCTTTATAGGTCCATCAATAGTGTTACCAATGAAAAAAAGAAACAACTGTCAAGACAACGTCAGTTTGACTGATTTGACAGAATGGTCTAAGTGGTCTAACCCACTAGAAATGTAGTTAACGTCAGTAAAGATGCAGGCGATTTCTATATTTTGCCCCCGACAACATACTATTGAGTAAAGTTGACTTCCGATTACACAAACTACGTCACCAGATGGCACTATAAAATTCATATAATTCTAGTGGCATTAATATTAAAACTAAAATAAGTACGAATTAATATTTTTAATTATTATAATTTTCAATTAATTTTACGAAAAAATAAGAATTTTGTTAAAATGTGATTTAATTATGCTGTTTGTTTATGCTGGCAACACTTGCATAACCGCCAAGACCATAGATTGGCTTAAAGGTCTCGTAACCAGGCCATAAAAAAAAAAAAACAAGACCATAGAGGTACAATCATATATAGATGAAATGGGCGAGGAGCCAGTTGACCGAACAAGATGCACTTATGGAACTTTTAGTATGAGTAGCAGAGAAAGCGCTTTTGAAATAACCCGACCAAATTACGTAGGTTATGTTTGGTAGGTTGTCAGGAACGTCAAAACGTGTTTTTAATTTGGTCGCATTACGTATGTTCTGTCCCTCACGGACGCACGCGTATAGCTCATCTAAGTATATAATACTAGGTATATGGCCAAGACATGCAATTTTTTAGCTGTCACTGGAAGAGCGTAAATTAAAAATATTTTAGTGATGGTTGAGCCATTTTCTTCGTTATGGTTTGGTTATGGTGCTGGAGGAAATTAGATTAAAGCCCGAATGAAAACACATGCCTGCCCTGCCCTGCCATGCCTTGTTGTGAAAACCTCCAGAAAGTGCGTTGAGTTCTGTGTTATTTTGTGCAATATGGACGCTATTTTAGAGTAAATTTATTTCGTGATAGGTATCTAACATGTATGCAATAAACATATTGAATTTAATATTCTGTTTTTTTCTTTATTCCATTATTGATAACATTAACCTTTTCCACATAATGTTAGGTCTACTTGGGCGGTTTACAAGTACATTTTTTGTTTGATTTCTTGTAAACAATGAAAGGTTTTTGTTACAAGAAACCAAACAAAAAATGGACTTGTAAACCGCCCAAGTAGACCTAATATTATGTGGAACGAAAGTACACGTATGGATGCATATGTAGTTGTGCACGCACACAAACATACTTAGTTTCGGCGGAGAATCAGAGATGGCGCGTTCAAATGAGTTTCCATAAAATGCTTCAAGAGGGCTCTCTTTACCTATATACTTACTTTACTCTTTGGTCTAACCTATAAATATCACGCTGTCTTGTGTTTTACGTTAGCTAAAAGTTGTATTTCGGAAACAATATTTTCATAAAACTATAAAAAATGGCGGAGCAAGTCAATCAACGTATTGAGGACATGATAAATGAGCTGGAGCAGATGCGAAGGACTGGCTTATATGACGAAGACGAAATAAGGTTTGTGTTGTATTTTATTTACAAAAAGTAACACAAATTGTATTCGTCTTACTAATGAACTTACGTATTAATTTTCGCAGGGACATATCACGTAAACGCAAAGAATTTGAATATCGAATACAACGTCGAGTAAAACAAAAAGAGGATTACGTGCACTACATAGCTTACGAACTAGCCTTGATCGAAGACATAGCAATCAGAAGGAAGAAGATTAAACTGAATGAGAAAAAGAAGGACTTGGAGTATGCCATAGCTAAGCGTGTGAATAAAGTATTCAAGCAGTTCATTTACAGGTTTCAGAATGATTTGGAAATATACTTCCAGTACATTAAATTTTGTAGGAGCGTTGGATTTGATTATGCTGTATCAGCTATTATTGGCCAGATGTTGCAGGTGATTATGCTTTGCTCAAAACAGCACACTTTCAATTGAACTGTTTGAAGAAGTTTGCTTAAAGAAAATTCTTCTTATGAAACCTGTCTCAAAATTATACATGCATCTCTTTCTTAATAACATTGAATTCACGTTCTCACCACCAGTCAGACAGCTGCTTAAACCTGTTTTCATTATCCAGAGGCTTGTCTAGCAAACTCCTGTAGCGGGAATGTCTATTTGAAATATATTTAATTGACAGAAAGTTAAAATTTCAATAACAAAAAACGATGTTCACCACAAACGGTTATCAATACCTTTTACATACAGTTTTTACTTGTATTTATTACACACACAGATGCACGGTGACAAGCCCAAGATGTGGCAAATGGCAGCACTATGGGAAAGCGAGGATCAGGACAACCTGGACAATGCCAAGAGCTTCCTGCTGAAGGGTATCCACAGACACCCGCAAGCGCAAGAGCTTTACTTGGATCTCTTCAAAATTGAGGTGGCTCTTGCCTTTAAAGCTGAAGATGATGAAGAGAAGGTAATACTTAATGCTCTTCATTGTAAAATTATTAAAGTTTTTATTTTATATTTGTATCACTTGCGTGAGTGAATCGGTCCTCGCTAGAAATATGGGCAGCCGGTTGCTCTTTGTCGGATAGAAGCTATATGTGATGTGTCTAGTAGGTGTACATTATTAAAGTAATGCACTCAATTGAGTGCCACATTAGATTAACCAATAAATAAGTAAGAACTCGGAAATTGATGACTCCATATATATATAGTCCTCCTCGCCATGTCCGACGACAGCGACTCCTCCAACTGATTAATCAAGAACATGGAATGCTCTGACATGACTTGCGAAGCCAAACTTGGTTTTGAAAATCATGACTCCATATATGGAGGGATTGGAGGTTGATCAACACTGACTCAACATAAAATGAATTTTGTATTAAGCAGAAACATCTTCAAAATATGTCTACCATCAGGTGATCCGTCTGCTTGTTGGCCTCCTATATCATTAAAAAAATGTTACCACAATGCTTAGAAATTATTTCAAATCATTACTGATGCAATATGTCATGATAAAGTTCATTAAATTACACACTTTATAGTCTGTGCGGAAAGAGAAGAGTCGTAAAATGTAGGAGTTCCCTTACATTCCACAACATTACGTTACATTTCACACTGACTAGGAGAAAAGCAATTTCTAATCACAAGCTTTATATTTGTTACAGGAAAAACAAATAAAAAGGGCAGATGTCATATGGAAAAATGGTGCCAAGAGTATTGATGATATCACATACCTGTTCAAACTCTGTGACTTGACCCTGAAATTCCAAAATACTGAGAGTATAACTGAAGAAGTTAAAAGAGAGATTTGGAGTCGAAATGATAAGAAGGAAGTCTGGCCTTATATTGCATCTAAAGAGTTAGATGTAAGTATTATATCAGCACTTTCATTTCATTTATTTTACCTATTAATTCTTTGTAAGGCACAATAAGATTAGTTAAGTAATAAATGGCCATTATAAGTCATTGTTTTGAATTTTATCCTTATAATCTGGTCCGTTAAGTAATCTTTTCCAATAATAAAAATGATGATTATTGAATCATTATCTATAATATTTATGACAAAATTTTAAGGTGTATATTTTTATATTTTTTATATTCTCATTTTTGGCACTGTATCTTTACTTTTTCTTTTATTTACAGGGTTGCCATTGGGAGGAAATTGATGAATTTGTAGATGAAGACTCAAAATTCCCTATAAATCTTCTCAGATGTATTGGTGTCTATGAGGAGGCTCTACAAAGGGTGGGTATGCAATAGTTTACTAATTATTCCATTAATTGTATTGTAATGAAATGTTAGGTGCTGAATGGAGTAGGTAATGTAATAACTAGTAACTCATTGTTTAAAACATACCATCCTTTACACTAGGTTATCAGTTATCACTAGGTCTATATGTGGAAGGTGTCATGTAAGGTTTCTGGTTACTATTATTATTCTTATCCTTAATCAAATACCTATCTATTCTACACTACAGTAAAGTCATGAACCTTTTATGATCCAAAAATTATTTTAAATAAACATACTTGTTTCATACCAGGGACCAGGGGCTTCCTGCAACCAACACCGTAACCCAACATTACATTTAAAACATTAAGTGATAGTGTACCTATGTAATTCTACTTTTTCTATGTCACTCTGGCTCTCCATAAATGTCTTTTAAGGATTTTTTCCTTTAACGATGAAACAACTGATTTAAATTGTACATATTGGCAGTTTCCAGATGAAAAATTATGCAGTAAATTTATTCATGAACTCCTTGGGCTAAATGAGAATGTATGTTCAGACAATCAAAAGGTTACTGCTATCAAAGATGCTTGGATGTTTGGCCATGACAACGGACTTCTCTCCGATGATATGTATGCTTTTGGCATAGAGTTGTTGAAACTAGAAGATTCGCTGAATAGTATTGAGTTGGGACAGGTATGTTGTTGCTAGTTGTAATTTAGATTGCTGCATCTGTTTCCTTTTTTGGACAATAGTCCTACTGTTGTAACAAATGTGGCTGTTGTACTTAGCACTGTATTGAATCATCAAATCATGGTCATGCACAGTTTTGAAGGAATTCATACTGGTGGCTGCAGTCTCTGTGGAAGAGGTTTGGTTTAGATTCTAATCATCAATTACCACCACTTGATCTTGTAATATAATTTCAGATCTTGGATGCAGCAACAATGAGGAATCCTCGAGCAAAGAGTGCATGGAAAGAAAAGATTATTCTAAGCAAACATAATGAAAACAAATTGTTGTCTATTCTAAAGGAGGCTACTAAAGTATTGGACCAAGATGATGCTATTTATCTATGGAATAGTGTGTTAGATGTTATTGAAAAGAAAGAAATTGTAAGAGTATAAAAATATTTCGACTCAATTGCATTATTGTCATTTATAATTTTTTTATAATTAGATTTACTTGTTTTCAGCTTATGGCTTTACACAAGAAATTCCAAAATTGCGAAACAGCTGTCCTCTTAGCAATCAAGCCAAAACTGCTACAGAAAATGTATGATTATAATGGCCTAAAGGCAGCCAGGGAGTTATATGATGAGTTAATCAAGACCCCGCCTCTTCAAAAAGACGTCCAATATGTTATGATTGAGATTGAGAAATCTCAAGATAAACCAAATGCTAAGTTCATAAGAAAGTACTATGAATATTTGGTTCATCATCATGGGCAAGATAATGTTGATGTCTGGATGGATTACATGAACTTTGAATCAACTCTCGGCAGTGCTCAGTTCTCTCCAGCAATTTACAGAAGAGCTGTTGCAACATTGAAAAAAGAATTAGTGGATGAATTCATTAAAGCTCAAACTTTAGCAAAAATAAAATAACCCCAATCATTCTATGACTTTTATTTAAATTTAAATATATAACCCAAAAGCGAGTAAAATAATATACAGTTGAGAAATAACATATTTATTTAAATATATCCACACCATTACTCAACAATCTAGCAAAACGAGAATATCCACAAAATACACCGTTCACTAAATTATTTACACATTCATTGTACACATTGAATCTTTATACAAGACTTTGAATCTACTTTGGTGATTGTGGAATAACACTTAGCAAATAAACATAGATAAATGCAATATATTTAGGTCTAAACAGTGACTACTGCATGGCTGCAATAGGAGCAATGTAGTACCTAAAGATTAAGGAGGCTCCGCGTTTGTGTTGCTTGTTTATTAGCAGGTCCCTCCAGCAGGCATGCCAAGAGGGGTACTTGGGCATGGCCGGAGGGTTGCCTGCCTGCAGACTGGAGCTTGCGACCGCCATGCAAGTGGACACCACAACCAGAGGATATGTTAGTGTGCTCGTCAAAAACGTGAGCAACGGCACTGTGTAGTAACGTAGGTCCTTCGTCTTCACAAAGTATTTGTTTACATAGTAAGCTAATGCTCCCGTGACTGCTACACAGGTCAAATCCCCGAGTAGTTTAGGTATAATCCCGTGGAAAAAGCCAAGGATTCCGTCGTCCTTGTAGATAGACACGATAGCGCCTATCAATGAGCTGTAATGTTCTTCTTTGCCAATGAATGAAGCCATCATCCGCACAGACACAACGTGGAATGGATACGACACTACAACGGACGCGGTGTGCATGATCATGTCCCGCCGCCCGAGCCTGATGTAGTCGTCCAGCTTCGGCTCGTCGTCCGTGATGATATTTGGGGGGTCATTGATTTCTGGCAGGTCAATTCCGACTGCGTGTATTACCTTTGACGTGAGCTGACTTGAAGCGATGAGGCCGAGTAGTCTTGCCGATAAGCCTCTGTAACAACCGAAGAATCCATCCGAGGCTTTAATATACTTGATGTATTGGAATCCGTTAGGTAATATCATGGCAGGGCGGCCGAACAATGTTGTCGACCGCCGAGGCGGCATAGGTTCGTAACCTAATTGAATGAGGACTTTCACATATTCCATGGGGTGGCATATTGTTGTAACGAGCAATTGAGATGGCAAGGCCGCTATTCTTTCTTTTTCAATTTCGTCCATATCCTGACAATTTCACGACCTACTTCTGAAATCAAAACCGACCAAAAACTATAGATTTCAGAATTGTCACGGATTTCGAATGTTGCCAGCCTTTGTTATCTTATTCTCGTTATCAGCAAATAAAGGCGATCACTCACGAGTTAAAATTGATAATCATTTTTTTGTCTAAGTTTATTTTATATCTTTTTGGATTTATAATAATTCTCGAAATGTGTTTTATTAGTTTAGTACTGATGAAGCCGTTTACGGCGTTTACATATCAAAATAAGGCAAAAACACATCTATAAATTTGAATATAAAACCCGAGCACTAATTTCGTCATCTTGCTCAACGCCTCCGTGGCGCAATTGGCTAGCGCGTTCGGCTGTTAACCGAAAGGTTGGTGGTTCGAGCCCACCCGGGGGCGATTATTTTTGCTTTTATTTTACCTTTTAAAGCTGTATTCCTTTATAAGACACTGTTTCAATTTCCAATGCATATGTGTATAATAGTAGTTTATGCAACAGTGATATAATAAGGGTTCTTAAAATTCAAGGGTCGAAGTTACAAAACGAGACGTAGTCGAGTTTTGTAAAAAAAGACCCGAGAATTTTAAGAACCAATTATGAGCTGTTGCATACATTACTTTTTCTATGACAGCTGCAAAAAAAAATTGAGTTATTATTTAAAAAAAAAAGAGTTATTATTGTAAATGAAAACATACCTCTTTCAATCAAGATGATCGGAACTTGTATCTTTAAAAAAAATAAAGCAGTTGTATTATACTCATAAGATGACTGCTAGCAGTCATCTTATGAGCCTATAGACAAATCATTCAAATGACATTGCTTTAGATATCACTGTCAGTCATTTAATTGACACATTTAAGTGCTGGAGTAGAAAAATGTATTTTTAAGACATTTTTCTACTCCAGCACTTAAATGTGTCAATTAAATGACTGACAGTGATATCTAAAGCAATGTCATTTGAATGCTTTGTCTATAGGCTCATAAGATGACTGCTAGCAGTCATCTTATGAGTATAATACAACTGCTTTATTTTTTTTAAAGATACAAGTTCCGATCATCTTGATTGAAAGAGGTATGTTTTCATTTACAATAATAACTCTTTTTTTTTTTAAATAATAACTCTTTTTTTTTAAATAATAACTGTTTTTTTTTAATAATAACTTTTTTTTTAATAATAATTTTAATAATAACTATTTTTTTTAATTTTTTTTTTTTTTTTTTTTTTTTTTGCTGCAGCTGTCATAGAAAAAGTAATGTATGCAACAGCTCATAATTGGTTCTTAAAATTCTCGGGTCTTTTTTTACAAAACTCGACTACGTCTCGTTTTGTAACTTCGACCCTTGAATTTTAAGAACCCTTATTATATCACTGTTGCATAAACTACTATTTATGATACCTAGATTTTCATTTTAATTTTGTGGTAAATATTGGTAGAACATAAAATTGGCAGAAAATTTGAGAGTTGAGAGCGAGTGAAATGGTAGTAGGTAATAAAGTACTAATTCAATGTGAACTTACGAAGACACGAAACAATCAGTGACCATGCCATGATCTTCGATTTTAATCTTCGAAGGAGAAAATGTGAAGGAGCTAAGTATGGCACGGTGCCCAGGGCCCCCAGGGGCTAGGGAAGATGATTAGACAGCTTCTATGCAGGGGTGGCAGGCTTTTCTCTGCAGCTGACAGTATCTAAGCAAAGATCTCCTGGGGCTTTTCAAGTCCTTTTCAGCGCTCGTGGTCACGGGCAAAGATAATGAAATCATACGTTTCACGGGTCACGGGGCAGGATTGTTGGTCGTGTTTAACCTTCATGGCGAGGTACTTGGCATGTAAAAAAGGTAGGTAATTTTTAGTCATCGCCCAGTGTCAATATCTGTAAAAGTGGTAAAAGTGAAACCCGTGTGAAATCCATTGTGAAATCCATATAAAAATTCAGAAAATAAGAGGTACCTATGAAATAAAGTAGTAGTTTTCGCGAACCCCCATGGCTTCGCCATTTTGAATAATTTCCGAAACTTCAATAAATATAGTCCAGAGATCTACGAGAAATGTGACCTGTACCCTTAGCCTGTACCTAAAGAGAACAGCCGGACAGACATACCTTTATGCCAAAGCTGAAACGGACGCGCTTCGCCTACGCTTCTTACTCGGTACGAGTAAGTATCACTACATCACTATCACTAGTATCACTACATACTTAGTATAAAACAAAGTCGCTTCCCGCTGTCTTTATGCCCCAGGTAGGTATGCTTAGTTCTTTAAAACTACGCAACGGATTTTGATGCGGTTTTTTTTAAATAGATATATAGAGTGATTCAAGAGAAAGGTTTATGTATAATTTGCTAACCCGTGTGAAGGCGGGTCGCTTGTAGGTAGTATTAATATATTTCCGAATAGGAGCTCCTTCATCGGTAAGTTTTTCTCAACTACGTATTTGCTCGATTGATAATTTCTTAAAAAAAATATTTTATACATTATTTGAACAAAGATGACGAAAATAAAATCAAACTGAATGCAATAAAAAAACTTTATTATCTACAATAAAATGTCTACAGTACATTAAGCGCTAGAGGTCAATAACTCATTGGAACCATCTTCGTCTATCTTGTAGGGTAGTCGGGTGGTGAAGGTGGGCGGGCCTTGGATGGTAGCTTTGGAGATACGTTGCGGGGGCTGTAAACATTGCAAATAGGTAAGTACATCGATATTAAACTTTCGTGAGACATATTTTAAACTGTTTAGACGACAACGGTTTCACTCACTTGAATTTTTAGTCGCTATTGGTTTACTATATTTTTCTACTCCCGTACTTTTATTTGTCATTTAAAAGGTCGTACACACACCTTTAAACCCCTATGTTATAGTTGTCAAGACAAGTCTTTAATCTATTCCCCAAAAAAGTATTTGTGCATACACGCAGTATCTTTTTGGTACTTTTACGATACTTCGTGTAATCACCACTTAAAAAATATTGTATGAAATATATTGTTGCCAACCTAATTTTAATTCTGACAGATGAGTAACTAGTAGAAACAATAAAATTGCTTCAGCAGTCAGAAACGCGCATGTGACACCCGTAATATAGCAAGATCCATAGACTACGAACACCGCTTAGCGTTGCTTGTTAGTCTCCATAGGCTACTGTGGCCAAAATCGAGAAAAAAACTGTCCAAAATTGTAATTTAACTAAGAGCAAGTACCAGGGCCTCATGAGTTACAAGAAGGTGTCGCTGACCAACCGGCCGTGGGGCGCGGGGCGCGGTGGCCGGGTCGCGTATCTTAGCTGTCCTATATGATTCCACTTGTTTAAAGTATTATTTTTGTTGAATGAAAAATATTTGTTAAATTTACAAATTACATTTTTCAAAGTGCTTGGTCGTAGAAAAAGTATTATATGCAACGTTGTTTAACTGAGTCAAAAAATACTCGTGGCGTCTTTATTAACAATTTTCGGCTTCGCCTCAAATTGTTACTCACGCCACTCGCCTTTTTTGACCCCTCTTAAACAACGGTTGCATAAAATACTATTCTCTATGCTATTGGCGACATGTTTCGGGCCCTCGGGGATCCTTCTTCAGGCTCGAGTACATTAGGTACATTTTAAAAAACATCTTTACTGTAGGTGGCTAGACTGGCTAGATCTTAGTATTTGTGACAATAATTTCTTGAAATGATCGGTTGGCCTCATTATGAAAAAGTCAACCCTAACAATACCATATCATGAAGTGATCAATTCTAAAATGGCAAAATCAAGTCAATATCTATGATTTGGCCACGACCTATAGATAGGTATATAAACGGCTATGTAATTGCGCTCGACAGTGATACGAGTATTATTTTAGTAGATAGATAAATCGCAATACAAGCTAATATAGACGTTTGCCAAGTCAGAGCTCTCCGAGTGATTTAAAGTAGATAAACGTTGCAATGCCTTTTCTCTAGAAACTTCAGTAAATATAATGGGGTCCTTAAAACAGGAGTGTAAAGTGTCATTCAATAGAACTTGCTAACTATGTAAACAAAAGTTACTAGTAAATTGACATTCAGTGTCAATTTTAGAATGGCGGTTTGTTTACATCATGTTTACATAGTTAGCAAGTTCTATTGAATGACAGTGTAGTAGGTAATACAGGTTTTTAAGAGTCGGTAACGGGCATGTAACACCCCTGAAGTTGCAAGCGTCCAAAGACTACGGTGATCGCTTACCATCATGCGGGCCTCATGGTTAGTCACCAACTAAGTTTATTAAAAAAATATATTTTCTGGGCCCGAGTTTGAACTGTTTATTAATAAATAAGTATTAATAACTACCTACCTGATGATTTTTATAATCATCCTCCTCTCCATTCTCCACCATCTCTCCACAATCTGCTTCCCTGTCTTGTGCGTGACCATTTTCGCCATTCCCATTTTTATAGGTATCCTCATGTTCATCGTCCGTTTTAGAGTGATCATCCTCCGTTTTAGAGTTATCATCGTTCGTTTTAGAATGATCATCGTCGGTTTTGGAATGATCATCATCCGTTTTCGAGTGATCATCTTCTTCATCCTCACTTTCTTCATCTTCTTCGTTTTCTTCTGTTTCATCTTTTTCTTCAAGGGGCTCAAATGTTACATCTTTTTCTATTAAGTCTAAAAAATTTATAGTTGTTATTAAAAATTATGTAGGTAGTTAATAAGTTAATTATAATTCCTAAGTAAATTCTATCGATTGTACAGGACTGTAAATATGTAGTTGAAATACAACAGGTTATGTAGTTCACGTACAATAAATTACACAATGCGGTAAATAAAGCATTGGAAAATTATTGGAATAGGTTCATATAAATTCGTAATCATTGACACGAAAATTGGAAAGACCTACAAACAGGTGAACAGGTGATTTGACTCATTTGGCCATGTCGATGTCTGTTTCATTTAAATTCCATATATAGTGCCTATAATTTTTTTTGTCACTTCGAAAATCTCATAGTAAGTCAAACACCGTAATGTCTATCTTATCAATTGTAAACGAAAATATCTGTGTAATTCTAAATTAAAATGAAAGTGAGTTACCTCTAAATCTTAAAGAACCTCGCCTAATGGCAGGCTTGTCCTCCGGCACGTCCACGATGACCGTAGGATTCATTTCTATTGTCACTCCATTGGGCTTCTTCTCATTCTCTTCTTTGTTTGATTCGTCTCCGTCTTTCAACTGAAGATAGGTATTATACATTTTAATATTATAAATAAACACATACCTACGCATAAAAATTATTATTGTTATTATTATTTGCAGCCTGTCGTGTCCCACTGCTGGGCAAAGGCCTCCCCCCAATTTCTCCACAAATCTCTGTCTAGTGCTATGTCTGGCCACTCCTTTAAAAAGCGGCCAAGTGCGAGTCGGACTCGCCCATGAAGGGTTCCGTATTTAGGCGATTTATGACGTATAAAAAAAAACTACTTACTAGATCTCGTTCAAACCAATTTTCGGTGGAAGTTTACATGGTAATGTACATCATATATTTTTTTTAGTTTTATCATTCTCTTATTTTAGAAGTTACGGGGGGGGGGGGGACGGGGACACACATTTTACCACTTTGGAAGTGTCTCTCGCGCAAACTATTCAGTTTAGAAAAAAATGATATTAGAAACCTCAATATCATTTTTGAAGACCTATCCATAGATACCCCACGCGTATGGGTTTGATGAAAAAAAAATTTTTGAATTTCAGTTCAAAGTATGGGGAACCCCAAAAATTTATTGTTTTTTTTCTATTTTTGTGTGAAAATCTTAATGCGGTTCACAGAATACATCTACTTACCAAGTTTCAACAGTATAGTTCTTATAGTTTCGGAGAAAAGTGACTGTGACATACGGACGGACAGACAGACGGACAGACGGACAGACGGACAGACGGACAGACAGACAGACAGACAGACAGACAGACATGACGAATCTATAAGGGTTCCGTTGAAATAGGCAGAGTGCCGGGATGGGAGAAGACACTAAACTCGGGTTCCTTTATTATAGTTTATATCCTGTCACTTTACAAGTCACCACCAATCTCCCTAGTAACTCTAATGATCAACTATATATATTATTAAACTACGTGTCTTGAAGAGGAAATCCCTTATCGGATGGAGAGGTGTTTTATCTGTTTATTAATTCGCTAAGTATCCACTACGTGGTTTACGTGTACATATGTATACTACGAGACCTACGTGTAGATACGCGCATCTGCCTATCACACCTCCCCTGAAAAGGTAAGGGGTTCCCTCCCTCTGAAAATGACTCTATACAAATTTTTTTATTTTCGTGTAGGTACATTCGTCCTTAATTAACACTAAATCTCCTATCTTAAGATTAACAATGCTTGATTTACAATTTCCTTTTAGAATTAAATTATTTTTAACACACCATTGCATTTCACAAGTATAATACTTCACATTTCAAAGTTATAATATCTTATATCGTGTTTTATCCAAGTCCAACTAATCTAAAAATTCCTCCTCAAAAGATGCTGTAGCTGTGATAAGTAGTCATAAATTATAACCATAATTATGTTATTATTACCCATAATCACTACTGCTAAACTTCTGCTCCTGACAATCTTTACATCGTTTTACATAATCCAGTTTTCCCAACAATACTCGTACCTCTTCTGGATACCGTTAATCATTCTAGTTCTACCAGCATATCCACTAGTTAGTAACAGTCATAATCCTTTAAATCATTTCCCGATCGGTAAGTCCGTTTATAAGTAAAAACTAAATAGTTCCTACATAACCTAGGTAATTCATCATGTCCCGCGCGAAAGACATTAATTAGTTAACATTGTAACATACTTTTTACTTGAGCTCATTTCAATATATAACAACTCTACTATATTTAAACTTTTCCACAAAGAGCCATAAGTAATCCTAATGTCTACTTTGGGACCTTCCCATACCATAATCAAGTCTCGTAACGATACGTCTAAGCGTGCCTTCGTTCATGGAGAATCTTGATTCATATAAATTGTAGAGTTCACACAACAACATTATCAGTATCATTTTTTTTTAAACTTCTGCACAGTATACCCAAGTCTCGTAACGATACGTCTTAAGCGTGCCTTCGTTAATAGAGAATCTTGGTTCATGCAAATTGCAGAGTTCACATAATCAATATCATCAGTATCATTTTTACCGGTTCGCTTCGGATCTCCCATCAATCTCGTCAGTGTCCTAAATTATTTACTTCAGCAAATTATTAATCCCGTATATTCCTGTTTCCTTTTCATGATATCTACTACTCTAGGCTGGTCAAGCTCCAAAGACGTAGTATCAGAGTGTCGTGTCCAGTTTATTTGTCTAAGTATAATCCGTTAGAATCCTCAACCAGTAATCCTAAATCCTTTAACATACTTATTTATTTATAATCCGTAAAAACTAAACTTGATAACTTCCTTCCTAAACAAGTTATATCTATGTGATAACTAGTTTTATAAGATCAAATAATTATCTAATCTTCGTTAGACATGAAAAAAAAAACAAATTTATTACATTTGTCATCTAAATCACGTGCTGAATAACATTGACATTACACTAACCGTCTGACCTACAGAAACTACATGATTTCTGCCTACTCGCGAAAACACCCGTCCTCGACCTTGCTGACTCGCACTAATCGCACTGCGATTATGGTTTGAGCGTGCAGAAATAAATTCGATACAATCATTTTTAGAATGCAAAGAAATAAGCGTCTTTAAATAAAAATCGGTAATTATCCGACCATACTATTACCCTGAATCTCCAAGAGTAAATACTCAAATCTTTCTACCGTTTTAAACGCGACTTTTAAAATCCACAGCTGCAACTTCTTTATTACAATTATTTTTAACTAATAAATACACAAAAACATTATCTCCTGCCAATAACTTATTTCTACTTTTAAACACGCAATGCTTCTAATAATTCCTTAAAGTTAACTAAGTAGAAAAATAATTCACACACATTAAAAATAAAAATAATCACTCAAAATACCCTTAATAATTTTCACCTCGCTCGACGCGACGCGACGCTCCACTCCCAGCACCCGGCAGCAATGCGTACCCCGACGCGTAGCCGACGCCATCTCGGACCTCCGACAAATCCAAACCCGCCGAAGCCAATGAAGCAATACTGATACTGCCCGCGGTCACCATAACATTGTCCTTCGCTTATCATTATGATTTTGATCTCATTCTCCGTTTCAGACCACCCATCTTGGTACGTTGATTACCCAAATTAACAACACAATAAATCCCTGGGTAAGCTCGACGCCGCCGACTCGTCCTCAAAGTCCTCTTCACTGTCGTCGTCCATGATGATTTTATACTCGCAGTATCCTCACGCAGAATTCATGTCCACGGCCGCCATGAAATAGGCAGAGTGCCGGGATGGGAGAAGACACTAAACTCGGGTTCCTTTATTATAGTTTATATCCTGTCACTTTACAAGTCACCACCAATCTCCCTAGTAACTCTAATGATCAACTATATATATTATTAAACTACGTGTCTTGAAGAGGAAATCCCTTATCGGATGGAGAGGTGTTTTATCTGTTTATTAATTCGCTAAGTATCCACTACGTGGTTTACGTGTACATATGTATACTACGAGACCTACGTGTAGATACGCGCATCTGCCTATCACACCGTTTTTTGCCATTTGGCTACGGAACCCTAAAAAAAGGAGTCCAGTTCATCCCGCCATCGCCGGCAGGGTCGCATAAAAATATTAAACTAAAATGAACGAAAGTACTTAAAGCTTAGCCCCGATTTTTTATGTCTGTTTATTGTGTTTGAACCACAAATGTATCTTTCCTAATACCTGTTACTTTACCTGCATGAAAGCGAAGCTAGGCTCCTGTAATTTGGTCGCCATTTCTTTGTTCTTCATAATGTTTTCGTCTGTTTCCTTCTCCAGACGAAGCCTATGAGCCTTGTGCGTTCGCCACATCTGTGTTATCAAAAGAGTTTTAAATACTTAGTAGCTACCTTATATTATGAATCTAGCTAACGGTCATTTTAAAATCATCTATGTAATTTCGAAATGTTTGAGGATTGAGAAGTACTCACATGATAACCGCAGTAGCACAGGCCAAGTAGGTAAATAACGATGAGCGCTATGAAGAATTTATCCGTGTTTTCTTCCTCCGCATCAGGCTGTTGGTACAACAGGTCGTAAGGCGTGCGAGACGGCGGGTCCTCGACCCAGGTCTTGTCGCCACTCTGGATATCGCAAGAATAGTCAGCAACGGGTGCGTAGTAGGGCTTCCAAATACCGGACTTCTCACAATACCCGTATTAATACCGAAACTGTCTTCATCAATACCGGGATCCCGGGATCCCGGTATTGGATATGAATCGCTTAAAAATATATACATAGTTTTATTAAAAAGGGGAATTAGAAAGGCTCACTGGAATACCAGATATGTCGTTAAAGCTATTACAACAATAAACAATCAATGCCCCCATCTGCAATAATTTTATTTCACACTCCAGGTTGGCAATAATTTTATCCAATTTATTGACTTCACCTCACCAGTCACATTTGTAGTCCAACTTAACTAACCAGACATTTTTCAAATTTCCGTCAAAAATGGTTTGCCATTATTACAGTTATCCTTGCTCTTTCGTTTTAATTTTTGACAAAATTATAAGAACTGATTATGTTAATGTTAATGTCACCATCGTCATATTCATCACTCACATAACTTCAGGATTCATCCACCACCAACCACCAAATATTTATCTGACGCTAATGCGACGATCTTGTTTCAATAATAAAATGCGGGCTAGAGACCAGTTAGAGTTAGACCAAGTAAAGTCTGCAACGATTTTGATAGTATACGCAGTACGCAGTCCAAGTGGTTATTTGTACGTCATAATTTCATATAAGTTTGATATTTAATATAACACTTTCACTGCGCGTGCTATCAAAATCGTTGCAGACTTTTCTTGGTCTAACTCTAGATGCGTCTGACGTTTAGTAAGCTTTTTGATACAGCCGAATATAATGGATTTAAAGGGTTTATACTGCGCATTGCCCTCATTTTTTAAAATACCGGGATCCCGGTATTGCCTTTAAAAATACCGGCATTGAAAAATGCGTTTAAAAAGACGGGATCCCGAAATACCGGGATCCCGGTATTGGAAGCCCTAGTGCGTAGACAAGGTGCCAATCGTTCACGCTCCGTAGCGTAGTTATCTCTCTCTATCACTCTTCCTTATTAGTGCGACACAGACAGTTGCGTTTCGTTCGCTACCGAGCGTTAACGATTGGCATCTTGTCTATGCACCCTGATTGTTTTATTATTGGGCTTAAAGACAATAAGGTACATAATAATTCTGAAAAAACTAAACGGATGCATCTAGGAGGGGTGTTTTGATAGGAGTTGTATATGATAATGATGACATTATTTTGACAGTAAACTGATAGGCTTATAGCGATGTTAGGATTAGCTAAGCAACCTCTAGACGAAAACAAAAACATTATAGTAGCAAGAAATATGATTAATCTTTCACGAAAATTATTGTAACTCATAATGACTGAGATGATAGCGTGGTGATAGCTATGACGGCGACTCAGACCGTGGCTCAAATGAAAAGAGAACTCGAAAATCCGACGTAGTAGCAGAGTATGCAAGACTTGGAACAGGGATACTTACATGCTAAAATGAGAGAGAAAGAGAGAGAAAGACATAGTTTCGTACTATAAGAAAGCTCCCATTGTGCGCGGAGGCCAGCTGGTCGCGGTCGGGCCAGGCCTCGTCGAACTCGGCGGAGCACTGCGCGCTGCGTACTCCCAGTGCGTTCACCACGTTCACCTGAGACATACATTCATTCCATTTTAATCTGGTCTTCCATTAGGTCCTTTACCAAACTTATTGCTTTACATTACATACAGGAACCCTGCTAGTCTAAAGTGAGAAATCTAAATAAAATTGAAAATGAAACCAAATTTATACGAAACAACACTATTTATAACTAACAGAAAAGATACCACTCAGCATTTGTCGAAGCACGTAGTGCAATGATGCTGATTTTCAGTGAACCCTTGAACCCTACATGGTAATTGCAATGTCTAATTTTAGAGCTTTTGATACCTTTTCGGAGTCGCGTGTGAACATCATGTACTCCTCCAGCGGCTTCATTATGTACTCATTCACTTCCACGAAGATATCTGCGGGCATGGCAGGGTTCAAGTCAATTGAATCATCTATTAGTAGATTTTAGAAGGTTAGACATTGTACATTTAAGTAAATAACTTAGACTTTACTAGACTTTTTATATCTTTTATATCTTTTTTTTTCTGTTTTCTTTCTTTATTTTATGTTTTATTTAGGAACTCCTCAATAAAAATAAGTGCACTCGCTCGAATATATAAAAATAAGTGCACTTACTGGAAAGACATCCGTTGTATCCCTTATAAATTTTGAGCCTTGGGTCACTTGTATTAAGTCCTCCAATTTGAACTTCATTGGATCCAACATCCAGAACTTCCCATGGTCCTTGAACAGGCAGTTTTTCTAAAGGAATTTCTATCCTATCTATTAAAAGAATAGCGTCATCGCCTTCTCTAGTGTAGTATACTGTATGTCTGGCTCCTGAAATTCATATACGATATTATTAATTTCTCGTTTACTTTCGGTATCGACAAATGAGAAATGCTTACCATTTAAGAAATTTCGGTTTTTAACTTCAACTCCATAAGCAGCTTCTTCGCGATCTTCTTCAAATTTAAGATAGCCATCTTGTGTTATTGCTATGAGCAAATAGTAACTGCGTCTGAAGGTAATAAATATGTAGTCAGTTCCCAAATTACCATTTTATCGTCATAAAAAGCAGTTCCTTAATAAGATATTACTTACTGGTTTTCTGTTTGAACTAATAGAAGGACAGTATTTTTCTGGCGCAGGTCGTTGCTTGAGAAAGCCAATTTTATTTTCACCTGGAACGTTTTACAAAAATTAAAAGTAAAACTAGATAGATACACTGAACTTTTTAAATCCGTGCTTATAATAAAAAGAGGCACGGACAAAAATAAAAATGTTGATTTGAAAGGCTACATTATTATATTGGAAGTGTCCTTAAGCAAAATTTTGGATTTTTGATGCGCAGGTCGTTGCTTGAGAAAGCCAATTTTATTTTCACCTGGAACGTTTTACAAAAATTAAAAGTAAAACTAGATAGATACACTGAACTTTTTAAATCCGTGCTTATAATAAAAAGAGGCACGGACAAAAATAAAAATGTTGATTTGAAAGGCTACATTATTATATTGGAAGTGTCCTTAAGCAAAATTTTGGATTTTTGATGTAGATGAGACAATCTGAATGTAAGTTTAGTATGTAAAGAAAAAAATATTATTATAATAATAAACGTTTTGGTACTTCTATTTTTACCTAAGGTACTTAAAAGCACTACTCACTTTTAACACGGGTCCTTTAAGGGTGAACCCTCTCTGCAATATGCTCTCGCCATTAAAATCCGCCCCTTTCTCTTCCATACAATATTCACCAAAATAGCTTGTCAGTTCGCAGTTGCAGCTGCTTTCTTGATTGGTGAAGTCCTCTGTGCATATGCCACCATTTTTGCAGGGTTCGGAGTCGCATTTCATGTCGCATTTAGGTAGAACTCCCGCAGTGTCTGTGAACATGTGGTCTTAGGTTACTTATTTATATTATGGGTTTGCCAGAATCACTTTAAAAACTTCATATTATTGATTTAGATCGTGGGCAAGCGCAATCGAGGAATTCCTTCCATTCCTTAGCAGTAGACAACTCACATAAACTTGGATATCCTTATTCAAAAATACACAAATCATAATTGGTCATGATCAACATTCGACACTCTCATCGACAGGACGAAAAAGAGACCCAAAGTTAAACGTCCACAAACGTTAAACGTTTTAAACATTTCTCCGAGTACTTTTCGGGGACTGGGACTTGAACTAAGAAGTAGGTGTAAAAGTCATCTGTGGTCATTGTTTGTGTAGCTACCTTTGCACCTTATCGAAGAAATTGAAGGATAATTGTACTCTAATATGCGTACCTTGATCCACGTTGTCTTTAGCCTTGCGAGGCAAGTCGACAACATGGTCGGCTATTTTAAAGCCTCTCACACAGCCGACATACCCCCCTTGAGGTAGTATTACGGCACGGGGTGCTAAATGCAGCGAATAGTTGTCATAGCCTCCAAGATTCATCTGAAAATAGTCGGTCGGAGGGGCTGGAGGACGCTGTGGTAAGATAACCTCTGTAAAAAAAAAGATAATTATTTAAATCTAAATTCTTGGTCATTTTTTAGGGTTCCGTACCTCAAAAGGAAAAAACGGAACCCTAATAGGATCACTCGTGTGTCTGTCCGTCCGTCTGTCACAGCCTATTTTCTCCGAAACTACTGGATCAATTAAGTTGAAATTTGGCACACATATGTAAGTTTGTGACCCAAAGATGGACGTGTAACGTAAATAAATGAATTTTAAATATGGAGGATTATTTATAATTTTAGGATAAATAGTTTAGCAGTTATTCAAGAAAATAGGCAAAAAATGACTATCCCCCCCTTATCTCCGAAACTACTGGGTCTAAAATTTGGAAAAAAAAAACAATACACAAAATAGGTCTTTACCTATAGATGACAGGAAAACCTATTAGAAATGTGCAGTCAAGCGTGAGTCGGACTTAATGTACGGAACCCTTGGAACGCGAGTCCGACTCACACTTGGCCGGTTTTTAGGGTTCCGTAGGCAAATGGCAAAAAACGGAACCCTTATAGATTCGTCATGTCTGTCTGTCTGTCTGTCCGTCTGTCCGTGTATGTCACAGTCACTTTTCTCCGAAACTATAAGAACTATACTGTTGAAACTTGGTAAGTAGATGTATTCTGTGAACCGCATTAAGATTTTCACACAAAAATAGAAAAAAAACAATAAATTTTTGGGGTTCCCTATACTTAGAACTGAAACTCAAAATTTTTTTTTTCATCAAACCTATACGTGTGGTGTATCTATGGATAGGTCTTCAAAAATGATATTGAGGTTTCTAATATCATTTTTTTCTAAACTGAATAGTTTGCGCGAGAGACACTTCCAAAGTGGTAAAATGTGTGTCCCCCCCCCTGTAACTTCTAAAATAACAGAATGATAAAACTAAAAAAAATATATGATATACATTACCGTGTAAACTTCCACCGAAAATTGGTTTGAACGAGATCTAGTAAGTAGTTTTTTTTAATACGTCATAAATCGCCTAAATACGGAACCCTTCATGGGCAAGTCCGACTCGCACTTGGCCGCTTTTTATATAATAAATCTTGATAGTCTCACCTAATTCTGGATTGATCCAAGGTTTATTTGTATAATTGCTCAAGAGCTTTGCAACTTTTTCGATTGTAGTATTTTTGTCATTAACGTGTAACGTCGTGGTATGATTCGTTCTTATTATAGCAATTTGAACACTCTCTCCTCTATTTATATTTTCATACGTTACATTCATTTGAATTATTTCGTCCTCATGATTAAACAGATAAATTATTTCACTTCCATTATGTATAAACAGATGGATGAAGTTATTAAGATTATCGTTTGCGTATAACACTAAAGAATTATCATCATAGGTTCTTAGGTTCATGAGTACATTTTCTGTCATCATTTTCTTCAGTCTGTGTTTTTCATTATCTGTTGAATTGTCCACTAAATAATTCTTCTTCAAGTAAGCTTCCTTTGTTTGGAACGTTAAAGCTTTTATGTTTATGTCTGTAAAAGAGAAATATGTGATGATTTTCATCACCAAAATGTCTTCATCATTGGTGTTACACATTAATTTAAATATTTTTATTAGCATTCATTTACTTACTTTCTTCACAATGTGTTCCTAAATGAGCCCAGGGATTTTTGCAAATGCATTCATAACTGGACCAGAGTTCCTTGCAAGTGGCTTTATTTTGGCATGGATTTGGAACACAAGACGGCTTGCAGTCTTTGATGATTTCAGACAAATGTACGGACATGTAGCTGTAAATGTCAAGGATTTCACCGTTCACTACAAGGCCTCTGAAACATCCTATTAGACCTTGACTTACAGCGGCAGCGGATTTCTTAAAATGTTCTCTGGAATAAAAAATAATTCATGCTATCGTCATGGTTTGTTTCATGCTATCGGAATGGTGGTTATGGTTACCATGCCTGTAACTTACGAGTTGGTCGTTGCGGTCGTATTTTGTAAAGGAAACACGAAACAAATACACTACACTTACAAAATTAGGAATAAAATTCGACGTTTAGTTTAAATTTAAATTATATACCTAGTTAAAATGGTCAGATATTATATTTTCCGGATTTGGACCTATATCAATATGGTCCCTTTACTTAGGGTGGAAAATAAGTACTTTCTGCCGTAAGTACCGGCTAAAGTCAGGTGGAACATAAACAACCATATTGGACCAGCACACCTACTCTAGAAACAAAAGAGTAGCTAGTAATGCACGACTTACGCAGTAGCTCCGCCTATGAACATGGAGCCCTCAAACGGTCCGAACTCCTCCTCCTGCAGCAAGTTCAGCATCTGGTACTCGGTGTTTAGCATGAACCTCACGTGGTAGAAGTTGTAGTCGATCCAGATCTTGTGCCATTCACCCCCGTTCAGTTTCCTCTTCGAGTTGATTACTAGTTTTCTATTTGTGCCCGTGTTTAGAGTGAAGTTGAATGTCAGTTCGTGTTCTGTAATTCAATTACTTATATTTTAAAATAGTTTTGCTCTTATATTCGATCCTTCGTAGGGAATTTGTTTCTGGATAGCTTGCTATTATTAAACTATACTTAAAAAAAGTACTTACCACTAGTCAACGCGACCATGAACGATGGGTAGTTGGGTCTGATAGGTGGTTGAAATAGCAAAATGGCGCTGGTGCCAGTTGTGCGGAAACTGAAGGCGATGTCACCCTTCCTCCAACCCGGCACTTCGATGTACGACTGTGACGTTGTAAATGTCACTACGTATCTTTGGGTATCTGGGGGCAACGTAATATGTTATACTTTAAATAAAACAGCCTACACTATTATGCTTAAGACGGCACTCCTCCCCTTACCCGAGGATCAGGACCGATCTCCGCAAGTTAAGTAACTTCGCTTGAAGCAGAATGATGAGATGTCCGTTAGATTGTTGATTCTAGTTTTTGTCACAGCGGTCAAAGAGGTTGTCGAGCGGCTTGGAAAATTCTACCAGAAAAGCAAACTCCTTACCTACTTGACAAAAGCTTCTAAGTAATAGTAGCTATTAAGGATGCAATCGAAAAGTGCTACGATGAGGGAAAGGGTATTTGATCTAACCAAAGTATCCTTACTCGTCTCAACACATTCCAAAGGCCCTAAGGTGATCCTGCCCTGGGCTTCCTCGGTTAGGTCCTTTTGCTGCAGGAAGAACATCTCCGTAATGCCCAAGCTGCTCGGCACCACGAAAGTTCCCTCGTCAGAGTGCCATTTGTTTTCGTTAGCATCACAGTTGCAAGTTTGGTTTGGGAAGATGCAAGTTGAGTTGATTCCACAGGAGCAGTAACCTCTTTAAAAATAAACAAAATGACTGTTACTCGTACCTGAGGTTCAAGACGTGTGTGGTATGTGTACATATCTTATTGGAATTCATGTCTAAGGTCACAACGTAGGTTATAAAATGGAAATAATCATTAAAAATTGTAATAACTGAATTAAATACCTCTTGACATCTCCCAAATAATCCACGGTATCATTAGAAGACGATATGAACCAAGTAGAACTATGTAGCTCCAATGGCGCCATATTGCAATCGTATTTGATATATTGCCGACAAAACAGAGAGTGGGAGATGAGCTCCTGAAGCATTTCTGCCGTGAATTCGCGATACTTTATCCGGAAGCTGAAATCTTGGCCTGATGCAGATCGGACATCCTGAAATGCAAATAACCAATATTTATTTTACATCCTAACATAATTTTAAATATATATTTCGAATAAATTGGTTTTCAGATAAAAGTTTTAAGGTTCACATCAAGTTTGATTCTCCATAATAGATGGAATTTTATGACGAGCAATAAAAGTTTATCGGGAAACAAGAATAATTATTTACCTACATGCTTTTAAGGATTTATCGTTACATTCTGGAAGGAGAAAAGGTCCAATGGTCACTATCGCTGAATTTGGATACTAAAATTTACGAGAAAATATATACCCTAGCTTTTAAGCTGGTCTATCAAGTCCTCTCAATGACAAAGTAGTTGCAAGCAGCAGAGGACCAAATTGACTCTCAAAATGTAGCAGGCTTTTATAGTTCAACACATTTAAAATAATACATACCACTTGGCTAGGTAGATTATGTTCAACAACCGTGGTAGAAGAATCTGCGTCGATTTGAAATTCGCACTTGACATGTGCCGGTGGGAATTTGCCGTTGCCATCGATGTCGATGAGGTACACGTCGTTTCTGGTGTAGCCGAGGAGGGCTAGCTCCTCGCATGTCTTGCGAAATGTGGCGAAGTGACAATTTACCCCTATGTATCCTGTAAATAACAAGTTTAAAAAACTTAATGATTTCCTGATGCTAATTCGTGTTTGTTTTGCAAATACGTGTCGCGCACGCATTGCTATTCAATAATGAAAATGTGCATTAAACAGTTATCTTATCCTATTTTCTTCTATGTGTCACCCTCCAAAAAAATACATTTAATTTCTCCCATATGCCGAAATGAGATGGATTGGAGTTTATTTGTCTTAAGTAGTAGGTATACTTATTATAAGAGCGTCCAATGTTGGCATGCACTTTTCCGGCTTAAAGCTTGGAGCAGATGCTTGCAGGTATTGGGTCTCGTGCAGGGGTCCAAGTATTCTGTAGTCATCTCTATATCCTCGCCCACCAGTCGCTCCGTGTTTACAATAATATTTTAACGGTCATATAAAGACTATTCAAGACAGTAAAATAGTAGGCTGCCAACATACCAGTTTTCTCACAGTCGCAGATGACCCTGTCTTCTCTGATGGAGCAGATGCCGCCGTGTTCGCAGGTGTTGGGCCTCGTGCAGGGGTCCACGTATCTGCAGTCGTCGATGGCCACTTCGCCGACAACTCGCTCCGTGTTTATTACGTATCTGCAATGATCGAATTTGAAAACATTGCAAACGTTTTGAGGTTTTTTCAAGGGACTATAGAGTCTACACATTTTAGTGTTTTCTTAGAAGGACTTTCACTTGGTTTTTAAAGGGAACATATGTGATGCACTTGGTGTTGCAAGCGACCATCAGCTACGGTAACCAGCGAAGAAGTGTTGATGATTGTTTTCCTTTTATGTTGAATTTTCAAACATTTGTTTTTGATAGCTATTGAAAGTTTTGTAACTTTTCATTTCTCAAGCATTGAAAGTGGTTTATTGTTTGTCTATGAAGCGGGTTGAAAGTTATACGTTTCGGCCCCAGGGAGTTTTACTTTCCAGCCATATTTCATCAATTTCACATATTATTCTTACTGTACAAATAACTTATTCTCGGGGAAAAAAATAAAATGTGTACCTTGGTTCTATAAGGAGTCCATTGATTTTAACATTCCTCATGCATCCGATCAGGCCCAAGTTGGCCGACTTAAGACCGCTACCAATGACTATTTTGTCTTGAAGACTGAAGTCCAAACCTAAAAAAATAATAGCCTGTTCAGTGTTCACAAACAACCGAAATTATACCTTAATCATTTTTTCACACCACCTTTTTTAAACAGGGCTTTTTTTGCCTCCTAGGAGGGATCAAAGTGGCAGTTTTTGTTCTAATAATTTAGATATACTTATTAGGTCATCGCGCCATATTCATGTGATTGAGAGAATTATCCTTTATAAATTAGATGAAAAATACTTACCAAACATTTGTGCTGGTTTATTATTATGGTCCACAGTCAGCTTGAATCTTCCTTTAGTATATTCTAATTCGACAGTGTGCCAATCATTGCTAGCATTAAATTTTACGGACTTCAATACAGTCACATTTTTTCCTACGTCTGACACTAGCTCAAATCTTATTTCTTCTTTTACCATCCTCACCTAGAAATGTATGAATAATATAATATGGCGGTGAAAATTACGTGACTAACTATAAACGCCAGGTTAAAAATATTAGCAAAAATACTATCATTTATTAGAAACTTCCGTTGGCGTCTTTATATTTCGTTTCATATAGCGCATTACCTGTGCAGTTTATTACATATTTAAGAATATCGTTAATAAAATTGAAGGTACCTAAAAGAATCTTGGCCACGGCTACTCAAATCAAAACCAGAGGAATCCAAAGCAACTAGCAACTAGTTCATGTCTTTTATTGCAGTGCAACTTGAGGATAATTACCCAAAATATTAACTGACGTAGAGAAGGACAAAAGGAAACTTAATAATGTTAAGTACTACGTTTAAAAGATAAGACTGTATACGAGCTGTAGATTGAAATATTAATTTTATCTCACCTCCCAATAGCCTTGACCAGAAGCAGTCGTAGTCTCGCTATAGGCCAAAACTGCCATGTTCTTGCTTGTTTTGAACTCAAATATTAAATTAAAGCTATGCGTGTTATTATGCACAGGCCACCAAATATGTGATGTTGCGAATGGATAAGTAATTGGTATCACTTCTATATCGATTTCTTCAAACTCGGGATCAAGAGCTCCAATGTAATGAACCTTAGGATTGTTCTGTTTTAACACGTAAAGTATCGACACGTCGTTGTAGTATACATATTTGAGATTACCAGCGAAGTTATTGAATGATTTCAATCCTTTCATCTTGTGTAAATCAGGTCCACCACCTAAATAAATTTCCGGATCAATATAGACAAACTTGGCTTCCCCGGGAGTCTCATAAGTTTCTATCACGCCATTCAAGTAAACAACGAGTATCTTTTCATGAAGAGTTACTGTTAAGTTATGCCATTGGTTGTCGTTGACATTGTGGCCAATGTAGTCGTCTATGGGACCGTCTCCGAGGTCTATTTGGAAGGCAACTTTCCTTTGATGGACTGAGAGAGCTATGTAATGATGCTTGTCGTCGATTTGGCCGCTGGCGTAGAAAAGTGCTGAGTCGTCGAAACGTGTCTGGAAATTTAATAAGTGGAAATGATGTCTTGAACTCGAACACAAGAAGCTGAGCGAATACGGTCAAGTGAACAGCCGTGGCCGCGTTCTTGAAGACTTCAAGAAAAGCAGCAAAATCAAGACATAAAATCATGTAACGAGATACGTTATCTCATAATTAACCCCAATGAATGTCATCATGTAACTGAATATCGTTCGACAACCTCCCGATCATGTCCAATTACAGACCTCGAGCAATTATCGGCTCATTACGTGACTTTTAGTCAGCTTATTCTGGCCAAGCTCAATAAACGTAAATGATGACATGCAATTTTATATATTTAATGTTATTAAAGCTTTAAAAGTATGCCTACTTTTCTACAATTATTAACAACCAGAGGTTCTATTATATACTCGACATAGTAACAGGCTAAGAACTAGCTGTGAAATGGCTATTTTATCATAAATTTTTACTAGACTATCCTGACGATTCTTTATTTTTAAACTTCTTTCTTCTTTATTTGTCATGACTATTCTTTATTTCTCTACCGCGCATAATAGGCTAACAGCCGTATAATATTGTAAAACTCATTATGTTTTTTTCGTATAGTGGTTTTCCATAGATTCTTATGTGTAGTGTGGCTGCGGCATCATTCGAAAGGGCAAAACGATACTTCTTGGTTAGGCCCTCAGGAGTCGTTATTAAATAATTACTCAGGTATATAACTTACTTTAAAATGCAAGCTGACCCTTGTATTGGTGGAATGCACCCGGTCCTTCCAATCATACACCCTGTATGACACGTAACTCGACCCTCGAAGAGTCAGCACTGTGGCAGCTGCAATGTCATCGTTGACGTAATAGGTTAGGAATGAAAATTCCTGGGCTGGCCACTTAGAAAAGATAAGTTTTCTCATTTATCAGAATCCAGAAACTTTCAGTATGACCCACGTACCACAACCACATTACTGGTTTCAGTGCTTCCGATCAGTAGATGGAGCATAACAGGCATGCATATGCAGAAAAACAAGATTTGTCTCATCGGATTCCGAAAGTTAAGAACATTGGACTGGAACCTAATTTCTAGCTGAGACTTTTACCGGTTCAGGCTGTATCAATAGTGAAACAAATTTTCTAATGTTGATTTATTTTCCAGAACAGAAAAGACATTAAAGAAGTGGATGTAAAGCTCGCGAAATCTGTAAGTACTCTAAGTAGTGAGCGTGAATTGTCACTTTACTAGGTTTCATTATGTGAGATCTAGCATGCAGTAATCTATGACGTAATACATTCCCAATTATAAGGTGAAAGTGGATAATTATCGCTTTTTGTATGTACCTATTATAAATAGTTTACGATGTACAGGTAATCCGGAAATTGGTGTTACGTGGAGCTATCACTATCACCAAATTTGAACAATTTAGATAAACCGGTTCGCTTGTTTTTGATGCACCATCGTGCACACTTTTTACTGATCACTTATAGACCTTATTGCACAGATATACGGTTCAACGAATGTCAGTTAGGATTGTTGCTGTTAATATTTTAAATAAGGATGGTTTCGTTTTTAGTTCCGAAAAGTCCAAACCTCAGGCTGATTTTAGATATGTTTAAGTTTTTCTTGGATTTTCCTCACGTTTGAATATGTTTTCATATTTACTATCGCGGATCCATTTAATATGAGATGTTTAAGTTTAGATTTATACTAAACATGACTTTGAAATAGCTATTTACCTAATTACTCCGGGTACATTTGGTTGAACGTAAATTATTTTACTCACTGTAAAAGTCGCACAAGTCCTCTTCATATCTAGTTCCAAAGCAGTCACACCTATACCCATTGTACTCATTAATACATCTCGACCCTTGGAAGCATAGGTTCTCTAGCGTCCTGCATTTGTCTATACAACCTTCCTTGACGTTTTCGTGTTTAGTTGCGATTAGTGGTACAATGGGAAGGAGGTCTGAGGCCGCCTTGCCGGAGCTTAGGACCATGTCACTGATGCAACCCACGAAGGATTCTATGATGTATTTGACCCCGTGGAGCTTTTCTTCTGAGCTTAAACCTGGAAATACAGAGGTAGGTACCTACTTATAACGAAGATGGTTTACGGACCGATGTGCCGCTGGAAATTTTCCAAGTTTGCGAAGTTGTGTCAAAAGCAAATTTCGGAAAGTTTTCGTATTTTTCCATTTCCAAAATAGAACTTTCGTTAAAATTTCTGTGAACATTTACAACTTCTGTATGAAAGTTTTTCGCATCTTGCACGTCTGCTCTGGAGGTACTTAATTTGCATCGGCGCATATATCGTTAAAATACACTAATATGTCAATTATTAATCTCTGTCTGTCAATTGTTAATCATTTCTTCAAATCGCGTTATTGTAATCCTTTCAAATCAATTAATTTATTAAATGTCTTCAGGACAATCTACATCAAGCAACAAACCTCCTGGCTTATTTATCTAAATTAGCAATTTATTAAATTACAGTATTGCTATCATTATCATTGTTATCATTGCTACTCGTATTTTCAATAATAATGCTTACCTCCGATGAGTATAACAGATGTCAAGTTATCAGTAATTCCATAATTTGTATCGAAGCTTAAACCCTGAAAAAAGAAAAGAGTTCTTAACATGTATTTTTAAACATGTTTTAGTCTTAAATAGTTAGTTAAAAAGTAAAACGTAGTGGTCGTAATAACTTACCTTGAGGTACACCTCTTCCTTCATCTGGTCCACTTTGGCTATGAGTCGTGCGCCGTGTACGTCTATTGTGACCTGCACACTGTGCCACTGGTCCCTGTTCAGGGCGCGGCCAACCGTCACGGATGTCAGGTGTTTACCGAATACGTGGACCACTGGAAGATTTTAGGATACTATACAATGGTTCTTAGAAAGGTCACTCAAACGCAATGTGCACTCAATATTCAGTATACAGTTATAATAGCTAGAGGCAATGTTTGCTTTTAGCATACAATACTTCGACATTAATACCTATAACAGAGATCAGGTTGGCGTATGTTTAAAATTAAAATCTAGTCGCAGTAGAAATTACAGATTTAAGTGTGAGACAAGAAAACCCGCATGCGGCTTGATTTGCTGACCCTTAACCTACAGCATTTCACCCGCCCATCCCAGCTAACATTTTTTTGTTAATATAATTGTAAAGATATACCTTTTAGTTCTCCTTTCTCCACAATAACATATAAAGCGTATGGCTGCATTTTGAACACAGGATTCTTGACATTGTGGTAAACTAATAGACCATGAGGTAGCCTCGTGCGAAACTTAAATGATATTTCTCTGCATAATCTGAAAAAGTAGAAATTTTTAATAAGTTTTTTAATTATTTGAATTTCAATACAAGCTTTTGTCACCAATACTTTATTCAATAGTCATCGAAGCGACTCTAAAAAACCCAAACTCACTGAGGTTGAGCTCAGTTCCAATCGGCACTTTCAGTAACCATCCTCAGATCAGCTTGATGTTATCATAATATTGTATGGTTTTTGTCTGCCATAAATATACCACATTTGTGGCCAATTAAGTAAACATCAGAAAGTCAAAAAAGAAAGTGTTGACAAACTTAATTACGCGCCAAATTAAAAGTTTGTAAGAAGTCGAGTCGCAGGGATCGGCGGAATGGGCGATATCTTCCTCATTATTACTGTAAGTATAAGTATGCCATATATTTCTTACCTTAACTGAAACCTCTGTATAATATCACCATCCAGTTGTATAAACGTGTTATTCTCCGCAAACATAAAGGTCCTATGGTGTCCAGATTCCGCGAAAGTCAGGAATCGGTCGCGGTCGCTCGGCGGTATGGGCGGTATGACAGTCGCGTATGTGGAGGTCGATATGTTGTATGTGGAAGCACTGGAGGCTGTTGGAGTTAATGCTAGCGTTGTTGGTGGTAGAACTGTTGATTGGATAAAATGCGTTTTGTTTGAAATTTAATTACTGTTAAACTTAGGGCCCCATGGATGTACCTGGCGTTCTAGCATAAGTTGCGTTCTCGCGCGCGAGTCCATACTTGAAGTCGCGCTTGATGTATGGAGTCGCGCGCGAGAACGCAACTCATGCTAGACCGTCTGGTCTACAAGTACCTACTCGTAAACTGGCCAACAATAGTTCCTATTTAATGTAAAATACTCACTATAATTTTATAAGTACACAGGTAACAGGATCTGAATAAAGGATGTGATAAATGTTAACGTAAAGGCTTGGCTTAAAGTATGATGGTCCTAATATGGATGGTTCGTTTTCTATGATGAATTATCGGTGATCAGGTGATGCTTTCTATAGAATACCTACGAACAGGGATCGGATACCGGTATTTTTTGTATGGGAACGGAAACGGTATTTTTTCGTTCTTTGCTAATTACTTCATTTCTAATTGGGCAATCTAATAATACGAAGTCGTAACCTACAAACACAACCGAGTGCTACATTTCGAGTATAAAATAATTCGAAAAATATGGTTATTTCTATGTTTTTGCAAAAAACCGGTTCCGATCCCTGCCTACGAAGTGTCGAACGCGTCATACTTTTAGGTGTGTGTCTAGATAGAAATCTCAAGTTTTACTTCTTATAAATAATTCAATAATTTGATAGGGGTTGCTCCCCATGTCCCTTAGTAAGTTTAGTACTAAGTTAATTGTAATGTAATTCTATATAAAAATAAACAGTTTTTTTTATATATAAATGCTCTTCAATTAGAAGGTTTCCCTTAACTCAACAACTACAGGAATCTTACCTTTCTCATCTGGAGTGAGGTCCACGGGCAAGCTGCTTTCAACATCAGCTGTCCCACATAAAATGTGAAGTGCCAGCCAGCTTACTAGGATCCCTCTTCTTTGCCACAGACCCATTCTGTGTGAAGGTCATTTATCTGGGGATGAACACGCGACTAGGGATAGTATTTTATTTATTTGGGATCACCAACAGACAATACATCATGGAAAATTATTTGTAGATTACATAACATTAAGGGTAGATGCTTGTCCATATTATAGGTAACCACAGCTTGTTCCAGTGTCTTAGGACATACAATATAGGTACATTAGGACATTTAGACTTAAGCTAATAATAAATATAACTTAACAAATTTTAAATAGTAGTTTATGCAACAGTGATATAATAAGGGTTCTTAAAATTCAAGGGTCGAAGTTACAAAACGAGACGTAGTCGAGTTTTGTAAAAAAAGACCCGAGAATTTTAAGAACCAATTATGAGCTGTTGCATACATTACTTTTTCTATGACAGCTGCAGCAAAAAAAAAAAAAAAAAAAAAAAAAAAAAAAAAAAAAAAAAAAAAAAAAAGTTATTATTAAAAAAAAGAGTTATTATTAAAAAAAAAAGTTATTATTAAAAAAAAAAGAGTTATTATTAAAAAAAAAGAGTTATTATTAAAAAAAAAGAGTTATTATTTAAAAAAAAAAGTTATTATTTAAAAAAAATTGAGTTATTATTTAAAAAAAAAACAGTTATTAATGTAAATGAAAACATACCTCTTTCAATCAAGATGATCGGAACTTGTATCTTTAAAAAAAATAAAGCAGTTGTATTATACTCATAAGATGACTGCTAGCAGTCATCTTATGAGCCTATAGACAAAGCATTCAAATGACATTGCTTTAGATATCACTGTCAGTCATTTAATTGACACATTTAAGTGCTGGAGTAGAAAAAGAATATAAGGAAATTGTGACTAGGTATTAATTTGCACTTTGCGACAGAAAAGTGACGAAATAACATATCATTAACATTAACATAGGTAATTTAGGAGGAAAGACAATATTATGATGAAAACATGCAGGGAGATGAAGATAGTAGATAATTAAAAGTCAAAGAGACGCATCTACTGATATGGAAAAATATTATATGATTATAATATTGGCGACTATGTTATTGTCACACAATTTTTGATATCCCGAGTGGAATCGCCACAGAAGTGGATATACCTACATTATACAACTGCCGCGTGACCCAACAAAGAATACAGGTAGTCCTACTTACCACCAACGGTCACTCGGAACATCTGTCGAAATTTCCTTAAAAAATCTACTTCCTTTCTTCGCACCCAAAACAATCATTATAACCATTATAATCCTTAAACCTTTACTCGTAGAGTTTAAAATAGAACCCTTTTAATTCGCATAGGGTATCGGGCGGAAATGTGAGTCGTGTGGGCAACGGAAAGTGACCAATGTAAAGAGGTCCGCCTTGCCTCTGTCTTTTCTTAATAAGACGGAGGTCAAAGCAGGCCTTGCAGAAATGTCATGGGCCAAGGATCCTTGGTTTTGCTTAGGAGCTAAATTGGCTCAAATAACTGTAGCCCTCCAATGTCGGTTGACACATCGGTTTTGAGGTGTCTGGATTTGACATTTTTACCAGAATATCTTAAGGGTCTCTTTTATCATAATAACAGTATCGGTAAAGGAAAATTGTATCCCTCATTGATCGCTAAGAAATATATAGGTAAGAGTATAACTGTACTTACGAATATGAATATATGTAATTTGTAATCCTTTTATAAAAACCAGCATTAAACTTTTTATATCAACTAACGCAAACTACAATCATGTTTTGACACTAAAAATATTATTTAGACTAAAAATATTATATTTTTAAAATGGTTTAATTGTGAAACACTAAAATCGGCACCGCTAGTAGAAACAAAACACAAACTTTTTAAATATTCAAACATAGAACGCCCCGTTTTTTTATTTTAATATTTTTTAAATCTCGTTCGGGATGGCACTGGCCGCGTCCCCGCCGCAGTACTGAGGCGGTTAACTGAGTAATCACACCGGCAATTTGTTCATGGGTCACAGTTGCTCCCAGACTAAGGACACACGGGGTTAGAAAGAGTTTCAATAAATCTATTGTGGGCATTATTATTGTATTATTTGAGCGCGCGTTCGATTTGTCTAAATTAGAGTTGACTGTACAGTAATGATACTGAAGTCACGTGCGCTCTCATATTGCTTACACTTGCTTGGTTGGTACCTATTGTAGGTAACAAGGTTTTGAGATGAAGCCTGATTTGAGCATGAGTAGGAATTAAGTTAGACAGTTTTGTCAAATATCTTAATTATCTATATATTGACGGACAGATTAACGTCATACAAGTGCCTATAATAATGACCATTATCTACTTGTCATTCATAAAAACTTAATACACTATCAATAATTTTGTAAAAATATGGAAATTCACTTGAGATCACTTTCGCATTTAGAAAACGTATTTCCATATTTAAATAAACCGGTAATGAAAAACGCTGCATCTTTTTCTAATAGTACATACATAGTTCAATGTAGAACATGCCTAATGTCTTCTTCTCATTGTTATTTATGACATAAATCGAAAATCGTTACATGCTCTCGTTATTGCTCTTGCATATTCGAACAGAGAACTATTTTCGATTTTTTGATGTTGGCGGCAGTGCCCACTCTTTTTTGTTGCTATTTAGTCTTGATTAGTACCTATGTGTGTGTATGTACGTATCCTAACATAACACGCGTGTCATAATGTCAAAGGGTAACACAATAACTAATTAGCTAAATTAGTCGCTCAATCGCAGCAAGGACAATGCAGTATGCATTGTATATCTGGATGCAAGTGCAACTGCAGTCCAGCAAATCGTCTCCCTTTAAAGGCGGCTAATTAAATGTAGGCGTGGAAGGTTGCCCATTGAAACTTTGAATTTCATTGGCATACATGGTTCTCCAGACTGCATTCACATTGATGTTCCCGGCTAAGTTTTAGTTCCACCGAACCGTCACTCACCGTTAAAATGTTCGCTAATAAACATGGGATGAAAGGCACCCATTTCTCAGGAGATATTATGAAATTATACAAAAAAAAAACATGTTTAAACCAAATTTTAATTGCTAATTGGTAAAAAAATACTTGGAAAGTAAAACTGTCCGAAACGGACTTTATCACTTACAACCCGTTTCATAGATAAATATTGAGCCACTTTCAGGGCATGAGAAATGAATTGTTGTATGGAAAGTCTCATAGTTCTTTGCTGGGTCACGATGATCAGTCCATCAGTTGTGATTGGAACAATTGGTCAATGGGGAATAGGGCAGAGCTAAGTAATCAATTTCTATGATTAATGGAAAAAGAAGGACTTTTTAAAAACTACTGTTAAAATAGTCTATCGACAAATATGTACCTAGTCAAGTTCCTCCTACCGCTTTTGGGCCTTAAAAAGTTAAAATCACATGAATTGGCATAACTATGTCCCTCGGGCCATAAATACGAATTGATTGAAACCTCTTCCTTCAAAAATAACTTCGACACTACAGTTAGGCTTCGTATAATTTATGCATAAATAGACACATACATAATTAACCTACACATTTATGACCCTTAATTTTAGCTTTATCTTTTCCGTAAGCCAGTATATTGTGCAAAAATGAATCGTTTTTGACTGGGTGGGTGACAGCGAAGGTCTCCGTTCCAGTCTGGCCAAAAATCCTTTCGTATATACATGTCCAGCTGTTCTGTCTGCAATAACGTAAAGCAGCTTTGCAAAGGCCAGGCTAGCTAATCTGTTGACAATTCGATTGTTTGTTTTGTACCGTTAAAAATTAACAACAATGAACAAACCTACGTAAGAGAACCTTGTTTGAATACTATATCCAATTTCGTGATCGTTATAAAGTTTATATTTTTTTATTGATCAACTTTCTTGCCTATTCTACCATTCATAAGCAATTTCTTACGCTTTCGTTTCATTACAATATTTGCTTACGATTTTACTTTACTTTTACTATTATAGTTATTATAACAATCTATTATACCTACATATTAAAAAAATATGCTTTTTAACGTTTTTTGGTTTATTGAATAGTACTTTACGCGCGGCTTTTTAATGGTTTCGTGGCCAAAGCGGCAATAATGTAACAATGTATCGTTTCGTCATGCCAGGGTCCATGTTCGTCTGTCCCCAGCAATGTGCATTCAATAACTAGGGCTATACATTTAATTAAATTTAGAGGTCAACACTAAGCAAAACCTTTTTTTTTTTCAAATAAGGAACAAGAAAATAAAGTTCCGGTCCAGCAAATAATTCGAACAGTGCAATTAATTTTGGCGGCATATATATGTAGCATGTAGCACATGTGCGCGGAATACCTACATAGGTGGTGTCGTGTCGCCCCGGGCCTAAAGTTGAGAGGTACCTATACATTATATTTATGTACCTACTCGTATGTCTGCGGGTGAGGAAGTTACTTTGACAAATTTCAAGTATGGCAGACTCTTGCACGTATGTTGCATTTGTCTAAACGTATCTATACATATAAATGTAGCCATAATAGTAAATCATGACCTCAGTTGCAATTACACCTGCATCGAAGAAACATGTCTTTTACTGTGTAACCTACCCTTACATTCAAAAATGAGCTTTAACCGAAGGAACATATGGTCCAAAATCGAACCGGATCAAGTACGGGAGTGATGCAGGCGGCCGGCCGGCGAATACAATAGGGAGCGCATTCCTTAAGAGATAAGCGGAGTTGTTTACGTCGTTTAGTGAAGATTTAAGTTATGTTAAATAATTATTGATTTATAACGAACAGGAAAGTGATTGCAAGTGTGATTTACAAACTATTTGGCGTGAAAAAACTTCGTGTGTTGGAACTATTGACTTTGATACGTAGTGACAATTATCGGATTGACTATAAAGATAATAAATAAGTGAATAAATTACTAAAATGGCTCCAATAACACCCGAACAAACTCAGTTAATTACCAAGTTAGAAGATGTGGCCATTATGATACAAAAAACGCAATCAAACATAAAGAAGTGTCCAAAACAACGGCTAACCGAGGGTTATGTTAAACAAAGGATGAAAATGCTTGAGGATTATTGGATTATGTTTAAACAAGCACACAATAGTCTCATGCATTGCACACCGCGTGAACAACGAGGAGATATCAAGTATTTTCTTAATGAAGATTACTATACTGTGGAAGACCTTTACCTCTGTTTGCAAGCCGACTTAACAGATTTATTGAGTAAGTGGGAGTCAGATAAAAAGTCAATGGAGTTATCTACTATGTCAACGTCGTTCCATGATGGGCAATTACCGTTCGTAAATCTGCCAAAAATCCAATTGCCGACCTTCTCAGGGAAATATGAGGATTGGCCCACATACCAAGATTTATTCACAGCCCTCGTGCACAACACAAAATTGACAAGTGTACAAAAGTTACACTATTTAAAAACAAGTGTCTCTGGTGAAGCAGAGACATTATTGCGGCATGTACAAATAACAGAAAATAATTACACACAAGCATGGGAGTTACTTAAGAACCGTTTCGGTAACAAAAAGATGATTGTTAATTCTGTATTAAAGAAATTATTTGGTCAGAAGAAGATTCAAACCCAATCTGCTAATCAAATAAAACAGTTACTTGATACCACTATGGAATGCATCAACAGTTTAAACAATTTAAACGTAAGCACGGACTCTTGGGATCCGATAATTATCTTTCTCGTTGGGCAGAAGTTGGACGCTGAATCCGTTAAAGACTGGGAACAATCTGTGCATAAGGACAGTTCAGAAGACATGCCTAAGTGGGAGGAGTTACAGAAGTTTCTGGTGGCTAAGTTTCGCACATTGGAGATGGCCGCAGCAGTTTCAGTGCCTACACGTGATAAGTCACAAACTCCCAAGACATTTCACGTCGCTGAGCACGAAGAAGAAGATGAGAGTTTGTTTCAATGTGCACATGCAAGCGTAGCTTCACAGCCTACTTGTACCTATTGTAAAGGTGAACACTACATATTCAACTGCAAGGAATTTACTCAAAAATCAGTGGAAGACAGACAGGATTTCGTGAGAAAGAACCGATTGTGCTACAACTGCCTAGTTCCATACCATAATGTCTTTCGATGCAGACAAAAGACGTCGTGCAGGGTCTGCAGAAAAAGGCATCATTCTCTTCTGCATCAAACGAGAGAATCTAATGAAGAAGTAGCTGCTACACAACCACCATCACAACCGGAACCTGACACAAAACTTACAACCTTGCACGTTTCCAAACAACAACAGAGTCGTAAAATGTTACTGGCCACAGCACAAGTAGCAGTAAAGTCGAGCGATGGTGATACACACATACTTCGAGCTCTAATCGACCCGTGCTCAGAGGCTTCATTTGTATCAGAACGAGTAGTACAATTACTAGGTTTGTCAAGAACCAACATCAGTGGAGTCGTTTCTGGACTTGAAGAAAGTACACAAATAAATGTCAAGCATATGGTCGATGTTACAATTGCATCAAGGTATGAAAACAAGAAGATTGTGCTAGTTTCAGCTTACGTTTTAAAGTCGGTATCCACATATTTGCCTTCGAAACATATTTCGATAGATTCTCAGGCCATTGAAACATTGAAATTGGCTGATCCAACCTATGACACTCCCAGCAAGGTGGATATGTTGCTCGGCGCAGAAATCTACTGTCAAATTATTCAAGAAGGTTTAGTAAAAATGAATGATGGGATAGTCGCTCAAAAAACTACTTTAGGGTGGATACTAACAGGTCGAAAACAAATAGAAGCACAGAGCGACGAACACAACGTTACAACATTACACATAGCAAGAATGGTGGCTGAAGACAACGATTTACTACGGAGGTTCTGGGAGATAGAAACTGATGTGTACAAGAAAAAGAAAATACTGACAAAAGAAGAAGAACAATGCGAAGAGATATACAAAAAGACAACTAAAAGAGATGAAAGCGGAAGATATACGGTACACTTACCATTAAAACAAAACGTTAAAGAAACAGTTGATCTATGTGGTGATACGAAACAACAGGCTGTCAATCGATTTAAGAGTCTGGAAAGAAAATTTGGAAAAGACGAC
This sequence comes from Cydia amplana, assembly GCF_948474715.1. Taxonomy (NCBI): domain Eukaryota; kingdom Metazoa; phylum Arthropoda; class Insecta; order Lepidoptera; family Tortricidae; genus Cydia; species Cydia amplana. The sequence goes on along the minus strand of NC_086079.1, from coordinate 13,197,644 downwards.
AAGTTAAAGAAGGAATACACAAAAGTTATAAATGAGTACAAGGACATGGGACACTTGCGAAGATCAGAAAAACAAGACGATGACAATGCACTGTATCTTGCTCATTTGGCTGTAATTCGAGAGGACAAAGACACTAGCAAAGTGCGCGTAGTCTATGATGCTTCTGCTAAGGGCTCACACGGTCATTCTCTCAATGACACCATGATGGTAGGACCGGTTTTACAACCCGATCTTCGGAGCCTAGTAGTAGCTTGGCGAAAACACAAGATTTGCGTCGTAGGAGATATCGTAAAAATGTATAGGATGATAAATATGACAAAAGAACACATAAACCTGCAACGTATTGTCTGGCGAGATAGACCGGAGGATGAGTTCGAGAGCTATGAGTTAACAACTGTGACATTTGGGACCGCTGCAGCGCCATTCTTAGCAGTCCGTACATTAAACCAATTAGCCGACGATGAAGCTCACGAATTTCCTGAAACTGCGCCAGTAATAAAGAAGTCGTTTTACATGGATGATCTAATGGTAGGAAATGAAAACATAGAAGAAACGAAGAAAATGTGCCAAGAAATTAAAGAAATAATGAGAAGAGGAGGATTTCAAATGCAAAAATGGTCTAGCAATTCAGATGAAGTTTTAGAATATTTGAAAGAAGACAATAGTACAAGAGACACGCTAGAAATCAAAATGGACAAAATAATAAAGATTCTTGGCTTAACCTGGAATAGACAAGACGATACGTTTGAAATTACAGTGAACTTACCTGAGATGAGAAGTCCTATAACAAAGAGGTCTATACTTTCTGATGTTGCTCGCCTGTTCGACCCTTTTGGGTGGCTAGCACCTGTAATAATAACTGCTAAAGTATTAATTCAGAAGTTATGGTTGAGTCATCTGGGTTGGGATGATGAGTTGCCATCGGACTTGACAGACGAGTGGCTTCGGTATAGAGAAGAACGATTTGTTAGATGTATTTTCCGATATTTTTTTTTTCTTGTATAATAAATTCCGATCGTCTTTTTTCCCTGTATAAAAATTTCCGCACGCCTTTTTTCCCTATAGATATATTTCCTGGTATATATAAATCTGAACGCCTTCTTTCCGTATAGACATATTTTCCGATAGATTTATTTTCTGATACACAAATATCTGAACGCCTTCTTTCCCTGTATTTTTTTAACATAATGCAATATTTTATAGTCCTTAATTTTACTAGGGGACAAATTCCCGGCTGTCTTTTTTCCTGATCAGAAATTTTAAAATAGATATGATTCTTGATAGAAAATTATATAATATGTATTCGCATGTTCGCAATTTTGCCCGTTTACGTTACTACCTACTTACACTACAACATAAAAGTTGACAATAAATGACAATTACAAAGTCAAAGACAAACATGTAATAAACCAAATAGACAGAAAGTTATCTACACGTATAAACTGTATAGAGGATTAATAGGCGTACTTCTGTCAAGTGCCTAACTAAGTACAACGTTTCACTCGTTTGATTTGATTACTGATTGGTAAAATTCCTTTAAAGATAACTAACCATGATACACAAAATATTCCACACAAGATTGCATACAGGGTCCAAGCAAATAAGAAGTTTTGCCCCTAGTAAAATGAATGACCATGAAATTTTTCGTTAAACAACAAAAATACAGGGAAAGAAGGCGTTCAGATATTTGTGTATAAGAAAATAAATCTATCGGAAAATATGTCTATACGGAAAGAAGGCGTTCAGATTTATATATACAAGAAAAAAAATATACCAGGAAATATATCTATAGGGAAAAAAGGCGTGCGGAAATTTTTATACAGGGAAAAAAGACGATCGGAATTTATTATACAAGAAAAAAAAAATATCGGAAAATACATCTAACAAATCCCAAGAACTGATAAATTTACAAAACGTCAAGGTTCAGCGTTGGTTAAACATGACACGAGAAGATGATCACATTGAGCTGCACGGATTTTCAGATGCATCCACTCAAGCTTATGCAGCCGTGACGTACCTGAAGGTTGTTAGAGGTGGTGTAGTATACGTCTCTATGATCGCGTCAAGAACTAAAGTCGCACCCCTGAAGCAACTCTCTGTTCCTAAATTAGAGCTTTGTGCTGCAGCCTTATTAGCAGAATTGATCAGTGATGTCGCAGGGCTTCTGAAGATTCCTAAAAATAAAATATTTGTTTGGACGGACTCAATGGTCGTACTGGCTTGGCTGCAATCTCAACCTAGTCGCTGGAAAACATTTGTAGCGAATAGGACAGCAGATATTACACGATTGATAGATAATGATCGTTGGAGACATGTGCAATCTGCGGATAATCCTGCGGACATCGCGACAAGAGGAGTCAAAGCGCAAGAATTAGCTACACAAGATCTGTGGTGGAGTGGGCCAGAATGGCTTAAGAGAGACCAAGTAGAATATGAAAAAAGAGAAATTGCACAAACAGAATTAGAATCAAAAACGACATGTCATGTACTTGTAGATGAAAAGCCTATATGGGAGAGATTTTCAACAATGTCACGAATGAAGAGAGTGCTAGCTTATTGTAGAAGAATGTTAACCGGAAGAAGAGAGCTAGAAGAGAGTAAACACTTAACAGTTAAAGAAATGGAAAAAGTGGAAGAAGAATGTATAAAGTTCTATCAAAATTTAGTATATGGAACAGATATAGACGATTTGAAGAAAGATGGAAGAGTTAAGAAAAGAAGTACCCTAATCACACTTGCACCATTCTTAGACGAGAAAGGTTTGCTAAGAGTGGGAGGACGTCTTCAAAATGCCTCAATGTCTGAAGAGACAAAGCATCCAATTATTATTCCACGCAACCAACATATTACCAAATTAATTGTTAATGAGGCCCACACTAGAACACTTCATGGTTGGAACCAGTTAATGATGACTTACGTGAAAACCAAATACTGGGTTATCGGCTTAAAGTCATCCATTCGAAAATGCATTTACAATTGCAAAAACTGTGTCATAGACAAAGCTAAAGTCAAGAATCAGTTCATGGGCCAGCTGCCAACAGTCAGAGTTAACCAAAATCGACCCTTTGTAAATAGTGGCGTGGACTATGCTGGACCCATTTTAATGAGAACCTCTAAAGGCCGAGGACATCATGCGATCAAGGGATACATTTGTTTGTTCGTATGCATGGCCACTAAAGCTATTCATCTTGAGGCTGTATCGGATCTGACTTCCCAAGCTTTTATAGCTGCTTTTAGAAGATTTGTCGCGCGCAGAGGCCATTGTAAAGATATTTGGAGCGATAATGGTACCAATTTTATTGGTTCTGCTAAAGAGTTAAAAGGCATGTTCGAACCTGGGAAAAACAATTTAGCCAGCGAGGTGGCAGAACTGCTAGCTACTGAAGGGACAACGTGGCACTTCATACCCCCAAGAATGCCTTCATACGGAGGCCTGTGGGAAGCGGGAGTTCAGTCTGCCAAACGACATTTAGCTAGGGTAAATAAGGATACTAAACTGACTTATGAAGAATTAGCGACTCTGTTGACTCAGGTCGAGGCCTGTCTAAATAGTCGTCCTCTTTGTGAAATAGACAGTACCACAGGAGTCCCACTGACGCCAGGACATTTCTTAGTGGGTGAGCCCTTGGTCAGTGTTCCAGACTTAAATTACGAGCACAAAAAAGTCAATATACTTACCAGATGGCAGTTAGTACAGAAGATGACGCAGAACTTTTGGCGCCAATGGCAGAACGATTACCTTAACACACTGCAACAAAGATATAAGTGGCAAGTTGCCGTACCAGCACCCTGCATTGGAGATTTAGTAATCATAAAGGATGAAATTACGCCACCTACTAAATGGTTACTAGGGAGGGTCAAGTATCTTCATCCCGGAGCAGATAACCTGGTGAGAGTGGTAACTGTACAGTGCAAGGGAGACCACGAGCTTAAAAGACCTTTGTCAAAATTAATATTACTCCCTAAAACATTGAATGAGTAGACCTATACTAGTAGTTCTATACCTAATCAAGTACAGTGAAGTATATGGTGAAGTGAGTGAAATGATTTTGCATGTACTGAAGATCTTAAAATTTTCATCCTTTTTTTTTTAAATAACTGTGCATGCTCTTTGAATTGTTTAAATGTATTGAAAACTGTTAGTTTTGGCGGCCGGTATGTCTAAACGTATCTATACATATAAATGTAGCCATAATAGTAAATCATGACCTCAGTTGCAATTACACCTGCATCGAAGAAACATGTCTTTTACTGTGTAACCTACCCTTACATTCAAAAATGAGCTTTAACCGAAGGAACAGCATTTTACACTAGAATATACATTAGAATATAGGCTAAAGGTTTTAATTATTTACTTGGGTAATAATTGAACCATAATTTACTTTTCTGTACATAGTGTTCGTTTGTCTGTCATTTTAATTTGTCTACTCTCAATTGCTCAAAGGTTGACTGGAAGAGATCCCTTATAGGGATAAGTTCGCCTTTGTACATTGTATATACTTTCTTTAAATTGTATTTTAACCTGTCTTATGTACAATAAAGTGTTTACATACATACATACACTGAAGACTTAAAAAATGGACGACGTTTGTTGCAGATAATTATGCTTTTTGTGCATTGTGAATTAATCCCGGGGGCGTATGCTTCGTATGCTAAAAGTTCGGCGACGTTTTTTAAATTAATTTTGTAGATGACTATTTTAATTTGTGACAAAAAAATAGATTTATGCTTGAGCCTTCCATCATAATATTTCTTACTTTAGATTCTATCTGCACACCAATTTAATTTAAATTAAGACTAAACAAGAACCGACGAAAAACAAAACGAATCAACTTTAGCATAACCTAAAAGCCACCAACATTTTTATCTCCATTTCCTGTAAAGGCTTGTGTGATGTAAGTACAACTCGGCCATTATAGCAAAACCCGTGAATGCGTTACCAATTGTGCTCACTCTAAAGGTGATGAAAGATCAAGATGTGTTGGTTTTGCGAAGATGAAAGGTGGTGCAATCGAACGGAGCGATCGGAAGCAAAACAAGTGAAATATTTTTGTTGTTATGTAAGACGGAGATACAATCCGTTGGTGCGGTGAATGGCAATGATCCACTACATACTTACTCGTCTGTTTCCATGGATCTATCATTATTTAGTATGTCTCACAAGTCTCACAACAGTTTAAATTCGGTTAATAAGTACGTTTTTATTTTCTATTTGAAAGTACCTGTATAAAATATTCCAATTATTTCTAACTTATAATAGTTATAATATTTACAAATAAACCTGCACTTCATGCACAATGGCATTACTTACAACTTTTTCTGCAATACCGGCCTAATTTTGTGCTTGACATTTTGTGACACGAGAGAAGAAGAATGTAGTCTCAATAATTCGCTGCTAACATCCTATAGGTTAATCCTTCCGAGCGAATATCAAGCTAATACAAGGGGCTCTTTTCAAGCCCATGGCCGGATTAACCCAAGCATGATGACAAATGCTCGATGAAAATATCGTGTCGTCCAGTCCTATGGAGACAGTGCGTAAGACCAACTAACGCACAGGGCTCTGTCTGCGCCCATCGTCTGTTACGATTGACCCAAATATTTATGACGACAGCATACGGACAGCGTAGCCCGATGCAAATGTCGTGCGTTACGATGCTATGGAGACGGTGCCTTCAAACAGTTCAAACGGATGCACCGGGAACTGTCTGCGCCCATCGTCTGTTACGATCGACCCAAATATAACGACAATATACGGACCGGTTGCCGGAAAACGTATGCCGGTTCATTAATGCCAACCAGAGCTTGTATTCTAATGCAATTCTATTCAGACATGATATGACTATCGGAGGGTCTATTCTTGATTGTTATTTCAATCAATGAGACGAGATTATAGTTTAGCCCACGAATCGTGCTATCAGAAAAAACTGGTTGGCTTTAGACGCAATTGTCAGTCAACTACGATGTAGTGCATAATTATATTCCATCGTATTTTCACGGAAACGTACGAACGTGTCTTGCTAGTAGTCAGTCTCGGCACAAAAAGTATTGAGGTTGACTGAAGTAGCATGACAAATACGAATGTTTCCTAGATAATATAGATAATACTTACCTATTTTTATAAAACTTCTGTACCTAGACTACTTATAGCCGGTTTTCTTGGCATCTTATCGATGTTCACACAATATTCATAGGAGATTGATTGATCTTTAAATATCATAATTTTTTTCTCAAGTAGGCATATTACAATGCGCTTATGAACGTCGAATGAAGCTACACCGGCTCCAACCCTCTTCCGGCTACACCTCTGCCTCGAGAAGATTTAAATCCTCCCTCAATTGGTATCCCAATATGGAGACCGGCAACAAACTCGGCAATTAGTACGAACTACTAGGTACGGTCAGCAAAGAAAGTGGTCTACCACTTTTCGACTCTATCAATCAGATGATAGAGTCGAAAATTGGTAGACTACTTTCTTGGCTGACTGTACGTACTTCTTTATTTTGGGACAAACAAATGCAACACTTATATTCAATGCTTATATTATGTCGAATCAATCTAACTCTACATGGCATATGCAATGACAAAGTGTGGCAATGACATCATTAATGTCAATGTTCTCACTTGTTCTTTTCAAGTCGGTGCAAAGACTGCAAAGTTAGCTTAGACGTACTCCAACAATTTAAAATTATGCTTATTCTTATCAATATGGAATATGGATAACTCCGCCCAGCGCTGACGTAATATAGTCCAGATCTGAAAAATACGTAAACAAAGTTAGTAATAAGTAAATAACTGAATAATTTTACGGTTTACACTCACTTGTTTTAAGTCACTCGCGCGACATGTTTCGGAGAGCCTAGGTCTCCTTTCTCAAGCACTAACAGTGCGAGCAGCGTTCACGACCGTAAAATTATTCAATGTTAGCATGTCTCACAACAGTTTAAATTCGAAGTAAATAACTGATAAAAATTACTCTGAAGTCGGCTGATCTGATTTGGTGATAATACGATTATCTTGAATTTAATTAACATACATCTTTCAAAACACTTTTTATCAGGCCATATGAGTACATTTGTTTATTTACGATTTTAATTGAAGGAACTGTATACTAGAAATATCTCTATCATAGCAATATAATGAATGAAAGTTAGGTCAATTCTATTAACGAAATCTACTAAGATCCAGGATGTCATCGAATTTCATATTTAGTAAACAAAAACGAAGAAGAAAAGCAAATACTCGGAAAAAATAATAAAGTAAATATTTGCCTCACTCACCCAGACTTATACACGTCACTATTGCCCAAACGTAGTCAGGACCGGAGCAAAATGCCGCCAAAGTTTCATCCTGGCTACCACACCGTCTTCCGACCAAGTGGTTATACTTAACAGTCGCGGCAAAGATCTGGTAAGATCGGTTGTGACTGCAGGTGGAACGCAGCCTGGCTGGGAACCCCCACCGCTGACGTAGAAGTCGACGTCTCCCCAGGCGATGGCCCCTTTGTTGCCGTATGTGTGGATGCACTCGACGTAGATACCATCGGTGGAAGCAATGTGGTTCCTGTTTATGAGCCAGATTGGGCTGACGGGATCTAATCCTGTAAAAATTAAATAGAAACACTGCTGTATTATTGTTGTACTATTTTCTCGCCAAATTGTGTCATTGAGGTTTGAGACCATACATATAACTTAAATTATGAAAGGTTAAACTTATGCTGACCATTGTAATAGTAGGTAATCAAACCAATTTTCACAGGTACACATGCTTGTGGCTTTTACATATTTTACAACTTTCAAAAAGGCTTACCACAATGTACTTAAGCTGTTTTTTTAGTGTAATTATATAAGTTTCACTTAATTATCACTTTTTTTTTATAAAATATGTTTTTAAACACACCTTATTAAAGCCGTATGAATGCGTAACGTCACTTTTAGTTCAGATAAATTGACTCTGACGAAAAACAAGTTTTACAATCCAGTTTTTTCTGAATATGTCGGTTTTTCGTACAGTTTTATCATGTTGTCCATTTAATTAAAAAAAGTCAAGTAGAACAGTGTTCTAGTAAATTCAATTAGAACTTGTTTTTATATTACTTATTTGGCATCATTTTATAACGCCCTTATTCATATGGATGTACAACTTTACAAACCTCAATTAGTTAATTTATGATTTATTCCTTTCATAGATTTGATTAAGGAATAAATCCAAATCTATATATTTTTTAATATACCTATTACAAGTAAGTAGGTATATTAATGCAAAGTTTTTCTGAGGTATTATGTACTACGCATTCATTAGAATCAAATGCGAGTGTTTAAGTTAAATCTCAGATGCAATCAGAAAAAATGTAAGAAGAGAGCCTATAAAGGTTCCCTTTCAGTTAATTTCAGTCATCCTACAAATTTTGAGATCTTGTTGTACCTACTTTTACTTACAAAATGTAGTTAAGCAAATATTCGCGCCCTTTCAACGCGCGATGGACTACCGTTTTTTTTCTGCGTGATAACGGTCTTGAAACGGGCCGACATTTATTTTAAAGTAAAGTATTTTAACCCTAAAATAACGGGTTGTTAACACGGTTGAAGCAAAGGACGTGTCGAGTAAAGCTTGATTCATCATGTCATGTGATAATAACACACTCGTGACGTTTGACACCGGTCTATTGATTTCGTCACGATTTCACTATTTTCACGACATAGCTATTGTGGTACCTGCCTAATAGAATTTCTATATCTAGGCTAGGCACGATACCTATGATGTAATATTTAGAATAATTGCTCATAGAACAATTATAGGCGCTTCTAGTTTTCTGCGTAAAATCATCTGGAAACGGATTTTCCCCAAGAAGTAGTTCGTTATAAATGATTGGAATTATAAAGGATAGGAATGGACGTATGCCACTGAAAGTATTGAACTCATAACATAAAATAAAAACCATAGGTAGTACTTAAATATTTACAGGTAAAGTGTCATTCTATGGAACTTGCTAGCTATGTATGTAAACAAACCGCCATATTGAAAATGTCAAAAAATATGAATTTACTAGTGACTTTTGTTTACATACATAGTTAGCAAGTTCCATAGAATGACACTTAATACGCTCGCAACGGGTGCAAGTTGCGAAAAGTTTCCATTACCTATGTTGAAATTTTTTTTCTAAAATGTGTAAAAAATGTTTCTGAAATTTTCCAATTTGGAATACTTTGCATTTAAGAAAACTTTCCGTCGACAAACACAAGTACTCTTGAGCCTATTGACATATTGAATGTAATAGAAAACAAGTTTCAACACAACACGACGATTAGTAAAATTACCTCGTTGAGGGTAAAGGTCTTGCAAGTAATCAACTTGAAAGCATACTCGTAGAGAAAACTACCGCGCTTATGTGTTAGAAAATACGCGCGACGATTGTTGTACAATTTTGAACCAGGGTCTCGAAGGGGAAGCAAGAATAAATACCGTGTTTAATAATAAACAGACGTATATTTATCCTATAATTAACAATCTCCACACAAATTCTCCAAAGTATTACAAGAAAAGTTTAACATCTTATACAACTACGTTGAACTAACGTTCGCTAGTTTGACGGAGGTAACAGCGCCATCTACCGGTACATTGGGTAAACCAGCTCCGATATGCGTTTCGTACAATTGTATAATATTATATTTAAGTACTTATAGTGCAGGGTCTCTAGAAGATGTTGTACCTATGCAAGTATGCATAATTATTAGACCGCAGTTTTACTTCTGATCTTGTAATGGTGTTCCTAGGCTTCAAGCAACCAGATGTTGCCAGGCTGAAAAGTGGTGCCGTTGAATTTTCCCCTTACAGTTCTCGTGCCTTCGAAAATCACACCTTTTTCTCTCACCTAGCTCTTATTAACATTATCTTAGAGTTGGTCATAATCATAAGAAAGCTGAAATGTCTCATGTAGGTAGGTATATTATAGGTGCGTTTTTTATTTTATATACTTTCCCAATAGGCGTTGTCTACAATCCGTTTCAGTTTTTTTCAGAATTTGCTAATAAGCTATGAGTTCTATGAGGTTATACATTTTGTTCTTACATTTACACTTAAGAGCCAACAGGAGTGGCAATTTCTCCATACAAACGTGCTCGACTGTTTCCTCCGTGGGTTTTGAAGCTAGAGCAATGATTTTTTCAACACAGATTAATATTGTCAATATCTGTGTCGGACCGTTTTGCTTTTTTTGATATTTTTGTTTTTTAAGGCGCTAGAGCCCTTCAAAAATTGCCAAAATGGCCTAATTGACTATGCCGCAATAAGAGGCGTGGTATTCAAAACTGATATCAATTAGCCAAAAAAGCAAAACGGTCCGACACAGATAATTTCATAATCATTTAGATTTCCTATTGACAATTTGGTTACGATTGGTTAAGTTTTGGAGGAGAAAACAGTCGAGTACGAAACCTCGATTTTTGAGATTTTTACGCAGGATTTTTCGCCTTGTCCTTATTGCACTAGTTTTAGGAGCCGCTTCCGTTAGCGAGGCGGGTATATTTTATTTACCTAAAATATTTAAATCTCAGCTCCTGTTTCGTCTTAACTAACTTGGGTTTACGTTACTTTTTGCAAAACAAGATCCTTTTCATCCAAATTAACAGGTACATATTATAAATAATTTACCTAGACTATAGGCGCGCTTGTTCTTGACGACGATGACTATAGCTAGACAAAGATCCTATTTGTGGCTATGCTGTGAAACCACCAACCGGTCCGAGCCATGGTTACGTAATGCATTAGAACTGTTTCTAAACAGCCTTAAATAGACAGGAACAGCTATAACGCACATCTTGAGGTTAAGGTTAGTTTAAAACATTTAAGAAGCTAATAACTTACACATCGTCTACGTTTTAAACAGGAACACAAGTTTGTTACAAAATTCTCACTTGAGCAAATCATTCCCTTAAATGTATGTTAAGTTTTTCCGACCATTAACGTTTAAATTAAACCTATGAACGCAACGTTGCAATGAAATGTTTCCATTACCTTAAAGTGAATAAATAAATATGCTTGAAAAATCCCTCAGTTCAGTTTCACTAAGTACTTACCTGTGAAAATTGGAAATTGGGAGGTCCGTAGAAAACGAAATGTTGGTGGCGTGTCAATCGCTCGGGCCTTTCATTCTTGTATATGGAGCATCAGTTCTTGTTTTTTTTGTTTAGGGAATTTCACAATATGTAAATCATACTCGTACATGTAGGTACCTACATCGATCATCCTCAAGTAGATAAATATTAAGTATTACGAAAGTCGATGTAGGTACCTACTTACATACTTTTTCCGTGCCTAATCCTAACCTCGAAAGGAAATGTGAAGCAAAGGCTTAGACATTGACTGGGTTGATATAAAGAAAAAACGGTAACTTTGAACCTAGTTTATGCATACCTACATTCAATGGGACAGCAAACCATTTAAGCCGCATTATTACTTACAATGAATCTGAATCCATTTTTATGCCCGGGGCATCGCGTGACGATAATGTTATTTATCTTGGTAACATCGTGGTTCTTCTAATTCACTATTTAGTGTCACACATGTTCGTTCTTCTCCAATTTAACTTGACCAAGATATCCGTTACAGCTTTATAAAAACGAAGGTGGTATTTATAATGGCATGTCTAAGCCTTTCGTTTCGAGTGCTGCGACTCCGAAGTCGAAATATCTGGCATGTGTGTTTTGGCTTCCGCATAGTTTAGTATTGTTTGATTGTCTGGTGAAATGAGTGCTTTGGTCATTTGTTTAAGAGCCGATTGAGATCGTTGATTTCGAAAGAATCGAGTACCTACCTACTTAGTTATTGAGATTATATGTTATGTCCCAATGTTGAAGTAAGCAAAATAGCAAAATATGAAAAGTTCACTTTTATATTAGTCATTAGAATACGAGTTAAGAAAAAGTTACTCTTTAATAACTTAAAACATTTGGTACATATTTTGATAAATACCTTAAACCTTAAAAAATCTCTATTGTTAAGTAGAATTGACAAAACTAAATAAGTAATTCTGATTTAAAATCGTGACAACGATAGTTTGCCAAGTTTACATTGTTTCTCAAGTAATTTCAACTTTCATTGCCTTTAAAACTGGTATTAACACAAACACAAGGCTACATGTGGTGCATCGCTGCGCTAGGCGTCGCCGCGCTATTAACCACAATCGATAGCAAAATTACTGTTTTTGTCAACACCATACAGGTTTAAAACGTAGCATTTTCAACAGTTGCCATGCAACAAGATATTGCAAGAAAACCGTGGTTGCGATTGCGAAACGGGCCGCGCGGCGGTGAGCGCCAGTCGCTGGCTTGAGAGAGAGGCGCTCGGTTCTCTGCTGCGCCTGAGTTGAACGCACACTCGGCGCGTGCGCCAACCGTTCCATTTTCAAACATTCAAATTGTAAGGACTAAGTGACAGTGACCGGAAAACTTGTGTTCAAAAGGGTACTCCAAGTGTTTTATCTGGACGTTACTTATACAGTGAGTGTTCTAAACGGAGATTGTGAGAATTTTTCTCGTTATTTGACACACATATGACGTGAATAACGGTGCGATCAGACTTGATCGACTCGCTAAAATCGAAGTGTTAGTGTTTCCTACAGCAGTGTCGGAATTTTTAACGGACTTGCTTAAGTAAAGGTAAGAGCGGATGTTTACAGTTATGCTTATTGTATAACTCTGCGGGAGAAAGCCTTAATGCCGCTTTATCGGGCCTTGTAACCCGGTATGCTATCAGTGTTTCTGCATAATTATGCACTTTTAACTAGTTCGAACACTAAGAGTAGTAAGACTAACAAACATGTTTTCTGCGAAGTATACATATTACCTACTAATCTAATTTTTATTAACCAGAAATATATGTACCGTTGAAAAAAGTTATATTATGTTCAATAGCCTAATTGCACAATAATTCAGAATTTTGACGAATGAGTCTGTAAATTGTTAATTGTTTTGAAAATGGTGTGCTAGATACCCTGAGGTCTAGGTATATATTATAGGTAGGTACCTGAGGGCCTACCTCGAAAATCTACAGACTTTTCGCGATAGACCCTCTGGTTAGTCAGAATAACATACTTGCAGTATATTATAATTATAACACTTAAAACTCTCGCGATTTGTACACATATAAAATGAAATTATATCGCGGTAGATCCGTTTGTGAAATGAAATATTTGCAGTGTATTTTCTATTGCTATTATAGGAACATTAGGAATGATTTACTTATCTATAGCGATTAAAGGAACTTTCTTAAGATTTGTACCCTAACTTTAAGTAGTAGGTACCTAATAGCGTGAAGAAATACCAACATCCGGAATTTAGAAATATCGTTAATCCTTTTTTTAAAGCCACATAATTAAAAAAAAAACTTTACTAATAACTTTGCAAACTTGTCTTTAAGTAAGCAAAACTAGTTTTTTTTTTAATTATGCTCAAGTTGGACTCCAACGTTTATGTCTAGCTAATGAATATTTAGAAGGTTTTTAAACGAAAATCCAAGAAAACAGTTTGAGAACTGGTTTCCGAACAATGGTGGGTGAAAAGGTCTCTGACTCATCTGGCCTGGGTTTACGGAAACACAATTGACAACAAGTACTATACAAACTTCAATGCACTATGACGTTACATCCTTATGGAGGTAATGTTGTGGGTATGTGCTTGGAATTGAGTAGCTCGAGTAAAACAGGGGCCAAGTTTGTAGCGAGAGTTCGAAGGCACGTGAAAAAAGTACTATTATTGTCTTGGTTAGGTTAGAGTAAAAATATTTTTGTTGGGGAAAATAGTGTTAATATCGCATAATTAACCTCTTTCATCTTTAATAATGATGATACAGCAAAGTTTAAACAGCAGAGGGTATGAGCCTCATACCCGCAAAAAATCTGTCTGCTTCGACATGAAATCAACGGTCAGGTACCCGCGTAGGTACATTAAAATATCGATGACTGCAATGATAACGGCGCTGACCTTTCGGATGGATTCTGACTGACCATTAAAAAAAGTTGTAATGCCACCACAAGTGTAGGTAGGTACCTAGACGTTTCGTTCAGTAAGTAAAGACTCAACAACGTTTTTATTTCATTACTTTTTTTTTAATATTACTCGTTTATTTTTCGTTTTAGTGTAGGTTAAGCATATCGAAAATGTTCTCTGGAAAAAAATTCGTTACCGAATTTTCCACTGAGGATTTTCCAGCAGGGTTTTTTTGCTGAACAAATGTTGGTCAGTTTGAGGAGTACAGCCTACAGTTTAATTTATTGCTCCTGCTATATGAAACACCCTGTATACATGTCTGTTTGCAACCATCTCTGATGTGTAAATTGAATCTTTTTAGTTGTTTTTTGCTAATTAATGACCATCGCCGCGATGACATAACTACCTAATGCATGTATCTTTTTGCGAGGAAATCGTGATTGTCCACGGTCCTTCAATAAATTTTAACTTAAATACGCATTAGACAAATTTAGTCGATATAAACTCGTTAGCTTTAGCCATTAGGCTAGGCAGGACTGGGATTTCTGTGAGATTATAGCCATTATAGGAACCCAACGTGGATGTTTTTATGGCTATAAATATTATTTATTTACATTGCAAATGTGTGCAGATTCAGCCATTTTCATCCTTAATGTTATCATTATTATATTTTTTGGTTTGTCCATAAACATTTTACAGAAGGAATTTAAAAAATAAGAATCCGTGTGATGCGTGATATCGTTTATGTTTTTCGGTGGAGGATCTGCCTTGATAGATAGATTTAGCTCATCTCTTATCAAAAATTTCAATCTGTCTTGTAACTAATTTTACATTGTGGTCATAGGTGTACGATAAACATTTGTCTTAGATAAGGTGTCCAAAAGGTTGAGTAAAGAGAAAGAGAAACTCTGTTGAGTTAAAGGGACATGACGTGACAGATATAGAAGTGTGAACTAGCACCGTAAATAAATAATGCTTGAATGTTTTACAAGTTTAAGTTTTGTTTAAACTAAGACACGCAGAGAAATTCAAATATAACATAACCTACAAACGTAAGATACAAGCTGTCGAGTAATCTAAAAAGTGGCACTCTTACCTAGTTGCCCGATTGACAAGAAATGTACGTGGGTGACGATGACGGAGCAATTACTTTAAGGCATAGAAAATTAGCTTCTTTAACAGGGTGTGTAATGCTTAATATAATTATAAAAAAACTATCATACATTTGTTATAACGCTATTTGATATATTATTATATGTTATAATGTAATTTTTATTATACATTTCCTTTGTTATATTGTGATTTCATCTAAACTGTCATTGATATAATGCCTATTGTAATATAATTTTTAAATAATATATACACATGTGCTATAATGACATTTGTTATATTATATTTTTGTATAATGTAATACTTTATACAATTTTATCAAGTATAAATACATATATTGTATAATTTTTCTTGTCATATTTCATTTAATAATAACAATAAAATAAAAAATTACATATTACTTCTTTTGCTACATATTTTATTCTAGCGGGGTCGCAGTTCTAACCTAACCTAACCAATTTTTTCATGGTTTTCGATTCTGCGGGGGCCGCAGTTCAAACCTAACCTAAACCACTTTTTTGCTAGGTATTTCATTCTACGGAGGGTCAAAGTTCTAACCTAACCTAACCCTCCTTTTGCTAGGTAGTTATTCGTTTGTGTGGAGTCGCAGTTCCAACCTACCCTAAACCACTTTTTTGCTAGGTATTTCATTCTACGGAGGGTCAAAGTTCTAACCTAACCTAACCCTCCTTTTGCTAGGTACTTAGTTATTCGTTTGTGCGGAGACGCAGTTCCAACCTAATCTAACCCATTTATGTCATGCAACTATTATGCCACACAAATAATTATGCGATATCACTTGTTATAACAAATAATATGCTTTAGAGTATGTAATAATTATGGCAATGTATATTAGACGAAGTGTAAATATACCTTATGACCATTATACCAATAATAACATTATGTGTACTGTTAATTAGCTATTACGGTAGTATGCCATTCATTACGTTATTCGTAATAACGATTTATCAAACTATAATATATAAAAAGTAATTATAAAAAATGTAATGCACCCTCTTTAACAACATGCTTCATAGTTTTGTCTGTGACGAGAAAGCTGTTTGTTATTCCACTGTAGTGGCAAATAAGCGTACATCTGCTTGATGGTAAACGGGCACCTAAGAGTTCGAGGATTTGCGTTAGTTTGTCACATAAGGATTAAAACTAGTGGCTCTGTGAGCTGTAGACCTCGCGAGCAGAGCTTAAAAGTGAATAAATGTATGGCAAAAATATTTATTAAAATATAGGTATAGTACATTAAAAACTACATAAAGCTACAAACAAAAATTAAACGAATACGCTTAACCCGCGCTTGATAAATAAAAAATACGAATTTTTTCATTTTTTCAAAAGAAAAAACAACTATACGAAATTTAAGTATAAAAAAAATACAAAAAGTTATGTAGCAGTATACAATTACTAGGGATGGAACCAGGGACCTCCCGATGCAAACAAAAAAAGCGGCCAAGTGCGAGTCGGACTCGCCCATGAAGGGTTCCGTATTTAGGCGATTTATGACGTATAAAAAAAAACTACTTACTAGATCTCGTTCAAACCAATTTTCGGTGGAAGTTTACATGGTAATGTACATCATATATTTTTTTTAGTTTTATCATTCTCTTATTTTAGAAGTTACAGGGGGGGGGGGACACACATTTTACCACTTTGGAAGTGTCTCTCGCGCAAACTATTCAGTTTAGAAAAAAATGATATTAGAAACGTCAATATCATTTTTGAAGACCTATCCATAG
The DNA here is from genome assembly GCF_948474715.1 of Cydia amplana. Taxonomy (NCBI): domain Eukaryota; kingdom Metazoa; phylum Arthropoda; class Insecta; order Lepidoptera; family Tortricidae; genus Cydia; species Cydia amplana. The sequence continues at coordinate 13,180,798 of NC_086079.1, read as the reverse complement.
ATACCCCACACGTATGGGTTTGATGAAAAAAAAATTTTTGAGTTTCAGTTCGAAGTATGGGGAACCCCAAAAATTTATTGTTTTTTTTCTATTTTTGTGTGAAAATCTTAATGCGGTTCATAGAATACATCTACTTACCAAGTTTCAACAGTATAGTTCTTATAGTTTCGGAGAAAAGTGGCTGTGACATACGGACGGACAGACAGACGGACAGACAGACAGACATGACGAATCTATAAGGGTTCCGTTTTTTGCCATTTGGCTACGGAACCCTAAAAAGCGAAAGTTTGCAAAATACGCCATTATAGTTCTTATTAAAGCTGACGAAATTTAGCTACTCATTCTCAAGTAAAAACTAAATATCTAAATACCGCCAAAACCAGCGATACTAATTTTCTGAATTTTTGGCCATTTAATCTATAAACATATCTCAAAAAGAAAAAACTGTTATGATACCGATACGACTATTTGGTTAGGCGGGAGCTATCACGACTCCGCCATTTTGAAAAATTTCCAAAAACCGGATCGACAAAAAAAAATTATTTACTCATAGAATTCTGTCACAAAATTTCACGAAAATCGGTTAAGAATTGCCACCTGTAGAGGAGAACATCCGGACATACAAAAGCAAAATGCCCGAGTCAAAACGTAGACCTTCGCTACGCTTCGGTCAAAAAATATAAGTATGTTTAGGAATTGGCTTAGCAACAAATTGATTATTGTTTTTTGCCGATGAGTTCAACGAGGGTGCGGTCGGCAACGCTTATGTAACACCTCTGGAGTTGCAGGTGCCCATAGGCTACGGAGACTGCTTACCATCAGGCGGGCCGTATGCTTATTTGCCAAATTGCCACCGACGTAGTATAAAAAAGTCCAGAAATTCTGTTAATCAGGCTGGATGTAGAAATTGATCTTTATTTTCAAAATTATCCGACATACTTTTATTTCAAGCTTACGTTATGAATAAGACATTCTATTAATCGTATAAAAGAAAGAAACCGAGACAGAATTGAGTATTTTCGGTGGACCGCGTTGTGCAAAACTGCGCAATGCACTGTGGCGACATCATGTAACAGCAATTTCTCATTACCTGTATCTTTTATCTCGTTGTATCACTAGTACTAATACAAAACCCGACAGTTTAGGTATTTGCATTTTCTACTGCACGATCGTATTTAAATAGCTAGTCTTTAAAAGTGGCGAGGAGACTATTGATAGTCTACTTTCCTTATCAATCTCACGAATTATCCAAATATAATATTTAGTTGTTGATACCGTAGGGCACTGTTGTCGTTCTTTTTCTTCCGCTTAAATTTTGAATTATAAGATTAGGTGTATGAAAAATATCATATACCTACCTCATGTTAACGTCCCAGATAATTCCCGCCCTAGATAATAAAACTAGTTCATCGGTGTACCTGACTGTACCTAGTTTAAAAAACTTCACTGGAATGTTTACAGCAGCGTTATCAGGGCTGTCATTACAATCACTTTCCAATCTTGCTTAGTCGAAGCTCAGTCTTAGCCAAACTAGTGCGCTCTCCGAATACGCTTAGGAGGTGTACATGTACAGCTCACTTTAAACTGGTTGTCCGAAAACTTGGCTCGCCCACACTTGCGCCATCAACGAGAATACATTGTAAACCTTATCGCTAGGAGAGCTTCGAGAGTTATGAAAATGCAAACAATCGGTTGTAAAAGTTCCCCTTACCTGATAACAAGCTTTAACTTTAACCTTTTTCATATCGCCTATGTGCCTTTGCTATTTATTATTATTACAATTTCTGGTTGTGTCTTTGAAAATAAAATTTTATGATTGTATATAAATATTCTTTAATGTTGCACGTTGCACTGCGATTCAAAAAGGGCAAAAGTAGGCGGTGTTGTGTTCTTATACTGTAATGCTTACTGCAAACTAACGCAGCAAATGATATGATATAAAATAGGCTCTTATGACTCTGCAAATATGGTCTACTGACGTGATCGTGTCATGCAATTAGTGATAGTACTTTGTTAAATATATGACAAGAAACACTTTGGCATAAACTTACAGATTTGATATCTAAATAGCAGATATAACATAATAACACATATTTCTTTGGTAAAGAAAAACCGCAAATGTGCGCGTACAGTAAAATAAAACTGACAAGTGCATAGCGTGCTTTTTTTTGTGTTGATGTCCTTTTCAGACTTCTGGCTGATTAAAAATTTCCTACTATATAATAATATACCTAATGATATTATTGTTTTTGCGACATTCGGCCGTGAAGTCGCGATATATAAGAACATTCTTAAATGTTAATACTCCTCTAGTCTAACAGCCATGCTATAAACCATTGTGATAAAACTATTATGAAATACGGAAAAAAACACCCATTTAAACAATTTGTTTTTGATTCAGCTATTAATAATCACGACTAAGCAATCACCACGGACTTCAGTTACGCATAAAATATTTTCAAATTAAGGATAAGTACCTACTTTTTTCCAATGTCATGCATTTATTGGTCGCATATTAAATAAAGGATAACAACGCGACGTTCGTAAAAGCGCCTAGCGGATTTAATGTACAGATAAAATTATCAGTGACCTTTATGGTTCTTTAAAAGTTCAAGAGCGCTCTTTGTGACTCTTCTAAGTTATTGGAAATGTCAGAGTATGAACTGTTTCTTGCACGTGAGCCAAGGTAATGTTTCGCGTAGAAACAATGCACCGACACAGGCGAGAGGAGACTCAAGCTTGCGCCATGTTTGCCAAAATAAATTGACAGACTAATGAACGTATTTGGACGTGACATTTTATTTGTTTAGTGCTATTTAGTTGCAAGGTTTTTGGTCTAATGTGCAACTAGTTTCGTCATTAGGCTGTATAGATTCTTGCCTGTGAGTTGTTATCACTGCATTTTAACATTATTATTTTTATAATTATTTAACTTTATTACAAAGACAACATTTATTGACTATCAGCTCCCGTATGTACTCGTATTTAAATAACATTTGTCCATTCTTATAAAATATGTCTACTTTTCAATCATTATGTAAAGTATCATTAGATATTTTTTACGTCATTTTGTTTAAGACTTTATTAACTTAGATTGGTAGGTGCAGCCAGTAAAACTATAAGCTTGGCTCCCTTGCATACAAACACGTACGCACGTGTGCCCAGCTAATAGATTTGCTGACCGTACATCCATGCCTAAATGTCTGTATTCAAATGTTAATCACTTGTTTCTGGTGAATAAACTTATAACAACTTACTTGCATTAGCAACAACATTGTACATCTTTTTATGATTTTGGCTTGAAGATGAGTAACTGAGTTCATCAGATGTAAATGTCAGCAGGTTTCGGCATTTACGAGTAGGTATATTATCTAGATACTGACCAGTTTCTGGTAAACGGCACTATACATAAAAACTATATTGTTTTCGCACCAACTTGAATCTTGCAGGTTTTTAAAACAGCTATTTTGTTCATATCTGTATAGGTATTCAAATTTATCATCAGTTTCGCTAGAACATTCTCTTCATACTTCTACACCTAATACCTATTTTATTTATAGGTTCAATTTTAATCTTTAATTTTCTGTACAACTTGACGTGACGTGAGGATAACATTCGGCTATCAACCAATTCATTTCTTTAATAATAATTTTAATGTTGTAATGGCTCTTTCAAAAAGGTTATTAGGTTATTGGCCACTCTTAACAATACGACTTCTTTTGGCTTGTGTGTTAATGATTTGTTTGGAAAGGCCAATTACTTACTAATGTAGTGGCCACCTTCGAGATCAATATGTGTGATCGCGCGTTCGCACGAGTAAAATTCGTACGAACTTGCGATAATTGCCAAGTCGCGTTGTATTAGGAATAAGAACGACTTCTAATTGATCTCTTACCAAGCGACACATTACGGTAGGAAAGGCTGGACGCCCTCCCCAGCCGTGTGTCCCACGCATTTCCTAGGAACAGTTGTCTGTTTCCGCCTTCTGCGCCATTGTTCCAAGATATTATGTCGAGTGATACAAGAAATTCGATTCTTAGCGTATAGTGTTGAGTTTCTACCGGATCTTACTTTATTTACCTTCTTAAAAACCTGCATATAATAAAGAACGGTTACTCATACGAAGGTGCGTTGTCGTCATTGTTCTAGAATCTAGATGGTGTGACGTGATGGGGTAGTTGCGATATTTATTGTAAGGGGGTTTAACCTCCGCTAAACACAGTAACGCCATCATTATTTTTAGAGCGTTACTTCGCTTAAACGGAGGTAGTATGAATTTCACAATTCATAAGACAAGTAACGCGACGTTCTGGGATTGGTACTCTTTACATTTACTAGTCTTTATCTACACAATCAACTTGCGTCATAATTATGTTTAAAAGTCGCTTAAAATAGTGTCTAGATTTTTAACGATACGTGTTTGCTATGTTTTTTTTTCGTTGACTTTTGGTCGAAGGTCCTTCCACTCACTCGTATGACAGGTATTTTTTTTACAGCAGCTTAATAAATGCCCAACAATCTATGTAATAAATGGCATGTCGCAGTTTTGTGATAAATGATATTCCGCAATTCAAATTAAAAGAAGTTTATTATCCACCGATATTTTTAATGGCCAGTATTTTAAAAAGAAAAATGTTTAACTTATTTTGTTTTTCTTAAATAGAAACCTATTAAGGTGTGCGAAATAGCTTTTTTTAAGTACGGGGACCGTTCGAAGATTTACCTTATTTATTTCTGTAATTAAATAAAACAAGTGCTTTTCCAAAGTACCCCTGCATGGATTTTACGGAGCCTCTTAAAGACGGTAAATTTATTTTTATTGCTGCGTGTGACACTGAAATAATTAATTAATTAAAAGCAATTACATACGTTTTATCCTTTATCACCAGATTAAATTGCCTCTATTTGACATTTGCGAATATACCTAATGTATAAGCACTAAGTATCTATATTTTAATTGAAGTTTTATCGTGATGTTTCTGAATCAGAAGTATCAGAACTCGATCGCAATCCAAGGAGGCCCACTCCCTCCCACTGTAAGGGCATATTCCGAACAAAGACATGGCTGTCACCTTGTGTACTTACTTATGTTCTTGTAACTTGTATGTTCTTGTACATGTACATGAAGAAATATATGAACCATGGAAAGATGTAGAAATTTACTTTTAAATTTATCTTAAGCAATGGGATGGGATGGGCTTTATATCTTTTTATGAAATCAGGCCTATTCAGATACTTATTTCTTGTTATCAAACGGGTTTATATGTATCACTAACGGCCAGTGAGCTAAGCCGCGGATGGGGACGGACAGTCAGATAAACAGACAGACGGACATGGCGCAACGACGCAACTATAAGGGTCCCTAGTTGACTACGGAACGCTAAAAAGAAAAAAACTTACTTTTTTTGTGTTTTCCAATGAAAACCTTTCAAAAGATACTATCACACGTATTTTTTTATTTCAACACAAATTACCAATAAATTCTCACGTTACACTTAAATTAGGTAACCGGAGGAAGTCACGGTTAGAATTACCGTTATAATAATATAGAAGTGATTTGTATACATAAATCATACAGGCTAGTCTCAAGGTTTCGGTCGAGACAAGACGGACCTGAGAAGTCGTGAATTGAGAAAATCCGTTTAGTGGAGTAGGTACTGTCGGTTACACAAGTTCCAAGCTAACTTTTTTGGACAGTCAAGAGTTGGTATTAAATTTTCATATTGAAGGTATTTTCAATGTGATGAATGAAACTGTCATAGGGAATAATAGGGATATTCGATGCGACAGGTATAGCTTATTTTACTTTTATGCCCAGGTACTTAAAAATCCATGACGCATGGAGGTATTATCAGTAAATTATTTAGGAAATCAATTTATTGGCTTCTTGAAAAAAAGGGCTTAATAATGTCGTACAATTTATTAGGGATACTAATAGATGCCAAATTTTAGATAATCCATGCAATGTGGATCGGATCATACATACATCGACCATCACACCATTCATAACAATCGGTCACGTACAAACAGCACCATTCTTAACTGTCCATCGGTGGACCTTATGCTTTTTGTAATAAGGTTTACGAACTGTCGGTTAACAGTGTGGGCGATGTTAACCACGCATTATTGGGATTGGGAGCCTGTCTAAAGGCTTCGTCACACAGGCGCGGTTTCCGGGCGGGGCGCGCCGCTTTTACATGTAAAACGCTCACGCCCGCTCACGCCCCGCCCGGAAAACGCGGCTGTGTGATGAAGCCTTAATTCAGGTTTCTCATACTCAACTCGCTTCTGGAGGAGGCCTGTGCCCAATTGTCAGATTGAAGTAGGCCGATAATGATGACAACATTCACACCTACTTTTCAAAATTGCAATAATATGTTACACATACCTAGAGTAGAGTATCGATCGCACTTGCGTGCTCGCCTACCCTCGGACCTCGGCCTCGGCGCCGGCGCAGCCTCGCCGCATTCACCGCCGCCATTGGCTAAATACTGCAATCGCCTCCAAATATAGATTTTTTCACTAACCGTGTCACGACAACACTACAGATACTTTTTTTTTAATATGGTTTCGACACTGGTAATGCGTGACTGACTTTTTCGATCAAGTTTTGGTGTTTGACACCTTTGTTAGTGTTAACTGCACGTACCTATTCAAAATAACCGCTAACGTTCATAAAACTAGAGTTAGACCAAGCTAAGTTGGCAGCGATTTTTATACCCAGACTGCATGAGCTAGTGTTATTTAAACTTCATAATTTCATAGAAGTTTCATGTTTAAAATAATACTTGCACAGTCAGGGCTATCAAAATCGCTGCCAACTTTGCCTGGGTTAACCTTACCGTCTTATGAATTCAGCCTACCCGGTTGTTGAGAGAGATGCTTGACTATTTATAATTTGCTTACCAACGTTGCTGACATAAACTATTTATCCGTCTCACATTTTATTTTCCTCAAAGAAATATTACATCGGAAATAAGTAGTAACCGTGCAAGCCTTTACTGAAATAAATGTCACTACTTATACATAGACTAAATTAAACACATGGAAACACTATCGTTTCTTGGTAGTCGGGTAATATAAGATTTCTAAGTAGGTATAGTAGTTAAGTAGAGCCCATTTTGATCTCGACAATTAAGCCATATTTCAGCTCCCTTTATTACGATATTAACTAGTATCGTTTTCGTTTAATAATTGGTTCGATAGGTGGCTATTAAGCCATTAATAGTAAACGTTTACCACTTTATTGAGATTCGCTTTCAGAGAGCTGTTTTTAATTACCGTTTTAAAGTACCTACTAGGTACTTAGTTAACAAGTGGTTTTGAAAACAATTCCCTTGTTAAGTAATAGATAGCTAACGCAACTATTGTTTTTAACAATTGGTGGCTCCAGATTAAATATGAGAACAGCCTCGAAATATTTTGATGAATATTATATTGCTAAGAATATTAATTTATAAACTTACAATTGTTAGATATAAACTCGCAAGATAATTATGCTTGGGTTATTATGTTTCTTTATTATCTGGGGGCACGGCAGTGCCCCCGCCAAGTCGAGCAAAACAAAGAGGCACGGCCGTACCATCCTTTTCTCGAAGCGATTCAGGCCATTTTCGACGTCCTCTAATTTTGTGCTGGCTGAAGCTAGAACCCTGAATTTTCAGTAATATATAGGGCTTAACATGCTTAAGATATATTCTCAAAAACATTCAATTTGAACTTGTAGTTTAAGAATTATTGTACCTCAAAGTTCCTTATTTTCGACACTGACACACTCACGATCATCATAATTCTAAGGTACTTCTAGCATACCCAAAAGCTTCAAATTTTAAACATAAGTAGTTTTCAGCTTATCAAGCCATAGAAAACCTAGAAATATTGCAATATCAGTCACGTTTTAAAGATCTAGGAACTGCATAAGTAAGTTTGTAATCCCATATAAATATATGCTATTACAAAGTTACTGTTGCAGTTCCTACAAATAGTAGGTAAAGTAAAGGTACACTACGATGTACGATGTGAGTATGAATGAAGATGTGTTTAGTTATGATGTGTGTATACATAGTATGGGTATGAGTACCCGAAAAGAAAGGCTGCCTACAAAAAGAGATGAGATCCCATCAAAAACATTACATGTAAAAAGGTGCAAGTCTCGCAACGCTTCTACTACAAAAAAGTTAAGAGATGTAATGTGAAACCAAGTAGGTTATTTTAATCAGTGCCAGGGGGTGTTAAAACCGTATCAATAAGATATCTTTAATTTGTAATACATATAATGACTTGGCAATCGCACAGTACATGCTTTACTCGTACCGTACTCGTATATATGTGTAATGCTCAAACTGCAATTAGCGCTAGCTTCAATTAGAATTATTTTTAATAGGTGACGCTGATCCTTATGTCATTATGCAGCCGTGCGATGGCCAAGTCATTATACGTATTACAAATTAAAGATATCTTATTGATACGGTTTTAACACCCCCTGGCACTGATTAAAATAACCTACTTGGTTTCACATTACATCTCAAAACTTTTTTGTAGTAGAAGCGTTGCGAGACTTGCACCTTTTTACATGTAATGTTTTTGATGGGATTAGACGTGACTTAATCACCTATTATCAATATATTAATATCTGGGTGACCGAGCTTCGCTCGGAAAACATATAAAACTCGAAAATGCGCGTTTTCCCAGAGATAAGACCTAGCTAGATCGATTTTTCGCCCCCAAAAACCCGCATATAGCAAATTTCATCGAAATCGTTAGAGCCGTTTCCGAGATCCCCGAAATATATATACATATATATATATAAATAAATAAACAAGAATTGCTCGTTTAAAGGTATTAGATTATTAAATAGTAGGTCAGAAAGGAAAGATTGGGAGAAATATGGTAGGTATACTTCTAGTTACTGATGTGCCGTCAGGAAGTTTCCAAAACTGCGAAATTTCCACAAGGAAAAATTTCGGAAATTTCTCATATATTTGTTAGGGAATCGAAATATTCCATTTCCAAAATAAAAATTTCCTTTCTTTCCTGTGCAATGTTCCTGAAATTTCCGAAAACTTTTCGGAAACTTCACAACTTGCACATCTGTAGGTATTTAAGTTGAATGTTAAGTACTTATATGTTAAAAAACCACCCTCCAAAGGATCAAAACAAAGAAAAAGCAACCAACTCGCCAAGAAAATTCTACATAATGACTTATAATGTCAGATCACTTTCAACATACGAGCGACTCATCGAGCTGACAACAGCGCTTGAAAGCATAAAATATGATAGAGTAAGACCAAAGAAAGTCTGCAGCGCTAGATTAAAAGTAGTTTTTAAAAATCAGTATGTGACAACACCACAGAAAATGGATTAAATAGTCTTGATACTTGTGAAATTTCTACCATATTTACCGTCTATGAAAAAATTAATCTGTATGCACAGCTTAATTTTTATGGTAAAATAAATTTCATTTCAACAATAGATGTCACTATTTTTTTTTTTTTTACTATTAATATGTAGACATATACTAATATTGATAAATAATATTCGGAGAATGTGACATTTGGCTTCATCAAAATTAATAAGCTTTTGTAATATCCGCGACGGCGGTAAATAGGTACAGAACAGAGGGCCTACCGCGAACACCGAAGTTCTCAATATGTTTGTACTAAAGTTTTCGGAAAAACGAAATAAACCATTAAAACAATAAACATATATTAAAAATAAATTTTAGCTTTAACTAGTAGGTACCCATGCCGTGAGCATAAGCATGGAGGTTGTGGGTTCGAGCTCAAAACCCGGCTAGTACCAATGAGTTTCTGGAAATGTTAGAGGAAGTTCATAAGTATGCCTATACCTATTAGGTGTGTTCAATTTGCTGTGAAACCTTAGTCTAAACCAATATTATATTATCTAAGTAGGTACATATAGTGAAGTATTAAGATGTTTCATTCCACTTACCCGTCATCAACTCCAAATTTTGTAAACATTGTCGTTTTTCAGCTTGAATCGCCTAGTGCTGACTTTTTATAAGTGTAAAATTATTCGTCATGCGGAAAAGTAACTCCCGCACGCCGGTTTTGTAAGGTTTCACCATGTTTATTCCGTTTATCACAAAACACAACGAATATTTAAACGATTTTGACAAACACATACCATAGTGCATGACGTTTACTGACTGCTAAAAAACATTGCCATATGTAGTTTTTTAATTCGCTGTCAAATTATTGCGCTGCAGACTTTCTTTGGTTTGGCTTTATAATAGGGTTAGCTGAAACAAGACTAACCGGAAACCAAATACAAGAATATGACAATTTCATATTATGTCACACCGGCCACACTATTGGAATGTATGGTGTCGGTTTTTTAATACACAAGTCCCATAAAAATAAAATAGAAAGTTACATAGGCCTCACAGAGAGAGTAGCTTTATTAAATTTGAAATTGGACGAAACACCCCTATCTATTATACAGGTCTATGCACCAACAGAAAATGCCAGCGAAGAAAAAATTAATAACTTTTACCAGACAGTGCAGGAAGCAATACAAATGTCACACAAAGAATACATATTGATGGGAGATTTCAACGCAAAGATAGGACAACCCAAGCAGGAAGAATATCTTGTCATGAAACAAAATGGATATGGACAAAGAAATGCCAGAGGACAGAAGCTAATAGATTTCGCAACGGAAAACAAGTTAGTAATTCTAAACACCCTTTTTCAAGAAAAAAATAAATAAAAAATGGACTTGGAGATCACCAGACTGGAAATATAAGAATGAAATTGACTTCATACTAACAAACCAATCACATAAGATCCAAAATATAGAAATATTGAACATAACTTATCCCCCGGATCACAGACCGGTACGAACAACCATCACACTCACTCCCAAAAAAAGAAGCCGGACCCAATTTAATAACTATAAAAATATAACATTAGAGAATAACGAAGAAATATCAAAATTCCAGCCAAACTTTGACTCTTACGTATCCGCAGGCCTTTTTGACTTGAAAACAAATACTTCAGTACAAGAATACTACGACAACCTTATCAAAACTATTACAATGAGCCTCCAAAGTGCCCGGAGTACAGAAAAAAAGAAGAACACAAAAAAATCCTATCTGAGTGCACGGTTAGATTAATACAGAGAAGGCAGGAGTTACATAAGATTACAATTAAAACCCGAGCTATAAAAAATGAAATTTCAGCCTTCTACAAACTCATTAGTAAAAATATCAAAAACAACACCATCTCCCACGACAGCATATGGCAAGCTCTAGAAATGCAAAAAGTAGGAATCGAATATATAAAGATAATCAAAAACATCTACGAAAATGGCAAGAGTAGAATAAAACTAGAGTCTCCCGGTCCATGGTTTCCGATCGAAAGAGGCGTACGACAAGGGGACCCCTTGTCCCCAAAACTTTTTATAGCCACTTTAGAATATATATTTAGTCAACTAGATTGGAGTAGATACGGCATAAGGATTAATAATAAAAACCTGAGCCACCTACGATTCGCGGATGATCTGGTACTACTATCAGAATCTGGCTCAGAACTTCAATCTATGATAAACGAATTAAACCAGGCTAGCACGAGAATAGGCCTAGAAATGAATCTAGCTAAGACGATGCTAATGACCAACAGTACGAAGCGACCAATATCAGTCAATAACAAGCCTCTCGAGTACACAGATAAATATATATACCTTGGGAAACAAATAAGTTTTGATAGAGCGAGTAATATTTGGGAGGTAGAGCGAAGAACACAAATTACATGGAACAAATACTGGAGCTTGAGAGAAGTATTCAAAAGTAACATGCCAATCGCTATAAAAACTAAAGTCTTCAACTCATGTATTATACCATGCCTAACATATGCCTGTCAAACATGGAAATTTGATAATAAAGTTAAAAATAAATTAGTCACATGTCAGCGAGCAATAGAGCGAAGCATGCTAAGCATAAACAAAATGCAGAAAATTCGACATACAAAGATTAGAGATATTACCAAAGCAAAAGACGCACTACAGCAAGCATTAGCATTAAAATGGAAATGGGCAGGCCACGTATCACGTATCCGAGACCTGAGATGGACAAAAATTCTGACAACATGGAAAGGTCCACTAGGGAAAAGGAAACAGGCGCGACCATATGCTAGATGGGAAGACGAGATCAGAAAAACAGCAGGCCAAAACTGGATACAAACAGCACAAACCAGGGAAGATTGGATAACTTTGGAGGAGGCCTTTACCCACAGAGGGGTTCTTGCATAATAAAAAACAAATAATTTAACTTTCATTTGTAAAAATGGATGCAAGAAATAAAAGGCTTTTTTATTTTTTTTATTTTTATTTTTATTTTATTTTATTTATGTTAAAAATTAACTGGTTTTTATATTTTTATACCTTTATCTTTTACAGTATCTTGAGTCACATAACGGAGAGTTTTATGCGTTTTCGGAAGTAGTAATGATGAAGCGATGATATGCCACGAGTCACAACCTGTCTTTGTGGTAACGGTAAAGAGGACCGGATGCCGGATGGTAATGAAGCCCCATAAAAACGTGTTAGAATAACTTGTTATACCTATTTAATATATTAATTATGGAAATTAGTAGTCCATTTCCCATGGAAATATTATAGGAAATCAAAATTATTTATTTCTTACTTACGTCATCACGGTAGCGCGATATACATATATATTATTTATAATAATAAACTTAATATATCTCATATGTAAATCAATAACATTCATGCACCAGGCAGCTTTCTGCTTTCGAAGCGAACAGAGTTCATATAAAAAACAATCGGTAGATATATTCATTTTCGCGAATAATTTTTCAATGTAGGTACCTAACGAATATAATTATGAGATAGAAGCTACAAAGAAATCCAATCCAAAATATCTAAATCAAATTTCTTTACGAAAATATTTTAATACACATAAATACGACAAAATTCTAGGTTTCACGGTAAAATAAGTTACATTGTAAGATCGTTAAGTAAGAATCTATGGACATTTTAAGGTCTTTAAGCTACCTTACGAGGTTAATGAAGCTCGTTTTAAAATTATTGCCTTACTTAAGGATGACTCACGCTACAACGGTCCGGGCCGGCGCCCGACACTTCAGTTTTCGATAGAAACCATGACGTGATCACCGTCACTAAAATAAGTGTCGGTCGCCCCGGCCCGAGCCCGGACTGTTGAAGAGTGAGTAGTGTTGTGAATAACGCTCATTTCGAGGCTTAGACTCGAACCCATGACTCTCGAGGCTTAACGCCTCTAAGGCGGCAAAGACGATTTCTTACATCCATACGCGTAAAATAAATAAATACAATTCTCAAATATAGTCGAGTCTTGAAGACTTACGAGTCTTGAGGGCTCGATTCTTTAAGCCTAAAAATAAGCGTTATTCACAAGACTGAGCGTGAGTCATTTCTGTAAAAGTTGTCAGGGGAACTTATGGAGTGGCCCATTGTTATTGGTTGGCTTTTACTTAGCTTTAATTGATTTTGGCGGTGATTGTTAGAGTAGAAAGTGCCACTAAAAGAGGTAAATAGCCTTTGACCTAGTATCTCTCATCACGTTAGAACACTGCTTTAATTTTTTCTCACTTTGGTACTTAATAATTTTTTGCACGGTTCAAAGTTCAGTTTGTAATTTTATTGCAAGTTCTTAAACGATTTGCTTTTGTAACGTATACACATATTTTATGTTAATTTAATTATAATATGTATAAGCAGTATACAATAATAGTTTTGTAAAATGAAAGAAAGGTTCGAAGATATAGTATTCAGTTTTCCTTTCATTTGTAGTATTACATATTGTACATATATTAGCATAACCTCTACTCACCTAAGTGCAGTATACTACACATAATTGTAGTGACTACAAACCTTCAAAAGCTTATCTAAAACGCACAACACTAAGCGTGTATCTGCCCTTATTGCAACATTGAAGTGTCCATAAAATGCGTGATATACACCGTGGAACTTTCTTCGACTCTCTCGAGCAAAAGTAAGACTTACTACTTGGTATGTTATCCCGAGGACTAGCGTGGAAATAGTTTTAAACATATTAGTATTCACGGACTTAGGCTGTTTACTGCCTAGTTTAATATTCCTAGGGCGATGGGTCTAGATACGAACATGACTAAAGATAAAAAACACAGATTTAGCGTCATTAAAAGACACAGATTTAGCTGTAACATATATGATAAAGATAAAAGATAAAGATAAAAAGATAAAAGATAGTTTATTCAAGTAGGCATAATTACAATGCGCTTATGAACGTCAAATAAAGCTAGGTATGTAATCACATAACTAACACCACCGTGACAGTTATGACGCCATAATGATGAAATTAGCAAAAATGATATAATATTTTGATATATTTCATCATTAATTTAGTAACCTTCAGATAATTATTTAGGTAATTCTTGGGGAATTGGTTAATTTAACTTAGGTAGTACCTAATTACCTATTATAGGTACCACATACTCATAGATACAGTTACCTATTAGAGCTAGACCAAGATAAGTTTGCAACGATTTTGATAGCATACACAGTGCAAGTGTTATTTTTACGTCATAATTTCATCAAAGTTTGACGTTTAATAACACTTGCACTACGTGTCCTATCTAAATCGTTGCAGACTTTGGGCCCGATTCGGATTTTGTAATAGATATCTATTAGACATCGCCAAGATACGATAACGATATGTTTAAGATCTAACCTGTCAATTTTGACATTACCGCGATTCTGGAGATACTCTTGAACGATTTCCACAAGATATTACTTAGAGATCTAATTCACATCTAATAGATATCTAACACGATCTATCATAAAAGTGACATTGGTTGCCCGAATTGCGCTGCAAAAGAGAACTAGTTGAAATTTAAACTATAACGTATCTAGTACGTGTCGTCTCTTGTGAATATCTTGAAGTTCGAATACGGCAGTTTATCTTGGTCTATCTCTGTGACGAAAATACTTCGAAACCGATGAGACCTAATAAATTATCTTAACAGTTCTGTCGTAAAATTATAAATACTTTATTTTTACAGCACGTGCTAAGGAACCGTACTTTCAGCGGGCACTAATAATAGGGAAATATCGTGACAAATGAAAATTAATAAGCTGTGATTTTAAAATAAGAATGCTCGAACAAGACACTGCAGCAAAGAATAAGTAATAGTACTAATAGTATTATCATAAGTTATGATTCATAACTGTAGTCAAAATCACTGTGTTTGGCAACAAAGTAAAACACAAAATGTCAGAAGGCATTTGCGGTCAATTTATTCTCTGCCATAATTCCATATTAATACAAGTAAATGGCAAACCTGATAAAATCGTGACTAAGTCGGTGATGCAACTTGCATATTTTCAAGTTTTCGCTCTCGGTAGCGTTGCGTAGGTTCCCGTGGACTCAATCTGTTTACTTTTTTGCTATTAATAATTAACTTTGCCACAATTGGGTTAAGGCCACAAACATTTAAGAGTAAATACCTCTTATGGCTTTATAATCGCCAAACGTCAAAGTATGCCATGAACGTAAACATGGCCTACTAATGTTAATGACTTATTTATATTTAAAATCTATTTTTTTATTCGGTAGACTGAAATGACAGTTAATAGTATGAAATGACATTTCATGTTCATACTATTAACTGTCATTTCAGTCTACGGAATAAAAAAACAGACTTTAAGTGATACGGAATGATTTTCTATATTTAACACTCTAGAGTTAGATTAAGACAAGTCTGCAACGATTTTGATAGCACACGCAGTGTATGTGTTTTTTTATACGTCATAATTTCATAGAAGTTTGACGTGCGTGTGTTGTCAAAATCGTTGCAGACTTATCTTGGTCTAACCCTATCAGCCGAAACAAAACTAGGAACCCGATTCAGATTTAACAATTTGTTATGGTGTTAAACTGGTTTCGATACGACCGCGATAATCTTCACTTATGACTCACTTATTTCGCATCCACCAATAGGGAATATTAGGTACGCGAAACTCTGCGTAGGGGGCGCCACTTCCACAATCCATTACAAATCATAATCTACCGCAAACGACAGGGGCGAAATTTTGTTATCTTACCTCTCTATCACTCTTGCATATTCGAGCTATAAAGAGGCAGATAGCCGAGTTTCGATTTTCGCGATTCCCGGTAGGACCTTTGTAAACAAATCACCATTTTTAGGGTTCCGTAGCCAAATGGCAAAAAACGGAACCCTTATAGATTCGTCATGTCTGTCTGTCTGTCCGTCTGTCCGTCTGTCCGTCTGTCCGTCCGTATGTCACAGCCACTTTTTTCCGAAACTATAAGAACTATACTGTTGAAACTTGGTAAGTAGATGTATTCTGTGATCTTAATAGATTTTCACACAAAAATAAAAAAAAAAAATTTTTTTGGGGGTTCCCCATACTTAGAAATGAAACTCAAAAAAAAAATGTTTCATCATTCCCATACGTGTGGGGTATCTATGGATAGGTCTTCAAAAATGATATTGAGGTTTCTAATATCATTTTTTTCTAAACCGAATAGTTTGCGCGAGAGACACTTCCAAAGTGGTAAAATGTGTGTAACTTCCCCCTGTAACTTCTAAAATAAGAGAATGATAAAACTAAAAAAAATATATGATGTACATTACCATGCAAACTTCCACCGAAAATTGGTTTGAACAAGATCTAGTAAGTAGTTTTTTTAATACATCATAAATCCCCTAAATACGGAACCCTTCATGGGCGAGTCCGACTCGCACTTGGCCGCTTTTTCCTTTTGAATACGTAACGCGTAAAAAAAAACGGGGATGTGTACATATTTCACTTGATACAAGTGAGAAATATATTGCAGACAACGCTGAATGGATTGCATCATACATACATCGTTTTCTTTCTATCTTTTTTTGTTACAAACTTATTTCATCAGTTATGTTGACAAGTCTTTGAGTGTACGGTGCTGCATTCGATCTTTTATGGCCTATCACCTAAGCTTAGCACCAAGACAATGGTGTGAAATCTCATGTTTAGAAAGTGGCCGTCCGTTTGTATGGTAATTGTCAAATCTTACGTGAGTTGCCGTAGACCTGTGCGCTAACATTTGTACTCACATTGTTTTACGTTTTTCGTAACTATGTGTAAATTCAAATTGATTGATTACGATTGAATTACGCAACAGAGTGATAATGTTAAAGTTTATTTTGTAATCTTAAGATAACAATATAATATTGTACATATTTTTTTATTATCTATGTTAGTTTCTATCAAAAAATAATGATATCAAGCCAAACCAAACAATAGTCATGAAAACAAATTAAAAAAAGCTCCGTGACGAATAAATTATTCGGAATAATTTATAGTGCCAAACCAAACTGATAAAAGTTTGCAAAATGTCAGATCAATAGCAGCATAATATATTATGGATGAAAATGGCTTGCTATTTTAGGGAAATGGTTTAAAAAAATATATATTAAAAAAATTAAATGCTTAAAAATTCCGGAGTATCCATATTACATTCTACAACACAGATAAATTTAAAAACACAAAAACAATAAACGGTTTTGAACGGGATAAATTATATACATACATAATATATTATGAGCATTAAGAGTAAAGTAAAAGCTTATAAAACTTTATTACACAACATTGAATAACAACTTTAATACTCGTATTATTGAATTGAATCGTAAGATAATGTTACCAGTTACTATTTATTCTGTCATAAAATTAAATGGTCATCAAATGAAAGTTGTCCGCAAGTAGGAAGCAGTAGCTTAATTGCGGACAACATGCTTCTATGTAAGCCCATTATTTAACTTAACACCTTGGAATATAAACGTGTTTAAACCTACACGCAAATACTTAATAAATTCTGTTTTGTGTAATTAAACTAAATTAAGATAGAAACGTAATTGATTATAATTTTGTTTTACTGTAGTTTTAAATTATAGTTTTGAGATATAAATTTATAAATTAAGTAAAAAGCATTTCTTTTTGACAACGAACACATTACATTTTATCATTCCTTGCTATCGTTATATGACATATCATGTTGAATCTCAATACAAGTCTTCTTATATGTCGTTGCAAAATGATTATCATAGGTGCTAGTATAATTTTTACATTTTAATTATTTCAAGCAGTTTGCAGTGAAGGAACGCGCATTATGACTGCGTAGTTTTTAATAGATTCATGCACTGGCCGTGAAATTGGCCAGTCAAGTGTGTATAATGTAATATGCGATAATTCCGTGTTTTGGTTACTCAAATGGTTACCTCAGCAGCAATTACGGAATAGGTATTGTATAAATACTAAATATATACCTACACGTGTACCTTCAGCTTTATTCGTTGAACTAGAAACCATGTTAGTCTGGCTAGAATTCGCCCTTTTCCAATTTAAAACCTTGACATTTCTGTGAAGTTTGGAACGGCAAAATATAAATAACGTTTTGTTCGTATATCATATTATTATCTGAGATCTAAATAATCTTTATAGCTTCGAAATAAATAGTTTCGAAATAAATAGTTTTGAAATTAATTATGACATCAAACTCACAAGCCTGACAGTTAACAAATCGCGAAGAAATAGTAGGTAATGCTGTTTTCATAACGTAAGTATGTATGGAAACGTAAATTTAGTACTGAACGGTAGCAATTTTCGTGTTTACTCGTCAAATTACACACGCAAACCGCAATGTCACGTTACATGTTATATTTAATTCACATCATTCAACAACAGTCATTTTAGAACACAATTTCAGAACAAGTGGTCGGAAAAACGAGGTTACTTTCAGATTTAAAGAATTTACCAAATAATCAATTCAACTTCGGTCGATTGCAGTAGGTCCCTTAATATTAAACTTCAACTCTGGTTATATATTATAATGATTTTATTTGTAATTTTATAAAGAAATAATAATTCACTTTAGACTCTTAATTAAGTACATACTGTATTGTGTAAGAATATTCTTTTCACCTCAGCAGCTCGAACAAGGGTACTTTGCTACTTAAAAACAGTGAGCAAAATCGCATTTTGCTCACTGAGTGAGACAAAATGAGCAAAATGCGAGTTTGCTCACTCAGTGAGAAAAATGCGATTTTGCTCACTGTTTTTAAGTAGCAAAGTACCCTTGTTCGAGCTGCTGAGGTGAAAACTTAATTGTTGGTATATCTTAAGAAAACATGAGTGAATAGAGGTAAGTGATGAAGAAGGAATACATTTTTCGGGTTCTCTAATATGTTCTCACTGCTGAGGTGAAAAGTTTTGTGAACTACACGAGATCAAAGTTATTTACATCTCGTGCGCTTTTGAGTCCCTTACTACGCTCAAGATTCTAAATTAGATTATAGATAATATAGAATCTTTCGCTTGCACGGGACTCAACATAAGCACTCGAAGAAATATCAAACTTTGATCTCTTGTTGTACAAATAACTATTGAACCAGCGTTTTCACGGTGGCATTTTTTTCTCATTTAAAAAAGGAAATACATATAATTCGCTTCGCAGTACTTAAGTGTGAAGGATCTCACTCAAAAACCTTAAAGGTTAGTTGCTGGTAAGACACGTTTTTCATAATAACAACTGGTTAACACGTAATAGTGAAATTTGAAAGTGTGTGTACAGACGAAAGGCTTTCTATGGCGTGAGTTTTATGTTGGTAATTATTATTTTTGATGCATAATTGTCAATAATTGAATAGGCCATGGGGATGACGCGTGACTGGCGATGCGGCGGGCGTGACGAGTTTGTTTTAAAATTATCTACCATGAGGTTTACCAAAATGTTACAAGTTTTTGTTGTGTGTAATTGTAAATAAAAAAATAATAACAGTGACGAGTTTATTGACTCCTAGGTTTATAATTTTATTAATTTACCTTCACCATATTCTGACTGTAATATATTATGTTAGGTTATGTTTTTAATTTTTTTAAATTAGTCGACACAAAGTTCGTTAAAAAATCATTTTAAAATTCTTGCCAACAATGTAGGATTAGGACCTAGGTATCCGGATACACCCTCTAATCCATCTTAGTTTAACTTTCCCATCGCATAATTGCGATTACGCCTTATAAAAGGCAGAGTAGGTATGTCTTGTGTTCTCATTGCTTCATGAGCACAGGTGAGTCTAATACTAAGGCCAGCCAGCTATATGTGTTCACTGTATCGTGTTCAAATATAAACATAAGCACTACTGAGCAGGTGAGCAGGTACAGTAGAATGTTCATAAAAAGATACAGTTCCTATTTTTTGATAGAGCATTAAAAAACGAAGTACTTCAGGAAATTAGTACGTGATGATATCGTATTGGCAGGCATTGTATACTAGCCCACTTCGTCCCACTAAATATAGAGACTCTGCGAGTAATGTGGACTTAAGTTTGGAGTAAGTATTTAAATTCAAACTCAATTCCTGGTAGGCCTAAGTGTTCGACTCGCATCTCGATAAGCAATGATATTCTGCAGGCAGAGCAAACTAGAAATACTCGTACGTACTCGGGTAAAAACCTAGGCGCGTATGTGAAAACGTCGCGTGTCGGCGAGATTTCTTCGAGTCAAGGAGACAGCGCTCGTGAGCCGGTGACGCGCGGATGAGGCATTTTAATCATAGGCAAAACTGATGATATAGTGTTTTTTCTACGCTTAGCCGTACTTTGGGAGGTAAAAATCTCCTTAACTAATTAAAAAACCATCTTATACATATATACACTTTATTTATGAATTAACTTAACGAAATATATAGACGAGCCGAGCGGTCAAAAGTGTCAAAACACCTATTTACGTTGTTATATACGCTCTTACGATTTTTAGCGATACATTTCACACCACTCATAAATACAGTGTGTAAATCCAATACGGGCGAATATTTAAACGGTGGTTAGCATAGGACCTAAAAAGTATATTGAGATAGATTTTACTTAGAAATGCATTGAAAATTTTAACCATACAAAATAATTCGGCCCGCAATGTAATACACCACCAAGTTACGGGATACGAGCTTTTTAAAGTAACTGTCAACGCTTGTTGGCAGTTACTATAAAAAGCTCGTATCTAGTAATGTCATGTCATCTTCTGTTTCTTAATGTTTGCAGTACATTGCTGCTCGGTACATGTGGAAAAAATTAATCACGGGGTCATAATTAAGTGTAACTTAAAAAAACATTTTAATTAATGATAAGACGGGTAAATTCTATATCTGGTTTAATTTATTGCCCGTATTAGACTTACACACTGTATAAATAAACGCAACTGATACCTAACCACGCTTCATTCACTAAATATAACGTGTTAAGGTTAAATAAATTCTCACATCCAATTAAGCAGCAACAGCATAAATGCGCGAACACGCATGCTTTCAACGTTGATGTTTTTTTTTTTCATTTTTCCTTTAATTCAGTCGTTAACTAGACTGATGTCTGCTTTCGTCTAGCGATTTTATATACTGCATACCTAATAACACATGAGAGAGAACTATTTTCACAACTTCAGTTATTTATTATACTCAGCAATCTCAGCATAACTTTTAGCTTAGCACCCCATAAATATTTGTAATACCTATTTGCAAGAGACTTTCATGTTATTCATTATTTTGTTACCCCTCATAATTTTAAGTTCAGATGCCTTCTCCAAAACTCATGCTACATGAACGTCATCGCCCAATTAGCTTATAATGGCGTGTGCCGCCTATGGGAAAGACACAGGGTTCACTACTAGCTGTTGTTATATTGCGCAAGCGATAATCGACCATGACACCATTCTAGTATTATCCTCGTGTACCAGCGTAAGACGGACTACTTCTTGGCGAAAGAAAGGGAAAACTGTTTCGGTCACAGAGGTCATGTTAATCTGGTTTAATTTATTATTTAATGTCATTAATGGGTCCATCAGATGTGTCGGTGCGCTTCTTGGCAAGTGATGTTTATTCTGTCATTAAAACCATGACGACGGGGAAATCACCGGGACACGACGGACTAAGTATCGAGCACTTGCAGCATGCTGGGACACATCTTCCGTGAGTGCTTGCACTATTATTTAATTTGTGTGTTAGTCACTCGTACCTGCCGAGTGCACTAATGAAAACTACTGTTGTGCCTATAATAAAAAACAAAACGGGGGATGTGTCTGACGTGGGAAACTATAGGCCGATTTCGCTGGCGACAATCACTGCTAAGGTGCTGGACAGGCTTCTTGATGCGCAACTTCGGAAACACTATAAGTCGAAAGATGCTCAGTTCGGTTTCCAGCCAGGAGTATCGACGGAATCTGCCATCTTTTGCCTAAAGAATACAATCCAGTACTATGGAAAGCAAGATAGTCCAGTGTATGCCTGTTTTCTGGACCTTTCTAAAGCGTTCGATCTGGCCCCTATTTCACCAAGCTGACAGGTACGACAATTGTCAAAAAAATGACAGACCTTTGTTTCACCACGCCGACATTTGTCAGTGACATATGTCGAGTGACAATTGTCAAGTGACAGGTGACAGATGACAATTTCGTAAATTGTTTTGTATAGAACTTCATATAAACATGACAGGTAGTTTAGTACAATTGTCCATCTTAAATTTAATGACAATTATTTTGTGAAACAAGGGTAATGTTTACTAGTCGACATATTTGTCAATTCTTCACAAGAGATCGTTAATTGCTTTCGATGTGCCGTGTTGTCATCACTAACATGATATTGATTGACATCCCATCTGTGTCCCGACCCCATTTAATGCAGCGTATACTCGTACCTACATTATTTGTTGACAAGGCGTCAAAGCATTATTTTTTTGTTTGTTTTAAGTAATTTTTTCTGCAAATGCAAAGTCAGTGACGTCAAAGTAGGAATCTATTCGTACTTTATATATTCCCTTGTATAAGAATATCACCACTATTGCTTTCGCGGAGATTCATTTTCTAACTAACCAAAACCCTAACTTTACTGTTAGTGCCCAACTTCGCCCAAGTAAATTATTAAAAAAACAATACCTACCTAAACATACCTAATTTCGCTACCGGTCCAACTTCCCATTATATATTTTTTTAAATTATGAAAACTATACTGAGACTTATTCCAAATCCTAAATGTTGAATTACTAAACGCCTTCATAGGCAACAATTACAATTTATAATGGAATTATGATTTAATGCTAGTTAAGAAGAATTTAAAAGTGATTTAAAGCGATTTTTATTTGTACCCTAAAGGCGAATTTAGGGTACACAGTTTTGCGAACGTTTATTTTCAATGAACTGCAACAATGATAACGGGGTTTGCTAACAACGAAAACACTACAATTGTCACCCAAGCCTGACACAGCTCCGATCTCATGTCAAGAATTACCGACAAATTGACAAATATGTCGACTTATAAAAACTACTCTTGTTTCACCAAATCATTGTCAATTGGACAATTGTAACTAAATGCCTGTCATGTTTATAAGCACTTCTATACAAAAACAGTTTACGAAGTTGTCACTTGTCACCTGTCACTTGACAATTGTCACCCGACATATGTCACTGACAAATGTCGGCGTGGTGAAATTGGGGCCTGGTCTCGTACGACATGTTGTGGAGCAAGGTGTCGTCCGGGACCAGTCTCCCGGCAGAGTTATTAGCAGTCTTTAAATACTGGTACAGCAATCAAATCAACTCTGTGCGGTGGGCAGGCATACACTCAGACGAATACGTGCTGGATTGTGGAGTGAGGCAGGGGGGGGTAACGTCTCCGACCCTATTTAATATATACATGGATGGGCTGATTGAGGAACTCGGTGGCACCAAGGTTGGTTGTTACATTGGCGGTACTTGCCTCAACAACATAAGTTACGCTGATGATATGGTGCTGCTGGCTCCCTCAATCAGAGCGCTCAGGAAGCTCTTAAAAATATGTGAGCAATATGCGGAGAGACATGGGCTCAGGTATAACACTGCAAAAAGTGAACTACTCGTCTTCAGGGCCGGCAACAAGAAACTGGAGGAAGTTCCTAAGGTTGAATTAAATGGTGCCGCTCTGAGGAGAGTGGAGCGTTTTAAATACCTGGGCCAATGGCTCACCGATAGCCTTAATGACGATCCTGATTTGGAACGAGAGCGCAGGGCATTGACGGTTAGATGCAATATGCTGGTGCGCAGGTTTGCAAAGTGTAGCAGTGACGTAAAGGTTACACTTTTTAAAGCTTATTGTCAGTCCTTTTATGCTTGCAGCCTGTGGACCAGCTTCACGCAGCGATCGTACAATGCCCTGCGCGTGCAATATAATAATGCGTTTAGGATGCTGATGGGTCTGCCTCGGTACTGCAGTGCGTCGGGGATGTTCGCCGATGCCCGTACGGATGACTTTTACGCTATTATGCGTAAAAGAGCGGCATCCCTATTGCATAGAGTGCAGGGCAGCACCAACAGTCTCCTAAGCGCATTTGTCGACAGAGTAGACTGCCCACTGATGAGGCGTTGGAATCAGTTGCACGAACCCAACGCATCATCAAAATAAATAGTATTAAGTAGTTTTAGGTATTTATTCTTTTACATATTGTACACTAACATAGATATAGGTAGTTAAATTGTATATTTTGTACTAACACTATGGGTTATATGCCTGAAATAAACGATTTCAATTTCAATTTCAATTTCAATTATTAACAATCCGTGTTAGTTTTGCAGATAAGCCGTCAGCCATTTTACTAATGATAGGGTTTCCTTAAATACGATTTAAATGACGTGATATTAATATTGAATTAAGGGTGTAAGTGGGTAAAGCATCATTAAGTTATTATGTTGTAATTATTGCGTAGTTTGGGTCTGGTTGCCGTTATAAGAGATAAGTAATAAAAAGTGAAGGGATAGGATAAATTGTTGTAGCCATAGATGAGATTTTGACCTCTATTTGAATAATAAACGAACTCGGTAATTGGCTTGTACAGATGACAGCCGAAATTGATAAGCGAGCGAGTTGTTCAAAACGCTCTTGACATT
This sequence comes from Cydia amplana, assembly GCF_948474715.1. Taxonomy (NCBI): domain Eukaryota; kingdom Metazoa; phylum Arthropoda; class Insecta; order Lepidoptera; family Tortricidae; genus Cydia; species Cydia amplana. Next base: position 13,155,835 of record NC_086079.1, on the reverse strand, counting down.
TTTGCTCTTTGAACAATAACATTTCAAGATGATTTAATTAGAACGTCGTTCCCGCTTAGCTACTGTTTTCTGCTGCTCATTGCACAGTTACACAACTTGCAAACGTCGCATCTTTAGGTAGCTAGAGAACTAAAACTCCTCTATCATATACTTATAATAATAAGTAATACTCCAAATTAAAGTTCTACTCTGTATTAAATACAAACAGGAATTCCAAGTAAATAAAACGTCACCCCGGACTAACCCCAATAAGGCCTAGCTTCCCCATTAGGGTAAAAGGTCAGGTGGCAGTCGTTTTGGTAAAAATTAATGCCCACGCAAATTCTTCCCTTTAAGGTGTAACCGGGAAAACGCTAGAAATATAAATACTTATCCCCGATTGTGCTATGTGAATTTAATATTTCCAGGAACGTGCAGATATTACTGTAAACACAAATTCCATTTTCTATAGGTACCGTATTATTTCTCAAGATACCGCAAATTGTGCAAAACGTTTCAAAGGTCGTTGCGAAATCGCTGTCGTTGCTAAACTAATACCAAAACTCGTTGCTTTTTTCTGGTGTTTGAATCGGAGACAAAGTAAAGAATAGACTGTTAGTACATACAAAACCTAGTAATTTAGGCAAGATCCTAATAGTGTAAATTGACAGTCTATGTTATTTACCTGTCGTATGAATAAAATACACCAGTTACATTGACATGTCGTTCGAGAATTTATCACCATTTTATATGGATTATAGTAGATTTCACTTGTAGCTTAATTAATCTAGGATCGTTTGAGTGTTTATGTGTGCGGTAAATATTCCTTATCAGTAGAGTTATAAATGAGTTTTCATGCAAAAAACTAGGTTTGAAAGTCTATGTACATAAGTAGTTTTATAGTCTCATGATTATTTCGTGGTTCTATAATGCATCAATGAAGTTAGCTACAGTCAGGAGCAATAATATCGGATATGACTTGCTTGAAAGAGATAGGTCTCTTTGCCGGTTGTTCTATTTGATATTATTGAGGATTTTTTTTTAATTTTATTTGGGTAGGTGCGCAACCTCTAAACGTAAAATTCATGTGAAATTGTACTAAGTTACTTAGCAGCGGGCCAAACAAGATACCTAGCTAGACGCATAATAATCTGTCGCGTGGTGTGGTTTAAAATATTAGAATCTTACAATATTTTGGGAATAGTTTCAAAAAACCCTGCGCGTAAGCTCCTTAAATTTTGAGTAGGTATGAAATTTGAAATGGAACGATTTCCGAATTTCAGAGTTGGAATGCGTAAAATACTTATTTGTCATTAATTACATGTTAATTTTCTCCAACAATTAGTGCCATTCCAACTAAGAGTGACAAAACTAACTGTAACCCAAACAGCTAAAACTTAAGTATAATTCACAACTTAATCTTTACCGTAAAATCAATTCCAATGCATTGAAATAAAGTTTATGTCAACTTCATCGATATATTTTTGAAGCATTTGCAAAGGTATGGGTCTTAGGAAATCTTGGAGTTTAGACGAACCGTTACATAGCATGCGAGAAACGTGAGTTTCTTAGAAACAATGGTTGAATATTTCTAGTTATGACCAGAAGCAAGTACCTAAATGATGAAGACTGGTCAACTCTAAGATTGGACGTGAATTTATGTATGGTCAAGGAATTTTAATGTCACTTTGTACCTTGTCACAGTGACAATAATATGAAATCCCTTACGGCTTTCATGTTGATTGTCATTGTGACATAGAAATCTAATTCCTTGCTTATACTGTACTATACCAAATTACTTATATTTATTAGAAAATCTGCTAAAACGGCCGGTTTACCAAACTGCCTGTATACTTCATTGTAGTTCGTTAAAATTGGCTTGTAAAAAACCTTGACAGTTGTCAGGTTACATCGTCATATTTTTAATGTTGATGAAATCGTTCTTTTCTGTACATAGGTAGATATTTAATCATCAGTATAAATGTGGTCGTCTAGTCCCTCCATCAAATTCAATTGCGCACATATAAAACTTAAAAATGAATAAGTACTTACCTATTGTAATTAATTAGATCACAAGCCTCATTGAGCTTACTGTGGATGTGGTTCCATTTGTGTAGGATTGTCTCATAGTATTTTTTTATATTCGAAGTCAATTTTCATAACTTTACCTGTGGATAGAAGCCCTTGATCCTGCAGAACCACGATCTCATAAGCTGTGGGTCGTGACCACACGAAACTGAGTTATCTGTAGGAACACAGATAGCATCATTAGGAAGAGAGCAATTCTGTACACGTTTCCTTTTCGCTGCAAATGGCCGGCGAGGTCTCTGACTCGTAGGCTCTGTTTACCTTTATCTAAGTACGTAATGAAATCATTCTTGTACAATGCGTACCTACAGTCAGAAAAAAACCGGCAAAGTGCGAGGCGGGCTCGCGCACGAAGTGTTCGGTACCATTATCTATTGTTTTTAGTACCTATTTGTTGGCAATAGAAATATATCATCTGTGAAAATTTCAACATGACAGTTGACATTTTCACAGACGGACAGTGGATTCTTAGTAAAAGGGTCTCGTTTTTACCCTTTGGGTACGGAACCGTAATGAAGTAATCTAAGTACCTTTACTTACAACTGAATCTAACTAATAAAGGAATAAAGCAAACATAGATGAATTTCTATGCATTCAGGCTAGGCGTTGCCATTCTAAACAATGTTGATAACACAAATCATAACTATGGCTTTCTAAAGACCTCGGCCTGACAATGAGATGTCGACTCTGATAACGCAGGAGACCAGTTCGCAGATCCGGCTGTGGTGTAGGTGTCAATGTCGCGGTTTCGACCCCGGCTGTTCGGTTGTTTTGGCCTATTTTACACTTGTTATTTATATCAACTAGACGCTACTTTATTAGCGAATTTATCTCTTGACTTTAAAGGGGCCCACTGATTAACAGTCCGCTGGACGGTATCGGCCTGTCAGTTGTTCGGAACTGTCAACTTTATGTTCTAACTGACAGGCCGATACCGTCCGGCGGACTGTTAATCAGTGGGCCCCTTAAGCAAGAAACTAAAACAGTTTTAGGCCTTTATGGATTTAAACCTGCGATCTTATAGTTTTAGTGGAGAAGGTGTGGATAAGTTTAAAGTTAAATTGTTTGGCTGAAAAGGCTAGCCATAACTAGGTATTAATCATTGTACCTCCTTGTTAGAAATGAGTAAACAAACAATGATTTCACGACTACCCACAATGAACAGTTCATCAGTTGCAGTTGATTCTTCAGAAAATTTGTTTTAGAATCTAATACAGTTTTAAATCGTTAGTATCTTTGCCACTTATTTGGATATATATTTTCCGATGTGACCATTCGGCGACTAACAACTGGTATTCAACTTACAAAACAATTTATCTCAACTGTGAGCTCACTAGCCCAGTATAATTATTTCTCAAGACCCTTAACAACAACGAGTGATCGAAGATCATTTTTATATTGGTTTCTCGGAGGCTATCATTTCAGTAGGTGTTGTGAATATCATCCCAAGTCGTGTTTCTCTCCTAGTTCGTCACGACTCAATGCCTGCTGTAACGAGTTCTCGATACATTCGGCTTTACAGTATTTCTAGTACAGACTAGACCCTGATTTATGTATTCCAGATCTTGTAATACACAGCTACACAGCAGACTACGTTAGTGGCTGTCAGAATTGTTTAAAATTCCTGTTGTGAGGACTTCCTAGATGATGTGAATTGGGGTTTTGCAATGAGTAAGTAAAGTTTTTTCGAAAGGTGTACATAATGATGTAACGGAGGAGTGTACGCGCTTCAAAACTCCTCCTAAACTAGATATCCTAAAGTGGTATATTATTATAGTAGTAGTAGATAGTGACATATTCACTTGCTTGGCTGTAATATGGTCGATTTGATAACTAACTATAGCTTTCTAGCTTATACCAGCACACACCTAAGTATTTTTCATAAATTTAAATACGTAAACAAATTAAGTAGCATTCTTGGTCGTCTGCCGACAATTTATAATGGTTTATGTAACAAACATATTGCATTTCAAATGATATTCACAAACACGTGTGAAGAGGCGGAATGCATTTACTGCAAGTCCTTGTGTGTTGAGTGAGATGTTTGTCTTATTTTAACCCAAGTGACAGTCCGTTATGTTAATGTTTGCCGTTTTATTTATTATTTAATTACTTAATGGTGCTTACAAAGGCTTCTTTGTTCTTATGATATTTTTTATATATATAAGTGGAGAGTATCGTACTTATATACCAAGATTGTTTTACATTAATTACCTATACGTTTATTCTTTGTTCGATGGTAATTCGATGGATGGTAAGTTGGAAAGTGCAACTTGTATTTTTATAAACACATTGTAAGATATTGTAAGACATTGACGTAAAGAGACGTTGACGTTGTAGTGTTGTTCTTCCCAATTAAACGGTTATTTCTGAAATTAAATTATTATAGAGCCTGCTGTAGGCAAATAACATTTTCAAAAAAGCGTAAACAACATTCTACTAATGCAGCAAGTACCGAACGTAGTCAAAGGAACATGAATTCAAAACTGCACTATTGCAACATAAACGTGCATAAAAGAAAAACGATACCGAAGTTTAAATAAATAAATACCGAAGCCGTTGCTGTATTAGATATTGTTTTATCACGATATGCCATAAAAAGTCGGGTCGAATCAAGGTAAACATAGCACGGATATGGCACAAATGGCAATAGGACACTAAACATTTCACAAGTTGTCAAAAAGACTATTAGCATCTAGCATTGAGTAGAGGAACTATCAGTACTGCTACTTTACAACAGATGTAGCACCGACCGGAAAGTCTTATGCTGTTGAGATAAGACTTTCCGGTCGGTGTTACATCTATTGTCAAGTAGCAGTACTGATAGTTTCGCTACTCGATGCTAGATGTAGACACTGAAATTAATAGTCTGAACTGATGTCTGGAGTGAGCACTCTTGTCTTACTATATTTCTCTATGGATACGTCAAATATAATACTAGATATTGAAACGATATGGATTGGATATGTCACAAACAAGTGTCAATAGTGACGTTTCTTCAAACAAACACGTCACTTTTGACACTTGTTTGACACTGACATATTGGTGATGTCTATTAGATATCTAATAGATATCTATTAGTTCAAAATCGGAATCGGGCCCAGATACATACGACTTACTTACTTCTTTAATTCAGTCGTTCTAGCTTGCGTGATCCTACCTGGAACATTGTCAAATCACGATAAGCGCCTAAACGCATCTCGTGGCAACATTCTCGTAACAAAAACATGCTCACTGCATAATTGATAGATTTCTTAAAGATATATTTACAACAAAATTAGCAAAGCATGCTCGGAGTTATCTTAACTGTTTCCGTGCCTTCAATCATCGCCGTGAGAATAGGAAGAACTTTCTCTTGCGCTTTTTGTCGCGAGGTTTGTTTGGCTTTTGTCATTGCTCGAAGTAAGGAAATTTGGGTCGTGGTACGAAACCACTATAGAAATTCCTGGGATGGATACATGTGTTAGGTTTTGTGGTAACGCTTTGTGTGGTAGTCGGAGATCTATGGCTTCTTGCATATAAGCTTAAGGCAACTGAGTAGTATATTTAACAAATAAATACACAAACACAGCCCAAATAGAAATATTTACCCTAACAGCGTAGATAAATATAAATATCTGGGAGACCGAGCTTTGCTCGGAAAACATATAAAAACTCAAAAATACGCGTTTTCCCAGAGATAAAACCTAGCTAGATCGATTTTTCACCCCCGAAAACCCCCATATAGCAAATTTCATCGAAATCGTTAGAGCCGTTCCCGAGATCCCCGAAATATATATAGGTACATATAAATAAATAAATATGCAAGAATTGCTCGTTTAAAGGTATTAGATAGATTAATAATTATCTGATGTATTAAAACATATTTGTGGCCATTATTTTAATTTGTATTGTATCAAAAGAGAGGAAATAGCGAAGCAGGAATGCCTGTTTGTTTGGGCAGGTGCTTCTCGTAATGAAAGGCCGAATTTATGTCGGTGCTGTAGCCTACTTTTGTTCTCATTTTGGTTAAAGGTATTAAATAAGGTAGTTGTTGGTTAAAGGTAAATTATTTGCTTGCTACATTCTAAGTTTTAAGTTGACTACATATGTTAGTGAACCGGCCAGCGAAAGAAAAGTCTTCTAGAAATCGATTTTCGCTCATGTCGTCTCGGATATGGGTGAATATGGTATCGATGCATTCTGTGTAATACCTACCCTGAACCGAAATATATGAGATGAAAAGCGCGAAACTAAACTAAAACTAACTATAAACCTATTGAATATTATTATAAACTAAGTTATAATAAGTTATACAAGCATTTATTACGAAGATACTATTAGCTACTACTTATTTCTGTAAGTGTATTTATTCATATTATTATACCTCTACACAAATTATATTAGCCAAGGATACGTTGTGGGCAGCTTCTCTGAAGAATTATATGTGAAACCTATTAACAATCATCTGCATTATGTGCTGTGGCCAATGATGAGACAAATACAGGGTGTTTGGCACATGTACCGACAAAATTTTTTGGGGGATTTGTGGTGTCATTTCCTTCCCTTTCTTCCTTGGAACCTTGGTCCTAGGAGCCACGGATCTGGAGATACGATTTTTTTATTTTTTTTCATAGTAGGTACTCTTCGTTAGTGTAGTTAGGCATGACAATAGCAAAGTTAAAACAACGGTAACAAAAGTCAATAATAGCAACGTAGCAAACAACGTACGTAGTTAACAATTGACCGACGCAGCACAACCACATGCACTTCCGTGACGCCACTTAAAATTTGACTACCCTCAGATTTCAAACTAAACCTAGACTTTCCGTGTGTGCGACTTGGAGCGTTTCCATGTGTGCGTAACTTTTTAGAGCAACGATTAAACGATTACAAAGCGGATAATCGAATTTTTAACGAAACACAATTAGACGAAGCTACCAGTATCAGCTAAATTAAAATTAGTTTAAATTTAAATTCAGTTTATTTGTAGGTAATAAAAAAAAGCGGCCAAGTGCGAGTCGGACTCGCCCATGAAGGGTTCCGTATTTAGGCGATTTATGACGTATTAAAAAAAACTACTTGCTAGATCTCGTTCAAACCAATTTTCGGTGGAAGTTTACATGGTAATGTACATCATATATTTTTTTAGTTTTATTATTCTCTTATTTTAGAAGTTAGGGGGGGGGGGACACACATTTTACCACTTTGGAAGTGTCTCTCGCGCAAACTATTCAGTTTAGAAAAAAATGATATTAGAAACCTCAATATCATTTTTGAAGACCTATCCATAGATACCCCACACGTATGGGTTTGATGAAAAAAAAAATTTGAGTTTCAGTTCGAAGTATGGGGAACCCCAAAAATTTATTGTTTTTTTTCTATTTTTGTGTGAAAATCTTAATGCGGTTCACAGAATACATCTACTTACCAAGTTTCAACAGTATAGTTCTTATAGTTTCGGAGAAAAGTGGCTGTGACATACGGACGGACAGACAGACGGACAGACAGACGGACAGACAGACAGACATGACGAATCTATAAGAGTTCCGTTTTTTGCCATTTGGCTACGGAACCCTAAAAACGGCCAAGTGCGAGTCGGACTCGCCCATGAAGGGTTCCGTATTTAGGCGATTTATGACGTATTAAAAAAAAACTACTTACTAGATCTCGTTCAAACCAATTTTCGGTGGAAGTTTACATGGTAATGTACATCATATATTTTTTTTTAGTTTTATCATTCTGTTATTTTAGAAGTTACAGGGGGGGACACACATTTTACCACTTTGGAAGTGTCTCTCGCGCAAACTATTCAGTTTAGAAAAAAATGATATTAGAAACCTCAATATCATTTTTGAAGACCTATCCATAGATACCCCACAAGTATGTGTTTGATGAAAAAAAATTTTTGCAGTTCGAAGTATGGGGAACCCCAAAAATATTTTTTTTTTCTATTTTTGTATGAAAATCTTAATGCGGTTCACAGAATACATCTACTTACCAAGTTTCAACAGTATAGTTCTTATAGTTTCAGAGAAAAGTGACTGTGACATACGGCGGACAGACGGACAGACAGACAGACATGACGAATCTATAAGGGTTCCGTTTTTTGCCATTTGGCTACGGAACCCTAAAAAGCCCATGGTTCGTTTTATGCTGAAATTTGTAACAAAAAACTAGTATTTGAAAGCAGACAGGCCTAATGTAAGACTAACAAACAAAGTATGCATTTAAGACCATAAAAAAAAGTTATGGGGCTTCGAAAATCAGATTTTGGATGATTTATGAAAAAAAATAAAAAAATCGTATCTCCAGATCCGTGGCTCCAAAAAAATTTGTCGGTACATGTGCCAAACACCCTATATAAACAAGATGTGCCCCCTTTGACACAATCTTAACTATTTCGTCAATAAATGGATTCGATTCGTAATTATTGCGGAATAAACGTTTAATTTTACGCATGCCACTTTCCACTAAACTGTTTTTAATCATAGTGGGCAATGACATTTGAATAATCTTTGCACATTTGTAATAATTAAGTGAGAAATTCTGCAAGTTTCCTACTTATGTGTGTTTACGCAACACTAATAATGACTAAACATTTTCTTACTTGAACTTCTGACACTAAGCCTATTTATTTGACATTATATCATTCTATTCAAATTATTTGAATGGACTCGTATTATTTTCACTTAAAACCTAAATGAAACTTAACATGCAACATTTTAATGTCAAATAAAATTTTGTAAAGAGTATATTTACTGAGGAGTAAAATAAATTACACTTTTCCGGTATAATTATGTGGCTAATATGTTTTTTAAATGTCAAATGATGTTGTAAGACCATTAAGATGAATATGGACTACATCTGAGTCGCAAGTCTGTGCTTTATAGGCGTTGGGTAGGTCATTAGTTCAAGTTCGTAGGCAAATTTGCAACGATGTTATGAAATTATTATGTCTACGGAACATTAACTCGCAAAATTGATGCCAAGTTCTATAACTAAGTGATATTTGTGATGCTGATGACACAATACTTTAAAATTGCATTAGCAGCTGGCGTTTGATCGTCAAGAATATCCCGTGTATCCAGATTCAAGAATACTAATTGAGTTGCTTCTGAGCAGACATAGAAGGCTAGTCTCACAATTAACACGTTTGGTTGAATAACGTCTATAGACGGTACCGTTATGATTAACAACAACTTAATTGGAGTTCCTGGTCCGATAGTGTTAAATATTTAAAATTTACATCAGTACCTAATTTAAATTGAATTTTGCTCTATATATTTCATTCCGCTTCTAGGATTGTCAACTATTTCTTAGTTTACGAGCCAACCAGTTGCAGGCGTTGCTCCAGTTGTCTTTACTTTATCCTTGTCGATAATTGACTAACATTTTAAATAGGTATGAAGCCAGTACCCAAGCCAGGCTAGCATCAACTGGTTTTTGGTATGTTAGTATTATTAAGTTACGGTGTAGCGAGTTGAATAATAGTTATTTTCCCGCGGCAACTTCGTCACATTAACGCCGTCGAAGCGTTAAATCCAGATGACCGGTTTGACTTGTCAGGTTCGTTTTCTTGGGGTCCGATGCTATGAAATTATCAGATGTTTGTATTAAGCGTAAAGCCTTTCGATAGGTATTTTCATCAATATTGTACTCTTTAGGAACTCTAATATATTTTCTGTAAGCTATTAAAATATACTTAAGTATACTTAAAAGTTTCATAATAGGTTCAGAAACATATAATTTTGAATTAAAACACTCCTTACAAAACGAAACGTTACTTACGCGAGAACGTTGCTTAACGTTACCTAAGCCCTCCTACATGGATCCTTGTGGAGGACTTTTTTAACTCCGCTTTACGAACGATACTTAGTGACAAACTTGTAGTTTAGTATCAGAAAGGAAGGCACTTCAAAATTGAAGAAGTGGCCCTGGTTTATAAAGTAATATGGCTGTATATGCACATCACGAGCGGATATTCTATATCTAATTTTGACGTACCTAAAAAAATATTTTTATTCTGTATACAATTGTCTAGCCCAGGGACAGGTTTTCGTTAGCAATACTATAAATTTCCATCGATTCCGCAGTACCATTTTGTATTTAAGCCGCCAGGCGCGCGCGCAACGCATGCAGCTCGATTAGAAAGCACGTGAAAACGACATTATGTTCCGATTAAATTTGGTTAAATCGCAGACGAAAGTCGCCCGTCCCGTCGGTGCTGTACCGATCGGTCGGTGCCGATTTTGGATAACGTAACATACTGCTGTATTCGAACTTCAAGATATTCACAAGAGACGACACGTACTAGATACGTTATAGTTTAGAATTCAACTAGTTCTCTTTTGCAGCGCAATTCGGACCAACGTCACTTTTACGATAGATCGTGTTAGATATCTATTAGATGTGAATTAGATCTCCAAGTAATATCTTGTGGAAATCGTTTAAGAGTATCTCCAGAATCGCGGAAATGTCAAATTTGACAGGTTAGATCTTAAACATATCGTTATCGTATCTTGGCGATGTCTAAAAGATATCTAATAGATGTCTATTACAAAATCCGAATCGGGCCCATATGAACTTGCTAATTGAAATGTCAGAAGTTAATAAGAACTCTTGGAAAAAAGATAATATTAATTTTATTATTGGATTGGCATTTCGTCTGAACAGTCATAGCTATTACCATCTTCTTATTGTAATAGGTAGAGTAAAATGAATAATGCATATCGTTTCGTCAATGTTTTGACGGTCACATCTACCTACCTATTACCTACCTACCTATTTATATGTCTGTGATTAGGTTGCACTGGTATAGTATTTATCCGGATCCGGGTCTTGATCCAACGAATAATCCGTATAATGGATTTGAATTGAAAATAACCATTGGTCACCATCAATACGTACATACTTATTAAAAATGGTTTTACCTACATCTGATAATTGAATTGATATGTCAAAACTAACTAAGAACGTTGAAAGGATCATGTGTGATGTTTTGATTCTAATAAATTAGTTTTAATTGTAGAAGAAAACTGCTTCTCAACTAAGTATTGGTATATTTTTAAAATAACGTACTTAACAATCTCAAACTGGCACATTATACAAAAAATGACTATAATCTTATTTGAATGAATAAAATGTTATTATTTACCTAATTGAAAGAAGAAAAAGTAAAGGCAGATAAAAGTAATGTTAACATTACATCGTTATACTAATGACTAGTGTCCGACCGAAACATGTTTTATTGCCGAAACCCAAACCGAAACCGAAGGTTCGGCTTTGGCTCTAGTTTCGGCGGAAACCGAAACCGAAACTTTTGTAGACTTATTAAAATCGGTGAAGAAATGTCATTAAACTGCTTTTATACACTTATTAAGACTGCGTTGACATTGCGTCGACCGTCCAGTGGCGCGCTCTTAGGGGAATTGTGTTTTCTAATAAGCCAATAATTTCTGTATACCTACATAAATATTGTTGTCCTACTTGCTCCCCAACTTTGGTCTTTGTAACATAGTTTAGTTTCATAGTACGAAGTACCATTCCGTAAGTTTCGGCCCGGCCGAACGGTTCGGCCGTATTTTGGCCGAAACCAAAACTACAGCCAAAACATGATTTTATGGCCGAAACCGAAACCGAATCTTCGGTCGGACACTACTAATGACTAAAAAAAGGGTACAATACAAGTAATCCTCCGTGGCGCTAGTTTTCAGTAGTGACGGGATTTACAGTGAACTAATGACGACTCTGATACTTAAGAAAATATTACAGGCAATTATTATAATATGGAGAGGGTGGAAATGGAAAAATATGCTCATATCTATATTGTAACGATCTGATAATTGGATAATTTGTGTCTAAGCACCAAGATCCGCTTTATTTTAGAACGTCCATTTTCATCGCCAAAAATAGTCCAACCCACACGAAATTATATAATAATTTATTATAATGAACCAATACCTATTGCAGTAAGCTTACTCGTCAGTCTGGTCGTTCGCAGGCGCCTTCAATTTAAATATATTTATGTATTTATACCTACTTAAACATCGATAAAAGAAAACCGACACCCGTGGATATGTAATGTTAATACGATATTTCCTGTTTGCAGCGCAAAACGCAACCGATCCATATATGTCGATATGAAAGGCTTAGCAATGTCAGGCACCTTGTCGCGGTTATTAGGTTAATCATTTATTTATACCTGAAACTTGTGTTAAGAGAGTTATTTTTAGTGCTCTAGTGAGCCAGTTAGAGTATCTGTATATAATTAATAATTAATAGACTAGGTACCGAGAAAGCCCCTATCCAAAAAAGATGGAACGTCGTTGTCAAAAACCAATGTCGAATTGAGCTAGCTCCTAGTCCTCTTATATAGCTCCAGTTACTACTTTGATACCTTAGGCCGAAAACCTCGAGACTTTGTCAAAGGTTAACTGGAAGAGATCCTTTATAGGGATAAGTTCGCCTTCACACATTGTATAAATAATATATATTTTGCAATTATAAAAGCACATTCACGTATGTATGTTAAAACTTTAAGTGCAATGTCATGTAAATTTAATCTCCTATTGCTTTATGTTGATAACAATAAAATTTACAAAATGAATCACTGACATTCAAAAAAAATATCGATTGCAGCAATCGACTAAGCACGTCCAGATACACCATACATGTTAAATCGAGTAAATCGCATATCGTATCTAACGAAACGGCCCAATCATGCACCTACGTGCTGGCACGCAGAAAACGTTTCCGTCAATAGAGAAACGTACGGGCCATGTACTCTTACGTTGCGCGAGATTATCCAAACCTTACCAGCATGATATGACCTCAAAATATGTAACAAATATACGGGATCGCAGACCACTCTTATACTGGTTCGTCAATGCACAGCAGGCGATTGAAATGACATCCCTGCAATCTTGTAAAATACAGTTGCAAGTAAAAGACCTTAAAACAATGTAGTAAGGGATAAAATCGTATTGGTTAATTCAGCTGCAAGATTATAAGATGTTTGGTGTTCAGCGGTCAAAGTCCGAGTAATAAATCGATTGTTTGTGTTCTAGGTTTCCGTTTTGAGGAAACTTGTAAGAGAATGCCTATTTAGGTACTTTATGGTTTAGGAAATGGACTTCCTTTTAGAAAGGGTGTACTTGTAGGTATGATTTATTTTATAATGCGTAAATTTTAACATAAAGTACCTATCCGAGAAACAGCTTCTGCAGTTATTAAGTAGAAAGGAAATGGAAAACTGTAAAATAACACACTAGTATTATTACTGTATACAATAATATGTAGTTGGTAATACTGTATATAACACTGTTTTCATTCAAAGGTTCCTGCCTTTGGTTGGATATATAACATTTTACCTGCATCCTAAACAGTGAACTTTTCATCATTTAATTTTAAAGAAAACCTAAGTGATATAAAAATGACAAAATTCAAATAAAGCAAATCAAAGTCACTCGAGAACAATGATAATGGAGAAAACAGTTCTCGGTTTTTTTAACCTTGTAATTATTTTTTCTTATATCGTTATAGTTAAATTAAATAAGTGTATATTTAATTTTATGCTCCATAAACTACTTCAGTCAAGATATTCACGTAGTCATGGTAATAATATTAATTTATAAACGATACTTAAACTAATCCTTAAGTCGGTTAATTAAAGAAAGTATTATAAGCGAGAGTTAGAAAATAATATTGACACAACTGCTAGTCGTTAGATCAGTTGTTCAAACAGAGTTCTCAAATATTTCATAACATAATGTTTTGATATAAGTAGTAAGTGATAATGTCCTAGAATTTCAAAAATATGACACAACTGGCGGCTACTCATTACTTTTTAATTTAATTTAATTATCAATGTGTCATGCAGTCATGCGGTCTTCACGTTTGGTTTTGCGTTGACGTGGCACACTTGGGTTCGCGCGAACTAATTTCAGAAGGCCCGAAGTCTAATTAACTCAAATATATATTGTACATGAGACTCATGAGTCAAATATTAATGAAAATACTGACCCCATTTTTGCTTTATAAATTACCGACACCAATATACAAATGTTAGCCATTTATATTTAATTTTATTAGTAGCTCGATTGATTTCCGATTGTTAGCCAGCTAAGTATTTTTAATGGTATTAGTAGCTCGGTTGATTTCCGATTTACTAATTTGGCGGTATTGATATTTTAATATAAGAGGTAGTTTGACATTTGTCATGATCATTACGCTGTTGGATTTTGTAAAGTGAAGTTGAAGAAATAAAACTGTGATTTGTACTTGAGTGTTTTAATTGCAAGTTATCATATCAGAAGTTGGAAACGAGTCCAAAACGCCACAGGTAATTGAAATTTGGTTTTAAATTATAGATTTATTTGCATGATTTGGCTTTCTTGACGTTATTTTTATCGAACATTTCTAAGAAGTAGTTGAGCATATTTTTAATCATTTCGGAGATAAAATAAGCTTGATATCATTATAAACAACAAGGTTTACGTTGATCATTTGAATAAGTAAACAAATCTGCTTTAAATACGATATTGTTAATTGTAACCGTTATGCCAGAAATTTGAATTTATTCATGTTTTAATCATGTTGCAATGTAAAATGATTCTTGATACTTAATATTTAACGAACTGCAGTGTGTAACTAGGTGTATACTTTAATTTGCCACGTGAAAAATAAGGCAGTAAGTAAAACAGTTATGCTTGTGCAAATCATTTTATTTTCAGTATGGATGAACATGATAGGAGAGTTGTACGGACGCCTCCGCTACCACGTGACGATCCAGGGAGAGGCCAACCGATGACGCCGCCGCAAGAACAACACAGGCGTAGCAGGGCTAGCGACCGGGACCTGGAGAGGCGCAGCCGCACAACACGAAGTCGATCCAGACACAGCCGTGGAAGGAGTAGCCGCATCAACTCCGATGGATCAAGAAGCAGCAGGCGCCGCAGCCGGTCACGTTCGCGCCGCAGCAGGCCGCGAATGCGCCTCAGCCCGGCGCAAGTACACTGGAGTTCTACAAGCTCGCGCCGCAGCCGCAGCCGCTCGCGTCGCAGTCGGACGCGCTCGCGCCGCAGCCGCAGCCGCTCGCTGTCGCGCCGGCGCCGCCGCAGTCGTGCGAGGTATGGTGATAATGAATTACTAGGCACTTTGAAAGATTTATTTAAAGCTGTTAGATCAGAAGACAGGTCAGATCATGTTGAAAGATTTCCCGTAATGAACGTTTTGCCTGAATTTGACCCAGCCAATCGGAGCCAAACTATTGACGTATGGCTAAATAAAGTAAATGAAACCGCTAGTATTTACAATTGGACCGAACGACAAATTATTCACTACGCGCTACCTAAATTAGCCGGTGTTGCTCTAAAGTGGTACCAAGGCTTGACTAGTTTAAAACACACATGGCCCGAATGGCAGGTCAAATTAAAAACAGCTTTTCCTAGCAAGGAAAATTATGGTTTATTGTTAACGGAAATGCTTGAAAAACGTGCTAAATATGGAGATTCATTAGAAGATTATTATTACGAAAAAGTGATGCTACTTAATAGGTGTCGAATCACAGGCACCGATGCAGTTGATTGTATTTTATTAGGGATCGATGATAGAGCAGTAAAAACAAGCGCCGAAGCAGCTCAATTTACAGAACCGGATAAATTGCTAGTTTATTTGCGTAGTCAGAAAAATACCAAACCTAGAGTTTCGTCGCGACAAACCAATGATAGTAAACAAGTTAACAATCGGGGCCCTAAGCCGGATAATAAAGTTGTTAAATGCTTTAATTGTGGTGAGGAAGGACATCCTCATTTTAAATGTAAACAGCCAATAAAGAAATGCGAAACTTGTTCTAGAATTGGTCATGTTGCATCGGATTGTAACCTTAAAAAGAATTTGGACGTGAAAAACGAGAAAACTGTGTCATGACTAGCCGTATCTAGTAGTAAAGATCAAAAATTTTATAAAACTGCATGCATAAACAAGACAAGTCTATCGTGCTTTATAGATTTTGGAAGTGAGTGTACGCTTTTGAGATTATCTGATGCAAATAATATTTTTGATGATTGGTCTAAAGATAATTTACCTATTTTAAGAGGTTATCCGCATTCAGCAACTCAGACATTAGGTAAAGTTTATACGAATATCCTAATTGATTCGGTTGAAGCTACTGTGGAGGTATTTATAGTACCTGATAGTCATTTAAGTACATCTTTATTAATTGGGCAAACGTTTACTGAACAGGATCACATAGAAACCCATAAAACTAGTAATAGTCTCACCTTTTCAAATACATCGAAGGATTATGAATACAAACCTATATCTTTGATCGCTAATAACACTATCATCATAAATAATGTTACTGAGGTGGATTTCTATACTAAGCCAGTTTACAATGGGTTAATTTATGTAGAGTATAGTTTGATATCGCAACCTGGAAGGGAATATGTAACAATACCTGGTTTAATTACTGTGACAGATGGGCGTGGACGAGTTATGGTTAAAGGTTTATCAGTTAACCCTTTTGAACTAGTACAGGATAGTGTTATTACTCGTGCGTGTATCGCTAGAGAAGCTCAAGCATATAGAGTTAATAGAATAGATATGAATTCATCATTTACCGTTAATGACGAGATATCTTTAGCTAGAGTTCAAGTAGAGCAGACATTGAGCGAGCAAGATATGAATGAACTACTTAAGTTGTTAAACGAACATCGTAAATGTTTTGCATTTAGTACCAAAGAATTAGGTTGTTGTAACTCTACATCTATGAATATTCAACTAACTGATAAAACTCCGGTAGTATACCGTCCTTATCGCCTGTCTTATGCAGAAAGAGAGGTTGTAAGAGACATGGTTAATGAATTGAAGGAATCAGGAATTGTTAGTGAGTCCACTTCCGATTATGCATCACCAATCATATTGGTAAGGAAAAAGACTGGAGGCTATCGTATGTGCATTGATTATAGAGCTCTCAATAAGAAAACAGTAAAGGAGCATTACCCTTTACCCCGAATTAGCTGGATATTTATACTATACTATGTTAGATCTGGCATCTGGTTACTACCAGATACCATTAGCTGAGCCTTCGAAACATCTCACGGCCTTTATTACACCAGATGGCCATTACCAATTTAATAGGATGCCTTTTGGTTTAAGCAATGCACCTGCCAATTTTCAACGAACTATAAATAATATCTTAGGTAATGCTCGCTTTAAACACGCATTTGCATATATGGATGACATAATCATACCATCTAAAGATGTCAGTGACGGTTTGCACAAACTAAAACTTACTTTACAATTATTCCATGACGCTGGTATGACCTTAAATTTAGATAAATGTAATTTCTTTAAAAAATCAATAGAGTATTTAGGATTCGAAGTTGATCAAAATGGTATAAGGCCTGGTGAGAAAAAGATTCAAGCAGTAAAAGACTTCCCTCGTCCTACTGATCAGCATAAGGTTAGGCAATTTATAGGATTAGCCAGTTTCTTTCGGCGATTCGTGAAAAACTTTTCTATTATTGCGAGACCGCTAACTCAGCTTTTAAAAAAAGATTCTAAATTTACTTGGGGCGAACAGGAGGAAAATGCATTTAATCGGCTTAAAAACGACTTAACGGACAGACCTATTCTTGCCTTTTTCAATCCATCATATGAAATAGAGTTACATACTGACGCGTCTAAATTTGGAGTGGCTGGAATTTTGCTTCAAAGACAAGATAAGTCAAAACCATTCGAAGCTGTTGCATATTATAGCCGACAAACTTCTCCCGAAGAAATGCATTTTACTTCTTACGACTTAGAGACCCTAGCTGTAGTAGTGTCCTTACAACGATTTAGGGTTTATCTACTTGGTATACATTTCACCATCGTCACGGATTGCAATTCTTTGAGGGCTACATTTGAGAAAAAGGATGTTATATCGAGAGTTGCAAGATGGTGGAATGTAATCCAAGAATATGATTTTACAATTAATTATAAACCTGGAAAATCAATGGCTCACGTAGACGCACTTAGTCGCAACCCAGTCAATGAAGTATCCTTTGAAATTAAAAGCATTACAGTAGATTGGATAGCCACAGTACAACAAAATGACCCTGAAATTCAGCGTACCGTTAACATACTTAAAAATAATCAGACTCATAATATAGTTGAAATATCTAAGAATTTTGTTGTCAAACGGGATTTATTGTACAGAGTCACTAGTGATGGTAATCGATGGGTTGTGCCTAAAGGTGTCAGATGGTCAATCATGAAAAGCAACCATGATGATATAGGTCATTTCAGTTTTGACAAGACATATGACAAAATTAAAGCCACTTACTGGTTCCCAAAAATGCGAAGATTTATTAAAAAGTATGTAGAATCTTGTTTAGAGTGCGCTCATGCTAAAATTCCGGTTGCTAAAAAGGCTGGTCAATTACATCCTATAGAGAAAATTGCAGAACCCTTTCACACGGTCCACATCGACCATTTAGGGCCGTTTGTCAAAAGTAAACATAAAAATACTCATATTTTATTAATCATTGATGCGTTTACAAAGTTCATTGTTATTACTCCTGTTAAAAATACGAAAACAGCTAGTAGCATTAAAGCATTAACTGCTTACTTTCATACATTCGGAGTACCCAAAAGAATTATTTCAGATAGAGGTACCTCATTCACGTCGCATAAATTTAAAGATTTTTTAAATGACTTAGGAGTTAAGCACACACTTAATGCAGTTTGTACCCCAAGAGCCAATGGACAGGTAGAAAGGTACAACAGGACCTTACTAGCTGCATTGACGGCATGTAACGTAGGAAAATCTGAGCGAGTATGGGATGATAGCATATCAAAAATTCAATGGGGTATGAATAATACTTTGAATAAAGGAATTGGTAAGACGCCTGCACAGGCTTTATTCGGTACGGAATTATCCGGTATGTCTGATGCATTATTGCGGTTAGGAGTAGCTTTAGACGAAGATAGCACAGACAGAGATATTGTTAGAAAAGAAATGACAGAACACATAGAACTTGATCAGAAGAAGCAAAAGAATAGATATGATAGGAAAAGAAAACATGTTGAATATAAAGTTGGTGATTTAGTGAGGATTGAGAGAGAGGTACAGTCTACCGGTCAAAGTAAGAAGTTGATTCCAAAATTAAGAGGTCCATACCGCATTACTCGTGTGTTAGGATATGACCGATATGAAGTAGAAGATACGCCACTGTCCAGGAAGGGAAGTAGGCCTTTTAAGAGCATATTTGCTGTGGATAAAATTCATCCCTGGCTAGTATTTGAAAGATCTGATTGTCAAAGCGACAATGAAAATAAAGCTAGTGAAGATTACCTTGAAGTAGAATCTGAAATGTCTGAATGATTTGAGCAATTGCTAATTTGTTGATACTATAAGTTTGATGAAATTGTATTAGGTACTGAAACAGTATGAGGTTTTAGTACAAATTAATATATATGGATGTATGTGGGAGATATGAAGGAGGCTTCCATGTACGTACATTTGATGTTTATGCTAAAACATGCAGGAGGTTTTGGTATTGAATAATGATTATGTCAAGTCTTGAGAATACATGGAAAATATGAAGGAGGTTTCCATGTGTTTAATTACTTTAAGGTACTAGAAATATGTATGAGGTTCTAGTACTCTTCCAAACTAGCTATAATATTGAAGATATGTATGAGGCTTCAATATTGAAATGAAATTTTGTTGATTATATAAATAAATAGTTTACAGATATGAATGAGTTGATATATTGAAACAAAGGATGTATTAATAATAATAGCAATTTATATTTAATTTGTTGTAGAGATCAATGACAAATAAATGTTGTTAGATTTATGGTCAATTAATATCAAGTAAGATATGACTGAGAGATAAAAATATTAATTAGGTATAATGATGCATTGAAATTAAATTCATGATACTGTATATGTATATATGATACATCAATTAATTGCCCATATTGTGATTTTTGTAATATATATTATATTACTTCTGAATTACTTTGTATGTTTATATTTAATTCCCGAGGCGGGAATTGATTCAGGACGGCCGAATGTTAGCCATTTATATTTAATTTTATTAGTAGCTCGATTGATTTCCGATTGTTAGCCAGCTAAGTATTTTTAATGGTATTAGTAGCTCGGTTGATTTCCGATTTACTAATTTGGCGGTATTGATATTTTAATATAAGAGGTAGTTTGACATTTGTCATGATCATTACGCTGTTGGATTTTGTAAAGTGAAGTTGAAGAAATAAAACTGTGATTTGTAATTGAGTGTTTTAATTGCAAGTTATCACAAATAGGTAAGGAATAAGTGTGGCAGAGGTGTGGCGAACCTCAAATTAGTAGTCCCACAGAAGTATTACCAAATAATTCAAATAAAAGGTCACTTACAAATTTTTGATTTCGGTGTAAGGCTGAATAGACCTTTCTTCCTGCGGACATTTGTGCTTCGCCGTATCACATTTTTGAGTAGTCAAGGCAAACGCTATCTACATAAACGTTGCGTTGCATTGCATTACATCACGTTGATAACAGTTACCTCAGCTTACTGTTGCTTTATTGTTTAATGTTTACCTCATAACCTGTCATTAGGTTTAACAAAATCCCTTTCTAGCGATTTTCACACGGCGCTTCCCACCACGCTATAATTGACTACTTTAACAGCGTCGTACGCGCAAAGTACCAATCAATGTAACTATTTAATGTATTTTGTTTGTAAGTATGTAATTTATATATAAAATTGAAAAACCAGAACGGGATAAAAAACGAGGGAAGAAGCGAGATGGCGCCTTACAAATTTCTAAAAAAGTTTTTGACACGTTTCTCGATTACGACGCACGTATGATAAGAAAAAACTGTTTCAATATGACGTTGACGTTGACATGTGTAACATATTTTTCTTCTTTGCTCAAAATTTTAATTAGATAAATTATTCTAAATTACTACGTATTTTATCAAAAACTATCAGAAAGTATGCCGCTGTCTACAAGTTCTAAACCGCAATGTGCGGGTTGTGAGGAAGACTTACCGGATGACCTGTTAAGTACCATTAAGTGCAAAACGGCAAGATGCCACAAATTGTTCCACATTACGTGTATTAGCGCAGTAAATTTAACTCATGTGCAAATAAATTCCTGGATATGCCCATTTTGCAAAGCTTCGGCCAAAAAAGGGGGTGACAATTCTCAAACACCAGTACGAGGAAACATACTTCCAGACGTGAGTCGCTCGCAGCTGCAATCTGACAACGTTACGGTACGTAATAAAAAAAACCAGTCTGCCTCTGGACCACACACTATGAACTCCAAACCTACAGATACGGAGAGGCCACAAGCGCAGTTGGATAATTCATCTACTCTGTCTAAAAAAGCTCCACTTCTTCCACCGGGGCCTTTAAACAATAACAAGGAAATCTCCGAGTTAACTGCGGAAATCAGAGGCCTACGTTCTGAAGTGTCCACGATTCAGTCCCAGATTAAAGAGGTTCTAGACAAGCTTTCATTTCATACCGAACGCCTGGAAAATATTTCCAACAGAATATCAGACAATGAATCTAGAATCAAATCTCTTGAAGACAAACAAGTACAGACTGCTGAACTCCAAGAGACAGTGTCTAGGCTTCAGGACCAGTTGAACAAACAGGAACAAGTTGCATTGAGAAATGAAATCGAGATAGTTGGTTGCCCTGAAAGCCCTAATGAAAATCCCATCCATATTGTATTAACTACTGCAGCGAAAATTGGTGTGACTCTCACCCACTGTGACGTAGATGCTGCTTGGAGGGCGGGACCCCGTCTGCGCTCAGCCAGATCATCAGGCATGGAAGGAGTTAACCACCGCATCCACCCTCGACCAATAGCCATCCGCTTTATCCGTCGTGCAACGCGTGACGAGTTCCTTAAAGCTGCGAAGACTCGGCGCAATGTAACAACAGAAGATCTCGTTTTGAATGACAAAAATCCCCAAAAGATTTTTGTAAACGAGCGATTGACCAGAGAAAATCGACAGCTTTTTCGTGCCGCTAGACAACGGGCCACGGTTGCTAAATTTAAATACTGCTGGACATCTTCAGGTTCTGTGTATGTCAGGAAGCACGACGCTGCTGCTGCTATTCACATCCGCAATCCTCTGGACTTGGATCGTATTGCCGGGGATTCTAACAAAGAATCTGAGAATCCCTATGCTGCTCCTGGTATCAGTGCTGCGGACCCTATTGAATCGTGAGCGAGGACGGCTGCTGACCATACAGATCTTTCAGAAGAGAAGCATGTGTGATTGCCCCAAATTCCCAAACTTTAGCACTTTCTTAGGAGACAGTACCCCAATATGTTCGCTTATTCTGCCATATTCATTTATTTTACGCTTAATATGCATATTAATTATACTAAAATATATACAACTATACCAATACACACTTACATACTCTCACACACCAATTATCGTATACACACTCAATATCATAGGCTACAATTATATTTATCAAGTGCATCCGCCGCCGCAATACTACTCCAACCATGCACTTAACCGCCGCTTTATCAAGCCATGGCCGGACTAGACATGGGAAACGAACTTGATAACTCATTCCCTGTAAACTGTCATGTTGCAGAATCTGCGGAGCACTGCTTGAATATCATAAAACCTCATTTTTCAATCAAAGTTCTTACATTTAATATTAGAAGCCTTCAACACAATTTTGATCAGTTCCTTGTAATATTCAACCGACTAAAGATAGTTTTTGACGTTGTTGTCTTGACAGAATGTTGGCTCAAGGAGGGCTCGGTCATAGGTCAGCTCGATGGTTACTCCTCTTACCGCACTATAAGATCTCACAATCAAGCTAGCGGAGTAGTCGCTTATGTAAGGAAAAATCTAAATGCCACAGTTACCGAACCAATTATACAGGATACAGATAGTCTTTTTATACATGTACCGGAACGCTTCTCTTTGCTGGGTTTATACCGTTCCCCCTCTTTTGTAAATCCTATCCCATTTATACACTCATTAGATTCTTTCATTAATAATAACTCTCTTAATCAAAACTGCTTTATAGTTACGGGTGATATTAACATTAACATCAACTCTCCCTGTTCTGACCCCCATGCATCCGAGTACTTATGTGTGTTGGCTAGTCTGGGGTTTATGTCTGCAATTGATAAACCTACGAGGAACATCGCCTGCCTGGATCACTTCTTCGTAAGGTCAGCAAGGAATTATGCGTCCGTGGTCTGCGCCTGCGACATTACAGACCATGATCTAGTCATGATCGGTGTTACAGCCTCCAATAAGGTTAATATCGCCAAACGATCCAGAAACGTGATCAACCAAGATTTTGAAGCCATCGGAGCGGAGCTTAAAGAAGAAAACTGGCAGACGGTCACTAGTAAAACATCAGCTACTGAAGCCGCAGAAGCCTTTTACTCCATATTGACTAACCTAATCTCAAAACATTCTTCATGCAGATCAATAAGTAATTCAAAATTAATTTTAAAACCTTGGATGACTCCAGGCTTGATTAAATGCTCTAGAGTCAAAGACAAACTACATGTCAATTACAGGAAACACCCCCATAACGAAATAGCTAAAATAACTTATACTAGATATAGAAATTTTTATATAAGCATTTTACGAAAAACCAAGGATGATTTTGACCGGAAACATCTTTTGGATAATAAAAAATACCCGAGGAAACTTTGGAAAATTATTAGAGACATATCTCACCTCAATCGGGATAGGCATACACCCCATGAACTAGCCACCATCAAGCCTAATGTTTCTGATTCCCTAAATTACACCAATGACTTCTTCTCTTCAGTGGGCAAAAACCTAGCAGATGTTATACTCTCTGATAATAACACGAGTGAGACCACGCTTGCGACTGAAGTAGCTTTAACCAACTCCCCTCTTAGATCTATTTTTTTAAATCCTACCGACGATGCTGAAGTAGAGAAATTAATCATGTCTTTAAATCTTGACTGCGCGTCCGGCATTGACAAAATAAACACTCGTATTTTAAAAAATCTAAAAAATTATATCGTCAAGCCACTCGTACATATTTTTAACCTCAGCATTTCATCGGGTTCTTTTCCGGAATGCTGGAAAGTTGCTGCAGTGGTTCCCGTTCATAAAGGAGGTGACAAGAGCTGCCCCGGGAATTATCGCCCTATTTCTCTTCTCAGTAGTCTGTCTAAAATGCTGGAAAAGATTATTAATAATCAACTAGTCAATTTCCTTGAATCAGAACACCTACTCTCCCAAAGTCAATATGGCTTTCGGAAAAAGAGATCTTCTGAGCAAGCCGCCACCTTACTGGTTAACCTTGTCTCTTCCTATCTTGACAGAGGAGAATCCTGCGTGGGAATCTTCCTAGACTTGGCCAAGGCATTTGACACTGTCTCAATCCCGATATTGCTTAGGAAGCTTGAACTGTTAGGTATTCGCGGTATCGCATGGAACTGGTTTAAAAGCTACCTTACAAACCGGAAGCAATGTGTAAGACTTGGCACTTTAGTCAGTGACTCAGCCCCGATAACTTTCGGTGTACCGCAGGGAAGCATCCTCGGTCCCACCCTATTTCTGATCTACCTCAATGACTTAATCTCTCTTCCCATCAGTCAGGCAGAAATTATCTGCTATGCAGACGACACTGCTCTGCTGTTTCACGATGTCTCATGGGCACGTTGCTTTGCAGTAGCGGAGTCAGGTTTGACTGTGATTACAAAGTGGCTCGCTGACAACCTGCTCTCACTTAATATTTCAAAAACAAAATACTTATGCTTTCATAAAACGGCCTCTTCTGCCCCCAGCTCACGGCCAGATCTCAAGCTTTCTTGTGGCAGTGCGGAGGACGACCCAGCTATTCACTCATGTAGAGTTTTCGATGTAATTAGTAATTGTACCACCATAAAGTACCTGGGTATTACGCTTGATGAAAATCTTAATTTCAAAAAGCACATCGAAGTGCTGTCTGCTAGAGTCAGAAAGGTAGTATTCATTATGAAACTACTACGAAATTCTGCTACGAGGGAGTTGCTTAAGCTTGTATACACTTCAATATGCGAATCCGTCCTATCATACTGCATTGGCGTGTGGGGTGGTTCCACTAGCTCTGCACTACTGCTTCTCGAAAGGGCCCAAAGGTTTGTGCTCAAGGTCATGCTTGGAAAGCCTCGATGGTTTCCGACGATTACTCTTTATAAAGACGCGGATGTTCTTAGTGTGAGGCAATTATTGATCTTACGAGTTGCAACTCACATACATCAAAAAACTATAAATTCGGCAGAATATCTTACCCTAATCCGTAATCGAATCTTTAAAATTCCTACTCCCATCATAAAAACCGCTTTCGCGAGGCGTCTTCCTAACTTCCTGCATCCGTTTATTTACAATACAGTGGCAAAGTCCTGCAACATATCTGAAAAGTCCCCTCTTGAAGCAAAATTCGTAATTAAGCACTGGTTAAAAAGTCTTAACTACAATCAAACTGAGATGCTGTTGAAGGTCATCACCTAACTTACATGCTAACTATCTTTGTAGCCTTACACGCACACACACACACACACACACACACACACACACACACACACACACACACACACACACACACGCACACAGACACAATTTTTTCTTTCCTTTTTTTTTTCCTTATTCTTTGAATTGCTTAATTTCTGTAACTATTACTTTCATTACCTTCTATTAGATTAGTCCTTGGTTCTTTACTTTACCTTCACTTTACGAATTTCGATTCCGGCCACCACGTGACAGGCATAGCCTAGTGTGGGGGCCACTGGACATTATGTATTATTAATAAGGTTTTTCTTTTAATAAATATTATTCTTATTCTTATTCTTATTCTTAAATCTATTATCTAAATATGAGAATAGAACTAGAACATAAAAACTATCGCTTTCGCTGCGTATTTAATTTTCAATAAGCAAAATAAATTTTCATAAATAACAATCTTAATTTTACGACGATCGGCTATTTCTCGGCTACCCTCGGTTGGTTTCGTTTCAAAGTAAAATAAAAAGTGCTGTCAATGTCAAGCCTTTGCCCATACGAGTGACTTATGCCACGTAGGTATTATCAAAATTACTAATTTGTATTATGTTGTTTTAAATTTCTTTTGAGTTATATTATTTAGATTGACTTTCACGGCTTCGGCAAACATTGCCATTCGTTCGGGGAACGGGCTGCCGAAAAGGGCCAAAAATACAAAGTTGATAGTAAAATTAATATTTTAATATGAAGCCCATCAGACCCATCAGTTCAAGGCATGGTGCCCGTAATAATGTGTATTGATAATAATGATAATTACGACGATACGACTCGACCAGGTAAGATTTTTCTTCTTGCTGAACAGTCACCATCAGATATATCGGAGCGACCTAGGTATTCACAAATACCTATCTGAACAATGTAAATTATAATGTAGTTAAAGTGCATGTTCAGATATTTTTGAGCGACCTTAGTGGCTCCGATATATATCTACCTAATGGCGACTACACATTCATGAAGCCAATGTATAGTCAGCATCAAATAGAT
Organism: Cydia amplana; assembly: GCF_948474715.1. NCBI lineage: Eukaryota > Metazoa > Arthropoda > Insecta > Lepidoptera > Tortricidae > Cydia > Cydia amplana. The sequence goes on along the minus strand of NC_086079.1, from coordinate 13,129,231 downwards.
AGTGACGGCTAAAGTAGTCAAATATATCGTAATGTAACTTTGTTGCCATAGAAATAATGATGTGTTCCGATATATTTGGGCATTGGGCAGACCAAAGCGGCTAAGCTTCACTAGCTCGGACACAGAGAGAATGGGAGAGGATCGTGCCGTGAAGAGAGCGTACTTGAGAAAACGAAATGGGAGACGCCCCGCCCGATTGGACGTCCTAGGTACCGCTGAAACGACGTAGTTGCTCAATACCTGCTCAATTTCGGCCATAGCGACGGGCGCGAGCTATCGCAAGACCGAGAAACATGGCGTGATCTGGTGTCGGAGACCAGGACTCACTTTTGGTCGTTGCGTCACCGTAGTAAGTAATGTTAATATCCAGAAAGGAAAATGGGGATTACCTATATTTGTTAGGAAAGGCGATTTATGGACGGTGGTCGTCCACATTCGTCTTAAGGCGGAAATTAATCTAATATACGATTTTGCAGCTGGGCTTATAAAAATAAATAATAATTTTATGTTAAAGAAGTTTTTAATAAATACCTACCTAAGTAGATGAAAAAATACAATCTTGCTTTTTATCAAATCACAATCTTTTATCATTTATTGAGAAATTTGCGAATTAAGTTATTCAAATAACGGTTATAAATATAAGAAGTCCCTATCACACTTATGAACCCTGGCATGTGTTGAATACATAATAATGTCGGTATTTAACTAAACACAAGACGAACTCTTTATTTCATTTACGCGAGCAGAGCCGCGGGCCCGTCTAGTGTAATTATATTTAGTATTTAATATGTAACAGCAGTCGAGATAATATGCGTATGCTTCATAGACCAAATGCAATGCGGGATGGGAACTTCACAAATATTTTTGTTTTTTTATATAATAATATGTCTATAAGTAACATGTTCAATTTATTTCAATAATTAGTTCTGTTTCTTACGAATGTAAACATTGTTAGGTACTTACTCAAAAAAATCAACAATAGATCTCAAGATATACGAGTACATTATTGTTACCTCATAGTACTCATATATCACATGTTTGCGTTTTCAAACATATATGCAAGATGACGCGCGAGAAAGTGACAGCGCGTTGTAAACAATGATTAAACGCTTTTTGTCCATCTATCACAGGTAGCTCAGTACAATCGATTACGTGTTCTGATCATATTTGCTGATAAAAAACTATGATGGAGGCGAAGAGAAATTTACATGATATCTAAGAGAGGGCATGGAGTCCATGAGATCAGATAAATAAGATAGACAAGTGTGTGAACTGATGATCTCTCTCTATTTGCGAAGGAGAAAAAACAACTGAGGTGCTTAAGGTTGCGTCAAGTTAGACGTGATTATATAGTCTAATATGATTGCTCAAAACCGAGACAGCGGTGGGACACCATATTAGGCTAGTAATATAATAATATATAAAGAAAAATAATACACAATTAGCTAGACAAATTGTTTGAACCTTTAAATTTCTACTGAACCTTAATCAGCATTATAGAAATGTAACCATCAAGGTAATCAAAATATTCACAACTCGACGCCTCGAAGACTATTAAAATCATAATCATGTTTTTGCAGAAATTATATTACAAGGTAGAAAGCTCGTGTTCCCATGTCACAATGGAGGCGAGAGCCCGGTTCACAAGTTTACATAACCTCAAAAATGATGCAAACAAGACCAAAGCCGATGGATATGGCATTTTTGATTAGCTAACTTCAAATTTGGAAGAAAGTGGCCTAATTCAAATTGCTTTGCGGCCGAGTAATTGACCTTTGGATGATGAAAACGGAACAATGGTTCATGGAACTTTCATTATGATGAATTAAGTTATTTGGATAATGTGACTGTAATAGAAAATCTTTAGTTTTGGTTTCGAATGTTTATCATCAGAACATCACGCATTAAGTACATACTAGAAGTAGTAGTAAATAAATTATTTTTGGTCTAACATACCAGATCTTAACATCGTAATATTGGTTGGTATTGTGTATACTTTTATCGCCACCCATATTTAGAAATATCGTGACAACGCACCGGAATCGATTTAAAACTTTCTTCATGCACTGACTAACCGGCCGTTTTCTTGACTCGATACAAAAGCAATAATTTTACCTACCGGCGTTCCATTTTCAAAGAGCCCGTTTGAAAATAGAGTGCACGTTTGAATCCTGTGCTAACAACTCTAACAAGGCCTGTCTCAGCTTCGTTACCAGACAATGCAAGTAATTTGCTACAAGTGGCAGAGGTTAGAACGGACAACTGTGGCATAATGAGGCAGACACAGATTGTGTACAGCAACATACTGCATACCGATGCTTGGCCTATTATTCTAATCCTTATTTTGACTTACCTCTTGAACACAGTACAAAATAATGACAATATTTTTGATGGAATAAAGTAGTCATTAAAATTTAATAACTTTCTGAGAATAACTTTGTCCCTTGCTTATTCTGTTTTTGTTGACGCTATATTTCTAGTTTTACACGGTTTTAGAAACTAAGATTTCACCCCGCCACCATTTCAACTTCTTGCAGTCTTCTTTTATGTAGAAGTATTTTTAGAAGGCCTTTTTAACTGTTTCTTTTCTTACCGTATTATCGGAGTGTTATTGATGGAAAAAAAAGTCTATTATTTTCTCTCCTAATGTGCGGTGGTTTCAATGAAACACTGCTCATCTCATCAAAAGTCCATTACATCCAATCCCAACGCACCTTACTGTATTTAAAACAAGTTAATTAGTCCGATGCAAATGTAAAAGATGACCCAGTTATTATGAAGATAGAATGTTCTTCTCTAAGGTCACCTGTCCTGCGTAGTATTGGAATTGCAACGAACATCAATATTAAAATCGCTACTATCTGACCGATGACTCAAGGTTGATAGCCTTCTTGACCTAGTAATTCGCGATCACAATAATATTTGGTAACTCTTGCTTGTTTAACCTTTGGCAATAACATTGATCCTATTAAATTTTACTTGCTCTAATTTTTTATGATTTTCGGCACCGTTAGAGTTAGAGACCATACAGTCTAAGTTTTCACTGCGTAACTCCTATTTGAAACGCTTCTTTCTTTAATCCGTATGCCGTAACTGGTAACCAAAGATGTTTACAACTGAAACTAGAGCAAATTTGACAGTTCCAAAAATAGCTTTTACAGCCTTTCGTAACACGTCGTTATTCTTTCATTTGTACTGTCGACATAACAGGCTCTTTTATTTTCAAATACATCCATCACGTGCAACGTTCCATCACTCAAACGTTTACGTAAGTGTTAACGATAACTATAAAAGTTACAGGTTACAGTTAATCGTTAGTTATTGATAGCTCAAATCCATTGGATAGGATTTCACGTCTATTATTTAATAAAGCTTTATCCTGTTCCGCTTGCGTAAGCTGTCAATGTTAACTAGTCACGATTTACCTACTAAAATATCCGTCATAAGAATGCAGTCTAATAGACCTTCAAAAACACAACTGACAAAAGAGGTAAAACATGTTCGAAAATTTCCTTATTCGACAAACAAAGCTTCACTTGCATCCATAATCAGTTGTTGGAACACTACTTTCTTGTCCTTACCGACGTCACAAAAGCTATACGGCTGCCTTATTAAAATTCAATAAAGGTGACGTCGAGTTCAAAGCCAGATGCCTCGTCACGCCCGCGGCTATCCATCTGTCGAGAAATTGTGGTACGATAACACTAGGCTGCACGCAAACAGGGTGGTCGCCACCTTCCATAAGGCCATTGTTGATTAGCTATTGTTTTGACAGCTGTGTACATTTTTAATCTCAATGTCTTAGTCTAAATAAGCGGCATTGTAACACAAAACATTGAAAATCCATGTTTTTTTTTCGATTTTAGTGTCTTGCTTCATCGCATCTGAAATAACAAAACGTACCTACTTCACAATGTTTCACAATGTTTCTCAATTTTAGAAAATTCTTATAAGAACTTTTTTTTGCTTCTATTTTCTGACTCGAGTTTGGAGTCATTGTCCCCACGAACTCGTAAAAATGACTTGTCTTGCGTAACAATTAGATTCTTTCTTTCCGTTTTATACCTAATGTTAGAGTTTGGAGCCTTAACAGTGATGTTACCTCATTCTAGGTTAATATCATTTATATATAATTGTTTTCATTATGCGAGTCTTAGGTTGATTAAACCAATTAAAATTAATGATGGAGATGTCATGCGCGTCAATAATAATGAATGCATGTTAGAAATCACGGTAATTATATGCGTAAAGTTAACTCGCGATAATAAATTTCAACTAGTTGCACGTGTCTTCATAAAATAGGGATGATTTATCTTAACTATTTCCCTCGATAGCATCGAGTTCAGTTTCTTCTTGTACGAATCTCTCGCTCTACAGGTTTTCTGTTATATTAGTAAAGTCTATTGCAAAATCTGAAGTATATTAATATTCAATACATGTTTTATAATATCAAACATCATCCTTACAAATCTTGACCACACCTATACTAGGAACAGGTTCTACGCACACAGTCGCATCATTTATTTTGTCAAAATGGCCGCCTATCGACTCGTTGGATCACCTCTTACTTTCGTTATTTTCACTTTCAATCCCAGTAATATATTGTGTATACGTTACTTAATTTGTTCGTCGCCGTCGTAACTTCCGTAGGGGGCGTTACTGTTTACATTTAATCACATTTATCATTGATCAACAGCTTGCCTTAATGTTTTTTGTTTTATATTTTCTAATAACGTTTTTTCTTAATTACAGATTGTGAGCGGTTTTGTGGCGTTCTTCTCTCATTCAAGGTAAGCTTTTAAATTGCTTTTTAATTTTCTTTAAAATTAGGTAGATAATGAATTTGATAATAATTTTGCTCGTATATAACAGACGTCTGATAACAATTGAACATAATATTGAAACACGTAGGTACTAAACATTATTTCATAATTATTCGACTCAAGATTTTTGCAAGGTCATGTTTTTTTTGCTACACTAAAACACAAATTGGTTTGAATTGTATGCATAGTATTTAAAAATTTGATTAGCGTTCGTTAAGTTTTATAAAAACAGAACTTACCAAGTGTAATGTAATTACATAAACAATGCACGTTAAGGAAGTCGTATCTTGTAAAAAAAACCCCATGGAAGTGGCGTCCTTGGCACTACCTGGTTCCGTCGGAAATGACGGTGGCTTTTTATTAATTATGAATGCTAGAATTACCAGTAGGTATTAGGTATGTATTACATAAATATAAGTACCATAAGTAGCAAATGGATTGGTCTGGAGTATGCGCCAGATAAATATAGGTTCGCGCCTAAATAAAATCGTATAAAAAACTCTTATCTCTTTCTCCGTCAAGTAGTTAGCCTGAAGACATATGTATGTACAATATAACAGCTTAGAAATATGTTGTTGTTGTAGTTGTTGTTGTTGTTCTAAGGCACCCCAGAGGTGCAGAGGGCCTTCACAAGTTCGCGCCACGCATTCCTATCTTCAGCGACCCTTTTAAATACACACCTTTACACACCTTTAAATTATAAGTTTTTACCTCTAACGCTATTTAAACGGAAGGGATATTTACCCAAGATAGCTTTCAGATAAATAAGCGGCTATTTAATCAATGCTAATTCTGAGAAGGTGGGTAAACACAGATACGAGTATGTGATATCTACTCAAAAACACATAATTGTTTAGTAGATACGAGTAGGTTCCATTAGAACCAAATGCTACAAAGTGTGTAAAACGGTCATTAACCATAAAAACTTGATATGTCTTATATCAATGAGCATTGAGCACAAATGAATATTAACATCACAAAAAAGTAAAATCTATACTTTTAAGTAAATGTTAGAAAATGCGGCATGACGAACAGTTATTTTTTTAAATCTAGCCCTTAGGATCAATGAACCTAACAGCTGCTGGGTACGCGTAAAACTGTGAAATAGTCCATAATTACATGCCTGGGAGGTGGGCATTGGTCACAGTACAATAATTAGAGCCCAGCAGACGTACCAACAGTACCCCTCGAGAGTTCACATAATACTGGTCAGTAGAGGCTTCGATAGTGTAGTTAAAGTTCAACGAACTACAGAAAGAAATGAAGATCTCATCTGTTTCGACAGCATTGTAAAGAGATTTCCCGGGGCCGAATTATTGTTTTGTCATAAATAGAGATAAACTTTTAATGTGTGATAATACTGATAATCAAGTAATCAAGTAATCAAGTTTCATTTAGATTACGTTCAATAAAATAAAGTTAGATTGTAATTATCGTAATAGGCTGTGTACTAACAAATATAGATGCAAATCTGAAATAAATATTTCAATTTCAATTTCAATAAAACATTCTTATTTAGATAATAGCGCAAAACGTAGGGTTCTATCTAATTAGGTGCCATAGTATCTTCGGTCATAATAAATATTATAAATCCGGCGTAAAATTCCTCTTCATTAAAATCTGATTACATCACAGTCGCATCGAAACTTATGTGATTAATCTAAAAGGTTTTCTGTGACCTGTGAGAAAGCTATTATCACGCTAGTATTTCTGTTGTGACAAAAACAAAACACAATCGCTAAATTATCAATTTCACGACGAAAACCGGTACATATCACGGAGAAAATCGAAATTCGAATCCACCTGCCGCTTTCGCCAATCTAACGCGCTCTTATGTCTACTCTTATGGTCTTATGTAAGACCTTACAGCTCCGGGGTCTCGGTCACCGTGTGACCCTTATGACAGGTTTCTTATTGGAGGTTACGCTTTATATTTTGTAGATGACTTTGAGATTGTAGGGTTTGACAACGTGTTAGATCTGTTGGCGTTTATAATATCTATTGAAAAAATAAAATTCAGTGAGTATGTATTAAGTGTGTGTGTATGTAGTACACACTACATACACACATACACATACACACATACACATACACATGTGTATGTATGTATTTGCACGCGATCATCATAGCCATTATTTAGGTACTGGAGTCAGGACCGATCTACTGTTGAGCTTGAGCTGCATACCCAATCGAAAAGTCCTATCATTTATATCTACGAGGGGCGTTCAAAATATTCTCGGTATTGATATCTTACGACCTCTTCTAAAATTTCTTTCGTTACTGGCCGCTAAGGTTTATTCATTGACATTAAAAAAAAGTATAATTCGAACCGAGATAGTCTTTTGTTTTTCTGCAATTGCTGAACAAACATGAACATCATGTGCGAATTGACAATGTTAACTAAATTAGAACATCGATGCGTGATAAAATTCTTGACAAAACAGGGTAAAAATCAAAAACCATAAAAGAGGAAATGGATTGTGTTTACCGTGAGTCTGCTCCTTCTTTATCTACCATTCAAAAGTGGTCAAGCGAGTTTAAACGCGGAAGGGAGAGTATTGAAGATGACCCTAGACCTGGCCGGCCTGTAGTAGCTACTTCACAAGAAAATATTGATAAAGTGGAAAAACTTATATTGGAAGATGGTCGAGTGAAGGTAAAATCTATAGCACAAGTAACCAATCTCTCTATTGGTACCGTACATGATATTATACATGACCATCTTAATATGTCAAAAGTAAGTGCAAGATGGGTTCCGCGAATGCTGACTCGGCTTCAAAAAGACATGCGTGTAGCTTGTTGTTCCGATTTTATTGACCTGTGCGGTGAAAATCCTGATGAGGTGCTGCAAAGAATAGTTACTAGAGATGAAACCTGGGTTCATCATTATGACCCAGAGAGTAAACAAGAGTCCATGCAGTGGCACATTAAGGGTTCAGCTCATCCCAAGAAGTTCAAGGTCATCCCTTCAGCTGGCAAGGTCATGGCCACGATATTTTGGGATTGTGAAGGAGTATTACTAATCGATTATAAAGAAAAAGGTGTAAATATCACAGGACAGTACTACGCTAACATTCTACGTCAATTAAAGGATGTAATTAAAGAAAAGAGGCGAGGAAAGTTAACCAAAGGTATTCTGCTTCTGCATGACAACGCCCCCGTCCATACTGCTCATATTGCCAAGGCAGCTATTGTTGAATGTGGGTTTAAAACTGTTACTAACCCACCGTATAGTCCGGACTTAGCCCCCAGCGACTTCTTTTTGCTCCCCAATCTTAAAAAGGATCTGCGTGGAAATAAATTTTCTGACGATGAAGCATTGAAGGCGGCAGTGGAGGAGCATTTTTACACGAAAGATAAAAAATATTTTTACGAGGGATTAAAAAAAATAATTGATCGATCTTTTAAGTGTATGAACATAGGGGGGGAGTATATTGAAAAATAAAAATATCAAACTTTTCGTACTTGTTTGTTTTCATTCTCATACCGAGAATATTTTGAACTTCCCTCGTACATAACATATTTTTTTAAATGTTAACAACCTAAAATAATCATTAAATTACATGTAAGGCTTGTTCGCTGATCATTTTATGCTTATCTGTCTTAATGGATATTATGACTATAATGGTAGTTACATAAAATGACGTTCACATCGACCTGTTTTATTTTTCATTAGGTATTACGAATAAGAATACTTTCAACATTAGTTATCAAAGCATAAAGAAAATTAACATAACGCAGATTTCGAGCGGAACTTTCTCATGAGTCGAACACGTTTGGTTTGTGGAAAATTCGGTAGGAAAACTACTTTAGGGCGCCTGTACACGGTGCCGCCTCCGCGCCGACACTGTACCGGCGCCGCAACTCCGCGCTATGTACACGAGTAACACGAGACGCGTAAAGCCCGCCTCCGCGCCGACACCGCACCGCCTCCGCGCCGCCGCCGCACCTTCGCGCTATTGTATGCTGAGGCGCGGCGGCGGCGCGACGGAGGCGCAGCGGCGGGCTTTACGCGTCTCGTGTACATAGAACGGAGGTGCAGCGGCGGTGGTGTCGGCGCGGAGGCGGTACCGTGTACACGAGCCCGTGCGGCGGCGGTGCGGTATCGGCGCGGAGGCGGCACCGTGTATACGCGCCCTTATATAATACTTATTTATGTTTAAACGGATCTGAAGTTGTGAAGTGAAGGATAAAAGAGAAAATAAACATTACGAGTAGGAAAATATTATCAGTCTTGTTAATAAGTAGGATAAATACACTCTAAAGTTGACCATGACCATTGTGAATTTCTAGTTTATTGAATTGTCATTGCACCAGTAAGGCGAATGACCAGTACGGATATGATGGTCGTTCTTGTCTACGTGACAGCGTGATAAAACGGTGTCCGTCACTTTCTTTCCCACGGTGTTAAACAGTGACAGTTATTTTATCACGTGGATAAAGATGGATAAAGCTATCCATAATAGGCTGGCAGAATGCGGGACGGAAATGAATAACCAATGCTATTAACACTCTATCGACTTGTAAATAAGGTTCAGATTTGTATCACATTCACATCCAAAGCCCTACCATCAGATAAACCTATGTCAACTTGTCATTATAACTTCACGCATCGTGTACCTTAGGATTTACTTACAAGCATTCAATAATACCGCCAATTCATATCGACATCAAATACCTACAGGGCTCAGTGCAACCCCAGGTCAGAGCAGACTGGCCACACATACAAGTCGATCCTGTTCGAGCCAGCATTTCAGACGTCAGCGTTTAGAAGATTATACGTTTTGACAGCTGTCAAATTATAGCCTTAGATAATCGATTGGCGGCGTAATCGATTATTCGTTTCTATAATGTCATCGATAAGATTTCTCTCGGAGATGTGACTTTCTGCATTCTTTGTTTTTGCTGCAAATTGAATAGCCAGCTATTCTGTTAACAAGTTTTGGTTTGGCTGTTTATTGATTTATAAAGTTGTTGTTGTTTGTTATGTGTTGTTGCGATAACCCATATTTAGAAATATCAACTAGCATTGCAGATTTATTAACATTTTTATTTTATTTTTGTGTTTCGTGGGCTGAACGATGGAACCAAAAGGGTAATTTTTGAATAAAAGTAGAGGTGCCTTATCTATTTACTTTCCGGCAATTTATTCCGTCGTTAATAATTGCAAGGTAACCTACAAACTATTTACTAATTAGCTTTTGCTATTTTTATTAGATACCTATGTATATTTATTATATTTACGTTACTATACGTGGATTCATGTCTAACTTTGTCGACTTTAAATTACCTCGCGAACGTATCTACTACATGCTAGGGCCAAGATCGTAAAACAATCATGTGTACGTATTTGGCAAGAATATCAAAACGGTGTTATTTAACATTTGCATGTAGACCATAACAAACAGCCTCTGCATCGCGTGCCTGCTTCATTCTGCAATTTTACTGTCAATCCTTTTGAAGCCTTTCAAATTATACCTTACAGCTTTAAAGCGGGTTTAAGACAGGTAGCTTCAGAATACCAAAATAAACGTTAATTTTCTGTTCATCCAATGAGGCAATGAGTATTAATGAACAATATCACCTTTTCTTTTATTTTTCTAAAAAAACCGTAGTACGTCAACTTTTTTGTCTATGGGAAATTGTTCCCCTTTATGGAAATCGGGTAAAATGTATTCAATGTCATCTGGCCTTAGCCTTAATTTATTTAACGGCGAGGTAGGTTCGATTAACATTTCATTCATAAGAACGGCTATCTGGCGAAGTAATAATTATCAAAAAATCAAAACATTTATTTTCCGTAAATATGTTACAATAAATTATACTTATAAGAAAGACAATACAGCAGTCCTCACATTAGGCACTGATCGTAGGAATCTAAATCAAAGAGATGTAACAGAATCTGGCGGTTCTTAATATAGTCGCTTGTACGTGGAAGGTATAAATAAAAAAAAAATAATGACCAATTCGGGCAGCCCAGTAGTTGATCAATCAAAACTCGGCAAAGAAATTTGGACGTTATTACGATGCGTCATTATCATTATGTAAAACATGGACCATTAAAAACAATTTACAGAACTGCTAACAAAAGATATTTCGGAATCAAATGCAATCGATCATCGTAATCGGCCCTTTTAGAACCGAGACAAGCCCCCTGAGCGTAATTCCTGCCTTACATAGGTAATCCCAAAAAAAATATACCGTTGCTAAAGTTGAACGTGGTCCTTAAGTCAATATCCATTAGTTCTATAATTTTGTCTGGGAAGTGCAAAGTTATGTTGGTGCTGTACGTGTATACTAGTAATTTGGATGAGGCCTTTACCATCGATGATGAAAACGCGAGACGTGGGCCGTAAGGTTTGAATAATTTTCTCATTACTGAGTTAATGGTGGATCTCGAAATTGGCTCGAAATTCGCGCCCCAAGTAATTGTAGGGCATTTCTTCAACTCTTTCGTGCATCTTTGTATGTTAAATTCATGTTTAAGAGTTACATCAATCATTTGAGTTCTAAAGAAATCATGCTCGGTTGAGCGCAATTCAAATGCTGATAACGGAAGCTATACGGTAAAAATCGGTGATGATGCTCGATGGTCTTTAGTTTATAATGACTATGATGACCTAGCTTTTACAAGGATAGCGGTATAAATGACTTCAATCAAATGGTCGGTTAGTGAGATGACCCAGTAATCAACGGTAAGGTTAATGCGCTTTAAGATAATACAACACTTGATCATTCCTACATTTTAAGATCGTCTGATAAAGATGGTGGATAAAATGAATTTCCGCGTTTATTAATTTTATCTACATTTATCAACAAGAAAACCCATAATTAACTGCTTAACCATATCTGTGCTACAAGAACATTTTTTTTTGTTTCCGTAACTGTCGGATATCCTCTAATGTACACAGAACACAGAACCGGGTTAGCGATATTCCATATGTGAGGTTTTCAACACGATTTCATCTTTTGTATAAGAAGACTTCATTAGAAAATACCTTTGACCCGTAATAGTAAATTACATAAAATTGGTTCGTTTTTAACATAATATGTAATACATAAAAATACAGTATCATTCTAAATATTTCCTTTATAATTCTAAACGATAATACTGATCAAGAAACTAAAACAATTACCGTATAATAACTTCATCTACCATTCAAGGAAAAGTCCTTGTCAAAAAAATCGGAAGTTCTTATACCTATCTCGTATCAAGAGTTCCCATAAATATCATCGGCGAAGAACGGACATCCTCCGGTATCTGCATTGGACCTTGTGCGGCGAATAAAAATATGTACACAATTTTGAATCTTATTCTCCTTGAAATAAGTTACAAAACAATAATTTGTTGCTGTACAGATGAGAGCACCGGACCATGGTTCCGTGGCATTGTCCCCGCTGTGTTGTACTCTGTTGTGTACATCAACTTCGTTTATCTAATCATACCGGTGCTTGATGATCCTATTGTAGTTTATTCTGGTAAACATTCGTATGTTTGTTACTGACAGCCTAACTAACATGTAAAAGTATGAATGAAGATTTTGTTCAAACGCAAGAAATCAGTCAGTAAAAGTTTTTATTGCTTTATTTATAACAGACACTCAAGTTATTCTATATACATTTTTCCTCGTATATTTGTCGCTTCTCTTGCTCTGCGGCATTCTGTACGTAAATACTTCCACACATGAATGGAGTTGCTATATTGAATTACGATGTAGAAAGTGGGAAATTATACGAAGGAATCTACTTCCAGGGCTATTCATCTGGTTCTTGCTATGTAGTGTTAACTTTATGAACACAAGCGTTTTGTTCAATAAGCAGAAAATGCTTAATTAGTTCTGTAATGGTAATTTGTGTCGTATTCCCGTTGACGGGAAGATGAAGTTCAAGCCAATTTTTCACTAATTTCTGTAATTTTATTGTTTTAAGATTTTTCGAATTAGCTTTAGCTCGATGGAGTTACATTGTTTTCCTATGTTCTAACTCATATGCTCGTTTTTCACCACCATCATCTAACCAGCTCAACGACGTTGTATTGTCATCTAACTATAACAAAAAAAAAAGCGGCCAAGTGCGAGTCGGACTCGCGCACGGAGGGTTCCGCACCATCAACAAAAAATAGAGCAAAACAAGCAAAATAACGGTCACCCATCCAAGTACTGACCCCGCCCGACGTTGCTTAACTTCGGTCAAAAATCACGTTTGTTGTATGGGAGCCCCACGGAAATCTTTATTTTATTCTGTTTTTAGTATTTGTTGTTATAGCGGCAACAGAAATACATCATCTGTGAAAATTTCAACTGTCTAGCTATCACGGTTCGTGAGATACAGCCTGGTGACAGACGGACGGACGGACGGACGGACGGACAGCGGAGTCTTAGTAATAGGGTCCCGTTTTTACCCTTTGGGAACGGAACCCTAAAAAATGTTGAGAAAGACTCCATAAAAATACGCTATTTTCTAAATCAAACGATACTTTTAATTCAAGATCATTAGTTAAAAACATGTGGTTATTATAATTTTCTGCCACAGTGAGCTACCGAGATCACAAAAGGTCCGGTACTTTCATCGCGTCAATGGGTACATTAGGTACATAGAAAGCGTTTCACCCCGCTTCATCGCTCGCGACTTTTAAATTCAATGGTAAATCTTTCTCAATATTTGCTAGAGTTTTCTCGCGCGCGCGGTCGTCGACTTTATAATGCGTGTCGAATAAATGCAAAATTGTTTTGATTCTTCTAGTCAAGCATCGCACAATTTTGTGCATACTCGTATATTTAACTTGTTCAGATAATTATGCAAATTATGCAATATTATTAAGTATGCAAATGAACCCTATAGACACTTAATGTCTTTAGTGTTAATACATTTTACAAACCATAACACAAAACAACACATGGAATGAACAACTTTTCTTTTTTAAAACGGCAAATAAGAAAAAAGTAATATAAGGTGTTAACCTACGGTTATACAACACATACCGAAAATATATAAGTATAAAATTTGCACCTACTTAACTAGATAACTAACAAGTTGTACATCTCATTACCTATGTACATAATTATGTTAATGTATATTATTCGTGGTACACTTTCGACCTACATTTGTAATTCTATTAATGTCAAGTAGTATTAAACCGATATCAATCAACCGATTTACAACGATCGCAATTTGTAAAAACTAATGATTTATAGGCTCAAGCGATTTCTCTGTCGAAGTAAATTAAGTCAAATCAATCGTAAAAAATCGTCTATAAAATTCGACAACACGCATTGGCAATTTGACGATAATATCGGTTATTGAGTTAAGTGTATCATTATAGAAATATGAAATTATCAAAAAGAAGAAAATAATCCAAGGTTAAGACGAGGAGCTCGCGTGCCATGCGTTCTGTAGTCACCATTTGTTTCAATACTAGAAGCTAGTTTTGACTGTGATATATGTACTGGAAAGATTGAGAACGGACTAGATTTGGATACTAGGCATGTCGTCAGAATAAATAATGGAACGAGTATCAATCTTTGAAGACAGAATATTTATTTATCTAAATTGGAACGTATAAAAAGTATCTCATTATCGGGAAACCAATAGGCATATATTTTAGCAATCAACACGAATTTTAGCAATCAGACAATGTTTCCTAATGCTAATATACCTAATAGAGCAATCAGCGCAAAGTTTTTCATATGTTACCTCTAACTATAACTCACTGTATCTATTTAAAGATCTGATCAAATAAAGCTTACATTTACTGTAGGTACAAATTAGACTGCTTACAGTAATCGGCCATGTTCTATATGCAACAAAAAAGCCATAACTCTTAATCGTATCGTTTGGAAAGTTAAATGGCCACATTCAATTGCTAAAAATAATGTACGAAGGTTACATGTGACATTAAAGCTACAGTCTTTTTATTTCGTGACTTTACGATTTAGGGCAATTTGGTCACAAATAACATCGAGTCTGGTTTGCGTTTAATGCTAATTTGCTTTTTGTACAACTTTGGGGTGGACCGTTACGGAAAATTTAGCTCAACAAATTTGAGACTGGAGACACACAAACACAGATTTACCTTCATTGTTTACCGTTAAACAAGCTCAAAAACTTGAAATTAAAAAAAATATTTTCAATGTGATCTTGCAGGTACATTTACATTTAGGTACATAAGGATAACTAGTTTACACCAGAGGCTGAACATAATCACATTCATTTTGTGAAAAGCATTGAAGTAAATCTTTGTTTAATCCAAAACTATTTGGAACTCCACTTACGATATTTACTGTTTCAAAATAAGAAGAAACACCTTTATAATTGCATTTTAGATATATTTAGAGACCCAAGAAATAGCTACGTTCGTACTTTCTAGATCCTTCCACTCGCATACTCGTAGTTTCGATATCCTTTGTACTCGCGTCGTGACTGACTCATTTAGACGAGATCGCTAATCATTCTATTTTTGCGAGCCATGTTCATACTTTTGCACCTTTTTCTATTGAAATAAGGCTTTTAAAATACCTACATATATTTGTCTGATTATACATTTTACTGGTAAACGGCGTACATTTGAGGTTACATCGCACTGGAATTTACCTTGACTCATGACACGGTTCTGCGGCTTAATGCAAAGTGGATAAACAATTCCTGAATTTAAGTAGGTCTTCCTAAAAAGGGTTTCATATTTTGACGGAAAAGAATCAGAAATCATTACAAGTATGTCCATCTCGTAGGAGTCGAGTTCCTTTTAGAGATGTTAATGTTGCACAAATGCAATCTTTATACATACATATTTTGTAATTTTTTGCTCTATGTAATTATTAAACTATATTTTAATCAAATTTTAATACGTGCTATACTGCAGGCAATGTAACAATTTTTTTACCATGTTTTACTTATAGGCAAACCTGATCAGACGAATAAAATCCAATTTTCTCTTGCGATGCAAACATAACATTTTACAAATAAAATGTGATGTTGAAATAAAATTAAAGTCGTGGTTACACGAATCGAAATTAAATTAAATTTATTTGAACGATTACTTAGTGGAACTTGTGCAATAAAACATGTATTGCATATGTATTACACCCATATTTCGTTATTTTGCATACCTGCTCGTAATGATATCGAGTCCTTAAAATGCAAAAAGCGAAACTAAACAAAAAAGCAATGAAACAAAACATTATTTTAGTGGCTATCAGAGTTAAAGAAACAAAAGAAGTAATTGGACCTTGTCATTGTTACCTTTCTTCCGAATTCGAGGTCAACCGTGACCGATCGAAATTCTCGATCCAAATATTTCTATCAAACCAACCAGTAATGTAAGCCCTTCGTTCCAACCGGAACACATGAAACCATGGAACTTCTTATAATGGATATCCGCAATCATGCTAAAGACCTTCCATTGTAATGGCAGTGATTTCTGAAGTGGCTCATCATAAATTGGTGGGCTTTCTGGACCATGAAACTGCTTCAATGGCTTTAAATTGAAGATCACAGTGTTTCCTCCGACGAATTCAATTTTTACCGTCATTTTGAAATTACCATTAAGTATTATATTGTTGTGTATTCATTGGTTTTATTTAGATCAAGCTTCACTTGAGCTTGTGGCATTTAGAGTTTTCAACGATTAAATCTCATCAAAATCAACTATATAATTGTATTGATTGCTGGCTTACTCGTAGAGCATTTTTGGATATTTGTAAACTACCAAAAAATGTTTTTGTTCAATTCAGCACATAACCTGCATGTACTTTTTCTACATGTATAAATAAAGTAGAAACATTTTAGGAACTTTACATTCCATCACATCACATAAAGAATTATCAATACTACCTATTTTAACGAATTCTGATGAATGGCTAAAAGGCACAATTAATCATTATCAGCACATATCGTTGGTTCGGCAGAAGACTCTGCTCGTAATATAGCCGAATGTTATATGCACCCCAAGTTCCTAGGTTCCTATGGCAAGAGATTTGCATTTAGCGATGTCGATCTATGCGATTGACATCGTAAAATCTTGAATCTTAACTTTATCTCTCGATAGAACTTGTTAAGTATCATTCCTCCTGGCATTATGTGATCCATTATCGTTTTATTGACTATCTGGAATGTAAGGTATTAGGTTTCATACATTGCACATGGTTTGCGAAACATTTCTCGACAAAAATCACGATTTTGACATTTCAAATATCGTTACGGGTGGAGTAGAGCATGGCATTTGTGCCCAGGCGCATGCCTTACCAACTGTTGAGGATGCATGTACAAAGTTGCTCTTGGTATTGCAATTTGAACTTTATCTCAAAGTCAATTGAGTGCAAAAGCAAACGTTTTAAATAGATGCTTTGCAATGTTATTGTTGCTATTACATTATTAGAAAACATTGTATTCTAAGCTTAGTTGCCACTGTTTTAAGGTTCACTTACAATATTTGTGAATGGATTTGGAGCTGCTAAGGATGGGCCCTTCACCGCTGTCCTTGGGTTATGCGTAGGTCTGAAAATGTTTTTATTGTTATTTAAAGATTAGGTAATTAATGTAGTTAAAATGCATCGCAAAATTGTGAACGCCTTAGAATTTATATGGATTTTGTGGAGTCAAGCCAAATGTCGAAACCGACGTTCTAGTAAAGGCATATCAAGATAGTATTTAGAAACAGCGCTGCACGCATTGTTCAGAAATTATTGTTAAGCTGAAACACGGATCAGCCAGCCTATTATGGATAGCTTTATCCATCTTTATCCACGTGATAAAATAACTGTCACTGTTTAAGAAAGTGACGGACACCGTTTTATCACGCTGTCACGTAGACAAGAACGACCATCATATCCGTACAGGTTTCGACACTAGGCCTAAAGGCCTATATTTATCACTTAAAAATCGCAATCTACCTAATTATAAGTAGGCCATTATTTATATAGCTTTACCTATCTGTTACAAAATTAGTATCACCCAATGATTTATAACTTGGTTATATTATATCATTGGTATATTTGGTATCAGCCATGAGTTCTTCGATTAAGGTTTCAATTAGAATTATTAGGTAGGTACGTTGGAAAACAATTATATTATTCTTAACCTATCGAGTCCGGGTTGCTAGAATCGTGTTGATTAAGTAGTCGCCTGTAAAGTGTCATTTTTTTTGTAATTATATAGGAGGCAAACGAGCAGACGGATCACGATGGTAAGCGACTACCGCCGCCGCCGCCGTCATTCAATAGAACTTGCTAACTTTGTAAACCAAAGTTACTTAGTAAATTGACATTCAGTGTCAATTTTAGTATGGCGGTTTGTTTACATAGTTAGCAAGTTCTATTGAATGAGACTTTACAAATAATTATATTTATTCATGTGTTTATTAATCCGGGTCATACAGACGCAAATATTAACCCTTTTATCCCTCTTTAAAGCCTTAGTTATCCCGTGGTTTCCATGACCACCCATAAAAACTGCAGCCTTAGGCCTTACGTTATTAGCAACTTGCTTTGAAATGCCAGTATTAGTTAATACGATACCTTAATTGGTATCTACGCATAAATCTTTATGTCTATTTAGTAGCACACATTTCAATCTTCGTTTGCCAACAATGCACCAATCATTTATATTTTTAATTGCCACGGGCGTACGTAGTCTATTATAATTTGCATTCAGTGCAATTATCAATTAATCTAATGTGAACAAAGCAATATCTAAAGGTCGCGTTTCGAAACTGAGTCTGTTATTAAACATTTAACTGCTCTATTGTAACGAAATCGGTTGTTTTTCGATCGTTAATGTTGCTTTTGGTAAATATTAAAATAAATAAGACCTTACCTACAATTATTAGATGAGAATGGGTGAATAAAAAAAAATTCTGTATCGCAAACATAGGCAAGATTATTACGAGTACATACTGAAAGATATTAGTACTTGTGATAATAGGTAATTCAAAAACATTCGGTAATGTTTCAATGTTTCATAGCAGAAATGCCTCCGTTTAGTCGTTCATGCTATTTTTATAATTACTTAGCACTAGTAAAAGTACATAAGTTAAACATAATAAGTATTGACTCCTAGCGACCTGCCCTGGTACGTAAACCTTCCTCTCGAATCATTCTATCTATTAAAACAAACCGCATCAAAATCCATCGCGTAGTTTTAAAGATCTAAGCATACATAGGGACAGACAGCGGGAAGCGACTTTGTTTTATAGTATGTACGTAGTGATAATGCCGACAATTGTTTTAACTATTTATATCGTTATCCTATTCTATTGATACTTTTTTGTTTGAACGTACATCTCAAACACACCTTGAAACTTATTAAGTTATTATTATTAACTTACCCAGGGAATATGTATTGACTAGTTATTTACTAAGATTTACTAAAATTCCCTTTTGATGACAGGCTACTTGGAGGATATAATCAAACGGAGACGCCATGTCTGTAATTTTCTGTACAAAACAGTCTGCCGATTTTTGCGGAGGGGAATGTCAAATGTATGCGTAACGTAAAAATAGCCATGTCAGATAAACGTCAGTCCATACATTGTGTATGACCGTTGGCCGCCTATTTTCGACAGAGGGGAAAGCCTGTTAATGGCTACTCCGTTTAGTTGTATCCTCCAAGACAGGCTATGATGAAATGAAATTTCAGAACAAACAATGATAGAAATCTTACGCATTGTGCGTACCGTTGCAACAATCGTGACCTTTATAATCTCGTGACAAAATATTTTACTTCAGATTTATTGCCGAGCCGAGACATTACTAATTTTACTACTTAGCCTAGTTTAAAATGGCCTATTAGTTTCCACTTATCGTTTAGTTCCAGTACTTTCACGGACATTAAATAATAGGTGTCCTATCGATGTTAAATGTTCAATAGAACGTTCTAGTTAGGGTTTGCTCCCGGTACTGAGTTTGTATGGCGAGACCCGGGAATTCCCGGTTCTCGCCATACAAACTCAGTACCGGGAGCAAACCCTAGTTCTAGTGCGACTAACATTTGTAAATCCACAAACGTTGTTTTACTTAGGTAGGTACTAAGTAACTTGTGCTAGTTAGGTATATACCTACTATAAACCTTAAAACCTAACTGGTATTCACAGTCCCGCTAAACTTAAACAAACATGATAAACTTTTACATTCTCGTAGACAGCAGATTTTTCAGTACCTACTGTGAGTAGATACTGATTTAAACGCGACCACGACTCGTCAACTGGGGGTACCTGTACCTACTACAACACAAATTAGAAAAACCGGCCAAGTGCGAGTCGGACTCGCGCACGAAGGGTTTCGTACCATTATCTATCAAAACAGCAAAAAAAATCACGTTTGTTGTATGGGAGCCCCCTTAAATATTTATTTTATTCTGTTTTTTAGTATTTGTTGTTATAGCGGCAACAAAAATACATCATCTGTGAAAATTTCAACTGTCTAGCTGTCACGGTTCATGAGATACAGCCGTGACAGACGGACGGACGGACAGCGAAGTCTTTGTAATAGGGTCCCGTTTTCATCCTTCGGGTACGGAACCCTAAAAATAGAGACACATGGACACATTTGTCTTCACGCAAACGACATTTACTGTTATTTCGCGCATGTCTTCATTTAATAGCACCGATTAATGAGCACTTAATTAGAAAGTGACTATCCGATAGATCCGTAGTGAAACGAAATGTAACGACAGAGTGATGAAAATCCTACTGTTGTCAATATTCGCCAAAAAGCGGCCAAGTGCGAGTCGGACTCGCCCATGAAGGGTTCCGTATTTAGGCGATTTATGACGTATAAAAAAAAACTACTTACTAGATCTCGTTCAAACCAATTTTCGGTGGAAGTTTACATGGTACTGTACATCATATATTTTTTTTAGTTTTATCATTCTCTTATTTTAGAAGTTACAGGGGGGGGGGGGGGACACACATTTTACCACTTTGGAAGTGTCTCTCGTGCAAACTATTCAGTTTAGAAAAAAATGATATTAGAAACCTCAATATCATTTTTGAAGACCTATCCATAGATACCCCACACGTATGGGTTTGATGAAAAAAAATTTTTTGAGTTTCAGTTCGAAGTATGGGGAACCCCAAAAATTTATTGTTTTTTTCTATTTTTGTGTGAAAATCTTAATGCGGTTCACAGAATACATCTACTTACCAAGTTTCAAGAGTATAGTTCTTATAGTTTCGGAGAAAAGTGGCTGTGACATACGGACGGACAGACAGACGGACAGACAGACAGACATGACGAATCTATAAGGGTTCCGTTTTTTGCCATTTGGCTACGGAACTCTAAAAACGAACACTTATGTCGTTAATAATAAGAAAAAAGGTATGTTATGATATTATGTTTCTTAGCAAAAAACAACCGCAAAGGAGTTGGTATGTTGTTGCATCTAAAATTTCCGCTTGAAATAATACATGTAAGTATTAAAATATTTCATTAGACATAAGTAGGTACTATAGAATACAGATTTTTATTGGTATTAAATAAAAGTACATTTTACAAGTCAAAATAAAATACAAATTATACAAGTAATAAAATAATTATAGTTCAATATAAAATAACAATAACAAACAATCATAATTTTCGTTTCGCAGTGTTGAGTCAATGATTTTTGGTTAAGGTTATACACATTAACTCATCAATTGAGTAGCATGCGTGTTCGATAAGCAATAATTTAAGATTATTTTTTGTACTCATATTATTGTAATCAAGATATAGTTATGTGTGTTAGTTTGCTATTGTTGTAAATCCGTTACCAAATATCTTAAATATCTCTTTTATGCTTTTACGAACCCAGCAATGAATAAAAATGGAAAGCCCGCTTTCTTCGTTATTTTTAAAGAAATTGTATCAAATTGAGTGTACTCTGCGCCAATGAATGGCCCTCATTATCAAGCAACACTTTTACGCCTAATACTTACGTCAAACCGTTCGAGTCACGGAAACAAAAGTCACGAAACGAAAAAACTGCGTCACAAAGGCGGCTTTGTGTGAAAAACAAATGAAAAGGAAAAGCGAGATGAAAGCGGGATCGGTTTTTGCGAGCGCTCAGACTTGTGCGGAGCGTTCCCAGACCTTCACAATGGTTCGTTGTAAATAAATGAGATTATAACCTGTCGTAATGCGTGTAACAATCGTAAGCTCGAAGAAAGTCTTACGCCATTCGTCGACGCTTAAATAATAATATAAGGTGACAAGCTCAATTAAAAGTTGAGCAAAAACGCTTTCGCTTTCCTTTGATAATTCTCGTGAGACAAATGATGTTGGCAGATGATTCCGCAACGGCGCACCTAAGCGGATGCAATTTTATTCGGAGTTGAGTAGGTGCTTATATTACCTACTGATGATTTAAAAGCCTTATTATCCTACGCAATAACTTTTATTTTTACTGGTGACATGGAGTTTTGTAACATACCTACTTGAACTCGTTTGAAAAAGAAATACTAAACAAGTTCTCAAAGGTGTGGCTAAATATAAATAATTATTTATGTTTTGGGGTATATTGTCGGCATACGGATCAAACCAATAACATACTAGAATATCCATTTTATCCATAATTACACACTTTCCTAGACGCTTGAAAAGAGGACCTTTTCATTTCTATGTCGGACTGTCAGGATTTGATAATTATCTTTCTCAGTAGTAGTAAACTACTAACCTCAATATTATTTTCATGAAAACTAGTGGTTTTCTTTCGGTATTTTCTTGGAACAGACATTTATTTGTTCTTACGATAAACATATATCTTTCAAACCTATACAAAATTGTTAAAGAAATCTTTTATTTCATCTTATTTGCATAATAGTCGAAACCTCCAATAGTTAAATATAAACTAGCTATTTTATATTATTAATTAAAATGTGCTTCCATCCTTGTTCTAAATTAACAAGAAACCGGCCAAGTGCGAGTCGGACTCGCGCACGGAGGGTTCCGCATCATCAACAAAAAATAGAGCAAAACAAGCAAAAAAACGGTCACTCATCCAAGTACTGACCCCGCCCGACGTTGCTTAACTTCGGTCAAAAATCACGTTTGTTGTATGGGAGCCCCACTTAAATCTTTATTTTATTCTGTTTTTAGTATTTGTTGTTATAGCGGCAACAGAAATACATCATCTGTGAAAATTTCAACTGTCTAGCTATCACGGTTCGTGAGATACAGCCTGGTGACAGACGGACGGACGGACGGACGGACAGCGGAGTCTTAGTAATAGGGTCCCGTTTGTCCTTTGGGTACGGAACCCTAAAAAACTGACAGCTAATCTAGTTCTTTTGGGTAAAAGTAGCAAAAAATGGATTCATTATGTAAATTAATTATGCATTTGGAGACTTTATTTCATAATAGGTTTCAAGGTCAGTATTGAAATGCGTAAATCAAAATGAGCTTATATTGTACAGCGTAAAATAAATAGGAGAGTTGAACCTACCTTTGAACCTACCTACTATTACCATATATTGAACTACCATAATTATGCTGTCTCTTCCACAAAATTAACCCGTTTCCATTCCCAGTGTACCGCGAAGTCCATCATATCTCCATAATAATAAAGCCTGCCCCTCATTCCGCGGCATGGTGACTTATCCCATAAAATTCTATAATATTCTATAATGGCCACTAATTGCGCGGCAACCTGGCCACTGTGCCGCCCGGGAAAGTTTACAACAATGTAGCCGACTTCAAAGGTATGCAGTTGTGAACCTTATTCCAAGGGAATAAAATGACGTGTACATCCTTTTGGTTGTACAAAACATCGTTTTATGAAAAAACTATGTTAGTCGTTTTCAAGCGCGGAGAGTAGAGGATACGGAGTAACAGGGCGAGGTTTTAGGGTTAGGTACTATCCTTTTACACTATTGGACACTAACAACTAGATCACTTATTCAGTCGCTGTCTATTTCTCTATTACATTGGACATTAATTTTATATTGTATATTTTATTCCTATGAGTAGCTGTAGCGACATTGTTTACATTCTAGAATTATGTTTACAAACAATGATAAGTATGATAACCGATTTCTTTTATTTACAGGTAATTGATGACTTTTCTTCTACCAAAACTACCTCATACTAACAACGGATAAGTATTTATTTACGTATTGTATAACAACGAACATCCAACCTACCTATTATTACATAGGTATAATAAAGAGTACTAGCATACAGTATGGACCCGCTGCTGAGACCCGCTCTCGGTTACCTCACAGTTACCCTACAATGTCTTATCTCACTCACACAAGCATGGTACGCGTTCACCTACACGAGCTTAGGCTGTGTGCGTAGGAACAGTTTGTTTCATACATTTGATCGCCAGTGTCCGAGGTGTGCTATACTTAGAGCTAATATACATGTTGAACAATTAAATTCGATTTGGTACCTAAAGTACCTTTTTTTATGAAAAGATTCTGACCAACTGAGGACATATTTTTTTCATAAAAAAATGAAAGAGAATAAGGATTAAACGTTCACTTTGTGTTTATCACAAAATCTAATAAACCTATTTTTCTAATAATAAATTATATAATCTGTATCAGTTTAACAGTTGTACCTAATGAAAAAGAAATCTTACCCTTGAATCACTACAATGTCTTGTAAAGGGCTAGTAAGGACATGATTGCATTAAACAAATAAATGGCACTGCATGTTAATCCAGACTAGTTTTATAATGAAAAATGCCTGCGTAGTTACTATATGTAACTACGCAGACATTTTATGACAAGTGGTTGGGCTGGATCTAGTAGCTTGAATACACTGCCGGGTATGATTTTATTTAGATAAAGGTGGAAAGTGACAAAGAACACTAAAGACGCCTTCGGACGATCTTAGTTTTTCTCCAACTATTTTTAATTAAATACCTACATAAAGTATACGTCAACTTATACAGGGTGCCATTTGAGTCGTGATCAGTAATATGTTTTTCTAACTCCATAAACAACGAGCAATTTAATGCCCCTACTCTTACTAAAATCAGACAAGATTTTATTTTTATTTTTTGTCATTTATTTTACTTTTATAAGTGGATTTAGGATATTACAACGGCTTATTAAGATATTTAAATTAGTAAATTGAATCGCCTCTTTGAATGGGAACTGTCACTGACATCAATTTTGTCATTTGTCCCAGTTAGAAATAAAATTTCTTAATTTTTCATTTTAAATATCTTACAAAGCTGTTTCAATACCACATTGCCACTTGTAAAAGTAAAATAAATGACAAAAAATAAACAAAAAA
Organism: Cydia amplana; assembly: GCF_948474715.1. Classification (NCBI taxonomy): domain Eukaryota; kingdom Metazoa; phylum Arthropoda; class Insecta; order Lepidoptera; family Tortricidae; genus Cydia; species Cydia amplana. The sequence continues at coordinate 13,104,195 of NC_086079.1, read as the reverse complement.
ATAAAAAAAAATCTTGTCTGATTTTAGTAAGAGTCCGTGGGCATTAAATTGCTCGTTGTTTATGGAGTTAGAAAAACATATTTCTGATCACGACTCAAATGGCACCCTGTATAACATGATTAGTGATGTCATATGACAACTACAACAAATAACGGTCAGCTGTTGAAGAGTCGACCTTTGCTATCTTATTTTCACTAAATCATATTTGTACAAATTAAAACATAAGAAATGACTTTAGTGACAAATTGATCTTTGAATTTTGGCTTTAATTCCTTTAATTCCATCTAAGATTTGCAAAACAATAAGGTTGCATTGCAAGTTTTTAGTGTTCTGTACCAAACTATCTAGGTGCATCGGAACAGTTACGGCATCACTGTGTCTGCCCATCTGGCACTAGCATTTTTCATCATCATCATCGTCATCATCATAACTTTGCTCTTGTCGATGGAGTAAATCGCCAATCATTTCGTTCTTGTGCCAGTCTTTTAATTTCCTCATGACGAAATTCAAAAACTAGAATTTTTACTTAAATGATATGTATCTAACATATTAATAAGAAGTTGCTACGCTAGCATAAATAATTTCCTCGAAAATTAAGCCATTAAGAAAACGCACCCAGCAATGTTCAATTGTTCACACAGCGTAAACGGTGTAATAGTACACATACAGCGGTCATTAACGCATACCAGCATTTCTTTCCAATTATGCTATGCATATAAGACATGTGAAGATGCGAGCTAACGAGATTGGAATGTGTTGTCCTTGTATATGATTATGAGCTACAGTAAATATATTGTTGATCAGTAGCGCAATACAGATATTGCTTGAATAATATACGAATCGACTAAGTTACATAGAACTTGCATTTAATAGGACTTGTTTTGTGAATAGGTACTAATTGTTAGTTGACGCTATTATCTATAAGTAATTTAATAACTATGCTCTTCGCGAAACTAAATACCCTTACTACTATATTGCTTGGCTTTTATTATATGTAACTATTGTCAATATCGTAGTTTAACTGTATAAAAAAAACACGTAATGCATTACTTACCTCAAAGCAGCCTATTGGCGCACGTAAGTATACTAGTGGTCCAAAGCCATTTTAAACGATAACCAAAACATATTTAAATTTTATCCGTGTTTTTGACTTCTGTGTTCAACAATGTTAATAAGAATAACACACACATAACCAATGCATACATAGTGGTTTAATAGACTGCATATCAACGACATCAGTACATATAATAGCGACATTGTTAGACACAGAGTAGGAAGTGAGCTAAATATCGGCGCCAAGGCTGGCAGCCTCTCACCGATGTAAAAAAGCACTTGTTTTAAATACAATACCTTGGCTTAGGATTCAAAGATAGATTAGATTACTGGGATAACGAGTACAGGTTTGCTTGGAATGTTTATAAACAATGGGTATTATTCGAAATGGCATCATCATAATACAATTCAGAATTACCTATTTTATTTAATAAGGAGTAAGTAGGTACCTATATAACTTGAAATCATTAGTAGCTCTCATATTCTATCATAAATGTTCAGTGAGTATATTTGCATATAGGAAACTGTATCTGTATATACCACATTATTAAATATTTAAATTGGGTCTCTATTGTTTCCAAAAAAGTTTTAAGTCGTAATGTATTGTTTGCCCGCATTTTCGTTAGTCATAAATAATTTATTTGGTTCAGTAACGCGTCACTTTTCTGGATTGCTAACCTAAGCTGTCTATAGGATAACCTTACGAAAATCCTGAAAAGTTAACGGTTTCAATTTTAGGACTAATGATAATACCTATGACAAACAATACATTATGACTTAAAACTTTATGGGAAACAACGGGACCCCACTTAAATTGCAGCAGGTAAACAATGTAGGTACTTACTTACAATTATTCTAAGGCTTCCAACTGCTAATAAACTAAATAAAAAGTAAATCATTAGACAGATATTTATGTTAACCAGTTAACCACGTTAAACAAAGTATTTAATTGAATCGCAGGTAATAAAAACTTTGCTATATTAATCACTTTGTAGTTTACCTTGTACCTCATATCATACGTTTGCAGTTTTGTGCTTGGAAGTTTGAATTTATGTTAATTATTTTATTGAAGCTTGTTGAAGTCGTTGACGAAATGCATAAGTCCATTTTAAGCTACTTGAACAAACTTTTCCAATAAATTTGTGCTCAAAAATTTTAGTACAGTTAGTGAAAATTTGTCAAACTGGTGAATAATGAAAATAAGGGAAGATAATGATAATACTCTATACTTACCTAAATTGAGGGACGAATTTAACATTCTAACCGTGGCAGCAACAGTACCACTACCACCAGTTTGACACTGACATAAACGCCATCGAGAACATAATTTACTTTCTATGCATCTCGCTCGTACTCGCATATTAGGGCAAGCGAGATGTATAGAAAGTAAATTACGTTCTCGAAAGCGTTTATGTCAGTTTTGAGACTGTAAATGACTCATGGTACGGGCTCTGTAATGAATTGTTAGACCTAGCTAAGTTGGCAGCGATTTTTTTATCGTCATAATTTCATAGAAGTTTGACGTTTAAAATAACACTTGCACAGTCTGGGCTATCCAAATCGCTTGGTCTAATTCTAGCTGTAGTTAAGGGCTTCAGTGGCGGCACTCTAACCTATCTAAGCTATTCGAAATAGATATATAGGTAGGTAACATAGTGAAGAGGATTGTCTCACGGCGCCCCAGGGCGCCGCTGAGCACAGTTTGGAAACCCCTGCTGTAGTTGATATCCGAATATCACCTTTACGTTGCAAAAGTTAACTGCGCTGCTGCTGCAGTCACCGTCCGAATTTAATTTTTAGAGTCTTCACAATTTGACTTGACCAAATACTTATTTTATTTTATTATACAAATCAATCAAAATTATTCCGTTATCGATTAACGAAGCGACATTTCCCGCTATGATTTAGGGACTAAGTCTCATAAATCATTTTCTCCAAAATGTGGGCCAAGTGCATTACCTCATACAGAAAGCATGCATCTCATTGTTAGCCCTATTGATATGGTAAATTGGCTGAACTGCGCCGCACTGGTATCGACGTGAAACAAACACATTTTGCACCTTATTACATTGTATTAAGGAGAAACATATGTCTTTGATGCCAACGTGCATGTGGGGCGCGTAACGGTTGTCTAGGTTCTTGGTATAATCAGTGATTTCTTTTCGCTTAACTCGTGTACTTTTTCAATACAATATTTTGCACTTTTCTCAAAAACGTATAGAAAAAGGCTCAGATCCTGAATTTGCGTTTACATAATTGCAATATTAAGTACATCATTATGTAAGAAAAACGAAAACGGTACCTTTAAATATACTTTTTTATGACAATATCTTAAGATTTGGAAACTCCAAGCTCTGGTCTCGTAGGTAGTCACCACACGGGATTGTTACACCGTTTAAGGTCCTAGCTAAATTGGCTGTTCCATACTTACGCTATGGAATGTCCAATTTAGCTAGAACCGTAAATGGCGTAACAATCATGGAGCGTGACTATACATTAATTTCACAAGATTTTAAAAATATTTACTTTCATATGCTAGTTTATTTATCTCAGCTAACAATTGAAATAGTGATATTTTCAACATGCGTCATCGGGACGATTATCTTTGTGTTTAAAGCTAGTTTTAAGGTATTTATATATGGGCCACTAGTTGCCTGAAATAAACGATTTCATTCATTCATTCATTCATAATAATAATGATTGCTAATAAACGGGCTAATAACATAACATGACAACTATCTAAACTAGAAACGATACGGCCGTAACTAAAACAAACAACCGTACACCGTGTTATTAATATCAATTGCACTGCTATCCACCATCTTACCCATAGCTCTTAGCTATTATTCAGTGCAGCTGGAAATTCACTTAACCACCTACACCTAATATCTAATTTAACATTCACATTGAAAACGCAACCCAATAAAGCTGGCAACAAAGTTCATAGTTAAATATTATGGTCGAGTGAGATATGAGGTTGAGGAATTAAGTTTGCATTCAATCTTGACTGGGTTTCTAAACGCTTGGAGCTAATAGTGAGATTCCCGATTGTCCAATAACGGTATTTACTGCTTTTACGATTATTTTGCAATACGGCCCAAGTTTGCATAGTTTAACGTCGCAATTTTAATTAAATATCAGGTTAAAATCAGTCGATCTAGATATTCTAGATGGCTACAATATCTACCACATGACTAATATGTTTTATATTTGTGATACATTAAATAAAGTAAAAGTTCTGCAGGGCTAAGATGGCCGGCTCTTTACCATTTGTCACCATGGCTGTCACGTTCTAACAAATATGTAAGTGCGAAAGTGACGCATAGCATGACAGGTGATAAAAATGCGACCATGATAGCTGGTCTGATTGTTTATTCCCAAAGTTAGGGATTTGCGAGAATTGATGTCTACAATTTTGATTACATATGGGTATCTAAATTTATGAAAAAACAGGAGAAACAGCTATTTACTTCTGTATAGAATTAGATGGCGCCAGGCCAAAGTAAATTAAAAAATATAATCGTGTAGAAATCTTATATACAGAGAGAGAGAGAGAGATTTTTCCGTATTCAAAATAGAATTACAGGAAGCAATTTAAAATATCAAATTTCAATTTTAATTACAAAACTTCCGTGAGACAAAGACATATTAAATATATTAAAAACGGGTCACTCACGTATTTTAAGTCGAAAAACGCTCGACATGTTTCACTTCATACCGAGAAGTGTCATCGACATGTTTCACGGTACGAAGTGAAACATGTCGAGCGTTTTTCGACTTAAAATACGTGAGTGACCCGTTTTTAATATATTTAATATATCAAATTTCAATATTAAAATTTAATAAAAAAAATCGAATTTATAGCTCAATTTAGTTGAGTTACCTACATGTAATGGGTAATAAAAAAATCCATGGTCGTTTCCCTTTGTACTTGTTAAAGTTGGGGCACGTGTATTTCTCAGTAGACAACATTTAATAAAAAAAAACACTTATTATTTACAGCGGATACATAAACAACGTTTCACACACATTTTACTATACAGAATATTATTCCTCCTGTTTTCTCGATTCATACTGATAACTATTATAAATCAAGAAACCGATACTGGAGTAACGAGGTGTACTATGCCGATTAGTCATTTAAATGAATAGTTATAAAGGTTAGGTTGTAAGTAATTAAATTGTAGATTAAGTATGGCTTTTCAAAACAAAGTATGGCTTTTGACATTACACAATTGAAAGAAAATTTCTTAGCTATCTTTGGGCGCGTGACAATAAAAACTCGATCCATCTGATTTATTAAATATTTAGATGAATTTTTCACGGCTGTATTGTATTTGAATTTAACGTTTAACAGATATGATTCATTTATCGCGAATTGAGATTATGTTTCCAGTTAGTACTCAACTTGTCTTTTAATATAGCCTTTTTAAAGTGGGTGAACTGTAAAATACAATCACAACGCCTTCGGAAACGTCTTCGCGACAACGCGGAACCTTCTCATAACCTGACAATGCGAGGCATCGGAAAGAGGCCAACAATGTACCAATTATTGCAATCTCAGCGTCGCCGGCCATCTCTCGCCTGCACCACAATGCCAATCCTATCTCCTTGAGCAATATTTCACAATAGAAAGCAGGGAAGTGCCGATGCACCGCCACATTACCGTACTGTTCTAAAAGGGTGTAACATTATAAATATTGAAGACAAAATACGACTTTTCACTAAGTACGTAGCATAGTCTCGGTTCAATAAATTGAACTACTTTAGTTCCGACGGCAATGTTTTGAGACAATTTTCACACTGTAATTTATGGTTGGAGGTATTTTTATCTATAATGGAATGGTATGAAATTGTACGTTTGCACGGTCAGAGGGAAATTATTTTTAAAGTAGTTGTCTCAAAATATGGGCTAGTGAAATACGAGTATGTATATACCCAACTTTTGAATATAAGAGAGTATTTTATACTTCAAAAATTCCGGTTTAAGCATTTTAACTATACAACTAAACAGAAACGTGGCTAATCAAATCTTAACAATTTATAATTATAATAAATTAATCTTAATTAAGAACATTATAGCTTGTTTAATCAATTTGACATGTGTGTTTGATTAATTTGTTCATGCCTGTCTTTGCATCGGGCTAAGTCAATTATTTATGCACTTTGCTAATGCAATAATTATTCAATTTATGTAGGTAAAATATTTGTTTATACTGACCATTCGTCTCATCATCTACCGCGCGATAACATAATGTAATTTTTACTTATTCTTTTAAAATTCTCGTGGGGCAAATAAAAATAAAAGCCAACAAGAACGAAGTATATAATATTATAAGTATAATACTCGTAGAATAAATAAACTTTAAACGTACCGAAAAAACCTGAAGAAAATACACATATAATTTGTCGATATTATCGGTATTAACTAGAGCACACCATTATTATTGAAGAATATTATACTATGTCTCGACACTGACGAAACACGTGAACAAATATTATTTCAATAAAAATTGATTATTTCGAAACGCATATGTCATTGCTCACCGAGCGCATCTGACTGACACGTTTTAATTAATTTCGTTATCCCAGGCCCTTCACTTAATCAAACTAACTTGAAATAGTCTGTGTAATCATTTTTGTAATCATGCGGTTGATTGAGCAATTCTCTGTTTTCTTTTCGATGCCTATGTATATTCAATAGAGGAAGAATGTAGACAGTTTTAGGTGTCATTGAAGTAAAATAAACGCTTTTGGGGTATTATGTCCGTATTATCAATATTTTAATAAATGGCAATAATAATAAAAAAAATATTTATGTACGTACCTACTGCAAGTTAAATATATCTCTTAAGCAGTCTTTTAACCACAAATCTACAAGCCATCACGTATAATATAATATGAATATTTTAATTAAGGTCTTCTTCTTCTTTCTCCGGCCTTATCCCATGTTCAATTGGGGTCGGCTCTCCTAATCGCTTTTCGCCAGCCATTTCTGTTCTGAGTCGTCATTGGGTCTAATTCTAGAGCTTCGAGGTCACTATTTACTATTGATAGCCATGTGAGTCGGGGCCTTCCGGGACCTCTTGGACCAGTGGCGATGTCTAACACTTTTATAATATTAATATTTTAATTGAGGTAAACTATAAATTAAAAAAGCGGCCAAGTGCGAGTCGGACTCGCCCATGAAGGGTTCCGTATTTAGGCGATTTATGACGTATAAAAAAAAACCTACTTACTAGATCTCGTTCAAACCAATTTTCGGTGGAAGTTTACATGGTAATGTACATCATATATTTTTTTTAGTATTATTATTCTCTTATTTTAGAAGTTACAGGGGGGGGGGGACACACATTTTACCACTTTGGAAGTGTCTCTCGCGCAAACTATTCAGTTTAGAAAAAAATGATATTAGAAACCTCAATATAATTTTTGAAGACCTATCCATAGATACCCCACACGTATGGGTTTGATGAAAAAAAAATTTTTGAGTTTCAGTTCGAAGTATGGGGAACCCCAAAAATTTATTGTTTTTTTTCTATTTTTGTGTGAAAATCTTAATGCGGTTCACAGAATACATCTACTTACCAAGTTTCAACAGTATAGTTCTTATAGTTTCGGAGAAAAGTGGCTGTGACATACGGACGGACAGACAGACGGACAGACGGACAGACGGACAGACAGACAGACAGACAGACATGACGAATCTATAAGGGTTCCGTTTTTTGCCATTTGGCTACGGAACCCTAAAAACGTGACTAAAAGCGTGACGTGATTTTGAGCTTTATAGCAGCCGCTTGAATGTACCAAACAAAACTAACGAAAACGTAACTTCAGTGAACTGGAATACGAAAGCTATGTTCAGGAGATATGTAAAAAAATAGGTAGGTACCTAAAGGTGGTTATATCTTGAATATACCAAAAAAGTACTTCCGACTCTTCACATCGTTCCGATTTTCGTTGCACTTTTGATATTTGCAAGGCATTCTCATAAATTATAGACCTGTAATTTTAAATAACAGCTCACTTGATTGACACAACAATTGCAACAAACAATATCTACCTACAAAACTGCATAACAACTCCTTTCCATTTCGTTACGATTAAATTTCCTACCCACAAACCGTCTAAACAAAAGATCTCATTCAATTTGATTTTAATTTAATTCAGTGTAGCATAAAAACGTTCATTCACAAACATCAAATTACATGTTGCAATGCTTCAGCGGGTCGACGAACAATGAGAGGGAAAACGGTTAAGACAGAACCTGCTTTAAAGGTTTAACTAAAGTTTTCTTTTAAGCATAAGTTTCAATAGGTATACGTTGTTTAGAACTGGGTAAAAGCTTGCGATATTGTTTGTCTTATGATCAATTCAGATCACTGCAATGATCACATCCATAGTGACAGATCATATCCATAACAACATCGCGCTCTGGCCACCTCTAGATTAGAACAGTACGGTTCTTACCCCCTATCTCAATCAACTCACCATACTCTTCTATCTTTTACTTAATTACTATCTTAATATTTCACTAATAAGCTTTAGAAACTGGTATTATACGTCTGATTTTAGTTTATGTTGGACCTGATTTTCGTAAAGTTACTTAGTTAAGAACATTTCTTTTCCTTACTTTACAGCTGACGATTTCCCGACGTTACTATTCCGGTTCAAGAACCGTGAAAATCAATGCCACGCCGTCACGGAACCCCATAAATAAAGAAACCAGTTCACCAAAACGATATGGCACTGCGGATGGCCAAACAATGGGAGGTTGCTTTCGTCTATTTGTAACCTGTCATTAGTGAATGGGCCGTTTGATGCTTCGCTGGTTGCTCCGGCGCTTTCGACTCCAATGACGAATCCGCGAATTGTAATAACTTCTAATGCGAGTGATATAACATGGTAATGTACTGCCACAGAATAACTAATAGTACTACCGGTACTGCGGAAGGAAATTAGAGTGTATGTTGTGAGTTGTGTTTATCTTGATGCGTTGTGAGGTAATTGTTCAAGAAACCAGTCTGATGTCCGTTGATTGGTCAGTATCTTATTAAAGTCTCGCAAGATTTATGAAATTCGACGGGGATTCCATTCCTCCCTTTGTAGTTTTAAATCTTTGTTATATTTTACAAAGTACCTATAGGTATGCTCGGTGATATTAGTTCAGGAATGATACTCGTATTGTGGTTGGGACTCGTACCTAAGTACATGCTATACACGATGACTCAGTGAAAAAATTTCATTAATTAAATAACCATATCGTTGACAAAATTTATAAACCGATCAATTCTCTTGGTGTTCATTGGAATAGCATTATTTTAACAAGTTCGTTTGATGATTTAAAATAAAGCAATTTGGTGATCTATAAATACTTTTAAAAATATAACTATAATTTCAATGTAGGTTTTTATGGAATACGTGAATAAAATAAATTCAATTATTAAGTATAGGTACGTTATAAGGATATGCTCAAGATTATTTCGGATCCATTCTAGGCATTTATTCTAGGGTAACAATGCAGATTATATGAGCACAAAATCTATCAATTAATTTTAAAGGTTTGCGAACGTCCGAATCGTTGGGACCCATGCAATTTGCATGAACATACTTTACCGCAGCGCAGGCTACCTACCTCACCTCATCATCTTTTTCACCTTTTCACCCAAAGAGTAATTTGAGCTAAACATGTTGTTTAGTCTTACTCTAGAGCACTACTGAGAAATCATTAACAATGGTTGTAGGTGCAAATTGCTTGTACAGAAGCGGCCGTGTTTTAAGGAGAAAGTTATGGGAACTTAGAAATCGCTTCGATTGTTTTAGAGCACTTCGTCTTCGGCAAAAATCGAAATGGTCGGAACTGAGAGTGGTAAGTGGGCCGTGAAATTTCGAACCATTTTGTGGCTTGAGTGGTTTTTTAAACAACGGCGAGGTATTGAAACTGGGTTGCGAGTTGTTCATAGATTTTGGTTGATTGATGTTCAATTGTACAAACAGCTGCAAAAGAGCATAACCACTTTATGAATGGAATTCATTCGGAAGTATAGCATCACCGTGTAAGGTCAAGTGAGGTAAATGCAACTATGGGGTTATTGCGTCTCTCCGTTCTTTCTCGAATACGATTGGTCGAAACGCCCTCTACTATGCAACGTTTCATGCCTGAGCTACTTGGAAATGAAACGTTGCATAGTAGAGGGCGTTTCGACCAATCGTATTCGAGAAAGAACGGACTTCGTGCTTTTTCGTGCTTTAATTATAAATATATGTGTAACAAAAATGGAAACTATAGGTCTAGATTAAGAGAAGAAACTGTAACAATATTTTCTGTACGACCGTTTGTTTCATACTTAAATAAATAAAATAACCTCATAGTTGAATTTACCTCACTTGACCTTATATTACTGCACTTAGAATGATTTTTTATCTGTGCAAAATTGATTCGACCTACAACGACCATTATTACGTTTATGCAATGTTATTGTAATATTAGGTCTTATAAAGCTAATTGATAACGATCGGAAATGTCAATGTCAAGAATTTCGACTGAACAAATACGTTGTGTAGTACATTGCTGGCTCGATTTATTTTGTTAGAAAAAAGTAGTTTTTTTTTTGGATTTAATTAACCAAAACCATTTGGATTTAATTATACAGTAGTTAAGGAGTCTATACTTTAATTTATCGCTCCTGTTACAGCACCCTGTATAATATATGTTTGTTCAGTTAATTTCTCTTTTCTAACTGGAAATATTATGAGCAGAAAATCTGCTGACATTCTGTGTGCAAATAACCTAGGTTTGAAGTAGGTAAGTACCTACTTAAAATCTAAGTTAAAATATAATAATACATATTAATATGTTGATGGTATACCTACCTAAAACCCGCCCGATGTTTAGTTTCAACTTAGTTGCTAATAGGTATTTTTTGAAGTGAAAACTTCTTTAGCGGCGCTGGGCACTTTTTGAGGTGGGGAAATAATGATAAACTCGAGAGAGCGTAAGTTACTGTGGGGCTTAGTAAATTTGTGTAAAAATGTCCTATAGTATTTATTTATTTATTTATTTATTTATTTATTTATTTATGTATGTATGAATATTTGTTCGCGATTATCTCGCGTTTGGCTGAACCGATTTTGATGCGGTTTTCAAAAAAGTGTTTCTTACATTCTGGAGAAGGTTTTAGTATACATAGATCTGAGCTGATGCTGAACCCTGGCTGTACCTAGTGGAACTCAGGTTTGGTGCAACATAGGCTCACGCTGTTTTGGTCATCCGTCACATCTTTATGAGCACTTGGGAGAGCAGTACCCAAGATAGAGCTGATGCTGAACCCTGGCTGTACCTAGTGGAACTCAGGTTTGGTGCAACATAGGCTCACGCTGTTTTGGTCATCCGTCACATCTTGATGAGCACTTGGGAGAGCAGTACCCAAGATAGAGCTGATGCTGAACCCTGGATGTACCTAGTGGAACTCAGGTTTGGTGCAACATAGGCTCACGCTGTTTTGGTCATCCAACACGCCTTGATGAGCACTTGGGAGAGCAGTACCCAAGATAGAGCTGATGCTGAACCCTGGATGTACCTAGTGGAACTCAGGTTTGGTGCAACATAGGCTCAAGCTGTTTTGGTCATCCGTCACATCTTGATGAGCACTTGGGAGAGCAGTACCCAAGATAGAGCTGATGCTGAACCCTGGATGTACCTTTTTAGTGATAGGTAGGTACTTCATTGCATAGAACGGTACTATTCAGGTTGTGTACTGTAGTGGAACTCAGGTTTTGTTGCTACATAGGCCCACGCTATTTTGGTCATCCGTCACATCTTGATGAGCACTTGGGAGAGCAGTACCCAAGATAGAGCTGATGCTGAACCCTGGCTGTACCTAGTGGAACTAAGGTTTGGTGTAACATAGGCCCACGTTATTTTGGTCATCCGTCACATCTTGATGAGCACTTGGGAGAGCAGTACCCAAGATAGAGCTGATGCTGAACCCTGGCTGTACCTTTTTAGTGATAGGTAGGTACTTCATTGCATAAAAGTACCTACCTATCACAAAAAGCTGGAGAACCCTGACTGTACCTAGTGGAACTCAGGTTTGGTGCAACATAGGCTCACGCTGTTTTGGTCATCCGTCACATCTTGATGAGCACTTGGGAGAGCAGTACCCAAGATAGAGCTGATGCTGAACCCTGGCTGTACTTAGTGGAACTCAGGTTTGGTGCACCATAGGCCCACGCTATTTTGGCCATCCGTCACATCTTGATGAGCACTTGGGAGAGCAGTACCCAAGATAGAGCTGATGCTGAACCCTTGCTGTACCTAATGGAACTCAGGATGTACCTAGTGGAACTCAGGTTTGGTGCAACATAGGGCCACGCTATTTTGGTCATCCGTTACAGCTTGATTAGCACTTGGGAGAGCAGTACCCAAGATAGAGCTGATGCTGAACCCTGGCTGTACCTAGTGGAACTCAGGTTTGGTGCAACATAGGCCCACGCTATTTTGGTCATCCGTCACATCTTGATGAGCACTTGGGAGAGCAGTACCCAAGATAGAGCTGATGCTGAACCCTTGCTGTACCTAGTGGAACTCAGGTTTGGTGCAACATACACACTTTGTTTTGGTTATACGACTTGTCGTCGTGTGCCTATGTTGCAGAGTTCCACTAGGTGGGTCGATGAACTTTTTTCTAACTGCCTTTAAAAAAAGGACGTTCTCAGTTTGACCCGTATGTATGTATGTATGTATGTGTGTTCGTGATTATTTCGCGTTTGGCTGAACCGATTTTGATGCGGTTTACAGAAAAGTGTTTGTTACACATTCTGGAAAAAGTTTTAGTGTACAGTACATGGATGGTTTGAAAAACCAATTGGACCCGGTAGGTGGCCATGCTATCGGTATACCTACCAACAAATTTAAGTTGCTGAAACCGATTTAGATAAAATAGTGGGAGTGGGAGCAATATACATACAAATCGTTTAGCACCGAAACGTCATATTATGTTGTGACGCAATTATCATCGAGTTAGGCCATCCCCAACATTAGTAGGTAGTTACTAGCCCAAAACTAAATGAAGAGCCTAAAAAACTAGTATTTTAGCCCAAAACCTAAAATAAATGAAGTACCTACCTATCACTAAAAAGTAAAAAATAAAAAAAATAAATAAAAAAGAATTAAAAAATTAAAAATAAACAAAAATAAACCCAAAATAAAATAACTTAATATAATATCTTTTTAAAAAAAAGGGAACCGCCTTCAAAAAACCAACCCACTGAAAAGCACAAAATAATTTCTATATGGCACTCCTCTACGTGTCCAGTCCCTATCCCGTCAAAAGCAAATTTCTGCCAAAAAGTAATTAATACCTAATAATAAGAAAATTAATAATCATCCGGGTAATTACTTAGTTTTTGAAGGCGGTGCCAAACCAACAAAAACATTATTTACTACCAATCAGAAAAAAAATACGAGTACGTTGTAGTACCTACAAGAACTAAATTAATGAGTAAACCAACTATGTCTTTATAATGCAAGTAAGTGAAGCGTTCGTTCTTCGTTGTCTAAAATATCGGTTCTCAAAAATTTTGGTTTGGCACCGACTTCAAAAACTAAGTAATTACCCGGATGATTATTAATTTTCTTATTATTAGGTATTAATTACTTTTTGGCAGAAATTTGCTTTTGACGGGATAGGGACTGGACACGTAGAGGAGTGCCATATAGAAATTATTTTGTGCTTTTCAGTGGGTTAGTTTTTTGAAGGCGGTTCCCTTTTTTTTTAAAAGATATTATATTAAGTTATTTTATTTTGGGTTTATTTTTGTTTATTTTTAATTTTTTAATTCTTTTTTATGTTTTTTTTTAGGTAAGTAACAAATAACCATTAGGTACCTCAAATATAATTAGCTTTTATTGATTTTTCGTAATTCTTAACACATACCTTAAGTTAAGCTGGCCTATTGTTATAGATGTAGGAAGATACGCCGCGTAGGCGATATGACTTAACTAATTGATAATGTAACGTAATATTTATAGTCTTATCGTATAATTGAGCCATAAATAATAATTACATAATTTGTGATAGCGATTTAACGACCGTATAGATTTTATTTAGTGTGAAGATAATTGTAACTAAGTATTAGTAATATAAATAATTCTCGAACTTAATTTCAAAATCGCCGCCCTCATATAAGTAAATAATATCTTCATAATATAATTTTGATAATAAGCAAGATTCAAATCTTCTGCATTTATTAGGCCCTAAATTTTTATCAACAGTAGCAAAATAAAATATTGCCACGATAAAATAAACTATTAAAGTCAAAACCAGCGTACTATCGAGTGCGTTGTGCAAGTTTCAATGTAATAGTGTAGTAAAACAAAAGCGTTTTATTCTAATACTACACATGTCATGATCCTTATCACTGGGGTTTATAGCCAGCGATGAGTTAAGTTGAGGTCATACATGATGCGGGCT